>NW_027182214.1:39035356-40320419 GCF_029961685.1 Aristolochia californica
CGAAGCCTCTAAGGGCTATTGTTCACCGTCGGAGCAGCAGGAGACTCCGTCGGCGAAATTTCCGCACTGTGCGGTGCCGTGAGGACGACATACGACCGTCGCCCCCCTTAGTCGGTGTCGTGAGGGAAGGAGCCGAGGTTCCCGCAATGTCCGACGATCGCTCAGTTCGGGATCTGCATGAGGATGAGGAAGATTTCCGATTTCCCTAGAAGAGCCGTCGGTGAAATTTCCGTCGAAGGAGGAAGATGACTCCCAATTCAATTTTTCCTAAGTTAGGAAAATTTGATAAGCGCAGAAAACTGAGTCACACGCGGGACCGAGCTTCCAAAACCGAGTCAACCCAGGCCAACTTGGACCGGGTCAACTCGGAACAAAAAAAAAATCTTTCGCTGGCTTGAGGCAATCCGATACTGCGGTTGACACTTGCGCAGACACTGCTTCCGAGCTTGAGGACAAGCTCGTCTTCCAGGGGGGTGTAATGTTATGCATACAATAACATTAAATGTTATACATGCAATAAGATTATTGTTTTAGTTGTTTTCTTTAATTTACTTTATTTTATTTCAGTTTTAGGTTACAGGGGTATTTTAGGAATATTTTATTTATAGGGGTATTTTTAGAATATTTTATTGTAAACCCTAACCGGGTGAACCTTATTTAAGGGGTAAGAGTAATGAGAAACGAAAGCATTGAAGTATTAAGAATTAGGTTAAATCTAGCGTAAAGAGGCTTAGAGTTCTCCTCAACGATCTCTAAGGTTTTCAAGCTTCCCTTTGGCTTGATCTTTCGTTTTCGTTCTCCGTGTCTTCCTTCAATCCTTACTATCCGTATGGTAATCCATGGCAGATTGCAGATCCACCCAAAGAATCCTTGTGTCAGATCTGGGACCTTAACAGAGGGATCATCCCAACCTTAGCTATGGGAAGCCACAAGTTAATCAACATGTGACTCAAAATCACCCTAGTTACCAACAATATACACAACCATATCCCCCTACACAACAACCGGGCCAAACTTCCAATTCTGGTATGTCTTTAGAAGATATTGTTAAATCTCTTGAGATTAATAATTTACAATTTCAACAGGAGACAAGGGCCAGTATTCAAAGTTTGGATAATCAGATGGGTCAAATGGCAACCACAATTAGTCGGCTAAAGGCACAAAGTTCTGGGAAATTACCCTCTCAAACGGTAGTAAATCCAAGAGAAAATGCAAGTGTAATCTTTTTGAGAAGTGGTAAAGAGGTTGAGATTCCGGTAAAGGCAACCCCTGCATTGTCGGAGCAAGAAAAGGAGCAAAACGTCGTTGCAGACAGGAACATTCCCAACGATGATGACGTACCTTAGTGTAAGTTTCCACCTCTTTCTAATTATAAACCAGTTCCTCCTTTTCCTTAGGCTTTGGTAGATCCTAGAAAATATGAGTAAAATAAAGATTTATATGGGGGGGGGGGGGGGGAGGTGTGGGTGTTAGTGCACAATGTAAGTTCAGAGGGAAATGAAATACAATGAAAATACTTTCCCTAGGGAAAGTGAGATGGAATGTAAAGTACTTGTTTGTGTTAGTGTGCGCAATGAAAAGTGCAATGTGAAGTACTTGTTTGTGTTAGTGTGCGCAATGGAAAGTGCAGTGTAAAATACTTGTTTGTGTTAAAGTGCACAATGGAAATTGTGGTGTAAAGTGAATATAGATTATTTATTAAATAAAATATTTTGAAATATTGGACTATTAGAAAATTAAATTAAAATTAGTAAATTAATATTGATATTATATCTGAATATAATATATTAAATATAATAATTAAACAAATGCTTACTTTTATATTATTAAAATTTTAATCAAATTTTAATTTTTTAATATCTAAATATGAAACAATTATACAAATATTGTACTACATAGCGTACTACACAAATATCGTAATAATAAAAATAACAATAATACAAATATAACTCAATCATCTTTTTAATATAAAAGAAATATATCCATTCATACAAAAGTACAACACAAAGAAATATATCTATTCATACAAAGTACAACATAATATTCAATAATTTTGCCACATCTGAATTGTTAAAACATCTCAATAATATGATACTCTTGCAGATTGTACTGCAGACTCCTTCTGAGTACTTCTTTGAGTATCCACATCATCCTTAACATCATCACTACTATCACTATCTTCAATATCACTTCATTGTTATCTTCACAATGTTCTCCACCAGAATCATCACTTGAATCATCTTCTTCATCTTCAAATAAATCCATGTGATCTTTCATGCGTATATAATTATGCAATACACAACAGGCAATCACAATGTTAACCTGGACATCAAAATAAAAAGGAGGAGCATCTTTTAATATCTTGAAACGAGCTTTTAAAGCCCCAAATGTACGTTCGATAGTGTTCCGTAAAGATGAGTGTCTTAGGTTAAATAATTCTCTTTCATCCGTAGGACTATTATTCCCAAACTCTTGCAAGTGATAATGAGTACCTTGATAGGGAGCCAAGAACCCAAGAAGATTTGCAAATCCAGCATCTACCAAATAATATTTGCCTACAATAAAATATATATATCTATTATAATCTAAATATATATATAAATTTAAATAGACTATATAGAGAGAAGCGATATTTACCTTTAGGAACATAAAGTTTATCTCATCTGCTTAATGCTGACTTCAATACACATGAATCGGTTACTGATCTCTCCCATCTAGCAAGTATATATGTGAATTGCATGTCAAATGTACATGCTGCCATTACGTTTTGTGAAAGAAAACCCTTTCTGTTCCAGAATCTTGCTTGTTGATCAAATGGGATATGTGCTTTAATATGAAGACCATCGATGACACCAATACAATCCTAACAAAAAATTCATTAATAAAAATATATATTTTTATAGTAACTGAAAATTATTCATCAAATGACTTTATATTTACCTTAAAATATGGATAATAGATATCACTGTTCAAGATCTTTGAATGAGTATGTCTTGAAGGTCGCTTGACGTAATCAAATTGTAGTCTGATAATAGCTTTTAACACCTTGTTAAAATACTTACTAATTGTCCAATTTGATCTTTCAAACATCTCTGAGGTGACACTGTAAGATTGTTGTTGACCAACAATGATACAAAGATATGCAAGCTGTTCTTCCACAGATATTGTCCTTGTATCAGATAAAAGTCCTCTACTTTTCAAAATTCCTGCCAACTTGAGAAAAATAGTTTGATTCATCCTATACACTTTTCAAAATTTAATAGGCGATCTTTCTAATGCTTTCTTTAAATATCGTGGACCACCCATATGATAAGAACGTTGTACTTGCCTATTACAATCGTTTAAGTATGAATGGACAAGGACAAGTATAACTATATAAGCTACAATACAAATACATATTTTCTCCCTATCTGGTAGATTATCCATGGGTACCTGCAATACTAGACATTGAATAATGAAAACATGGTTCAAACATTCAATAATACACATTCATAATTGACCATAAATACTCAATAATCAACGTCATTCATACAAAACCAAATGTGTCTCGTAAATATAGGTTAAAACTGTCAACATCTGTATAAGTCTATTACATTGCATTGAATTTAGCCATCAACCATTTATATTGATCTTCTGGTTTCATCTTCATATACATATCCTTCTTAGCTTTGGTGTCGAACAACTCCATAGCATAATATTTGACTTCTATGGGCAAGTTAGGTAATGCCTCGAGTGCTTCAAATCATGGATGTTCTACGGGGGGAGTAAAGATGTCTCAAAGGGTTGATGACATATTGTTAATAGCCTCAACAATCCTAGTAGCATTTTCAACTAATGGTTCGAATCTTTTCCTACGTCGAGTAGAAGAAGTTTTATCCCCATCATTGCTTGGTGCTTTACTTTTCGGAGGAGCATCACTTGGAGACTCTATAATGTTGGGTGATGGGATCTCCCTGACTGCATCATCTTCATCAATGTCATCAATCATTGTCCCTTCTATAAAAGTCGAAAGGTTATCTTCTGACTCCACGCTTGTGTGACTCGCTTTCCCCACAGCCATAGTGTTTCCAACCACAATAGCCAATTTTTCATAGAGCGAACAACCTTCCCGCCTATACTTGTCGGTTTCTCTATGCGTCTACATGAAAAGTTATTGTTTAAAATACTAAAAAGCATGATTAATAAAGCAATAAACATAACATTCTATGTTACAGTTACAAACCTTTATGTAGTCTTGTCACACTGTCTTACTAACAGTGACTTTCTGGGTTGTTGGATCCCACCCAAAACCGCTAGTGTTTAGGCATGTACTCACAACCATATACATTCTTTTCCAAGTCCTCACACGGTTTTTCAACTGTTCTACTGTTTTTTGGTTTGTAGCATCCATATTGAACATATTGACACAATCATTGAAAACTTCGTGTTTCCAAACTCCATTGGGTAATTTGTTACCCATATTAACTTGCTCAATGAGAAAATCAAGCATTTTACAGTCTTCGTCAGACGTCCATGTGTCGTATGACCTCTTTGTAGTGCTATCCATAATTTCTTTACCTTTCCTCCTTCCGGTCATCTAAAACTCATAACAAGTAGACAATGAAACATAGAGCTTACGAAAGAGCCAGAAACTTCACACATCAGTAACAATTTCCATTACCTTGTTATTTTTATTTCCCAATGTCCAAACTCCCCAAGGACAAACAAAGTCCATGTGGGAATGAAGTCACAAGCAAACAGTTCATACACAAAGTTCAAACCTTCATACATAAAAGGATAAGAAACTTACCAGAAGAGCATCACTAATTCACACAACATAGTTGTTGGAGCCATATGTCCTTAATAAGCCATTTTTTTTTATTTTTAATATAATTGGTGATATGAACTCACACTAGTTGCCAAGGTCAACAAATTTCAACTTTCCTAGTAGAACTAATTGACTAGATAGACTGGTTTGTGCACTTATCAATTTATTTTTTCTGAATCAATTTTAACAGGAGACAGCAGGCAATATGTGTTTAAAAAAACGTCTTGTCCAATGGGGACCCTAGGAAGATACACATCTATGGCCCGAGGATTGAATTTATTCTAATGGGGACCTAATTTATGAACAAATCCAAAAATCCAATTGATAATTTAGTTTATTATCACGTGGCTTTGCATCAACATCTACTCCCTATCCTTTTCTGTCCAAAATAGGAACTGAAAAACAATGTTTGAATTTGAACAATGAGAAAAAGGAGCAAAGTGCCCCTCTTCTAGCCCCATGTTTTTTTTCTCTCCTGTGGGGAATCATATTATTAATTATATGATCTTCCTTTGATGCTCAAACACGAAATTTTTCTGAATGCAGAGCATGACATTGTTAATCAACACAAAATATTTCTAATGCGAGATGTCTAAGAGAAAACTCCAATACTTCAAGATAAACAAAAAAAAAGAAAAAAATGGATGCAAATAACTTCATAAATACCTCGAATCGAGCCGGAGAGGTTGTAGAGAGGGGAGACTGGTTCGATGACGGTCGTCAATGTTGGGGATGATGAGAGGAAGAGAATCAAGCGCCAGGGAGAGGTCGTAGAGGGGCGATTGAAATCGCTGACGGTCGGAAGCGAGGAAGGAGTCTGAGAGGTTGCAGAGAGAAGGGAGAGCTCTTGCCGAAGGTCATCGGAGCTGGGTACGGCGAGAGGAGTGTCGGAGATAAGGTTGCAGGGCGATCGAAATCGCCGAAGACAAGCGAGCGAGGGAGAATTTTTTTTCCTCCTAAACCCTCGTTCGACAGACGCTTCTCCCTGACAACGAGATGTATTTGAGCGATGGTAAGTGAAATCCGAGCTCGAACCCTCAGATTTCACTTACCATCATTTTAAGCCTGAAATGGGGGAAAGCGAAATACAACTCTATTTCACTTTCCCCAGTCACTTACTAAGCGCACTAATGGGTTTCGGCCCACTTTCCCCAGCATAAGTGAAATACACTTCAATTACTAAGCGCACTAACAGGTCCATGAGACTTTTCGTAGATGTGAGGTAAATATTCCATTTTTAGATGCTATTAAGCAAGTGCCTCATTATGCTAAATTCCTGGAAGAACTGTGCACAATTAACAGGAAACAAAAACTTAAAGGATGTGAGAAGGTGAGAGTAGGGGAGAATGTTTTTGCAATTATTCAAAGAAAACTCCCTGCGAAGTGCAAAGATCCAGGTATGTTGACTATCCCTTGTACATTGGGTAACACCAAATTTGAGAAGGCCAAGATAGATTTAGGAGCTTCGATTAATGGCATGCCATATTCTATATATGCTTCTTTGAAACTTGGACCTTTGAATACAACTGGTGTTGCGATTCAATTTGCTGATAGAACTAATGCCTATCCTAAGGGTGTAGTTGAGGATGTTCTTGTGCAAGTTAATGATTTGATTTTCCCTACTGATTTCTATGTGTTTGATATGGAAAATGGGGACCAAACTGCTCCTATTTTGTTAGGAAGACCACCATTAAAGGCATCCAAGACTAAGATAGATGTTCATAGTGACACACTTACCATGGAATTTGATGGTGAAATTGTTAAGTTTGACATTTATGATGCCATGAAATATCCTAGTGATGATAATTCTATTTATTCTATTGATGTGATTGGTTCTTTCGCACAAGAAGTTTTTGAACTTGATAAAAAATATGAATTAGAAGTTGCCATTAATAAGCATCTTGAGAAAGAGAATGAGGAGTTAGCCTTGAGTTCTAATTTGCAGAAAATTGTTGCAGCGTTGAATGATATTCCACTGTTACAGTAGTCAGGTAATGTTCTTTATTGCGTTACCAGTTTCTAATGAGTGGCCTTTACCCTCTGTTTTGCAGGCTCCCACTCCAGATTTGAAGCCTCTCCACAGTCACCTCAAGTACGTGTTCCTTGGAGATGGAGGAACGTTACCAGTGATCATCTTCAGTAAACTTAGTTCACCGCAAGAAGAAAAGCATGTGCAGGATGAACTTCATTTGCAGGAAATGTTCCCTGATGATCAATTGCTCTCCGCGAGTGTGACATTACCTTGGTATGCGAATATTGTAAATTATTTGGTTACTAATAAGTTACCTCCTGGTTTGTCTAGGGCTCAAAGAGATAAAGTCAAGAGTGATGCCAAATACAATGTGAGGGATGACCCATAATTACGAAAACATTGAGTCGAGCCAATGACAATAAACAAAGGCGTTGCTTGGGAGGCAATCCAAGGGGAGTTTGTTCCTTTTTCTCTTTATTTTCGCATTTATATTTTGGTTATTTGTGCCTTCTCTTTACATTTTACCTTACATTAGGGACAATGTAAGTTCTAAGTGTGGGGGAGGGGATTTAGGTTGTGTTCCAATTCTGTTTTAATATATATATATATATATATATATATATATATATATATATATTCCGAAAAAAAATTTCTTTGTATTTGTGGTTTTTAATGATTTTTGGTTGTGTATGTCATGAGCAAGATTAAATTAGGCTCTTGAAAGATTCATAACATGATTGAATAAGTAATCTTCCAATTGAGAATGAATTAGTCTAGTTATATTCTTTGAGGATGGTAGTGACTAAATTTGGTAGACAAAAGCCAGTGAGATTTTGAGCCTTTAGACTGACACATCCATATCAGTCTCACTATTTTCTTTCATGAGAGATATTCTTCCATGGATTTGTTTCTTTAGATTGACACATGCTGCATGAACATGATTACAGCCCTCTTTGTTATAAGTTACATAAGCCAAATAGCCGACCTTGTAATTAATTTTTTCCCTTTTGTTGAACCCCTTTGAGCTTTAATGGTTTTTTTTTGTGAACCCACGTTACAAGCTTTAAACCTGAAAAAAAAAACTTTACCCAAGCCGTAGAGCTAGTGGAGCATTGTTCATCATTATGGTTTGTATGGGTGTGAGTGTGGGGGTGTCTGGATTTTTGGTATGGCTTTGACCTTTGAAATGGAACATGTTTTCATCCTAAATTCATGAGTTCCATTGTTAAAAAAAAAAACGAAAAAAAAAAAGTGATGAGAAAAAAAAGAAGAAGAAAGGAAGTGATGGAGAGAATGACTTTAAAAGTTAGAAACTGTCAATGTTGATAATTCTTCCTAAAATCCAAGAAAGGGGTCTATTTATACGAGATAGATACAAATAGATACAAATTGAAGAAGATTCTGAGTGGAGTTATTGGTTTTACATGTCTAATACATTCGAGCTTGAGTTGATTCATTTTTGCTCCACTAGTTTCGATGGCTTTTGAGCTACATTCCTAAATATTTCCCACCTTGATCCTAAACCCCGATACAACCCTTGAAAAGTCCATATGATTTGTGTTATGAATGTGATCTGAGTGGTGGAGAATGAGAAGATATGCAAGCCTATGGTAGATCATTTTCATTGGAATGAATTTGAGAGAAACATATACCCTTCAAACACATGAGAATCGAGTGTTTATTTCTGTGAGGGTCTACTTATTTAGTTTACTCCATCTTTGAACGAAAATGCTTACTAAGTAATTGTAAGTTGTTTAAGAATGTTTGTTCATGATATGTTATGAGTTTTGAAGAGCTTGGTTGTTTTTTGTTGATGGCGTTATAACCTTGGTGTTTTTGGAAAAGTAAATTTGAGTTTTACCCGAGGACGAGCAAAAGTTAAGTGTGGGGGAATTTGATGAGAATGGAAAATGTCATATTTTTATCCCTTAATGCTTAGGATTTTATAATTATTTGGTGCCTAAATATACTCATTATTTTTATATTTTGATTTAGGATGCGAATGAAAGCGTTAAGTGCAAAACGAAGCTAATTGGGTGATTCTGGACAGTTTCAACATTGATTCGTAATCTGGGTATACTCTCTCATCCTAGATCATATAGAGATTATTCAAGATGCTATACAATTATAAGAAAAATTTATATAATTTTTATGTTTAGCATTTTTCTCAATACGGGCTGCATCCAGGTCAAAATCAGGCTTGGAGTCACGACACGTGCACTGTGATCTAGACCGGATGCACGAAAAAAAAAACCCTAAATGGGGAGAAAGAAGGGGATTAAAAGAAAAAAAAGGAGTTCGGCTCCAGAGACCTCATTTTCTCTTCTCAAGATTTTCCTCTCTTTTATTTAGTTTTTTTCCTTCAGATTTCTTCATGGACGTGCGTGGCTAAACTTTCAGACTTGGTCAACTGAAGCCTTGGTATCCATACAACTCTGAGATCTGATTTATTTTCATCATTCAATTTATGTTTTGAGTATTTAATGTTCTTCTGAAATTTTTGTTCATGATTGTCTCATTTAATATCTAGGAGGCCTATTAGTTTATTACTCGTTGCAATCTACTGGTAGGTTAGATGTCAAATTCGTAATGATTTGATCTCTCTAACCTGTGAAGCAATCGAGATTTGATGATTTGCTGCGTCAGAAATTATTAGATATTGAGAAGAACGTTGGAATAAATTAAATGCAGCCACTTGTGCTTGTGTTGTTTAGTATTTAGGGTTAATTAGATCATTTTTTTCTTATTAACTACGAAAGGAGAGATAGGAATATAGTTCCAATGATGAATATTCAAGTGTGAATTGATATATGCTTGCATCAATGATCAGTTGTGGAATTCCGTTGGTGGATGTTGACTTAGACCACGTTGGAAGATAAGATCAAGCCCAAATGACCAAGGAAGGCCCACATATATAAGATAATTATAAGATGGGCCACATGACGAAGGAAGGTCCACAAGATAGGTCCAAGCCCATAAGAAGTAGGACCCACAATGATTACTAAGAGCTGACATCCTTATCACATCAGTAGGAAGATCAAGAAGGACTCACAAAAGTATCTTTATCTTAGGGTTACGACCAAGAAGAGTTTTAGTTTAAATTATATATGTCTTTTATCAATATTGAGTTACCTAAAAGTCATATATAACTTAAACTAAAACTCTTCTTGGTCGTGACCCTAAGTTATATATGTCTTTTATCAATATTGAGTTACCTAATTATATTAGGACTTACCTTAAGTGTTAGAGTTTGAGTGTAATTAAGACAAGGGTAGTTTTATTGTAATTGGACTCAACTACCTTCCTCTATTATAAATAGAGGTTCATGTACTCTGACTACAACAAGCTATTGATGTCAATGAAGTATTTCACTTTACCATAAATTCAACATGGTATCAGAGCAGGTACTGTGAGTTGACATGGTCAACTCACGGAGGTAATGTGATCCTTTTCTCTAAACCCTAAATCCAAGGTATAGGTTCGTAGTTATTTTTTTCAGTCCCTACACCCTTAGTTTTCTTTGCATTTTTACCTCTATATGTAGTTTTTCATATTGCAAATTATATATTGACGGAAAGATATTTGAGTCTAATTTCCAAAGAAAAATTATTTTTTCCAATCGGAGTTATCTATAGAGAGTATCGATATTTGAATAGGCGAAGGTCAGATTGCAAAAATGTTCGAGCAATAACAGAAATCTTCAGATTCTGAGGTATTTTTTTCTATCAAGAGCTAGACTTTATATGGAGAAATTTATATCAAAAGAAATATCTGTAAGTCTATTCTTTTACCTATTCAACAAATTATTTATCTGACTTATCTACAAAGAAATCAATATTTGAAGCAGAAAAGGTCAAATCGAAAAAGAGGTTTGAGCAGTAGCAGAAAGCCTCAACTTCTGAGGTATTTTATGCTATCAAGAAAGAGAATTTATATGGATAATTATAAATAAAAATAAATATCTGTAAGTCTATTTTCTTACATATTCAACCAATTCTCAGTATGATTTTTCTATAAGGAGATATTGATCTTTGAAGAGTCCATGGTCATTCTGGAAAAAAAGGAGAAACAAAACTTAGTTCGGCCAGGTGACAAAGACCAAAATAGATCAGATTATTTATCTTCTGATAATTATATTTTATGAAGAGAAGTTATAATTGGATGAAAGGTATCTAAGTCTACTTTCATAAAAAAAATTTCATGTCAATCTGATCTATATTGAAAGATATATTCGAATTGGAAGAATCAAAGGTCATGCTGGTATTCTATTGTATTGAAAAATTCAAATTTATGCCAATTGTTTGCGTCACTTTTTGAGTTTATATATCTGGAAAATATCTCACTTCTCCCTGGTTTGAGGGGTTGTTTATACATCTTTGTTATTTGGGCTTATTGCTACATCTATGATATTTGGTTCAAGCTGGGATCACTGCCATTACCTCCCAGTTTGAAGGGGAGAAGTAGAAGAAGTACAAGAAAGAGGTATTTTTCCTCATGTTGTGGATAAGTTTATGTGACAAAAATATTCAAGAAAGGGGGATCACAAAAGATGAAGATTGAGCATCAATGAAGAAAATTTTATATCGGATTATTTCATGGTTTCTTTTACAAAGTTTATTATTTGGTTTGTGTTATATATGTTGGAAGATGGTCGTGTTATATTCAGCCGCAACTATTATGTCTCTTTGGGGACATTATTATTGAATAAGAGGTGGCCTCATGTCATCATTTATTTTACCCCGTCAAAAAGATCAAAATTGTTTGTGGTTGGGAGTCCACGACGGAGGAACTTCATCCCCGTCAAAAAGATGAAAATTATTTATGGTTGGGAGTCCATGACGGATGAAATTCATCCCAGTCAAAAAGATAAAAATTATTTGTGGTTGGAAGTCCATGACGGAGGAACTTCATCTCCATTAAAAAGATAAAAATTATTTGTGGTTGGGAGTCCACGACGGAGGAACTTCATCCCCGTAAAAAAGATGAAATTTATTTGTGGTTGGAAGTCCATGACGGAGGAACTTAAGATTAAATCTATGTTATCCCCCCCTTGTAAAGGCTTTTATGTCTCCTACCACTTCAGAGTCGTTGTCCTGTGGAGGGACACGGTGGTAGACACTTCAAAGCAATACTGATAGACACACTACCGATAGCAATGGAGTGTGCCTTACATCCAGCATTAACACTGGAGTATGTAGCAATGGCTTATCAGCTAGGAGTGATTTTTACTCTCACTTATAATGCCACAGGGCCTCATGGAAGGACGCAACAGCGTGAGGGGGAATATTGCAAGATGAAGGCATATTGCAAGATGTGTCATTTTATGCAAAAATATTTTATACATCATTTGCAGCAAGCTGGGAGTTCATGTTGTTCTCTCACCCCCAGCTTGAGGGGGAGTGTTGGAAGATAAGATCAAGCCCAAACGACCAAAGAAGGCCCACATATGTAAGATTATTATAAGATGGGCCACATGACCAAGGAAGGTCCACAAGATGGGCCCAAGCCCATAAGAAGTAGGACCCACAATGATTACCAAGAGCTGGCATCCTTATCACATCAGTTGAAAGATCAAGAAGGACTCACAAAAGTATCTTTATCTTAGGGTCACAACCAAGAAGAGTTTTAGTTTAAGTTATATTTGTCTTTTATCAATATTGAGTTACCTAATTATGTTAGGACTTACCTTAAGTGTTAGAGTTTGGGTGTAATTGGGACAAGGGTAGTTTTATTGTAATTGGACTCTACTACCTTCCTCTATTATAAATAGAGGTTCATGTACTCTGATTACAACAAGTTATTGATGTCAATGAAGTATTTCACTTTTTGATAAATTCAACAGACCAAGGTTTGTTCTCTTGATTGATTTTGATTCTTTTAATTTGAATTGTTTTTACGTTGTTTTTTTTAAAAGTGTTTTTGTTATACTCAAACCCCCCCAACCATGTTCACGGAGCATAAAAGTAGAGTAATCAATCTTCGTGGGATCGATTCTTACTCGCATTACCACATATATTGTTAGGAGTATAGGTTTTATTTTTGGTTGCCTACTACAGCACACCAGTTATCCTCTGCATATTTTGCCAGCCAACCTTCTACTTGTTGGAAAATTTCTCACATCGCTAGAGAAGAACATGCTTTGTTTCATCCAGCTTGGCCTTATCTGCCAGGGACATGCTAGTTGGAAAAATCAGAGACTGTTATGGTCCCGGGTCATGGATCGAGTAACACGGCGTGAGATTTGTGAATCCAGCACTCAGAATTTACTCACTTCACTTCAAGGGTCTGTGTATGAGTATTTCTCCTTAACCAGTGCTTGGCCAGGAGGAAAGATCCTCTTTTGAGGGTCCTACCGAGTTGTTGTGCTAGGTAGAAGACCCCACAGCAATGCTGACCTTGCTAGAGCAAGGTGCTCTCTTTTCTTGGTCACGACAAAGAGGGTTTGGCCCTCTTTGTTGCTGCTCTAGCTAAGAATGCAATCCTTCTTTCTTAAATAACTTGAAACATGAATTTGGGTTAGATTAATACCTCTTCTTTGATGCTATGATCAGTTCCCACGTTGCACGAGGATTTGCTCAAGATTTGAGGATAAAAATCCTCACTTTGCTGCTAGGTAAGGGAGGAATTGGGCCTCTCTTGCTGCTGATGCCGAGAAGGAGGATAGACCTCCCCTTTGGGCTCGGAAAAGGGGCAGGAAGCTCCTTTTCTTAGTAGGGATGATGGTGGATGAATTTGGGTGAAGATGGATGGCAATGGAGGGTGAAGAATAGGTTGGATTTTCGGAGTAAACCCTAAACTCGAGATCAAGAGGTGATATCAACCTATTTAGACTAGGTTATTCTAAAATCTCAAAGCTTACCTATTTCATTCATACCTATCCCTTAAATAGGGAGTTTTAGGGTTAGGGTTACAATAATTCCCCATAATGCCCTTACATATAAAGTAATTAGAAATAACTCCTACTTAAAACAATATAAGAAATAAATCCTACTTAAAACAATATAAGAAATAAATCCTACTCAAAGAAATATAAGAATTAAATCCTATTGAGTGAGTTGTTGTTGTCTTCTTCGTTGTATGACTCGGTATGCTATTGAGTCCACAACATCTGCCTCCCCATGGAGAAAGAGCTTGTCCTCAAGCTCAAAAGTTGGGTAGACTTGTTTGAAGATGTCCACACGTTCCCATGTTGCAGCGTTGGGATAAGTGTCCGTCCACTGAACGAGAATCTCCCAATGATCATTGGTCAGCCGTGCACGTAACACCGCAGCTGGGTTAAGAATAAGCTCGCCATGATTAACCGGTGGTAGGAATGGAGTGGATGTAGGCTGTGCTCCGGAATGCGGCTTCAAAAGAGAGACATGAAACACAACGTGAATTCTGGCTGTGTCCGGTAATTTGAGTTGATAGGCGACTGGTCCCACGTGTCGAAGAATGGGAAACGACCCAAAAAATCTAGGTGAGAGCTTATGACGTGGAGGTCCCGCTAGAGACTGCTGACGGTAGGGCTGGAGCCGTAGCCAGACATACTTTCCAACCTCAAAAGAGACCTCACGGTGGCCTCTGTCGTATACATCCTTCATCCGAGCTTGGGCATGTCGTAGCTGTTCTGTGATATTCTGTAGCAGTAGATCCCTGTCTATGAGTGCCTGATCAATCGTGTCCACGCGGGTGGACCCTGGGTTGTACGAGAGGAGGCGAGGTGGATTTCGGCCATATAGAACCCGAAAAGGAGTGGATTGCAATGCAGAGTGGAACGAAGTGTTGTAACAGTATTTGGCCCACAGAAGCCATTGAACCCATTGCCATGGACGATCCCCCACCAAGCACTGTAGATACATCTCGATGGTGCGGTTCACCACCTCAGTCTGCCATTCTGTCTATGGATGATAGGCAGAGGAGAACTTCAATTTCGTCTCACTCAAGCGAAACAGTTCCCGCCAAAAGGTGCTCATGAAAACTGCATCTCTGTCACTCATAATGGATTCTGGAATGCCATGTAAGCAAACTATCTGCTCTAGGAAAGTCTGAGCAACCCGTGTTGCTGTATACAGATGAGCCATCGATATAAAATGCCCGTACTTGGAGAATCGATCAACCACTACGAAAAGTACGGATTTGCCAGCTGATAGGGGTAGGCCTTCCACAAAATCCATTGAAATGTCGGCCCAAACCTGGGTAGAAAGGGCCAGAGGCTAGAGAAGATCGGCTGGACTCAAGTGCTCGGCTTTGTTGCGCTGGCATACCTGACAGTCGCTCACATAAGTCGCAATAGAGGGTTCCATGGCTTGCCAGTTAAAATCAGCTCGAATTCTGTGCAAGGTCCTTTGGATCCCCTCGTGTGTACTATCTTGGTAGGCCGAGAGAATAGCTGGAATCAACTCGGACTCAGGTGGAAGGAAAATCCGATGCTTGTAATAAATAAGTGAATCCTGGATGGACCACTTCACATTCATTGTCCCTTCTGAGATCTGCTGATGCAGTTCCTGTAGTGCAGGGTTAGTAGCATGTGCTTCTCGCACCAAGTCCATAATGAGAAATCTCGGCTGGCTGATAGAATAGACTAACTACTGATCTTCAAAACACCGTGACAAGGCATCTGCCACCTTATTTAATCTCCCCGCACGATACTCCACCAAGAAGTTAAACCCCAACAACTTACTGATCCAGTGCTGCTGTGGCGATGTCGTCAAACGCTGTTCTAGTAAGAACTTAAGGCTGTAGTGATCCGTGCATATGAGAAAAGCCCGGCCCCAGAGATAAGGTTGGACCGCTTTGGCCAACCCAATCAATTCGCACTCATAGGCTGCCAGTTTGTGATGGCGGACTGCCAACTGTCTGCTAAAATAAGCAATAGGATGGCCCAGCTGCTGCAAAACGGCCCCCATGCCCACGCCCGAAGCATCGCACTCTACCACGAACAATTCGTCGAAGTTGGGAAGTTGTAATACTGGCGCGGATGCGAGGGCAGCTTTGAGTGCCACAAACGACATGGTGGCCCCCTCATTCCAAATAAAGGAATTTTTCTTGAGTAAACTCGTCAATGGTGTTGTCACTGGCCCATAGTTCTGAATAAATTTGCGGTAGTAGCCCGCAAGACCCAGAAAACCCCGTAATGCAGAACACGACTGTGGTTGCGGCCACTCGTGAATAGCTCGGATCTTCTCGGGATCCACTGTAACCCCCTCATGTGAGATAATGTGTCCCAGATATCCCACATGTGAAGCCGCAAAAGAACACTTGGAGTGTTTCAAATAGAGCTGATGTGTTCTTAACAAGTCGAAAACAATCCTCAAGTGTGCCAAGTGTTCATCAACCGACTTGCTATATATCAAAATATCATCAAAAAATACAAGAACAAATTTTCGAAGATAGGGGCTAAATACCTTGTTCATCAAAGTTTGAAAAGTGGAGGGTGCATTGGATAACCCGAAAGGCATGACGTCGACTCAAAGTGGCCATGGTGCGTGCGGAACGCCGTCTTCTCGATATCAGAGAGGTGCATCCGGACCTGATGGTATCCCGAACGGAGGTCGAGTTTAGTGAATAACCATGACCCATGTAACTCATCCAGAAGCTCATCCACTACCGGAATCGGGAACTTGTCTTTTACTGTCTGTGCGTTCAACTCCCGATAATCCACGTAGAACCTCCATGTCCCATCATGTCTCTTCATAAGTAAGACGGGTGAAGAGAACGGGGAGCGGCTGGGACGAATAAGACCCTGTTTCAACATCTCATGGCACTGACGCTCTATGTCGTCCTTCTGAAGGTGTGGGTAACGGTATGGTCGCACGACCACTACCTCAAAACCTGGTTTCAAACAGATCATGTGGTCACAGTGCCTCATGGGAGGCAACCCCGAAGGCTCCTAGAAGAGGTCATAGAACTCCTCAACCAGACCATCACTAGTACTGTCAGGCTGATCCTGTGTCTGCAAAGTGTGTATGCGGTGGACCCTATCTACCTGACAGCCCTGTAAGAGCACCCGACTTCCGGCCAAATCAAAGCTTATGGTTAAAGCCGAAAAGTCCCACAGAATGGGCCCCAATGTTTGTAACCATTTAATGCCTAAAACCATATCAAATCCCGCTAGGGGAATAACAAAAAATTCCACATTAAATGAAGTAAATCCAATGAAAAAAGTTACCACCTTACTAATCCCATAGCTAGGGACCTTCTCGTCATTGGCCACTGAGACGGTGGCTGTCAGATGAGTGTGTATCTGGAGCTGGAGATGCTGTGCGGCTGTCAAACTCAAAAAATTGTGTTTACTCCCCGAGTCGACTAGTCCCACCAGTTCTCGGTCGATGACATGAGCTCGGACTTGCATTGTAGTAGGCGATTTCTGCCTAGTAATAGCATGCAAGGATATCTCTGGTGGTTCCTCCTCAATAATATCCTCTGGTTCCTCTGGATCCTCTGAATCCTCCATCTGGAGCCAAAATAATCGTTTACATTGGTGTCTGACCCGATACTGCTCATCACAGTTATAACAGAGATTTTTGGACCGCCTTTCTGCCATCTTCGCACTCGTCAATTTTTTTATAAAGCTCGGTAGGGAATTACCAGGGCGGGGATCGGCTACCCGAGTCGTAGTCGGAGTGTGTCTGGATGGTGCTGCTGTAGATGCTCCCTGAGATGAATTATAGCGGCACCTTTGCCATGTGGAGGAAGTGTTCCTCTCACTCGACCAACCCGGCTTACGTTGCTGCAACTGTTGTCGTTGTTCCATTGCTCAGGCCATATTCATGGCATGAGCTAGATCCGTGGGCATAAGGAGTTCTACCTCTAGCCGTAAATACTCATTGAGACCTGCTGTGAATAAGGAGACCTCCTGGTCAACCAATACCCTCTCTCCAGCACGAGCCAACTTTTCCTGGAAGAGTTTTTGATAGTGTTCCACTGAACCCGTTTGTCTCAATAGGACTAACTCTCCCAAGGGGTTGCTGTTGGCGGGAGGCCCAAATCTAACTGTGCATAGATTTTTAAAATCTCCCCAAGTCATTCCCGGTCTCTCTTTCTCTACTTGAGTCACCCATAACATGGCTTCATCTGTCATATGGAAAGAGGCTAGTTGCACCTTATCCCATTAAGTAGTCCCTTGGTTCAAAAAAAAATTTCACATCTATGCAACCAAATTACGGGATCCACAGAACCATTGAAAGAGGGAAACTCTAACTTGGTGTACCTTGGGATTGTGCCTTCATGCTGAGGTGCTTGGACAGCAGTGCACCCAGGCCACTGCTCCCTTCTTCTGTGATATGGTTGAGCAACCTCTCTCACCTCTGGACTCTGATGTCTCTTTGTCCTCAACTCCTGTAGCATGCTAATGATTCGGCTCATCTCTTCTTCCAAACCACAAACCCTTCCCAACACTGGTTGTGCTATTTCAAGGCTATCTTCTATCTTTTGTATCCTGATTTGAATTTCTTCATTGCTGATATTATCCCCCATGTTACCCTGCTCTGATACCAAGTCGTTACGGTCCCGGGTCATGGATCGAGTAACACAGCGTGGGATTTGTGAATCCAGCACTCAGAATTTACTCACTTCACGTCAAGGGTCTGTGTATGAGTATTTCTCCTTAACCAGTGCTTGGCCAGGAGGAAAGATCCTCATTTGAGGGTCCTACCGAGTTGTTGTGCTAGGTAGAAGACCCCACAACAATGCTGACCTTGCTAGAGCAAGGTGCTCTCTTTTCTTGGTCACGGCAAAGAGGGTTTGGCCCTCTTTGTTGCTGCTCTAGCTAAAAATGCAATCCTTCTTTCTTAAATAACTTGAAACACAAGTTTGGGATAGATTAATACCTCTTCTTTGATGCTATGATCAGCTCCCACGTTGCACGAGGATTTGCTCAAGATTTGAGGATAAAAATCCTCACTTTGCTGCTAGGTAAGGGAGGAATTGGGCCTCTCTTGCTGCTACTGCCGAGAAGGAGGATAGACCTCCCCTTTGGGCTCGGAAAAGGGGCAGGAAGCTCCTTTTCTTAGTAGGGATGATGGTGGATGAATTTGGGTGAAGATGGATGGCAATGGAGGGTGAAGAATAGGTTGGATTTTCGGAGTAAACCCTAAACTCGAGATCAAGAGGTGATCTCAACCTATTTAGACTAGGTTATTCTAAAATCTCAAAGCTTACCTATTTCATTCATACGTATCCCTTAAATAGGGAGTTTTAGGGTTAGGGTTACAATAATTCCCCATAATGTCCTTACATATAAAGTAATTAGAAATAACTCCTACTTAAAAAAATATAAGAAATAAATCCTACTTAAAACAATATAATAAATAAATCCTACTCAAAGAAATATAAGAATTAAATCCTATTGAGTGAGTTGTTGTTGTCTTCTTCGTTGTGTGACTCGGTGTGCTATTGAGTCCACAACAGAGACATTATTTGCGCTGAAGACGATGACTTCCATGGCAAGGAAGTTGTCGAGCATTCCTACCATGATTTCCAATAATATATTTTCTCTTTTCAGGAAGATTTACTGTTGATTCTCCTGGAGATATCCTCTCTGCTATTTTTAGAAATTGCGCCTTAGATTATTTTGCGCTGGTGATTGACTCTCTATTGGAAATAACTATTTTCGGAAAGATCTGTTCAGTGCTAGCATGTCGTCTCTGGTTCTCCACTTTGTTCGAAAGCAGAGACAACGACAACAAGTTGCAGTTGGAACTGTTGTTACTTGGTGTGTTTTTCTGTTGCTTTAGCATTCTACTAGAGTCAATTTTATTTCTTGAAATTGCTTCCGAGCTAGCACAAATTATTCGGTTATGCCAACGTCGCACTGGAAGACGTTGACGTTGTTTTTTGTTCATCCACAACTTTGTTGGTTTTGCAGGGGATGACGAGTCCAACTTCCACTGAGTTACTGAGTTACTGTCCATTACAGCTTCTACTGAGGGGGAGAAAGAAAGTTTAATCTGGTTCTGAGTCCGCTTTGTTTGACGCAATTTCCGAAGAAGAAGAAGAAGACTGTTGCGATTAAATTTTTCCTAAGTTAGGAAAATTTAAACAAGCACCGTTTCAGTGCCTGCTCCAACCCGGACTAGTCCGGGTCCCAAGTTTTACATATATTTTTTTTCGCGACTTAGCTATATTGGTCTACTATTTGACTTGACGCAACTCGATTATATTTCTCTAGTTGGATTATTATTTTGAGGTATTCGCAACATATGATTTGGTGTAGATACTCGCATCGAATTATTTCATGGGTCATTTACAAGGATTGTTATTATTTTGGTTCGTATGATATGGGCCCAAGCATATTTTAGCTACTGCTATTGTGTCTTTTTGGATGAGACATTATTATTGAAGAAGTGGTGGCCTCAGCATCCTATCTTCCTCTTTACCCGTTACCCATTAGTTATTTGGTAGCCTCTCTCCTACCATCCTTTATTTGACTCTCAAATACCCCTTTGGGCCAACTTCTTGTGTGTTGCTTCGGTTGGTGTTTTAAGTCCATCATATATATAGCTGTTTTAAGTCTATTGAGACTTTATATATATATATATATATATATATATATATATATATATATATATATATATATATATATATATATATCCATGGGTCTTTTATCTCCGTCTTGTGAATGACAGGCATTACCAACTTATCACCCATTTCTACCTTTGAGAGTCAATGCTCAAGTTGGGACACAGTGACGAAGGAGCTTATTACTACATCTATGTTATTTGGTTCAAGCTAAGATCACTACCATTACCTCACCCCCATTAATTGGCATTTATTACTCCTACCACTTGAGAGTCGTTATCCTGTGGAGGGACATGGTGATGGAAGAGTTTTACTACACTTCTGAGCACTACGTATAGACCCACTACCTGTGAATGATAGGAGTGTGCCCTACATCCAGTATGGGTTATGACTGGAGTATGGAGCGATGTCATACGACTTGGAGTGATTTTACTCTCACTTATCTTATGCCAGTTGGGCTTCATGGAAGAAACCACCAGCGTGATGGGGAGTATTGAAAGATATGGAAGACTGCCATTTTATATGCTATTTTATACGAGAAGATCTTATACATCATTTGTAGTAAGCTAGGAGTTCATGATGTTCTCTCACCCAAGATTGAGGGGGAGTGTCGAAAGATAGGCCCAAGCCTATAAGATATGGACCCACCATGATCACGGGAGGTGGCATGAGGAGTCTTACACAATAAGAAGTCTTACAAAGCCAAAATTATTATGGAAACAGGTGTCATAGAAGAGTTTTAGTTTAAAGGTATTTTAGTCATGTTATTCTTCTATTTATACTGGGTTATTTAATTATGCTAGGACTTATCTTTAAGTGTTAGAGTTTGGGTGTAATTGGGACAAAGGTAATTTAATTGTAATTGGACTCTACTACCTTCCCCTATTATAAATAAAGGTTCATGTTCTCTGATTACAAAAAGTCAATGAAGTAATTCTCTTTTCAATAAATTCAACACTAGTCGTATGTATTTTTCACTACTGTCTATCTCATCAACCGTCTACCTACTCCCACGCTTAATCTTATATCTCCATATGCCAAAAAAATTGGCACTCCTCATAACTACTCTAAACTTCAAAATTTTGGTTGTCTCTATTATTTTTAGTCGAGGCCATATTCCTCCCACAAACTCACTCGTTGTTCATCCCCATAACAGCAGGTGAAGACCATTTCCTAATACCAGAAACAGAGGCCAAAGACAAAATCACCGAGATGCAGAAAAACTGTTGTAAATTATGTTGTAAATTTAGTATAAATAAATGTAAATCCTCACCATTGAATTCGCAGTGATTACAAAGATTTTAATCAAATATTAAAAGGTATCAAGATTCCTCATCTATCACCTGTCTCCCAATTTTATTTCTAATTTTTTTTACGGGGAACCCCTCTTCTGCTGCTCATCACCTACGTAATCGTTGACAGTCCTATCACGCTCCTCTTGCTCTACTTCAGTTGTTGTTGCAATTCTACGGATTGGCCCCTGGCCCAGGCCTTGGCATCTGTTCGGTGATCTATCAAGACTCGAAGGCCACCCGACGTACCCCCTTTCTCCACCTATTACATCATCATCGCATCCCACAACACTACCTTCTCTGCCATGAGATCACCAAAAACATCAACGACCTCACCACACTCTGATCAAGAACGGATTGCACACCTCCTCGACTTCGGGAGGAGAGACCACCAGAATCGATGTCCCCCATTTTTTAGTCTGAGGGCTAAGTTTCTCCTTGGGCCAAGGCTTTGCCAACCCACGCATGTGAACCTGGATCGGTTTGTGGTTCAATCCTGTGCCCAACTTGTTTCACAATGATTTTAAAAAAAGTCGCCTCTTTTCAAAGTCTTTGTCCAAGTCCCTCATCTCTTCATTCAATCCACGACATTGATCTCGGAGGTTCGAATCATGAAGTAGTTGATCTCTCAGGTCAAACCTCAATGGTCGCTAAATCCTTTTCTCATCTTCTTCCCTTTCATACCCCTTATCCAGATGATTACCATTAAACTCTCCACCACAACCTACCTTCTCTACAAAAGCCATCTTCTTCATCTTTTGAGAGTCAAAATGTCCTCGGCTATGTGGACAGAACCTTTGCACCACCACCACAGTTTTCCATCACAGATTCTACCACCCCTACTACCAAACATTTGGCATGGAGAACAATGGATCAACACCTTCTCGGCCTCCTCCTTTCCCCGCTCACCGAGGAGGCAATGACTGAACCCGTTGGCCTCTCCATTGCACGCGACGTATGGCTCGTATTGGAAAATGCCTTCAGTCATCGATCAAAGTCTTGCAAAATTCATCTCAAAGATGACCACCACCAGCTAAAGTGCAAAAATCAATTCAACCTATACCTGCATTTTCAAAGGTCTCTACGACTAGCTTCACGCGATCGGCAGACCTGTTGACAATACTAACAAACTCCACTAGTTTCTCTGTGGACTCAACACTGTTTTCTCCACATTCTCCATCACACAAACTACCCTCATGCCTCTCCCATGTTTCTACAACCTCGTCTCCAACACTGAGAGCATTGAGCTCTTTCATAAATCACTCGAGAGCCATATTCCTCCCATTAATGTTTTCACTGCTGCATCTCGTGGTTCTAAGCGTTCAACCCATTGTGTCTCTGGTGGAACACATGGCCACCCCAATGGTTTTGCCAGCCATTATGCCAACCAAGGTCAAACTCATTCTGGTGCAGGGGGCCATCCTCCTCGCTGCCAGATGTGTCGCCTTGATGGCCATTATGTTGATCGTTGCAACCAGTGTTATGCCCGCTATGATTCCTGTGAGTCTCACGCCCATCTTGTTGAGGCTTTCATTGGATCATACACTCTAAATGGATATGCACCCTCTGACTGGTTCTTGGACACTAGAGCTTTGGCCCATATATCAAATGACCCATTTTTTAAGTTGCGGAGCCTAATCAATTCCCTAAGCTGAGTCAGTACGCGGATTGACCTGTATAAATCATGTTGTCTTTTTTGTGCTTGCTTTTTCCTTCTTCTGTGTTTATGTTAGAGACTCAATAGCTAACCGAGTCACCCAAAGGAGGTGCCAATGACTCACTAAGTTAATTACTTTTACTTTCATATTTTATATTGCTTTTAAGAATATTTTTCATCAAGTATTTAAGGCAATATGCCGTAAGGGCAGAATTGTAATTATGAAACCCTAACTCTAATGGCGTCAAACCCTATTTAGAGGGTAAAGGAATAAAGAAAAAGCAAGTATTGATTTTTTAGGTTAAATAGGGTTTAAGAGTTCTCCTTGACGAGCTCTAGGTCCAGGTTCCCTCTTGAATCTGAATTCTCTTCTACCCTTTTTTATCTCTATTGATCCCTACAACATTATCGAGAGAGAGAGAGAGAGAGAGAGAGAGAAGGCTCCTATTTTGATTTTCTGTGAACTACAAGAAGATAAAAATCCTCTCTTTCCGTGAATAACTAGAAGGTTCTCACCCTCTCAGCCAATACCAGCTAGGGGGCCTTGTATTCCTCCTTTTTCGAGTTCCATAAGAGGTTCCAATACCTCTTACCGAGAGCAGCAGCACCTACCAATGCTGAATTCGTTTTTTCTCACTTTGGATTCTCCACTTTTATGCCGAGTTGCTAGATCCATGGCTAGGGACCATAACAACGTGGTATCAGAGCAGGGTAACACGGGGGAGCCCAACAATGGTGAGCTAAAAGAATTGTTGATCAGAGGGCAGTAGGTGCAGGCAAAAAATGAAAGGAATTTTGTTCTAATCATGGAGAAGTTGGAACAACATCTAAATATTAATCTTCAAATTTATAGACTTTCTGGAATGATGGGAAATATTACGGCTGGAAGGAACTCAACCCCGGAACAAATAGGAGAGAACAACTCGCACAGCAGAAGGGGGGGGGGGGCATTGTCTTTCCTGTCAAGACTGAAAATTTCAACCAGGAAGGAAGCACCATACCAAGGTATACAAAATTAGATTTTCCTACTTTTAATGGGTCAAACGACCCCCTAATTTGGTTACATAGGTGTGAAAAAAATTTATCCATCAAAGAACATGAGAAATTGATAAGGTGGGACTAGCCACCTTCCATATGCTCGATGAAGCACAACGTTTGTTTCATAAACTAGAATTGGACAGATTGGTACTGGATTGGGAAAAGTTTAAAGAATTATGAACTATACAGTTAGGACTTCCAGCCCAAAACAACCCCTTGAGGGATTTGGTGCTGTTACGACAAACTGGGCTAGTGGAACTATAAACTGTTCTAAGAAAAATAGGCACGAGACAGCCGGATGGTTCGCGTACACCAGTAGGTCAATTTATTTACAGCAAGCCTTAATGAGTTATTAAGGTCAGGGGTGGAGTTCCATGAACCTTCTAACTTAGCTCGAGCAATGAATTTAGCTCGTGCACTGGAAACTCGACAAAAAGTTCAAAATCAGAGGATAGCTTGGCAAGGGGATTGGAACACTTCCAATAGTTGTCAAGGGAGGCACAACACTACCCCTCAGATAACTTTCCCAACAGGGCAATAGGCCAGAAATAATCCCATTACTACTCTTACAGTAGATACACGGCCCAGCAACCCACCCGCCCAGTATATTTGAAAATTAACTACTTTGGAGATGGCTGACCGCAAGGCAAAGAACTTATGTTACAACTGTGATGAACCATACTGGGCAGGCCATCAGTGTAAACGGTTGTTCTGGTTATAAGTTGATGAAATCACATAACCAAAATAGAGTGATGATCCTCCTGAGGAAGATGCACCAGAAATCTCTCTGCATGCCATTACCGGCCAGAAATCCGCCAAAACTATGCAAGTAAGGACTCGGGTGATGGACCAGGACCTTGCCAGCCTGGTGGATTCGAGAAGTACACATAATTTTCTTAGTTTAACAGCTGCTCAACACCTTCAACTATAGATCCTTCCACACCCAACAGCCACAATTTTGGTTGCCAAAGGAGAGAAAGTTCCTAGCTATGACATCAGCAAAGAAGTAAACTTCTCAAATAGTACAACTTTCTTTCATACAGAATTTTTTGTCATATAGCTGGGTTCGATATGGTATTGGGTTTTAAATGCTTACAAAATTTAGGCCCTATATTATGGGACTTTACTGCTTTAACTATGAACTTTTAAACGGGTAGATGCCAAGTACTGTTAAAGGGCAGTCAAGTTGACAAGCCACATCACATTAATGTGCTTCACACACAGGACAATCCAGACAGCACTATAGAACATCTCCTAGCTGAATTCTTGGCCTTGTTCCAAGAGCCCTCCGGGCTGCCTCTCTTGAATCACTGTGACCATCGGATATGTATAAAACAAGGCTCAGATGTGGTGGTGGTTAGACCTTATCGGTATCCACACCTCCAACAAGATGAAATAGAAAGACCGTGCCAAACCATGTTGCAGCAAGGTCTTATACGCAGCAGTCGTTCACCATTTTCTTTACCAGTCCTCCTCGTTAAGAAACATGATGGTACATGGTGATTTTTGTGTCGATTATCTGGATTTGAATGCACAAACTGTGAAAGACAAGTTCCCTATTCCTGTGGTGGAGGAGCTTCTAGATGAATTACATGGGTCATGGGTATTCACCAAATTGGACTTGCGCTCTGGATATCATCAAATTCGTATGCATCTAGACGACATCGAGAAAACTACCTTCCGCACTCATCACGACCATTTTGAAATTGTGGTCATGCCATTTGGGTTATCCAATGCACCATCCACATTCCATGCGTTAATGAACGAGGTATTCCACAACTATCTACACAAATTTGTATTTGTTTTTTATTTATGACATACTCATTTACAGCCAGTTCGGAATTCGGCATTTAGAACATTTAAGAGTGGTATTTCAATTTTTACATGCACATCAGCTATATTTAAATAAATCTAAATACTCTTTTGCGACATCCGATGTGGCCTATCTTGGCCATATTATTTCCCATGATGGGATCACAGTTGATTTTGAAAAAATCCAAGCCATTGCTGATTGGCCGCAACCTATGAATACCTCTACTTTGAGAGGGTTTTTGGGATTAGCTGGCTATTATAGAAAATTTATCAAGAATTATGGGCCATTAGCAACACCATTGACAAACCTCCTCAAGAAAATTTCATTTACTTAGAATGACCAGGCAACACAATCCTTCTTAGATCTCAAATTAGTTCTTGCATCTGCACCAGTTCTACAACTTTCCAATTTGGAAGATTTATTTGAGGTCGAGTGTGACACACCAGGTGGGGGGCATTGGGGCCATTCTACAACATCACTTTCACCCTATTGCATATTTCAGCAGACAATTGGCAGAATGTAATCACAAATTGGCAGCATATGAACGCAAGTCTATCGGGTTGGCCAAATTTGTCCAACATCGGTGACCTTACTTATGGGGCCATGCATTTCTCATTCGTACTGATCATTACAGTCTTAAATATTTGATAGAGCAGCACCTCACGACTTCTCCTCAACAACATTGGATTAGTAAATTGATGGGGTTCGACTTTATAGTGGAATACCACGTTGGGCGGTTAAACAAGGCGACCGACGCTTTGTCACGACGTTACGAGAATCCTCCGCTTCTCTATGCCATCAGCCAACCTCATTTTATTCTCTTAGACTTGGTAAAGGAGGAAAATACTAGCAAACCAGTCTTCCTAAATCTGCACAAAAAAAAAAAATTAGAGAGGGGGCACTGGACTCTAGATGGTCTGTCCAGGATTCTCTTATTTACTATAAATTGTGCTCATATGTACCACACACTTCAGAGTTAGTTTTAGCCATCATCTCTGCATACCATGACAGCACTCACAAAGGCATACAAAAAAAACATTGTCTCGCATTTGAGCGGATTTCTATTGGCAAGACATGAAGACCTCCATTGCAACATATGTAACATCAGTTAACGTAACAAGGACTAACACTTAAGTCCAATGGGTCTTCTACAGCCTCTTACACTTGCTACACAAGTGTAGGACGATATATCTATGGATTTCATAGAATGTCTTCCTTAGTCTTCCGGCAAATCGGTATTATTTGTGGTGGTGGTTAGGTTCTCCAAGTATGCTCACTTTATTCCCATGGCACACCCATATATTGCATCCTGAGTGGCACATATATGTCAGAGGTGGTTCCGGTCCACCTCTCTTGATTAGGTTGGCTTTCCACACTTAAACGACTAGTATTTTAGGTTGTATTGGCCAACCTCTTGACATGGTATCAGAGCCAGGTCCGACACGTCCCGCCTTCGAATCCCGCGGGGATCGATAAGGGGCAGGTGGGTGTCAGATGTGGTTCAGGTCCACCTCTCTTGATTAAGTTGATTTTCCACACTTAAATAACTAGTCTTTTAGGTTGTATTGGCCAGCCTCTTGAGATGGTATCAGAGCCAAGTCCGGCACGTCCCCCCTTCGAATCCCACAGGGAGCGGTAAGGGGTGGGTGGGTGTCAGAGGTGGTTCCGGTCCACCTCTCTTGATTAGGTTGGCTTTCCGCACTTAAACGACTAGTCTTTTAGGTTGTATTGGCCTGCCTCCTGACAATATATTCCTCGAATATATTGTTCGTTTACATGGTATTCTAGAATTGATTGTCAGTGATCATGATGCGGTCTTTACCAGAACTTTTTGGCGGGAACTCTTTCGTCTATCCGGCACCAAGTTGAAATTCTCATCATCCTATCATCCTCAAACAGACAGCCAAACAGAGGTGGTGGTTAACCGCACCATGGAAATGTATCTCCGATGTCATGAGGGCAATCGTCCTAAAAAATGGGTTCAATGGCTACCGTGGGCTGAATATTGTTACAAGACTTCCTTCCACACTGCCTTCCAATCTACTCCCTTCAACGTTCTATATGGAAGAGATCCTCCTCGACTTCTCTCGTATACTTCGGGCTCCACCCGAGTGGACTCTATTGATAAGTCACTAATTTAATGGGACCAAGTGCTACAGAATATTTTGGCTTGCCACCTCAATGCACAACTTCGTATGAAGGACTTCCATGACAAGGGACACAGGGATATCTCATACAAGGAAGGGGACTACGTTTGGTTACTAGTCCAACCTCACCGTCAACACTCAATTTCTGGCCACTAGCGTAATAAACATTCCCCACAATACTTTGGGCCTTTCTCTATTATTCGGGGCATCGGGTCAGTCATCTATCAACTGCAACTTCCCACCACGGCCAAACTTCATGATGTTTTCCATGTCTCCCTACTTAAACCCTTTCAGGGCTCACCCCCTCCTTCCACCCAGTCACGGTATTGCGTACCTACCTTATTCATGACCAGTGGGAGAATCTAGTCCAATGGAAGGACACCGAACCAGCAACTGCTACATGGGAACAGCTGGCCAACTTCAAGCATGTCTACCCAACTTAAGAGCTTGAGGACAAGCTCTTTCTCCTTGGGACGAGGGCAAATGTTGATGACTCAATAGTTAACCGAGTCACCCAAAGGAGGCACCAATGATTCACTGAGTTAATTACTTTTACTTTCATATTTTATATTATTTTTAAGTATATTTTTCATTAAGTATTTAAAGCTACATGCCATAGGGGTAGAATTATAATTATGAAACTCTAAACTCTAATGGCGTCAAACCCTCTTTAGAGGGTAAAGGAATGAAGAAAAAGCAAGTATTGATTTTTTAGGTTAAACAGGGTTTAAGAGTTCTCCTTGACGAGCTCTAGGTCCTCCCCCTTGAATCTGAATTCTCTTCTACCCTTTTTTATCTCTATTGCTCTCTACAACATTACCGAGAGAGAGAAGGCTCCTATTTTGATTTTTCATGAACCACAAGAGAATAAAAATCCTCTCTTTCCATGAAGAACTAGAGGGTTCTCTCCCTCTCAGCCGAGACCAGCAAGGGGACCTTGTATTCCTCCTTTCTTGAGTTCCATAAGAGGTTCCAATAACTTTTACCTAGAGCAGCAACACCTACCAGTGCTGAATTCGTTTTTTCTCACTCTGGATTCTCCACTCCCATGCCGAGTTACTAGATCCAATGCTAGAGACCATATCAATTTATTATTATTGCTCTCGTTAGTTTGAAATTAGGGAATCTAATTCCTAACAAGTGGTTACAGAGCTTTGGTTCATGATTGAGAGCAATGGTTGGAGGAAAAGGATCAACACTTGGAATCAACAAGGTCGATGGTGTGGATTTTGCATTATAGAGGATGCAGATCAAAGATTATCTGTACAATAAAAAACTGCATGCACCACTTTTGGATATGAAACCAGAAAGTATGAAAGATGATGAGTGGAAAATCCTCGATAGACATGTGTTTGGAGTAGTCTTGTTAACACTGTCGAAGAACGTTGCTTACAATGTGGCATCAGAGAAAACCACAATGGAGATGATGAAGATTATGCCTGACATGTATGAGAAGCCTTCCACAAATAATAAGGTAAATCTCACGAAAAAATTCTTCAATTTAAATATGATAAAAAATACATCAGTGGCATCGCATTTGAATGAGTTTAGCATGATTGTTAATCAATTGACCTCGGTTCAAATTAAATTTGATGATGAGGTTCATGCTTCAATTATTTTGGCGTCTCTGCCAAATTTTTGGGAGCCTATGTGGGCTACGGTTAGCAACTCTGTAGGCAACACAAATAATCTTTAATGATATTCGGGATACCATTCTCACAGAGGAAGTTCATAGAAAGGACTTCGGAGAATCGTTGACATCTAATTTTGGCCTAAGTGTCAATAATAGGGATTGGAACTTCGAGAGGAATTCCAATAAGGGCAATGGTAGAAAAAAAAGTCAAGGAATGGTAGAAGTAAGTCCAAATTAGGAAGGAATGTGAAGTGTTGGAATTGTAGCAAGTCAAGTTACATAAAAAGAACTACAGAGCACTGAAGAAGGATGAAAAGAAAAACAATTTTGCAAATGTTGTGACTAAAGAGGTACGAGATGCTTTACTCTTGTCGGTTAATAGCCCTATTGACTCTTGGGTGTTAGATTTAGGAACTTCTTTTCACCCCACCACACATCATGCGATCATGGAGAATTACATTGTCGAAGATCACGGGAAGGTATATCTTGCTGATGGAGAACCTTTGGATAGTTTGAAACATGTACCAAAACTAATGTCAGTAGGGCAGTTTGATGATGAAGGTCATAATGTGACTTTTAATGGTGCTGCCTGGAAAGTCACTAAGGGAGCCATGGTTATTGCATGAGGAGTTAAAATTGGAACTCTTTACATCACTTCCAGTTGCAATGACACGGTTGCAGTTGTTGATGCTATTACTGATTCTGATTTGTGGCATTATAGGCTTGGTCACATGAGTGAGAAGAGAATGAAAGTGCTTTAGTCCAAAGGGAAGCTACCAAGGTTGAAAACTGTAAACAACAGTTTGTGTGAAGGTTGTATGTTTGGCAAGTAGAAAAGGGTTAGGTTTTCTAAGGCTCGAAAGGACGCAAAGACAACAAAATTGGTGTCGGTTCACACTGATGTGTGGGGGCCTTCAAGTGTTACTTCCTTTGGGGGTTCTAACTACTATGTGACATTTATTGTTGAGGCAAGAAGAAAGGTATGGGTTCATGTCTTTGATACCTTCAAGAGATGGAGAGCAATGGTTGGTACTGAAACAACTGTGAAGGTAAAGTGTCTGCAGTCAGTTAATGGGGGAGAATACATAAATGATGATTTCAAGCGGTACTGTGCTAAGAATAGAATCAAGATAAAAAAGTTCATTCCTGGAAAACCACAATAGAATGGTGTAGCTGAGAGGATGAACAGAACTTTGGACAAGCATGCTAGTTGCCAAAAATATTCTGGTCTGAGGCTATTAACACCTCTCCCTATTTGATTAACTAAGGTCCCTCAACACCATTTGATTGCAAAATACTAGAAGAGGTCTAGAGCGACAAAGAGGTAAACCTTTCTTTCTTGAAAGTTTTCGTTTGTGTTTCTTATATTCATATTGATTATGCTATTAGAAATAAACTTGATGCTAAATCTAAGATATGTTTCTTTATTGGCTATGGTGGCACCGAGTTTGGTTATCGCTTCTGGGATGACCAAAGTCATAAGGTTATCAAGAGCAAGGATGTGATCTTCAATGAAGGTGCCCTGTATAAAGACAGGTTGAGAACATAGTCTGAGAGCTCAAGAAATGAAACCAAGAAGTCTGAAGTGAGTCAGTTGAGAGATCTTCCAATTATTGATATGGAGAATATTGCTTAGGAAGACTAGGAAAACATACCCCCAGAAGTAAATCAGAACATTCCTATGACAGAACTCAGGAGATCTGCTAGAACTAGTAGACCACCACAAAGGTACTCCCCTGCACTGAATTATATTATGTTGACAAATAAAGGTGAACTAGAGAGTTATGAAGAAGTCATGCAAGTTGATGAATCAACCAAGTGGGAGTTGGCCATGCAGGATGAGATGAATTTACTATTATCCAATCAAACATGGTAGTTGACCGAGTTACCAAAAGAGAAGAAGACCTTACAGAATAAATGGGTGTACCGAATAAATTATGAATATATTGGCAGCAAGAGGTACAAGGCAAAATTGGTGGTAAAGGGCTTTCAAGAAAAAGAAGTCATTAACTACATTGAGATTTTCTCTCCTACAGTGAAATTGACTACAATTAGAACAGTGCTTGGACTAGTGGCAAATGAAGACTTACGCTTTGAGAGGGTTAGTTCACCTTTGGTTTAACTTCAAGTTTAAATTCAAATTCAAGTGAATGATCTAATTCAAGTTCAAGTTCAAGTTGGGTGTTAGTGCGGATGAGTTCAAGTGCACTAAAAAATAATTTCCAGTGTTAGTGCCCCCAAAATGAAAAATATAACCAAAACAAGAGAATGAGTAACTTGTAATAATTTACTTAAATAGAATATAAATACCTAAACATCAAATTAACCAAAACAAACATGATTACTACACTAATAAGTAATTTAATGTATAATTAAAATATATTAATATACTAATTAATTAAATAAGATGTTATATTAATTAATGATTACAGTTTATTGTACATTAATACAATAATTATGTCTAACAATTAACTATGAACTAATTAATTATTGTTACAATGTGGGACCCTCCATGGTGCTCGAACCGATGGGACCCACCATGAGGACGTGGGACTCCAAGAAGAGTCCTCACCGAAGCAAGCACGAGTTAAGAAATCAAGAAGCACGAGCAAAATTGAGTTAGAAGACTTGAATATCAAGTGGGACCCATAAATATCTCACAAGTTGTCAACCTTATCAAGATGAGCTGGAGGATCACGAGGGACCCACAAGTATAAGGCTATGAGTTGGCCTTCTCCCCTTTAGTCACATGAAGAAAGCAAGAGTTCAAGTTCAACTCATATTATGTTTCTAGTAGTTTGGTTTAAATAGACTTATCTTAGAGAGTTAGAGTTGGAATGTAATTAGGATTGAAAGGCTAATTGTAGAAGGACTCTACCTCCTCTTCTACTATAAATAGAGGTGTTGTAATTCGGAATTAATCAAGTTACACATCTCATTCTCGAGTGACACTCTCTCTCTCTCCCTTTGCTTGGCGCAACATCTCTTTGCTCTTTATTTTTTTCTTCTCTCTACCCGAGAGTTCTTCTTCCCTTTTCTCTTTTTTATTTCTTCTTTCTCTTGCTCGGAATTATGGAAAAGGGATCCTAAATCCAATAGTTTGAACTAGTGGAATTTTCCAAACTTGGATATTAAAACTTTTGTGTTCATTAATGGTGTGTTAATAAATTTTCTTTACTTACTTTTTTGTTGTTTTAAATTTCTTTCATACATAAACTCTAAAATTTTCATTTTGTTGTGATCTATTTGCCTTATCTTTTTTGTTTACGAGAGATAAGGGGAAAAGTGAAAACTCAAGTTTTAATTTAAGAAAAAAGTATACATCTAAAATAGAAATGGACAAATGTAGAGAGAGATAATTCCAAAAAGTGTCTATAATTTTTAGGGATTGTAAACTTGTTATGGTCCTGGATTATGTACCTATACTTTTCGCTCCTAACAGGCCGGTCTTTTGGGTAGTATTGGCTAGGTGCTTAACATTTGGTGTCAGAGCTAGCGTTACTTCGTGAGTTCAAATCCCGGAGGGGGTGACCAGAGTGTGCTTCCCGCACTAATGGGCCACCGCTATATGCGGAAGGGGCAACCTGAGTGTGTTCCCGCACCATGGGCCGCCGCTAGAGTAGGCCGTCGCAAGTGGGCCGTCTTGGACGTCGGCTCTCGCGAGCATGGGTGTGATGTTATGGTCCTAGCTTATGTACCTATGTTTTTCGCTCCTAACAGGCCAGTCTTTTGGGTAGTATTGGCTAGGTGCTTAACAAAACTCTTTCTAGCTTTTATGTATTAGGTTTTGCAATCATCGGAAAAAGGGGGAGGCAAGAGATTTTTAACTGAGTGTTGACTCCGAATCCATAAGTCATTTCTTAAAAAAATATAGCTCATTAAGCATGATTGACCAACAAATCACTTTACCACCAATCATGTTTGTTAGGACAGCTTTTTTTGTAAATTGGCAAAATAATGGCTTGTTTGACTCGGGTCACCATCCTCTCACTTGAGAATTTAATGAGGTTTGGATCCATAGGTCATTTGCATCTTTAACATGTTTCAAGCAAGCATATCCTTACTTAAAACATGTAAAGGATCAATTAGAAATCTCTTTCTTATAAAATTCCAAGCTATTAGGGTTGAATATGTGGAATTTCGCAAACTTGGATATCAAATCTTTTGTGTTCATTTGTGGTGTGTGAATAAATTTTCTTTACTTACATTTTTTTATGTTTTAAAATTTTTATTCTGTTGTGATCTATTTGCCTTATCTTTTTTGTTTACGAGAGAAAAGAGAAAAGTGAAAACTCAAGTTCTGATTTAAGAAAAAAATATACATCTAAAATGGAAATACACAAATGTAGAGAGATATAATTTTAAAAAGTGTCTGTAATTTTTAGGGATTGTAAACTCTTTCTGGCTTTTATGTATTAGGTTTTGCAATCGTCGTGAAAAGGGGGAGGAGGGGGATTTTTAACTGAGTGTTGACTCCCAATCCATCAGTCATTTCTTATAAAAATATAGCCCATTACGCATGATTGACCAATAGATCACTTTACAATCATCCATGATTGTTAGGTCAGATTTTTTGTAAATGGGCAAAATAATGGCATGTTTGACTCGGGTCACCGCACACTCACTTGAGAATTTAATGAGGTTTGGATCCATAGGTCATTTGCATCTTTAACATGTTTCAAGCATGCATATCCATATTTAAAACATGTGTAGGATCAATTAGAAATCTCCTTCTTGTAAAATTTCAAGCTATTAGGGTTGAACTAGTGGAATTTCCCAAACTTGGATATCAAAACTTTTGTGCTCATTTGTGGTGAGTGAAAAAAATTTCTTTACTTACATTTGTTGTTGTTTTAATTTTTTTGCATACATAAACTCTAAAATTTTCATTCTGTTGTGATCTATTTGCCTTTTTTTTTTTTTGTTTACGAGAGATAAGGAGAAAAGTGAAAACTCAAGTTTTGATTTAAGAAAAAAGTATACATTTAAAATGAAATGCACAAATCTAGAGAGAGATAATTCTAAAAAGTGTCTATAATTTTTAGGGATTGTAAACTCTTTCTAGATTTTATGTATTAGGTTTTGCAATCATCGAAAAAAGGGGGAGGTGGGGGATGCTTAAATGATTGTAAACTCCTAATCCATAAGTCATTTCTTACAAAAATATAGCCCGTTACGTAAGATTGAAAGATAAATCACTTTACAATCATCCATGATTATTATGTCACCTTTTTTGTAAATGGGCAAAATAATGACTTGTTTGACTTGGGTCACCACACACTCACTTGAGAATTTAATGAGGTTCGGATCCATAGGTCATTTGCATCATTAACATGTTTCAAGCATACATATTTAAAACATGTGTAGGATCAATTAGAAATCTCTTTCTTGTAAAATTCCAAGCTATTAGGGTTGAACTAGTAGAATTTCTCAAACTTAGATATCCAAACTTTTGTGTTCATTTGTGGTGTGTGAATAAATTTTCTTTACATCCATTAGTTGTTGTTTTAAATTTTTTGCATACATAAACTCTAAAATGTCCATTATGTTGTGATCTATTTGCCTTATCTTTTTTTTTTACGAGAGATAAGGAGAAAAGTGAAAACTCAAGTTTTGATTTAAGAAAAAAGTATACATCCAAAATGGAAATGCACAAATGTAGAGAGAGATAATTTCGAAAAGTGTCTGTAATTTTTAGGGACTGTAAACTGTTTCTAGCTTTTATCTATTAGGTTTTGCAATCGTCGGGAAAAGGGGGAGGCAGAGAATTTTTAACTGAGTGTTGACTCCCAATCCATAAGTCATTTCTTACAAAAATATAGCTCGTTACGCATGATTGACCGATAAATCACTTTACAAGTCATCCATGATTGTTAAGTCAGCCTTTTTGTAAATGGGCAAAATAATGGCTTGTTTGACTCAGGTCACTGCACGCTCAGTTGAGAATTTAATGAGGTTCAGATCCATAGGTCATTTGCATCTTTAACATGTTTCAAGCATGCATATCCATATTTAAAACATGTGTAGGATCAATTAGAAATCTCTTTCTTGTAAAATTCCAAGCTATTAGGGTTGAACTAGTGGAATTTTCCAAACTTGGATGTCAAATCTTTTGAGTTCATTTGTGGTGTGTGAATAAATTTTCTTTACTTATATTTGTTATTTTTTTAAATTTTTTGCATACATAAATAAAATTTTCATTATGTTGTGATCTATTTGCCTTATCTTTTTTGTTTACGAGAGATAAGGGAAAAAGTGAAAACTCAAGTTCTGATATAAGAAAAAAGTATATATCTAAAATGAAAATGCACAAAATGTAGAGAGACATAATTCCAAAAATTTTCTGTAATTTTTAGGGATTTTAAACTCTTTCTAGCTTTTATGTATTAGGTTTTGCAATCGTCAGGAAAAGGGGGATGCAGGGGATTTAAATTGAGTGTTGACTCCCAATCCATAAGCCATTTCTTACAAAAATATAGCATGTTACGCATGATTGATCGATAAATCACTTTACAATCATCCATGATTGTTAGGTCAGCTTTTTTGTTAATGTGCAAAATAATGGCTTGTTTTACTCGGGTCACCGCACGCTCACATGAGAATTTAATGAGGTTGGGATCCATAGGTCATTTGCATCTTTAACATGTTTCAAACATGCATATCCATGTTTAAACATGTGTAGGATCAATTAGAAATCTCTTTCTTGTAAAATTCCAAGCTATTAGGGTTCAACTAGTGGAATTTCCAAAACTTGGATATCAAAACATTTGTGTTCATTTGTGGTGTGTGAATAAATTTTCTTTACTTATATTTGCTGTTGTTTTAAATTTTTTGCATAGATAAACTCTAAAATTTTCATTCTGTTGTGATCTATTTGCCTTATCTTTTTTGTTTACGAGAGATAAGGGGAAAAGTGAAAACTCAAGTTTTGATTTAAGAAAAAAATATACATCTAAAATGGAAATGCACAAATGTAGAGAAAGATAATTCCAAAAAGTGTCTTCAATTTTAGGAATTGTAAAATCTTTCAGGCTTTTATGTATTAGGTTTTGAAATCGTCGAGAAAAGGGGGAGCCGGGATTTTTAACTGAGTGTTGACTCCCAATCCATAAGTCACTTCTTACAAAAAATATATCATGTTACGCATGATTGACCGATAAATCACTTTACAATCATCCATGATTGTTAGGTTAGCTTTTTTGTAAATGGGCAAAATAATGGCTTGTTGGACTCAGGTCACCGCACGCTCACTTGATAATTTAATGAGGTTTCGATCCATTGGTCATTTGCATCTTTAACATGTTTCAAACATGCATATCCATATTTAAAACATGTGTAGGATCAATTAGAAATCTTTTTCTTGTAAAATTCCAAGCTATTAGGGTTGAACTAGTGGAATTTCCCAAACTTGGATATCAAAACTTTTGTGTTCATTTGTGGTGTGTGAATAAAGTTTCTTTACTTACATTTGTTGCTGTTTTAAATTTTTTACATAGATAAACTCTAAAATTTTCATTCTGTTGTGATCTATTTACCTGACCTTTTTTTTTTACGAGAGATAAGGGGAAATGTGAAAACTCAAGTTTTGATTTAAGAAAAAAGTATATATATAAAATGGAAATGCACATATGTACAGAGAGATAATTCCAAAAAGTGTTTGTAATTTTTAGGGATTGTGAACTCACCAAATTCTTGACTGACATAAAATCAAAAACTTTCCTATCCTTATTAAGATCACCTTTCTTGCAATACCCGTCCATCATGCATGACCAACCATAGAAATTCCGTTGCGGCATCTCCTCAAAAACCTGACTCGCTGCCTCCACTTCTCGTATTTCCATCAACCATCACTGTCCAAGTCCCCACATTCTTCATCACAAATGGAACTCGGTCCAAGTATCGTTTTGCTCTTGCAGTGTCTCCACTCCTTGCAAAGAGGGAGAAGGGAGAGGGAAGTCGAGAGGAAAAAGAGAGATGGGAAGGGTGAGCAGTGAGAGGCAGAAGGGAGAGGGAGGCCGAGAGGGAGAAGAGAGACGAGAAGGGAGAAGTGAGAGGGAGAGGGAGATCAAGTGTGAGACTATGCTGAGAGAGGGGAAAAAATCTGGAGGTCTGGTCACGAGAGGCAGCGTGTTGAGGGCTTAACCCAGATGAATCAAGATTTTGGACAGAATCCTGATTTAGCCACTTCAGCCTTGGGCAACGTCAACTGAATTTTATGCTTCATTCACTTGAAGCTATTGGATTCAAGTGAATGAACTATGTAATTACAAGAACTTCAAGTTCAAGTTGATGTTGACTAACCTCCTCTTAGAACAGTTAGGTTTTAAAAACAGCTTTTTTTCATGGTGATTTGGAGGAAGAAATTTACATGATGTAACCATAGGGTTTCAAAGCACAAGGAAAGGAGAAAATGGTGTGCAAACTTCAAAAGAGCTTGTATAGTCTTAAACAAGATCCAAAACGATGGTATAAGAAGTTTGACACCTTTATGAGTGGTAATGGTTTTTCAAAGTGCCAGGCGGATCATTGCTGTTATGTGAAGATGTTTGATGACTCCTACATCATTCTATGGTTGTATGTTGATGACATGTTGATAACAGGTGGTTGCAAACAGGAAATGGATAAGTTGAAAAGGGAGTTTCCCAAGAAGTTTGCAATGAAGGATTTGGGTACTGCAAAACAAATCCTTGGGATGAGGATTACTAGAGATACTAATGTGTTGAAACTATCAAAAGAAAAATATGGGAGTTGAACAAATTCAACATGAATGATGCAAAACTAGTGAGTACTCCTTTCGCTAGTCACTTTAGGTTATCTAAGGAGCAGTCACCTTCTACAGAGTAGGAGCGAGCCCATATGGTCAATGTGCCTTATGCTTCTGCTATTGGCAGTCTCATGTATGTCATGGTGTGCACTAGACCAGACATAGCTCATGTAGTGGGAGTTGTAAGCAGATATATGAGTAATCCGGGTAAACAACATTAGGAAGCAGTGAAGTAGATTCTCGGGTATTTGAGAGGCACTACAGACTTAGCCTTATATTTTAGAAAGTCAAAGTTGGGATTACAGGGTTATGTAGATGTTGACATGGTTGGAGACATTGATAGCTAGAAGAGTACCACTGGAAACGTATACACATTGGGACATACGGCAGTTAGTTGGGTCTCTAAGTTGTAGAAGATAGTTGTTCTTTTCACTACTGAGGTAGAATATGTGCCGTGACTGAAGCCAGCAAAAAGATGGTATGGTTGCAGTCTTTTTGGGAAGAATTAGGTCTCAAACATGGGAAGAATGTGTTATATTGTGATAGTCAAAGTGCTATTCATTTAACAAAGAATCATGTTTATCTTGCCATAAAAAGGGACATACGGGTGCATTATTACTTCATCAGATCGACTCTGGAGGATGGAGTCTTAACACTTGAGAATATTCAAGGAAGTCAGAATCCGACTGATATGTTGACAAAGACTTACAATTGATAAACTGAAGTTGTGTGCAACTTTAGTTGGACTTCTCTCTGAGGATTAAGAATTTGTTGCCACTACAGAGGAGATATTGATGATGGATTAGTCTCCAAGTGGGAGATTTTTAAGTTATGGAGCCTAATCAACGCCCTACACTAAATCCCTACTCAGATCATTATGGGTACTTTGGGAATTTTACTTTTGTATCACGGTTGCCCTAGTTCCCTCTTTATATTTGGGGTGCCGCTATTAGGAATTTATCATCCGAGGAGCATCAGTTGTGGTCGAGAAAGTTTAGAGGAAAGCAACACATGTAAGTGTGTTTGATCTCTCTTGTAAATTTTTTTATCTTCATAGTGAATTACTGTAGCGACGATGGACAGGACCTTGAGGCGAACCTATATGAATCTTGTTGTCTTTTTCGTGCTTGCTTTTTCCTTCTTCTTTATTTATTATTATTGTTCTCATTAGTTTGGAATTAGGGCATTTAATTCCTAACACTGTCCATCCTGGATCAATCCACTCAGAACACGGGTAGGGTCTCTGTAATTGTTGAGAATGGTGCATCCTTGCCTATCTCACAAATGGTATTCTCTCTCCTCCCCCAAATATTCAGTTGTTAGATGTTTTAGATGTTCCTCATCTAACCAAAAATCTTCTCTCTATTAGTAAATTAACGTTTGATTTTCCGCTATCCGTTACATTTACTAAAAACCTTTTCATTGTTCAGAATCATCTCACAGGAAGGGTGGTGGTGACCAGTAAGAGAGATGATGGCTTATATGTGCTGGAGCATGGCAACTTTGCCCTTATTTATGTCCTTAAGAATAAATCTTTATATGTTTCTATGGCATGCTCTCTGTGGACTTGTAAAACATTCTGTTATTTGTTCTTTACATAAACAAGAACATCTTTATTACCTTCTCCATTATTATCTAGTCCATGTCAACTTGCGAAAAATCATCGTTTCCCATATTCACGTCATGAGCAATATTTTAACAATATTTTAATTACCACTATTAAATCATTAATATAATACAATAATTAATTAAATTAAATTAATAAATAAATAATATTTTTTAATAACACAAGATGGATTTTTTACATGGTATTAATTAATAATATATTTCCACAAAATTAAAATTAATTAATTGATCAATACATACTTTAACTATATTTTATTTACCAAACTTAAATATCTGGTTTAATATAGTAATAAAATTTAATTAAAATAATAAATAAATAAATATACAACATTATTAATAACCTAAAAAAAATTATTCAAATAAAGAGTTCATGCCTTTAATATTAAAATCATCAAGTTACAAGTTTAGTACATATGAACGATACATGTTCAAAACCAATAAGATACAACCATCATTTATAATTCCATATGCAAGTCGCTATGGCATCTCAAAATTGTGCGGATCTTGTTGATTATAATGCATGTTTCCTCCGAATTTTTGTTGATTGGCTACCCTCATCCACAAGACCATCGTGATCATCACTGTCTGCATCATCCGTTGCACCAAATTGGACCCCATTACCTCCTCCACCATGCTCGTGACCCGAATCATCGTCTTCCAATTCAAATATATCATTGTAATGCATTCCACGTATATAATTGTGCAATATGCAACAAGCAATTACAATTTTTTTCTAGATCTTAAAATAAAACAGAAGAGCACCTTTCAACATTTGAAATCGAGCGTTTAAAACACCAAAATTTTGCTCAATAGTATTCTACAAAAATGAGTGCCTTCGATTGAATAATTTTTTTTCATTTCTAAGAATATTATCTCCAAATTCTTGAAAAGGATACCAAGTTCCTCGATATGGAGCCAAAAATCTTGGAAATTTTGCATAACCAGCATCGACTAGATAATATTTACCTATAATAGAAATTATATTCCACATAAAATAATTGAAGATAAAATATATAAAAAAATTACTACATAAAATATATATTATTTACCTTAAGATACAAACAGTCTATCTCGGCGAGTCAATGCACCTTTCAGTATACGGGAATCAGCTGATGATCCCTCCCATCCAGCAAGTACATAAGTGAATTGCATGTCAAATGTACATGCTGTCATCACATTTTGTGAGAGATAACCTTTTCTGTTCCAAAACCTTTTTTGTTCTTCAAGTGGGATGTTGGCTTTTATATGAGTTCCATCAATAGCCCTAATACAATCCTAATTATACCATTTCAATTAATATTGACTAATTTTGTATATTAATCTAAAATTGTTTAGTTAGAGGGCAAGTGATGTTACCTTGAAGTACGGATAAAACATTGAACTATTTAAAATCTTTGAGTGTGTGTGTTCTGAAGGCTGTTTGATGTAATCAAAGTGAAGTTTGAGAATAACATCCAACACCTTATTGAAATACCTACTTGTGGTCCAATTCGATCTAACAAACATCTCTATTGTGACACAATAGGATTGTTGTTGACCAACAGTTAGGAGAAAATATGTAAGTTGTTCTTCCACTGAGATGGTCTTTGTGGTTGATAAAAACCCTCTACTATTAAGTATCTCTACCAAATTGTGAAATACAATTTGATTCATCCTATAAACTTTTCAAAATTTAACTGGTGATTTGTCTAGTGCCTTTTGCAAATACAACGGACCATTAATCCCACAAGAACGCGATACACGTTTATCGCAATGGTAGAGATGGTATCTTCCTATGGCGACAAAAATACATGTGAATCTAATAATAGTTGCAACCTTTTCTTCGTCTGTCATAATATCCATAGAAATCTACAAATTCAATCGCCTAAAAGTCATGTTTCTTCCTAAAAGTCATAAACACAAATAAACATCAATCTTCAATCATAACCTATTTTCAATCACACTTCTACACAACCATATTCATCCACATTCCCACATATTCATACCTTTGCTCACACATCCTACCTTCAATCATAACCCTACACAACCATATCCATTTAATTGTCCACATCCATACTCATCCACCATATTCATCCACACAATATAATAACACAAAAATCATTTAAAATAAAAATATTAACCATAATAATAAGTCTTACAACGTCATTATTCAAACATCGTCATTAATACAAAATAATCATCCCAAAGAAGATAGTGTACTTAAAACGCATTACTACATTTATATTGCACAAAAGTTAAGCCACTCGACCCGCTCTTCCATTGTCATCTCCGTAAACATGACCTTCTTACTTGGCGTATCTAACCATACAGGAGCGCAAAACTTCAAGTCTGTCGGCAGGTCCGAGATTTCCCTAAGGGCTTTGACCCAATCTCTTTCGACATCACCTTCAATGCTTGAATGATTTCCTTAATTGCGTTAATGAATCTACCAGTGTCATCAGCGAACAATTCGCTTCTCTTTCTATGATGAGTTGAAGATGCAGGGTTACTTCTTCGAGATTGCTCAGCTGTCGACCCATATCCGCTAATGAATGACAATGGAGTTTCCCTAACCACATCAACATCCTCGAACTCATCCATCAGGACATGTTCTGACTCGCGAATTAGTTCATCGCCCAAATCTAAAGGAGTTATACTTGTTGCCCCATGGCTATTGAGTTTCCCACTACCAAAGCCAATTTGTCGTAAAGGGCATAGTCTTCACGTCTATATTTTTCAGCATGTCTACGCTCCTATAAGAATAAAACATCCTTTACACGTCTTGGAATAGAGTTCTAGTAATGCGAAAAACATACAAAATATTTTACAGTACATCATGATTTACTGACCTTTATGTAGTCTTGCCATACAAAATGACATGCAATAACTCGTTGTGTGGTTGCGTCCCAATCGAACGCATTAGTGTTGAGACAGCTAATTACCGTTTGGTATGTTTTCTCCTATGATCTTGTTCGATTCTTGAGCTGCTCAACAGTTTTTTTATTGACCTCATCTTCATTGAACTTATTGACACAGTCCATATATACATCATGCTTCCAAACCCCATTGGGCAACTTGTTCCCTATATTGACCTACTCGACCAAGAGATCGAGCATTTTGCTATCTTCTTCGAAGGTCCAAATGTCATATGATTGAGCTGTTTGTTGTCTTCTTACAACCATTTATACTCATTCCAGCTCGTGCTCTTATCTTCCAACTCATGCCAGCTTGTATGATGACTCCTCTTGGCTTCTCATGTGCTCATGGTGGGTCCCACCAACTCGTGCAACCATAGGTCCCACATTGTAAATGCCCAACTTGCTACAGATGATGGACAAAAAATTTTGAGTGACTGGTTTGGTGAGAATGTCTGCAACTTGACTTTGTGAAGATATATGCTTGAGATATAATATGCCGGTTTGGAATTTTTCTCGTATGAAGTGGCAATCTACTTCAATGTGCTTTGTTCTCTCATGGAAGACAGGATTTGATGTGATATGTATAGCTGCCTGATTATCATAATATAGATCCATAAGAGCTTCTTTATAGAATCTCAGTTCAGTGAGAAGATATTTGATCCATAGAAGCTCACTAACTGTGTGTGTCATAGCTCTGTATTCTGCTTCTACATGCAACCACATTCTACTTCTTGCTTCTCCATGTAACCAAATTTTCTTCAACCATCGTACAATATCCCGAAGTAGATTTTCTATCATCGATGATCTAACCCAGTTTGCATTTGAGAATTCTTCGATGTTGAAGTGACCATGATTCTTATAGAGAAGCCCTCTTCTTGAAGTTCCTTTCAAATATCACAATATCCTTTCAAGTGTTTGCCAATGACTGAGTTGTGGTTTGTGCATGTATTGACTCACCACACCTACTGTATATGATATATTTGGCCTTGATACACATAGATAAATAATTTTTCCCACAAGCCTTTGATATTTTCCAATATCCACATCTTCTCCAATACCTGCACATAACTTTGTATTTGAGTCCATAGGGGTTTCTGCTGGTCTACACCCCATCATTCTTATCTCCTCCAGTGGACCAAGGACGTACTTCCTTTAAGATAGTACAATCCCATGTCTAGATTTTAGTAGTTCAATACCTAGAAAATATTTAAATAGTCCAAAATCTTGTCTTGAATTTTGCACATATTTTTTCTTTGGTTTCTTGAATACCATCGAGATCACTTCCGGTTAAAATAATATCATCAACATATACTGCCAAAATTACCTTTCCTTTAGGTGTGTCTTTAATAAATACGGAGTGATCTACCGAACATCTGTGAAATCTAGCCCGTATGAGGGTTTGGCTAAAATTTTCAAACCATGCTCAAAGAGACTGTTTCAGACCATAGAGGAATTTCTTCAATACATACTGACTCCCCCTCAACCACATAACCAAGTGGTTAATGCATATAAATTTCTTTCTTGATATCCCCATTAAAAAAAATATTTTTCACATCAAACTGATATACCAGCCACGAAGAATTAGCCGCAAGAGATAATAAGATACATATCGAATTCATTTTTGCCACCAGAGATAATGTTTCCTCATAATCAATTCCTTAACAGAGTATATAGTCTCGTGCATTATTTTTTTCTTTCTTATTTTGATTAAATCATATTGCCTTGGAGTCTTGAGTTTAGTATCCTTGCTTGTCATTATTTTTCGTCCGTTGTCTCCGCCAATTCTAGTCCAGCCTGCTCTGTTGCTGTTTATCTAACTGTCTGATCGCTGCTGATTTCTCGTCCCTGCGGATCGTCCAGCAGCTTCATTGACTTCTAAGCTGATAGTCCCTGCCAACACCGTCAAGAAAATCGCTCCACCGAAGAGCATGGAGATTTTCCGTCCAAACTTCTTAGTCACCAATGAGGCGATGAGAGCGGCGAGATAGAGAGACGACGTGAAGGTCGTCAAAAGCTGACTGTCGAATGCCGCGCCAGCAAAATACCCGTAGTTGCAGCGGCGCCGCGTCTGGTGGCCGACAGGAGAAGTCGGACGCAGGGAGACTGATTGCCGCTCATCGACGGGGACGGGAGAGGCGAACTCTGGTGATCTGGGCCGCGCGCAGAGATCCTAAATTAACTTCACCGGTAGTTTCCTTCCACTCAGTCGGGAAAAACGATTGCTGCTGTCTCTGTTTCGGCTCTGTTCGGGTGAGAGGTCGAAGACGACGACATCTTGCGGAAAAAAAAAATTCTGCCCGAGCCGCTGACTCCGTCCAGAATACTGTTTCCGGTGAGTTGTCTTCGTCACCAAATCCATTACGGCATCGGCATCCGGGAAGAAGACGTACTACTGCTGCGTTTTTTTCGTCGTTTTCTGTTCGGCCGCAGGGAAAGACGACCCACCGTCACCGGAGAAGACGAATCTGCTGTCCCGAGCTGTTCGGTGCCGTGGGGAAGAAGCGATACTGCCGAGATTACGTTCTGCATATATTTTTCTGTTGTCCCGAGTTGTTCTGCGCCGTGAGGAAGATGAAGGTATTCCGAGTTATTCGGCGCCGTGGGGAAGAAAAGACGTTTTCCCGATTCTTGCCGATGATATTGGGAAAGAGTCCAGAATCTGGAAAAAAATTTAGGACGGCCGAGTCCTTCGGCCGCGTGAAGAAGAAGACTGTTTAAAAATGAAACTTTCCTTAGGAACTGGTTTAATTGAGCGCTAGCCCAACCCAGACCCGGACCAGCCCGTGTTCACCCAGGGACGGTTCTGTTGACCCGAGAATGCTCCTGTTCTGCTGAGCCAACTCAGACCGAATCAGCCCGGTCTGGGTCAACCTGACTCGGGCCACTTATGTTTTCTACCTCAGTATACATGTCTAGACTAAAGCTTATACATATTTTTGCCATGACTCGGATATATTGATCTACTATTTGACTCCATGCGACTCAGTAAATTTTTTCTTTGGCTGGATAATTATTTTTTGAAGAATTGACAGATTATTCCTTGGTCAGCATATTATTTGGTACAGATATGTGTAGTAGATTATTTCATGGGTCAATTTTACAAAGATTATTTTGGTTCGTTTTATATGGGTCCAAGCCCATTACAGTTATTGCTATTATGTCTCATTGGTTGAGAAATTATTATTGAAGAGGAGATGGCCTCAGTATATGTTATATCACCGTGACGGAGAAGCTTATTACTACATCCACTACCCGTAAGGACATCTATGTTATTTCACCGTGATGGAAGAGTTTAATACTAACTCTATGTTATACCCCCATGAATTGGCATTTATTACTCCTACCACTTGAAAGTCGTTGTCCTATGGAGGGACACGGTGATGGAGGAGTTTTTTTATTATTACACTTCCGAATAGCGTATAGACCCACTACCTATAGAAGAAAGGAGTGGCACTACCTATAGAAGATAGAAGTGTGCCGAACATCCAGCATATAGACCCACTACCTATAGAAGTTAGAAGTGGCACTACCTACAGAAGATAGGAGTTAATTGATTGGATTAAAGAGCAATGTCATATGAGTTGAAGTGATTTTACTCTCACTTTTCTTATGCCAGTTGGACCTCATGAACAAGAGCACCAGCGTGAGGGGGAGTGTTGGAAGATTTGCCAGATTATACAAAAAAAATTCTATATATCATTTGCAGCAAGCTGGGAGTTCATGTTGTTCTCTCATCCCCAGCTTGAGGGGGAGTGTTGGAAGATAGAGCCCAAGCCCACACGACCAAGGAAGTCTCACATATTCAAGTATATTAGAAGAAGGACCCAAGACCATAAGACCAAGGAAGACCCATGCATCCAAGAGATATAGAAGACGGGCTAAAGGCCCATAGATCAAGGAGAAGGCTCATAGGCCCACATACAATGATGGCAGGATGGTAAATAAAGAGTCATCTCATAGAGATGGCATTGATGTAATTAAGTTAAAGTTTTAGGGTTAAAACCCTAAACCCTAAGTTCAGGGGTATTATTGTAATACAATAGTTTCATAAATCTATAAATAGAGCATCAGGGGGAGGGTTAGGAATCAAGTCCATAACCCTTCTTCCTCTAGTTTTCTCTTAATGGGTTTCTCTCACTTTTTATCCATGAGCTAAATTGTTATGGACTCCATAGCATCACGAGTTATCAACAGGCGTAGGCATTAAATTATGTTAATTTACTTTTAATGTAATTCCATTTGGTTTGGTTTGGTTTAGATGTAATGTGGCATGAACCAGTTGACCCATGGGTCTAACTTGTATCTCCGTCCTCAACCTTATTTATGGGGACGTCAAGGTGAATGAAAGCAAGCATTAGAAAATTAAAATTAAACAGGTCGGATTCTCCCTCTGAGGTCCAGGTCAAGCATCCTTCAAAGCTCAATCTTTCCATTCCGAATTCCACCATTCCACGTTCCAGAAACAAGAATCCTCTTCCAGCATCAAGATTCAATATGGAGGGAAGAGAGGAAAGAAGGGTGACTCGATTTATGGCTCGGGAAGATCCTAACATCTTGGTATCAGACAGGTCCACCTTTGGGGATTCCTCTTCCCTTGAGGATTTGCACAATTAGTTGAGGACAATTGTCAAAGGACAGAAGTTCAGGCTCAATCCCTTGAAGAAGTGCGTCATACCACATCTGACCTACATGAGGCTATCAAATCCATGGACGCAGCAATCCAAGCCATACTCAGGTGACAGGACGACAGTGGCCTTCAAGCGCCGCCGCCGGCAGCCTACTCTCCACCGGCCGACCACCATCAATACCAGCCACCACCACTGCGCCACAACAATCCCCATAAGGGGCCTTCCGCACAGAGACCAACTTCGGTTCCCAGGTATTTCAAACTGGACTTTCCTACATATTATGGGTCTAAGGACCCCTTGATTTGGTTAACCAAGTGTGACCAATTCTTTTATCATAAAAAAACACCGACGGATGAGATGGTTCATTTGGCCACATACCACATGCTCGATGAAGCGCTCCTATGGTACCACCAATTCTGAAATGACCATTTGGTTCAGGATTGGGCGACCTTTAGACAATCTTGCATGATGAGGTTAGGTCCTCCAGCTAGTAGCAATCCATTAGGAGAATTAATCAATTATAAATAGAATGGATCACTAGAGGTGCACCAAAAGACCTTCCAGGAACGTTTGGCCCGTGCTAGTGAGTTTGTCAGTCACTCCCAGTATGTTCACATCTTTACTACTGGTTTGACAGAAGCTCTGCATCTGGAAGTTGAATTACATGGTCCTACAGAATTGGACCACGCTATGAATTTAGCCAGGTCAATTGAGCATAAGCAGCAAGTTCTGAAGGATTCATTGGTCAGAAAACCAGTTTGGCCAAGCAGGCACAATGCCACAACGCCAGCACCCTATTCCGGGCCTCCACGTTCTGGACCAGTGCAGCACCGCATACAGAAAGTTCTAACTCTATGCCACCAACCCCTTACTTCAAAAAATTGAATAGACAGGAGATGGAACAGAGAAAGGCCAAGGGCTTTGTTTTAACTATGATGAACAGTATGTCCACGGTCACATATGCAAAAGATTATTCAGTGTGGTTCTGTGGGAGGATTGTGAAGACATACTACCAGAGGAAGAGATTGTGGAGACAGAACAAGAGGGTCCAGAGATTTCACTTCATGCCATGACTGGCCTGCGCAGTTCTAACACCATGCAAGTTCGGGCCCAGTTGCATCATCTACAGTTACTAGCTTTAGTTGACTTTGACAGCACGCATAACTTCATCAGTAAACCAACGGCATAACAACTTGGGTTAGTAATCCAGCAGCAGACAGGCCTCTCTGTCTCAATGGCCAATGGGGCCAAAATTGCCAGTGTAGGAATATCTACAGTCACCCACTTTGATATTGAGGGACACTCCTTTATTGCAGATTTCTTAGTGATTCCACTAGCAGGATTTGATTTGGTACTTGGAGTTAAATGGTTCCAACTGTTGGGGCCTATTTTATGGGATTTTCAGGCTCTGATCATGACCTACATAGAGGACCAGCATCAGATCACATTGCATGGCACCAGTGCCCTATGCACTTTAGGCCGTTCAGGTCCAGAGCACCGACAACTGTAAGTTATCTCAATTACTTACAGACTTTGATGATATATTTCATGAACCTACTACTCTTCCGCCTATTCGCCACTGTGATCACCGCATCCGGTTGAAGATGGGAATTGAACCTATGGTGGTTCGGCCTTACCGTTACCCCCACCTACAGAAGGATGAAATTGAGAGGCAGTGCCAAAATATGTTCGCCCAGGGAATTATTCAGCCAAACAGGTCTCCTTTCTCATCCCCTGTATTACTAGTCAGAAAGCATGATAAGTCGTGGAGGTTTCGTGTGGATTACAGGCAACTCAACGCTCACACCATTAAAGACAAATTTCCCATCCCAGTGGTGGACGAGTTGCTAGATGAGTTACATGGTGCCACTATAGTTACCAAGTTGGACCTAAAGTCTGGCTATCATCAGATCCGCGTTCATCCTTCAAATGTGGAGAAGACAGCGTTCTGCACGCACCACGGTCATTTCGAGTTCCTCGTGATGCCATTGGTCTCTCCAATGCGCTTTCCACAGTCCAAGCCCTCATGAATGAGGTATTTTCCTCTCTCTTGAGGAAATATGTTTTGGTATTTTTTGATGATATATTGGTGTATAGAAAAAATTGGGACGAGCATCTTCAGTACTTTCACCAGGTATTTACTCTTGTCCCTCCCGTCATTTGGTTTTAAATAAGTCCAAATGTTCTATGGGCACCTCCGAAGTGGCATACTTGGGCCACGTTATTTCAGCACTTGGGGTGAAGGCTGACCGGAGTAAGATTCAGGTCATCACAGATTGGCCTCCTCCCACCTCCATTACAGTGTTAAGGGGATTTTTGGGTCTCGCTGGGTATTACAGGAAATTTATCCGCAGCTATGGCCAGATTGCAGCACTGCTCAACAACCTACTCAAGAAAAATGGATTCACCTGGTCCGAGACAGCGGCTCATTCCTTTCAGCAGTTGAAAGAGGCCTTATCATCAGCACCGGTTTTGCAACTACCGGACTTTAATGAGTTATTTTTGGTGGAATGTGATCCTTCAAGTGGCGGTATCGGTGCAATGTTACACCAACAAGGACACCTGATCGCTAATTTCAGCCTCCAGCTTGGCCAACACCATCACAAGTTAGCAACTTATGAGAAGGAATTGATCGGTTTAGCTAAGGCAATACAGCATTGGCTGCCTTATCTCTGGGGGCGCCCATTTTTGATTCGCACCGATCATTGCAGCCTCAAGTATCTTCTTGAGCAGCGCCTCACCACCTCCCTCAGTAGCACTGGTTAAGTAAACTGATGGGGTTTGACATTACTATGGAGTATAAACCTGGGAGTTTGAATGTGGGGGCTGATGCTTTATCTCGCCGAGACATTCCAGAGCCGCAATTACATGCTATCAGTCAGCCCAGAGCTCTCTTGTTGGATTCTATTAGGGAGGAGACACAACCGTATTCGGAACTTATTGCATTATATCATGAGATTCAGCAGGGGAGATCGGAGAAACATTGGACGGTCCAGGATCGTCTTATCCTATTCAAAAACCGGATTTTTCTGCACCACATGTCACCACTTATTCACAGCATTCTAGCCTCTTTCCATGACAGTACACATGAGGACCGACAAAAAACATATTTCCGGATCAGTCGGGACTTTTATTGGAAGGGTATGAAGCACAGTATAGCAGATTATGTAGCGATTTGTCAGATTTGACAATGGAATAAAGTTGAATCATTAAGTCCAGCCGGGTTGCTCCAACCACTTCAGCTACAGTCACAAGTATGGTCAGATATTTCCATGGACTTCATTGATGGCCTTCCCTCTTCGTCCAACAAATCCGTTATATTTGTAGTGGTTGATCGTTTCTCAAAGTATGGCCATTTCCTCCCTTTGGCGCATCCTTACACAGCAGCTCACGTAGCTCAGCTATTCATGGATAATATTGTCCAATTACATGGGATACCTACCTCCATTACCAGTGATAGAGACGCCATCTTTACCAGTACATTCTGGAAAGAACTATTCAATCTGCAAGGCACAACGTTAGCGTTCTCTTCCGCTTGCTATCTGCAGACTGATGGTCAAACCGAGGTCATCAACTGAGCGATTGAGATGTATCTTTGTTGTTTCGTGGGGGACTCACCTAAATGTGGGTTAAATGGCTCGCCTGGGTTGAATTCTGTTACAACACCTCCTACCACAGCGCACTCGAAACTACTCCATTCAAGGTAGTATATGGCAGAGATCAGCCTTGACCTTTATCGTATGAACCAGGTGCATCCAAGGTAGCCACTTTGGACCAAGCTTAGCAGAAAAGGACGCCATGCTCAGTGAGGTGCGCACTCATCTCAAGGAGGCCTAGCATACTATGAAATTATATTATGATAAGAAGCACCAAGAAGTATTATTTTCTCCAGGAGATTATGTATGGCTACGTCTCCAACATTACAGACAGCTTTCACTGACAGCCTCCAAACGCCACAAGCTCTCTCCGAAGTATTATTGTCCCTTTCAGGTGATGGACCGCCTTGGCACAGTTGCCTACCGCTTGCAGCTTCCGCCAGAGGCAAAGATCCACAATGTGTTTCACATCTCCCAACTGAAAGCCTTCTAGGGTGACTCTCCCTTGCTACACGCCCCTCTGCCCCCACTACATGAGCGACGTGTCCTTTCTACTCCAGAGCAGGTGCTGCAAACTCGTCGCATTCAGGGCAATTGGGAGATACTAGTGCAGTGGGCTGATGCTGACCCCAGTGACACTACATGGGAGCCCTTAGAAGCTTTCAGAGCCCTATACCCCTCTTTCGAGCTCGAGGACAAGCTCTTTCTCCAGGAGGGGGGTGATGTTATGGACACCATAGCATCACGAGTTATCAATAGGCGTAGGAATTAAATTATGTTAATTTTCTTTTAATGTAATTCCATTTGGTTTGGTTTAGTTTAGATGTAATATAGCATGAACCAGTTGACCCATGGGTCTAACTTGTATCTCCGTCCTCAACCCTATTTATGGGGACGTCAAGGTGAATGAAAGCAAACATTGAGAAAATTAGAATTAAACAGGTCGGATTCTCCCTCAGAGGTCTAGGTCGGATTCTCCCTCTGAGGTCCAGGTCGAGCTTCCTTCAAAGCTCAATCTTTCCATTCCGAATTCCACCATTCCATGTTCTAGAAACAAGAATCATCTTCCAGCGTCAAGATTCAAAATGGAGGGAAGAGAAGAAAGAAGGGTGACTCGATCCATGGCTCGGGAAGATCCTAACATAAATCCATAGAGTCTTGAAAATCAACAATAGCCTTTACCAACGAGTCGAGCCTTAATCCGAGCAACGAACCCATCTAGATAGTGTTTCACTATAAAAACCCACTTGCAACCGACAGGTTTCTTACCTGATGGAAGTGGAATTTTCCATATAGTGCCTGCATTTCTTTGTCCATTGCCGCCTTCCAACCTGGATTTTTGAGAGTCTCCTGATAGGACTATGGGACTGATATGTAGGAGGTAGATGAAAGAAATTAACAACATAAAGGGGATAGGGGTGAGAAGTAGAGGGCCTAGTGCAAGTCCTAGGTTCTTTACGTAAGGCAATGGGACAACTATCATATTGTGGGCCAAAAACAACAGAAGAGGATAGACTTACCTCATTGGGATCCGTAAACTCAGCAGGTGTGGTGTCAACCAGTGTGTCTGGGGGTTGAGTAGTTTCCGTAGCATAGGGCACAATCGGTCAAGGAGAAGCTAGTACTGAAGAGAGACCTGGAGGAGCATTGTCAGAATAGAATGAAGCGTCTTCAAAAAATGTGACATCCCTGGACACAAGTAAACGTTGGAGAGTGGGATTATAGCAATCATAACCCTTTTGTGTGTGTGAGTATCCTAAGAAGATACACTTGATAGATTTGGGAGCAAGTTTACTATGTTTAGGGGAGGTAATATGAACAGAGCATTGACACCCAAAGACTTTTAAAGGCAATGAAAAAGGATCAACATGTGGCAACAATAAAGAATAAGGTGATGTATTACCAAGAACGGACGATGGTAGTCGATTTATAAGAAAACGTGCGGTAAGAATGGCATGCGGCCAATATATGTATGGAACTTTCATAGCATATAGTAAACTGCGAGCTACCTCAAGAATATGATGGTTCTTCCATTCTGTTACACCATTTTGTTGAGGGTGTAGGCACATGATGTTTGATGGATAATACTATTCTCTTGACAAAAGGAGTCAAGGTCTCTGGAAGAACATTCTTTTGCATTATCAGACCGAAGTATTTTTATTTTCTGACCAAACTGGGTGAGTACCATAGCAAGAAACGATTTAAAAATCAATGGTATTTCATAACGTCCTTTAAAAAGAAATAACCAAGTGGTACGAGTGAAGTCATTAATAAATGTAATAAAGTACTTAACTTGAAAATATTTGAGATGCTCAAGGGTCCCCATACATCTGTATGGATTAAGGAAAAAGGAGTAACACTTTTAACTTCTGGACGAGGTGAGTATGTAGTCCTCTGGTGTTTTCTCAGTTGACAGACTTCACAATTTCATTCTGACCTTGCTTTAAGAGTAGGAAAAATATGATGAAGAGATTGTGCGGATGGATGTCCCAACCGGTTGTGCCATAGCTTTGTCTCAGTTTCACTAGTTGAAATAGTATTTATTTTAGGCACGACCAGGTAGTAGAGCCTTCCTTGTTCATGGCCTCTACCAATCACCTGCTTCGTTATAAAATCCTGAAACACACAAGAAGTGGGTGAGAAAGTGATAGAGCAATTAAAATATTTGGTGAACTGACTAACAGATAAAATATTCAAGGGAAAGGTAGGAACAAAAAGGATATCTGTGAGTGAAAGTGATGGTGTAATAGAAGTGGATCCTTTCCCTAGAACTTTAGTTTGAGAGCCGTTATCTATGGTAACAAATTTATGAGAAAGACACTGAGAAACTGAGTGTAATAGAGTTTTGTTACCTGTGAGATGCTCGGAGGCTCCTCAGTCAATTATCCAAGATGAAGAGGAGGAAGAGTACATACCTAAAGCGGTGGTGGCAGCTGTCGTTGAGGAGGAACTTGGAGAAGAACCCATCATTGTTTTCATTTTCTGGAACAAGTCATGCTCATCATCGGTAAGTGTTTTCTTTTCTGTTGATGTGGTTGACTGATCCTCCTTTGTATCACTTACCACGACTTGATTAGCTTTCATCCAGTCTAGTGTGCCATTAGCCTTATAACATGTTTCTATAGAGTGGCTATATCTTCCACAATAGGTGCACTCCACCCTGTAATAGCATGTATATATAGTGTGGCCATATCTACCACACTAAGTGAATTCCTTGCCATTTGTTCTGACAGAACCATTCCTTTCACCTCTTCCTCTTCCTCCCATATAATTTCTGCCATGACCTATGTCAGAACATAGCGGTCGAATGATGTTCCCCTATGTCCGAAGTACATAGCAGATGATACTTCAGTAGTAGAGGAAGAAGTGTCTGGAATACAGAGTGATGTGGCACGTATATCATCAAAGGTGGGAACAACAGAGGCGCTAAGAAGTTGACTCTTAACAACTTCGAGATATGGTTTAATATTTGCAAGACAAATGGCCTTGGTAACTTCTTCTAATCTACTATGCATATATCTTCACAAACTCGTAAGATGAAGACAACCATAAAATCATCTCTACATCATCTTCTAAACTTGGAAACCAGTAGCATGAATTAATAATAAGAATAATAAAGAAACTTATCTCAAGAGCTTCAATCTTCCTTCACAAAGAGCCTTCTTTGAGTGGATTTGACCATACTTTCTTAGAGCACTCCTTTTGACATAGGGATCCTAAATTTGATGCTCTGATACCATATTGAATTTAGGATCCCTTTACTAACATCTCAAGCAAAGTGAGAGGGAGAAAATGAAAAAATAAAAAAGAAAGCCCTAGGGTAGAGAGAAGAGAAGAAGAAAAAAAGAAGAAATCCTTTAAGTAAAAAGATACTTTACACGAGAGAGAAGTGGAGAACTACTTCACTTTGATTATTTAATTCAGAGTACAAAATCCTCTATTTATAGTAGAGGAAAGTGGTAGAGTCCATATACAATTAAACTTCATTCTTCTAATTACATTCCAACTCTAACTCTTAAAAATAAGTCTATCATGATAAGATAACTCAACATAATGTTGAGGACTCAATAGCTAACCGAGTCACCCAAAGGAGGCTCCACTGACTCATTGAGTTAACTACAAATTTCAACTAGGGAGGAGGCACCGTACCCAAGTATACAAAATTGTATTTTCCTACTTTTAATAGGTCAGATGACCCCTTGATTTGGTTACATATGTGCAAAAAAAAAATTTATACATCAAAGAACATCATAAATTGATAAGGTGGGACTGGCCGCATTCCACATGCTCGATGAAGCACAACTTTGGGTTCATCAAGTAGAGTTGGATAGATTGGTGCTGGATTGGGAAGAGTTCAAAGAATTATGCACTATATGATTCGGTCCTCCAACTCACAACAACCCATTGGGGGATTTGGTGTTGTAGTGGAACTATATCAAAAACAGTTCCAAGAAAAATTGGCCCGAGCCAGCCGGATGGTTCACATAGACCAACAAGTCAATCTACTTACAGCCGGCCTTAATGAGTCTTTAAGGTTAGAGGTGGAGCTCCACTCACATGCTGACTTGGCTCGAGCAATGAATTTAGCTCGATCACTAGAAACAAGACAAAAAGTTCAAAATAGGAGGACAGCTTGGCAAGGGGATCGGAACACTTCCACTACTTGGCAAGGGAGGTGCAACACTTCTCCTCAGATAACTTTTCCTGCAGGGCAATAGGCCAGAAATAATCCAATTACTACTCTTGCAGTAGATACATGCCCTAGAAACCCACCCGCTCAGTATATCCGAAAATTAACAAGTTTGGAGATGGCTAACCGCCAGGCAAAGAACCTATGTTACAACTGTGATGAACCGTACAGGGCAGGCCATCAGTGTAAACTGTTGTTCTGGCTCGAAGTTGATGAACTAGCTAAACCAGAAATCTGCCAAAACTGTGCAAGTCAGAACTCGGGTTATGGACCATGAACTTGTCAGCCTTGTGGATTCGGGATGTACACATAATTTTCTCAGTTTAACAGCTGCTCCACACCTTCAACTACAGATCCTTCCCCACACAACAACCACAGTTTCAGTTGCCAATGGAGAGAAAGTGCCTAGCTATGGCATTAGCAAAGCAGTAAAATTTTCAATCGATACAACTTTTTTTTATTCAGAATTTTTTGTCATACCTTTAGCTGGGTTTGATATGGTTTTGGGTGTTAAATGGTTGAAAACCTTGGGCCCTATTTTATGGGACTTTTTTACTTTAACTATGAGTTTTGCAATGGGCAGATGCCAAGTACAATTACAGGGCAGCCAAGTTGACAAGCCTCATCACATTCATACCCTACACACGTAGGACAATCCAGACAGCACCATAGAACCTCTCCTTGATGAATTCTCAGACTTGTTCCAAGAACCTTTAGGGTTTTTTCCCTTGAGGCATTGTGACCATCGGGTCTGTTTAAAATCGGGTTTAGATGTGGTGGTGGTTCGACCATACCGGTATCCAAACCTCCAGAAGATGAAATTGAAAGACAATGCCAAGCAATGCTGCAACTGGGCTTTATTCGTAGCAGTCATTCACCATTTTCTTCTCCAGTCCTACTCGTTAAGAAACATGATGGTACATGGCGATTTTGTGTCGATTATAGGGATTTGAATGCACAAACGGTCAAAGATAAGTTCCTTATTCTTGTGGTGGAGGAATTCCTGGATGAATTACATGGTTCATGGGTATTCGCCAAATTGGACTTGTGTTCCGGCTACCATCAGCTTCGTATGCATCCAGACGACATCGAGAAAATTGCCTTCCTCACTCACCATGGCCATTTTGAATTTTTTTTTATGCCATTTGGGTTATCCAACGCCCCATCCACTTTACAGGCGTTAATGAACAAGGTATTCCGAAACTATCTACGCAAATTTGTACTTGTTTTTGTTCTGATATGCTCATTTATAGTAGGCCGAAACTCAGCATTTAGAGCATTTAAGATTGGTATTTCAATTGTTACAAGCACATCAACTGTATTTAAAGAAATCTAAATGCTCTTTTACGAAGTCACATGTGGCCTATCTAAGCCATATTATTTCCCATGATGGGATCACAGTTGATTCCGAGAAGATTCAATCCATTTTTGATTGCCCGTAACCTATGAATAACTCTGCTTTGAGAGGGTTTTGGGATTAGCAGGATATTACAGAAAATTCATAAAAAATTATGGGCCGTTAGCACCACCATTGACAAGCCTCCTCAAGAAAAAATCCTTTATTTGGAATGATCAGGCCACACAGTCCTTCACTAATCTGAAATTAGCTCTTGCATCCTCACTAGTTCTGCAACTTCCAAATTTTGAGGAATTATTTGAGGTCGAGTGTGACACCTCCAGTTGGGGCATTGGGGTCATTCTACAACAAAACTTTCATCCTATTGCATATTTCAGCAGACAATTGGCAGAACGGCATCAAAAATTGGTAGCATATGGACGTGAGTTAATCGGGTTGGCCAAAGTTGTCCAACACTGGCGACCTTACTTATGGGGATGGGCATTTCTCATTCGTACTGATCATTAAAGTCTTAAATATTTGCTTAAGTAGTGCCTCACGACTTCTCCTCAACAACATTGGGTTAGTAAATTGATGGGGTTCGACTTTTCAGTGGAATACTACACCGGGCGGTAAACAAGGCTGCAGATGCCTTGTCACGACGTTTAGAGATCCGCCGCTTCTCTATGCCATCAGCCTACCTCGTTTTCTTTTCTTTGGCATGGTTAAGGAGGAAAATACCAGCAATGTGATCCTACAAGATCTGAACACAAAAATTACAGCAGGGGCAATGGACTCTAGGTGGTCAATTCACGATTCCCTTATTTGCTACAAATTGCACTTATATTTACCCCACACTTCAAAGTTGGTTTTAGTCATCCTCTCTACATACCATGACAGCACTCATGAAGGCATACAGAAAACCTTGCATCGCATTAGAGCATATTTTTATTGGCAAGCCATGAAGACCACCATTGCAGCATATGTCACAACCTACCCGGTATGTCAACGTAAAAAGGCCAAACATTTAAGTCCAGCGAGTCTTCTGCAACCTCTCGTACTCCCTACACAAGTTTGAGCCGATATCTCTATGGGTTTCATAGAAGGCCTTCCACAGTACTCAGGCAAATCGGTTTTATTTGTGGTGATGGATAGGTTCCCATGGCACACCCATATACTGCTTTCAGAGTGGCCCAGACATTTCAAGCATGTGATCGTGATGCAGTCTTTACCAGCACTTTTTGGTGGGAACTTTTTCGTCTATGCGACACCAAGCTGAAATTTTCCTCATCCTATCATCCTCAAACAGATGGCCAAACCGAGGTGGTTAACTACATCATGGAGATGTATCTCCGATGCCTTGTGGGCGATCGTCCTAAAACCTAGGTTCAATGGCGACCGTGGGCTGAATAATGTTACAATACTTCCTTCCACACAGAATTGCAGTCTACTCCTTTTCGCGTTCTCTATAGAAGTAATCCTCCTCGGCTTCTCTCTTATTCTCCGGACTCCACCTGAGTGGACTCTATTGATCAAGCACTCATTGAACGGGATCAGGTGCTATAGAATATTTTGGATCGCCTCCACAAGGTACAAGTTCGTATGAAGGACTTCTATGACAAGGGGCACAGGGATGTCTCATACAAGGAATGAGACTACGTTTGGTTATGCCTCCAACCTCATAGACAACACTCAATTGTTGGGCAAAAACGTCATAAACTTTCCCCCAAAGTACTTTGGGCCTTTCACTATTATTTGGCGCATGGGGCCGGTTGCCTATCAATTGAAATTTCCCACGGCCAAGCTTCATGATGAGTTTCATGTCTCCCTACTTAAACCCTTTCAGAGCTCACTCCCTCCTTCCACCTCGTCCCTTTCACCGGTGGATAATGGACGGGTTACTCTTACTCTAGTCATGATATTGCGTGCCTACCTTATTCATGACCAGTGGGAGATTCTAGTCCAATGGAAAGACACCGAACCAGCAGCTACTACATGGGAATAGTTGGACAACTTCAAGTAGGTCTACCCAACTTACAAACTTGAGGATAAGCTTTTTCTCCAAGAGGGGGCAAATGTTGAAGACTCAATAGCTAACCGAGTCACCCAAAGGAGGCGCCACTGACTCACTGAGTTAATTGCTTTTATTTTCATTTTATACTGCTTTTAAGTTATATTTTTCATTAATTGTTTAAGGCAAGATGTTGTAGGGGCAGAATTGTAATTATTAAACCCTAAACTCTATTTGCGTCAAACCCTATTTAGAGGGTAGAGGAATGAAGAGAAGACAAGTCTGATTTTATGTTACACAAGGTTAAGAGTTCTCCTTGAAGAGCTCTAGGGTTAAGAGTTCTTCTTGACGAGCTCTAGGTCTAGGTTCCCTCTTGAATCTGATTTCTCTCCTACCCTTTTTTATCTCTCTTGTTCTCTACAATCTTACCGAGAGAGAAGAGGTTCTACTTCTTATTTTTCGTGAACAGCAAGAGGCTAAAAATCCTCTCTTTCCGTGAAAAGCAAGAGGTTTCTAAACCTCTCATCTGTTGAGCAGCAAAGGGGCAATTAATCTCCCTTTTCCGAGTTCCATAAGAGGTTCTTATACCTCTTACCGAGAGCAGCAACACCTACTAGTGCTGAACTTGTCGTTCACGGTCTGGATTCACCACTTCGAGTTACTAGATCTATAGCAAGGGACCATTATACATAATTAGAAGTCTAACATAACTCAAACTCTAACTCTTCTATAACGACGTGACCATAGGCTGAAGATGCCAGCTTGTGGTTTATCTTTTTGGGTCCCACTTGATCTTCCAGCTCATGGGATAAGGATACCAGCTCATGGGATAAGGATACCAGCTCGTGGTATCTTTGTGGGTCCCATATTGTACCAATCAACATGAATCGGTCGTTGGTGCTTCACTAACGACGTCAGGAGATGAACTGAGTAATGCAACTGAAATAGCTGTAAATATTGACTAACCCTCCCTCATTAAGTAATACACTTTTTCTTTCACTTTCACTTTCCCCAGCACTTACAAAGTGTACTAACCCTTCCTAAATGAGAATTGTACCCATTATGGGTTTAACTCTAAAGAAATAGCTCTCAAAGTTAAGCAATTAACTCAAGAGCTACAAGAACTACATATTAGGTGTGAATCGCCAAGTTCTTTCGGGATTTCTACCGGATCTTCTTTGCGAGAAAAGGAAGTCATAACGACTACTTTCACTAAGTAGACAGATGACTGTATTACTCTAGTGAGTAAAAGTTGACCCGGAATTTCTACCGGTCATGCTAGGCAGGAAAAGGAAATCACAACTCAATCTTCCTGTGAGACTGAGGAATTAGGGACTTCTACCTACAAATCTCAAGTTGGAAATGAAGTAGTTAAAACGGATCCTCCACAAGAGGAAACGAAGCTGCTTGTGAAAGAGAAATCTTTCAAAGCACATCTGGTTACCCCATCTGAGTTCACTCGGTTGAAAAACCTAAGTAAACTAGAACATAGTGAGCAAAGTGAGTTTGATTTTCTTTGGAAAATAAGGCCGCTTAAACTCATTGATATCATCTCCGAAGAACTATCACTAAGGCCCAAAACACCTGTCGGTGCTAGTTCTAAAGAAACTATTGATCACCAAACACAATTTCAAGTATGGAATAAAAGGATTGGTGAAGGGATTCATACTCACTTTATGATTACTGACTCTAGTGGACTATGGAACAGGACAGTCATATACCCAAACACTGAACCCAAGTATATCCGGATGTTGTTCGATTATGACTTCATCGGTCAAGTTCTCATACACGTGAACGATTGGACACCTTTGGAGTTATTACCCAAAGAAATTACTAATGTTTGCAAAGCATTCAGTACAGTGGTTAAATGCAAGTCAATCCGATTAAAGTTCATTTCGACAATTGTTGAAATCACTGGGCCCAATAAGTTCTTATGGAGTCTTTCGGTAAATACTATTGAAACACTGGAAAAAGAAAGTGAACTTCCCCAGTTCAACCCAAAAATCAAACCGAAGACGAAAGACTGCCCTGAATCAAAGTGGTGTTATCGTCGCACTATTGGAATAAGGAACATAGTTCAGTATTTTAAGAGACTGATCTTAAAGAAGAAATCGTTCATCTACAAAACATCAGTCTCGTTGATGATCATATCCAAAAGCTTCAAGGAGACTCCTACTCATATCCAAAAGGCACTTGAAGAAGTTGAAAGGAAAATAAGACTTGGAAATTTTCCTAACACTAAAAGCACAAAGGAAAAATATTGCGAAATTGCTCAAGAAGCGTTTGGCGAAAAACACTCCTACAAATTTTGCGAGAAATATTTTTGCATAAGACCTACTGTTGCAATAAAGATGTCAGCAACACGTCACCAAACAATGTTTATCGCCGATAAAAACTCACGTCAACATGACGATAGAAAAGAAGATGCTCCTACATCAGCAATAATGATTTCATAGCATGAAAAGACCAAAATACCCTACATTCAGCTCCGCCGACAAATAATGCAAGGGCAAAAATAGTAATAAAGAAAATTTTGAAAATACCCATCCACTTTTTCTCAGGACCATTACTTTAAAGGGCAAAAGCAGAAAAAATTCAAAACTGAAAAACTATAAATTCAACTCTCTGGTATTCAACAAATCATAAAACAAAGAAAGAAAGCAGAGCAAAGAAGAAGGCGATTTTTGGAGACTGCACGGTATGTGCCATTTAAACCATAGTATTTGTAAAAACAGGGAACTGACCAATGACTGGTCAGTAACCTAGGGAATACTATAGTATTTGTATTTTGTATTATTTAAAATTTTTTCCGTATATATAAACAGTGTAGATATGTTTAAATAGTAATCGTGAATAGTAATTGGTGAACTATAGCATAGAAACAACACTCTTTTCTTGAGGAATTTCCATTGTAATGAATTGGTCATCATTCTAACCATAATCCATTAACCCTTCAACTGCTTGATAATTTACTGGTGGAGCTGTGGAGCTGCCCCGATGCCTCCTAGAAAGAAGAACACCAGGTTCCAAATTTGTATCCTTCCTGCGGTAAGTTCAAACTGATTTTCCTCTCGCTGAAACAGCCCTCCGTGTCAGTGCCTGGTTTTCGCCACTGGTATTATTGTAAATGCTGAGGTCATCACCATTTCACCAAAACCATATTCTGCTCAATGTCATCTGTTATCTAAATAATGCTCAACTATGTACACATATATTCATTGTTTGTCAACGTACAAGACATTCTGAAAAGCCCTCCAGTCATAAATCCCCAATATGACTCACTAAAACAATAAAAGAAAAACCTCTAATATGACTCACAAAAACAATAAAGAAACCAAAAAGGGTAAATGATGACCTGAGACAAATCCAAGTTGCGGAATCTAAGCAACAAATATGTTAAGAGTGCTCTGCACAGTTATTTGATCTAACAAAAAGCTCAAGAATTTCAGTTATATCGAAAGACTTGTGATCCCTTTCCTCACTCCAAATTTTCTGTGTTAGTTTGAGACCAATCAGATGACTCAACTGTGTTGTTCTTCCCCTTCACCTCGACACCCAAATAATCTGTCAGAACCTTCTTTACACCAAACCCACGGCTATGAGGTTTGGCAAGGATAAATGAGGACCTCTCTCCCTTGGCAGGGCTAACTAGTGGAGCAGGGGAGAAGCTAGGAGTAGCAAAGGCAGTTGCATAAGGAGTGCTCGAGACAGGCACAGGATATGACATAGGACCTCTCTTGTGAGCAATAACACTAACAGTAGAAACAGTCGAGAACTTATCCGACTGCTTGGCCAAGTCATCCACATAAAGCAGATCATCAACCCGTGCTACAATGTTAAATGCCATACTCTCCAAGACTCTGGAGTAGCTCTCTAAGATAGATTTTCCCACATCCTGAAAATTTTGAATTTAACTTTTTAGGAAACGTAATTATAGAATGACAAAACCCAAGATCAACAAAGAGAGGAGAGTTCAAATTTGAACCTTGTTATACTGTATTTTGCTCATATCCAAGGTTGTCTGTGGGAGGCCTGGAAATTTTTGCTTCAAGCATAAGAGGAGGCTTTCAGCTCTATCAGCAAGTAACTCTCTCTTATCCCCATCTACCATTAGTTCTTTGACCATTTCCCAAGATGATTTTGAATTAGTGCGATTCGAGTTGTTTACCGGTTTACTAGTTGTTCGCCGCCGCCAAATATATATTGAGGCCTCTACACGGTTGGCAATTTCTAGAGCTTGATGTTCTGAAGACAAATCTAAGCAATCGAGAAGACATTCCGGGGAGAACTGATCTGATGTAATATATCGATGTATGACATCACCCAAGCTTGTTCTTCCATTCTGAAACAGATGCAAACAAAAAAAATAATTTCTTGGTTATCTCCTATCTTTTCAAAAAATAAAATAAACAGGAACAGTAAAATAACAAAAAAGGAGAGAATTAAGAAAAAACAAAGAGAAATATTTCAATAAACTGTACAGACTAAGGTTGGCATGAAAATTAAAGCAATAACAAAGAAAAGATTATCAAAAGAAAGAATGAAAGAAAAAAAACACAAAATATTATGGGTTAAACAGCACAGACCCTGGTGTGTATGAAGTTCTCCATGTGCTAAGTAGGTATTCAACCATGAAAATTCAAGAACAAAGACACAAAAGAGACTTTTACAACTCCTTGTTTCCTCTCTAAGTTTCAAGTACCAAGCAGCAGATTTCCAGAATTAAGATTAATTGATAAACATTATAAGAACAGATGGATGTGATTTTTCCTTTACAGACAGAGAGGGATGTGAATTATATATTCACCTTTGGAAGGCTTTCTAAGTATGACCCCGGGACTTCCATCTCAGCTAAGGCATTGCTGTTGATAGCCATGGCAGCTTTAAGGATTTGATTGGTGCATTCACGTTTACTTTGCAAATTCTTTCTTGTATTCTCATGGAGACCACCAGGTGGAACACGGGGCACAGGTAGCCACCACTTCTCTTCTTGACGCTGCATACGGAAAGACGTTGAACCATCAGCTTCTGGTGCTAGGATCCCTTGGTCCACATACCAGAATTCACTGTTGCTGAAGCTTTCTAATATGTCCTACAGAAAATAAAACAAATAAGAATATGATTCTTGTAGAAGAAAGAGAGCAAGCAAGAGAATAGGTACAAAGTTCTTGATCTTACAAGAAGCAGGTTGTCTAGTTTACGAAGAGCTGGGAGATTGATAGAGAGATCAGATCGGGGTCTGCAAGTCATGACCTGCAGGACATAGATGACAGAAAAAGGTCAGGAGAGGAGTTCAAACTGCCCGCACTGTACCTGCTTGATTGTACACATTAATGTGCAATATTCAATGTTAAGAAGCTACTTTGAAGCATTGAATCCAACAGAATTAACACTATGTCTAAATTTTTGCAAGAACATGGTGATTCTAAAAATTGACATTTGAAGTGTTTAATATAGCTACCTCGAGCTTGCTTCCATCAGGAAATGTTTGCCAACAGGGTATCAGTTCAACAATGTGGTCACTAACACAGAGAAGCCACTCCATCTCTCTTCGCCACATTAACTTTTTATCAGGAGGTAGGGGCTCTAATCTCCAGAGCTGCCCAAACAGTGTAGCTAAAAGAGGGAGCACAAAAGGAACACAAAAAAGAGTCAACAGAAGTCTCAAAAAGTAGGGCTTTCTCATGAAGAACAAAAAGAAAAGGAATTCTGAACTAAAGCATGAAATCCACACAAATATTGCATACCAAAGAGATTGGTAATGGCATTTGAGATTGCTAATGCAGTGCAAACACCTTGCCCACAGCCTGACATGTCCTCTCCAAGCAAGAGTTTAGAAAATCTCTCCTTCATCATCTCAATCTCTATTCAGATACCAACAGAATCGATTATTAACCAATAAGGACACAATAAAGTGTGTTCTGCTATGACAACTAAAATTTACTTATTAATGCACTAAAATAGATAGGATGGCCGGAATGAATGCAGGTGGAAGTTATAGAGCGAGAGGAACGCAAAAATGTATCCCGGAAGAAAATTTAAACTAAAAGTAGAAACAAGTCTAAATTGCATACCAACATTGAAACTGTCGATTGAAAAGTGGAAAAGAAGAGAAAATGAAATGCACATAAAATGATTTACCAGAATAGAACGGAATCGCATTTAAGCACCGAAAGATCGAATCAATCTCACCACGCACACAAGAGTGGATCGACTGTATCCACACAAGTATGTAGATATGTTGCTTTAAAACGCAAAATGTTCAAGAAAAAGGAGAAGAGAAAAAAGCCTACTGAGTACTCACCCGATACATTAGAAATTTCTTTCTCATTTTTCCGAGGCTCCAGTTGTTTTTTCTCTCCCTCATTCCTCAAGTCGGGTATGGAACAGTGGTTAAATTCGTCCTTCCTTATTGGCCACCCCATCGACGGCGAGGCCTCGAAGTCCTCCGAACTACTCTGACTCTTTTCCTCATTTGACGTATCCGAGGTCAATATCTCAGAGCACGAACTGCTATCCCTATTCTCTTCCTCGATGGAATTCACAAACCCATCTCCTCTTTTTTCATTCTCACCCTCCTTCTCAATCAAACTCTCCATGGCGTCCTCCTCCGGTCTCCAGCACCCGCAGAAGAGAGAACTTTTGAGCCTCCTCAAACCTGAGACATGACTGAAACAAACTCCACAGCGCAAACTCACTGATGCCGACAGCCAAACACAGAAAACAGAAAACGGGTTATGACTCGCATCTTCGATCTTCACCAAACTTCTGTCCATCTCAATGCTCTCAACGCTTTCAGCGGAGGCAACTCTATCCTTACGACCGGAACCATCTCTAAGGAAAAATGGCGATATAAAACGCAAAAGGATCGTTGCCAGTTCAAATGAAGAAGCCGACGACAGCCATCATTACGAGGAACTCGCTTCAACACAGGATCCCTGAGCTACTCTTCCATTTTTTGTCTTTGCCCGGATCATTTCCGCCAATATGGCTGATTTCATGTGGAAAGTAACGGCTATAAACACCCACCCCCTGCACCCTCTCACCCTTTCTTCTTCTTACAACCCTCTTTTTCTCATGATGATTCAAGACTCCCCACTCTGGATTATAAATGCTGAGTCTGTTTGAATGGTTTTCAAAAATATTACTAAAATATTTCAGGAGCCTTGGAATGTACGAATCCCCAAGAGCAGGATTACATGAATGCCCCTCATTTATGGGACAATCCACGGACCAACCAGTGTTTCAGGCTGCTCATGAATGGCGCCGTTCAAGTTTCGCACGATCAGTAGGAGAATCACAAAAAAAACAAAACTTGAAACAGGGGCCCCTACAGATTCAACAACCCTTGATTAACACGGGACCCACTAATAAATTGATCAAGCCCTGCAGTTATTTCCCTGAAAATACTTAAATTAGAAATAGAATGTCAATAAACCGAAGATACAAAGTCCATCTGATCACAGTAAATTAACATCATGTCTGAAGTATTTATTAGACAAAATTCAAGAGACATCGGATTCCTCCTCAACTGTTCTAATTTGGCTTTTTGCTTGTAAATAAGGGTTCGCATCAAGGGCATTCTTCGTTCATTGAGGGAGGAGGACCCTAGTTTTGAAAGCTAGCTGATCTCGGGTTCCAACAAATTAGGGAATGATTTTGAAAATGACTTCGGATTAGGGGGAAGTCGTTGATTTCAACAAATCTCTCACCTTCCGTTCTCTGTGCTTGGTTTCTTCCCTTCGAAGGCTTTTTTTTCCCAATGGAGAAGGCCCCGGGGTCCCCTCCCCCACTTTTAATCATTGCTAGCGCTTCGTAACTTATAACGGCTACCAAGTCGAAAAACTTTTACAGGCTTATAGCCGTTATTAGAACGAGGATCGCAGGTGAAATCGTTTATATAAGTAAGGCTGCTTGAAGTGGGACCGAAGAAAGCTTGTGCTCTTGTCTTTTGAAAAATCTCTTTAGGATAGAAAGGACAGCTTCGATTTAGTGAAAGTTGGAAGCATTCCGCATGTGGTTAAGTTATTAGTTTTTGCACTTCAAAACGTGCAAAAGAAGAGATGGGTGTGAATTGTAATGGCTCTGATCACTTTTGAGGGTCCACATGGTTGCAGCCTTGCAGGGTCAGTGATTATTGAGTTGCAATAAGTACAAAATCCCCACCTTGGCTGTTCAAATGTAAATGTCAAGGTGTTGTGAGAATCAGGACCACAGATTGGTCTTCAGAGGATACGGATAGACTCACCTAACCAAGGCACTCCGATTCTGATCATTTTCTTCACTTAGGTCCACGCTCTAGGGTGTTCTGTTTCACTGTCGAATAGAATGTTCACCGGGATTTTAGACCTTGAATGCAGTAGCACCATCCTCTGCGACCAATTTGAGTGTTTAAGGCGCCAGCTGGTGGCTGTACGAGCCTATGAGACGGCCCTATGCTTTTATTTCCTCTGGTTCTGGACCACTTCTACTCGGGGTTGCAAGCTTAGTTAAGGATCCTGTCTATTTTTATTTCTTTGTCGCAAGCAAATTGCACCCTTGTACAGAATTGATACCTCCTTTAGCCTCTTTTACCTCTTCCCTTGCCCTCCCCACTATTTCTTGTTTTACTGCTGGGATTCATCTTCGAGCCTCTGCAACTCGGGAAGAGTCAGGGAACTAGGCCTATCTGACACCCGAGAGAGAGTTGTTCGGACGCATCGATTATGCTTCTTCCTACTCTCGCCCTTTCGGAGCTTCCAAGTTGACAAGCATCCGTCAAAAGGTCTGTGTCCCTTTTGAGGGCGTGACATGTTTGATAACGGCTAACATGTAATTCAAACGCTACAAAGGCGCCATGTGCGGTTGAAAGAAGAATCCTGACGGCTCTCATCACGAGGACTACTTCCCTTTCTCTCTCAGTCACTACCTTAATATACAAGAACCATTGGTACTTTTTGACAGCTTATTATTAATAAGAATTTGTTCTCAAAATCCTATGAAAAGACTCATTTCTTCTTGTAACAAATCCTTTCATAATTTTGTTAATCTTTTTAACTATCGAAAGCTTTTGTCCACTTATTTTAAACTAATCAGAAAATATTTTAGATATAAGATTTTTTTGCTACAACCACAGAAACTTGTCTCCCAAAATAATGTCAAAAACTTTGCCAGAATTCTCGTACAACTAATAAACAAGTAGAAAGTCAATTACAATAAGAACTCACCACTCTAGTTTGAGTTAAGGGTTGCAAGGCAGAGCATACACTATAAGAACTTACCACTCTAGTTTGATAATGAAAAACCAGACATGAACCAAGCTTTTATTTTTTTCAGTTGTACACAAATAAATTATTGTAAAATTTACAATTACAAATGCCAAATAGACAGTTCCTGCCATAATATTCATCACCCCAAAAATTCCACCATAAGTCCCTAGCATTCACCATAAACATACAATTAGCATAGAATTAAACTGTTTGCCGTGGCCAAAAGCTGTGTGATATAGACCAAGCAGAAAACCTGAGAGATGTATGGCTCAGCATCAGTACTCGAAGAGAGTGCACCGAGTGTCGCAAAAGGGTAGTTTGAGCACTACTAAGTAATACATCACCAATATCATCAAGGACACGGACCTGGATATATGGGTCCTTAGGAGGGACCATATCCTAACAAAATGATGATTTTAAGAATCAAAAAGGTCAAAAATTCAGTGGCTGATGTTGTGAATTATACATTCAGGTAAAACTATACAAAGTACTGTCAGAGTAGAGATCACACATAAGAATCACTTGGACACATCAAATCAGAGGGCAAGCCATGCATGGAATGGATGCATGCCCTGAATGCAAATCATCTAACAACCATAACAAGCTCATTGGTGGCCTCAAAGAAGGTAACGAAAGTTGTAATCAGCTACAGGTGTAACTAGAAAACCCATTACTAGGATGGTAACTATTATTTATGTTATATGCCAGACTTTGAGATGAGCTGCAGTCAATGCACAGCATGCCCCTCTAAATGGTGGTCTGTGTGTGTATGTGAAAGATAAAGAGAGAAACAGAGAGAGAGAGAGAGAGAGAGAGAGAGAGCTCAAGATCCAATTCTGACATGTATGATTCCAAAGCTAAAGAATGGTTCTTAAAATAATCTCTTTCTGATTGCACAAGCCTTTGTTTGATTTCTTCAGGAAGTTCACGGCCAACTTTCCATCTCAAGCAACGAATCATATCTAACCGATGATACCTGCATAGTCATAAGTCATAAGCTTAATACAAGGATTATAAAATAGGTATCATGGAGCAGAGTAGCACAAGAAGGAATAGAAAACTACTAAGCATACATGTAAGCCATAAGACAACGTTTATTGCGAATTAAGGAAAGATGATGAATAACAGCACCAAATGGTCAGAATTTCTGGTTGTCTGTATGTCCAGGCCTTCATCCTGTATTTTCCTGTAGTAACATGGTACAATAAAAGGTCAGGGTACACGTGACACATTACTGCTACAAAACAGTCAGAACATGAACTAGTATAAAAACACAAAGAGAACATAGGCAGTGCAAACTGACACTTGGCTTCACATTATTACGTTGGGTTTGCTTGTAATGGCAAAGTCTTATGTTGAGTGAGTAAAATCCCACGTTGATATTTGTTAAGAAACTTTATTGGGTTATTAAGTTTGAGTAATTAGCCTCCTAAGTAGTTAGTCATTTTAGGATAGAACCGTACTCAATCCAACAATAGTAATAGAGTAGGAAGTGTGTATGAGCTGGGACCCAATTTGTGCTCTATTGGGTGTGTTTTTGGAGTTTGTGGCCATGTCACAAGCATGTTATATGTAGTTTGAACGTAAGGGGGGTATTGAGTGAGAAAAAACCTATATTGATGAATGTTAGAAACGTTTGCCTCCTAATTTGTTACCCATTTTGGGATTAAATTGGGCTCAATTCAACATCTTCTACACAACTTTGACAAGAATCATATATATATATGTAGAATCAACATAAAAACACTAAAAAGGACTACATCGAAATAGGCTTCATTATTTTTTTAAAGAAATATGTATGCCTCATTATTAGAATTAGACTTGATAAAAGGTAATCATATATATATTATATTTCCAAAAGAGCATTGCAAACTCCAATAATTGGTCAAGTATGATTTTATTTCCATGTTGTGTGAGCATCCTATTGGGTGGATATCATATTAGTGGATTGGAAATATGAAAAGACAAGATAAAAAAAGAAACATAGAGATAAGAATTACATCCACTAAAAGGTTGACATATTTCAAGTAATTGTTTTACTTTCTAGGTAAAAGTGGAGCTTGCTCTTTTTGGATAGAAAAGAGCATCATCCATCGATGTATCCATAGGCAAATTGAGGATATCATAAGAAATGCCACAGCTACCTCATTAAGGACTGAAGCTGAAGATGATGCTCGTTGCAATCTTGAACTACTTTATCAAATAGAACCTTCTACAAAAACAAAAGAACAGTATAAACATCATTACCTACGCAAAGTTTAGCAAACCCAAATCTACAAAAAGCAAAGACTTTTCAACAAAAATTTTGCAGTCGTGGACATGCATGTGTTTTTTGGTGGCATATGTACTTTCAACATTCATACTTTGCTGTTGGCAGATAAAAAATTCCACTACTTACATATGCTCCACACCTCATAATCCTATTGTTAAATTTACATAGGAGCATTTTAGTCATTTCAGTACACTTTATGAATCTGTAAAAGGAACAATAAGATGGGAGTCATTGTTAGGAGTGTATGATCCTGATTACAGGTTATTCTAAACATGTAATTACTGAGATAGACATAAGTTACAAGGGGTATTTATGTAAAATGACATCACTTCCACTTAAGTGAGAAATAAATTGAGAAGGCCCCAAATGAGTGCAATCTACACATTCTCTTCTCCCTCAACTCTCTATTTTCTTCCTTGTTCTCTCCTATTTTAAATTTTCTCACATGCTACTAGAGGAATAAGATCCAGATTCAGAGCCTTTTAAGCACTCAATTCTCCTTTTTCTAACGTATCCACATTCCAGGAAAGAGGAATTTCAAGATTCTCCACAGATCAAAAGTTAAGGTTAAATTTTTTCAATTCTTTTTTCTGCCCATAACCTTAAGGTTTATAGCTTAAGCCAATTGAGTAGTTATATGTATGATTAATGCCTCTATAGGGTTGTGCCTTGAGAATTTCTCAATTGAAGCATGCACAAAATCCCAAACCTATGCCTGGTGCTAATGCATCACCAAGAAGGCTGACGTTATTTCTTCATGAAATTTCTTTTGTTTATGGTACCAATTGATCTTGCTGCCTCTCACATTGAATGATTGTGATTAGATTAGAGTAATTTGTTGAAAACCCTAATTATTGAAGTGGAGCCCACACTGATTGCACAGGCATCAAATTATGACCTACCTCTTTCGTTTGTGTTGATTGTTTTAATTCTCTATGGCTGATTTTGGTGAAATAATATTCCTGCAAGAGAAATTGAGGGTTTTGAAGGTAAAGATACTATTGTTATTACTACCGAGAAATTGAATGACCAAAACTATCTTAGTTGGTCTAATTGGTTCAAATTTATCTCAAAGCTAAAAGAAAATCCAAATATGTTAGAGATGATCAACCGATTCCTATTACAGATGATTGGGAAGTAGAGGTAGCTAGATCATAATCTGATTATTCCACAGCACAAATTCTAAGCTTAGAAGTCAAATTATGAATCGTGAAACTATGAAGGAAATTTTCGACTTCTCTTGACTCTTTGTATAGATAGAAGACTTATCCAGAACTTATGAATTGTATACCTAATTATTTAGTCTTAAGAGGGGTGAAAGGATAACCACAGACTATTATAGTTACTTGCAGAGCATTTGACAACATTTATCATCCATTCATCATAAATTAACTATTTTCCACATAGTAATCTTGCTAATGATTGGGACAAACTGTGAAAACTAATTAGCCACCATAAATCAAACATAGCTCAAGCCAAGAGAGTTTTAAGAAAACTAGTTCAATTCAATTGTTTTGATTTTCCTCTCTAAACGTTTCCTAATCATCCATTGCAGGAATTTGGTTGAGTGACCACCACTATGCAAAGTGATTCTTACGTTATACCCAAGTGCATAAGTCAAACCCAGATAACCATATGCAAGGCCCATGCTCACAGCACACAAGGAATAAACACACCAGACCATCCTACAGCAAATTCCCAATCCTGAAATCATAGTCTAGACAAAACACATAGCACTGAAAGACAATAATATACCACTTGGACCCAAAAGCACCAACCTAGACTAAAATATTAGTTAAACAGACACAAAATAATCTCAACGCACCAGCTTATACATGCACTAGCTCATCCAGTTCAACCAAAAAACATACATCTTTTACAACTTCCAGAAAAAAAACATGACCAATAATTCAAAACACAAATATTTTCTGCAGTCTTCATTAAGAATTAACTTCCAGAGTGCCATAACATACACAACTAGAAATATGTATTAGCTGCAGAATGAAGTTAAGGATCAGATACAGGCTATAAAGGTCATGAGCCTGTTAAACATTTGTGGTCAGTAAACTAATATTGAAACTAGTGAGATGACAAGCAATGAGTTTGTTACTAGAATTGTGAAATTTTAGGGAGAGAAACAGGTTGTCACTCGTGTGGGAGAGATCAATTTAGGGACTGCACTCGACCTCTTTGTCTGTTAATATATCACTTAGGTTATTTACATACAAACAGACTCAGTACTCTCTCTAATACAATATAATCCAGCATACTCCCAAGTACATATGCATCAAACATATAAAGGAAAAGAAAAAGTCAAAGAGAGTGAGGGCAAACAACCAAAACATCCATGACTACAAATGACCAAAATACCCCTGAATTGTATTTTTTGAACACTTTGAAACATTTTCGGAGGCGGACCAACTTACATTGAAACTAGTGAGATGTCCACTTTCACTGCTGGCTAGTTCTCTCAAAAGTTTGCCAGCATTTCTTCCATACATCTTGGTACTTCTATCACCAGCCTGTGGCTTCTCTGGAAACTACAGTTACCAAAATTAAGAACAACAACATATAAGCACAAAACATAAATATAAGACAAACATATATAACATAAATACATGTACACACAACTTCAATTGCCACTCAAACAGGCAAAATGATTGAATGCACAGAGAAAAAGATTTTTTTTAATTTTTGGTATTCTTGAATTTAGTTCCTTCCTTCCACAAGATATATGTTAAAATACCAGTATAAGTGTATTTAGGTCATTTCACATACACTGAATAATCTCAGCTTTGTCCTTTTAGATAGATGTCTTCATTAAGCTCTTACATTTCAAGTTTCATTCAATTTTAAGTTGTATTATATAAGTTATAGCAGTTTTTGTAACAAGGGGCATTAAGTTATCACTCAAGTGAAGATTAAAAGAAGGGGGTCGTACTTTCTCTGGGCAAGCACTTCAATGCAGCCTATGCTGCTTCCTCTCTTTCTCTGTTCTTCTCAATTTCTTCCCTCTCTTCCTCTCAAATCTAATCAAGTTTTTTTCATTTTCATGGTATCAAAGCAGTAGAAGACAGTCTTGGGTAGTTTTTTCAAGTATCTAAGCCTCCTTCTCTACTCTATTAAAGGTACTTCAAGAAATTTCTGGACTGTTAGGTAAAAAATCAAGTTTTTTCCTTTTCTTCCTGCCATAACCTCTTTGGTTGATGGCCTATGCTACTAATTGAGTAGCCTTATGATTTACTGCCCTAGAAGGGCCCCTACTAGAAGCCCTAGAGACAGACCTGCCTGCACACTCCATCCAAGTTTTACATCATCTATATCAGCCTGCACCATCATATTTGCTGCCTTCTTAGTTGATTCTTCTCATGTCTAATTGATGAATTGAAGGTTGATTGCACTGATGTTGATTGCATTGTGCTTTGGACGTGGATATTGTGCCCTAATTTTGGACTATGGAGCCCACTTGACCTGCACAGGGTAAATTGATTTGGGAAAAGTGTTTTTTTGGAGTAATTAGGTCCTTCTTTGAATTGATTTTTGATGTTTTTGGAAGAAATAGATGACGGAATCCAGCAAACAAGTTGCTACCCTAAACCTCTTGAGAGTTCAGATGGAAAACACTCTTAGCCTAATCTGATAACTTCGATTAAACTGAATGGATCAAACTATGTGAATTGGTCAAGATCTATGTCTTACATCTTGAAGACTAGAAGGATGGCTAAATATGTCAGAGATGATCCCCCTATACCGGTAACTGAAAACTAGGAAGCAAAGGGCAATCAAGTTATAACTTAGTTGGTGAACAATATGAAATCACAAAAATTTTGAGCTAAGGAACATGTAAAGAGATGTGGACCACACTGGCTACCATTTTGTCTCAAGAGAGAAAGTTATCTCGCATTTATGAGCAGTATGTTCGGTATTTCAACATGCAAAGAGGTGGTAGATCAGTTACAGGTCATTTTACTAAGATAAGAGGTGTTCTACAAGAAATCAATACTTTTCATCTTTTCATTACAAATGCTGATGACATTCAGAAAGAAAAGAATCAGATTCAGGATACTAGGTTTTTAGATGGTTTAAGATTTGAAGATGATGCTATTAGGCCCCAACTATTGGCCAATGATGAAGTATCTACTCTTGAGCAAGTTTTTAATAGAGTGCTTCGGGTAGAAGGAGCAGTTTGTCAGTAAGCCAAAATAATGATACTAGGTTGTCAGATGCTACCACTCTAACCTCTAGCCATTCATTGGTAAGCCCATGGCTAGAATTCGTGGAAGCAACAACAAAGGTAGAGGTCGAGATTTCTCTACTTAGGCCGTAGTCGAAACAATAAAAAGGATCGAAAATGTATTCATTGTAGTCGATCTAACCACTATTCTGACAAATACTAAGAGAAATTTGGTAAGCCTGCTGGGCAAATTCCACAGTAATAGACATAGATAGGTCAATTGACCACTACATCTACCACTTTGTCTATAGTTGAGCCTGATCCATCTTCCTTAGCAAGTGCCACAATGGTAAACATAGGTATGCCAACACCAAATGTGTTGCATTCTCTTTCCTAGATCATTCAATCAAGAGCTTTTACTCATATGTCAGGTATATCCTCCTTATTTTAGTCCATTCATCCCTCTCACTCATATCGCCATGTTACTTTAGCAATGGTTCCATCTCCCCTATTCAAGGGGAGGGTACTATACATACTAGTCCTCAGATGTCTTTGACTTTGATTCTTTTTGTTCCAAAGTATCCTATCAACCTCCTATTTGTAAGTCATATAACTAAGTCTTTAAACTGTTCAGTAACTTTTTCTCCTACCTCTTGTGTTTTTCAGGACTTGTAGACAAAGAGATGATTGGCTCCAGACATAAGAAAAGAAGGTTATATCTGCTGGATGATGTTTTTATTCGTAAAGCTATGCCACTTACCATTGAAGACTCCTCATACTTATGGCACCTATGTTTGGGGCATCCATCACCAGTTATGCAACATTAGTCTTTCCCGTCTTTGTCAGTTGATATCTCCTTTTGAGAGTGATTCTTGTCAATTGGAGAAACATCGTCGATCCAATTTTCCTATTAATCCTAGTTGTATTTCTCGCATATTTGAATTAGTTCACTCTGATGTGTGAGCTTTAAGTACTTTGCTTCTTTCATAGATGACTTCAATCATATTACTTAAATGTATCTCTTATAAGAAAAATCCAAAGTATTTAATGTATTCTTGAATTTTCAATGAAATAAAGAATCAATATGGGGCATGTGTTCATATTTTTCATATTGATAATAGACTAGAGTATCTCAATAAAAATTTTATGTCTTTTTGTGCCTCCATGGTATTACTCATCAGACATCTTGCATATATTCTCCCCAACAAAATGGGGTCATTGAACGCAAAAAACAGACATCTTTTAGAAGTTACTAGGATTTTATTATTACACATGAATGTTCCAAAATCTTTTTGGGAGTATGCAGTATTGACTTCATGTTACTTAATTAATTGTATGCCTTTATCTGTTTTGCGTGGTCACATTCCTATTCAAGTTTTAAAACCTCACTGCAAGTTGTTTGATGTTCTCCCTCACATCTTTGGTTGCACATGTTTTATGCAGTTGTTTAATAATTCTTTAGATAAAATGTCACCTCAATCTGTTAAGTGTATTCTTCTGAGGTATTCACCATAAAAACGGGTATAAATGTTATGATCTTATTTGACAAAAAACATATGTGTCAACATTCTTTGAGCATACTCCATATTTTACATCTTTTGTTGAGTCTCAATTGTTATCTAGTCCTTCTATGGTTAGTCTTGTTCATGTAGTAGTTTTGGATGCACCAAACAAGTCCTTCTCCACCTCTTCAAGTCAACAGTCGATGCCCTTGCCATGTGATGCCATCATCTATACCATTCGTAGTTCGAACTCCTGAGCCCTCGCCTCTAGCTAACTATCTTCATTTTTGCCTACAGGTCCAATTCCTTTTTATTTGGATTTACCCATCAGCCTCCAGAAAGGTAAAAAGTTATGTACCTCTCATCCTCTCTCACAATATTGTTGGCCCAGGTGGCTTCTCAAAAGGGAGGTAAATTGAGATATTAAAATTAAGACCAATTTGTGCGTGTAATTAAAATATCATGCAATAAAACAATTCAATGTGAATAGCAACATACACACACCACAAGGACAAAAATATGTTTTTGTTATCAATGCTCCCCTGGTGATAATCTCCGCCCAAGAACTCGTGCTAGGAAAATTCCACTATTAAGCTCTAATAGCTGGAAAATTACAAAGAGATTACTGTTCTCTTTGGCCACGTGTAGCTCAATACATGGTTTTTACACAAGTCAATCTCCCCAAGAGATTGCTTCTAGATTCTAGCTCTAGCTAGGCCTTTCTATCTAGATTATCAGCTTCTAGATGAACCTTTCACAATTTCATAAAAAAAAGGGAAAAATTACACCCTTACTTGGAGAGATGCTTCTCCTTGAGAAATTCAAATTGTTTCCTCCTTTATAGCACACTGTGAATAGATCAAGGAGCTTGTACTATGATGTATCCAAGGATGATTGAAAGAGATTGAAGGTTTTTCAAAGGTAGGCTCTCTCTGTCACTCTAAAGCAATTTTGGTAGGAATTTGCAAGATAAAGGTTTGTGTCTTAAAGATATGCTAATAAATGTTCATTCACTCTTTTACTCACGGTTTGGTGGGGTATTTATAGCTTCCCCAACTCAAATTAGTTATCATTTGCTTGTTTGCAAAAATCAAACCATTGATTGATCGATCATTGGTAAGTGCTTGATCGATTAATCAATCATAATGGCTACTTTTTTTGTCAGACAGTGACTTATTGATCGATGAATTGATTGATCAGTATGTTACCGTTGGTCCAAAAAAGTTAAATCGATCAACATCACCAGTGGTTGATCAATCAATCAAGATTCTCTCTGGCTGTGCAATACAAGTATGATCAATCTGTGTATTTTCATTTGATCAATCATGTTTTAAGTCCCTTACTGGTAAGGTTCTGACTAATCGATCAATTTGGAGGGATGATCAATCAATCTCTAAGGGATGATAGATCATACGTTATAGCATGAAATGGCCATGTCCTGGATGATCGATCAATCGATTATAGTTGATGGGAATTTCTCTTTAAGTGTTTTAACATGTTCGTGTGTATGATGATTGTAAACATGTCTATATACAATTTATATCTTAAAGTTCCGATTTCACAAGTACTTAAGGAATAGGAGTTAGAATACTCTCTTACAAAAACTGATTAAGTTTAAATGTTTGTATATGATGCTTGAACTCGAGTCTTCTCGTTGTCTTCTTCCTTGTAGGTGTTTCTTCAATAGATATTCTATAATGGTGCTTGAGGTCTTCATTTTGGCTTTGATGTATTAGACCTTGAAATGCTCTTGAAGGTACAGTATTTGAAATACTTCAGATTTGCAAGTTATTAATTCAATTAAGTTTTGTTATCATCAAAAGCAATATGGGAATCAACCTACAGTCAACAAATATGTGTCCTTTGATTTTCTATGTTCATCATATAAAGTCTTTTGCCATGTCTTTGTTTACGTCCACTATTCCTCGTTCAATGCAGGATACTTTGGGTTTCCCCGAGTGGAAACAAACTATAGATGATGGGATGAGTGCCTTGACATCTAGGAGAACATAGATTCTCTGGGATCCACCTACAGGGGCAACTATGGTGGGGTGTCGTTGGTGTTTACCATTAAATATAAAGTTGATGGATCTATCAAACAAAGCAAGATTGATGGCAAAGGGGCATTTACAAACCTTTGTTGATGATGTATTTGAGACATTCCCTCATGTAGCTAAACTTACCTTGTTATGTATATTGATCTTTGTTGAAATAAATAAAGGGTGGCTGCTTTTTCAACTAGATATGAAAAATGACTTCTTCTATGATGATTTAAAAGAGAAGGTATATATGGAGCAACCTCCTAGATATATTGCTTAAGGGGAGATAGCGAAGGTATGTCGGTTAAAGAAAAGGCTATTAATGGACTTAAAAAAAGTCCGAGAGCATGTTTGAAAAGTTTTGGAATGTTGTGATGCAATTTGGGTTCTATAGAATTCATTGTGATCTTTCAATGTCCTTGCTTAAAAAGAAGATTATTGTGGTTATCTTTTTTTTTTTAAGAAGAAGAAGAAGGATGTATGAACTATTAAAAGAGGGAGAAAGAATATAAACTTAACTAAGTGGACCTTCCTCCACAACAGTGTTGGAGTAAAACACCCAACTTAGCCTGAGTGTCTGCCAAATGATTGGCAAACCTAGGGATGTGTTTCCAATTACAATTCATAAGATAAATTAAATTACATATCCCAATGCCGCCAGGAAGGAGGGGTTGACTTTGCACACCATCAATGACAATCTTGGAGTCGCCTTCAATAAGGAGGGGCCCCATGAGATAGCCATGGAAGATCTGAAGCCCTTTGAGCAATCCAGAAAGTTCTGCAGTGGTAGAATCAGAGACTCCTAGTGGCCCAGTGAAGGAAAAAAGGAGATGACAATTTTCATCATGGATTACTTCGTCAAAACCTGCAAGACCGGGACAACCAAAAACGCTGCCATCAAAGTTTAATTTGTAGTAGCCAGCCGGTGGAGGAGCCCAAGTTGCCATTTTTGGAGGACAAGAAGGATGCATCATTCCATCTACCAACTACTAGTTCCCTCTAAGATTACGATGGATGTAAGATGGATAGACGATCTACTTCTAGCTATTGTTGCTTTGTCAATAGTAACTTAGTAAGTTGGAAAAGTAAGAAACAAACAGTTATAGTTAGATCAAGTGCAGAGCCCAAATAGAGCAATAACTCACAACATTAGTGAGACTACGTGGAGTAAGTCTATTCTTCTAAAATTTGGGTTTCATATTCCCCAACCCAAGGTTATGAAATGTGAAAATCAAGTTGCGGTATAAGTGGACGTAGAGGGTGTCCTGGTATGCGAGAATGTCACAGCCATAGAAGGCCGAGCAGTCTGATTCCACCCGCAATGCCACTGCCTAGTGCTTCAACGGCCCGGCCGTGTTCTCGAACGTCACTCCCCGGGCAAGAAACCCTTCTCCAACGATCGCTACAGTAGTGGTGCTTCGATGGCCCGACTATGTTCTCAAGCATCACTCCCTGGGTGAGAACCCCTTCTTCGACGATCGCTATAGTAGCAGATTTAAAGCCGGACGACGACTTGTTTTCGAAATCAAAATCCGTCGTAGCAAGATTTTAATTTTGGATCGGGCTTAGAACTCAGTCAACCCAGCACCTCTGACCGGACTCGAATCGGATTCTACTTAGACCGAACTCAGCCTAGTCAACCCAATGACCGAGTGGGAAGATCTCTTGCACTCATCATGGGTTCTATCGTGTCTTCATCCATAGCTGATACAGACTGTCAGTCTAGTGAATCTCCGCCCTCCTCTATCCTAGCTGAGTTGACCACGAGAATGACTGAAGCTTTGAGCAAAGCTTCAACCCCGACCCAGACCACCAATATCGCTGCACCAATTGGAATCAAGTTGGGTGGCACCAACTATGCACTCTAGTCCCAGGTTGTCGAAATGTATATCTCAGGCAAAGATAAGTTGGGGTATTTGAACGGCGCTCTCCCTCAACTTCCTCAAACGGATTCTACCTTTTGACGATGGCACACAGACAACGCTATGTCAAAGGATGGTTGATTAATTCTATGGACTCTTCCCTCATCAGTAACTTCACTCAATTCCCGATAGCCAAGATGGTCTAAGATGCCACTACTACTACGTATTTTGATGGCAGTGACACCTCCCAGGTGTATGATCTCCAGCGACGTGTGACACGTCTCAAACAATCTGGTAACTCTCTTGAAAAATTCTACAATAACTTATAGGGCCTCTGGTGTGAAATAGACTTCGCCAACCAAACCTGATAGGAGTGCCCTGCCAATATTCACCAGTATAATACCTTGGTTCAATAAGAGTGGGTATGTATTCTTGGATGGTCTCGATGATCACATAGACCATATCTAAAGTGATGTTCTCCATATACAACTTTTGCCAATCATGGAGCAAGCCTACACTCACGTCCACAGAGAGGTTGTTTGTCAAACAATGATGACGACTGGTAGCTCCGATGATACACCAAGAAGCAGTTCTGGCATCTAAGAGCATCAAACATGGTTCGCACCCTCCGACACACTCTAGGTCTATCTCTCCGCATGGTGGCAGGTTGCAGTTGGGAATAGTGAAGGCACAGGCAAGGCAGTAGTGGCTGCAGTAAAGTCGTATTTTCCCCTTATTCTAGTCAACAATTCAAATTCTACTCGAAGTAATGTTCTCTTCGGATCTAATAGAGAGACTGACTACAACACTTAGATACTTGATTCTGGAGCAACGGACCATATGACGATTGATATTTTTTCTCAGATCTCTCCTCCCCGATGAACTAGTATTGCCAATGCTAATGGATTTATTTCTTTGGTAACAGGGGCAAGAATGATGATGTTGTCACCAGCCCTACTATTATCTAATACATTACTTGTGCCTTCTCTTTCTCACAAGTTATTATCCGTCAGTCAAGTTACCAAATATTTAAATTGTGTTGTGCTTATTTATCCTGCATTTTGTCTTATTCAAAATATTTTCGCCAAAGAGATCATTGTGTGTGAACTAAGAGGAAGGGGGAGGGGGGGTGCAGCTCTATTACATTGAAGATTTCAATATGCACAGAACATACCACATGCGCCACTCGAGTGACCTCAAAGTGGAACAGATTTGGCTATGGCACCATCTGTTAGGCCATCCCTCATTTGGTTAGGCCATCCCTCATTAGTAAATTAGATTTACAATAAAATAACTAAAAAAAGGGCATTCATGCTATTGTGAGTCAATTATAAATATTTTTAATTAGTTGACATAAATTTGGTATTGACTACTTTGGTTATAAAATATTTTTTTAATTTGATAACATACATTTGAATCTTAAATATCATTTAGAGTTAAATTCACAATTATGTTATATAATTAAAGTAATTGAATTAATAAAATAAATAATTATCAAAATTTATTTAAAGTGATAATATGATTTTTAATTAAATAAGAGTATTAAAATATTAATTAATTTATTTACAAACAATGATAACTAATCATGAAAATTTTAAGTAATCTATATTAAAATCATAGAATAAAATTTTTATTTGTACGCATAATTTTAAAATTAGATATATGATAATTTTTATAATATTAAAATTGATTTTATTTTGTCAAAAAATAAATTTTGAATTAAATAGCGTGAATTTAAATTTTGATATAATAAATTAAATTTATAAGTACTTAGTATCATTAAGCAATAATAAAAGTTATAAAATTTAATCAATTTAATTCCAAATTACAAAATAATAAAAATACAAATAAAAGAAGATAAGAAAGAAAAAACCGGAATAATGAAGGAGGATGAAGAAGTAATGTGCAAACCCCACGAAGACAACCAAAGATTGAAAGTAAAATTCCAACATGATATGTGGAATTTCACATTCCATTCACTTACTTTCCGGGTGATTAACGTTTTAAAGCTACTTTATCTAGAAGAAGTAAAATCACCCCTCACTCTTACCGTGTACTAGTGTTATATTCTCTCTCTTGTCTCGAGGACTTTTTTCGTATCTTCGCTCTGTGCGAGTTTTTCTCTCCGCTCACCCCTCTTCCCTAGATCGTCGTTATCGTCACCCTCTGAAAACCAAACCTTCGGCTATTTTCACATTGTTGTCATATTCTCCCCAATTCCGTGACTGTGTTCTCTCGCCTGTTGCAATCTCCAGTAGGTATCTTTTATTGCAAAATGTTCTTTCCTATCTTTGTATTTAGTGTTTTTGTCGGTCATTAGGTGGAAAAACACTATTTTCGCACGAATTTCTTCTTACAGTTCTTAACTTTTGCAATCCTCCGAAAAACTGTACATTTTTCTTTTGTGTGGCTTTTCTCAAATTAACCACTTTTCTGTAGCCTATCCACCGACTTTGTTGTGACCGTCTTCGACTAACCTCCGGTCCTTTCCCTCGGTAGGTAATAATAGGCTATTGAACTCTATTCCTGGTCTTTGCTTATTTGCTGAGTAGACAAACTGACAAGGTAACGTTTCAACTTTTGCCAACTTATCTTTTTTGTATAGATAATCAAGGAGAGTGCAATGGGGAAATCTTATCTTAATATTGCAGCGAAATGGTTATATTTACACTCTTTAGTTTTTGTTGTAGAGATGTGATTCATTAGATGTTTTTTGTTCTACAGATGTGATTCATTTATAGATGTTTTTTTTGGAAATATTGTTCTATAGATGTTATTCATTATAATTTTTTTTGCTTAGAATATACAATTGGAGAGAGTCTCTTTCACGTGTCCCTATATATGCCAATCTTCTCTGTTAAGTCGTCAACTGAATTGTCCTCCACCTTCTCTTTCTTTCATTGCCGAGTTGTCAAGGGAAATTTCCTCCACCTCCTCTTTCTCTCCTGTTCCTTCACTGACTCCTCCATCAACTTCTCTTCTTTCAACATTTATCCTCTTCTGCTCTTCTATTTGTCCTCTTTTATCTTCTATCTCGTGTTCCAATGCAATCTCTTCCTCCATCAACTACTCTTCTTTCAGCATTCAAATTGTCATTGAAGTTTGGCTGGTATAGATAATAGGAGACTACTGACAAGCACGAAATTCCTCTTCCATATTTTCAGGTAAGGTTTAAGAATGATTTTTTTTTCATATTTGCTTTTCCATGGCGTGCTCGTGGCGTTGTTTGCGAGCTTTTGTCAGCTCTTTGAGCGGAAGAGCTAAATTGTATTTTTAAATTATTCTGGCATACTTTTTCTGCTTCCTCCTTGATATTTTTCTTCTTTTTTCTCCTTAATTTTCTGTTATCTTGGTCCCTTGGTTAATAGATTTGATGAGGAATTTATGTTACTATATTTGAAGATTGCATGTTGTATTTTCTTCCAGCTTTGTGTAAGTTTCTGCTAGCTCTTGCAGTTTCAAGATTTCTGATGGCCAATTTCTCTATGCTTTTTAGGAATCGATTTTTTGCTGGAATTTAAAGTTGAGCTGTAGAAAGCCTTATTTTTTTCCCTTTCAGGAAAGGTTCTCACTGCATCAGCCACAGATTGAGGTGCTGAAAGCATCAATAAGGTAAGTTTTATACTCATTTGTTGCTTTTGTTTGAATTTAAATTTGAAGTGATGAAAGTCTTAATTTTTTACTGTTTTGCATACTTTATTTTTTTTGTCTTCCATAGTGGTAGGTTCTCTACTACAAAAGAGCCTTTATTTTTTTACTTTTGCTTATTTTTAGCTTCTTTGGTGGTTGTTTATTGTCTGTTATTGTATAAGATGTGTCTTCTATTACAGTTTATGTTGTCCGTGGCTATGAGGTATTTTTGGGGGGCAATGAGACCATTTTTTTTCTCCTGCAACCAATGTCTTCTTTACAATTTTTAAGCATATCTCCGCAAGTTTAGAATTTTGGGCAGATAAATTGATTTCAGCAATGTAGTCTTCAAGTTTATTTTCATGGGTTGGTTTGGTAAACGTATTTTGGGTGCAATGAATTTGCTTTATGTTCATATACATTTCCACCTATGCTTTTTAAGTGTCTATATAAGGAATCAAACACAAACAATATGTAATGGGAGCTCATCAATGTCAGAGCGAGGTGGTTCCGGTCCACCTGGGTTAGGTTCCGTCTACCCCTGGTCCACTGATGGGTTAGGCACTTGGCTGTCTGCACCTTAAATGGCTAGTCTTTTCGGGTTGTATTGGTTAGGTATCTGACTAAGAACTCTGAAGTTAAGTGAGCCTGAGCGAGAGTAATCTTAGGATGGGTGACCTCCTGGGAAGTTGCTAGGTGTTTGACAATCAATTCATACAATTGGAAATTTAGCATGTTGTATTTGTGGGTAAATCTTGATGATAACAACGAGTACTTGGAAGTTGCATGAAATGGCTATTCTGGAGAATCTATGTTAACCTTGCTTATGGTGAGACCTATTCTGTTATCTTTCTACAACCTTGATACCCGTGGTCCTCCACTTCTCAGTGAGTTATCTTCCTTGGTGCAATTTTTGTTCTCTCAATTTGAGGAACCCTATTACTCTTTTGGTCTTTTGGTTTATTTTGGAAACGAATGAGTTCAACTACTAGCAATTTATTTCGCTTGCTTTGTAGCCAAATTTAAAGGGCAAATTCAAAAGCCAAATTACAAAAACACAATTTAAAGCTTGCATTTAGTAACCTAATTCAGTTAAAAAAATTAATAGGAGTGAATTTCTTTCACCCTATCTAGGTAAAATAAAAGCAGATTTTTTCTACTAGAGGAATAATTCACTAGCTCACCACTTTGATTGATGCTGCTACAAATGTGCTAGTGAAGTAAAGAGTATAGTGAACATTCTACTTTCTCAAAAATTGTTAGCCTAGGTGACTTCTCAAGAGAGGAGTGAATTGAGTTATAAAATAAATAATCTAAACACTCTCAGTCGTGCAATCAAATTAATTGGATACACAAATTTAAAAATGCACACACCATAAAAGAACGCAAGATTTTTTATTCTCAATGTTCCCCTAGTGGTAGTTATCGCCCAAGAACCCTTTCTTTTAAAAATTTCACTAATATGCTCTATTGGCTGAAATTACAACTCTAAAAGGATTATGACTCTCTCTAAGCCATATGTAATCCCCAATTACACGATTTCAATATCTCCCCAAGAGATTCAATATAAAGACTAGATTCTAACCTAGTTGATACTCATTTCTAGATTACAGGCTCTAAAATGCCAATTGATCTTTAAGGTATTGGAGAACCTCTAATAAAAAAAGTATAAAAATAAAATAGAAAATCAAACTTACAATAGTTGTATTGGAGAGATAGCCATTCTCCAAGTGAGATCCAAGATACAATTTGTTTAGAACTTGATAGAAGTATATATGCAAGAAAATTTTGAGAAAAGAAGAATGATTTAAGAAAATGCAACTTTTTTTAAAAACAGAGGTAAAATGAAAAATTGAAGCACACACTAATTTTCTAATGTTTTGGTATGCCAATGTAAGCATAATGAATGTTGCAAAAGACGCATGGTGGGTTATTTATAATTTCTCATAAAACTAGCCATTTTTTACCTTTTACCAAAAAGCTGATAAACACATTGACCGATCAATAAAAATGTATAATCGATTAATCATATGTAACAACTATATTTTTATGACTCCTTAGGCTTATTGATTGATCACATGATTGATCAATCCTGCTTGAATGATCGATCATGTATTAAAGCTTTGGCTATACAAAAATTCAGTATGATCGATCAATACAATGGGTATAATTGATCATACTTTATGTCTCTTATTGGCATGGTTTTGTCTAGGGTAGGTATTGATCAATCATGCTTTATATTTTTCAATGCAAGGACTAGGTATGATCGCTCAATCTGGTGGGGATGATTGATCATACTTTATAGCTCATTCTAGCACAATTCAAGGTGATCGATCAATCCTACTTGGTTGATCAGTCATGCTTTATATTGTTTGCTAGTTTATACTTTGGATGATCACTCATTACTATTATTGGTGGTATGATCGATCAAGCCAATTTCCAGTTTCCTAAACTAGGTTTCTCAGCATGATAAAATTGATCATAAAGGTTTCTTGCAAGTTGAAAACGTTAATATGCATCGGCTAAACATGATCTTGAAAATATTTATGCCCTAAAGTTTCATATCATAAAATATGTTTAAAAATTGAAGTTTGGTTGGTTATCAACTTACATTCCTAGAGTTATTGAGATGTTCTATTTGATGACCGGCTGCTTGGATTGGATTCATATATCTCGTGGAGTCTCGAGGTGTCTGACATGTCATTCCAAATACCTCTTCCCAATATCTGGCTCCCGTTCCTACTTCCATCAAATAACCAAACACCCACTACTATATCTACCCACACCCCCTCCATTCGATGTCCCACTCCGCTCGCCATCATTAAGCCAAACTGTAGCCTCCATGCTGAGTCCTCCAATCGGCCCTCCTCCACCCCAATCAAATACACATACTCCTGTCGGCGAAATAAATCCAGGGCCCATAAAAACACCCCAATAGAATCTTGCGAATCCACAAATCTCCCCGTTGGCTCTCGACCTACCTTGTCCCTGGGCGACTAATCCTGTCCCATAGTGAGTGCTCCCGGTGATTCATTGCGGCCCTCCAGCCTCAATGCGACAATTATCCTCCTCGTGAATGGGCCATGATGATGGAAATGGCCATGGATTTTTGTGAATACTACGATGGCTGGCTATGCTACGAAGATGAGCCTGCACTATTCTTCCCGATCCACCTGATATGATCATCCTTTCATGGAATATAAGGGAAATTGGGTCACGTTCTAAATGTGCTATGGTTAAAGCAATCATTTTTAAATGTAAACCGTTTGTTGTAGTTTTCCAAGAAACCAACCTGTAATCCCTTGATAATTTCTTTTTCTTTTGAAGCATGTAGCCCTAAAATGCATTGTCGCCATTGTAAGCACATTCCTACAATTATAAATACAAGGCTTGGGGTAGAGTATTCAAGCCTCTTCCTCTTGGATCAAATTCGTTGGTACACCTCTCTCTCTTTTCCTCTTCTTTCTCTCATTTGTTTTTCCCTTCTCTCTCCCAAGAGCTAGAGTTTCTCTATTCTCTCCTTCCCTTGAGATATTTTGTGTTATGTGTTGGCCCTAAAAATCAACAACAATAGCTACCCCTGAAGGTGGATCACAAAGACTCTACATTCCCCTATACAATAAGGCATTCATCATTTCATCTATAGCTCGTTGCCACTATGGTAAAGCCATAACATCTTGCAATGAATGATGAATAATGGACGTATCAAAAGATCTATAGGAGGGAGACAAAATCTTGAGAAACATATTGTGAGATGGGATGAAAAGTACATAACCTTTTTTACCTGTTCGAATTCTAATGGGCAAATCCAAATAAGAAGAAATTGGACTTGTAGGCAAAGAGGAAGACAACTGGTCTTGAGAAGAAGGCTCATGAGCTAGAATGTCTAGAGGCACAAATGCTGGTAATAAGCGAAGAGATCACCAATTTTACTCCTAAAGAGGAAAAGAACTTACGACCAGCCATAGTTATAAGACTATCCATAGAAGGACCAGAGGATGATTGAGACTTAACAAAAAAGGCAAAGTAGGTGTAATTTTCAAAGAATGTAACATAAAAAAACACATTTTTTTCATCGAATCATATCATAATACTTATATCCTTTCTGATGACTAGAGTACCCCAGGAAAAATCATTTAACATAACGAGGATACAATTTATTTGTAGTGTTACTAAATAAATCAACAAAACACATGGACCCAAAGATATGAGGAAGAACATCAAACTACTTACATTGGTGTTTTAAAACCTGCATAGGAACTATCTTAACAAAACAAACGATGGTAAGCGATTAATTAAGAAACAAGAGGTTAGTACTGCATCTCCTTAAAAAGACTTAGGGACATTCATATGGAGTGGTAATATATGAGTAACTTCAAGAAGGTGTCTGTTTTTGCATTCAACAACCCATTTTGTTTGGGAGAATATATGTAGGAAGTTTGGTGAATGTTAGAAGATGAGCCTAAGCCCACACGACTAAGGAAGGCCTACATATCCAAATGTGTTGGAAGATGGGCCCAAACTCATAAGATATGGACCCACCATGATCACGTGAGGTGGCATTATGAGTCTTACACAATAAAAAGTTTTATAGAGCCACAATTATTATGGAAGGATGTCTCGCAAAAGAATTTTAGTTTAAAGGTGTTTTAGTCATGTTAATCTTTTATTTATATTGGGTTATTTAATTATACTAGGACTTAATCTTAAGTATTAGAGTTTAGGTGTAATTAGGACAAGGGTAGTTTAATTGTAGTTGGACTCTACTACTTTCTTCTATTATAAATAGAGTTCATGTACTCTGATTACAAAAAGTCAATGAAGTATTTATCTTTTCCATAAATTCAACATGGTATTAGAGTAGATTCTATGAGTTGACTCAATTAACCCATAGAGGTAATGTGATTTTTTTTTATCTATTATCTTAGTAGTTTATGTTCGTATTTATCTTTTTTCTGTCCCTATACCCATTATTTGCTTAACATTTTCACCTTTATACTTTTTTTTTGACACTAACATTTTCACCTTTATACTACTATTCTATTTCTGGGAGTTTTTGGTTCATGACCGCCGACCGGGACGATCCCTCTCTGCCAACACTGTTTCGAGAATTATTCTGATTCTGCTCAGATTAAGCATCGTCGCTGTTATGTTCGGTGATGTATATTTGTTTTTGAAGATCCATACAACTTTCCCTCTTTATTCAGAAGCGACCACTGTGGGAAGAGATGTTCTGTTCTGTATAATCCGTTGAGCGACCTTACCATCATACAAAATTTTCGTCGTCAGCTGGGTTTCCTTTTCTAAAGGCCGAAGACGATGGCCTTAGTTCCAGCCGATTTGTTAGCCAAGATTGATTTTAATCTGTTGCAATTTTGGAAGTTATTTGTTGTTGTCGTCAATCACAGTCTGATTATTGTCGTTTTTGGACGACGAATCAATCTGGCGGTTTCTCATACTGTTTTTGGTCACTGGTTTTTTTAGGGCGACAACTCCATTCTTGTTGCCAAAGACGATGACACCAAACTTCGCCAAGTTATCCCGTTGCCGTTGTCGGAGAAGACAACTCTACCAAGATTCCATTCTACCAAGTTTTTTCCCTACAATTCCGCTCTGTTCGGCGCCGCGAGGAAGACAAAGAGCTGGTTGTTCCATCGACTACCTCTCTGTTCAAAGCTACTCGGAGAAGACGACTATGTGAGTCCGTTTTTGGTTTCTACACGATGGATTATTTTCTCCGCCAAGAACTCTATTTCCGTCGAGAAGATAGGCGTTGATTTGATTCAGAAAACCAACACATTTAATCCACTAGCAATCAGCCAGCATCCAAAAAATCTTTTGCTGCTGATTGATCTCCTTCGTCTCTGGTTTTTAGCTATGTTTGGAAGCAGGGAAGAAGATGATACTATAGCTGGATTTAATTTTGGAAGATGGGCCCAAACCCACACGGCTAAGGAAGGCCCACATATCCAAGTGTGTTGGAAGATGGGCTCAAGCTCATAAGATATGGACCCACCATGATCACACGAGCTAGTGGGACCCACCATGATCACGCGAGCTGGCATTATGAGTCTTACACAAGAAGAAGTCATATAAAGCCATAATTATTATGGAAGGTCCCACAGAAGAGTTTCAGTTTAAAGGTGTTTAAGTCATATTAGTCTTCTATTTATATTGGGTTATTTAATTATGCTAGGACTTATCTTTAAGTGTTAGAGTTTGGGTGTAATTGGGACAAGGGTAGTTTAATTATAGTTGGACTCTACTACTTTCCTCTATTATAAATAGAGGTTCATGTACTCTGATTACAAAAAGTCAATGAAGTATTTCTCTTTTCCTTAAATTCAATAGTGAATAATTATATGTTGAACACATAATGAGGAAAAGCTGTGATTGAGAAACTTTAGTCCATTACTGGTGCGAAGAGTATGAACTCAAGCACTAAATTGATTCTTTATTTGAAAATTTTCAAAAATACATCAAATACTTCGGACACCTCTCAGAGGCAATACACCCAAATAACATGACTAAAATCGTCTATAAATGAAACAAAATACTTAACCAAATAGACTAGGGACTCGACATGGACCTCATACATCAGAATGTATCAATTCAAATATGCTAGAACTATAAGTAAAACTAATGGGGAAATTAGTTTGACGATGTTTCCCCAATTGACAAGACTCAAATCAAAAGAAATATTAGCTGGCAAAGATGGAAATTATAGACGAAGCTTAGTTGGTGATGGATGTCCCAAAAACACGTGCCATAACTATGATAAATCTTTAATTGTAAGTGCCAATGCTTTTGGTATAGATACATTATCCAAGAAATATAACCCTCCTTTCTCATGTTTGAAACCAATCGTTCTCTTTACTGCAAGTCTTGGAGGATAAAAGTAAGAGAAAAAAAATTAAAAAACAGTTTAGAAATTTAGTTATGTGACTTATAGATAAAGAGATTAACAGGAAAGTTTGGAACAAAGAGAAACACGCTCAATGACATCTGATAGGTGTGTGTATAGTACCATCCCCTTGAATCGAGGAGGTAGACCCATTGACTAAAGTAATAGGACGACAAGACTAAGAAGGATGGATAGATTAAAATAAGGAACCATACCTGACATGTGGGTAGAGGCTCTTGAATTGATGATTCGGGAAGGAAAATGAAACACATTTAGTGTTGGCATACCTGTGCTCACCATTGTGGGACTTGTTGAGGAAGATGGATCAGGCTCATTAGTAGGAGTGATATTTGTGGTGTTCAATTGACCAAGTTTGTGTAGTAACTGTTGAATCTTCTCTTGAGGACCAAAGTATGTTTCTTTGTCTGTCATAGTCGAGTTTGCTCACCCTGGCTTGCCAAATGTCTCCCAACACTTATCAAAGAAGTGGGTTGTGCTACCATAATGACTACATGTTTGATTCCCTCTATCACCTCGATCACATCCTTGAGTAGAGGAATCTCTACCTCTGTTTCTATGACTACTCCCACGGCCTCTAGCCTCTAGCCTCTAGCCTCAGACTTAGTGCAGTTGCATAAAAAAGTCTGATATCCTTCTCAGGTTTACCTGCCACTGCTCCTGCTACTCAAAGAACTTTGTTAAAAGCTTGTTCTAGTGTACCTACATCATCATTAGCCAACAATTGTGTCCTAATAACAGCATATTCAGATTCCTATCCATCTAAAAACCTAATAATCTGAATCTGTTTTTCTCTTTCCGAATATCATCCGCTTTTGTAGTGAAGTGATTTACTATAGAACACCCTCAAGTAATCAATGACTGATCTATCACCCCTCTGCATGTGGAAATATCAAACATATAACTCATAAATGCGAGACAAATTGTTTTCCTGTGGTATAATAGAGGCTAGTGTAGTCCATATTTCCTTGGTTGTCCCATAGATCAAGATCTGGTAACTAAAGAGTGAATCCATGATGTTCACCAATCAAGTCATAACTTGATTGTCTTCAGCCTTCTAATCTTCAATTATAGGAGTAGGAGGTCATCTTTGATATATTTAGCCATCCTTTGGGCCTTTAAAAGCATTAGGACAGACCTTGATCAATTCACATAATTGGATCTATTCAACTTAATTGAAGTAATCTGTATAGGTTGAGTGTGTTTACTGTATAAACTCTCAAGAGGTTTAAGGACAGTAAAATGTTTGCTGAATTCTGCTATTTAGTCTTTCAAATTGACTACAATTCAATCCAAATTGAGACTCTATAATCCAAAGAATCAATTATCACATTTGTCCCTGAGCAAGTCAAGTGGGCCCTTCAATTCAAAATTTGGACAAAATCACCACACCCAAATCACAATTCGATGAACAATGGCACACACAACCTTCAACTCTTGAGGAAGTCAATTCAAACAACACCATACATGATGACGGAGGCAGAAAAGAGAAGATGCAGGCACCGAGTAGGTTGCGCAGGTAGGACTGAAGCTAGCTTCAATTAGGGACCCTTAAAAGGGCAGTAAATCATGATAACTGCTAAATTAGCGGTAGAAACCTCAAACAAATGGTTGTGACAGAAAGAAAAAGAAGAAAAAATCTGCTTTTATCTTACCCGTCCAGAAATTGAAATTGATCGATGAACTTGCAATAGGGTTGATCAGCGTGGGAATAGAACCAAGATCTGTAGAAAAACTGCCCAGGATTATTTTCTGCTAACTCTGATACCATGAAAATTAACAAACTTTAGAGGATTTACGAAGAAGAAGAGGGAAAATCAAGAAGAAGAGAGAGGGCAGAGGAGCAGCAGGGATTATTTTTCCTTTCGCCCAAGATACTATTGACCCAGTTTCGGTCACAGCAATCTATCTGGCTAAGTTTTACCACATTGATGAGGACTTCTGTAAAATTTGAGAATATGAAAATAGAAATCATCCACATGTGAACTTTACTAGGTGAGTTCACGCACGCGCATACCAAAAGAAAATAAAAAAAAACTCCCTAGCTCATAATTATATTAAAATGGATAATTTAAGTATTGAAGTAAAAAATTAATAAATCCAAAACGAGATAATGCTTCATGTTCTATCCCCAGGTACACGTTTCAATTTTCAAATGCGCATTAACTCTACTTTCTTGGAATTCAAAAAATTAAGGGAATAGACTAGTCGTCCAGTCCGATGATTACGGAAGATTATTAAGGGAATAGACATGGAATATTTATTTTCGTCTCCGCGACCTCTATCACAATGATGCCAAGCAATGTGACAGCGCTTCCTCTTCCCGATCATTGGGGCTCCATCCAGAACTGCGATTAATCTAAACGCTGAACAGGCTGTAAAAATTTCCGTTTGGATCCGCACCCTTTTGGGAGACTAGGGTTTCAATCCCACAGCTTCAGCTTTATCGTTCTTTGGGATTTTCTCGTTTCCGAATGGCACGCTGCTGCAAATTTGCTCAGCCGAAGGTTCAAGAGAACTTTAACATAGAAGATTAGGACGCTTGTCTTGGCAAAGCCTAACAAATTTACACTTGGGTTCATGATTAAACGGGAGTGAGCTTAGAGATTAAACGAATATTTGACTGCAGAAACGCTATTTGTTACTCCTTGTCAGAGCTTGGTGCCATATCTGCAATGCACTGGTTTTTATTACGACAACAAAGTAGAGATTGTCCAGAAATCTATCTATCACTCTCATGGCATAAGGACATAAAAACTAGTTCCCTCAGTTCGACTGGAAAATGGAGTAGCCTCAGTGGTGCGTGTGGCTTGGATCCTTGACAACGGTCACTGGACAGGGCGCGGAGGAAACAACATAGCTCGAGACGCTCCCCAATAGAATCCTGTGAAGCACAAATGCCAGACATTAGCACCACGACTGAAAGACAGCGAAGAGGAAAATCAAAATAGCATTTGATCCATTTCCGGTAAAAAAAACTCCGCAGGCGTTCCCCCAATAATTCCAATGGAAACAAACTTCACAGAGTAGATTCAAACAAATGAACTTGGCAAACAAAATATAATGAATGATATTTTATTCTTATTTTCACTGATCTCTTTGATTTGAAGAAAACACTATCCGAAATCTGTGTACACTAGTTACCGTTCGAGCTTGCAGAGTCCTCTGCTTCCCATAACCAGTGAATCAAGCTTCAGGTCATCAACAGCCTGCAAGAGCTTTTCCCGGGCATCTCCCCAGTAAATCTTAGCCACGATCGTAACCTTTTCCAAAGACAAGATACGAAAGTAAAAAAACAAGATAGGTCCAAGTTTTTTCTTTAAAAAATGAAAAAGGAGAAAACACTACAGATGAGTCATGGGAAGGAAAATAGTGCCTGTTTCTGCCTGGAAATAGTGTCTAACATGTCCAATACTTCCATATCAAGTTCTAGGTTGTATTGCTGCATCGCCTCTTTTTCTCGAAACTCCACCAGCGGTATCAAAGCTAAATTAATCAACCAAGCATCAATCAGGTGGCAGAATACAGAGAGCTTCTTTCTATTGAGATTAAGAACCAGAAAAAAAGGAAAAAGGTTACAGGAGTTCAAGTTCAACTTACGAGATCCGGTCTTGCCCCGTAGCTGAGTTTTATGCTCCTTCTTGTTGTCAGATTTAACATGAAGGACAACAAGCCTGTCTCCTTTGTCGAGCAGGTTATCGATCGCCCATTTCAGAGCGCATTTGCTGCTCTTAGAGAAGTCTACGGCTACGCCAACGTTGCGAGCGTCTCCCATTTCTCTCTCCTGTTCCACTTCTCGGTCAATTTGACGAAATCGGGCAGGAGGAAGAGCGGAATGGCTCCTCCGTTCCAAGATCGAACCCTATATAGGTCTCAAAAAAGAGACAGGAGGGAGCTGTCAGAAGAACGCTCAATGGGTATCTCTGCTCTGTGTCAAGTTGCCGTTCAAGAAATCAAAGGTGGCGAAACACAGGGAGTGGAGAGAGAAAAATAGCAAAGCGCGTGCGCTGTCTTACATGATGTGGAAAGTGAAATATTCCGATAGATTTAGCTTTTATAATCTTTACTTAACTTTTTTATTTATAAAAAGATAGATTTTAACTTGTGATAAATTAATAAATACTTAATTTTTAAATATTAATTAATTAATAAATAAAAATATAATAATTAAATAAATGCTTACTTTTATAATATTAAAATAGTTAATCAAATTATTATTTTGTAATATCTAAATTTTTACTCCTAAACTAATAATTAATGTTGAAACTTAGGATTCTATGATGAATAATCACAGTAGAAGATGATTAAAGGGTGATTTGAAGAAAAAAAGTTGTGGAGAGAAGGTTATAGGAGGAGAAGAGGAAGAGTGACGAATTTTGAAAAAAGAAGAGGAAAATTAGGGTAATAGGCTTGTTCAAACCTGCCACCTTAAGTTGTATTTATAGATATCAAAAGTATTAATATTACAAGAATACCATTCACCATAGTAAAAGTGAATACGAGACATAAATTATAAAGTAATTACATTAATGTCATGTTATGAGGCGACTTTTTATTTACCATTATACCAGCACTGTGTGAGCCAGTGAGCATTCTCCTTGGTCTATGGTCTTTACCCCATCTTCCACATAATTGGTTGTGTGGGCTTAGGCCCATCTTCCAATATTCCCCCTCAAGTTGGGGGTGAGAGAATATTATAAACGCCCAACTTGTCACAAATGGTGTATAAGATCTTCCTATATAGAATGACAGTCCATTATATCTTCCAACACTCCCTCTCAATCCGGTGGTCTCTTTTTTGCCAAGAGACCCAATTGGTATTGTTGAATTTATGAAAAAGATAAATACTTCATTGACTTCATTAACTTATTATAATTAGAGTACATGAACCTCTATTTATAATAGAGGAAGGTAGTAGAGTCCAATTACAATAAAACTATATTTGTCCCAATTACACCCAAACTTTAACACTTAAAGATAAGTCTTAGCATAATTAAATAACTCAATATAGATAAAAGACAAACATAACTCAAACTAGAACTCTTTTAGGACTTGACTATAAGATAAAGATGCCTCTGTGAGTACTTCTTGATCTTCCAACTTATGTGATAAGGATGCCAGCTAGTGGTAATCATGGTGGGTCCTACTTCTTATGAGTTTGGGCCCATTGTATGGGCCTTCCTTGGTCGTGTGGGTTGGAGCCCATCTTCCAATACTCCCCCTCAAGCTGGGGGTGAGAGAACATCATGAACTCCCAGCTTGCTACAAATGATGTATAAAATCTTTTTGTATAAAATGACACATCTTCCAATATGTCTTCGTCTTCCAACACTCCCCCTCGCGCTGTTGCGTCCTTCCATGAGGCCCAAGTGGCATAATATAAGTGAGAGTAAAAATTACTCTTAGCCGTTAAGACATTGCTTCATACTCAGTCCTAATGCTGGATGTAGGGCACACTCCATCTTATGTAGGTAGTGTGTCTATCGACATTGATCTGAAGTATCCACCATCGTGTCCTTCCATAAGACAACGACTCTCAAGTGGTAGGACTAATAAAAGCCATTACAGGAGGGGTAGTGGGTTTATTTATAATGGTGTCCCAATCCGGACACCGACTCTCATGGTATCCCAACTGTGATATTTTTTAGGGTCAAATAAATTATGGTATGACAAAAGGTACTGAGGTCACCTCTTCTTCAATAATAATGTCTCATCCAAAGAGACATAATAGCAACAACTGTAATGTAACACGACCATCTTCCAACCCATATGACATGAACCAAAATAATAAACCTTGTAGAAAGACCCATGAAATAATCATAATTCGATATAAATATTTTTTCTTAGATGCATAAACTTCATCTTTTGTGTTCCCCCTTTCTTGAATATTTTGGACACATAAACTTATCCACAACATATGGAATAAAATATCTCTTTCTTGTACTTCTTGTACTTCTCCCCTTCAAACTGGGAGGTAATGGCAGTGATCCTAGCTTGAACCAAATATCATAGATGTATCAATAAGCCCAAATAAAAAAAATGTATAAATAAACCCTCAAACCAGGGAGAAGTGAGATATTTTTTTGATATATCAACTCAAAAAGTGATGTAAAACAATGAGCATAAATTCGGATTTTTCAATGCAACAGAATATCAGCATGACCTTTGATTCTTCCAATGTGAATATATATTTAAATATAGATCAGATAAATATGAATTTTTCTCTTTTTGAAACTAGATTTAAATATCTTTCATCCAAGTATAACTAACTTCTCTTCATAAAATATAATTATCAAAAGATAAATAATCTAAGAGATTTTGGTCTCTACCATCTAGCCAAACTAAGCACTGTTTCTCCTTTTTTTCCAGCATGACCATTGACTCTTCCAAGATCAATATTTTCTTATAACAAACTCAGATCGAGAATTGGTTGAATAGGTAAGAAAATATACTTATAGATATTTTTTTTGATATATAATTCTCAATATAAAGTTTCATTCTTGATTGCACAAAATATCTCGGAAGTTGAAGCTTTCTGCAGCTGTTGAACCTTTTTTTGCAATCTGACCTTCGCTGTTTCAAATATCGGTTTCTCTTTGTTGATAACTCCGATTGGAAAAATCGTTTTTCCTTAGAAATTAGACTCAAATATATTTCTATCAATATATAATTTTCAATATCAAAAGCTCAGTATAGAGGTAAAGCAAACTACAGGTGTAGGGACTGAAAAAAATACGAACCATGACTTGGGGTTTAGGGTTTAGAGAAAAGGATTTTATTATCTTTGTGGGTTAAGCAAGTCAACTCACAGATCCTGCTCTGATACCATGTTGAATTTATGGAAAAGAAAAATACATCATTGGCTTCATTAACTTATTATAATCAGAGTACATGAACCTTTATTTATACTAGAGGAAGGTAGTAGAGTCCAATTACAATAAAACTACCTTTGTCCCAATTACACCCAAACTCTAACACTTAAAGATAAGGCCTATCATAATAAAATAACTTAATACAGATAAAAGACAAACATAACTCAAACTAGAACTCTTCTAGGACGTTACCATAAGATAAAGATGCCTTTGTGAGTGTTTATTAATCTTCCAACTTATGTGATAAGGATGCCAACTCGTGGTAATCATGGTGGGTCTTACTTCTTATGGGCTTGGGCCCATCATGTGGGTCTTCCTTGGTCGTGTGGCCCATCTTATAATACTCTTACATATGTGGGCCTTCCTTGGTCATGTGGGTTGGAGCCCATCTTCCAACATGCATAATATAAGAGAGAATAAAATCATTCTATGCTATAAGACATCGCTCCATATTCCAGTCAAATGGTCATAGTCAAAAACACTTTCCACTCAATTTCATAGGCGAAAGATGTTGGGCACACTCCTATCCTCTTTAGGTAGTGGGTCTATAGGCATTGCTCAAAAGTGTAATAATTGTTACAAGGTGGGACCAAATCCACCATGACCACACAAGCTGACATGATGAGTCACCACATGAGGTGGCATGATGAGTCAGCATATGAACTGGAATCTTTATCACATGAGTTGAAAGATTTTGAAATATTTCTTGATTAATGTAATTAATTTATCTTCCCTTGATTTATGTAGATTTGGATAATTACGATTGATGTGAGTAGGGATATTAGGGATCCTAACTTATCTCTGAAGTTTCCCTAAATATGTAATAAAAATACTATAAATAGGGGTCTTGATTGAAGGGTTCAATCCAACTCTCCACTTCTCAACTCATGGAATAATCTCTCTTTAGTCTAAAGTCTTTTTCTCTCTTTTCTCTTCTCTCGTCTCTACCCCGAGCTCTCCCTCTCTCTCTCTCTCCCTCTCTCATCTTGCTCTAAGTTTCAATCATGTAAATTCAACATAGTAGTATCAGAGCATCAAATTTTGGGATCCCCACGTCAAAAGAATGTTCTAAGAAGTTAAAACTACTCATAGAAGACTCTTTGTGAAGCAAGATTGAAGCTTGTGAGGTAAGTTTTTCATTCTTGTTATTATTAATTCATGTTCTTGTTTTTTGGATCTTTAGAAGATGGTTCAGAGATGATTTTATTTTTGTCTTCATCTTATGAAGTTATTAGATTTTTGAATTTTGGATTAGAAGTAGTTTACCAAGGCAGTTTTGTCGGTTTGCAAGTTCTTGGCTGAAAATCGGTTTACTTGGCTGAAAATCGGTTTATGTTGAGATTTTCTGCATAAAAAGGTATAATTTTGTGGGAACAAAATTTTCCTGATGAAGAAAAATGTCATTGAGCCTATTATGGGTTTGTTTTTTATCCATTTTATTTCATAAATCTAATTACTTAGTTGTTATGCTAAGCTTCTCCATTAATCGAGTTGTTTGAAGAACTCTACTCAGTTTTGTGATTTTTCTGAGATTTTTTGAGAGCCACGAGTTGGCTGATTGTTCTTGGAAAATAAAAAATAGAATATTTTATTTTAAATAAAATGAATCAAGCACAAAATAAGAAAGGAAGTGGTCCTTTGAAAGTCTAGTTGATGCGAGTTCATTTGAAGAAAGATTGTTGTTTTTTAAGATCTCACAATATCTTCTTGATTAGGTCTAATTTTGTTTGATTTTTTATCAGTCATATCTTTCCTAATTCATGAGGAACTGAATCTAGACTGGTTTATCCAAAACTAGAGTCAAATATATTTTTGGAATGATCTCCGAAAGATCTAATTCAGAATTGCTACCTTACCTTACCTTACTTTATCTCATGCTTATTGATTGATTTTTGTTATTCTCTACAAGGAAGACAAGATAATTAATTATAGAAATTTTTGGCTAGCAAGTTCACTAGCCTAAGAGGGTTCTCTCCTTTCCTAAAGGCTTGATATGCTCGGGTTCTCCTCCAACTACCCGAGCTAGCCTTGGCTGCACTTGAATCTCCAAGACGCTTACTTAGGCTACTTCAAATTAGTGCATTATTACCCTTGAATTGCCTCTTATGGCTCAAGAATACATGGGTAACAAGAATGATATTCTTAAGATTACTACCATACCCTTGCAAGGGATATCAAATTTCTTGAGTTAGTCCATATTGGTTCGACTGTTCCTTATAACAAGGAACCTACTTGGTCACCTCACCAAACTTGGGCCACCCATTGATGAAGAAGATGTTATGCTAATTGGTTAAAAAATGACATTTTGGTAATTAGTTGGCTCATCAACAACATGGAAGAACTCGTCTCCAACAATGTTATTCATCTCGACATTGCCAAACAAATTTGGGAGACATGTGCTAAGTTGTACTCTATCTCCGACTATCAGAGTGGTTCCGTCCACTTTTGTCAGCGGTGGCTTTTCGCACTTAACCGACTAGTCTTTTAGGTTGCATTGGCCAGCCTCTTGACATGATATCAGAGCCAGGTTTGGCATGTCCCGCCTTCGAATCCCGCGGGGAGCGGTAAGGGGCGGGGTGGGTGTCAGACGTGGTTCCGGTCCACCTCTCTTGATTAGGTTGGTTTTCCGCACTTAAACGACTAGTCGATTAAGTACGGAAAGCCACCGCTCACAAGAGTGGACAGAACCACACTAACACCGAAAACTTACATAGGCCATATGATATTCTACAAAGAATGTTCAACACTAAACAAGGAGAAAATATCCATGAATATTTGGCTCGTTTTAGAGGTTTTCTTTAAGAATGGAAGCTACCTCAGCCTTAGCCACTGCCATTTCCCTCGCAAACATTAAGTCATATCTCGAAGTTGCTAAAAGTCAACTCCTTAGCGTCTCTATTATTCCCACCTTTAATGATGTATGTGCCACATTACTCCGCATTTCAGACTCTTCTTCTCCTTCTTCTACTGAAGTTTCATCCGCTATTTATTCTGGGCATAGGGGAACATTAACCGACCGCAACCAAGGCCATGGAAGAAATTATAGAAGAGAACTAGAAAGTGGTGGAAGGAATGATTTTGTCATAATAGACGGCAGGGAATTCACCTATTGTGGGAAATATGGCCATAATATAGATCAATGTTTTAAAATTCATGGCATACCGGATTGGGTTGAGGTTAATCAAGCCTCAGTAAGTGATACAAAGGAGGACCAATCTACCCCACCAACAGAAAAGAAAACCCTTACCGATGATGAGTATGACTTATTCCAGGAAATGAAAACTCTGATGGTCTCTCCTCCAAGTTCGTCCTCAACTGTTGCTACCACCACCTCTTTAGGTATGCTCTCTACCAGTTCCTCCTCTTCATCCTAGATAATTGACTCAAGGGCCTCTGAGCATCTCACAGGTAACAAAAATGTATTCCACTCAGTCTCTCCTTGTCTCTCGAACAAATTTGTTAACATAGCTGATGGCTCCCAAATTTAAGTTCTTGGGAAAGAATCCACCTCTATTACACCATCAATTCCACTCACAGATATTCTTTTTGTTCATACCTTTCGCTTAAATCTTTTATCTGTTAGTCAACTAACACAACATTTCAATTGCTCAATTACCTTATCACCCACTTCGTGTGTGTTTTAGAATCTTATAACGAAGGAGGTGATTGGTGGAGGCGTCAACAAGGGGGGCTCTACTACCTAGACGTGACTCAAATAATTGTTGTCTCAACCAAGGAAACTGAAACGAGTCTGTGACACAATCGATTGGGACAACCATTTGCACAATCTCTTCATCTTTTTTTCTTATCTTTAAGGATAGGTCAAATTTAACTCGTGAAGTGTGTCAACTGAGCAAACACCAGAGGACTACATATTCACCTCGTCCAGAACTTAAAAGTGTCGCTCCTTTTTCATTAATCGACACAGATGTATGGGGACCCTTGAGCGTCTCAAACATTTCCTGAGTCAAGTACTTTATTACCTTTATTAATGATTTTACTCGTACTACATGGCTATTTATTTTTAAAGAGCGAACTGAAATATCATCCATATTTAAATCCTTTTATGCTATAGTTGTCACTCAATTTGGCTAGAAAATCAAAGTACTTAAGTCTGATAATGCCAAAGAATATACTTCTAGAGATCTTGACTATTTGTGTCAAGCGAATGACATTATCCATAAAACATCTAGTGCCTACCCCCCCCCCCCCCCCCCCCCCCCCCCCAGCAGAATGGTGTAGCTAAACGGAAGAACCATCACCTTCTTGAGGTAGCTCGCAACCTATTGTATACCATGACAGTCTTATACTTTTATTGGCCGTACTTTTATTGGCCGCATGTCATTCTTACTGTTGGAAGAAAGGGCTGAAGCCCACACGACCAAGGAAGACCCACATATCTAAGATTATTATAAGATGGGCCAAACAACCAAAGAAGACCCTTAAGATGGGCCCAAACCCATAAGAAGTAGGACCCACAATGATTACCATGAGCGGGCATCCTTACCACATCAGTTGGAGGATCAAGAAGGACTCAAGAAAGTATCTTTATGTAATGGTCACTTCCTAGAAGAGTTCTAGTTTGAGTTAGGTTTGTCTTTTATCTATATTGAGTTATTTAATTATGCTAGGACTTATCTTTAAGTGTTAAAGTTTGGGTGTAATTGGGACAAAGGTAGTTTTATTGTAATTGGACTCTACTACATTCCTCTATTATAAATAGAGGTTCATGTACTCTGATTATAATAAGTCAATGAAGTATTCTCTTTTCCATAAATTCAACATGGTATCAGAGCAGGTTCTTAGAGTTGACGTGGTCAACCCACAGAGGTAATGTGATCATTTTCTCTAAACCCTAAACCCTATGTCCAGGTTCTTAGTTATTATATTTTTTAGTCCTTGTACACATAGTTTTCTTTGTGTTTTTTCCACTATACGTAGTCTTTAGTATTGAAAATTATATATTAACAGAAATATATTTGAATCTACTTTCCAAAGAAAAATGATTTGTTCTAATCGGAGTTATATACAGAGAGATATCGATATTTGAATGAGCGAAGGTCAGATTGCAAAAAGGTTCGAGCAATAGCAACAATCTTCAGATTTCGAGGTGTTTTTTGCTATCAAGAATTAGACATTATATGAATAAATATATAAAATAAATAAATATCTGTAAGTATAATCTTTTACATATTCAACCAATTTTTTATTTGAGTTATCTACAAAGAGAAATCGATATTTTGAAGCAGCAAAGGTTGGATTGAAAAAGAGGTTCGAGCGGTAGGAGAAAACCTCAACTTCCGAGGTATTTTATGCTATCAAGAAAGAGACTTTATATGGAGAATTATATACCAAAAGAAAGATACATAAGTCTATTTTCTTACCTATTCAACCAATTCTTGGTATGATTTTTTATAAGGATATATTGATCTTGCAAGAGTTGATGGTCATTCTAATAAAACAGGAGAAATAGTACTTTGTTCGGCCAGATGACAAAAACCGAAATATATACTTGGATGAAATTTATTTAAGTCTACTTTCATAAGGAGAAAATTTCATGTCAATCTGATCTACATTTAAATAAATGTTCGCATTGGAAGAATCAAAGGTCATGGTGGTATTCTGTTGTATTGAAAAATCTGAATTTATGCCCATTGTTTTGCGTCACTTTTTGAGTTGATATATCAGAAAAATATCTCACTTCTCCATGGTTTGAGGGCTTATCTATGCATCTCTGTTATATCTAATATTTGGTTCAAGCTGGGATCACTGCCATTGCTTCCCAGCTTGAAGGGGAGAAGTAGAAGAAGTACAAGAAAGAGGTATTTTGTTCCAATTGTTGTAGATGGGTTTATGTGACCAAAATATTCAAGAAAAGGGGTGCACAAAAGATGAAGCTTCTCCATCTAAGAAAACATATTTATATCGGATTCTAATTATTTCATGGGTCCTTCTAAAAGGTTTATTATTTTGGTTCATGTTATATGTGTTGGAAGATGGTCGTGTTATATTCAGTTGCAACTATTGTGTCTCTTTGGGGACATTATTATTGAAGAAAAGGTAGCCACATATCCTCATTTATTTTACCCCGTAAAAAAAATCACGGTTGGAAAACCATGACGAAGGATACCCTGTCCAAAAATATCACAGTTGGGAAACCATGACAAAGGAACTTAATACCTTGTCAAAAAATATCACGATTGGGAAACCATGACAGAGGAACTTAATACCCTGTCAAAAAATATGATGGTTGGGAAACCATGATAGGCCCTGTCAAAAAATATTACGGTTGGAAAACCATTACGGAGGAACTTATTATTGAATTTATGTTATACCCCCTTGAATTGGCCAGTTGGGTCTTAAGGAAGAGAGCACCAACGTGAGGGGGAGAGTTGGAAGATTGAAGGACTACCATTTTATACAAAAATATCCTATACATCATTTGCTACAAGCTGGGAGTTATTGACGTTCTCTCACCCCTAGCTTGAGGAGGAGTGTTGGAAGATAGGGCTCAAGCCCACACGACAAAGGAAGGTTCACATATATAAGAGTATTATAATATAGGCCAAATGACCAAAGAAGGCCCACAAGATGGGCCTAAACCCATAAGTAAGACCCATAATGATTACCATGAGCGGGCATCCTTACCACATCAGTTGGAGGTCAAGAAGGACTCAAGAAAATATCTTTATCTAATGGTCACATCCTAGAAAATTTTTAGTTTGAGTTAGGTTTGTCTTTTATCTGTATTGAGTTATTTAATTATGCTAGGACTTATCTTTAAGTGTTAGAGTTTGGGTGTAATTGGGACAAATGTAGTTTTATTGTAATTGGACACTACTACTTTCCTCTATTATAAATAGAAGTTCATGTACTCTGATTATAATAAGTCAATGAAGTATTCTCTTTTCCATTAATTCAACGCTTACTACATGCTTTTTAAAAATAGGCTACCCTCTTCTATTCTCAGTCATAAATCCTCATATTTTTTATTGTTTTCACATGATGATCCTTTTTCGCTTCCCTTGAAAGTCTTCTCATGTATATGCTTTGTTCATATTACCTCTTCACAATATAGTAAACTTGATCCAAAATCTGTCAAGTGTAACTTCTTAGGATATTTTCGCACACAAAAAATGTTATATTTACTACAATCCCACTCTCCAAAGGTTACTTGTGTCCAGGGATGTAACTTTTTTTGAAGACTTTTCATACTACTCGGACAATGCTTCTCCGGGGCTCTCTTCTGTACCAGCCTCTCCTTGACCGGTTGTGCCCCGTGCTGCGGAAATTGTTCAACCCTCTGAAGTGCTGGTTGACACCACACCTACGGATTTTGTGGATCCCATCGAGTTAAGTTCATCTTCTCCTGTTCCTTTTGGACCAGAATATGATACTCAACCCATTGCCTTAAGAAAAGAACCCAAAACTTGCACTAGGCCCTCTACTTCTCACCCCATATCCAATTTTGTGTCTCACCATCATTTATCCTCTTCATGTTGTCAATTTCTTGCGTCTATCTCCTCCATCTCTGTCCCACAGTCCTATCAGGAAGCTCAGAAACATCCAGGCTGAAGGGCGAAGATGGACGAAGAAATGCAGACACTCTATGGAAAAAAACTTATCGGCAGTAAGTGGGTCTTTACAGTCAAACACAATCCAAATGGGTTAGTTGCTCACCTTAAGGCCTACCTCATTGCCAAAGGCTATACGCAGTATTATAGGATTGATTATGAGGTAACATTTTCTCTGGTGGCCAAAATGAACTCGGTAAGTTGTAACACTCCCAACTTGAGGGGGAGTGTTACAACGTGGGACCAAACCCACCATGACCATAGGAGCTGGCATGGTGAGTCACCATGTGAGGTGGCATGATGATCTAGAAATCCTTATTACATGAGTTGGATGATTTGGCAATCTTCCTTGATTAATGCAATTGATTTATCTTCCCTTTATTTATGTAGATTTGGATAATCATGATTGATGTAATTAGGGATCCTAACTTATCTTTGAAATTTCCCTAAATATGTAATAGAAATTGTATAAATAGAGATCTTTATTGAAGGGTTCAATCAAACTCTCCACTTCTCAACTCGTGGATGATCTCTCTCTATGCTAAAGTCTTTTTCTTTCTGTTGAATTTATGGAAAAGAGAAATACTTCATTGACTTATTGTAATCAGGGTACATTAACCTCTATTTATAATAGAGGAAGGTAGTAGAGTCCAATTACAATTAAACTACCTTTGTCCCAATTGCACCCAAACTTCAAGTGTCAGAGTTTGGGTGTATTTGGGACAAAGGAAGTTTAATTGTAATTGGACTCTACTACCTTCCTCTATTATAAATAGATGTTCATGTACTCTGATTATAATAAGTCATTGAAGTATTTATCTTTTCCATAAATTTAACATGGTATTAGAGTAGGTTATGTGATTTGACTCAATCAACCCACAGAGATAATGTGATCGTTTTCTGATTTATTATCTCATGCAGTTTACGTTCGTATTTCTCTTTTTTCATTCCCTATACCTGTTATTTGATTTACGTTTTCAACTCTATACTGAGCTTTTCGTATTGCTTATTATATATTGACGAAAAAATATTCGAGTCTACTTTCCTAGAAAAATGATTTTTTGCAATCGGAATTATCTATAAAGAGAAATCAATATTTGAAAAAGCAAATGTCAGATTGCTAAAGACTTTAGTGCAGCAACAAAAGACTTCAACTTCCGAGTTATTTTATGCTATCAAGAACGAGACTTTATATAGAGAATTTTATATCAAAAGAAAGATTTGTAAGTCTATTTTATTATTTTTCAACAAATTCTAGATCTGAGTTTTTTATATGGAGATATCGATCTTGGAAGATTCAATGGCCATGATGGAAAAAGGGGAAAGTGTACTTAGTTCGGTAAACACCGAAATTTATCAGATTATATATCTCAATAGATGTATATTTTATAAAGAGAATTTAGACTTGGATGAAATTTATTTAAGTCTAGTTTCATAAAGAGAAAATTCATGTCAATTGGATCTATATTTAACAATATATTTGCATTGAAATAATCAAAGGTCATAATGGTATCCTATTGCATTGAAACATCCGAATTTAAGCCGATTGTTTTGCGTCACTTTTTGAGTTCCTGTTATTGATCAACTAAATTAGGAAAATATCACACTTACCCCTTTTTCGGTTACTACATCTATGTTATTTGGTTGAAGTTGGGAACACTACCATTACCTCCCATCTTGAGGGGGAGAAGTTGAAGAAGTAAAAGAAAGGTATTTTATGTGACCAAAATATTCAAGAAATGGGGGATACAAAAGATGAAGATTTTGCATCTAAGAAGAATTTTTTTGCAGCAAAGAAAATTGAAGATCAATAATCCTGACTCATAGTAATCATTGTGGTAATTATTGGTGATACCTAACTCAGCTCGACTTGTTTCTATTTCTCCGGTTGGATTATTATTTTGTGGTATTCGCAACACATTCCTTGGTCAACATATTATTTGGTACATATACTCGTATCGGATTATTTCATGGGTCATTTTATAATGATTTTATTATTTTGGTACATGTTATATGGGCCCATGCCCATTTCAACTGCAGTTATTGTGTCTCTTTGGATGAGACTTTATTATTGAAGAAGTGGTGGCCTCAACACCCTATCTTCCTCTGTACCCATTACCTATTGGTTATTTGACAACCTTACTCCTGCCATCCTTTATTTGACTCTCACATACTTCTTTGGGTCAACCTCTTGCATGTTGCTTCGGTTGAGAGTTTAAGTCCATCGTGGTTGGGTGTTTTAAGTCCATTGAGACTTATATATATATATATATATATATATATATACCCGTCGGTCTTTGATTGCCATCTTGTGAATGACAAACACTACCCACTTATCATGTCTTTTATTACCGTCTTGTATATGATAAACACTTATCATGTATCACGTCTTTTATTGACGTCTTGTGAATGACAAGCATTTATCACCCATTTCTACCTGTGAGAGTCGGTGCTCAGGTTAGGACACCATGATGGAGGAGCTTATTTCTACATATATGTTACTCCCCTTAATTGACATTTATGACTCCTACCACTTGAGAGTAGTTGTCCTGTGGAGGGACACAGTGATGGAGTTTTTACTACACTTCTGAGCACTACGTATTGACCTACTAGCTATGAAATATAGGAGTGCCACTACTTGAGAATGATAGGAGTGTGCCCTAGATCCGACATGGGTTATGACTGGAGTATGGAGCGATGTCACACGACTTGGAGTGATTTTACAATCACTTATCTTATGGGCTTGGGACCATCTTCCAACACTCTTCGATATGTCTTCTCTCCTCTTTACCTGACCTCTCTCTCTCTCTTTGTTCTTTTTCTTCTCCTTCTCTCATCTTGCTCGAGGTTTCAATCACGGGGTCCTAAATTCAATTTTAATAAACTCCTCTATCATGGTGTCCCTCCAGAGGGCATCTATTCTCAAATGGTAAGAGTAAAAATGCCAAATAAGGGGGTAAAGGGTAATCACCGGAACATAATACTCTAGGGCCATATTAGGATCCTCACCAGCCATGGATCTTGTCACCCTCCTCTCTTCTCTTCCTTCCATTGCTTGCTTGACGTTGAGGTATATTGATGGTGTGCTGAAGAAGAATTTCAGAAAGGAATTGGGGGAAAAACGGGAGAGACTTGAAGGAGCTCTCGACTTGTTTAGCTAAATTACTCTAGGCTAAAGTAGACTCAATTGCTACCTTTCATTAATCTAGCCGTCCCCTTAAATAGGGTTGAGGACGCCAACTACAATTCAGACCCCTTGGGTCAATGGTTCAAACCAAATAAATTCTAAACCAACCCAAACCAAAATCAATTACATGGAAATTGAAAATCACATTAATTAATTCCTACACCTGTTGGTAACTCGTGATGCTATAGAGTCCATAACATCACCCCCTCCTAGAGAAAGAGTTTTTCCTCAAGCTTGAAGGAAGGATAGAGAAGTCGAAATGCTGATAACGGTTCCCATGTCGTGTCATTGGGGTCTGCATCGGCCCACTGAACAAGAATTTCCCAATTGCCTTGAATGTGGCGTGCTTTCAATACCTGAACTGGAGTAGAAAAGACTCTACCCTCATGGAGTGGCGGCAGAGGAGTGTACAGTAGGGGCGAGTCACCTTGGAATGACTTCAGTTGGGATATGTGAAATACATTATGTATCTTTGCCTCGGTTGGTAGCTGCAAGCAGTAGGCCACGGGGCCAATTTGGTCCAATACCTGAAATGGACCATAATATTTTGGAGAAAGCTTATGGCGCTTGGAGGCAGTCAGGGACAGCTGGAGGTAGTGTTGAAGCTTTAACCACACATAGTCTCCTGGGGAATAAGATACTGCCTGGTGCTTCTTATCATAATAGAGCTTCATAGAGTCTTGAGCCTCCTGGAGATGAGTACGTACCTCAGTGATCATAGCATCTCTTTCAGCTAATGCTTGGTCTAAAGTGATGACTTTGGATGCCCCTGGTTCATATGGTAATAGACGAGTTGGATCTCTGCCATAAACTACCCTGAAAGGAGTAGTTCTCAATGCAGTATGGTAAGAGGTGTTATAGAAAAATTCTGCCCAGGAAAGCCACTTCACCCACCGCTTAGGTGAGTCCCCCACAAAACAACGAAGATACATTTCAATCGTGCGATCGACGACCTCGGTTTGTCTATCAGTCTGTGGATGATATGCAGACGAAAATGCCAATTGGGTGCCCTGTAATTTGAATAATTCCTTCCAAAAGATACTGGTAAAAATTCCATCCCTGTGACTGATAATGGATGTGGGAATTTCGTGTAATCGGACAATGTGGTCCATAAATAACTGAGCGACCTGAGCAGCAGTATATGGATGCGCCAAAGCAATGAAGTGACCATATTTTGAAAAATGATCAACCACAACGAATATCACTGATTTACTGGAGGAAGTGGGAAGGCCATCAATGAAGTCCATTGAAATGTCGGACCAGATTTGAGACGGTAGTTGTAGAGGTTGTAGTAGGCCGGTAGGACTTAAAGATTCAGCCTTGTTTCGTTGACAAACCTGACAAGCAGCTACATAATCAGCAATTGTGCTCTTCATGCCCTTCCAATAAAATTCCCAACTGATTCAGAAATATATTTTCTGTCGATCCTCATGTGTGTCATCATGGATAGAAGACAGGATGGTGGGAAGAAGTGGGGACGTATGATGCATAAAAATCTTGTTTTTGTAGAGTATAAGACGATCTTGAATCGTCCAATGATGAGCTGTTGTCCCCTGCTGAATATCCTGATATAATGAAATGAGTTCCGGATATTGATGTGTTTCCACACAAATAGAATCCAACAAAAGTGAATGTGGGTTACTGATAGCATAAACGTGTGGGTCTGGAATGTCCCGAAGTGACAAAGCATCAACCCCCAAGTTCGAACTACCTGGCTTATATTGAATAGTAAAATCGTAGCCCATGAGTTTAGTTAACCAATGCTGCTGTGGTGATGTGGTGAGGCGCTGTTCAAGAAGATACTTGAGGCTGCAATGATCTGTACGAATGAGAAATGATCGTCCCCATAGATAAGGTCGCCAATGTTGGACAACCTTGGCTAACCCAATCAGTTCCCTCTCATATGCAGCTAATTTGTGGTGGTGTTGTCCCAACTGACGGCTGAAATAAGCAATGGGGTGTCCCAATTATTGTAACACTGCCCCTATATCTCCCCTGGATGCATCACATTCCACCACAAAGTCTTTATCAAAATCTAGTAATTGTAGTACAGGCTCTGGGGCTACGGCCTTCTTTAACAACTGTACAGGCGCTGAGGCTAAGGCCTTCTTTAACAGCTGAAAGGCCTGATCTGCTGCAGAAGACCAGTTGAATGCATGTTTTTTGAGAGGTTGTTGAGTGGTGCTACTATCTGGCCATAAGATTGGATAAATTTTCTGTAATACCCCACTTGGCCCAAAAATCCCCTTAATGCTGTGAGGGAGGTGGGAGGCGGCCAATCTGTTACTGCTTGTATCTTGCTCTGGTCAACTTTCACGCCCACAACTGATATAACGTGGCCCAAATATGCCACTTCAGAGGTGCCCATAGAATATTTGGATTTATTCAAAACCAAATGATGAGAGCGTAGAATGATAAATACCTGCTGAAGGTGTTGGAGATGTCCAACCCAATTTTTGCTATAGACCAGGATGTCATAAAAAAATACTAACACATAGTTGCGCAGAAGCGAGAAAAATACCTCATTCATGAGGGCCTGAAAGGTGGAGGGTGCATTGGAGAGACCGAAGGGCATGATGAGGAACTCAAAATGACCGTGGTGCGTGCAGAACGCAGTCCTCTCCACATATGAACTCTAATATGATGATAGCCTGATTTCAAATCTAACTTAGTAAAAATCGTAGCACCATGTAACTCATCCAGCAACTCGTCCACCACTGGAATGGGTAACTTGTCTTTAATTGTCTTCAAATTGAGTTTTCTATAGTCGACACAAAACCTCCATGATTTATCCTTTTGGCGTACCAGTAAAACAGGTGAGGAGAAGGGAGACCGACTGAGCTGGATCAATCCCTGAGCGAGCATATTCATGCACTATCTTTCTATTTCATCTTTCTGTATAGGTGGGTAACGATAAGGGCGCACCACTACTGGATCGGTTCCCAAATTTAAACGAATGCGGTGATCACAGTGATGCACTGGTGGTAGACCCGTAGGGTCATTAAATAAATCCGCAAATGTTGTAAGTAAAGGAGCTAACTGACAATCACTAGTGTTATGAAGCTGTAAAGTGTGAAGTGTGTTAGGTACCTATGCCACAATACCCTGTAATGCAATTTGGCCTTGTGGTGCTGTAAATGTCATAGTCCGAGCTTGAAAGTCCCACAATATAGGCCCTAATAACTGAAGCCATTTGACCACGAGCACCAAATCAAATCCGGCCAAAGGAATGACCAGTAAGTCCGCCTGAAATGAATGTCCCTCAACGGTAAAAAGTGTGTTTGCACATAACCCCACACTGGCAATTTTAGCCCCATTGGCCACTGAAACCGAGCAGGCCAGTCTACAATGTTAAGCACCTAGCCAATACTACCCAAAAGACTGGCCTATTAGGAGCGGAAGACATAGGTAGTTAACCCAAGCCCATAACCAGGATGTTCCATAACATCACCCCTCCCCCCTTCGTGAGCCGACGACCACGGCGGCGCAATGACACAGGCCCGACCCGGTTTTTTATCCTACAACCTACCTGTATTTTAATCCAGCCTTTGTGCGCGACACTGGCCCGACCCGGGTTTTTATCCTACGACGTACCAGTATTGAAATCCAGTCTCTGCAGCGTTGCCAGGAATCGAACTCGCGACCGAGGGTCGGCTCTGTTACCAAATGTTAAACACCTAGCCAATACTACCCAAAAGATCGACCTGTTAGGAGCGGAAGACATAGGTACTTAACCTAGGCCAATAACCAGGATGTCCCATAACATACCACGTTGTTAGGATCCTCATGAGCCATGGATCTTGTCACCCTCCTCTCTTCTCTTCCTTCCATTGCTTGTTTGACGTTGAAGTATATTGATGGTGTGTTGAAGAAGATTTTCAGAAAGGAATTGGGGGAAAAACGGGAGAGAGCTTGAAGGAGCTCTCGACCTGTTTAGCTAAATTACTCTAGGCTAAAGTAGACTCAATTGCTACCTTTCATTAACCTAGTCGTCCCCTTAAATAGGGTTGAGGACGCCAACTACAATTCAGACCCCTTGGGTCAATGGTTCAAACCAAATAAATTCTAAACCAACCCAAACCAAAATCAATTACATGGAAATTGAAAATCACATTAATTAATTCCTACGCCTGCTGGTAACTAGTGATGCTATAGAGTCCATAACATGCCACCATGTGTTTTCTTCTTCATTAGAATAACCAATGCTAATAACAATCAACAACTAAGAAGTCCTTCTTAAATAATAATGTCTCAATCAGAGAGACACAATAGCATAAGTTGAAATGGGCTTGGGCCCAAATTACAAGTACGAAATAGGCAGTTATATAGCAGCGGATAACCAATAAGTTGTAAAAGTCCTTAAGAGCAATAAGGACACATAAGATATTTGTAGCAAGTGCATCCTTGAATAAGGAAGTTATGCACCAAGTAATAAGTTGAGGATAATCCAAGGTAATAATCCAGGGTAATAATCAAGTTGGAGTCAAGTCGAGTAATGGACTGCCAATAATAAGTTAAACCAAGTCCCATTCGATAATCAATAAATCAAACAATCTGCATCATCCTTCATACTTCTCCTTATATTCTCCCCCTCAAGTTGGGAGATAATGTTAATGATCCCAATGTGAAGTCAAAAAATATTTTGCAAGCTCATATGCTAATCCTCATCTTTCAACCAAGTATAACTTCTCTTCATAAAATAACTTATTTTGAGATAAATAATCTTATAGATTTCCAACTCTATAATCTGGCCAAACTGAGTCATCTTTCTTCTTTGGCCATCAAGACCATTGACTCTTCCGAAATTTATATCTCCATCTAAAAAACTCAGAATGAGAAGTGGTTGAATAGGTATGAAAATAGACTTACAAATATTTCTTTTGATATATTATTCTCCATATAAAGTCTCATTCTTGATGGCATAAAATGGCTCAAAAATTGAAGCTTTCTGCTGCTGCATGAATTTTTTCTGTTGTTTTACCTTTGTTGCTTTTTCGATTTGTCTTTCTAATTTTTTTTTTTTTCATTTTCTTCTTCTTCTTCTTCCTCCCTTTCTTCTCCATATTTTTCTCCATCTTCCTCTCCTTTTACATCTTAGATCATTGTCCACTCTGATACCATGTTGAAACTTAGGATTCCATGATGTATAATCACAGTAGAAGAGGATTAAGGGGTGAGAAGAAGAAGAAGAGTTGTGGAAAGAAGGTTTTAGGAGGAGAAGAGGAAGAATGACGAATTTGGTAAAATGGGGAGGAAGATTAGGGTAATGGACTTGAACAAATCCTCCCCCTTTAGTTGTATTTATAGATATCAAAAGTACTAATATTACAAGAATACCATACACCCTAGTAAGAGTGAATAAAAGACGTAAATCATAAACTAATTACATAAGTGTCATCTTATGAGATGACTCTTTATTTACCATCATACCACCACTATGTGGGCCTTCTTCTTGGTCTATGGGCTTGAGCCCATCTTCCACACACTTGGATGTGTGGCCCTTCTTTGGTATGTGGGCTTGGGCCCATCTTCCAATAATTAAATATAATATTAAGAATCATTAATTTATATAAAAAATATTTTATTATATAAAGTCAGTCTATTAACTCTTAAGATAGTTGTACTTAATTTTTTTTATAATAAACTAAGATAGATTTTAACTCGTGATAAATTAATAAATAATTCAAATTCAAATTGATTATTTTCACTTTGATGATTTAATTCCGAGTACAAGCTCCTCTATTTATAGTAGAGGAAAGTGGTAGAGTCCATATACAATTAAACTTCATTCTCTTAATTACATTCCAACTCCAACTCTTAAAGATAAGAATATTATGATAAGATAACTCAACATAATTAGAAGTCTAACATAACTCAAACTCTAACTCTTCTGTAAGGATGTGACCATAGGCTGAAGATGCCAGCTCGAGGTTTATCTTTGCGGGTCCCACTTGATCATCTAGCTCATGTGATAAGGATACCAACTCGTGGTATCTTTGTGGGTCCCACTTGATATTCAAATCTTTCAACTCTTTCCAACTCGTGCTTCTTATCTTCCAACTCATGCTAGCTTGTGTGATGACTCATCTTGGCTTCTCACGTCCTCATGGTGGGTCCTACTAGCTCGTGCAACCATGGTGGGTCCCGCATTGTAACACTCCCCTCAAGCTGGGGGTAAGAAAACATTGTAAATGCCCAGCTTTCTACAGATGATGGATAAAATTTTATGAGTGACTGGTTTGGTGAGAATGTCTGCAACTTGGCTTTGTGAAGATAGGCCTGAGAGATAATATGCTGGTTTGGAATTTTTCTCGTATGAAGTGGCAATCTACTTAAATGTGCCTTGTTCACTCATGGAAATCTGGATTTGATGTGATACGTATGACTACCTGATTATCGCACTATAGATCCATAGGAGCTTCTTTATAGAATCTCAGTTCAGTGAGAAGAGATCTGATCCATAGAAGCTAACTAACTGTGTATGCCATAGCCCTATATTCTGCTTCTGCACATGACCGTGCAACCACATTCTACTTCTTGCTTCTCCATGTAACCAAATTTTCTCCAACCATCGTAAAATATCCCGAATTAGATTTCTACCATAAAGGGATCCGACCTAGTTTGCATAAGAGAATCCTTCGATGTTGAAGTGACCATGATTCTTATAGAGAAGCCCTCTTCCTGGAGTTCCTTTCAAATATCACAATATCCTTTCTAGTGCTTGCCAGTGACTGAGTTGTGGTTTGTACGTGTATTGAATCACCACACTTAATGCATATTGTATATCTGGCCTTGTTACACTGAGATAAATAGTTTTTCCACAAGCCTTTGATATTTTTTTATATCCACATCTTCTCCAGTACCTGCACATAACTTTGTAATTGAGTGCATAGGGGTTTTTGCTGGTCTACACCCCATCATTCCTGTCTCCTCTAGTAGATCAAGGATATACTTCCTTTGAGATAGTACAATCCCATGTCTGGATTGTAGTACTTCAATACCCATAAAATATTTAAGTAGTCCAAGATCTTTTGTCTTGAATTCTGCACATATTTTTTCATTGGTTTCCCTGATGCCCTTGGGATCACTTTCGATTAAAATAATATCATCAACATATACTATGAAAATTACCTTGCTTTTAGGTGTGTCTTTAATAAATATGGAATGATCTACCAAACATCTGTGAAATCATACACATATGAGGGCTTGGCTAAAAATTTCAAACCATGCTCGAGAAGATTATTTCAGACCATAGAGGGATTTCTTCAATCAACATACTGACTTCCCCATAACCACATAACCAGGTGGTTCTGCATATAAATTTCTGCCTTGATATCCCCATTAAGAAAAACATTTTTCACATCAAACTGATATACTTGCTAGGAAGAATTAGCCGCAAGAGATAATAAGATACGTACCGAATTCATTTTTGCTACCGGAGAGAATGTTTCCTCAAAATCAATTCCATAACACAGTGTATAGCCTTTAGCAATGAGGTGAGCCTTAAGGCGTACAATGGGATTGTGTTTCACGGTAAAAACCCACTTGCAACCGACAAGTTTCTTACCTCATGGAAGAGGAACTAGAGCCCATGTTTGGTATTCATATAGTGCCTACATTTCTTCATCCATTGCCGCCTTCTGTTGAATATAGGATCCTTTTACCAATATTCTGAGCAAGAGAAAGGAGAAAGAAAAAGAAGAAAAGGGAAGAAGAGGTCTCGGGTACAGAAAAGAAAAAAAGAAAAGAGAGATGTGCGCCAAGCAAAGGGAGAGAAATTTACTCAAGAAGGAGATATTTAACTTGATTAATTCCAAATTACAACTCCTCAATTTATGGTAGATGAAGAGATAAAGTCCATATACAATTTGCCTTTCAATCTCCTAATTACATTCCAACTCTAACTCTCTAAGATAAGTCTATCAACACAATCTACTAGAAGTCTAATATAAGTTGAACTGGAACTCTTCTTCAATAACGTGAATATAAGGGAGGAGGCCAACTAGTGCCCTTATCCTTGTGGGTCACTCATGATCTTCCAGCTCATATTTAGGGGTAGCTTCGAATCGAGCCGGCTTGAGTTCGGCTCAGTGCCGACTCGGTGAGATTTGGTATCTCTCGAGCTTGAGATCCGAAATGGGACCAAGAGCAAGGGGGTGGGGGTGGGGGGGACGCTGTTCTTCTCCCATCTTCCGCTCTAGTTGCCTCTTTTGCCGTCGACTGCTCCTCGCCGATCGCTACATCCCCTTCCCTCCGATTTCTTCCTCTTCTTCCGATTTCTTCGCCTCATCTGTTTCCGTTGCCTTTGTTTCCATCACCGCTACTTCCATCGCTGCCACCACCACCCTCTGCGGCGACGATAGGTCCTCACCGGTGCTGCCCCTTCACTTTGCGTCATCTCAGCGAAAAACCAGAGTGCAGAGAGATACCTAAGTTGGGAGAAAATAATTTCCGCCACCTCAGCGTGAAGTCGATTTTGCACGTGTGAAAGTCACACGTGCGAGATCATAAAAAAATTAAAAAAAACTTTTTGTCCCTTCGTCCTGGCTCTTGAATAAATTGAAAAGTCATTTTAGTAGAAATACATTTCTAGAGACTATTAGTGGTTTTTCCAAAAATGTTGAAAATACATTTTTAGTAGAAATATAGGGACCATTAGTGCCTCATGTTTTTTGGAAACATTTTTCAATTAGAATTTTTTATTAAAAAAATCATAAAATTTTCTAAGTAAGATTTTCTTGCCAAGACGGGCTAGAAAACCGTATAGAGAAATTTTGAATAAGTATTTGACAGTTGATGGTATAATACTTTTAGCATGAGGCAATTTTCATAGCAATTTTGTGTTTGTCATTTTATTTGATGAAAAATTTATCGATATGTATAGTAATATATTAGATTGATTATTAATTTTTATTTATTTCCCTAGAAGTGGCAATAAGAGGTCCATTTAACTTTCCTAAGAAAATTTTAAAATATTTCTTGTAATTTTCTAGTAAGTCCCTAATAATAATAGTTTTTTATTTAAAGTTTTTTTGGAAATGTGTATCCTAGGAAAAATATTTCTAGTAGTTCCTATAATATAAATTTTCATTCAAGGCACTAAGGAGGCCATAGTAGATTTATGGCCAGATTCAAAAATTACAAAATAAGCTAGACAACATTTGGGGTAAAAAACGATTAGTACTGGTGGGTTCTAATCTATTATCGAGATTCAATCCCGAACCTCCCCTATCATTCGTTTTTTTTAAATGTATGCATAATTTTATAGATAATTTATTTGACATATATTTTATGTAGAGTATTAAATGTAGGTTAATCTCAAACTCGGCTAGAACTCGAGCTCTAGCTCGAACTCGGTTAAAATTATTAGGCTCGAGCTCGATTACAATTTTAGGCTCGAGGCTAGGTCGGCTCGAGCTCAAGTTTGAAATCTTTAAATCAAGCTTGACTCAAACATAGGAAGGTTCAGACTCAACTGGATTCGATGCTACCTTTATGCTCGATTTTAAGTAGAGGTCATGCCCGATTTTATGTAGAGGTCATACCCAATTTCATGTAAAATGTATGCCCAATTTTATGTAAAAAATATGTATAATTTTATATACAATTTATTTGACACGTAATTTTTGAAAAGTTTTAAATGTATGTTGGAGCTCGAACTCGAGACATGTAATTTTTGTAAAGTTTTAAATGAATGTTGAAACTTGAGCTCGGCTCGAACTCGGTTAAAATTATTGGGCTCGAGCTAGATAATAATTTTAGGCTCGAGGCTAGGCTCAGCTTGGCTCGAGCTCAAGTTCGAAATATTTAAATCAGGTTTGGCTCAAACATAGGCAGGTCAGGGCTCGGCTCGGCTCGATGCCACCCCTACTCATATTGATAAGGTTGCCAGCTCGTGGTATCTTTGTGGGTCCCACTTGATCTCCAAGTCTTCTAACTCTTTTCAGCTTGTGCTTCTTATCTTCTTAACTCGTGCTAGCTTGGGTGAGGACTCTTCTTGGTGTCCCACGTCCACATTGTGGGTCCCACCAGATCGTGCACCATGGTGGGTCCCATATTGTAACACTCCCCCCTCAAGATGGGGGTGAGAAAACATCATAAAAGCCCAGCTTGTTGTAGATGGTAGACATAATCTTGTGAGTGACCGACTTGGTGAGAATATCTGCAACTTGACTTTATGATGATATATGCCTTAGAGATAAAAAAACCTGCTTGGAACTGTTCTCGTATAAAATGACAATCCACTTCAATATGCTTTGTTCTTTCATGGAAAACTGGATTTGATGTAATGTGTATTGCTTATTGATTATCAAAATATAGATCCATCAGAGCTTCTTTGTAGAATCCCAGTTCAGTGAGAAGAGATCTTATTCATAGGAGCTCACTAACAGTGTGTATCATGGCTCTGTATTCTGCTTTTGCACTAGACCGTGCTACTACATTTTTCTTCTTGCTTTTCCATGTAACCAAATTCCCTCCAACCATCGTACAAAATCCCGAAGTAGATTTTTTGTTATCCGGGGATCCGGCCCAGTCTGCATTTGAGAATCCTTCAATGTTGATGTGACCATGGTTTTTATAGAGAAACCCTCTTCCTGGAGCTCCTTTCAGATATCGTAGTATCCTTTCAAGTGCTTGCCAATGACTAAGTTGTGACTTGTGCATGTATTGACTTACCACACTTACCGCTTATGATATATCTGGCCTTGTTACACACAGGTAAATAAGTCTTCCCACTAGTCTTTGATATTTTTCAATATCTACATCTTCTCCTGTGCCTTCATATAAATTTGTATTTGAGTCCATAGGAGTGTCTGCTGGTTTACATCCCATCATTCATGTCTCCTCTAGTAGATCAAGGGCCTACTTCCTTTGGGATAGCACAATCTCATGTTTGGATTGTAATACTTCAATACCCAAAAAATATTTTAGTAGTCCAAGATCCTTCGTCTTGAATTCAACACATATTTTTTCCTTTGTTTTTTGGATGCTTTTAGAATCACTACCAGTTAAAATGATATCATCAACATATACAACCAGAATTACCTTACCTCTCGGTGTGTTTTCAATAAATACTAAGTGATCTCTAGAGCATCTATAAATGCCAGCCCGTACGAGAGCTTGACTAAATTTCTCAAACCATGCTCAAGGGGACTGCTTTAGACCATACAAAATTTTTTCAGGTGGCATACTAACTCCCTCTCAACCACATACCCTGGTGGTTGTTGCATATAAATTTCTTCTTTAATATCCCCATTGAAAAATGTAATTTTCACATCAAGTTGATATATCGCTAATGATGAATTGGCTGCAAGAGATAATAATATACGTACAAAGTTCATTTTTTCCACTGGAAAGAAGGATTCTTCATAATCAATTCCATAACACTGAGTATAACCTTTGGCAACAAGTCGAGCCTTCAGTGGTGCAATTGACTCATCCAGATTATGTTTGACAGTATAAACCCACTTGCAACCAACGAGTTTTTTATCTGTTGGAAGAGGAATTAGGACCATGTCTGATTCTTATTAAGTTCCTTTATTTCTTCATCCATTGATGCCTTCCACCCTAGATGTTGTAGAGCCTCCTGATAGGACTGTGGAACATATATGGAGGAAATAGAATAAAGAAACTGACAACATAAAGGTGAGAGGCGATGATGAGACACAAAATTATAAATTAGATGAGAAGTAGAAGGTCTAGTGCATGATCTAGGTTCTTTCCTTATAGCAATAGGACGAGTATCATATTGAGGGCCAAAAATAACTGGGGATGAAGGACTTACCTCTGTTGGATCTATTAACCCGGCAGGTGTGGTGTCGGCCACTTTCTCTTGGGGTTGAATAATCTCCGTATCACGGGGCACAACTGGTCGAGGGGAACCTGGTATTGAGGACAAACCAGGAGGAGCACTATCAGAATAAAATGAGGGGTCTTCAAAAAATGTTACACCCTTGGACACAAATAAACGTTGAAGAGTGAGACTATAACAAACATAACCCTTTTGTGTTCGAGAGTATCCCAAGAAGATATACTTGATAGGTTTAGGATCAAGTTAGTTGTGTCTAGGAAATGAATTATGAACAAAGCACTGACATTCAAAGACTTTCAAAGGTAGTGAAAACGGATCATCATTTGGTTATAACCTAGAGTAAGGAGATTTATTACCAAGAATGGAAGATGGTAGACGATTTATAAGAAAGCAAGCCGTAAGGACTGCATGAGGCCAATAAAAGTATGAAACTTTCATGACCTATAATAAACCTCGAGCTACCTAAAAATATGACGATTTTTCCGTTCGGCCACACCATTTTGTTGAGGAGTGTAGACACAAGATGTTTGATGGATAATGCCATTTTCTTGACAAAAAGAGTAAAGGTCTTTGGAAACATATTCTTTGGCAGTATCAGACCGGAGAATTTTTATTTTCGGACCAAACTGTGTGAGTACCATAGCATGAAATGACTTAAAAATAAATGGTATCTCAGAACGCTCCTTAAATGTAAACAACCAAGTTCTGCGAGTGAAATCATCAATAAATTTAATAAAATATTTTGCTTGAGAAATGTTGGAGACACTTACGGGCCCCCAAACATCAATATGAATTAAAGAAAATGGAGTAACACTTTTGACTTCTGGACCAGGAGAATATGTACGCCTTTGATGTTTACTCAATTGACAAACCTCACAATGAAATTCTGAACTTATTTTAAGAGAAGGAAACATATAATGAAGAGACTGTGCAGATGGATGTCCAAACCGATTGTGCCATAACCTTGTCTCATTTTTAGTAGTGGAAACCATATTCATTTTTGGCACGTCCAAGTAGCAAAGCCCCCCTTGTTCATGGCCTCCACCAATCACCTGCTTCGTTATAAGATCCTGAAATACACATGAAGTGGGTAAGAAGGTAACAAAGCAATTAAAATATTTTGTCAGCTGACTAACAGATAATAGATTCAAAGGGAAAGTAGGAATGAAAAGAATATCAGTGAGCAGAAGTGATGGTGTGACAAAAGTGGATCCTTTTCCTTGGACTTTGGTTTGAGAACCGTCAGCGATGGTAACAAACTTGTGTGAAAGACTCAGAGATAGAGAATGCAATAATTTTTTGTTACCTGTAAGATGCTAGGAGGCTCCTGAGTCAATTATCCAGGATGAAGATGAGGCAGATAACATACCAGAAGCAGTATTGAGAGCAGTAGTTATGGAGGAACTAGAAGAAGAACCCATCATTGTCTTCATTTTCTAAAATTGCTCATACAATAAAAAAAAATGTGATGATGATTTTGTGGGTTATTCTTCTTTTGTATCACTTACGAAAGCTTGATTAGCCTTTGTCAATTCTAACTGTCCATAGGCTTTATAGCATTATTTTTTATAATGACCATATTGTCCACATTAATTACATGCCTTGTAATCCTTGTAATAGCATTGATCTATAATGTGGCCAAATTTCTTACAATGAGTACATTCTTTCCGATCTGCTCTACTAGCACTAGTCCTTCTACCTCTTCATTTGCCTCCTCTATAACCTTTGCCTCGCCCTCGGCCGTGGTCAAATGATGGTCCTCTATGATCAGAATACATAGAAGATAATACTTCAGTAGTGGAGGAAGAAGTGTCTAGAATACGGAGTAGTGTTGCACAAACATCATCAAACTTGGGGACAACAGAAGCACTCAGAAGTTGACTCTTGGCAATCTCTAGATGGGATTTAATATTTACAAGGCAAATAGCAGTAATTAAGGCTTCCTTCTACTTGTCTTGGATAGAAATACTTGTGGTTGAAGGTTGAGCTAACTTCCACTCTTGAAGAAAACCTCTAAAGCGGGCCAAGTACTCATGGATATTTTCTCCTTGTTTAGTATTCAACATGCTTTGGAGAATATCATATGGTCAACGTAGAGTATCCGAGCAAGAGTATAGTTTAGCACATGTCTCCCAAATTTGTTTAGCAGTGTCAAGATGAATGACATTGTTAGAAACATGTTCTTCCATGCTGTTGATTAGTTAACTAATCACCAAGGTATCATTTTTTCAACCATTTGTTATAAAAAATATCATCTTCATCAATAGGTGGTCCTCGGGTGGGAGGTGACCAAGTAAATCTTTTTTTATAAGAAACATCCGAACCGATGTGGACCAACTCATAAAATTTGATACCCCATGTAAGGGTATAGTGGTAATTTTCAATGTATCACTTTTGATATTCATATTCTCTTCGGCTAAGGTAGTCCCTTCTTAAAAAAAAATCTACCAATAATACCAAGTAGTTTTCTTCAAACAACTCGATGTATGGGGAACTTGTAGCATTTGTTGGAAGATAGGCCTAAGCCCACACGACCAAGGAAGACCCACATATCTAAGAGTATAATAAGATGGGTTACATAACCAAGGACGACCCACAAAATGGGCCCAAGCACATAAGAAGTAGGACCCACCATGATTACCACAAGTTGGCATCCCTAGCACATAAGTTGGAAGATCAAGAAGAACTCACAAATGCATCTTTATCTTATGGTCACGTCCTAGAAGAGTTCTAGTTTGAGTTATGTTTGTATTTTATCTATATTGAGTTATTTAATTATGCTAGGACTTATCTTTAAGTGTTAGAGTTTGGATGTAATTGGGACAAATGTAGTTTTATTGTAATTGGACTCTACTACCTTCCTTTATTATAAATAGAGGTTCATGCACTCTGATTATAATAAGTTAATGAAGTCAATGAAGTATTTTTTTTCCCATAAATTCAACATGGTATCAGAGCAGGTTTTGTGAGTTGATTTGGTCAACCCACAAAGATAATGAGATCCTTTTCTCTAAACCCTAAACCCTAAGTCTAGGTTTGTAGTTATTTTTTTTAGTCCTTACACCCGTAGTTTTCTTTTAGTGTTCACCTCTATAATGAGTTTTTCCTATTGTAAATTATATATTTACGAAAATATATTTGAGTCTACTTTCTAAAGAAAAATATGGTTTTCCAATCAAAGTTATCTAGAAAGAGATATTGATATTTTAATGAGCGAAGGTCAGATTGCAAAAAGGTTCGAGCAGCAGCAAAAAGCTTCACCTTTCTAGGTATTTGATACTATCAAGAACTAGACTTTATGTGGGGAAATATATACAAAAAGAAACATCTATAAGTCTGTACTTTTATTTATTCAACCAATTTTTTATCTTATTTATCTAGAACGATGAATAGATATGTGAAGTAACAAAGGTCAGATTGCAAAAGACGTTCGAGTAGCAACAAAAAGATTCAACTTCTGAGGTATTTTATGTTATCAATAAAGAGACTTTATATGGATATATATATATATATATATATATATATTAAAAGAAATATATTTAATTATATTCTCTTAAATATTAAACAAATTCTCTGTATGAGTTTTTTATAAGGAGATATTGATATTGGAAGAGTCAATGGTCATTCAGGAAAAAAGGAGAAACAGTACTTAGTTCGGCCAAATGATAGAGACTGTAATATGTAAGATAATTATATTTTATGAAAAGTATTATACTTAGATGAAAGGTATTTAAGTCTAGTTTCAGAAGGATAAAATTTCATGTTAATTTGATCTATATTTAAAGATATATTTGCATTTGAAGAATCAATGGTCATGATGGTATTCTATTATATTGAAAAATCCGAATTTATGCCTTTTGTTTTACGTCACTATTTGAGTTGCTATATCAGGAAAATATCTCACTTTTCCCTGGTTTAAGGGCTTATTATTACATCTATGTTATTTGGGCTTATTGCTGCATGTATGATATTTGGTTCAAGATGGGATCTCTGCCATTACTTCCTAGCTTGAGGGGGGGAAGTAGAAGAAATACAAGAAATACAAGAAAGAGGTATTTTATTTCATATGTTGTTGATAAGTTTATGTGACCAAAATATTCAAGAAAGGGGGAGCACAAAAGATGAAGCTTATATATCTAATAAAAAATATTTATATCAGATTATGATTATTTCATGGGTCTTTCTGCAAGGATTATTATTTTGGTTCGTGTTATATGTGTTGGAAGATGGTTGTGTTACATGACAACTGGTGCTATTATGTCTCTTTGGATGAGACATTATTATTGAAGAAGATGTGGCCTCAGTACCTTTTCTCATACCATAATTTATTTGACTCTAAGAAATATCACGGTTGGGACACCATGATAAATTTAACTCTAAAAAATATCACTGTTGGGATACCATGAGAGTCGGTGTCCGGATTGGGACACCATTATAAATAAACCCACTACCCCCTTGTAATGACTTTTATTACTCCTACCACTTGAGAGTCGTTGTCCTGTGGAGGGACACGGTGGTGGACACTTCAGAGCAATGCTGATAGACACACTACCTACAAAAGATGGAGGGTGCCCTACATCCAGCATTAGGACTGGATTTTGGAGCAATGTCTTACGGGCTAGGAGTGATTTTTACTTTCACTTATATTATGCCAGTAGGGCCTCATGGATGGACGCAACAGCATGAGGGGGAGTGTTGGTAGATGAAGGCATATTGGAAGTAGTATTTTATACAAAAATATATTTTATACATCATTTGGAGCAAGTTGGGATTGGAAGATAGGCCCAAGCCCACACGACCAAGGATGGTCCACATGTCTAAGAGTATTATAAGATGGGCCACACGACCAAGGAAGGCCCACAAGATGAACCCAAACTCATAAGAAGTAGGATCCACCATGATTACCACAAGTTGACATCCTTATCACATAAGTTGGAAGATCAAGAAGGACTTACAAATTTATCTTTATCTTATGGTCACGTCCTAGAAGAGTTCTAGTTTGAGCTATGTTTGTCTTTTATCTATATTGAGTTATTTAATTATGCTAGGACTTATCTTTAAGTGTTAGAGTTTGGGTGTAATTGAGACAAAAGTAGTTTTATTGTAATTGGACTCTACTACCTTCCTCTATTATAAATAGAGGTTCATGTACTTTGATTTTAATAAGTTAATGAAGTCAATGGAGTATTTTTCTTTTCCATAAATTCAACAGCATTGATGCTAAATTATTATTCTAATTTTTTTTTATCTAATACCACTCATAAGAGACTCAATAACAATCTTCTATATAAGGGGACTCTTGTTCCCATGAAAAAAAATCTAACAATCTGATCATGGACTTGTCTTGGTTGACAGAATTTCCAAACCGACAGAACTGTTTTGATAGCTTCTTCTAGATGGAGAAGCATGGATATTCACAATATAATAAGATAAAAAACATTCACATACTTATCTTTAAAATATCTTCTAAATTCGGAAACCAGTAACATGAAGGAAAAAAAATTAAGCACATATCTCATGGTTCCTTCACAAAAGAGCCTTCTTTGAGTGGTGTTGATCATCACTTCTTGAGAGCATTCCTTTTTACGAGAGATCCTAAATTTAATGCTCTAATACCATGTTGAATATAGGATCCCTTTTCCAATATTCTGAGCAAGAGAAAAGAGAAAGAAAAAGATGAAAAGGGAAGAAGAGCTCTCGGGTAGAGAGAAGATAAAAAGAAAAGAGAGATGTGCGCCAAACAAAGAGAGAGAGAGAGATTTACTCAAGAAGGAGAGGTGTAACTTGATTAATTTTGAATTGCGACACCTCTATTTTTAGTAGAGGAAGAGATAGAGTCCTTATACAATTAACCTTTTAATCTCCTAATTACATTCCAACTCTAACTCTCTAAGATAAGTCTATCAACACAATCTACTAGAAGTCTAATATGAGTTGAACTAGAACTCTTCTTCAATAACGTGAATATAAGGAAGGTGGCCAACTCGTGGCCTTATCCTTGTGGGTCCCACATGATCTTCCAGCTCATTATGATAAGGTTGCCAACTTGTGGTATCTTGGTGGGTCCCACTTGATCTCCAAATCTTGTAACTCATTTCAGCTTGTGCTTCTTACCTTCTTAACTAATGAGGTCTTGGGTGAGGACTCTTCTTGGTGTCCCACGTCCACATGGTGGGTCCCCCCAGCTCGTGCACCATGGTGGGTCCCACATTGTAATTCCTTCCACCCTGAATTTTGTAGAGCCTCCTAATTGGACTATGGGACTGATATGGAGGAGATAGATGAAAGAAATTGACAACATAAAGGGGATAAATGATAGTGAGACAAAAAAATAGATATGGGGTGAGAAGTAGAGGGCCAAGTGCAAGTCCTGGGTTCTTTCTGCGAGGCAATGGGACGTGTATCATATTGTGGGCCAAAAATAATAGGAGAAGATGGACTTACCTCGGTTGGATCTGTAAACTCAGTAGGAGTGGTGTGAGCCAGTGTGTCTAGGGGTTGAGTAGTTTCCGTAGCACGGGGCACAATCGGTCGAGGAGAAGCTGGTACTGAAAAGAGACCTGAAGGAGCACTGTCAAAATAGAATGAAGAGTCATAAAAAAAGGTGACATCCCTGGACACAAGTTAACATCGGAGAGTGGGATTATAGCAAACTTAACCCTTTTGTGTGCGAGAGTATCCTAAGAAGATACACTTGATAGATTTTGGATCAAGTTTACTGTGTTTGGTGGAGGTAATATGAATAAAACATTGACACCAAAAGACTTGTAAGAGCAGTGAAAAAGGATAATCATGTGGCAAAAATAAAGAATATGGTGACAAATTATTGAGAACAGATGATGGTAGCCAATTTGTAAGAAAACATGCAAGAAGAATGACATGTGACCAATAAAAGTATGGAACTTTCATAACATATAGTAAACTACAAGCTACCTCAAGAAAATGATGGTTCTTCCATTCTGCTACACCATTTTTTTAGGGGTGTAGGCACATGATGTTTGTTTGGATAATGTTATTCTTTTGCATTATCAGACTGAAGTACTTTATTTTCTGACCAAACTGAGTGAGTACCATAGCATAAAATGATTTAAAAATCAATGGTATTTGATAACATTCTTTAAAAAGAAATAACCAAGTGGTATGAGTGAAGTCATCAATAAATGTAATAAAGTACTTGACTTGGGAAATATTTGAGACGCTCAAGGGCCCCCATGCATCTGTATGGATTAAGGAAAAGGGAGTAACACTTTGATCTTCTGGATGAGATGAATATGTAGTCCTCTGGTGTTTACTTAGTTGGCAGACTTCACAATTTAATTCTGACCTTGCTTTAAGATTAACAAAAAATGATGAAGAGATTGTGTGGATGGATGTCCCAACTGGTTGTGCCATATCCTTGTCTCAGTTTCACTGGTTGAAATAGTATTTATTTTAGGCAAGTCCAGGTGGTAGAACCCCCCTTGTTCACGGCCTCCACCAATCACCTGCTTCGTTATAATATCCTGAGACACACAAGAAATCGGTGAGAAAGTGATAGAGCAATTAAAATGTTTGGTGAGTTGACTAACAGATAAAAGATTCAAGGGAAAAGTAGGAACAAAAAGGATATCTGTGAGCAGAAGGGATGGTGTAACAAAAGTGGATTCTTTCCCTAGAACTTTAGTTTGATAACCGTCAGTTATGGTAACAAATTTATGAGAAAGACACGGAGAAACTAAGTGTAATAGAGTTTTGTTACCCGTGAGATGCTCGGAGGCTCCTGAGTCAATATCCAGGATGAGGAGGAGGTAGATAACATACCTAAAGCGGTGGTGGTAGTGGTAGTTGAGGAGGAACTTGGAGAAGAACCCATCATTGTTTTCATTTTTTGGAACAAGTCATACTCATCATCAGTAAGTGTTTTCTTTTATGTTGATATGGTTGACTGGTCCTCCTTCATATCACTTACCATGGCTTGATTAACTTTTGTCCAGTCTGGTTTGCCATTAGCTTTATAACATAATTCTATAGAGTGGCCATATCTTCCACAATAGGTGCATTCCACCCTGTAATAGCGTATCTATAGTGTGGCCATATCTCCAACATTGAGTGCATTCCTTGTCATCTGTTATGACAGAACCATTCCTTCTACCTCTTCCTCGTCCTCCCCTATAATTTCTTTCATTGCCTCGTCGTGGTCAGATGATGTTCCCCTATGTCCGAAGTACATAGCGGATGATACTTCAGTAGTAGAGGAAGAAACGTCTGGAATACGGAGTAATGTGGAACATACGTCATCAAAGGTGTGAACAACATAAGCGCTACAAAGGTTAATCTTAGCAACTTCGAGATATGGTTGGCAGTGACTAATGCTTCTTTCTGCTGATCTTGGACAGAGACATCCGTGGTGGTAGGCTAAGCTAATTTCCACTCTTGAAGAAGGCCTCTAAAGTGGGCCAAATATTCATGGATATTTTCTCCTTGTTTAGTGTTCAACATTCTTTAGAGAATATCATATGGCCTATGTGAGTTGTTGTGGCTAGAATACAACTTGTCACATGTCTCCTAAATTTGTTTAGCAGTATCGAGATAAATAACATTGTTGGAGACATGTTCTTTCATGTTGTTGATTAACCAACTAATCACCAAAGTATCATTGTTTAAACACTTGTTATAAAAAATATCCTGTTCATCAACAGGTGGTCCATGGTTGGTGAGGTGACCAAGTAAGTCCTTTGTTATAAGATACCTTCTAACCGGTATGGACCAACTCATGAAATTTGATACCCCTCACAAGGGTATAGTAGTAATTATGAGTATATCACTTTTGTTACTCATGTTTTCTTGAGCCATAGTAGGCAAATCAATTTAAACAATTCTCCAACAAATAATAATAAAACCAAGTACAATTCTTCAATCAACTCGGTTAATGGAGAGGCTTAGCATAAAAGCTAAGTAATCATATTTCTGAAATTATATGAATAAATAACTACTCATAATAGGCTCAATATCAATCTTCTTTGTTAGGGAATCTTGTTACCACAGACTTATAACTTTTTTATGTATCAATCTCATCATAAACTGGTCTCGGTCAAAAAATTTCCAAACCGATAAAACTGCCTTGGTAACTTCTTCTAATTCGATATGCATATATCTTCACAAACTCATAAGATGAATACAACCATAAAATCATCTCTAAATCATCTTCTAAACTCGGAATGTAGTAGCATGAATTAATAATAAGAATAATAAAGAATCTTATCTCAAGAACTTCAATCTTCCTTTACAAAGAGCCTTCTTTGAGGGGTTTTGATCATTCCTTCTTAGAGCATTCCTTTTGATATGGGGATCCTAAATTTAATGCTCTGATACCGTGTTGAATTTAGGATCCCTTTACTAACATCTCAAGCAAGGTGAGAGAGAGAGAAAAAGAAAAAAAGAAAAAAGAAAGCTCTCGGATAGAGAGAAGAGAAGAAAAAAAAATGAAGAAAGTCTTTAAGTAAAAAGAGAACTTTACACAAAAGAGAAGTGGAGAACTACTTCACTTTTATGATTTAATTCTGAGTACAAGCTCCTCTATTTATAATAGAGGAAAGTGGTAGATTCCATATACAATTAAACTTCATTCTCCTAATTACATTCCAACTTTAATTCTTAAAGATAAACCTATCATGATAAAGTAACTCAACATAATTAGAAGTCTAACATAACTCAAACTCTAACTCTTCTATAAGGACGTGACCATAGGCTGAAGATGCCAACTCGTGGTTTATCTTTGTGGGTCCCACTTGATCTTCTAGCTAATGTAATAAAGATACTTGCTCATGGTATCTTTGTGGGTCCCACTAGATCTTCAAATCTTCCAACTCATTCCAGCTTGTGCTTATTATCTTCCAACTCATGCCAGCTTGTGTGATGACTCCTCTTGGCTTCTCACGTCCTCATGGTGGGTCCCACCAACTCGTGCAACCATGGTGGGTCCCATATTGTAACATTATTTATTAATATATAAAAATAAATAAATTAAACAAATTTTTACTTTTAAAATATCAAAATGGTTTATCAAATGTTTGTTAGTGGCTTCAAACTTGTGAAAATTTTGGTGTATATGACACGTGCAAACAACTACGAGATTTATTTTACTTCTCATATACCTCCTTCATCTCGATGTTATCCACAACATCAATCTAATTTTTCAATTCAATACTCATTATTATGGATTGATCAATTATTCGGTAATAAATTGGTTTTCTTTAGTAATTTTTTTAGTGGCAAAATGCTTGAAACCTCGTTTAGTAATTTCTCAAGAACAAAGTAAATGCACATGATATATATCTTTGACATAACTTTATAGGAAAATCATTTTTTTACATGGGCATGTGGGACACTAGTACACAAAAATTGGCTTGTGATGCATCTAATTCTACAATGTGGCATATAACTTACCTAATCATTATTTCTAGCCTTTAAAATGGTTGTACAATTATAAATTTAGTATTAGAATGTAATTATTTTAATAATTAATCTTTAAACTTTGCTTTATATAACCAAACATAATACGTCACAGAAAATGTAAAAGAACAATGTTTATTTATTTGGATAGAAAGAACAACATATTTATATTATCTCAGACAATTAGGAATATACTACTCATAGAAACTCCCACAAATATTTAAGTTTCTTTTAATTTTTCTATTCCAAGCTTCCCGCAAGCATGAATCCATACAACTATCAATCACCATGCATGAAGAACCATTTCATAGTTCAAACCAACACTTTTGTACCAAAATGATTGGAGAATCCACCAAATTGACAGTGATAAGAACATCTAATTATCAAAAGAGAAAAAAAAATAAATAAAAAAATAGTATCGTATTCATCACTGACGGGATTGTTAATATATAGAAAGGAAAATTCCAATTTAATGAAAGCTACCTAACTTGTACTTTCTAACATCACTTCCTAAAGCATTACCTGTTCCCCTCTTTTTGAGACCAGATTTTGCAACTTTGAGACTTCAGTGCACTGCACTTGACCTTGTAAGGGTTGTGGGCTTCAGATCAGATCTGTAGTAGTTATCAACCACCTGACTGCAAACAAGAGAACTAGGCTGGAAGGCTGGAACCTCTCTGCTTAGAAAAAATTCTTAAAAGTGATGAAGGCTTTCCCTTGACTTCCCTTTTATGACTATTGCTACCAATTCATTAATGAGAAAGTTCCAGAGGTCCCATAGAGAAACATTATCCAGCAGTTTGTGTTTATCTACTCATAAGTTAACCTCCCTACTCTCTTCAAGAGTAATGTCAGGATAGCCAGTTCATGTTTTAGACATATTTTCAGCTTCGCATCATAATGTCTCTTTCACAGTTGAAGGCCAGTTTGCTTGTCGTGTTACTTTTGGTCACTAGGAGCCATTTTGTTGTTTCTTGTTGAAATGTGATGGTGACGAGGCTTAAGTTGTTGTTTATCCACTACTTCTGAGTAATTTTAGTGAAAAAAAAACACAAAGGAGCAATTTTCTTGTTGTTAGTGATCCTTCCCAACTTTGATTGTAGAACTAGGTGTAGAAGTAGAGACTAAAAGAATAGATGATCATAGGGCAGATTTTGTAATGATTTACTTCTTTTATGGTTTTAAGTACTTCCTACTTCTCTATAAGAAAGGATTTGCTTTTGTTTGTATGAGGAGCTTTATCAATAAATTATATATTCTACCACTTTACAAAGGAGGTTGTCTTCCTAGATCTTTAACAAACACATGTTTTCACATTTTGTTCCAAAGCAACATGATACTAAATGATATAGCCTCTTTTATATTTTCCAAAGTTGAGACACTTTATGGGTAGCCATATAACCTTCATGCTTATCAAACTCTTTTGCCAAAGTAAACTAGTTATGTGGCCAATCAGAATGCTATTTTTTTTAATTTTGATTAGCAATGACAAATGAAACAAACAAGGGCGTTGAGATAACAATTAGCCAATTGTACATTTGATAGAAAAAGCAACAATGAACCATAAATATGGAAGAGAATGTCAATGGTACAAAACTTCTAGTGGCCTAGCGCACCATAGATCCAATACACAAATTTGATTAAAAACACTATATGGACCACAACCAAATGTTTGTTATGCTACATACATTACAGACTATAATGGAGAAAGACAAATTGAAAGATGAAAACTCACCAACTGCTCTCAATTGGATGTGAATAATGCATTTTTGAATAGTGATATTAAAGAAGAAATATATATGCATCAACCACCTGGCTTTGTGGTTTAAGGGACGTTAATATGCAAATTGAGGAAATTTTTACATGGCCTAAAACAGTCTCCTCGTGCTTGGGTTGACAAATTTAGCCAAACGATATTGAGTTTCTGATTCAATTGATGCTCAGTAGATCATTTCGTCTATTAGATTTAGGATCCAATGATAAGGTACTCGACCAAGAGGGTGAGAAAGGAGAAAAAGAAGAAGAGAGGAAGAAAATGAGAGGAAGAAGGAAGAGAGGAGAAAGGTGAGAGAAGGACAGCTAAGGAGAGAGAGAGAGAGAGAGAAGAGGGGAGACTTAATGATCTACCCCTTGCCTTGAGTCTCTATATATAGTTGATGAAGGAAGTTTACAATGACTACATTGCCTTTAGGGCTACAAGCTCTCAAAAGGAAAAGTCATAAGAAGGCATTCGTCATCTTCTCTAATTACACCCTAGTGTCATCCTTATGAGAAGAACACTAATTAACACACTTTTCCATCTCTTTGATGTGTGGAAGGTATTTACGTTAATGCCCCTTTGAGATGTCTTCCAACACTCCCCCTCAAGATGGGGGAGAGAAAACATCATAGATACCAAACTTGTTGCATATAGTGGTCTGTATCTTAGATGTGAGCTGCTTTGTGAGTATATTTGTCACTTGTCCTTGAGATAAAAATGTTTGAATTATGAAACTTTTATGAATAATTTTATGCAGAGTGTATAGATAATGTTATATACAATTTATTTGACATGTATTTTATGCAAAGTTTAAAATATTGGTGGAAGCTCGAACTCAACTTGAACTCCAGCTTGAACTCGGTTAAAATTATTGGGCTCGAGCTCAATTACAATTTTTGGCTCAAGGCTAGGCTCAACTCAAGCTTGAGTTCGAAATATTTAAATCAACCCATGCTAGAACATAGGCAGGTTCAGGCTCAACTCGATTTAACGCCACCCCTAGTTTTCGTTCTTTACTAAGAATTTGTCTCTTTCAAATGAGACGTTTTTACCTTTATCACAAAATTGACTAATGCTAATTAAATCATGCATCAACCCTTCTACACAATAGACATCGGACATGAAAGAGGTTGAGGTACCAATTTTACCAATTCTTTTGATGATACCTTTGCTATTGTCTCCAATTTTACATGACCATTGTCTTTCAATTTGAGTTCTATGAACTTCCTCTTATCATCGGTCATGTTCCTCGAGCACACACTATCCAAAATTCAAACATTTTTCGGTGCCTTAGCTCGGAGACAAGCCTCTTCCTAAGTGGTTGACTCTTCATCATCTTCAATAGCCATGAGTCGTACATCACACTCTTCTTCATTGGAATGGTTGGACTCTTCTTCCATAGCACCCCAAACAAAGATCAAGACTTTCTTCTTCTTGTTCTTTGAATCTTTGCTTGAGGATGTGGTTCTTCCTTCTAAGTTTGGGCATTTATTCCTTTTATGCCCTGGTTTACCACACTCAAAACAAACATCAATTTCTTGAAATATTTTTCATTTTGAGTTCTAATTTGGCCTTTTTCGATAATTTTCTTCTTTCTATATATTGTTTGAAGGTGTCTAGTGATAAAACTCACCTCATTGGAGCTCTCTTCACTAGACTCGTTTTCTGCACTAGCTTTGGCCTTAAGAGCAAGAGTTTTTGCTTTAGGTTGCTCTTCCTCTACTTCTTGAGGTTTCATCTTATAAGTAAAGAGAATTCTTAGAAGCACTTCAAGCTCATTATTCTAAAATTTGCATTCTCAAGAATGGCGGTCTTCCTCTTTTCCCATGACTTTGGAAGTGCCTTGAGAAACTTGTCATTATGCATATAGAGGGAAATCTCTACTTCTAGAATGTTCAACTCATATATGATGTGTGAGCCTAGAGTTCATCTCAGCTATTGATTCACTCTGTTTATTTTAAACTCATCATATTGGGAAATCAATAAACTAATCCTAGAGTCCTTAACTCTAGTGGTCCCTTCATGTATGACCTCTAATTTATCACATATTTCCTTTGTGGTCTTACATGTGGAGACCCGATTAAATGCATTTGGTCCTAAGGCACAATACAACAAGTTGATGACCTTTGAGTTTGTTTTGATTTTCTCTTTATCTTCCCTAGCCAACTCATTCAAGTCCTTTGTGACAAGAATGCTATTTTCTAATTTTTGAGCCTTAGATGGGTCATTCCTTGTCACATACCAAATGTCCCAATCAATGGATTGGAGGACGAATCCCATTCTTACCATCCAATACCCATAGTTTACACCATTAGATAAAGGGGGACGAATGGTAGATTGTCCTTTGGGAAGGAGCAATTTATCTTGAGACGCTATCTTAATCGAGTTTCTAAATCAATTTTTGGCATGCTCCGCTACCGATGGAGGTACTCTTGCTTTTTTGTTTTTGAGGAGGGGTATGGACCTCTTTTTTGTTGTTGAGGGAAGGAAATAGAAGGGTAGGTGGCCCCTCCCTAGTAAAAACAAGAGGGACGAGTTACCCCTCTCCATTTGCTGTATGTTTTAAGAATGGAGATTAGGGGTAGAGAGAGGGGAGTGGGTGCCAATGTTATGGACTCAATAAGACTGAGTCATCTACTTTACTTTTATTATTTATGTTGCTTTTAATTTCGAATTTTATTGATTTGTAATAAGACTTAAAGGTAGGGGTAGAATTGGGTTTAATAACCCTAACCTATGTTGATGTTAATTACCCTATTTAAGGGGTAAGGATGGAGAAATAAAGCAAGTTCGGAATTAGCATAAACTAGGGTAATTTAGGTTCCTTCTAGGCTCTCTATTCTAGGGTTCTTGGTGTGAACTCTCTTGGGGGTTTGCTGCATCCATTGGGGAGTCTTTGAGGAGATCTTGGAAGGAAAAGGAGGAGGAATCAGCCTTCTCTTCCATGCTGCAATAGTCATCCATCTCTTCCACGAACCAGTAGTGAGGGAAGGAGGATTTGGTTGAGTCTTAGCATCAAGAAAGGAATTTTCGAGTTGCTGAATTGAAGGAGGTCTTCAAGAGGTATTTTTATCTATCTTTTCCGAGTTTACAAGAGCTAGAGACTGCCCTCTTTACATTCAGCATTGGTAGTTGCATGAATTCAGAAACCCTACTCATTGATGTGAGGTATAAAGTGGGGTTTCATAATTGGATCCTTAAAACAGTCTCTTGCTTGAATTGGTGCATTCATAATTAAGAAAAGGAAACTCCTTTTCAAGGGGAATGAATTCAGTAAAGGGAAAGGGGTTGTTCTTGAGTAATTACAGCAAGTAAAACCCTCTTCACATGAATCATAAAAGAGGGGTTTCATATCTGAGTGCTTAAACAGTCCTTTAACTTGCTGGTTGCATCTATAATTGAGAAAAGGAAACTCCTTTTCAATTATAACGTGTGAGGGAAGAAAAAGATAGTTTCTTTTCACAAAAACGTGTTAAGAAACCCTCTAACAGTGCTGGATTCATATTCAACTCGCCGAGTTACTAGATCCATGGCTAGGGACCATAACAGCCAATCCCTCTTTTTTTAGTTTAAGGAGAAGTCAACCTCTTCTCCCCCATCCCCATTGATGACATGGAGGGAGAGACCTCCCTTTACCTTTGTTGGAAGATGGGCTCCAGCCCACATGACTAAGAGTATTATAAGATGGGTCACACAACCAAGGAAGACCCACAAGATGGGCCCAAGTACATAAGAAGTAGGACCCACCATGATTACCACGAGCTGACATCTTTATCACATAAGTTCGAAGATCAAGAAGGACTCACAAAGATAACCACAAGCTGGTTCGAAGATCAAGAAGGACTCACAAAGATAACCACGAGCTGGCATCTTTATCTTATGGTCACGTCATAGAAGAGTTCAAGTTTGAGTTATGTTTGTCTTCTATTTATATTGATTTATTTAATTATGCTAAGGCTTATCCTTAAGCATTAGAGTTTGGGTGTAATTGGGACAAAGGTAGTTTTATTGTAATTGGACTCTACTACCTTCCTCTATTATAAATAGAGGTTCATATCTCTGATTATAAGAAGGTAATGAAGTCAATGAAGTGTTTCTCTTTTCCATAAATTCAACATGGTATTAGCGTAGGTTCTATGAGTTGACTTGGTCAACCCACAAAGAGAATGAGATCCTTTTATCTAAACCCTAAACCCTAAGTCTAGGTTCATAGTTTTTGTTTTTTCAGTCCCTACACCCGTAGATTGTTTTGCATTTTTCACCTCTATACTGAGAATTTCATATTGCAAATTATATATTGATGGAAAGATATTTGAGTCTAATATCCAAGGAAAATGATTTTTTATAGTCGAAGTTATCTACAAAGAGAAATAAATATTTTAATGATTTAAGGTCAGATTGCAAAAGAGGTTCAAGCAACAGTAGAAAACTTCAAATTTCGAGGTATTTTATGCTATCAAGAAGGAGACTTTATTTGGAGATATATATATCAAAAGAAAAATATGTAATTATATTCTCTTACTTATTTAACCAATTTTCAATCTGATTTATCTACAAAGATAAATCGATATTTGAAGCAACAAAGGTTGGATTGAAACAAAAGGTTCGAGCAGCAGCATAAAGTTTCAACTTCGGAGGTATTTTATGTTATCTAGAATGAGACTTTATATGGAAAATTATATACAAAAATAAATATATGTAAGTATATTTTCTTAAATATTCAACCAATTATCTATCTGAGTTTTTTTATAAGAAGATATTGATCTTAGAAGAGTCAATGGTCATGCTGAAAAAAAACTAGAAACAGTACTTAGTTCGGTCAAATGATAGAGACCGAAGTCTATTAGATTATTTATTTTCTAATAATTATATTTTATGAAGTGAAGTTATACTTGGATGAAAGCTATTTAAGTCTAGTTTCATAAGGAAAAAAATTCATGTGAATCTGAACTATATTTAAGTATATATTCGCATTGAAAAAATCAAAGGTCATACTGGTATTCTGTTACAATGAAACATCCGAATTTATGCCCATTGTTTTGCGTCACTTTTTGAGTTGATATATTAGGAAAAGATCTCACTTCTTCCTTAAGGGCTTATTTATACATTTCTATTATTTGGGTTTATTGCTACATTCATGATATTTGGTTCAAACTAGGATCACTACAATTACATCCCAGTTTGAGGGGGAGAAGAAGATGAAGTACAAGAAAAAAGATATTTTATTCCATATGTTGTGGATAAGTTTATGTGACCAAAATATTTGAGAAAGACGAAGCGCAAAATATGAAGCTTCTGCATCTAAGAAAAAATATTTATATCGGATTATGATTATTTCATGGGTCCTTCTACAAGGTTTATTATTTTGGTTCGTGTTATATGTGTTGGAAGATGGTTGTGTTATATTTCACTTGTATCTATTATGCCTATTTGGGGACATTATTATTGAAAAAGTGGTGGCTCGGTATCCTTTCTCATATCATCATTTATTTGACCCTATAAAAAAATATCATGGTTGGGAAACCATGACATAGGAACTTAATACCCTATCAAAAAGATGTCACGGTTGGGAAACCATGACAGAGGATACTATGTTAAAAAATATCACGATTGGGAAATCCTAACAGAGGAAGTTATTATTACATCTATGTTATACCCCCCTGAATTGTCCAACTGGGCCTCATGGAAGAGAGCACCAGCGTGAGAGTGTTGGAAGATGGGAGGACTACCATATTATACAAAAAAGATTATATACATCATTTGCAGCAAGTTGGGAGTTCATGATGTTCTTTCACCCTCAGCTTGAGGGAGAGTGTTGGAAGATGGGCTCCAACCCACACGACCAATGAAGGCCCACATATCTAAGAGTATTATAAGATGGGTCACATGACCAAGGAAGACCTGCAAGATGGGTCCAATCACATAAGAAGTAAGACCCACCATGATTACCACGAGCTAGCATCCTTATCACATAAGTTGGAAGATCAAGAAGGACTCACAAAGATAAACACAAGCTAGTTGGAAGATCAAGAAGGACTCACAACGATAACCACAAGTTGGTTGGAAGATCAAGAAGGACTCACAAAGATAATCACGAGTTGGCATCTTTATCTTATGGTCACGTCATAGAAGAGTTCTAGTTTGAGTTATGTTTGTCTTCTATTAATATTGAGTTATTTAATTATGCTAAGGCTTATCCTTAAGTGTTAGAGTTTGGGTGTAATTGGGACAAAAGTAGTTTTATTGCAATTGGATTCTACTACCTTCCTCTATTATAAATAGAGGTTCATGTACTCTGATTATAAGAAGTCAATGAAGTATTTCTCTTTTCCAAAAATTCAACAACATGAAAATTTTCTACCCAAAAGTGTAGAAGCTTTCCCTCCCCTTTTTTGTGATGGAAATAGAGGACATACAGACCTCATAGATTGATGTGAAAGTTCATGACTTGATTAATTGATATAAAATTTCATGAATTACAATAAAAGAGTATTTAAGTTGAATTTAGTGGAGGATGAATTAGGTTTCCTTCTTTTTCTCTACGTATTACATAAAATAATAATAAAAAGACAATAGTGTCCTTTCTCCATTTACACCCTTGGAAATAAGATTCTATGAGAAAATACTTTGTAGAAACTTAAATAAATAGAAATTAGATTTTCCAATACTTTCCTCAAGCTAGAGTTTTTTATTTCATCTTATTAAATATATATATTAAAATAAAAAGTAAAAAGTTGTCTACACTTAGGTCTTTAATGTCTTCAATGAAGAAATAAACTCTCAAAATTTTAACTTCAACTCGATCTTCCACTTGGGTTTGCACTTGGTCACTTCTCAAAATTTTGATATTCCATTTTCCCTCTTAGATGCTTGAGAAAACTTGACTTTGGTCCCCAACTTTGGTGTAAAAATTCACCACAACATTTCACTGCATGCTCATCCAAATACCTTTTTCCTTTATGCTTCTCCTTCTACTTCTGCCTCTCAAGTTGGGGATTTATAATACCAAGAAACCCTACTTGCCAACAATATATAAGAGAATAACATCACTCCGAGCCACTCGACATGACTCCAAAAACCTTGCACCTTTAGGTCAAAGAAGAGTTAAAAGACACCAACATACCCGTTTTTAAAAATAGAACAATATTCACCCACTTTAAAGTTGCAAAATAATCTAACTTGACTCAACTCAAGTTGGATTTGGCGTGGGTCTATGGATATTGTTTTGAATGATGAAAAACATTACTGACTAAAGAAATATTACTTGAGGTTTCTTAGCCTGCCCTTGAATATACATGACTCAACTCATACATATATGCATGGATTACCAAGAGAGAAATTGATTAGATTAACCCACAAAACTTCGAGTTTGACCAACCTACCGAGTCAGCAACCCTACACTAGAACAGAGTTCATCTTCCAACTTTATAATAGATCTCACTATAAATATCAGTACCAATGATAACAATTTTCTAATAGGCACCAAACAAATATGGTTCAAACTACTTCCAAAACTCAACCCAAAACTCAAGGGAACTTGGACTAATAGCTACTTTCTCCCATGGCAACCATGGATTAATTTGTACTTGAAATATTTCCATGAAGAAGCCATTGTTTTAGAATTGAAAAAAGAATTCAATATGGTTGATGTGGAAACTGACCAAGCAAGACAACACTAATAGACAACCTGCTACTAGTGACACTGCATTGAAGTTGGGACAACAACTTCTGTAACTGATGAGTCCAAAAAAACTCTTACCCAACTCTCAGTCAAAATAAAACAAACAAAGGAAAGGGAATTAATCAGTGGAAGAGGAGTACAAGTCACTACTAGCTATCATAGTTAGGAGGATAGTAGAAAGAAGCAACGATTGAAACAAATGTTGTTGATTGAAAAAAGATTGCATTGAAAGTTGTTTGTTAGAGCATATATTTCCTATTTTAATTAAACTAGGAAAAATACTATAATAAATGTAAGGAAAATAGACCCTTAATGAATCAACGATTCACATGAAAACAGGAAACAAAACAAGCTGCTCTAAATTTCTTTGTGGTTGTCGACATGACGACTTTAGTTGTATTGTGTCAACAACATCCATGTCAAACTCTTAAAAAAAGAAGGTGATAAAATACTAAGCTTTGAATTTTGAGAATATGTGTTTGATTGACTTTAACTCCCAAATGTATGACACTAAAAGCAAAATTTGCACTCACAAAAATCAACCATTAGTGCACCTAGCAGCATTGTGTGTAGCAAGTTTCGACCATTAAACTTAGTAGCAACAACAATAGTTTTATCTCCAAAGTGGTATTGATAAGAACATCAGGACAACGACAAAAACAAGTCCTACTTATTTTAGGACATTTTATGAATAGAAACTAAAAGAAACCAGCATTGAAAGTCACAAAAGAAAAGAATTGCAGCACATAACTCATAATGACAATTTAAAACCTGAGAATGGAGCAAACAATTTGCTATAAGACTGAAAAGGAATACTCACATATGTCTTAGAACCACTTAGGACTTGTAAGACAAATCAAGGACAACCAATGATTGGAATCATGTCAAACTAAACCAAAGGCAACAAACTTATATAAGGGCAAAAAAAAAAAAAAAAAAACAAACGTTGGAATCAAAAAAAGGAAAAATAACAAAAAATAATGAGAGAAGCTATGAGCAGAGAGTACTATTTCTTATCATCATCCTATTTTCCCCATGGAGAAGAGTATTATAGGGAAAATTTTCACTGAGAAATTCGCTAAGAATCACCCATATAAAAAAAAATTCAGTGAAAAATGAATTTTGTTGATAACAATAAACTATTTCTTGGAAAACTTATTTCATTGAGAATTATTTTTCTTTTTTAAAATATTTATTTTTTAAAAAAATTTAAAATAATTCTCAATGAAAATTTTCTGTCAAGAATTATTTTTAAAATCTTTAAATATTTTTTAAAATTAATTTGAATTTATATTTAATTATTTTTATCTAGTTTTTAAAAATAATTCTCGATGAATTTTCATTGAGAATAAATTCTTCAATTAATTTTTTTCAAAAAATTACAAAAAACTTTTTTTTTTTTTTTTAAAATAAGCCACATGGTGCACGTTGTGCATGTGTGGCAAAAAAATAGAGGGACTTTCCTTCACGAAATTAATATCACCAAGAAAAGTCCCCCTTTTAATTTAATTTTTTTAAATATATGGGAATTTTTCTTGATGAAATTAATTTTTGGGAAATGCATTCATTTTTATTAAAATTTTATTAAAAATGCTCCTTTTAATTTTATTTTTTTAAAAAAATGGGAAATTTTCTCGATGAAATAACTTTTTTCAAGAAATGTATACATTTCACAACAATTTTAACTTTTTCCAAGAAAAGTCACATTTTTCATTTGATCTCTTCTAAAAATATGGGGAACTTTCTCATAGAAATTAATTTTGTTGAGAATAGTGTATATTTCTCGGTAATTTAATTTTTTTTTTTGATAAAACGTGGTTCCGACCACTCAGTGAGAATGCTTTATTGAGTGAAATTTGAAATTCATCGAGAAAGGTATCTAGAATTTTTGGCAAAATTAATTACTTTTGTAAAAAATCATATTTCTTGTAATGTGTACCCTCTTTAATACCCTGTGAAATTTCATGAAATTATAAGAAAAGATAGAAAAGACATGGAAAAAGAGAGAGCTAGAAAATTAATATTTTCGTTGATTTTGGAAGAGGGTTAATTAGGGTTCTCTCTTCTCTGCTATTTATAACATAAAATAATAATAATAAGACATTAATATTCTTGCTCCGGTTCTCTCTTCTCTGCTATTTATAACATAAAATAATAATAATAAGACATTAATATTCTTGCTCCCTTTACAACCTTAGAAATGAGATTACATGAGAAAATATTCTCCTAGAAGCCTAAATAAATAACAATTACATGTTCTATAATAATGGACCTGGATCAAATGATTCATTGGTTGAAATGGGGAACCCGCTTTGGTTAATTAAGTTTTGACTCACTTTTGACTCTTGACTTGATAAATCAATTCAATCTTGAAGTGGCAAACTCGGCCAGTTAACTAAGTTTTGACCCATTTTTGAGTCTTGTAAAGTTTTACACAAAAAGAAGTTTGGTGCAAGTTTTATAATCCTAGTTTAAATTCTTATCTATAATAATCCTCATAAATACAAACGACATAATATTGGAAAGATAGAGTTTACATTAAATCAGACTTTTTTAAATTTCAAAAGACTAAATATGCAAAAAAGAAAGAAAATTATAATAGATGCATAAAAGGCATGTGATTTGTTGCAAAGCGAAAAGAAATATACTTATTTTAAATTTAAGCCAGTGTACTAAAATTCATAATATTTAATCGATAGAAATTATTTTCAAGTGATTAATATCATAAAAATAGGGAGGGGTGGTGGTGGCCCCTAAACCCTAAGCGCTAACGGGGGAGCTGGGGCCTGGGGGTCCATTGTTCACAGATTGAACCGGTAAACCCGGATAGCTTAGCCGGGTTATGATCTTTTGCCAGATTTTAAATATATTTTACCCAGACAAAGCAAAGGGTCTGATTAAACCCTACTCCATCTGAAAATCGTATTTACAGATTTGCGATTAAGTACAACTGTTGCGGAAGAGAGTCCCGTGCATTTTTAAATAATCGATGAAGGAAGCTGTCCGATTCATTCTCGTTCCATTCTCGGACATGCGTCTGCCTGCTCTTTTTACTACCTGTTTCTCCCGAGTGCAGCGCTCATCTGCCTCTCCTGTTTCCCAGCTGTTCACGTCTATATTCGCACATGCACTCACGAGTAAAATCTATATATAAACCTTGTTAATGGGCTTCACGTCCACCGGCCGCTCGCCAGGAACTGCCTTCATCAAATATCAACGACCCAATATTCTTCACTCTCTCATTCATTTAATGGAACTTGTTCTTCGGATTGCAGGTGCTCGTACGCATTTACAGGTGATTATACCACTGCAATGTCAGGGCAAACAATTTTTTATATTTTTATTATTTCAGTTTTCGCAGGGGATTTCTTCATTGAGAAAAAAGCTATTGCAATCCGGTTTTTGTCTCTAGCTCGGTTTTTCTATTCCTGTTTTTCTGTTGGCTAGCATGTGGGTCCTTGTAATTTCCATTGAAAATTGTTAACAGAGAAAATACCTCTTACATTACAAGTTACAATTTATTCGAGTGGTACATTTGCTTCCTGATGTATAAAGTAATGGAGGATTGCTCCCACCAAAAGAAAATGCATCCTACAGGCGAATAGCATAGATTATAGAACCTCCCCTGCCCGGTTGTACCTTATTTTCTCCGACAAAGCAAAAACCTCCTCGCTTCTACATTATTGACTTCTGAGAACTGTCGACGAAGGATAAAGAGGCGACTCCCGGCGTTCTGTTCATTAGGTAAGCAAATTGTTCTTATATTGGATGTTCTTCCTTATAATCGAGTCTCCGCTCTACTTTATGTTCTTTACTCGGTATCGAAACTAGGTTCCTGACAGAACTCGAAAGATATACGATAAACTGAAACGGGAGCTCGATTCAACTTTAGGATAATCTTTTACAAGTTTTATGGAAGAGTTTTTTGAGTGTTATCTTGTTTGCAGCTATTTCTGTTCGGATGTTGGAGATTAGTTACGGTGGCTTTCAATTTTGGGCGTTGTTTTGGAACATTGAACGTTTTGAATGTTGGTATAGTGGCTTTCCTTCTTTGAAAGCGTATTAATGTTCCGTCCGTTTGGCAAGACGATCTGGCTTTTGTGACATCTGTAAATGTACATTTCATTTTTATTGTTATAATTAAAGAAACAACACGATGGACTTTTAGGTGAATTGAAACCCTTGTACAAGCAATCCATGGATGTAATTGAAATAATGAGGTTCATTCAACAGTAAAGTCAACATAGAGGTTGCAGCATGTCCATGACAAGGCCTTGGAACTCATGGCAAGTGGTTGAACCGAAGTCACTCAAAGTTGCCAAATGAATCACAGATTTTACATATAAGAAGATATGCACATTCTATTTTTGATTCTTTTCTGATATTTCGGATTACATCATTTGACTAAGCACTTTATAATCGGCACCTAAATGGTTTGTCACCACAAGAAATTTGTGACACTATGATCTATATATTTGTAAGAAAGCTATCAGTAAATGTACACTTGGAACTTAATGAAACATTGTTTGAGATGGTCTTAGGCTGCATCACTGGTGTTTTTTTTTTTATCACTGTTATTGAAAAATCATTGGCCTCGTGCAAGTAAGTGGTGCTAAATTTCATATGAAAGTATGACCAGTATCAAATTCTGCAGGCGGTTTGCTGTTAGAACTATGTTGTAGGTAGACACTGTTTCTGGATTGGGTTATTCTTACTTCTGTAGAAAAAACACGAGTATAAATTATAGTGAGTTTTAAAAAGTTGCAGTTTTTTGTATCTAGATGTCTTGCTTCCTTCACATCATTGCTTTGGAGCTTGTCTCTGAGTGTTTCTTTGAGGCAAACGGTATAAGATGGCTGACTGTTTCTCTCAGCGCCTATGTGTGTGTGTGTGTTTCTTTGAGGCAAACAGTATAAGATGGCTGACTGTTTCTCTCAGTGCATGTGTGTGTGTGTGTTTGAGGCAAACAGTATAATATGGCCGGCTGTTTCTCTCAGTGCAGATTTATATCCAAATTGGAGTGACCTTCATTCTGGTAAAAGTTCATCCTAGCTAAGCTCCATGTGGCCTCAATGCTTCCTGGCCAATAAGCTGATAAAAATGGATGAAGAAAGTGTTGGCCTCCCACTTGGAGATTGTTCTCAAAATTATCCTTTTGAGCACTCTTGTTCCCCCAGACCAAGCTACACAACTACTTTACCACATTCACATTGTGTTGATGTAAGTTTCTTTGATTTTGAAGCTTTATTCATTACTACTAAAGCATCTTTATAACTTCTTAACAATTGCATAAACTGTTGTCAAAATCAAATTGGATAAAAGGTAGTCCTCTTGAGGTATATACTCCCAGAAAAGGTGATTGTGTGAACAAACATGTTTTGGCATTTCATGCTTAGAGCATACTTATGGCTGTTAGACATGCGCAGCTTGTGTGACACCCTTGATTGTCTCAGTTATATAAGTACTTGCCACACGTAGAGAAATGACACTGTTGATTTCATGGGAATGATCCTCCCAATACATACTTTTGAAATATCTATACTCAAATAAGGATAATTATGTCATTAGGTGCCACATATACACCAGCTCTATAATTGGGATTGCGGTCTTGCTTGTGTTCTTATGGTTTTGAAAACCCTTGGCATCGATCATTGTGACCTACAATCTTTGGCAAATCTTTGCAGCACAACAAGGTAAGCTGTCTAGATTTTTTTACAAATTGAATTGACAGTTTATGTGTTTTTATTTATGCTTCATCAGTTCAATTTTTGTAGATATTTGCTTTGAAGTAAACAACATAATTTCTGTTGGCGGACTATGACTTTACTGAGCTTCTTTTCAAAGAAAGAAAAGTTTTGGTCTTTCAAATTTGTCAAGTAGTTATGGACAAGGACAGAACTTGAGAGATGTGCCAACATCTACTGGGGTGTGTCCAAAAATCTTTTTTAACTTGCATTGTTACCTTTTCGTCTTTAATTTGTTCTATTGATCTCTTCTAGAAGAAAAAATATCATTTCTATTTATGAAGAAATTGATAGACCCCCGATAACTCAAGTCTACAGCGGGAGGGGTAAAAGAGGAAAAGAAGTTGGAGAAAGTTTGAAATAGGAGCACATTGAGGAAGGTCCACTTGGCAATACCGGTATTGTCCTTTAGGAGATAGTTAGTTACAGATAGAGAATGGAGGAAAAAAGGATGTAGGATGGGGGGTGGAGAGTAGTGCAGAGAGGAAAATCAGGGATAATTGGGAGGTTACACTTGAATAGGGGTGGCATCGAACCGAGCCGGTTCGCGAGTGGCTCGAGTTCGGCTCGGTTTGATTCGATTTATCTGGATCTCGAACTGTCAAGATCCGGATAAGGCTCGTTTATGTTAACGAGCTAAGCTCGACCGAACCATGGTTCGGTTCGAAGGCTCACGAACCGGCTCATTAACTTAATGAGGGCCCGGGATTTGGGAAATCGGGAAGCGGGGCTTCGGGAGCTCTGAGCAGAGCGAGCGGGTGGTCGATTTCATTTTCGATTTCGTTTCTTCCCCTATTGTTCTTTCAGTAGAGCGAGAGGTAGATTTCATTTTCGATTTCGTTTCTTCCCCTTTCGTTCTCTTGGCGGAGTGGGAGGTTGATTTCATTTTCAATTTTGTTTCTTCCCCTTTCATTCTCTTGGTGGATCGGGAGGTCGATTTCATTTTCGATTTCGTTTCTTCCCCTTTCGTTCTCTTGGCGGAGTGGGAGGTCTATTTCACTTTTGATTTCGTTTCTTCCCCTTTCGTTCTCTCGGTGGAGTGGGAGGTCGTTTTCATTTTCGATTTCGTTAATTCCCCTTTCGTTCTCTCGGCGGAGCGGGATGTCGATTTCATTTTAGATTTCGTTTCTTCCCTTTTCGTTCTCTCGACGGAGCGGGAGGTCGATTTCATTTTCAATTTCGTTTCTTCCCCTTTCGTTCTCTCGGTGGGAATCAGGGGCACTCTGCATGTTTCAAATCACACCATCTCTATAATAGTTAAATGCTTCTTTTTCTCCTGAAGTTGTCGGAATTATTCGTAATAAGATATTGGCTACAATTGAGGTCTTATCAATAAAATTTTCATTTTTTCGAGATCTAGGCATAGTTTACAACCCATTCCATAATTCTTCTCATTATCCTCTCCCTCGAGGGAAACTGCTCCCATAAACAAAGGAATTGTATAGTATGAAATCACATAAAAACAGAGTAATTGAAAAAAAAAAGACCCCCAAAATTGCCCCTTTTAAGACAAGGATAGATAGGAAATATTGGTATCAGATTGGATTTCAGTCCAATGCGGTATACCAATGAATATAACTCTTACTCTTCATTTTATCGAAGTTAAGGAATCAAAGAAATTTTCCTACAAATTCTGATCTAACTCAAGGAGTTTTTATTTTTTTATATTATTACCCAAAGAGTCAAAAGAATCAAATAAGCATTCCATGATGAAAATAGAATAACCAACCCATCCATTTTGGGCGAATAGCACGTATACACAAACGAAATAATACAATGGAAATATTAAAATCATAGGGCGACCCACAAATTTATTTCAAGGGGGAATCTCTTGTGCTTTCAAAGAGCAAACTACATCGTTGAGCTTTAGTGAAAATTCTATTGAGAGCCTCGGGCACAACAAAAGTGGGGGAGATTGGGTCACCGAGAACTTTTCTAATGAAATGCAATTGTTAATCTAAATCCTCTGGTGTTGCTGGACACCATCTGACAATAATAAGTTTTATTTTTTTGTTTTTGTCATAAGTGGAGATTTTACTCATGCGGGGACTTAGTATATTGGTTTCTAGCATGAAGAGAAATAGCTATAGTTTATAAATTTATACTGGATTTATTGTTTTTATTTGGGTGATTGTAAATTTATATTGATATTTCATTTAATTTTTTTTATTTAATTATTGTATAAAGTTTATTCATAATATTATGCAATGTTTATGGACCGTATAGACAATTTTATGTCGGTATTATGTATATAGGTTATGCCCAATTTTAAGTAGAGGTCATATCCAATTTTATGTAGAGGTCATGCCCAATTTTATGTAAAATGTATGCATAATTTTATATATAATTTATTTGACATGTATTTTTTGAAAAGTTTTAAATGTATGTTGGAGTTCGAACTCGGTTAAAATTATTGGGCTCGAGCTTGATAACAATTTTAGACTCGAGGTTGGACTCGGCTCGAGCTCAAGTTTGAAATATTTAAATCAAGCTCGGCTCGAACATAGGATAGTTTGGGCTCGGCTCGGCTTGGCTCGGCTTGGCTCGATGCCACCCCTACCCTTGAACTCTAGTGAGGAGCTGGAGTTGGTGTAATTCCGAGTCTTATAAGTTGAATGTAATTTTGTTTTTGTGGTCAAATTCTGGTTTACAACATCTCGTATCGGAGCCGTTCGAGCTTGGGTATGGTGAAGACAAAAATGGAAGGAAGAGTTGAATCTGTGGAGAAGGAGATTTCGGGTTTGAAGAATGGGGTGGAGGAGATGAAATCAGATATGCTGTTTATTCAGGAGCTTTTAATGGAAGTCAAAGACTGGATGCAAGGAATAACAGCCCGAGAAGGAGGAGAGAAGGAAAAATCTTTCATGGCAAATACCTCGGTGAACCGCGCAGGAGGAAGCCTCAAGGGAGGAAATACATGGTTGGAAAATGCAGAAATGAGAGGGATGAGGTTAGAATTACTAGTATTTTTGGGAGATGACCTGCACATGTAGTTGTATTGCGCGAATAGGTATTTTTCCGTGAAAAGAGTTTCGAAAGATGAAAAGGTTCTGACAGTGGTTGTTTGCTTGGAAGGGAGAGCATAGAGATGTACGCCGATGAAGAACTGGTTGTAGCTCAAATTTGTGATCCTCCGCCCCTTCAAACTATTTTAGATGGGGAGTTTATATGAGGTCCTCTTGTCTCTCCATAAGTGTTGATGGGCACGTTTATAAAAAGACTAAAGGAAGATATTCGAGCCAAATTGCACTTGAATCAGCTAGATAAGCTCTTTGGACTCATAGAGGCGGCTCACCGAATCAACGAGCACAAATCAGTCCTGGATTGGGTGTGGGAAGTTAAGTGGCATGGGCCCAAACATGTGGGGTCGGGCTGGATCAATGGGACGATCGCAATGTCATCGTTTCTGATCACCTCCAATGTGGAAACCAATAGGGTTCTGTTGAATTTATGGAAAAGAGAAATACTTCATTGACTTCATTAACTTATTATAATCAGACTACATGAACCTCTATTTATAATAAAGGAAGGTAGTAGAGTCTAATTACAATAAAACTCCCTTTGTCCCAATTACACCCAAACTCTAACACTTAAAGAGAAGTCCTAGTATAATTAAATAACTCAATATAGATAAAATACAAACATAACTCAAACTAGAACTCTTCTAGGACGTGACCAATAGATAAAGATGCCTTTGAGTCCTTCTTGATCTTCCAACTTATGTGATAAGGATGCTAGCTTGTGGTAATCATGGTGGGTCCTACTTCTTGTGCTTGGGCCCATTTTGTGGGCCTTCCTTGGTTGTGTGGTTTATCTTATAATACTCTTAAATATGTGGGCCTTTCTTGGTCATGTGGGCTTGAGCCTATCTTCCAACACTCCCCCTCAAGCTGGGGTGAGAGAACAACATGAACTCCCAACTTGCTGCAAATGATGTATAGAATCGTTTTGTATAAAATAGCACATCTTCCAATATGCCTTCATCTTCCAACACTCCCCCTCACGCTGTTGTGTCCTTCCATGAGGCCCTGCTGGCATAATATAAGTGAGAGTAAAAGTCACTCCTAGTCGGTAAGACATTGCTCCATACTCCATTCCTAATGCTGGATGTAGGGCACACTCCGTCTTTTGTAGCTAGTGTGTCTATCGGCATTGCTCTGAAGTGTCCACCACCGTGTCCCTCCACAGGACAACGACTCTCAAGTGGTAGGAGTAATAAAAGCCATTACAAGGGGGGTAATGGGTTTATTTATAATGGTGTTCCAATCCGGACACTGACTCTCATGGTATCCCAACCGTGATATTTTTGAGAGTTAAATTTATCATGGTATCCCAATCCGGGCACCGACTCTCATGGTGTTCCAACCGTGATATTTTTGAGAGTCAAATAAATTATGGTATGAGAAAATGTACTGAGACCACCTCCTCTTCAATAATAATATCCCCAAAGAAACGTAGTAGCTGCAACTGAATATAACACGACCATCTTCCAACTCATATAACACGAACCAAAATAATAAACTTTGTAGAAAAACCCATAAAATAATCATAATCTGATATAAATATTTTTTCTTAGATGCAGAAGTTTCATCTTTTGTGCACCCTCTTTCTTGAATATTTTGTTCACATAAACTTATCCACAACATATAGAATAAAATACTATTTTCTTGTACTTCTTGTACTTCTCCCCCTCAAGCTAGGAGGCAATGGCAGTGATCCCAACTTGAACCAAATATCATAGATGCAACAATAAGCCCAAATAACATAGGTGTAGTAATAAACCCTTAAACCAGGGAGAAGTAAGATATTTTCCTGATATAGCAACTCAAACAGTGACGCAAAACATAGGTCTTAAATTCGGATTTTTCAATACAATAGAATACCAGCATGACCTTTGATCCTTCCAATGCGAATATATCTTTAAATATAGATCAGATTGACATGAAATTTTCTCCTTCTGAAACTAGACTTAAATACCTTCATCCAAGTATAGTTTCTCTTCATAAAATATAATTATCAAAAGATAAATAATCTGATAGATTTCAGTCCCTGTCATCTGGCCGAACTAAGCACTTTTTCTCTTTTTTTTCCTGCATGACCATTGACTCTTCCAAGATCAATTTCTCCTTGTAAAATACTCAGTTCGAGGATTGGTTGAATAGGTAAGAAAATAGACTTACATATCTTTTTTCTGATATATAATTCTCCATATAAAGTCTCGTTCTTGATAGAATAAAATACCTCGGAAGTTGAAGCTCTCTGCTGCTGCTCGAACCTTTTTCTTTTTCAATCTGACCTTCGCTGTTTCAAATATCGATTTCTCTTTGAAGATAAATCCGATTGCAAATTCGTTGAATATTTAAGAGAATAGACTTACATATCTTTCTTTTGATATATATATATATATATATATATATATATATATATATATATATATATATCCATATAAAGTCTAGTTCTTGAGAGCATAAAATACCTCGGAAGCGGAAGCTTTTTGCTGCTGCTCGAACCTCTTTTGCAATCTGACCTTCGCTTTCAAATATCAATATATCCCTGTAGATAACTTCGATTGGAAAAAAAATGTTTTTTCATTGGAAAGTAGACTCAAATATCTTTCCGTCAATATATAATTTGCAATATTAAAATCTCTGTATAGAGGTGAAAAATGCAAAATAAACTACGGGTGTAGGGACTGAAAAAAACAACTACGAACCTAGACTTAGGGTTTAGGGTTTAGAGAAAAGGATCTCATTATCTTTGTGGGTTGATCAAGTCAACTCACAGAACCCGCTTTGATACCATGTTGAATTTATGGAAAAGAGAAATACTTCATTGATTTCATTAACTTATTATAATCAGAGTACATGAACCTCTATTTATAATAGAGGAAGGTAGTAGAGTCCAATTACAATAAAACTCCCTTTGTCCCAATTACACCCAAACTCTAACACTTAAAGATAAGTCCTAGCATAATTAAATAACTCAATATAGATAAAAGACAAACATAACTCAAACTAGAACTCTTCTAGGATGTGACCATAAGATAAAGATGCCTTTGTGAGTCCTTTTTGATCTTCCAACTTATGTGATAAGGATGCCAGCTTGTGGTAATCATGGTGGGTCCTACTTCTTATGTGCTTGGGCCCATCTTGTGGGCCTTCCTTAGTCGTGTGACTCATCTTATAATACTCTTAGATATGTGGGCCTTCCTTGGTCATGTGGGTTTGGACCTATCTTCCAACAGGTTCCATCTTCTCTGCCCTCGATGGTGACTCTGCAACACAGAACGACGCTAGAACCTCCTCCGGTGACGAAACTGGAATACACATTTCGATGGCTTTTTGAGGTTGAAGCTCCAGAGAAAAAGGGGGCAAGGCCTCTGTGTTCGTTGCTGCGAGAAATATTCTCATGGCCATTGATGTCGGCTATACTAGATGAATGTGATGATAATTTTGGAAGAGGAAGAGGGCAAGCCAAGAGAGACCACCAATGCGGAGTAGAAGAGGAGGAGAACCTCACTCAGAATCTTGTCACAATGTTGATGAATGCGTTGCATGGAGTAACCGTAAACAACACACTTAAGCTTTTGGGGTTGGTAAACGAGAGGTGGTGGTCTTCATTTATAGTGGCGCCACCCATAACTTTGTTAGTTTGTCATTGGTCCAAGATTTGGACTTCTGGTGGTGCGCAAGCAGAAATTTCACAGTGACAGTGACTGACTGGTATTGCCTCTGAGGAGAGAAGACTATGCCCATACCTCAAGCTAGAAATCCAAGGACTGAAAATCAAACAACACTTTTACCTCTTTTCCATGGAGAGTACTGAAGTGGTCTTGGGGGTGGCATTAGGGTGGGCATCAAATCGAGCCGAGCCCCAAACCTACCTATGTTCGAGCTGGGCTTGATTTAAATATTTCGAACTTGAGCTCGAGCCGAGCCTAGCCTCAAGCCTAATATTGTAATCAAGCTCGAGCCCAATAATTTTAACTGAATTCGAGCTCGAGCCGAGTTCGATCATCCACCTATATTTAAAACTTTGCATAAAATACATGTCAAATAAATTGTATATAAAATTATCTATATACTCTGCATAAAATTATTCATAAAAGCTGCATAATTATGCATAAAATTTATTAAAAAAATAATTCATCTGTAAAAAAGGAGTAGTTTTGCATTTCCTCTCTCTGACAATTATTGACATTCAAAAGTCCCAGGTCCATTATTCAACTAAAAAAAAAAAAGAGATTATTCATCTAGGCTTAATAAGGTACTTAATGTTCTCACGTAAGAGAAGCATACGACGTAACAAATGAAAAAGCACAAATATGTATGTTTTTGCTTAGGAGATCCAGTAAGAATACGAAATAGTAGTATTTACCTAATTAAATTGGTAAGTATTTGACAAATCCTAAGCACATCACCAACAACCTAAGACAGAAAGTTGAAGAACAATCAACATCTAGAAAATTAAATAGTTAACTTATGCGGGCCATAATTTAGTAGAGAAAAAAAATAGATTTGGCGTCAAAATATTTTGTGAATCAAGTGTTAGACTCTCTAATATGGGTTTCTTTGTGCTCCTCTCCAGGCGAAACGGAGGAGACGACACCGAACCAGGCAGGGGTGTCGGCCCGACTCAGAGCCTCAGACGAAATAGCCTGAGTTCTGGCCTGTAGCAAGTTTTCGTGGCTGACAGTCTTTCAGTGCCCCTGATTATTAGATTCCAAAGGTAAATCCGGGAGTTCAGTAAGAATTTGTTATAGAGCTTGGTCCACTGAACGTTGCTTCTTTCGTTTTTGGGTGCAAACCATACTGAATGTATAGCCGAGATCAACTGAAGATGGCGACGCAGCCACACACACAAAAAAAAAAAGTATGTGCTTTACCGATGGAAAACACGAAGGGGCAAAAGAGATTCTATTCCCTTCTTTCTAATCCTGCAAGTTGCAACTTGCAACAGCCTATCAGTACCAAAAGAATCACACCGTTTTTTAAGGGAGACCAAACACTATCATACAGAGAGGATAATGACGCTTTTCTCTGCCTTTGTACAACCTCTCATCCTATTCTCCTCTTCCATCTATTCCACTACACCTTGGACTTGCGGCTCTTTTCTAAGTACCCACAATCGTGAAATTGAAAGATGGCTCCTTGGAAGGCTTGGAAGCTCTTCACCGCCTGAAATGGAGGAATCCATTGCTCGGTGAAAGACGAAGAGTTTCAATTTGATAAGTTAATATCGAACTCGAAGTCGAAGGGTCGAAGATGACTCCCGCTCTCAGCTCCCGCTTCCTGGGCCGCTCGTTAAGTTAACGAGTCGGTTTGCGAGCTTTCAAACTGAACCATGGTTTAGACGAGCTCAGCTCGTTAACTTAAACGAGCCTCATCTGGATCTCGAACTCAGATCGGTTCGAGATCCAGATAAATCGAATCGAGTTCGAGATCCAGATAAATCGAATCGAGTTCGAGATCCAGATAAATCGAATCGAATCGAGCTGGAACCGAGCCAAGCTCGAGCCGCTCGCGAATCGGCTCGGTTCGATGCCGCCCCTAGGTGGCATGGCTGAAATTGTTGGGGTAATGTCTGTCTGAATTGGAGGAATCTCTGGATGATATTTGAACTCGATGGGAGAAGGATAAAGTTCCAAGGAGAGCCCGCCCTAGCCAAGGTGGAGGTGTCCCTAAAAGTGATGATCAGAGTTCTGGAATATGAGGGACAAGTTTGCCTACTAGAGTATAAGGGATTTGGGATGTGGAAGAGGTGATCAAAAAGGAGGTTGCCTCAAAAGTTGGACTGATCATTGAGTTCCAGCAAGAGTTTGAAACTCCAAAAGGGCTACCACCAGCATGCTCGTATGACCATTCCGTATCCTTGAAGGCAGGAGAGTTAGCAGCCCCTTTTCCAGTCCAGTGCTAATGATTAAAAAAAAAATAACGGAGGATGGCAATTTTGTGTTGATTACAGGGCCCTCAACAATATTACAATACCCGACAAATTCCCTATTCCCACCATAAGGGATGTCTTGGATGAATTTGGGGGAGCTCAGGTTGTTTACCAAGTTGGACCTGAAATTAGGATATCACCAAATTAAGGTGAAGGAAGAGGACATGCCAAAGACAGCCTTTTGGACTCACGAAGGGCATTATGAGTTCTTGGTTATGCTATTTGGGCTCACTAATGCCCCCTCAATATTCCAAGCTTTGATGAATTGGATTTTTCAGCCACATCTGCATGATTTCATACTAGTTTTCTTTGATGATATTTTTGATTTATAGTTCAGATTATGCTGCTCACTTAGTTCATTAGAGGTTAGCTCTCCAAGTACTAGGAGAAAATCACCTCGTCGTTAACCAAAAGAAATGTTCTTTCTACAAGCAACAATTAGAATATCTAGGACATTAAATTTCAGCAAACGGTATCTCAGTTGAACCTTCCAAGGTAGAGGGAATACTCAGGTGGAATGCTCCCCTGGATGTAAAAGGGCTCAGATGATTCCTAGGGCTTACTGGTTATTACTGTCGATTTGTGGCAAGATTGCTGAATCCCTCACATGTTTAATCAAGAAAGAAGCTTTCCAATGGGATGAGGTGGCTCAGACAACATTTGAGAGGTTAAAGAAGGCAATGACCACAGTGCCTGTTTTTGCCATGCCGGATTTCTCTAAACTACTCATTGTAGAGACCGACGTTTCCAGGAAGGGAATGGGGGCAGTACTCATGCAAGAAGGGAGACCTATAGCTTACTTAAGCCAAACACTATCAGACCAATTAAAATCAATCTATGAAAAGGTGCTAATGGCCATCGTCCTAGCAGTCCAAAAATGGAGGCACTTTATTATCAAGACTGATCAAAGATGTTTGCGTTTCCTCATGGACCCATAGTTGATGGGGGAAGAGCAACAAAAATGGGTGACAAAGCTAATGGGATTCGACTTCAAAATACAGTACAAGCCTGGTAATGATACAGGGCAGCTGATGCACTCTCAAAGGAGGAATCCATAGAGATTTCAGCTATCTCTTTGTGTGTTTCACGGGATTAGAGGAATTAGAATAGGAGATACAAAAAATGACAGGGTTAGAAAGATTCAACATGAGTTGCTTGTGGACAGCTCCAGCCATCCTCATTACAACATAGTAAAGGGCTGTTTAATGTTCAAGAACCACCCAGTGCTGCCCCCTACAACAGCCTGCATTCCAAGACTACTCAAAGAGTTTCATTCACCCCCTTCAGGAGGCCATTAGGGGTACTTTCGCTTCTATAAGAAGATCGCCGACGTGGTACATTGGACTGGTCTTAAAAGAGATGTGCAAAGATTTGTGGAATCTTGTGAAGTTTGCCAAAGAAATAAACGCAATGCCCTCACATCGGCTGGGTTGCTCCAGCCCCTCGTATCCTTCACTGGGTTTGGGAAGACATCTCATACGATTTCCTAGGTGGACTCCCCTAGGCTCATGGTTTCGACACAATTCTGGCTGTAGTTGACAGATTGACCAAGTACAGCCATTTCCTACTCCTCAGCCATCCGTACATAGCAAAGCAAGTAGCTGACTTATTTGTTAAGGAAATCATCCATCTAGATGGTTTCCATGGTCGATTGTGTTAGATAGGGACCGGGTCTTTGTTAGTTATTTTTGGAAAGAACTTTTTAAGCAATCGGGTACTCATCTCCGAATGAGCTTTGCCTATCATCCTCCAACATATGGACAAACCGAAGTATTGAACTGGTGTTTGACAGCGTATCTACATTGTTTTGTGGGAGAACATCCTATGCACTGGCTCAAATGAACACCTTGGGTTGAGCTGTGGTAGAATACTACTTATCACCGAGTAGCGGGGATGACCCATTCAGCGCTATATGCAAAGGATCCACCTTGCCTTTTAAGGTATTCCGATTCCACACCTCTAGTGTGTTAGGAATTGGATGCTCTAATTCAATACTAATGAGAGTAATAATAATCGTAGAAGAAGAAATAATCAAGCATGAAAACCAACAGATTTATACAAGTTCACCTCAAGGTGAGACTATGTCCTATCTTCCACCACTGCAATAATTTACTAAGATGATGAAGTAGTTTACAAGTGAAATCGCACACACTCAAGTGTTTTTCTCTAACCTCTCACAGCAACAACAAATGATCCTTTTCGATAATGACCCTAATATTGGCGCCCCAAAATATAAAAAGAAACAACAATCAATATATAGCGGACCTTTCGGGGGCTCCCCGCCCCCTTCCAATCCCCACGACGACCTTACCGCAAAGGTCGATCCACATACCGACTCTACGTAAAGCATTAATTAGGCTCCACCACTTAACATGGTGGACGATGTCCATTAGTAGTTACAGGAACAAGATAAAATTCTGCTAGAACTTAAGGCCAATTTAGACAAGGCCCAATCCCAAATGAAGATCTATGCTGATAGCAATACAGAGAGGTTCAATTTCAGGAGGGGGATTTAATTTATCATAAACTACAGCCCTACGGCCTGAGGTCTTTGGCTCGTTAACCGAATGAAAAACTCGGTCCTAGATTCTACGGACCCTATAAAGTGCTGGAAAGGAATTGGGGAACTAGCGTACTGGCTGGACCTACCAGCATACTCCAGAATCACCCTGTCTTCCACGTGAGCCACCTAAAAAACCTGCAAGTATCCCAGTTTCATGCCAGCCATTGAACCCTGGCAATTCAAGTCTACAGCAGGAGGGGTAAAAGAGGAAAAGAAGTTGGAGAAAGTTTGAAGGGCTCAGGAGCCGATTGAGGAAGCTCCACTTGGCAACACATGCACTGTCCTTTAGGAAACGGTTACAAATAGAGAATGGACAAATAAAGGACATGAGGGGAGGAGGGGGGCAGTGGAGAGCAGCGCACAGGAAAATCAGCGATAATTGGGAGCTTCTAGACCCTCGACGTTTAGTCAGGTGCTGGAGTCGGCTGTAGTTCTGAGTCTGATAAATTGAATGTAATTTCGTTTCTGTGATCAAATTTTGGTTTTCAACAGAAACTATGAAGCAGCACAGTGGTAGTTTTTTGTTTTTTTTTCTCCTACTTTTCATAATCTGCTCTGGGCATTTCTTCATTTGTTTATTTATAGCACATTGTGTCATTCTTCTGTCTAACATCTTTCTCGAGGAATATCAGTTCTGTGCATCAAGAGAAGCAAGACAGTTACAGAGAAGTCCCATAAGAGAGTTTATTGAGTATTTGCATCAGGCTTTTCTTTTGAAACGGTGATGATTTTATTACGAAGCAAAGCAAGAGAATACTATTTGAAAGTATCATCAGGCTTAGGTGTAGTTATCCACCAAATCATACGAGTGAATTGAAAGTTTGGTGTGATTTTTGTTTTTATTATCCCATGAGAATGCTTTTCTGATTTTTGACATCACCCAAAAAATGGAAACTGTCCTCCATTTCTAGACAGTATTTTTGTATGATTTGTTTTTCAGCAGTTTCTGAGTTACAGTGGTTGCTGAAAACTCAATTGCACCATGGGGTTTTCTGTGTTCACTGGTTTGTTTTAATGCTGATGCAGCTCACTAAAAACTAAGAAGTTCAATCTTAGAGGCAAGAAGTGGGGATAAACTTGACAAGGAAATAATATCATGGAGAGAAGTAATTTGCTACTAAGAAGATGATCAGAAATCCACTACAAATTTCCATATTGGCACTCCTGCATTCCAAATGAACAAATCCACCCAGAACATCACATTACACAGAGATTAGTATGACATGTGATTGGACTAAATTTTGCCCACACAAGTAGGTAATGATAGCATGTTTGTGAAAAAATTCCTAGAATAGCTTTCAACAAAGAGCTTCACTTCATGCTGTTCAAATAGCCAACTTCCTGTTATTTGAGCAAAAAAATAATTTGAAGAAACTGCTTCATGTCTTTCTACAAAAAGCTTTTACGTATTGTTTTGTTTACTACATGTAAGGCTTCTTTTGTATGTGTGGACCTCTTTCGTTAAGTTTCTATCTGGATAGTTACATCGTGATTATCATCAGCAACTAGTTGAAATTAATGATAGAATAGATCTTGACCTAATTTATGTATAAAAAGTTGCTTCTTATTAGTATTTTTTATTTTTAGTATCTTTTAGTAAATCTATATTTCTAATTTTTTTTTCTGATTTGGCAGCATTTGGACTGTTGATTTGGCATATTTGCTGCAGAAATTTTCTGTTAGCTTTTCTTTTCTGACTGTAACTCTGGGAGCGAACCCAAATTTTTCTGCAGAGACCTATTACAAAGTGAGTCTATGGACTATGGTGTGATAAAAATGTTTAAGTTAGTTATTGCACGTTTTCTTTGCTTGAGGACAAGATGTAATTTAATACTGGCAAGGCTGTTTATTGTCCTATGTGTCACTTTTGTCGAACTTGCTTGTCATAGCTTCCTTTCCATCTGATGACTTTTGGATGCATAGTTGTCTATTAGTAGATTGGCTGCAGATTGAACTGTTACATGTCCTTATTTTTCTGACTGCCTCTGTACTTGCTATACCGTGAAAGACTTAAAATGGTCATACATCAATTTTAGATGAGTGACGATTGTATATGAGTTTATTCCAAGCCAAAAGCACCACCACTCCACTTAAGTTGGATGTTTCTGCAAACTTGTTTTTGTTCCCCAAAAAAAAGGCACTTACACTACATGTCTGTGGCCTCTGCTTATTCCTCTCAGGAGAATAAGAGAGAAGGCATTATACAATAGAGGCTGAATAAGTCAATTATGCATACATTTCCTTATTTTAATGTAGGGCTTCTGAATACATGCAGGAGCAGTTACAGAGCGATGTTGGTCGTGTGGATAAATTATTTGGAAAAGCCAGAGAATCAGGAATTGACATAGAGGTATTTCACATAACTTTGTCCTATTAGATGTCCTTACTGTTAAGCTTATCAGGCAAAGCCCGTGGCTTTCTTCATTGCTTTTCAGTTCCTTCAAAGATTTTCCATGATTAATTTATTTTCTCTGTCATCACCATCATCATGGTTGGTCTGTTTTGTATGCTTATGGATGGTCTCTCTCAAAGAAGGGCTTTCTGTATGAGTTATGATTATATCAGGCAAAGTAAATGCGAAGGCTGCTTTTTGTGTTCATGCTACCCAGGTTGGTGTGTAAGCGTGGGTATCAAACAAGATTGCTGGTTGAACAAAATCCACTATCTGAAGCCAAATTTTGGTTCATTATAATGTTCTTTAATCAGTCGATTATTGAACTTTTGATTAGCTTATTTGCTGTTTTCTTACAACATTAATTTAATGCTTGATCAAAATAGCATTGTCTGCAGCATCTACTAAGCAGATGATGGAGTTAGTTTACTATGTAATAATACTTTTTTATTCATTATATAGCATGACAGAGTTTTCCCTCTGGATCCTGGGTGGCTCCTGGAATTTGCTGTAAAGTTGCCTTGTTTATGATAAAATTTACATTTTCATATTTACAAAGCAATGTGGAGCACAAAAGTTTCTTATGGTATCCAAGTGGTATATGTGTCATAGTTCTTTCTTTGTTCACTGTGTATACTTACCAGTTAGTAGTTCATACTTGTGAAACTTGTGGCAGAAGTAGAATTTTGTGTGAACATGAATATTTCTTTTACGTAAGGTTAAGGCTGGAAGTGTGGATCCTATGAATTGCACCGGTGAAATGACATAAAGAATCATGATTGAGCTAAAGGGAAATGTCAATGAGTTAGCACCAAGATGAATAAGTGCGGGGAATGAGCATTCTGTATTGCAACATAAACAATTACAAGCTATTTCAGAAAAAAAAAGTGGAACTGACAAGAAGATTCTGACACCATGGAATTGATTATTTGATTAAACCAATGCAACTTTCTGACTGTTTATCCTCATCTTGAATAATTCCATCTAAACAGATATTCGTCCAAATCATTTCAGATCTGATTTATGCAGTCTGCTGGTGGCTACTAGTTTTAAATTCTTAGCCCTTTTTTGCCTGTTACTCTGTGGTAATTCCAGGATATCAGCTGAGCTGTTTAATGGTGTTTTCAGAAGCTTGGAACCCAGAATTTATCGGGAAAGATTATTCTTGACTGAAGGACCTGATGATATGATGAGGCATGTTAGAGCACTTAGCCTAGCAGTTGCAACTGCTCTTTTGTATTAGTGATAGAAAGGTTTTAAGGTTGCATTCAGTTTTTCTCGTAGTTCTACATACAGTAATAATTATGACACGACAATCTGAAACTTACTGCTGTTTCCACTTTCTTTTACAGCCAAGAGATATGTTTGTTGAATCTTGTAATTGTTCAGTGCAGGTGCATTAGTGGCGAAGAAATCTCTATGCTTATTTTGTCTGGACAGTTTATTGCTGTTGCTTTAGTTGACAAGTACAAGTTAAGGTATTCTGCTAGAGGTTCTTTAATATGTGTAATTATATTTCTGGTGCCAACGCATGCAAAATTTGTTGACTTGCTAGTAACAAAATTAGGGGCATCTCAAAGTTGGTCACTGAATAAATGTCATCGCCTTTTTTTATGCTGTCTATATAGAAGCATGGAAGGGCTTTTTCCTGTGAACTTTATTATTTTATCAGGAAAAATATAGCTGTTGTCAAAGCTTTTTCGTTTTTCTTTCTCAGAAGAGTTCTACATTTTCTTTCTTTTTTCCTTAGATGTCAGCATATATGTTGAGTGTGCTTATCTTTTTCTTGGAAGTGGAACTTGAGAATTTTTTAGAATGAGAGTTAAGGAGGAATACAAGAATGATTGAGAGAAAAGAGGGAAAGCGAGTTTACACATGTTTACTCTCTCACACATTCTATTTATAAAGACTTTGTAAAAGTTATGCTTGAGAAGGAGAACAGGGATAAAGTAAGAACGAGAGAGAAGAGTGCATGAGCAGCACAAGTTGGAGGCTGAAAATCGTGCCTCCCTTTTTCTTTTATTCGCTTAAGTGATTACATGTATATTACAATAATACCCCTTATAACCTCAATTAACATAACTTCATGAATACAACTCAAAATTTAACCAAACTTGAACCATTGGTTCCTAACATGACATATAGTCTATAGCTAACTCCAGCTGTATACACCAGTACTGAGAAATGACCAAAACACCCTCACACAGATTTTAACGCTCCCCATAAGCTGGAGCAAATAAATTATCAAGAAGCCCCAACTTGTTACAGAAAACTTCAAACTCTTTCTTACACAAAGCTTTAGGAAAAATATTGTGATCAACGAACATAGCATATAATGTGATCATTGCTCCACTCATCATGGCCTCATGGATGAAAGGATGATCAACCTCTACATATTTTGTATGTTTATGGAATACAAGGTTGCTAGGAATGAAGATTTCAACCTAATAATCACAGTGCATGGTCATGGCCTCTATAGTAATAAAACTCATCTCCTGTAACACTGATGTGACCCCCATGAGTTCACTTACTGTATGCACCATTGCTCAGTATTCAGCTTCTGAAATTAATTGAGACACCGCATATTTTGTTTCTTACCCTTCCACCTAACCAAGCTTCTGCCAACAAAAACACATTAGTCAATAGTAGATTTTCTATCCAATTTTTGACCCTGCATAATCTGAATCTGAGTATGCCTCAATCTTTAAGTGACCATGAGGTGCATAAAACAAACCTTGTCTTGATGTTCCCTTTACGTATTGTAATATCCTGAGCTGCCTCCAAATGAACCTTTCAAGGATATTCCATGAATTAATTGACCATGCTAATAGCAAATGGACTCTACTTAAGACCATAAATGACTTACTTCACTTACATACTTTTTCAGTTTCCCCTTGAGCAACATGCCTTGGAGGTCGCTCCATATACACGTCCTCATCTAAGTCACCTTATAAGAACACATTTTTAATATCCAATTGAAGTAAAGGCCAATACTAGGTCATTGCCACTGAAACAAGAATCTGAACAGAGGATAATCAATCGACATGAGAGAAGGTTTCAGACATATCTAATGAGTTTTTTGGGTTGTGCCCGCTTCCATCCCAAAATAACTAGCCACTTAGAAGGCTTATTGCTCAACCTTGTAACCCATTAACGTTTCTTCTCATTTTTCAATGTGGGACTCTTTCACACTCAACATTCTCCCTCACTTACTTATAACAGGTCTGAAACATGAGTAGAAACACTCTAATGGGGCACACAGACTCCTTGATGGAGCCCACAACACAAATAACTTGGGTAACACAAAACTGCGTTGGCCCACACACACAACCTGCTCTGATAATGTGATGAGTTTTTGGGTTGAGTCTGATTTCATCCCAAAGTAACTAGCCACTTAGAACGCCTATTGTTCAACTTTATAAAATATTGACTTTTCTTCTCATTTTTCAGTGTGGGACTTTTTTCCCACTCGAAAAGATCAACACAACACTATAAGTTTGGGTATACCCTTTAGCAACAAGACGAACTTTATATCGTGCAATAGATCCATTACTATTGTATTTCATTGCATATACCCAAGGACAACCCACAAGTGTAGTACCCAAAAGCAAGTCACATAATGTCTCCGTCCCACGATCAAACAAAACATCTATCTCTACGTTCATAGCTTGTTTCTACAAAGGCGATAACAAAGCTTCTTGCAGTGATGAAGAAATAACACAAGAAGATAATGATACAGCAAACTCTTTAAAGGACTCAGAGAATGAATCAAAAGAAAAAACTGAGAAGAGGATTCTGAATACATGTATGAGCACCTTTACATATAGCTAGCACAAGTGCAGTGCCTCAGACAAAGAAGGTGCTAGCACAAGTTGTGAGGAGAAAGGCTTTTGTGGTGTCTTTGTATATTTTTTGCAATGATACACTTGTAACGGTTTGGGTGATTCAACATGTGGCACAAAACCACAAACTGCCTCCACACGACTAGGAGCAACAGTTTTGAATGAAGAATAACACTAGGCAAAGTAATATGCATGGGAAAATATTGAGTATCTTCAAAAAATTGTAACATTAAAGGACATAGGTTTTTCTAGTAGATGGACAATAACATTTATAATTCTTCTGTGTTTTAGAATATCCCAAGAGAACACATTTGACAATTTTGGGAGAAAGTTTATCAATTTTAGGACCAAAAACATGTAGAAAATAGACAACCAAAAATTTGAGGACACAACGGAAACAACTCACTATCAGGCTTGAGAATATGGAAAGGAATTTTGCCACTCTGTACTAAAGACGACATCCTGCTAATAAGTAACAAGCAGTGAGAACTACATCAACCCAATAGGACTTAGGGAGATGCATATGAAATAACATTGTGCGTGCAACTTCGAGTAATTGGCGTTTTTTCCTTTCTACCATACCATTTTGTTATGGAGTATATACACAAGAAGATTGATGAATGATACCAGTAGATTGACATAATAAAGTAAATTTATTATTCATAAACTCAAACCCATTGTCTGTAAGCAAAACCTGAAGTGAAGTACCAAACCAAGTTTTTATTTTATTATAAAAATTCAGAAACACATCAAATACTTCAGACATCTCCTGTAAGAGATATACACACGTAGACCGACTAAAGTCATCAATGAAGGACACAAAATACTTATACCAAAAAATACTAGTAATAGGACATGGTCCCTGTTGATTGGGAAAAGTCTCACATTGAAAAATGGGAAGAAAAATTAATGGCTTATAAGGTTGAGTAATATGTCTCCTAAGTAGCTAGTCATTTTGGGATGAAACTGGGCTCAGTCCAAGATGGTATCAGAGCAAGTTGTGTGTTCGGGCCAAGGCACAATTTGTTCTCCCTAGGTTATCTTTGTGTTTTCGACTCCATGAGGTAGGAGTCTATGTGTAATGGGCTCCATGAAGTAGGAGTCTGTGTGTCCTATTGAGGCTTCGTGTCCATGTCTCAGGCCTGTTATGTGTAAAGCTTGCATGTGAAGTGGAGCATTGAGTAGGAAAAAATTCCACATTGAAAAATGGTAAGAGAAGTTAATGGGTTATAAGGTTGAGCAATAGGCCTTCTAAATAACTATTCATTTTGGGATGGAATTGGGATCAAATCCAACAGTCCCTATATATCTGAATGAATTACTTCAAAAAGACTATTACTAGACGATTGACTAGTAGGAAATGATGCTCGCCAATGCTTCCCTCCTTGACATGACTCACACTAAAATTGAGAATAACTTTACAGGAGATAGATGGCCGAATTGTAAATTTCTCTAGAAAGGTGTACTATTAACATGAAGTGCTAAGGATGTATGTGGTGAGGAACCCTCCAAGTGATACCTCCCATCTCTCTCACACCTTGAACTAATCATCTTCCTTGCTTGGAGGTCCTGGAAAACACAATTAGTATGGTAGAATGTTACTAAATAGTTAGAGATTTTGAGATTTTACAGTTAGACAAAAGATTGATAAGAAATTTAAGAACTAATAAAATGGAATCAAGGAACAATGAGGAAGTAGGTTGAATAGAACCTACTCTCACTAATCAAGGATGATGAACCAGCAACAAGTGTAACTTGTTTGCATACCAAGGATAGACTAAGATTAAAAACAATGAAGACATACATGCCATGTGAGATGATGCACTTGAATCAATAACCCATGTAGACACTGGATGCACATGCAAAACAGATTCATCTGATATAGCCAGAGTAGATTGAGGTACAGACGTAGAGGTAGATGTTAATTGGGCTTGTTACAGCTCATCCAACACAAAATGCACAATATCACCTACAGGAACCGTAGAGGCCTCGTTATTCCCAAAAACACTAAAGTTCCACCATGCCAGTTTACCAAACTTCTCCTAGCATTTCTATGAAACATGATTAGTGCGTCCATAATGAGCGCACTGTCTATCACCTCTGTTTCTGCCTCTTCTGCTCTCCTCCACGTCATCTATTGCCTCCATTGCGACCACGATGCATTTCTCACCAATTTGACCTATACTGAATGTTGAGGGCAATAGTCTCAACGGTAGGTGTTTCCTTACTAATATGTGTGGTCACAACTAATTCTGCATGCATAACCCTATTAAATGCATTAGGGAGTGAAGGCATATCATCTGAAGCATGCAATTTGGGTCAGACTGCATCATATGCAAGTTCAAGACCTTCCAAAATTAAGCTATTTCCTATCAGTAGTAAAAAGGTGACATATACTCATCTCTCGAGAATACTCTACAACTTGCTATAGTAATCAATAACTTTCCTGTCATCCCTCATTAGACCGAACAATTTAGCATAAAGTTCATAAATTGCCGTCAAATTACTCTCTTGGGCATACATGGATTCAAGTGACATCCAAATCTCCTTTGTTGTTTCACAACTCATAACTTGATTTCGGAGTTTGGAATTCATGGTATTGAGTAGCCAAGTCATTACTTGGCTGTCTTCAGCTTCCCAATCATCATTCACTTGAACAGGAGGATCATTTCTCAAGTATTTAGTTTTTTCTTTGAACTTTCAAATATATTCGAATTGATTTCAACCAGCTTAAGTAATTCTGGTCATTCAACCTTTCTGTAGTTATCACAATTTTCTTCTTTCCATCTAAAATTTTCACTTCCTTGGTTGGTGGAAACACTTCATTGGAATCAACCATCTTAAAACCTCAAAAAAAGTCAAAATTGAGATATGTGCAGTTTATTTGGGCCTCACACAAGATAAATAGGGCTGGAAAAAAGTTCCAACTAGTTTACCTCTACTCACTTTGGTCACCAACAAATCAAATTGCTCCATTAATACCACAATTGAGGCAAGAAAATGATGACATAACCCTTCAGATGGGTGGCCTGTGCAGGTAGAAATTGGGAAAGTCCCTATTGAAGAGCATATATGGAAGAGTCTTACATGATTCTCATTGTAAAAAGTCTTATAGAGCCACAATTAATATAGTGGAGTCTTACCGGTGTCTCACAGGAGGAAGTCTCACAGAAGTGTGTCAGTTAAAGGTGTTTTAGTTGTGTTAGTCTTCTATTTATGTTCAGTTCTTCAATTGTTCTAAGACTTGTCTTTTAGTGTTTAACTTTGTCTGTAACTGGAATAAGGATAATTTGATTGTAATTGGATTCTACTTATTTCTTCTATTATAAATAAAGACTCGTTGTACTCAAATTACAACAAGTCAGTGAAGTAACTCTTTCCAAGAAATTCATCAGTCCCAATAGTTGAACCCTTTAAAAGTACAATCCTCTCATAGAATTGCTCTTATTAGTAGTAGAAACCATTAACTCTAAAGTTATGGTAGAAAAAAAAGAAAAACTTCTGACCTTTAAGTTCAATCAGATGAAATTCTTGAAATCCCCTTTTCTGGAGTATGTAAAAGCATATAGAGAAGCAGAACACGCCTTTGAAGACCATTGCAGTAAGATCTCACTACTCTGATACCATGTAAAAAAGTTATGCTTGAGAAGGAGAAGAGAGATGAAGAAGCAAGAAAAAAGAGAGAGAAGGGGGAGAAAAGAGTGCATGAGCAGCACCCTTTGGAGGCTGAAAATTGTACCTCCCTTTCTCTTTTATTCATTTAAGTGATTACATGTATAAGATTACAATAATACTCCTTACAACTTCAACTCACATAACTTCATGAATGCAACTCAGAATTTAACCAAACTTGAACTATAGGTTCCTAACATGACATATAGCCTATAACTAATTCCAGTTGTATACATCAGTACTGGGAAATGCAACATACCATTGCACAGATTTCAACAGATTTATTTCACTTAGAATCAAACTCAAACTAAACTACCCACGTCCCAATTATACCTCTATTGAACTTAACCAAAGTAAGACATTAATAGACATAATCTAAACTAATAACTTAGACAGGAATCTTGCTCCATTTTATCTTCTTCCATATTTCCTAGCTGTTCCTTCTTTTAACAACTTCCACTAATAAGACTGTCTCCTTTGTGAGACTTGCTTAAACTCTACGAGATTATTTCTTTCATACTCACCCTTAAACTGGAGTTTGTGACTGCAGCTTGTAAGACAAAAAGTTTTGTCTAACTTTGATTAGCTCACTCCATCTTGGATAGACACCAGTACTCCATTATCTATTATCCATCTTGGTTATCTTGAAGAAGCTTGATTCTGATCAGTAACTTGATCAACTTTTCATCTCCACTTTTAGCAAACTTATACTGGCTTCAACACCATTCTAATACTATATACTAATAACTAGACAGGAATCTTGCTCCACATTTTTTTTTATGCTTCTTTGACTTTCCTCTGGTGAACAACTTCCCACTTGGGAGACTTCCTCCTCCTTGAAACTTAGCTTACACTCCACGAGACTGCTTCTTTTACAAAACCATCTTCTGTATTGTTAGTTTTTATATCGCGTAATACTTTTTCATTTTCGGGAATTTGATTGCTCTCAGTTTCTTTATTGATGGTTCATCTTTGTGGTAAAAAATGTAATGGAAAAAGGTGATATTGAAGAGAGAAAAGCAAGATGTTAAGAGAAGAAAGAGGAGAGTAAGAGACCTCCATTTGAGTCTGGTTGGGGGTTGAGCTTGACCCCCTCTTCTGTTTATTCAATGGGATTTAGCAAAGTACAAAAATACCCCTTGCGTACTTAAATCACTTTAACCCTTATCTCTCCCACTTTACATAACTAAATTGCATGAAATTAAGACTAAGACATAATCAAACATGTAGAATAAGAAAATGTAGATATCAGAAACATATGCTGATGCAAAGTGACCAAAATACCCCTCAATAGATTTTCTAACATGTAATAACAAATTTGTTTTTCACAGCTGTCAGTCATGGCTAGAGGATATCTATTTCTCAGAATACATTGGTGGGAGCCCAGGATATACTGGTAAGATTGTTTTTCTTTCTTTCTTTTGTTCCCCTTTTTTGTGTCATCATTTAGAAGAATCCTTTCTTTTTTAACCTGCATGTCTAAAAGCTGTCCATTGGTTGCTCATATTGCGTTCCAACTTGGCCAAGTATCAAATTTGGGGTCAGAATCAGTGTCAACTTATCTTGTTCCAGATAAGTTAACAACCTGTGCAAATTGTGAGGCTCATGTTAGATGCTATTCCAATTGGTATTTTCACTTAAAAATAGTTTACTGAACCGATGAAACATTATTATGAAGCTATCTTGAATTTTTGTCTAAATATTCTAAAAAATAAGATTTCTTTTATGTTTCTCAGTTTAAGTCTTCACTAAACTGTTTCTTGTATACTGTGGTGAGACTATGAGAACATTATTACCATTAGATCTAATACCTTGAATACTTTTTTCATATATATTGCAATCTTATCTTCGTTTGTAAGTCATCTAAAGTTTACACATTGTTAATATCCTTATGTGAAACTTTGATTTGTGAATCACCCAAGTACTTCTGGTTTCATTTTATGTTCTAGGCCACTTTGTTGTTATATGTGGTTACGATGCTGACAGAAAGGAATTTGAAATAAGGGATCCTGCCAGTCCTAGGTAATCTATGAAACACTGCTTCTCTATTGCTGCATTACATACTTGGATTAACAACATTAGCATTTTTTACGCCTGTCATGGATGCGTACTTTCCTTGGTAGTCTCAGTTAAGTTTGTTAAGTTGGGTCCAAGGCCCATCCTAAAATGAATAGCCAACTTAGGAAACCTCTTTCATTACTAATAAACTCAAGATTTTTGTACTCATTAATCCATGTGAGACTATTCTTTAACACTAGTTTTAGGTGTAAGTCATCTTTTTGTGGCTTTACAAGTGGATAGTTTAGGTGTAGGCCCTCTTTTTGTGGCTCTACAAGTAGATAGTTTAAGTGTAGGCCCTTTTTTTGTGGCTCTACAAGTGGATAGTTTAGGTGTAGGCTCACATATGAATATTTGTTCTAATACCATGTTAAGTTGGGTCTAAGGCCCATCCCAAAATGACTAACCAACTTAGGAAACCTCTTTCCTAACTAATAAACTCAAGATTTTTATACTCATTAATCCATGTGGGATTATTCCTTAACAAAGTCACTTTAAACTTTTACTATGAGGTTGTGCTGTAGGAAATACGAAAGAGTTTCCATGTTGTGCTTGGAGAAAGCTCGGAAATCATTTGGTACAGATGAAGATATTCTATTGGTATCTACTTTTCACTCTTTATCTTTTTGTATCAACTTTTGAACTCGACTTTCGTAGAATTATTCAAGGGAACTTTGGATTAAGATCCAAATCTCTGTAGGTGCTAAACTTCCACTAGTAAGGGTTTGTTTGAGTCTCACCAGCTTTTAGCAATGCAAGTATTCTAAATTAGTTCGACATGAATTTTGTTGTGCAGGTCTCACTTGAAAGAAAAGCGGGTGTAAACAAATTCTCTGCGTAGCATTTCTGATAGAGCAGAAGACATAGTTGTAAATCAGTTATGGTCTGCGCATCCTGTGTAATTGTATAGTAGTTTCATTTTCCTCTTGGTGGGATTTGGCTGGTATCATTCTGCCAGAGAGACCGTGCTATTAAAAATATCATATAGAATACATATACGGTGTAAGAGATGGATTTGCCTGCTGCTACTGGCAAGATCCTTATGCAACACCATCTACGGTTCATTTCGTTCGGAAGACGTTGTGGTCAACCTTGGCACTATTTACATTTCGTACCCTTAAGGTTTGTTCGGAACCCCTAAAAAAAATAATTAAGAATTTAATTATTATTATTTCAAAAAAAAAATGGTTAAAAGGAGAATTTGATTATTATATTATTTATATTAAATATTTTAAAAATAATAATGGTCATTTTGTATCTTTTTGGGGGTTCCAAACATACCCTTAGCCATGCTAGCAACAAATGCCAGAATAGAAATAAAATCATGAGAACATCTTATTCGAATAACCGTGGTTGAGTCAGTGGGGTGCCTATAAAAACAACAGTAGGCAAAACGGTTTCATTTTCCAATTGATTTCTTGTACTTGGTATTAGAATGCCTTTGTTAAAGTGGAATTCAATTTCTAAAATAGAATCTTTTGCACGGGGTGCAAATAAGAAGAAATATTAAAATTTCCAGTCAAATGTATTTAAAACGAATCTATTTAAATAAAGTAAATTCATTCTATCAGGAAATATATTAAAAGAATAAAATTTCAACTCTTAAATAGATAAGTGAGAAATTTAATTTTCAAATAAAGTAGAGTTTTGAATTATATTTTTATTAAAAATATAATTAACCATTTATATAGTATTAAATATTAAAATTTATAGTTATAATTAACTCATAATTAATAAATTAAACATGTAATTGAAAACAAAAGCCATCTGAATTTTATTGAGACTTATTTTAGACTAAAGAAATTCTAATTTAAAATAAATTAGAATACAAAATTATATTTTTATTAAAACATATTATAAACCTTTAGTAAGTAGTAAAGTTTAAAAATTATACTTTTAAACATGCAATTGAAAATAAAAGCAGTTTGCATTTTCCTCAGACTTATTTTAAACTTAAGAAATGTAAAATTTACATTCTTAAAGAAAACAAATGTAACTCATAAATACTTAAGAAGTAAGACCATTAAAATAATACAGTAGATTTTATAAAAATAAATTATTATATTTAATATAATAAAAATATAATAAAAATATAATTCTTAAAAAAATTTTGGAAGTTAGTCAGGTGACATATCATGACAATAAGAGATAAGGCCCTTCCATCCTTATTGTCGAACAGTAAAGAGAGTCGGGACATTTGCCCTAATGCAAAAAGGCCTCAAATTGTGAAAATAGAGAGAACAAACCAAAGAGAAGGGAAGGGGGGGGGTGTTGTTGGTGCTAGTCTCAGCCCGTCATAGATGATGGGGAGGATTCTTGGTGGGGAGGACAGGTTAAACATTGTAATTTAATAAAACATAAGATACTTTATAAAATTTTAACACAAAATGTCACTTACTAACCTATAACTAAAAATAAAAATAAAAATTGTAATTTTAAGAAAACATATTACCCATAAAATACATTGTAAATAATGTATTTAATCTTATATAACTAAATAGGAATTTTATAATATTTTTTTTCAAAATGATTTATAACCCATAGATAAAATATTAATTTTTTAAAAATGGACCTTATAAATAGTTTTAAAAATGTCAACCACAGTAGCCAATTAGTAAGCCAAAATTTTAAAATTATATTTCAATTAATAGCCAACAAATGAATAAATTATAAACGTAAAATAATTTAATAATCAATAAATGAAATAAATAATCAAATTTTAAGTAAATGTATTATAAAATATAAATAAATAGAAATTTAAAAAATAATTTAATTAACTCATAAAAATAAATTGAATATGTAAATGAAAGAATAGCTTATAAATAAGTAAATAGATGATTAGAAATACAAATAACTAAAAATTACCCTTTATTAAAGTTTAAAAATAATTCCTAAATTAACCTAGAAACCTAACATTGTAATTTCAAATAAAACATAAAATACCTTATAAACATTTAAAACAAATGTCATTAAGAACCTAACTAAATAGAACATTAAAAATTAGATTTTTATTTTAAACATATTATTACCCATAATTTAAATAACTTAAGTCATTTAATAATTGATAGATTACCATAAATTATATAATAACCCTTAAAATAAATTATATATAATTTAAGTCATTCAACAATCTATTAATTTGAATGGTCTGGCCAGGACAGAGAAGAGGCTCTAGGACCCCGTTCACTCAAACGATTGAACCAATCTGAAAAGATCCAAAAAGATTAAAACTTGCAGAAAGAGTCGACCACTTCAAAAGGTTAACTCAAGCCTCAAAGGAACCAACTACAAGTTACAGAAAGTCAAAGAAGTCAACCACTTTGAAAATAATCAACTATGTTTCAGTGTAAAAGCATATTCGTTGCATAAAGAAAATCGAAGGGAAAAGAAGTTGACCACATGTAGAGGAGTTGACTACATGCATTTGAAGAGTTGTGGGGAAAAGCAAAAGAAGTCAGATCACTATTTATGTAATCAACCATATTCTATGAAAATAAAATATGTCAACCTTCCAAGCTGAAATCCGGGAGTTGTAGGTATCCAAAACTTGAATTAGGTTTCGCAGCAACAATAGGATTTAATGCTTATTTTTTCAGAAATTTTAGACCTATTTTTGCACTAGTTTTAAAAAATGACAAAAATCATTTTCTAGCCACAATGGCTAGTTTTTTAGTGTTAGGGGACCTTTCTATTTAATCCAACCTTGCCCCAAAGATTGAACTTTGTAGCCACAACATTTTTCAAGCCCCCTAAACCTCAAGCACAATTTTGAGAACTTGAGTTTCCTCCAAGGTCCAAAATGAAGTTGAATTTGAAAGTTTCATTTATTGAGCTAAGAATTTTTTTATTTTCAAATATTTATTTGCTTAAGTATCTCTTTTGCTAGAATCTTTGTACTCATCCTTTTACATCATATCATAATATTTTTAAAATTTAAATTTGAAGGGGCTTTTTACATAGGATTGATTGTTTGTTTAAAATTTTAATAATCTAAGTATTTAACATATTTTTACTTTAAAATCTATTAATTATATTTGGCTAAGTATACTGAATTAGTGCCATTACACTTTGAAACCATTTCTTAATGTTCATATGACTACTCATAGGCTATCATTTGAAATCATTTATTCAGTATGGTTGTTTTATGTGCTATCCCCCAATTTGAAATACTAATCTGAAATTCTCCCCAAACTTATATTTTAAATCCAGTTATTGACAACTATTTGAATTGTTACAGAAGTAAGCACATAGGATCGAGAGTTCTTTTTATTTGTACTTGAATTGTGAAACCTACCTATATTAGAGGCTATTGTAAAAGGGCTAAATTGAAAGCAAATAACCCTTGCATTATTTTTCATCAAAAATATTTTTCGGACAAATCTCATCAACTATATCACACTGACAAAAGTTTTGTCGACAAAGACTTAATGTTGGCGAGATTTTATGCCAATAAAAGATTCTAGTTTTTTTAACCTTTTTTCCAGGAAATTTTTTGCCAAGTTTAAATTTTAACGTTGATGACTTGTATAATTTTGTATATTTTATCACTTCTTAACTTTAAACTTTAGTCTAATTTTATTTATTATTATTGGTTTTAGGTTTCACTGTTGTCATTTAATTTTATTTCAGATTTGAAGAAAAGAAATATTCAAAGTTCACACGTGCTATTTAAGAAATAAAGATCAAGTTGACTTGACTTGATCTTTGAAAGATTACATGGGGGGAAAGATTTACGTTGGTGGTTTTGGATTTATGAGAGTTTCACATCTTTTGGCTATTTGACTTGGATTTGGCAAGCACGGAAGGAAAAAAAAGAGGATTATTCGGTGGAGTTTTGAAGGATGTGACTGAAGGGAGAGAAGAGAGGGATTCAGAGGAGTTTTTCAAGAGGATTCGCCAGAGAGGAGAGGATGGACGGCAAGAGGATTTTTTAGTATTCTTTTTCTTTTATTCCCCTCAGAAAACAAGGTGGTGAATTCGTTTATGTTGAATTTCGTTTTTAGCATGAACTAAATTTTCTTTATTCTAGGAAAACGATGTAACCTAGCTTCGAATTATGCATGTTTTTCTATTCTAATTTGAAGTAATTTTCTTCTATGTTTGTCTGATTTATTCTGGGCTTATTACTTCTAATTGACTGGCCATAAATTAGATGATTTTGATCTTGTGATTTGCTATCGAAAGAGGGAATTATAGGATAGATCTTGGATATTTCGGCATAGGTAAATATAGAGATTGAAAGACTTGTATGAACCTATGTAGTATTAAAATCGTTGATGTTAATGTTTTCTTATTTTATTAATTTGCATACTCGTGTGTAAAATGATGAACAAGAATATTTCCAGTTAACTATCGCAAGAGGCTTTTGGATGAGTTGGAGATTAGGTAACAAACAGAGAGAATTAAATTTAATTAGTTAGATGAGTAAAGCATAGTGAGAGATTAGGTGAAATTGATTTCCTAGAAGTTTTCTTTCTCATTAATTTGATATTCCTTTGAGTATTTTCGTTGAATTGATTTTATTTTAAATTACAATTATAAAGATCGTAGTGACTTCTCTAAATAAAGTCAAGATTAATATAATTTCGGTATTTGTCAAAAGTAAGTTACCAATCCCTGATGATGATATTTTATCATCACTTTACTATAAAACTACAATACTATGCACTTGCAATTTTGCACCGATCAAACGTTTAATTTTAAAATAATTTATGATGGTATTTCTATAGTAACAATTTTTTTAGAAAATTTTATGGGGAAAATTTTGTCTTAAATAATATTTTATTTTATCGAGAAAACATTTTATGAAAACTTTTTCCACTTATTATGTTCTTGAGTTTACTTAAATTTTTATGGTGAAATTTTCTACCAATAATAAGTCAAAAACATTTTACAATAGAAAATTCCGCCATAGAAATCTAAGTCTTGTCAATGAAATATTCCTAGAAAATTCTTTTTCCTAAGGAGATGGTTTTTTTTGGTGAAATATTCTTTCGAGAAAATTCTATTTTCTATTTTTAGTTTGATATTTCAAAAATTATACCTATCCAAAAATTTTAAATATATAAAATATTGTTTATTTAATAAAAATAAATTTATTAAAATGCTAAATGTGAATGATGTCAAATATAAAAGTATAATCCAACAAAAGAAAACAAAAAAAAAAGTGTTATGCAATTGTATCATGATATTATGATGAGCTAGAAGGGTGTAAAGATGATGCACCAAAACCAAAAGCTAGCCGGAGTGTACTATGATCAACTAGGTGTTGCATCATCTAGCTCACTTAGGTCTGAAGTTGACTCATTGCTAACCTTGTATATGCTAGCTCTTGCTTTTATTTTCGTTAACTCTTACTTCATATCTACTAGTTGTACATTCATCTTGAGTTGACTCATTACTAAACTCGTATCTACTAACTCTTGCCTGGTATATGCTAGCTTTGCATTCATTACTTGGCTATGTTGATGAGTAGCTATAGAAGAGTCTTACATGACTCTTACAACAAGAAGTCTTACAAAGCCAAAATTAGTATGGAGTCATACATGAGTCTCACAGGAAGAGGTCTCACAAAAGAGTCTCAGTTAAAAGTGGTTTAGTTATGTTAGTCTTCTATTTAAGTTTAGTTGTTCAATTATTCTAGGCTTATCTTTTAGTATTTAAATTTTGGTGTAATTAGGATAAAGGTAGTTTAATTTTAACTGGATTCTATTTGTTTCCTTTATTATAAATAGAGGCTCATTGTACTCAAATTACTTCAAGTCGGTGAAGTTTTTCTCTTTTCCAGAATTGGGATGTCAGAAGAAGGGTGCACCAAGACCCATCCTCTTCTCATAGCCAATCCTAACACCTAATACTTTGTTGTCTATGTTGTCATAGTCTAGTTTAGCACTTGTCGTATGAGATGTACAACCATCTCATGCTCATCTTTTTGTTAAAATGGGACATAGTATTATAACTTGAATAGATTTATTTTATACAAAAAATAAAACTGGGAACACATTTTAATCACATGTTCAACACTAGAGCCCTCAAACGGCCATCCATGTGCCACTAGAGCTCTCTCTATCTCCCTCTCTTCCTCTAGTTCTCTCTTCGTCATTTCTCTCTTATTCCAACCCTTTTAACCTCTCTCTTTCAACTCTTCCTTACACTTTCTAAGAAAAGATAAGGACCTTTACAAGTGGGTTCTTATCATTTTTACGCGATTCATTGTCAAATACCATGTTTAGGGTCTTGTTCCACTTGATAAGCCAACGCAAAAGGATCATTAATGTGTGAGCCATGTTAACGCTTATGAACCGGTCATCCTTTTCAATGTCATGCCTTTTATTACTTACTCCAAACCACTTACACTTGAGCACAAACAAAATTATTTACAAGTATCACAACTCTATTACATAAATCACCATGCCATCACAATCGAGATCATTATCTTCATAATATCCCTTGACCATTACCTAAGTTGTATTTCGAGCTAGTCAATGCAGATTTGCATGTTGCTTATTATATAGTTTGAGTACCAATGATGACTCTTGGGGTCCCCCTTAACGTTGTAGATGTTATTATGTTTATCAAGACAACCTTGGTATTCTAATAGCTTGACTTGTGGTAGAGAAGATCATCAATACTATCATAAAGAAGAGAGATTCGAAAGTTGTTATTATATTTTACCCTAACAATTGTACACTATTAACCTTATTTTTGAACCACTTGGCAAATGCTTTCCCGTGTCATTCATCCATGTTTGTCACACCTTTGAAAAAATAAGCTCTTTGCATTTGTTATTCATTCAAATATATGTCTTACATTAATAAACCTATATTTTAAATAAAAAACATGCACATGTACAAAGATCTAGATAAATTATTTATAAAAGATTCTTTGATCTCATCGGAGTTATCCATTACAGGTCAAAGCATCTTTTTTTATGCGGTTGGTTCAAGTTCTAACTTTGTTGCTGCTCAACTCACGAGCAGTATGCGAGAAAAAGTTTATCCCTAACACTTAGAAACTCCATCGTAATTTCGAACGGTTGAATCTCATCTCCTCTCCATACAAGTATGTTGAACAAAATGTCAAAGCTTCATTATCAATCTATGCTTCAACAATGGATCCTACAAATGGAGCTTTATTTCGTATTATGTTTCCAGCTTAGGAAGAAATCTATTGAAGTAATACATGATAGGGTAAATACGAAACAAATTAAAAGAAACTTTTGTTGACTGAGCGTTGACTCCCTTCTTGATTTTGATGATAACAAAACTTAATTGAGCTGACAATTGTAAATCTAGTATTTCAAATACTTTTACATCAAGAGACATCAATTTTAAGGTCTAAAGCATTGAATCAATACAAGCTTGTCAAAGACCTCAAGCCTCATGGAATGTCAAAGAACTCTTGAAGAAGTACCCTCAAAAGAGGAAGAAAAATTGAAGACTAGAGTTTAAGGAATCACTAAGAAAAAAGTCAAAAAGTCAGTCTACATAAGAGAGCAATCCACTCCTTCCAAAACTTGAGGTGCAATGCAAATTTGGAGCTTTAGGATATATTTTTCATTCAAACATGCTTTTAGAAATGCAAACATATATTTCATACATGTTAGAATCACTTAGGATAATTAATTCTCATGCTTTAAAAGTATATAAGATGAACTAGCATTGGAATAATCGATCAACCAAAAGTGCAAAGGGAAAACATATAAAGCATTTTCGATCATCCAAAACATGGCCAATCTGTGTCATAAAGCATGATCAGTCAACCCATTTGGATTGATCGATCAATATTGTCCAGGCAAATAAAATTCATGTTGACTGACCGATAAACTTTAGAGACTGATAGATCATACAAAACTTCGCCAGTCAAGGACGTAAAGTATGAGCAATCATAGTACGGTCATTGATACATCATACTTGTAATGCACTGCCAGTGGGAATTCTAATTGATTGATCATACCATGTACATTGATCGACCAATTTAAAATGACAAACCCAGTGGGAAGATATTTATCGATCACACCATCGATCAGTAAGTCACATTCTTCTTTTATGCATGCAATAACATTATTAAGAGTCTAATTAATTGTTTTTCTTTACTTTACTTTATTTATTTCATTTAAGGACTTAATAGGTCATAGGGGCATTTTTGTAATATTTTATCTTGAACCTTGTATGGGTGAACCCTATTTAAGGGGGAAGAGTAATGTAAAAAGACAAGCATTGATTTAGAGTAAGCACGGGTTTTGAGTTTTCCTCAACAAGCTCGGGGGTGTGCGTTCTCCTAAAAATACCTAGGGTTTTCAAGCTTCCCTTTGGCTTGATTTTCGTTTTTCTCTTCTTCCTCCCTATGAATCCATGTGTCACATCTGGGACCATAACAACTAGAATCAAAGCGGGAACACAATGAGCGATTCTTTGTCCAAAGAAAAATGGATTGCCATGCTCGATTTATTGGAAGAAATACGTGCAGGACTTATAGTATGGGAAGAAACTTTGCGGCATGGAATGCGTAGAACTTCCATTAAAATTTCTGCAATGGAGAGGCATCTCGCTGCCGCTGAAAAGAAGGTCATACGACCTAAACTCTCCGAGCATGAAAACTTCATAGAACGAAAGGCAGCAGACGCCATCTCGAACGGGAAGATAGGCCACGGGCTTGAAAAATTAAAAAATTTCAGAGCATGGAAATCAGATGACAGGGACCATGCAAATCTGAAATTAGACTCAGAACTTTCGAAATTAGATGGTGGGGACTCTGATTTTTGGATATCGAAGGTGTATTCCACAACCCCCTTCTCATGGGAAGCCATACGTCTTCCACAAGCGTCACAAACAAATCCGAGACACCTCCATCTCAGAAAAATGCCAAGCGGAGAAGCCCCAAAGGGGTGTTGTTCGCCATTGGAAAAAGCCTAGCAGGCAACCAACCGCAATGCATGTCCACCGGGGTCCATCGTTCCAGCAGCCAGCAAGGCGAGGAGAAAATGAGAGAAAGGGCGACGAGAGCAAGGGGAACCACAATGGAAGATGAAATTTGGGGGTAAGCTTCTGAAACACCATCAATTTTTAGGGCAAAACGATTCTTCCATGGGGTTGATGGGGTGGCTCCAAGGGACTGAGCAGTAGCAACACTGCTCGAAATTTGGAGATGGAGGGTCTCCGTTCCGTGAAGCAGAGAAACAGAGAATATTTTCTGAAATTCCTGCTTGTGTGTCTGAATTACGAGTTAGAATTTTTTTAGGGATTCCGGGGGTGATAGAAAAAATTTTATGGGTGTTGTTTTATTTTTCTATTGCTAAGAACAACAGCAGTGAGCCTGTTCTTGGTCAAATTGACAATGGTATGCTGCAATTTTTATGCCCCATGTATGATGCTCGGGCCTTGTTTGTAGAAATTTTTCTGTTCAGTGGGAGTTCTGAATATGAGATTGAAGCGTTTATTTTTTTGGATGATATGTATGATGCTCGGGCCCTGTTCATAGAAAATTTTCTATTCAGTGGGAGTTCTGAATATGAGAAGGGAGCCAACGTGGAAAAAAATGGAGATAAATTTTTTTTGGGTGTGCTGGGAATGGTTTTGTGGATGAATGATTTTTCTGTAGCTAGGTTGCACAGTTTGACTCAATTTCAAATTTCTGCTGCTGTTGCATTCTTGGGTGACAGGGGAGCCATTTTCCATTTTTAAATTTGCTGCTATTGTGGCAATGCTGAAATGGACTCAACAGAAAAAAAATAAAACCAGTTAAAAGTGATGAAGATGAGTAACACCTAGAATATGTAGAAAATGAAAATGAATCATAGGGTATATCTATAGTTCATGAGAATCAGGGACATGCTGCAGTGATTACTGTTGTTCAGATCTGTGAACACAAGTTGGAAAATAGAAAACTGATAGGTCCATCTTTAGGTCAGCAACATAGCAATGTTTATTGGAAGAATGGAAGTTCCACCTATTGTTCCAGCTCAATCCAATGCATTGCTGGATTGTACGACGTTGTTGTGTATGAATGATTTTTCTGTAGCTAGGTTGCACAGTTTGACTCAATTTCAAATTTCTGCTGCTGTTGCATTCTTGGGTTGGATAGGAGAGCCATTTTCCATTTTTAAATTTGCTGCTATTATGGCAATGCTGAAATGGACTCAACAGAAAAAAATAAAACCAGTTAAAAGTGATGAAGATGAGCAACACCTAGAATATGTAGAAAATGAAAATGAATCACAGGGTGCATCTATAGTTCATGAGAATCAGGGACATGCTGCAGTGATTACTGTTGTTCAGATCTGTGAACACAAGTTGGAAAATAGAAAACTGATAGGTCCATCTTTAGGTCAGCAACATAGCAATGTTTACTGGAAGAATGGAAGTTCCACCTATTGTTCCAGCTCAATCCAATGCATTTCTGGATTGTACGACATTGTTTTGCCACAGCAGAACACAATGCTGCCAATAGTGCCATTGCTAAAAACAATGCTGATAATTCTGCGAGTAGTAGCAGCAGTGACATATGGCGCACAATTATCTGTTGTTGTGGGCACAAGGACAACAGCAAAAAATAATTTATGTTCTTATTGCATGTACCATGAGTGGAGCTCTTGAGCCCAAGATGATGTTAATATTTAATATTGTTGCTGCTATTGCAGTGAAGACAAGGGCACCCCAACAGAAACTACAAACAGAAACATATAATGGAGTCGAGCACCACCTGGAAAATTCTGACTTTGACCAAATGAGACAAGACATGAATGTGCTTCTGCATGGGGGGACCATTGATGTTGCTCGTGGTGTATTTAATGAATTATCTGCCATTGATCTCATCTCAAATGAAATCATATGCGGCAAAGGGGTTGTCTTTGGTAAAGGTTGTCTTAATACCATTGATTTTGAGAAGTTGTTGGCAGATAGGGAGACTCTCAATGATGAAGGTTCTCTTGGCCATATTTTGAATGTTATGTTGTAGGGAATAATTTTTATGGCTGTTAACGGGAAAAATATTAGATTCTGGGCGGCGTCTGACCAGAGTAAGAGTGCAGCTGCTGTGGCACTGCTGCAACCAGTGCTGACAATAGTGGCACTGCTAAAAATAGTGCTAATAGTCCTGAGAGTAGAACAAGTAGTGCCTTATGAAGTCCATGATGTTTTCTATTTGGGAGAGGCTCATGGGTTCTTCCACCAAAAACAGTGTTGTTGTGCCAAGGACACCATGCAGCAAGACAGCCAAGGACACCATGCTGCCAGACAGCCAAGGACATAGTATTGCTATGGCAGTGCAGAACACAATGCTGCCCAAAAACCATGCAAACAGTGATGCAGTGGCAGTGCTGAATGAAATAGGTATTGTTCATTCTGGAAATCTAAATAACTCTTTGGCTGTAATTGCGCAGATGCTCCAGAAATTTGTTTGTTCTTTGACAGCCTTAGTGTTGGGGTTGGATCGTCCTGCATCCTTAGACGTTGTTGTTGGTTTTCCAGCCCATGTTAGCATGCGGGTTCGCAGGATGCAAGCATGCTATGCAAGGTTTCCAAAAATTGTGCCAATCAGAACTACGAAACAGCAAGGTTCGTCTAGCCTTCAAACTGTTACCGTTGTTGCTGCAGCTATACTAACTGGCTTCGATGACATAAGACTTGGCGTTGGATTCGATTCGATGACCGCAAATCCTATGACGTGGGAAGGCTCAAGGAAGGCTCAATCCACCCTAAGCTAAATAAGTACTTCTGAATATGTTCCTCATCGAGTTGGTGTCACCAGGCAAGATCAAGACCACTCTACTGTTCTCTCCCATAGCCAATCTGTTGCAGCAATTACACCAGTGGCTACAAAGATCATTGACACTAAATATCAAGAGGAGAAAAATGTTGTGCTTTATGTGGATGATGGCTGCCTTCATAATGTATTTGTGTTCGACCGGGCTATGCGGATGATGGTTGTCAAGAAGGATGGCACGATCATTGCTGGTAACTTGAGCCAAGTAGGTGATGGTGCTAGTGCAATCATCTTTATGAGAAGTTCAGTTGCAGAGCAGAAGGCATTGCCATTTCTTGGTACATTCAGCAATTTTACTGTTGTTGGTGTGGACCCTTCTGTAATGGGCATAGATCAACCTATTGCAATTTTTGTTGCGGTGAAGGCATTGTCTGAGGAAGTTCTTGCATTCCATGTCATGGTGCCTTACCGTATTGGGGTGTGCTACAGCAAGCGATGCTGGTAGTGTCAAAAAAAAAATCTCCGGCGGAATGCTTCAGTTTTGTCATCCAGAGGGCTAACACAGATACTGCGGATGCTACTTGGGAATAGGTGAAAATGTCGACATGGGCAAGCAAACCCTACATTCAAGCTTGAGGACAAGCTCTTTCTCCCAGGGGGTGTAATGTTATGCACACAATAACATTATTAAGAGTCTAATTAATTGTTTTTCTATAATTTACTTTATTTTATTTTAGTTATAGAATTAATAGGCCACAGGGGCATTTTTGTAATATTTTATTATAGGGGGTATTTTTTTAATATTTTATCTTGAACCTTGTAAGGGTGAACCCTATTTAAGGGGTAAAAGTAATGAGAAAAGGCTTCCCTTCAACTTAATTTTCATGTTTCTCTTCTCCTCCCTATGAATCCATGTGTCAGATACGGGACCATAACACATTCTAATAGAAAAATAGTTGTTACACGCGATTGATCGATCATCCACTTTACACTAATCGATCAATGTACACTCAACTTTTTGCAAATGGGCAAAAGAAAAAAAAACTAGTTTGGCTTGTGGAACTTATAAATACCTCCACCAAATCTCTCATAAAGTTACTAAGCTTTTATTGACACATCCACCAACATTTATTCTCAATCCCTTGAAATTCTTCCTAAAGTGCATTTTTGAGAAAGAGTGAGCCAAAACATTGGAAAATTCCATTCTCTTTTCTTAGACCATCTCCTAGCATACATCATAGTGAAGCTCCAACATTCTTCATTATGCTACAAAGGCTGAAATCTTGGATCCCTCAAAGGAGAAGGTTTCTCTCTAACAGATAAGGGTCTAAGTTTTACCTTTCTTTTGTATTTTTCATTTGAGACAGGTTCATCTAAAATATGATTAAATCAAGATAGAAATGGTCTTGCTAGAGATAGAATCTAGCAAATCTCTTGGGGAGATTGAATTGTAAATTGTATATTTGAGCATACACATGGCCTAAAAGAGAGTTGAAATTTCTTTTATGTAATTCCAACTAATAGAGCTAAATTAGTGGAATTTCTTTAGTACAGGTTCTTGGGCGATATATACCAATAGGGGAACATTGATAACAAAATATTTAGGGTCAATTTTGTAGTGTGGGAATTTCAATACTTTTACTTTGCATGTTTACGTGATTTATTATTCCATGCCTTGAAGTTTTTAAACTTGTAATTCTCACTTTACCCCCGACTTGAGAATCCACTTGGGCCAACAATTAGTATCAGAGCAGGTCAATACTTGATTTGAATCAAAATCCACTTGATTTTGAAATTTTATTAAGATGGCATCTCAAGATAAATTGTTTTTTCTCGAAGGATAATCTTACACCCCCCCCCCCCCCCCCCCCCCCCCCCCCCCCCACCCCCCATTCAGTGGTGTAAATTATGGATCTTGGAAGGTAATAATGAAATTCTTCCTCCAATTCATGGATTGGGACATTTGGCATGTGACTAATAATGGCCCCTTTTGGGCTCAAAACTAAGAAAATATCATTCTAGTCACAAAGGATTTCATTGAGCTGACCAGGGAAGACAAGGAGCAACTCAAAATAAACTGCAAGGCCGTCAACATGTTGTTGCGTGACTTAGGACCAAATGAGTTTAATAGTGTCTCCACGTGTAAGACTGCAAAAGAAATATAGGACAAATTAGAGGTCACACATGAAGGGACCACTAGACTCAAGGACTCTAGGATTAGTTTGTTGATTACCCTATATGATGAATTCAAAATGATACTGGGCAGATCAATAGCTAAGATGAACTTTAGGTTCACCTATATTATAAACAAATTGAATGTCTTAGGAGAGGAGATTTCCCTCTATAGATAAAATGACAAGCTTCACAAGGCACTTCCAAAGTCATGAGACATAAGAAACACTACAATTTGTGAGAATGCTAGCTTTATGTTGGAAAATAGCTCAAAGGGGCATTAAGGTAAATACCTTCTTCACATCAAAGAGATGGCAAAGGGTATAAATTAGCGTCCTCATAAAGATGGTACAAGGGTGAAAATAGAGAAGATGATATATGTCTACTTATGTCTTTTCCATTTTGAGAACTTGTAAGCCTAAGGGTAATGTAGTCATTGTAACCTTCATTCATAAACTATGAGTAGATACTCAAGGAAAGGGGTAGATCATTAAGTCTCCCATCTTCTCCTTCAAAAATTTCCTTACACTTTTCAATCAAACCCTCTCTCTCCATCTCCATAGCCATGCCTCTCTTCTCTTCCTTCTTCCTCTCCGTTTCTTCACTCATTTTTTTTTTCATTCCTCTCTCCCTCATGGCCGAGTACCTATCATGGGATCATAAATCTAACATGGTATCAGAGCATTAGCTTTAGGATCCCAAATATATGATGCTGGTTAATAAAGTTTATATCAACTGTTTCGGTGGTAGTTGAGGTATTGATCAAGGTTAAGTTTTGAACATTTTTTGACTCACAAAGAAAAGTTTTTTCTTCTCATCTTTTCCTTGAGATGAATGTTGTTGTATATCTCGGCAAGATAAAGGTTTATTAAGCATTTTTTATGAGAAAATATTGAGCTACTACATCTTATATACTAGCTTTAGCTTGGTTAATATGTGATTAATCCATGTTATCTTCGATTAAAGATATCAGTTTTTAGACTGATATAGCTTGTGGATTTTTTGTTATTTGTTTGATGAATAAATATTCCATTGATGGTTCCATAGTTTTTCATGATTGAAAGGCTATATTTACATATGTTGAATATTGAAGGTTAATATCATAGTTCAATTATTTTTTTTCAACTCTAAAGGTGCTTGCATTGGTGCAAGGATTATTTTTTTGAAAAAAATGCATGTTGTTCTCTCACCTTGGAAGGGAGTTTGTCATTATGATTTTATCTTGATCCTCTTTCCTAAAAGTTTAAAAATAAAAAAGGGAAAGAAAAGGCTTGAATTACATGATTAGTTGGCACATGACTTATAGAAAGAAAGTTCCTTCTTTAGAAGATCCACAAGATTGATTGAGATCTCTTATTTTTTTATATAATTTTACATACCTTGATCTTCTCATTGGAGTGTATCCGCGTGAGTCAAGATTAGAAAGCCTTAACAAAAAAAAAATTAAGGAAAAAGGTAATAAAAGCTAGATCTTTGGTATGATTATTAATTACCTCCCTTAATTATCCCCTTGCCTAAAATAATTTAAGGCAGGTCAAGGATTGAGATTGATTTGAAGAAGTGGCACCTAAGACACTAAAGGAAGGTTTCATATTTTATTTTTGGAAAGTGGATGATTGAAGGAAGATCTTCCATTATTTTTTTTCTTGGTGAATCTTCTTTCCTAAATGAAAAAATATCACATGCCCTATCTAATCCGAGCTAGTTAGCTCTTTCTTTCCAAGTTGGTTCCAACCTGAGTTGGCCTTGGTCTCCCTCCTCTTGGGTCAGTTCATATTCTTTGTGGTTGCCTTTTTGGCTTGATTCAAGGAGCTTCCATTACTCATATTAGACTTATAAGTTATTTTTACAAGTCTTCTTTGGTGATTCCCTCTCGAGTCACGACTCTCCTCTTAAGTTTTTTTTTTGTTCATCTCTAATGGTTGAAGATCACGTAGGAAGTAAGAGTGACCTTCTCAAGATTACCACTATACCCTTGAAAGGGTTATCTAATTACTTGAGTTGGTCATAGTAGGTTAAAAGGCTTCTTATTACACTAAAACATGTCACCAAACTAGTTCCACCTACTGATGAGGAGGACAACTCCTCTATTAAGTGGTTAAAGAATGATATATTGGTAATCAACTAGTTGATAAATAGCATGGAAGAGCATGTGGCTAATAATTTGGTCCACCTTGAGACAACTAAACAAATATGCGATACTTGTGTGAAGTTGCAATCCAACACAGAGAACCTCCATAAACTTTATGATGTTGTTCAGAACATGTTTAATACCAAACAAGGGGACAATACATGAGTTTTTGGCACGGTTTTGGGGGCTAATTTTGGAGAGGAAAATTGCTCAACCCTACTCCACTGATATAACGGTTCAAGAAAAGTAGTGGGAAGTCTTAGCTATCCTTTTAGCAAATTACAAACCATAACTTGAGGTGGCTAAGATTCAACTTCTCATCTCCTCGACACTTTCACCCTTTGATGACATAAGTGTCACCTTACTTTGGATAACAGACCATTTTTCTACCACTCACACTGGGGTATCCTCCGCTATGTACTCAGATAATAGGTGTACACCCTCTACCACTAGAGGGCGTGGTAGAAATTAAGAGGAGGTCAAGCAAGAGGTGGTAAGACTAGCTCTGGTCCTTCGAGATCTGATAACTGGGTCAACACTCATTGTGGAGGACAAAATCATTTAGTAGAAAATTGTTGGAACGTGCATGGAAAACCAGACTGGGCCACTACGAACCAAGCTTCGGTTCATACACAAACCTGAGTAACACAAAGGCAAGACAACTATAACCAATGAAGATTATAAATTCTTGCAAAGACTGAAGACTATGATGGTATCTTCTCTTGCATCTTCTTCCACTGTTGTTGCCACTAACGTTTCAAGTATGCTCTCTGCCACTTACTCCTCTTCATCAGAACATCTGATAAGTAACAAAAGTCTATTACATTTCAAGTCTCCTTGTTTATCAGACAAATTTCTTACTGTTAAGTTGTGGAGCCTAATCAACATCTTACGCTGAGTCCACAATATATTGACTGTAGTTTCATTAAGGGCAATTTGGGATTTTTACTCTTGTATTGTAGTTGCCCTAGTTTTCTCTTTCTATTTGGGGTATTACTATTAGGGTTTATCATTGGAGAAGGATCCTGAGTTGAAGCCCCAAAGAGGTTAGAGAAAAATGCCAGTAAGTGTGTACAATTTCTCTTGTAAATTATTTCATCTTCACAGTGGATTACTACAGGGGCAGATGACAAGACATAGTCTCACCTTGAGGCAAACCTGCATAAATTTTGTTGTATTTTCATGCTTGTTTTTTTCTTCTTATGCGATTATCATCATTACTCTCGTTAGTATGGAATTAGGGTATCTAATTCCTATCAAGTGGTATCAGAGCTTTGGTTTGTAATTGAGAGCAATGGTTGGTGAAGAAGGATCGACACTTGGAATCAACAAGTTTGATGGTACGGATTTTGAGTTTTAGAGGATGCAGATCAAAGATTATTTATACAATAAAAAATTGCGTTAACCGTTTTTGGATATGAAACTAGAAGGTATGAAAGATGATGAGTGGATTCTCGTTGATGGACAGGTGTTGTGAGTAGTCAGGTTAACACTGTAAAAAAATGTCACTCATAACGTGGCGTCGAAGAAAACCACAGCGGGGATGATGAAGATTTGTCGAATATTTATGAGAAGACTTCTGCAAATAATAAGGTACATCTCATGAAAAAACCATTCAATTTAAAGATGATAGAAAATACATCAGTGGAAACACATTTGAATGAGTTAGCATGATTGTCAATCAATTGACCTCCGTTCAAATTAAATTTGATGATGAAGTTTGTGTTTTAATTCTTTTGGGATATCTGCCAAATTGCTGGGAGCCTATGAGGGTTGCCGACAAATCCTAAACCAAAGTTATTGGGAAGGGATCCTCCTCTACTACGCCTTGACTTCCGCTTACTGATGTTTTATTTCTTCCCTAGTTTTCCTTAAACTTATTATTTATTAGCCAACTCACCAAACGTTTTAATTACTCCATCACCTTCTCCCCTTCTTGTTTTGTTTTTCAGTGATCAATGTCCTGTCTAAATTATTCTATTGAAGTAATTACTCTGTTGAGCTGCTTAAATTGGAAGGTTTGGCGTTGCTATTTTTCGGAAGTTGTTGTTCTTTGTTGGCATTGGATCTTGGATTGGATTGATGTTCATGGAGTTTCGTTGTTCGTTGTTGTCTTAGGTGATAGTTCTTTATATCATGAACTTCTAATAACATATATGAAATTCAAGAACTCAAGATTTTTGTCATGGAGTCAATTTTCGGAGAACAAAGAACGACAAATAGATAACAGAGTTGTCTCATCTATCGCAGAGGGTCATTGATGGCAACGTTTAGTCATGCCTCTGCTAGACCAGACCCTTTCTTAAAACTCCTCCTTTCCCTCAAAAGAGATCACCAAGCGACGGGTCATTTATGTGAGAGGTTGTAACTGGACCCTTTCTTAAAACTCCTCCTTTCCCTCAAAAGAGATCACCAAGCGACGGGTCATTTATGTGAGAGGTTGTAACTATTGCCAATTACAACCGGTGACCACCCTTTAAGGGAAACACCAAGCAACGGGTCATTTAGATGACAGTTAGAGAACCGTCTGACATTCTCCCACTTGACCCATGCACAAACTTAATATGTATCATTGATTATTGATACATCTTCAAGAATGTTTCCCATATATATAATATCTTTATACTCAAACGAAGAATATTAAATTACATGAATCGTGGTGGTAAGTCCTTTAGAGCAAGTATTACCTTCCACATATTACAATGAAATTATCTCTTTTGAATGAGAACTTTATGTGGCACATTTCTTTATGAATGAACTTCCAAATGCTCATTCAGGATCATCTTACATTGTCATTTTCTAAACTTTATGTATACAACCAAATAAGAGAAGACAAAAAATGAACTTAAATGGAGTTTTTTTTTATTTTTGAATTGACAACTTGTGATACAAACATAAAGGGAATGTCAATTACATAAATTACTTAATAGAACTGAGTCCCATATGTTCAACATGTCCCTTATAAGCAACGGGTGGTAGACCCACTTTGTTTGTTTTGATATGTTCTCGAATAGCTAAAAATTTTATGTCAATATGCTTACTACGGCTTCCGATCTTATTATCTTGGCCAAAAACACCGATGTTGAATTATCACAGAAAATCCTCAATGGCTTAGAAATTGTGTCAACAATTTCAAGCCTTGAAATAAAAATCCTCAACCATATAGCTTGTGATGACGCTTCAAAACATAATACAAACTCTGCTTCTGTGGAAGAAGTAGCAATCAAAGATTGCTTTGCACTTCTCTAAGAATTGGCTCGACCATCTAATATGAAGACGTATCCTGATGTCGACTTTCTCGAATCAAGGAAGCCAGGAAAATCAGAGTCTTAATATCCAATCACTTCCAAATGATCAGATCGACTATACGTAAGCTTGTAGCCTTTCTTTGCAGCTTTCCAATGGTCCACACCAGGATTCCTTTGATATCTATCCAACATTCCCACTGCATATGCTATGTCAGGTCTTGTGCAAACCTGAGCATACATTAAACTCCCAACTGCGGAAGCATATAGAATATATTTTATTTGTTCCCTCTCTAAATTTTTTTGTGGACCTTGTTTCAAACTTAATTTGTCACCTATGGCAATAGGTGCAACACCAGATGAGCAATTATTCATCTGATATATCTCTCGAATTTTATTGATATAGGTTTTTTAAGACAATCCTAATGTCCCTTGGGATCTGTCTCTATCAATCTTTATGCCTATGACATAAGAAGCTTCACCCATATCTTTCATATCAAATTTCATCGAGAGAAATCGTTTGACCTCATGAAGTAATCCTAAATCACTTGAAGTAAGTAGAATATCATCTAGATATAGGACTAAGAAAATTATTTTTCTCCCACCGACCTTATGGTATATACATTGATCCATGATATTCTCTGTAAAACCAAATGAAGAAATAACATCATGAAATTTTAAATACCACTGATGGGATGCTTGTTTTAGTCCATATATAGATTTCTTAAGTCTACAAACCAAGTGATCATTCCCCTCTAAAATGAAACCTTCAGGTTGTTTCATGTTCTGAAGATATTGCAGGTTTTCTAACTCTTGAAGATCTTCTTAATGTTACTTCAATATTTTTAGGTTGAGAATGTTGAGTAATTGGATCTAAAGGAATATCCTCATGATGAGATAGTTCTTCATCTATTAGTTCTACTTGAATAATCGAATTCTGATGATTACCATGAACAACAACCAATCTATGCGAAGTTGTAGGAGCAGGTTGAGGACTTGTATGCTCCTCAAAAACTAAGTTTTGAGGTTGACTACTCCCACTAATTTCATCATTCTCAAGGAACCTTGCATTCTACAATTCTTGTCGAATGAGATGAACAGTAAAATCTATATCCCTTAGACCTTTTTGCATAGCCAATGAAATGTCCACTGACTGTTCTAAAGTTTAACTTTGTTTCATGTGGATTGTTAATCCAAACTTCAAGTGGATAGCCCCAAACATGTACATGCCTTAAGTTAGGTTTCCAACCTTTCCATAACTCAAATGGCGTTGTATGAACCACCTTGGTTGGAACCCTGTTGAGTGCAAAGACTACAATTTTGAGAGTTTCACTCCACAAAGACAATGGGAGATCGGAGTTACTAATCATACTCCTCACCATGTCCAATAATGTTCGATTTCTTCTTTCAACCACACCATTTTAAGACAGTGAGCTAGGCATTGTGTATTATGGCACAACACCTTGTTCCTCAAGAAACTTTGCAAAAGGACCATGCAATTGTCCTCTTTTAGTGTACCTTCCATAATATTCACCACCTCTATCTGACCTCATGATTTAGATTTGTTTTACTTCAAATCATCTGGTGCTTCACTTCTATCATAAAGCATATAGAGATACATATATCGTGTATGGTCATCAATAAAAGTAATGAAATACTTCTGACCATTGAAACATGCATCATAAGGACTTGAAATATCAATGTGTATGATTTCTAAGACATCAGAAGTCCTCCTGGCACCTTTCTTGTACTTGTTGGTTTGCTTTCCTTTAATGCAATCCACACATGTACTAAAATCATTAAATCAAGAGTCACAAGGACTCTATCATTAACTTATTTTTTTAATTCTATCAATGGAGATATGACCTAATCTCCTATCCCACAACATGGAAGATTTATCATTTATAACACTTTGCTTATTGTCTACATTAATATCATGCACAGTAGTAAGACTGAAATCAAAGGTTCACTTGGCGTCGATTTTCATTTGATTCAAGAAACCTTGCATGGTGTTGGCAACATGGATTATAGTACCAGACTCAATCCACCAAGTGTTATAAAAAGCATGAGTCATATTAGATTCAAAACACGCTAAGGATATGAGATTACCTTTCTTTTCAAGCCAATGTTTGAACTAGGGGTAAGTTTTCTTTATATGTCATTTCTTCTTGCTGAAGAAACGTTTGACACCGCCCATATACTCTTTATTAAGAGGCATTTTTTGCTTCCCTTTCTTAAAAAGTCTCTTGTCTCGAGTTGTCAAATGCTCACTTTCGATACTCTCATGATTCTGCCTCCCTTCCTCTTATACAAACATGGTCAAAATTTCATTAATAGACCATTTATCCTTCTGTGTGTTATAAGAGATTTTGAAGGGTGCATATGCAGAAGGAAGCGAGTTAAGGATGCAGTGAACCAAAAATGACTCAGATATCTCAATCTCCTTCGATTTCAATCTTGCAGCTATATCCTGCATTTGCATGATGTGCTCACAGACACCCTTGGTGCCAGTAAATTTCATGGAACACAATCGGACTATTAGGGTGTTCACTAATGCCTTATCGAAAGTCTCACATTGTTCATGAATAGCTTGAAGATATTCCTTGGCTTTGGCGCATTCAGGAATGGATCGACAAATACTCTTCCCAATATGAGACTTAATAAACATTAAACTTAATCAATTGGATCGCTCACAAAGTTCAAATGATGTTTTCTCAATTTGGGTATTAGATTCCGTGGGATTTGGAGGTTCATCTACTCAAAGTACCAAGTCAAAATCCATACACCCTAATAAGAGGAGAATTTTCTCCTTCCATTCAAGGGGAAAATAGAGGAATCAAAGTTTGGGATAGACAAAGTTTGAAAAACAACAAAACAGACAACAAACTTACTAAACATGTAATGAAGCCAAAAATTTTGAATATTTACCCATGTAAATAATTCAAACAAATAAATCAGCATGTCATTATAATTTTTCCTGTGGACTTAAATTATAACACATATGCAATTTATGTCTCCTTATGATAGGACCCCAGATATTTGTTTGTAAAGGAATATTCTAGGCCTGTGGGCAACTAGAATTTTTTTTTAAAATATTTCTTTCCCATCCTGATTAATCACGTAAATATAACATTTACCCAGTGGGGTTAACTTCTTATATTTCCAAGATTAATCACAATTTTTATGTCATTAACTTTAAATGACTAAACTTAATGTCACTAGACATTTTCATAATTAAGAATGATGTGGCAATTACTCAATTATTCAAATTTATAAAAAAAAATATGACAAAAAAATAATTGACTAAAATTGATGTCAATTATTAATTCCTTATAATATACATAAAAATGAAGTATGCATAAAACATAAATAATTTTTTATATAATTTAAAAATCAAAAAAATATGCACATTATACAAATATATGTGCATGCTCAATTATTTAATTCATATGAATCGAAATTGCATAAAAAAGTGATAGCAATTTAAATATCTATCAAATGTGTATCCAACGATAACATATAATGGCAAGTGGGCCTATTCGTCGTTGGCGCCAGAACTTAATCAAGCATGCAGGGTCAAATCCCCGCAAGCGCGTAAAAAATATTTTGAGAACCGAGTCAGCTCGGTCTTCTCTCGGGAGACTTGACACAGCAAATTAAAACGGGCAAGCCAACTCAACATGTCCGAGTCGACCCTAACCGCCTGATTCAACCCTTAATGTCTAAGTCACTTCAACCCGTCCGACTCGTCACAACCCACTCAAGTCGTCTCAACCAGTCTGATCCTGCTCAACAGGTCTAAGTCAACTCAACCAATCCAAGTCGACTCGTTATTGAAATGAAACTTAACCATAAGTTTCAATTCTTTTTTATTTTTGCACGTTGGAGATCGTTTCCAACCTCCAGCCAAGCGCAAAGGCGGCGTTCGATGGCTTCCACCGTCGGATATTGGACGTCGACCTCCCATCAGACATTAGCCGCCGCCATCGGTGTCACTAGCGCACCCCGCACCGGCCAATGGCTCTCTTTTGCCGCCGAGGCCCGAGAGCGTGGCGGACAAAGGGAATCATCTATTGTTGCTCGTAGCCGACCTCCATCACTGCTTCAATGAAGCATGACGACGGCGACAACGGCCGACACGTAGCACCAACATGAGATGTCGGTTGGCTTCACAGCGCCAGCATTCGCAGACACCAAAGAATGCACGCACAGAGCGTCGTTCTCCACGGAAATAATGTCATATCAGAGAGGGCTGCTCTAATACCAAATTATAGTTATTTATATAATGTTCTAAAAACATAAATGAAATTCATGAACTCAAGATCGTACCTCCTGTCATGGCGTCAATTTTTGGCGAACAGAGAACAGAGTTGTCTCGTCTATCGCAGAAGCTCATCGATGGCAACAACCAGGCATGCTTCTGCTAGACCAGACCCTTTCTTTAAACTTCTCTTTTCCATCAAAGGAGACCACCAAGCGACAGGTCATTTATGTGAGAGGTTGTAATTGTTTTCAGTTACACCCGGTGACCACGGTTTAAGGGAAACCACCAAGCGATGGGTCATTTAGGTAACAATTAGAGAACCGTCTAACATTAGGTTCATCGCCAGTCTATTATATGCTTATAGATTACCTTTTGAGATTGTCTCTGCCAGAATCACTTGATTCCCGATGCTATTTTTCTTTTTGGAAAATTCTCTAGCTCGTCTTCAATGCCAACTTTGTTGTTGTTGCCAGAGACAACAACACCAACTCCGCCAAGTTATCTGTGTTGTTGTTCATTACAGATTTTTGTGAGGGGAAGAAAGATAGGTTCATTTTGTATTTAATATGTCGAGACTCAGACCAACGATCTGCTTGAGTTAACTCAGAACGAGCCAACTCGAACTGGTCAACTTAGACTCTGTCCACTTGCTCCTTTCCTCTAGTATGCTGGTCTAAGTCTCGAGTACTCTACTGGTTCCTCTAGGGACTCGACTATAGTGGTATGATACCTGACTCGGCTCAACTCAGTCCCTTGCCTCAGTCTGACTCAGTTCCTTCTCTCTGGCTTGATTAATATCTTGAATTTTGGGCAACTTATTACTCGATTCCAGCTTATTATTTGGTGCATAACCTCCTTATTCAAGGATGGACTCACTATGGATTATTTCATATGTCCTTATTAAGGACTTTCATTATTTAGTACGTGCTATTTGGGCATTGGCCCATATCCACTATTGCAATTGTGTCTCTTTGATTGAGATAATATTTTTAAAAAAGAACTCCTCAGTTGCCTAACTTGGTTCATTATTTGCTGAAAATTGTTGTCATTGATTATTTTGATGAAGATTAGAAGTTCTTAGGAAAATAAAACATATGGTGAACCCGGACTTCTACACCTTATCTTCTTCATTATCCTTTATCCTCTTATTTGGTAGCCTTTCTCTTACCATCCTTTATTTGACTCTCAATTACTCCTTTGGTTAAAGCTTTTTGGAGAATTACTTTGGTTGGTCCCTTTTATTTATATAGGTGTTTTTAATTTCTTTGAGACTTTTTATTGGTAACCTTGGGTCTTTTATTGATGCCTTGTGAATGACAGGCATTACCCACTTCAGTGATTGTTATCCTTATATTTGATTGAAATCCTTTGAGGTTGGTGGCCGATTATATTACCGACTCATATTTGATCACCCATTTCTACCCTTTGAAAGTCGGAGTTTGATTCGTACTCATCTTGGGATATCGTGATGGAGGAGTTTATTATTACATCTATGTTATTTGGTTCAAGCTAGGATCACTGTCATTACCTCCTAGTTTGAGGGGGTGTGTTGGAAGATATAATGTAATTAGGGTGTTACAGATGTAATTAGTTTAATTTTTTTGTCTCTTCTTCACTCTTACTAGGGTGAAGGGCATAATTATAATATTGTTCTTTTATTTATTTATAAATAGAGCTTCAAGGGGAGTGTTTGGACACAAATCCATAACCTCATTTTTTCTCCCTTTCTTCTCCAATGTGCGTTCTTGCTCTTTCTCCATGAGGTAACCCATGAAGTCCTAAAAATCAATACTAAACTTGGGCATGTAAATATAAATACTCAAAAAAGAAGAAATATTTAAATTCTCAATGAAATGTATTTAAAACGAATCTATTTAAATCAATTAATCCATTCTATCATTTTAAATAAAATAAATTCATTCTATAAAGAAAATATATTAAAAGGATAAAATTTCAACTCTTAAATAGATCAATGAAAATTTTTATTTTAAATAAAGTAGAATTTTGAATTATATTTTTATTAAAAATATAATTAACCATTAATAAAGTAATAAATATTAAAATTATAGTTATAATTAACTCATAATTAATGAATTAAACATGTAATTGAAAACAAAAACCATTTGAATTTTATTGAGACTTATTTCAGACTTAAGAAATTCTAATTTTAAATAAATTAGAATACAAAATTATATTTTTATTAAAACATATTATAAACCTTTAGTAAGTAGTAAAGATTAAAAATGATACTTTTAAACATGCAATTGAAAATAAAAGGAGTTTGCATTTTATTGAGACTTATTTTAAACTTAGGAAATGTAAAATTTACATTCTTAAAGAAAACAAATAGTTAAGAAGTAAGACAATTTAAATTAATATAGTATATTTTATAAAAAGAAATTATTATATTTAATATAATAAAAATATAATTCTTAATAAAAATTTGAAAGTTAGTCAGGTCACATATCATGACCACAGGAGATAAGGCCCTTCCATCCCTATCGTCGAATAGTAAAGAGAGTGGGGATATCTGCCCTAATGCAAAAAGACCTCAATTTGTGAAAGTAGAGAGCAAAGAAAAGAGAAGTGAAAGGGGGTTGGTGCTACTCTCAGCCCGTCATAGATGATGGGGAGGGTTCTTGGTGAGGAGGACAGGTTAAACACTATAATTTAATAAAACATAATATACTTTATAAAAAATTAACACAAATGTTATTTACTAACCTATAACTAAAAACAAAAATAAAAATTGTAATTTCATTAAAACATATTAGAGTGAATAAAATACATTAAAACATATTATAACTTATTACCCATAAAAATACATTGTAAATAATGTATTTAATAATAAAGAACTAAATAGGAATTTTAAAATATTTTTTTTCAAAATGAGTTATAATCCATGATAAAATAATAATTTGAAAAAAGGGTACCTTATAAATAGTTTAAAAAATTTCAACCACAGTAGCCAATTAGTAAATCGAAATTTAAAAACTATATTTCAATTAATAGCCAACGAATGAATAAATTATAAAAATCAAATAATTTAATAATCAATAAATGAAAAAATAATCATTTTTAGTAAATATATTATAAAATATAGAGAAATAGAAATTAAAAAAATGTACTTTAATTAACTCATAAAAATAAATTGAATATGTAAATGAAAGAATAACTTGATAAATATGTAAATAGATAATTAGAAATACAAATAATACAACATGTTTAATAAATAACTAAAAATTACCCTTTATTTAAGTTTAAAAATAATTCCTAACTTAACCTAGAAACCTAACATTGTAATTTCAAATAAAACATAAATACCTTATAAACATTTAAAACAAAGGTCATTAAGGACCTAACTAAATAGAACATTAAAAATTAGATGTTTATTTAAAACATATTATTACCCATAATTTAAATAACTTAAGTCATTTAATAATCGATAGATTACCATAAATTATATAATAACCCTTAAAATATGTTATATTTAATTTAAGCCATTCAACAAAGACTTACCTCCAGGGTCTAGATCAATTAGATGCAAATGGATCTTCAAAAGGAAACGTAATCTTGATGGGTCCATAGAAAAATATATAGCTAGATTAGTTGCAAAAACTTTTAGTCAAAGAGAAGGGATCAATTTTTTCAATACATACTAATCACAAGGATAACTACAATTTGAGTGCTTATTGCACAAGCTACATTATACAACCTCAAAGTACATTAAATGGATGTTAAAACAACCTTTCTCAATGGTGAATTAAAGGAAGAAATTTATATAGAATAATTAGAGGGTTTTGTAGTTTTTGGTCAAAAGAATAAGGTGTGTAAGCTAGTCAAATCTTTATATGGTCTAAAACACTCCTATGCAGTGGCATGAAAATTTGGATAGGATAATCCTATCATATGATTTTATAATATGTGATTTTGATAAATATGTATATTTTAAAATATACAATAGGTCTTTCATTACCTTTTGTCTTTATGTTGATGACATCTTGATATTTGGAAATGAAAATATCAAAATATTAGAGGTAAAGAAATACCTTAATAATAATTTTGATATTAAAGACCTCGGGTTAGCAAATGTGATATTAGGAATCAAAACAATTAAAAATAAAAAATGAGATTGCTTTGAGTCAATATCATTATGTGAAAAAAGTTCTGGAACTGTTCAGATATTAGAATTGTAAATTAGTTAGGACACCATATGAATCTATCATAAAATAAAAGAAGAATGGTGGGGATAGTATTTTACAGGTGGGGTACTCTCAAATTATTGGAAGTCTTGTGTATTTATCAAATTGTGCCCGACCAGATATTTCCTACGTGATAGGAAGATCGAGTAGGTATACAAGAAACCCCAATCAAACTCACTGGAATGCTTTTGAAAAACTTCTTAAATATTTGAAGGTAATGTTAATTATAGAATACACTATTCTGGTTTTCCTGCTGTACTAAAAGGGTAAAGTAATGGCAACTGGATTTTTTATTCCGATAATAGTAAAGTCACTAGTGGTTTTTGTATTTACACAGTGTATTGGGGCTGTTGCTTGGAGGCTGAAATTGTAGCCATAGAGTTTGGCTGGTGGAGAAGATGAATAGCTTCGGGGTCTATTATCCTACATTCCCATGTTGGATAACTCAATTCCAATTATCTTAATTAACTGTGATAATCAGGCGACTTTTATGAAAATTAAAAAGTAAAAATCATAATTCAAAGGTGTCTAGGCATATTGAGTTTCGGTATAAAATTTTGAGGAAGCTCACATCCATTGAAGTTATAACCTTGAGTTATATTAAATCAATGGAAAACTTGGTAGTTGACCTGACCAAGAGCCTGTCAAGAGGACAAGTACAATATACTTCGAGGGGGGTCGGACTAAAGCCTATTATTTGAGTCGCCGTTAGTGGCAACCCAACTTATCTAAGTGGAATTCCCAAGATAAAGGTTCAATGGGAAAAACAAGTTGAATGAGTGATTAGTAGGAGCACCAAATTAAAGTGAATTTTATTCACGCCGCCATCTCTATGAAGTAGGTGCTCAATTGCACTGGATATGAGGTTGGTATATTACCTTAATGATATTGAGGCTATTATAGCGGGGTATAGAGATGTAGTATAGCCTTGGAGATATCATCGATGCGAGTGTGACTATGGAGCCGTAGTCTAACAAAGAATTTAGACTTGTTCTCTAAGAGGCACTCACGATACAACTACGCTTGGTTGTAACACGCTACCCCGATGGAACTCACATGCTGGATTAACTCTTAGTTGTTTGGTATTCTCAAAGCCTGCACATAAAGTCCAAGTTCAAGATTCATTCACTTAGGACCGGTGTGGGTGGCGAACTTCCAATTAGATGCAAGTTCAAGTCCAAAATATACCTATCATCGTAAGCTATAGTGTACTGATTGCTCGAACCTTGTCAAATCTAATCATATATTGGTTTTCAATTTTCAAAAATGGTGGTGAATGATAGAAAAAATTTAAAAATAATGGGTATGTGCATGCACTATCAAACTGGAATTTGAAGTTCATCTTCATCTTCATCTCATGCATCTACATGATCTTCATCTTCGAAATGGGTGTTAGTGTGGACAAGTTCATCTTCGAAATCTTCGAAATGGGTATTAGTGTGGACAAGTTCATCTTCATCTACATCTTCCAAATTTAAAACCATTGATTTTATTAATTATAATGAGTTAATTAAGTCAAGTGCTTGAGTTAACAATAATTTAATTACCACTATCAAATCACTAATACAATAGAGTAAATAAAAAATAAATATGATTAATGAATAAAAAATTATTATATTTATAACATAAGATAGATTTTTTACATGGTATTAACTACTAATATATTTTCACAAAATTAAAAGTAATTAATTAATCAAATGCATACTTTAATTATATTTTATTTACCAGAGACTTAAATATGAAGTTTAATATAGTAATAAAATTGAACAAAAATAACAAATAAATACATATACAACTTTATTAATAACCTAAAAGAAAGATTATTCAAATAACGAGTTCGTGCCTTTAATATTAAAATCATCAAGTTACAAGTTTAGTACATATGAATGACACGTGTTCAAAAGTAATAAGATACAACCATCATTTATCGTTCCACATAGAAGTTGATATGGCATCTCAAAATTGTGCGACTCTTGTGGATTGTAATGCACTCTGCCTCTGAAAGCTTGTTACTTTGCTACCCTCATCCTCAAGACCATCGCAATCGTCGCTGTCTGTATCATCCAATTAAGCATTGAAAATAAAATTAAATCAAATAAAACACTAATTTAATGAAAAAAAATTGGGTTTAGTCATACGTTTTGAAATTTGGGGAAAACTGAAGCCAAAGGGTGAAATCGATGCCAAATGGGGAAATTAATGCCTAATCGAAGTAGAAATTAAACAATTGATGCCCAAATATCAAAATCGAAGAAAATCAAAATGGAAATGGGGAAATCGAACGAAATCGAAAGGTATTTTGGGAGAAAGGAGAATAGCGAGAGCGAGAGAGAAGGGAGTGGGAGGCTGAAAGGGAGAAGAGAGAGAAGAAAGGGATGTCGAGAGGGATAAGAGAGGGAGAAGACAGAAGAAAGGGAGGTCGAGAGGGATAAGAGAGAGAAAAATGGAGAGCGATTCCGAGAGAAGAGAGGGAGGCACGGAGACGAGAGAGGGGGTGCGAGAGAGAGGGCGAGTATGAGAGAAGACCGAGAGCCGGAGGCCGGAGAGGAGAGTCCGAGAGAAGAGAGGGAGCAGAGACGTCGAGGGCGCAGGGAGACGAGAGAGGGGTGCGGGAGAGGGAAGAAAAAATGGAAATGAGGACGCGCGAGAGAGAGGGTGCAAGGAGAGAGAGGGGAAAAAAATCAATCAAGGCGTGCGTTTTTCATCTGGAAGAATGGGAAAAATGGTCTTCAACGAGATGAAATTTTTTATAACGTGGAGATGAAGGACCGCTTTATCCCCAGCATCCAGATGAAATGTCATCTATGCTCCACTAACGACTTCAACTGATGAAGGGCGTAATGCGGTTGATCTTCATCTCGGACTTCAAGTTGACTACCCCCCCCATAGGTACGCGTGCTTGCCTAGTTTTGTTGGTCAGAGCGTTGTGATATATATTTGAGGTCACAACTTCAACACTTGTCAGACCAAAGCCATGTTTTTCTTCTACTTTCATTTTGTTTAATCCCACATTGCTAAAAGTAGTGAGGACTTCTTGGGTTAAATATAAATACCCATCTGTCCTCCTTGAGTTCATGTGAGATTAACACACACGCGTGTGCGAGGCTCTCATGCTCGAACGTGTGTGGTCACACATACTCCAATATGACAGTTGAGATGGATGAAGATCAGGGTCATTAGATGGAAACAGTTACATATCTTAACCATCGGATCATGCGATTACAAATCTAAATCATCATATCAATTAGTTACATATATGAACCGTTAGATAAAATGGTTACAAGATTGAAACCATCGGATCAAGCGATTACAAATCTAAATCATCATATCAATTAGTTACATATATGAACCGTTAGATAAAATGGTTACAAGATCGAAACCATCGGATCAAGTGGTTACAAATCTAGACTATCAGATCATGTTGTTACAAATCTAACAATTATATCAAAAGTTGTTATAGATCTGAACCATCAGATCAAAACAATTACAGATTCGACGGTAAGATTGGGATCAATGATCTGAATCGTGAGATCAAAGTGATTACAGATCTGGACGGTCAGATCAAGAGGTAGTTTTTCTTCCCATAAGAGTCATAAAGCTTTATAAATAAAACTGCATAACATAAAGGAGATGCAAAGAAGAACTCTAAGCTATGAAAATAAGAAATTGTTCTTTGTCCTGAGAGAAATTCCAGTGTTCTTGAAAGAAAAATATGAAATATCCTCTTTTAGTACTATGCACTTTTAAGAAGGTAGAAAATGTATGTTGTATCTTGGAAGAGATCAGGAGATTCCTATGCATAGGAGGCGAATGTCTTTCAAATACAGTGGATACACACCTCGAGCTTTACAGAGGAATTATTTAATTATTATTATTTTATATCTGATTGATAAAGCGGACCGATGAAAGTTACGTATTATCACCATATTCAATTTGGGTTTATTAAAGTGTTTATTTAAGTTTTGTGAGTTTACATCATTTTATTTCCAACAATAGGATATAAAATAACCATTATTCATATCTAATATAAGTGATAAACACTAAATATACTCAAAATAAAATTGACATCTTTATGCACTAAGCATGTCGTTGTCCCATTTAGGACTCAAAAAAAAAAAAAAATTATCCATGAGTATCATAAAAGCCCAAGCCTCCACAATGAGACCCCACTCTTTTACTTTTTAATTTTAATTAAAACACAAAGATAATAATACTCTTAGTTTCAATGTATTATAGGAGTTAATTGTTTTCATTCCCTTTAAATATTTTCGGTAGAATATCAGACTCAAGAGGGTTATTTACTAGTGCAAATACCATAAGTTTGTTATGCAGTTGTTTTCATTGCACGCATGAGCAGAAAAAAAAAAGGGTCAAACATAATTAAAATAAAAAAATTTCAGGATTTTTCTCTGTTTTTCTCATGCGAGTTCATGATTCTTGGGTTCCTGAAGAACGTCAACCTTCGTCCAACAACAACTATTTGACAAAATAACTTGGTTCTTGAACAACGTCTGCCTTCTTCCAACAGCAATCTTCACTGTCCATCGACGTTTAAATCTTTAATTTAAGCAGACATGTTCCGCATAAACATATATCATTTTAATGACAGTATGGTAGGCGACGCCATGTTTTATTTTCACAAGATTAAGATTGAATAGTAGGGTCAAGGATTGATAGTGCAGGGCAGATGGCCAATCTCCCAGTATTCTGTCTCCAACCCCATCCCCAGTTTCCTCCTCTAGAAAGTGGAAAGTAGATCCATAGTTGCTTCTCCTTTCCCTTAAATCAATCCTGAAACCTTCTCTCTACGACTTTTCTTCTTTTTCTCCTCTTTAATCTTCTTCTACTGTGATCATACTGGTTATAATATTAAGAATATGCTCCTGGACCAAATGTGTGATCAAGTTTTTGCTCTACTATGTCCTTGTGATGCATGCATGCATTATAGTCTTTTACTCAATGTCTGTGTGCGTGGTCATGGGTAGGAAGCTGGTGCACCAACCCAGATCCATGTGCATCTATTCCCTGATATGCTTACTCGACGACAATTACGTTCATTACTGAAGAAATATATTTTCAAATGAGAAGTGGTGGGAGGTGTTAAACCCTTGTCCCAGGAGGTGGAGACCCATTTGCATGGGCTCAGAATCTCTCACAAGTCATTTGATTTTCTTTTTTATTTGACTCTCCTTTCGAATTATAATATAAGGATGTTGCACAGATCAAGATCTACTCACACATGTCAGTGCTCTTCCCTACCAAACGCTTCTTCCATTAAACTACTCTTCTTTCTCATTTGGATGAAGAAGGCGACTCCAGACTCCAAAGTGTTTGGAAAAAGCGCAGAAAAGAAAAAGTGGTAAAGAAAATGATCGTTTTCTTCTTCTTTCATTACCGTTCTTTTTGTGTAAATGGTAATCCTAATCGGTTCATCTAACCTTTTCTTCGATTTTGCTTTATTTCGGATAAAATGAGCTCTCCGGATACGTCTTTCCACAGTTTTGCTTTTCAAGCAAGATATTCTTTATTGCATTGCAAGTAACAAAAGCTAATGGCTTCTTCGCCTTTAAAGTTTTAATTCCTCCAGAAAGAAAATGAAGGGCTACGCAACAATTACAGAATCTGATCATTTATGTCTGAGGTGAGTGTGGTTTCTTCCCAGATCCATTGTCGCAGAAGATGGTTTCTCTATGGGTCCTTTTTTTGTTTTTTGGAGTGACCAAGATAGTATCTCAATCAAATCAACAGCTGGCCATGTACGTGAAAGTCCATCCGCAGATTGCAATTGTTACGGAAATCACGCGTAGCTTCCTGGACCCAGGTCTATGATCAGGCCTTCTCTTGTCCTCATGATCACAGCCATCACGCAACGTTAATCCCCATGAGAAAAATAATCGCTGGTGATAGAAGAAAATAAGGCAAAATAAGGCCCACTTACTGTCCCTCGATGGAAACTTATATCACAAGAAAACTAGTCGGCTAAAAGAATTATGTCATCAATTATTAAATATTTATTTAAATTTTTCGACCAGAAAATTTTACTAAAAAAATTATATAATTTTTGCGGTAAGAATTTTTAAATAAAAAAATATTTTCATAAAATATAAGTCATTAATGGTTCTTATAAAAATATTTCTATTTTTAAGGTTTCTTGTGGCCTAAGTAGTTGATAAAAAGTGACAGTATGGAAGAGAAAAGAGGGAATTGCTATGTTAGAAGCTGAAATGCTTTAGCTGAATTTATTGCTCAAAAAAGCAAAAAGGAAAAGGAGTGTGGAATGTATAATGGAAAGCTAAAGCAGAATTATGAAGAAAACACATTCTCCCCCTCCTCTCTCAGCAACTAGACTCCACTTGCCTTGTTTTCTTTTCTTTTCTTGTATACAAAGGAAATTTTCTAATTATTCAAAATTTGATCTCTTATGATCATCAATCATAAATGTATTAAATAATAAATAAATTAAAAATTAAATACACCTATTTAAATGAACAAATATTTTTTTCCCTAGTCACACCTATTGCACTCATGTAACAAAATTCTAGTCGTGTATCAAGATAATTAAAATGTCAGCTTTAGCAACATTATGAAATATTAAATGCTCTATGTACTCAATTACAAGTCACACAGTGCCCGGTCCTCTTGAAAATTTATGACCACGGCTCGATATGAGACAAAACATAGTAAAACGTAATCAAGACTCCTTATTTATTCCAGGCCCGGCGGTGCAGACATCGGGTAAAGCATCTAACATCAAAATATTTGGATGCCTTTGACGCTTGTTGACCATGAGAGATATCCCAGATGAACAATTACATATTAACCAATAATTTATCTCAAATATTTTAATAAATTATTAAAATTTTCTCGACATGAAGAAAAGATTAGACTCGAGTCTCGGGGCAGGAGATAACGTCTCCGTAAATTTTCGATTTTCAATTTTCTTGTAGCTCCGTCCAACCATGGGGGCCAGGCCATCAACGCATCTCAAGATGAATCACCGCAGAAAACGACGATCTCCACGGTGGGAAAGTGGGGAACCGAATTTCGAATGGCGGTAGAAGCTCAGCAGTCGCCATCGGACGCGACCGTTTGAGCTTCTTTCCTTTCGGCAGGCCACTCTAAATCTCGAGACCTCCCATTTCCTTCTTTGGATTGATTATTATTAAAAATAATCAAAACCCCGACCCGCTCCTGCAGCCAAGCCGGCAGACATCCCATTTTCTCCCAAATTTCGATATTCTCCCCGTATATGGGACCCGGCCCGGTTCTCTTTTCCCCTCTTTGTTCCTTTTTTGGGTTTGCGACCTCCTTAGGATCCGCTCATCAGAGATCAGAAGGTCTACCTTTTTTCCCGCCAACTCGCTATCCGTGTCTTCTTTGAGTCTCGCCCGTGCTGTACCTTTCGGCAGGTGACCCCCTCCCCGTCCCCACCACGCTTATCTCCGATGTCTGATGTTTCCCAAAATATATTTTATTCTAGTCTATCTATTAACCAGGTTTTATAATGGAGTTGGCGTCCGCGATAAGCTAACGCCTTTCCCATGTCCGGCGAGCGCCGGTTCACCGACAACGACGGCCCCGCCGTTAAATAGGACGGCAGATTTGAAATCTGAGCCAACGGAACTGACGGTTGCTTTGGTAGAATCTTCAGTACGGCGACGTCACCTCCAGATTCAGCTTCTGTAAGACAGGTGCCTCCGTAGCCAGAGAAACGGGACGGAACGGGATCCTCCTCCATTTGCAGATCCGTGCTTGTGTCGGTCTCGCCCCCTTACAGCTAAAAACTTTACTCCACAAATACAAGCATTGCGTTAATATTTAAGGTATAAACGATGGTCGACTGTGACTCACAGTTCCACCCGTAAAAACTGACCAGAGAAAGTAACTCTAGGAAGGGGGGAATCCATCGTTAAGGAAAACGGATATTAGGAGTTGTCTCCGGACATTTGATGATAATTTGAGAGGCCCCCCGTGGAAGCGAACATGTGCCCTAATGGAGGATGAAATAGTTTCAGGATTTGATGAACTTTGTACAACAAAAGCACAAAGCCCTAAATTGTCGCCTCAAGGGTTTAAATAGGGAGAATGTCTTTCCTTTTCAAGGGGAAGAATCAGAGTTTGGGCGGTGTATATGGAATAAGTAATCAAGAGCTTAATAGAGTACTACAAAGAAGTGGGTGAGAGACATCATTTCACTGGGGATCCCTCCCCTATTCTAATGGCAAAATTGCAATTAGCCTCGTTCCATTGTAATGTGATTGACAAAGCATGCATTACCCAGTACTCCATTCTTTTACTTTTTAAACAAATAAAATAATAAAATCTTCTTATCCGAATCATGATTCGTAAAGGGTAATTGAGAGTGTGGAGTCATTACCAGTACTGTCGCATTGGCACAGTTGTTGACTGAGGGAAGCGATTCAGGTCATCGGAGGTAATTAAGAAGCATTTGAAATCTTCAACGACAGAGTTCATTCTCAAGCAAAGACAAAGTGATACTCTCGATAAAAGGAAAAGTTACATAGAATTGAATTTAATAGCTTTTGGACGGATTATCTCTGTACAAACCAGAAAAGATCCTCACAATCTCCGGATTCAAATCGGCTGCCCCACCCTCCCAACCTTTTCTTGATTTATCTGATTTTATAAATTAAAGGAGATGTAAAATTCTGCCGTGAGAAAGAGAGAAAGCAAGGCAGAAGGATTAAGGAAAGCCTCACATGTGCATCTGATCCGAAGATCCAGATCTGGTTACTGGTGCTTCTTCTCCGACGATAATTTTGTCCTCGATCGAATATCTGTCTTATATGCGAAGTTCATGTGAGAGATCAGAGATGTTACTACTACTAGCTTTGGAAAATAAAGACAAGCCAATTGGCGCCTCTTACTCGTCTCAAATTTCTTGCAGGTATGGACAGGGGCGTCCGGTCGCTTGCCGCTTATGCTTCCAGATTTTCTCTCTTCTATCTGCCATGGCAGCAGTAACGACAAACAGAAAGAAGTGGAAACTTGTTGATCTCCAAGTCTCTGGCTTCGTCCATTTGGTGTTCAATCCGTGCGGATATTTGACTGGTTCCAACTACGCGCACACGGGAGTGGCTTCGTCCAACTCTGACTGTAACCGAACTGTGGACGTGGAAAAAATTGAACTTGCTTGTAGGTAGGAGTGGAATGAATGAGAAGGATAGATTTCGTCATTGCGTTTTTATCTTGGACGACATACAGTTGGAAATTATGGGGACAGTGATTTGGGTCGTACGAAATTTTGGACCTATGAGAGGCAGTTTAAGTGGTGGTTCAGTGTAGCGGCCTTGGTTGGTCAAATGGGTCTTCGTTTGCCCAGTCAAAACTGGAGTGAATACGCATTATAGTCATTACGTATTCGTAACGGTGAATCTGAATGCAGCATATTTTAAACCCTAAACCCTGATCATCCATATTTTCTTTGTCGTCGCTTTTGCCATCGTTTTCCAAGCACATCGTCACATTCCCTCCGTATGGACTAAATTGGTCGTTCGAATCAAGTCCTATTAGACCAGTTCCTCCTTGATCGAGACCAAACACGGGAAAATACAAAATTTGTTTAAGAGGGAATTGTTAATGATGTTTACTCAATTTTAATAAAAGTTAAACCTAGTTAAATCAAGTTCAAGACAGACTTTAGTACACAGTTTCACTAGTTCAGATAAATCCTTTGACAATGAAGATCTCAACATAGTACGTGTAGTATTAAATTTGATTTCGAGATTTTGATTAGGTAATACTATTTTTCACCATCTATATTTCACCCAAATTATAAGTGAGTTTTATTATCAATCACTAAGGGGCTTTTGGTGTGGCCATAGGACAACAAAATTATACTAACCAATACCTATAGGAGCGAGAAAGAAGAAAAAGAAGAAGAGAAAAATAAAAATAATAAAAGCAACTAATGAAATAGGGGAGAGAGATAGTAAGAAAAATAAATATGATAATCGATTTGTCGTTATCATATATACAAATGTTCCTATTATTTCAGATATTATAATTGTTGTTTGGAGCTTGAAGACTAATGAGAAGCAAGAAGCAAATGTTATTCTCCACCAACTAATTTTATTAAGTCAATTAACTTATTTTGACCCTGCACCCTATGTCCTACCCAACTCTTGAAATTTTGAAGATAGGCAAAGGGTTGCGCCTTTTGGACCATAACAAAAACCAACCCCCGCTCCCCGCCTTTTTTATTTATTTAGGGTTTAGGGTTTAGGGTTTATGATTGTGCCTTTTTTGTCGTCCTTAGGGGGGGTAGTCAACTTGATGCAGGAGTTTTAGTGGAGCGCCAGACTCCAAGTCATCTCGATGACTAAGATGAATCTGAACATCATCTCCACGTTATAATTTATGGAATCTGGTTTCCAACCCTTTTTGTTAATCATTATCCAAATGAAGTAAACGCCAAGGTTCAAACCCTTGACCTTTTTTTTCCCTCTCTCTCCCCGCATCCCCCTCTCTCGCTCTCTTCTCATTTTCATTTTTTTTTCTCCCTCTCTCCCACACCCCCTCTCTCGTCTCCCTGCGCCCCTGAGCTCTCTGCTTCCTCTCTTATCTTGGACTCGCTCTCCGGCCTCCGTCTCTCGATCTTCTCCTTTTCATTTTGTTCACCCTCTCTCCCGCACCCCCTCTCTCGTCTCCATGCGCCCCCGAGGTCTGTGTTCCCTCTCTTCTCTCGGACTCACTCTTCGGTCTCCCTCTTCTCTTCTCCCTCTCTCTTATCCCTCTCAACCTCCCTTTCTTCTCTCTCTTCTCCCTCTCTTCTCCCTTTCGGCCTCCCACTCCCAGCTCTCTCTCACTATTCTCTTTTTTCCCAAAATACCTTCCGATTTCGTTCGATTTTCCCCATTTTGATTTCGATTTTCTTCGATTTTGACATTTGGGCATCAATTGCTTAATTTCTACTTCGATTAGGCATCGATTTCACCCTTCAGATTTAGTTTTCCCCAAATTTTAGAAGGTATGACTAAACCCTAATTTTTTTATTATTAAATTAGTGTTTTATTTGATTTAATTTTAGTTTCAGTGTCTAATTTGGGGTTATTTGTGCATAATCATGGGATTTAGGGTTATGGTTAGGGTCTAAATTTTTTATTCAGGCTAGGGTTTATTTTTAGGGGTTGGTGCTCAGTATTTAAGGGTCCTGTAATTAGGGTTTAGGGTTTATGGTTAAGGATTTATGGTATTTTTAGGATTTAGGGTTCTTAAGGTTTAAGGTTTGCACAATTATATACGTGGAGAGGATTACAATGATCTATTTAAATATGAAGATGATGATTCGGTGGCGAGCTCGGTGGAGGAGGTGTTGTGGTCCAATTAGGTGCAATGGATGATACAGACAACAACGATAACGATGGTCTTGAGGACGAGGGGAGCCAAGTAACAAGCTTTCGAAGGCTGCGTGTATTAGAATCCACAAGAGCTGTACAATTTTGAGATACTATAGCGACTTCTATGTGGAATGATAAATGATGGTTGCATCTTATTACTTTTGAACATGTGTCATTCATATGTACTAAACTTGTAACTTGATGATTTTAATATTAAAGGCACGAACTCGTTATTTGAATAATCTTTCTTTTAGGTTATTAATAAAGTTGTATATATATTTATTTAATATTTTTGTTAAATTTTATTACTATATTAAACTTTATATTTAAGTCTTTGGTAAATAAAATATAGTTAAAGTATGCATTTGATTAATTAGTTATTTTTAATTTTATCAAAATATATTATTAATTAATACCATGTAAGAAATCCATCTTATGTTATTAATATAATATTTTATTTATTTATTAATCATATTTAATTTTTATTTACTCTATTGTATTAGTGATTTAATAGTGGTAATTAAAATATTGTTAACTCAAGCACTTGGTTTAATTAACTCATTTTTATAATTAATAAAATCAATGGTTTTAAATTTAATGGAAAAAATATTATTAATTAATAATATAGTGTGTTAAAGTTAGAATTTGATAGATTTTTCCTATTTAATCATGATTTTTAATGTTAAAGAATATCATATATTATCAATAAATTAATAACTAAATGTATTATATTCGTTTATGTTATTTTTAATGTTATTGATTTATTTTTTTTGATTAATCATGTGCACAGTTAATTGGCTCACGTAATTACTATATTAATGTATAGTCAACAGTAATCATTAACTAATATAATATATAATTCAATTAATTAATATATTAATATATTTAAGTTATACATTAAATTAGTTATTCGTGTAGTAATAATATTAATTTTACCTAATTTAATGTTTAAATATTATATTTTAATTAAGTATACTATTACAAGTCACTAATTCTTTTATTTTCTGCGTTTTTTCATTTGGGGCACTAACATCGGAAATTGTTTTCCAGTGGACATGAACTCGTCCACACTTACATCCATTTCGAAGATGAAGTTCATGTACATGATTGAAATGAAGATGAAGATGAACTTCAAATTTTATGTTTGTTGACTAACCCCCCTTAGAAGACCATTACAACCACTAAAACATTGTAGTTAAACATATTAATTGAAGTATCAAGTGATAAAGAGAAATAGAAGATAGCGATTGATTGAATAAAATTCACATCTTTACCATTTTGCTTTTTTGCTTGTTTCCTTAATAAAGTCAAACACTACTAAGACGAAATATTTAAGACGGTAAACAAGTTCAACTCATAATTTTTACATTTTCGGAGATTTTTTTATATCACTATTGCACATAGTTTATGTTCTTTCATAGTATCTCAAAAATTATTTATTTTTTTAACATTTTGTTAGGCAAGATAAAAGTCAACAAGTAATTTCTTTTGTTTAACCTAAGGTGTTGTTAGTGTCTTTTCCAAGAAACGTTGGAAATGTATTTCTAGTAAAATACATTTCCATGTAGACACTTTTTTAGATGGAAATTCTTACAAAAAAATTATTTAATTTTCTAGCCAAGATGGGGCGAAAAACCATTTGGAAAGCTTTTGAATAAGTATTTGATATTTGATGTTGTAATACTTTCAGCAGAAAATTATTTTTTATGGTAATTTTGTATTTAATATTTTATTTTATAGAAAATTTATCGGATAAGTATAGTAATGTATGAAATTGATTATTAATTTCCAATTTTCCCTAAAAAAAAACACTAACAAGTCCATTTAAAAGTATACAATTAGGTTGAAACCGGTTTGTGGTGGCTTATTTATTTTGCTTTTGCTTTTGCTTTTTGTTTATCCTTTGATTATAAAACTTTATAAAAAAGAATCCTACCTTTAAGTTTCTAATGAGTTTGGATCGACTTTCCAATTAAGTGAAAAGCCTTTAAATAGGACCTATTCATGTGGGAAAAAAGAGACTATACATAAGTGCTCTAATTATAACGTTAACGACGTGCAAGTATTTATAAGAGATCGTCACTCATAGAGCCAAGGAGGAGCAAGTGCTAATAAAATCCCCACTTTCTTTGCGTAAATAACAGCTTAAATTTTGGATTAATGTGCATTTGGACAGCAGATTTTCGGTCCTACGAGGGTAAGGTGTGACCGTGAGATTAGTTGAATGCCCAAAAGTGGAAAATTTTCAGTAAGGCAATATCTGGGTTTTAACTAAAAGGGGAGACTTCTCAGTGGACAGAGTTACGGACTGTGGAGGCAACCGTCTGGTGGAGTACGCGTTAGCCGTGACAGAGCAGAGCCAACAGTGAAAGCAGGAAGAGGCGCGAGAGGGTAAGTTCGTCATTTTATTTAAGGGGAAAATCGTTCATCTGAACCCTAACCCTAATTGATGGCGAGTGATTTATGTGGTGTCGTTACGACGACGACGACGACGGCAGGGACGGCAGGGTGAAGGGACGAAAAAAAAGGAAAAAAAAAAAAAACAGGAAAGAAAGCGGTAAAAAGGAGTGGTAGAGTGGGAAAGGGAAAGGGGTTGTGATGAAAACACATGGCAGGTGAGTTTCACAGGCGGACAAATGTCTGCTCCAACCACTGAACTCAGCCATGACTCCGGAGCCAGTTGTTACATGGCTTTTTTTTTTTTTTTCTTTTTTACGAAAAAGTCAAAAACCCTCTTTCTTTTTCAGAAAAAAACGAAAAAGAAAAATCTCTCTAGCTCGGCTCATTAACGCAAGCCCACACTCCCCTCGTCAAAACCTCAATAAAGCTCCCTTACTCTCGTCTCAACATTCCTTCTCACCCTTCAAAGTTCAAACCGACCTCCTCTCCCTTCAAAGTTCAAACCGACCTCCTCTCCCTCCGTCCCTCCCTCCGTCCCTCCCAGGGTTTTACTTTTTGTTGGGGCCAACCCAGTCCTTGCTATTATTGTTTCTTAGGAAAACAGCTAGGAGGAAGTGGTGTCTGCTTTCTGCGCTTCTTGCTGTCTTTGGTTCTTTAAAGATGGCGGAGGATTTGGATGATGGGGAGTTCTGGCTTCCGTCCGAGTTCTTGGTGGAAGACATACTGATGGAGAAGAAGCACAGGGGCGAGGAAAATGATACTAGGGTCTGCTTTCCGGGCGAGTTTCCTTACGAGTTTGGCTCGTTCGGTTCCAATTTGAGTTCGCCGGTTGAATCTTTGGTCGGTTCTGCTGAGACTGAGAGCGACGAGGAGGAATGTATCGCTGGTTTATCTCGGCAAATGGCGCACTCTATGCTTCTGGACAACGAAAGGCTCGGTCACGGCCCTGTATCTGACGCAGAGAAAACGAAGGTGAGTTTGGATTGAGGTGTACCCAGCTCAGCGTTTTCCCTCCTTTTCTCTTTTATTTCCTCCCTTGGCTTCAGCTTTTTCCTTTTTTCTAACCTCAATAATTCCTCTATCGGTGGGATATTGGGGGTTTCGCTGTCCTTTTCACATCCTTCTGCTAATTGAAGTGATGGTCGCATTTCTGGTTGGAAGCTGAAACGGTTTCTTGTTGCAAGTTCCGTTTGCTTCATAGATTTTGATTTCTTACACTCGTCGGCTCATTCTTCTTTTTCCCCCTTTTGTGTTTCAGAGGGTCATGGCCGGTTCTCCCCAATCTACTCTGTGTGCTGTGGATTGTTGGAATTTTCATAGCCACGGTTCGAGCCGAAATAGTCCGAACGGACAGTCTCAGGTGTCGTCTCCTCCCTCCACCCCGCTAAATCACAAGGAGGATGCCTGGGATTTGCTTTATGCGGCGGCGGGACAAGTTGTGCGCATGAAGATGAACGACGAGGCTCAGAGATCTCATGGAAGGGGGCTGTTGGGACCTCCCAGGAAAACAGCTTCAACTGGCTATTTTCTGAACCAAAGTCTCACCCAGCAGCAAATTCAGAGTACCCAAGTGAGTTTCCTCTTACTTCACTTTTTGGTTCTAGCCCTAGCAAATGTTTCATTTGCGTTCGTCTCCGGCACATATTTCATTTTCTGGACCTCCTCCTACGGCGTTTAGATTCATATGACTGGTGTATTCTCTTGATATTTGTGTTTAATTAGAAAGTTTCTCTATTTTGCAGTTTCAGCAGCTAAAGCAGCAACAACTTATGAAGCAGCAGTCGTACGCCGGTTGGGGAAGGCAGAGTAAGGCGAATCCCACTGCTGCTCCGCCGCCGCAGCAGATGCAGGGCAGGATAAGATCTGGCAACGGTGGCAGATGCGGCCGCCCCTTGGGTTTATCTGTTTCCGCTTGCTCCCCTTTGCAACAGCAGCAGCAACCCGGTGCGGGCATGCGAGCAGTATTTCTGGGTGGTTCTGGTACCAGTAGGGAATCATGCGGCACTGGCGTCTTCTTGCCTAGGGGAGTCGGTAACGCAGCGGATCTCCGCAAGAAGCCAGGTTATTCCTTTATTCATTCGTCTCTTGAGGAAAATCTTGTGCTACACTTTAAAGATACATTCGAGTTTATCTGAAGGCAGTTTTTTTTTATTTTTTAATTTATCCTTTTTAATGTTTTGCAAGGATTCTTTTTTCTATTGTTTGCTATTTCTATTAATTTTTGCTTGGAGCATCTGAAACAATCTGTTTTGCTCAGTTCGAAGTACTGCTAGATTGTTCGTTCATCTTGGAGCTTCTATTTTGAAATCGTGGATTGTGTTTTTTCAGCGAGAAACTTCTGTAGATAAGGAGGTTAATTTTATTCTTAAAATCTGGGTGTTGATTTCTTTGTTATCGGGTGGTTGGTTGACAGCGTGCTCGACGGTTCTTCTTCCTGCCAGAGTGGTCCAGGCTTTGAGTTTGAATCTTGATGAGATGGGTACTGCACAGCCTCGCTTTCAGCCCAGCTTTGTCCACCAAGAAGGTATTTTTGTTGATAAACCCTCGGTTCGTTTCGGGCATGATTAATTTATTATTACAGATTGTTGGCCGGGGAAGCCTTGAGATGGAGATGGTAACTGCTGTATTCATCTCTTCGACAGATGGTTCTGTTTCCTGCATCAGCTCTGTTACTCCCCTGCACCAGCCGAGGCGCCATAATTTAGTCCGCCCCGTTCTTCCCGCAAATCAAGAGATCCGCCTTCCCTCAGAATGGACTTACTGAAAACCCTACAGAACTTGGGTTACTTGGTGAAGAAGATGATGATGTATGAAGGAAAAAAAAAGATAAAAAGACAAAAAAGCTCAATAGGAATTCTACATTGGATTTGGCGAGAAAGTGAAAGAAGAAGAAAACTGTTTTGAAAAGCAATAAGATGAAGGAAAGGAGGGGGGGGGGGTATAAAAAGCGCCGTAAGGGAGGGGGTGGAGGAAGCGAAAAGCGAAGAAGGGTGGGATGAATGGAAATTTAGATAGGATGGGGGGCATATTTTGTAATAAAGTCCGTCTCTTATGGGGTGTTTTTCGTTTGTCCGGGATGTTCTGCCTGCACTTTTGTCGTGTGTTTTTTGGTCCATGCCAAAGAGCGGAAAGGGGAGAAACCGCCCAAAAATATCACGGATCGCCGATTAAGTAATAAAAAAGAAATATGATAAATGCTTTATTATTCTTTCGAGTGTGTTTTTTCAATCAGATCCTGCTTCTGCGCCACAGAAACCTGTTAGGAGAAAATATCTCTGCAGTGAATTTGACCAAACCCCCGTGGGTACGCATTTTGTAATTTGAATTTTAAAATGCATGCTATATGCATCATCCTGGCTGAAAGTGAAGTGCGTCCCCACTGGCTTCACCCCGCCCGAGGGAGAGTCGCGTTGGTCCGACTCGGGGCTGCCCGAAAAACAAGGTATCTCTCTCTTTTCAGACCTGGGTACGGCCTAGTGCCTGCCTACTCGTTCTTTTGTAAAAAGCGGCAAAAGCGAAACGGACTCTGCAATTAAGTGCGAAAGAAAAAAAAAACACACACAAGTGTAAATTTGAAAATGTTAGGAGGAAGTGGGGGAGTGGTGATGTCTAGTTGTTGCTTGTGCGTGAAGCGTCGTGGGTGCAAAGACTCGTCGTACGTATCATTTATATAACACTTCTATCTGTTGCTTTTTCCGCGCTGTGGTCCCCCCCCGTCTTGTTCTTTGACCAGATCAAATCTGTAACTGGCCTTTTGTACCCCTCGCTTTCGTAATTATATTAATCATGTGTTAATGACGCCACATGTGGCCGTTGAAAACGGCTAAAGTCGTTTGTAATGGTGGGGTCGTTCCCGTCCCTGTGGTGGTTTGTGATCCAAATTCCACAGCAAAGTGCATGGCTCGCTTTTCCTATTTGGTTCCCGTTCCATCATATATATTTTGCTTAAGTACCGTTTGTTGGGGGTTGGATAGACGTTAATTGACATCGATGACACATCTCCTTCTATTAAGGAACAGGAATGTTTTGCTTTGATTTCTTCGTGTTTTTGGGCTTTTTTCTTTGTCGTGTTGTCGAGTGCTTTGTTTTCTCGATTTTTCACTCATGCTTCCCAATACTCAATGATACTCGTCACCCTTAGACTTGTCTGCCACTCCTCTCCCATACGTAATGAGCGAAATCTTAAACAATCATCGCCTGTTTTCTTAAATGCTTAATCGAGTCAGCTCACATCTACTCGACTTATTAGCTTATTATTATCAGTTTCGTAATTTCGGGTTCAGATGCGAATGCTTCAGTGTGTTTACTTACTAACCGGCGAAGAGCATTCAATTCTGGAACTGTTGCTCTGGAAGATAAGATCTGTCATACGTGGTGGCATAAGATGAGCTCAGTTTGCTTGGGAGGTCTTCACACTCTTCACTCTCCACACCAACTCCATCTATTTGGTGGCCGAAAATGTAAGTCATCTCGAGCTCCGATCACTCTTGAGTCATTAATGATCGGTGGAACAGATTTTTAATTGGGTAGAGTCTCTAGATGAGCTTGTATCCGTTTAATGTGAGACGCGTGAATTATTTGTCTAGTTTCTTTTCCGCACTATGTGGCGAAAGTGATTCCATTGAAAACCATAATTGCCAAGTGCTGCTGCTCGTCTGGTTAGCTCACCAATTTAAGGAACGCGCAGAGATGTACGAGATTTTTGATTATTATCCAGTGAGGATCTGCATGTCAGCCTTCCTGCACAACCTCTTGTGACTGTTAGTAAATGCTGCCATCATCTACTCGGCCCGACTCCGTATTAACTTCCCGCACTCGCATCACCTATGGTTTCCTTCTTCTTCGTCGTCTTCTTCTTTCCTACTATTTAAAACTATTCGAAGTATCAGAGAGTTCGAGTACGTGACATTGGCAGAGATTGAGCGGAGAGAGTGGGTGGTTGTTCGAGTACGTAAGAGAACAGTCGGAATTAAGGTTGGGTGAACTGACTCTACCCACTTTGTCCACAACTGAGCCAGGAGAAAATTTTATGTGGGTTAGCCGCGACCGAGTCGAGACTGGTGTCAGTTGGGAAAAGAATCCTACGCATCTCTCCGACTTGGATGATGTGGCCCTTAAACAATTCAGGGTTGATGCCGTCGTGCCCTTTGCCTTGTGGTAGGTCGTTGCCATGACAACTTGTTCCACTTAATTAATAAACCACGTCTTACATAAGCACCACATTATTTAAACCTTCAACTAAGGCCCGTCATGACAAATAGCTTTAGCTTTTGTGTAACATTGTTCCTATGTGTCCTCATTTAGGTTGTAAATCCCCTTGTTATGTTTAAACAGGAAAACCGTCGAGGAGGTGTTTGGAATTTATCCAAATATGTGGCAGATGTTGCGTTGATGGGAATAATAAAGTACCAATGATTAATGGAGCTTTTCTCTCCACTTTTCATATAGGTGTCTTATGCAATTATATGACCTAGATCCTCCTATCGGTTCGGATCTTTTGGATCCTATCCGAATGTATGGATCAGAAACCAGCAATTCCCCCGTACCTCTTCCCTCCGACCAACCCTAACGTCGACTCCTATCACTCCACCGGACCACCTCTCTCCGTCGAATGTTGTTCAAGCCAACTGCAGGGGTGTTGATCTTTTAAGCGTGGTCTCCTCTGTAATGTCGCATCTTCTCCGGTTACTGAAAAACCTGCGAATTCCCTCTGTCATCTCATCAGGAAGTTTCACTGGGACCATGATTAACCACCTGGAAAAATACCCATCTCTCCAAAGCGCATCGGATTTGGTCGATGATCTCTTCGGACCGAATCCGAACTGTTTTCAATTTAGTGAGGACCTGGCAGTTAAGCAGTCGAAGTGGGATCAATAATTGACGCTCTTGGGAACAAAAAATTCATTCGGAGCATTGGAGCTGCGTAGGTTTCGTCATTGTTTTAGGCCTTACGGTCAATAGCTGCTCATTGGTGAACCCACTTTCTAGGTTTGATATAAAGTTGGGCCAGTTACTTGCGGGAGTCTTTTCCGACATCTCACAATCTCTTTTCAACATTTCAAACAAGCCATGAATTATACCTGCAAATATCCTGTAAAAGTCTTTGCAAAATAGGGGACGATAATCCATAAGCGACAACTCAGCTACAAAACAATAACTTGATAAGGCTTTAACATGTCTACTCTTATAACATTGGCCAATTTCATATTCCTCAATCGGTATACTCACTTGGCATCCCAAGCAAGGCCTACATTATCTTGTAAAAAGACTGACAAAGTCTAATTACCCAGTGGGGGTCCAAACTTCCCACCATAGATGAAGCATTAGTATCCTCTTCAGGTTACCCAAACGAGGCCCAAACTCTCCGCTGAAGATGGGGCATTTGATTACCCAATTGAGGCTCAAACTCCCTACTCAGATCGGCACTACCACACAATTGTTTAACTCAATCCACACAATACAAACTCAAGGAATAATTGTTCTGGAACTCAATTATTTATAAAAACTTAGAATTTATATCTTTCTTAATAAGGATATAGTAGTGAAAGAATTCACAAAAAGCTATTCCTATTGAAATCAGCATCACAACTCAATTTGTTTTACCATTTTTGGTGAAATGTCTCCCATTTAGCACCACTAGTTCTCATTTATTCAAAAATTCAAGTCCCCCTTAACAAGACTTAGGCTGTGTTTGGAATTCAAAAAGTGGAGAGAAAAGAAAAGAAAAAAAAGGTTTTTTCTTTCTTGTTTGGATGCCTACGAAAAATGAGATCAAATGGAAAAGAAATGTAGTTTTTCTTGTTTGGATACATGTGAAAAATGAAAAAATAAAAGAAAATTAATAATATTTTAAAATTTTGATAATTCAAATTTTCTCTCAAGTTTCAATTTCTTTTCCTTCTTTTCTCCCCAAATTCCATAATTTTTGAGTGAATTTTTTTTTATCTAAGAGAGTGATTTTCTCTCTTATTTTCTTTTCTCTAAATGATTCTAAGCCTCCAAGCAATATAAAATACTTTTCTCTCCCCTTTTCTATTCCGTGGGTTCCAAACATGCCCTTAAGAGAGAAGGAATTTCAAAAGCAAACCAAAATCCACACAACAAAATTGGTAACATATGCTATGAATCATTCTATTAAATTATATGGGAACCTCGAGCTTCTAAATGTCTCTAACTTCCACCAAATTAGTAATAGACATTCCTTTCACCGAGGATCAAACAAAAATAACATCTACAAGGGGGAAGAATCAACATCCATACCAATTGAAACTTGCCAACAAATGCTGAAAATCATCTTTCTCAATTGGATAAAAGACCTTAGTTTAAAAAAAACCTAAACTCTATCAAATTAGAAGCAAAAGCCCTTCTTCACAACGATCAACAAGACCAATTAAGCAAGCAAGAGATTTTTATTCCCTCAAACTAAAATTCCCACATAGGCTAAAAACCATTCCACTATATTAGATAAAAGGCGTAAAGAAAAATTACTCTAATCTGCCTAGAAATGAAGGCCCAAACATTCTCAACTGCCAAGTAAAAATGAGATCCACATTCCACACTTCTATAATAAGTCGACTGGTGTGCTGTCGCAGACAACAAAAACTAAAACCTATACTCTTAAAAATATATGTAGTAGTGCGAGTAGGGGTGGCATCGAGCTGAGCCGAGTCCGAACCTGGTTATGTTCGAGTCGATCTTGATTTAAATATTTTGAGCCGAGCTTCGAGCCGAGCCTTGTCTCGAGCCTAAAATTGTTATCGAGCTCGAGCCCAACGAGTTCGAGCCGAGCTTGAGCCTCAACATACATTTAAAACTTTTCAAAAAATATATATCGAAAAAATGTATATAAAATTATGCATACATTTTACCTAAAATTGGGTATGACCTCTACATAAAATTGGGCATAACTTATATATATAATATGTGTATAAGATTGGGCATAACCTCTACTTAAAATTGAGCATAATCTATATATATAATACTTGTATAAAATTCGGCATGACCTCTACTTAAAATTGGGCATAATCAATATACATAATACCTGCATAAACACTCCATAGACACTCCATAAAATTGTCTATACATTCCATAAACACTTCATGAAATTGTTTATACACTCCATAAAATAATCTAAACACTCCATACACTGCATAACATTATAAATAAACTCCATACAATAATCAAACACAACAAAATTAAATAAAATATCACTATCAATTTACAATCACCCAAATAAAAACTATAAATCCTTTAAATAAAATACTATTACTATTACAGACTTACTAGAAAATTACAAGAAATATTTTAAATTTTTCTTAGGAAAGTTAAATGGACCTCTTATTGCCTTTTCTAAGGAAATAAATAAAAATTAATAATTAATCTAATATATTATTATACTTATCGATAAATTTTTAATCACATAAAATGTCAAACACAAAATTGCTATGAAAATTGCCTCATGCTCAAAGTATTTTATCATCAACTGTCAAATACTTATTCAAAATTTTTCTATATGGTTTTCTAACCCATATCGGCAAGAAAATCTTACTTGGAAAATTATATGATTTTTTAAAGAATTTATAATTAAAAAAATGTTTTGAAAAAATATGAGGCACTAATGGTCCCTATATTTCTATTAAAAATGTCTTTTCAACATTTATTGAAAAAACCACTAATAGTCTCTAGAAACGTATTTCTACTAAAATATATTTTCAATTTATTTAAGAGCCATGAGGAAGGGACAAAGAGTTTTTTTTTCCCCTTGTTTATGATCTCGCACGTAGGGGTGGCTTTGAATAAATTATATATAAAATTATGCATACATTTTTAAAAAATATAATGATAGGGGAGGTTCAGGATTGAATTTCAATAATGGATTAAAATGCACCAATATTAATATTTTTTACTACAATTGTTATCAAACTTGTTTTGTAATTTTTGAATCTGGCCATAATTTATTATGGCCTCCTTAGTGCCCCTAGATAAAAATTTACATGCTAGGAAAAACTAAAAATATTTTTCCTATGATACATATTCCCAAAAAAACCTTTACATAAAATCTTATTACTATTAGTGACTTATTAGAAAATTACAGGAAATATTTTAAAATTTTCTTAGGAAAGTTAAATGGACCTTTTATTGTCTCTTCTAGGAAAATAAATAAAAATTAATAATCAATCTAATATATTATTATACTTATCGATAAATTTTTAATTAAATAAAATATCAAACATAAAATTGCAATGAAAATTGCTTCATGCTAAAAGTATTACAACATCAACTGTTAAATACTTATTCAAAAATTTTCTATACAGTTTTCTACCCCATCTTGGTACGAAAAATCTTACTTAGAAAATTATATGATTTTTAATAAAAAATTCAATTAGAAAAATGTTTAAAAAAATGAGACACTAATAGTTTATAGAAAATTATTTCTATAAAATTTATTTTTAATTTTTTCCAGAGGAAAAAGTTTATTTTATTTTTTTATTTTATGATCTCGCACGTGCGAAATCGCACGTGCGAGATCATCTTCTCGTGAGGAAGGGGGAGATTATTTCTCCCCTGTTCTGGTTTTTCGCCGAGACGACGAGGAGGGAAGGGGGTTACGGCGTCGGGGAGGACCTATCGTCGGGGATGACGGCCACGACGGAGTCAACGGCGACGGAAGCGGCGGTGACGGAAGCGGTGGCGACGGAAACAGAGGTGACGACAAGGAGAGGAAGAAATTGAACGGACGGCCACAGAGACGGCCGACGAGCAGCTGCGACGGCGGTATAGACGTCAGCGAACAGCTACGACGGCAGTAGAGGCGGCGACAACAACTGCTGGTGAGTCAACCAACTACAATTTGCCAACCACAAAATTAAGTCGGGATTGAGATAATGCTTTGGTGAAGACATCGACCACTTGAAGATCTGAAGAAATGTACGGAAGAGATATTACCTGACGCTCCAACGTGTCGTGGATGGAGTGACAATCAACCTCAATATTCTTGGTGCGCTCATGGAAAACCGGATTGGCCGCAATCTGGATAACACTTCTATTATCTGCATGAAGAGGTGTAGATGAGGGCTGAGGAAACTGGAGCTCATCAAGAAGACTGCGGAGCCAAATAACTTCAGTACACATAGTAAACATAGCGTGATACTCGACCTCGGTAGATGACTTGATCACCTGGTCTTGTTTATTACATTTCCAAGAAATTAGTGCATCCCCTAAAAATATACACCAGCCTGTAGTACAATGGCGGGTATCGGAGCACCCTGCCCAATTAGTGTCACTGTAGGCAACCAGACGTAGCGCAAAGCCGGTAGGAAAGAATAAGCCATGAGCAGGGGAGTCGTGCAGATAGTGGATGATGCACCAAACTGCCGCAAGATGAAGGTGCCGAGGAGATGACATAAACTATTTGACATTGACCTCCATAGGGGTAGCCACCGAAGATGTGTCCTCTGTTGAATTTATGAAAAAGTGAAATACTTCATTGGCATCAATAACTTGTTGTAATTAGAGTACATGAACCTCTATTTATAATAGAGGAAAGTAGTAGAGTCCAATTACAATAAAACTACCCTTGTCCCAATTACACCCAAACTCTAACACTTAAGGTAAGTCGTAACATAATTAGGAACTCAATATTGATAAAAGACAAATATAACTTAAACTAAAACTCTTCTTGGTCGTGACCCTAAGATAAAGATACTTTTGTGAGTCCTTCTTGATCTTCCAACTGATGTGATAAGGATGCCAACTCATGGTAATCATTGTGGGTCCCACTTCTTATGGGCTTGGGTCCATCTTGTGGGCCTTCCTTGGTCATGTGGCCCATCTTATAATAATCTTATATATGTGGGCCTTCGTTGGTCATTTGGATTTGATCTTATCTTCAAACACTCCCCCTCAAGCTGGGGGTGAGAGAACAACATGAATTCCAAACTTGCTGCAAATGATGTATACAATATTTTTGTATAAAATGGCACATCTTCCAATATGTCTTCATCTTCCAACATTCCCCCTCACGTTGTTGCGTCCTTCCATGAGGCCTTGTGGCATTATAAGTGAGAGTAAAAATCACTCCTAGCCGGTAAGCCATTGCTTCATACTCCAGTCTTAATGCTGGATGTAGGACACACTCCACTGTTATTAGTAGTGTGTCTATTGGTATTGCTCTGAAGTGTCCACCACCGTGTCCCTCCACAGGACAATGACTCTCAAGTGGTAGGAGACATAAAAGCCATTACAGGGGGGGGGGGGGTGGATAACATAGATGTAATCTTAAGTTCCTCTGTCATGAACTTCCAACCACTAATTTTTATCTTTTTGACGGGGACGAAGTTCCTCTGTTGTAGACTCCCAACCACAAATAATTTTTATCTTTTTGATGGGGATGAAGTTCCTCCGTCATGGACTTCCAACCACAAATAATTTTTATCTTTTTGACGGGGATGAAGTTCCTCCGTCGTAGACTCCCAACCACAAATAATTTTCATGAAGTTCCTCCGCCGTAGATTCCCAACCACAAACAATTTTGATCTTTTGGACGGGGTAAAATAAATGATGACATAAGGCCACCTCTTATTCAATAATAATGTCTACTCCTATAACATTGGCCAATTTCATATTCCTCAATCGGTGTACTCACCAGATACTTCACTAGGCATCCCAAGCAAGGCCTACATTATCTTGTCAAAAGACTAACAAAGTCCATGTAGTACTCTTCTAATTACTCAGTCGATGTCCAAACTTCCCACCATAGATGAAGCATTACTATCCTTTTTAGGTTACCAAAATGAGGCCCAAACTCTCCGCTGTAGATGGGGCACTATCATTCTCTTTTGGTTACTCAATTGAGGCTCAAACTCCCTACTCAGATGGGCACTACCACACAATTGTTTAACTCAATCCACACATTACCCTTGTTCAAACTCAAGGAATAATTGTTTTCGAACTCAATTATCCGACATCTTTCTCTTATAAAAACTTAGAATTTATATCTTTCTTAATAAGGATATAGTAGTGAAAGAATTCACAAAAAGCTATTCCTATTGAAATCAGCATCACAACTCTATTTGTTTTACCATTTTAGGTGATGTTTCCCATTTAGCACCACTAGTTCCCATTAACCAAAAATTCAAGCCCCCTTAACAAGACTTAGGCTGTGTTTGGAATTCAAAAAGTGGAGAGAAAAAAAAGAAAGAGAAAGAGAAAATAAATGAAAAGAAAAAAGTTTTTTTTCTTGTTTGGATACCCATAAAAAATGAGAGATCAAATGGAAAAGAAATGTAGTTTTTCTTGTTTGGATACATGTGGAAAAAGAAAAAATAAAAGAAAATTAATAATATTTTAAAATTTTGATAATTAAATTTTTTTTCTCAAGTTTCGATTTCTTTTCTTTTCTCCCCAAATTCCATTATTTTTAAGTGAATTTTCTTTTCTTATTTTCTTTTCTCTCAATTATTCTATAAGCCTCCAAGCAATATAAAATACTTTTCTCTCCCCTTTTCTGTTTCGTGGGTTCCAAACATGCCCTTAAGAGAGAAGGAATTTCACAAGCAAACCAAAATCCATACAACAAAATTCCTAACATATGCTATGAATCATTCTATTAAATTATATGGGAACCTCAAGCTTCTAAATGTCTCTAACTGTTGTGATCCCGGACCATAGAGCGAGTCGCGCGTCGAAGGGTCAGGTCGCCTTCCCTTTCTTGAACAAAGTCTGGTCACCGAGACCTTTCTGGTCGACCTATGTTGTCGATTCGGGGATGATGGTGGGTGGAAATGGTTTATGGAAGGTCGGAATAGGGTTACATAAGGGAAGCAAAGAGGAAGGCTGCTGGAATGGAGGGATAGACTCGTCGACTGGAGTCTACACAGTGGGTTCTAGGGGAACGCCGACCCTGGTTCCTTAGGGAGAACGCAGATCCCAAATTCCTTTCTTGATTTTTCATTCCAATCGTGAGATCTTAAGCTCCACTCGAAAACAGAGTTTTTTACAAAATTTCCATTAAGGCTTCCTTCACTACATTCATCAAATAATAAAAATACCTATACGCATAACTCCTTTTTAAGCCCTACTCATGAGTCAACTCACCGCGTCGCCTCTGGACTACTCGTTGTGCTATGGAATCCACAACATCACTCCCCGCCTAGAAAACGAGCTTGTCCTTGAACTCGAAAGGACCTTCGGGAGCCGTAGGTTCCACCTGCAAGGAGGAAACAATTTTTTTCCCCATGATCTAACTTTCTGAACCGAAAATCGTGAACAACTGATAGAAAGCAAAATTTCGGTACACCACCCAAGTTCTGGGTCAAGGGATATTGCCCCTGAGAGAAATGGCTTGCGTTGGCAACCCTCCAAATGTCCTGTTCAAGTGTTGTTTGCCCTGCTCGGTTTGACATCTTTGTGGCTTGAGATAGGGCATCCGGTATTCCAGGGAAGAAAGAAAGCTCATTGTTAGAGGCACCAGGAGGACCGGAAAGCAAATGCTGGAACCACAGTCGTCCGTTGAGGCCATCTGCATCCACAAAGCCTCTTTTAGAAAGCAGCATCTGGTCATTAAGTAGCCGTGTCCTCAGCTCAGAGAAATCATCCAATGGCTGTCGCTGTCCTAGAGTGGAAGCCTTCTCTGTTTCATGTGCTGCATCTATCTGGTCCTCAATGGTCATATCTATGGGATATAAAGAAATTCCACACTCCAATATTGAACTCAGCGGCTGCCAATGTTCCTGCAATTGTGCTGCATAAGAAGGATAAGTGAAAGGTAAAATTGAACTGTCCGCCAAGTGAAGTGGTAAAAGTCCCCAAATTTCTGCAACTGCAACAGGATGGTGAAACAATGGATTGTCAGATTTCGACATCCATTCAAAAGTGTCAAATGCCATTTAAGACACTAGAAAAGCCAACTGTGAGTGGCTCACTGAAGCAGAACTTCAGATGCTGAACTAGTATCAGATTTTGTTGTGAATATTGCTGTGGAGGCATAATTTGAGTGGCTGTTGTTTGTGGCGCAACTGAAGCCCTCTCAGTGGCAACACTATGGGCATGCTTCGCGTTCAACTTGCTGTGCAATTCAAGGCTAACTTCAGCTTTGCGCCCTTGGAACGTTAAGAGGTGGCCGGCGAGCTTAAAACTCATGGTCAAAGTGGCAAAATCCCACAAAATCGGTCCAAACGTGTGGAGCCATGAATTCCGATAACCATCTCGAATCCCTCTAGAGAGGTAATAAGAAATTTGGTTTCAAACTGATGACCTTCAATGGAAAATATCACAGTCGTGCTGATTCCATAGCTTGGAAGTTTTTCTCCATTCCCCAATGACACTGAAGCGACAGGACGAGGCTGTACTTGAAGTTGTAACTGCTGTGCCGCCTTGAGACTTATAAAATTATGGGTACTTCCTGAGTCAACCAGACTTAGGAGAGGATTCTCATTGACGAGAGCCCTAAGTTGCATCGTATTGGTAGATTGGAGGCTAGTAATGGCAAGGAGAGAAATTTCAGGTGCTGGCTCTGCCTCCACCTGCTCGGCGTGTATGGGCTTGTCCTCCTCATGATCTTCCAATTCTATCCAAAAAAACTTCAGACATTGATGACCAAATGTATATTTTTCATCACGATTATAACACAACCCTCTGGATCTTCTGTCATCCATTTCTGCTCTTGAATTTTTTTTTGATAAATGCTGGTGGAGGCTGACTTGTCTTGGTTGTTGTGGAAGTAGTTGCAGGGGCACTGGAGTGCCATGTGCTGCTAGTAGCAGACCTGTTAGTTTGCCAAGGCTGACAATTCTGAATTTTTTGTTTGGCCTCTAGAGTGCGGGCTAAGTTCATTGCTCGGGCTAAATTAGAGGGATCGAGGAGCTCAACCTCTAACCAGAGGGACTTTGATAATCCAGCAGTAAACAAGCCCACCTGTTGATCCACCTGAACTATTTTACTGGCTTGGGCAAATTTTTCTTGAAATGCCTGCTGGTATTGCTCTATGGTGCCGGTTTGACGCAGCAAAGCTAGGTCCCCTAATGGATTGCTCTGAGCAGGCGGTCCAAACCGAATTGTGCATAAATCTTTAAATTCTGCCCAGTCTATGTCTGGATTTTCCATTTCGAGTTGGTGGCCCCATAGTTGTGCTTCATCGAGCGTGTGGAAGGCGGCCAATCCTACTTTGTCATTTTCAGCCATTCTTTGATGGGAGAAAAATTTCTCGCACCTATATAACCAAATTAAGGAGTCCTCAGATCCCTTAAACAGAGGAAAATCCAACTTGGTGTACCTCAGAATGGTCCCACCACCTGAACCAGAGCTTACACCATTTTCGGTCTAATCATTTCGACCCACATAATGGTCACTCTACATTGCTGCAGGGCTCCTCCTTTCTTCACGAGGAGTGGGGTTTCTTACTCCAATAATTTATCAAGCTTAGCAGAAATTTGTTGGATTTGAGTATTTACCTGAGACCCTCTGCTTTCCATCAAAATCGCCAGACGTCCCTTGGTTTCTTTCTAACTGGTTTGTATCATTCCTCTGACGGTAGATACCCAATTTTCGCTGTTTGATGGCTCTCCCATTTCGGCTTGCTCTGATACCAAGATGTTGTGTTCCCAGACCATAGAGCGAGTTGTACGTCGAAGGGAGAGGTCGCCTTGCCTTTCTTGAAGAGATTCTGGTCGCCGAGACCTTTCTGGTCGACCTATGTTGTCGATTCGGGGATGACGGTGGGTGGAAATGGTTTACGGAAGGTCGGAATAGAGTTATGGAAGGGAAGCGAAGAGGAAGGCTGCCGAAATGGAGGGTTAGACTCGTCGACAAGAGTCTACATCGTGGGTTCCAGGGGAACACCGACCCTGGTTCCTTAGGGAGAACGCAGATCCCAAATTCCTTTCTTGATTTTTCATTCCAATCGTGAGCTCTTAAGCTCCACCCGAAAACAGAGTTTTTTACAAAATTTCCATTAAGGCTTCCTTCACTACAGTCATCAAATAATAAAAATACCTATACGCATACTACAGTCATCAAATAATAAAAATACCTATACGCATAACTCCTTTTTAAGTCCTACTCCTAAGTCCTACTCCTAAGTCAACTCACCGCGTCACCTCTGGACTACTCGTTGTGCTATGGAATCCACAACACTAACTTTCACCAAATTAGTAATAGACATTCCTCTCACCGAGGATCAAACAAAAATAACATCTACTAGGGGGAAGAATCAACATCCATACCAATTGAAAATTGCCAACAAATGCTGAAATTCATCTTTCTCAATTGGATAAGAGACCTAGTTTTAAAAAAACCTAAACTCTATCAAATCATAAGCAAAAGCCCTTCTTCACAAGGATCGACAAGACCAATCAAGCCAACAAGAGATTTTTATTCCCTCAAACTAAAATTCCCACATAGGCTAAAAACCAGTCAACTAAATTAGATGAAAGGCCTAAAAAAATTACTCTAATCTGCCTAGCAATGGGGGCCCAAACATTCTCAACTGCCAAGTAAAAATAAGATCCACATTCCACACTTCTATAATAAGTCGGTTGGTGTGCTGTCGCAGGCAACAAAAAATAAAACCTATACTCCTAAAAATATATGTAGTAGTGCGAGTAAGGATCGATCCCATGAAGAATGATTAGTCTACTTTTATGCTCCGTGAACAAGGAAAGGGGGGGGGGGGGGGGTGAGTATAGCAAAAACACTTTTAAGAAAATCAACTTAGAAACAATTCAAGTTAATAGAATCAAAATCAATCAAAAGAACAAACCTTGGTCTAAGTCAACATCCACCATCGAAATTTCACAACTGATCATCGATGCAAGCATATATCAATTCGCACTTGAATATTCACCGTTGAAACTATCTTCTTATCCCTCCTTTTGTAGTAACTTAGAAAACAAACGATCCAATTAACCCTAGCAGCAACCATAAAAATTAGAGAGATCGATGAAGCTAAACAACACAAGCACAAGCGGCTGCATTTAATTTAGTCCAACATTCTTCTCAAAATCTAATAATTTCTGATGCAACAAATCATCAAATCTCGATTGCTTCACAGGTTAGAGAGATCAAATAATTATGGATTTGACATCTAACCTAGCAGTAGATTGCAACGAGTAATAAAATAGTAGGCCTCCTATTGATTAAACGAGACAATCATAAAAGAAAACTACAGAAGAACATTAGATACTCAAAACATAAATTGAATGATGAAAACAAATCAAATCTCACAGTTTTATTGATACCAACTCTTCAGTTTTGACCCAGTCTGAAAGTTTAGCCACGTAGGGCCATGAAGAAATTTGAAGAAAAAAACTAGAGAAAAGAGAGAGGAAAAGCTGGAGAATAGAAAATGAGGTTAGGGGTGCCAAACTCCTTTTCTCCTTTTATTCCCCTTCTTTCTCTCGGTTTAGGGTTTTTCTTTTGGTGCATTCGGTCTGGGTCACAATGTATGTGCCGTGACTTCAAGCTAGGTTTCGACCTGGATTATATTTTATTTCTTAAAATTTAAAACATAAAAGTTGTAGAACACTTTCTTCGAATTCCATAGCATCTTGAATCATCTCCACCAGAGCTCGGATGAGAGAGTTATGCCCAGATTACGAAGCAATGTCGAAACTATCGAGAATCGCCCAATTAACTTCGTTTTGCACTTAACGCTTCCATTTGCATCCTAAATCTGTTGAATTTAGGATCCATTTTCCAATATTCCAAGCAAGGGAAGAGAGAAAGAAAAAAAAGGAGAAAATGGGAAGAAGGCTCTCGGGTAGAGAGAAGAAGAGAAGAGTAACACAGTGTGTGCCAAGCAAAGAGAGAGATTTACTGAAGAGAAAATTGTAGAACTTGATTAATTCCAAATTACAACACCTCTATTTATAGTAGAGAAAGTGATAGAGTCCTGATACAATTAACCTTTAAATCTCCTAATTACATTCCAACTCTAACTCTCTAAGATAAGTCTATCTTGAAAGGATAACACAATCTAATAGAGTTCTAATATAAGTTGAACTATAACTCTTCTTCAATAACGTGGAAATAAGGGAGGAGGTGAGCTTGTGGCCTCATCCTTGTGGGTCCTACATGATCTTCCAGCTCATATTGATAAGATTCTAGCTCATTGTATCTTTGTGTGTCCCACTTGATATTCAAGTCTTCTAACTCATTTAAGCTTGTGCTTCTTATCTTCTTAACTCATGCTAGCTTGGATGAGGACTCTTCTTGGCATCCCACGTCCTCATGGTGGGTCCCACCAGCTTGTGCATCATGGTGGATCCCACATTGTAACAAAATCAAAATATAAGAATAATGAGTATATTTAGGAACCAAATAATTATAAAATCCTAAACATTAAGGGATAAAAATATGACATTTTGCATTCTTATCATCGGCCAATTCATGTCATTCATTTAAGTCCTATATCCAAATCTTTTATCCAGATCATAAGGTTTATTCACAACCATAACATTGAATATAAGATCGGGCACTGGAACACATAGCTCCTCATCTAACAAATGACAAGTATACAAGAACTTGTTTTTTTTCATAATCATTAATAGGCTTCTTGACAGCTCATAGCATTGATGTGTCAACCAACCTGTATTATCGACTCTATTCTTTTAGTTCTCACATGAACAAAACCTACTACATGCCTTCAATAATATGATATGCTTACTTTCAAGGGTCTAAAGTGCCAAGGATAACAATGCATAGGAAGAGAAAATTTTATGGTATTTTCTATAGTCATACTAAAAATCCTTATAATTGTGATTCTTCACATAAGCTGAGAATTATTCTATTAGATTACATGAAAGGCTTCTATTAAAGTCATTTCCAATATCCACTAAATCAGAAATACAACCCCCTTATTACAAGGATTAGCTAAGGTCAACTCAACAAAGGAATGAGTTTGATCATTCTCATCTCCATCGTATAGAATATCCTTCTTACAAGGATCTACTAAGTTTAGATAATCAAATGAATGAGTTTTATCTCCTTAGGTCACTGTCATAACATCCATATGTAAATTGTTGGGCTTATCTGATTGAAGCATGAATAGATGGTGATAAGAGAAGTAGTGAAATCTTGTAAAAAATGGAAATAAGAGAGGTAGTGTGGATAAGATTCATGACTGAAGTCTGATCGTTGTCCAAGTTTATGTGGATGGTGTTGAAACTTAGGATTCCATGATGTATAATCACAATATAAGAGGATTAAGGGGTGAGAACAAGAAGAAGAGATGTAGAGTGAAGGTTTTAGGAGGAGAAAAGGAAGAGTGACGAATTTGGAGAAAAGAAGAGGAAGGTTAGGGTAATGGACTTTTTCAAACCCTCTCCCTTAAGTTGTATTTATAGATATAAAAAGTACTAATATTATAAGGATACCATTCACCCTAGTAAGAGTGAATAAGAGACATAAATCATAAAATAATTACATCAATACTATCTTGATGAGATGACTCTTTATTTACAATCATGCCACCACTGTGTGGATTTGTGGCCCATCTCCTTGGTCTGTGAGCTTGAGCCCATCTTTCACACACTTGGATGTGTGGGCCTTCCTTGGTTGTGTAGTCTTGGGCCCATCTTCTAATACTCCCTCTCAAATTGGGGATGAGAGAACATTATAAACTCCCAGTTTGCTGCAAATGGTGTTTAGGATCTTCCAGTATAAAATGGTAGTCCACCATATATTCCAACACTCCTCCTCAAGCTGGTGGTCTCTTTGTTCTTTTCCAAGAAACCTAGCTGGCATAATATAAGAGAGAGTAAATTCTGTCTTCTTATAAGGATGACACAAGGGTGTAATTAAAGAAGATGATGTATGTCTACTTATGTCTTTGCTTTTACAAAGCTTGTAGCCCTGTGGGCATTGTAGTGATTGTTAACCTCCTTCTACAACTATAAATAGAGGCTCAAGGCATAAGGTAGATCATTAATTCTCCCCTTTTCTCTCTCAAATTTGTCCCTAGAACTTTCTCCTCTCCCGAGCTCTCTCTCCATCTCTCTAGTCGAGTTCTCTCTTCTTGCTATCTTCTCCTTTCTTTTCCTCCTTTTCTTCCTCTCCTCTTTCACTACATTGGTCAAGGACCTTGTCATGGGATTCTAAATTCAGCATGGTATCAAAGCAATGGATTTAGGATCTCCATGTCAAAGATGGTATTTTAAAATTATTGATGATCAAGCCTTACGTGAAAGTTTTTTGTGAAGCATGTTTGAAGCTTTGTTGAGATAAGTTGTTCATGTTTCTTATTGTTGCTCTTTAATGGCATGATTGCCAAATTTTTAGTCTTTGAAAGATGATTTAGAGATGATATTTTTCATATAATCTGGATATAAGACTTGAATATTACATCTCTCGTGTTGGAAGATGCTATTTCAATGGTTATTTTCCCCTCGATTTGCATGTTTGGCTACAATCGATCAAGATCGATTATGTTATATTTTTTTGCATGAAAAAGGTGACTCTTTGTGCTTAAAATTTATTTCTAAGGTGAATACTTGGCTCAATTTTGAGGACTAATTCAAGATTAGAAGATTGCTCAGCCCTACTCCACTGACATCTCAACTAAAGAAAAGCAGAAGGGGGCCTTAGAAACAGCTATTTGTCTATCAAACAGCAAGCCAAGTATAAGACTCAAGCAGCAATGACTAAGACTCAACTTCCCAACTCCTCCACTCTTCCATCATTCGATCACATAAGTGCAACATTACTTCAGATACTAGATCCTACTTCCACCTCTCATACTGAAGTGTCATCGACTATGTACTTAGGTAATAGGGGTACATCTTCTACCACCCGAGGGCACAATAGAAATTATATAAGAGGTCAAGTAAGAGGTGGTCGAACTGGCTCTGGTTCTTCAAGGTCAAATAACCGGGAATGCACTCATTGTGGTGGACTAACTCATCTAGTGGATACCTTTTGGAAACTGTATGGCAAACCAGATTGGGTCACTGCTAATTATGCCTTGGTTAATGAGAAAAATGAAGAGAAATTTGAGGCACTACAAAGCAAGAAGACTATAACTGATGATAATCATGAATTATTGCAGAAGATGAAAACTCATATGGTATCCTCTCCATCTTCTTCTTCATCTTCAACTACTATTGCTACCACCACTGCTTCAAGTGTGATTTCTTCCACTTCCACCTCTTCATCCTAGATCATCGACTCAAAGGACTCCGAGCATCCTACAAGTAATAAAAGTTTGTTACATTCCATGTCTCCTTGTTTACCAGACAAGTTTGTTACCATAGCCAATGGATCCCAAACCAAAGTTCTTAGGAAGGGAACCTCCTCTATTACACCGTCACTTTCGATTATTGATATCTTATTTGTCCCTAAATTCCCCTTAAATTTATTGTTTGTTAGCAAGTTAACAAAATGATTTCTTCTCAACTTCTTTTTGTGTTTTCCAGGATCTAACAATGAAGCAGGTGATTGGTGGAGGACATGAACAAGGGGGACCTTTGTTACTTAGACTTGCCTTTAGTAACTACAATTGTCGCTTCTCAGATAGAGGCATAATTATGACATAACCGGTTTGGACATCCATCAATAACATTAATTTAACACTTATTTCTATCTTTGAAAACTTTATTGGTTTTAAATTGTGAAGCCTGTCAGTTGAGCAAACACTAGAGGACAACATATTCTCTCGAGTTGAGCTTAAAGGTGTTGCTCCCTTTTCATAAATTCATTTAGATGTATGGGGACCCTTAAGTGTCTCAAATATATCTCAAGTTAAGTATTTTTTTCACTTTCATCGATGACTTCACTTGAGTCACATGGTTATTTTTGTTCAAAAGAAAGGTTTAATTTTTTTTCCATATTTAAGTCCTTTTATGCCATGGTGTCCACTCGGTTTGGAAAACAAATACAAGTGTTTGAGTCAAATAATGCATAAGAGTTCCTATCTGGTGAATTTTAATCCTTTTGTCAGGATAATGGCATTATTCATCAAATATCATGTGCCTACACCCTCTACAAAACGGTGTAGCCGAAAGAAAATTTTTGACATATTCTCATGGTAGCCCATGGCCTACTCTACTCTATGAAGGTGCCTACTTTTACTAGCCTCATGCCATTCGTATTGCCTGCTTTCTTATTAAAAGGCTAGTATCTTCAGTACTTAGCCATAAATCCCCATACTTATTGTTATTTCCGGATGAAGACCCTTTCTCCTTTCCTTTGAAGGTCTTCAGTTGCACATGTTTTGTTCATGTCACTTCCCCTCAAAAGAGTAAGCTTGACCCTAAGTCTCTTAAATGTATTTTTTTTGGGTTACTCTCGTACCCAAAATGGTTATATCTGTTATAATCCTTCTCTTTAGAAATTAATTATTTCTACAGATCACTTTTTAAGGGGACATATTTTTATTCTTCAAAAGATGCTTCTCTGAGTCTTTCATCAGTTCAGGCAGCTCTGAAGCCCATTGTGCCACTTGATGCAGATCTACTTTAGCCCTCTGGAACATCGGCCTACACTACATTTGTGGAGTATATAGATCCCTCTGAAGTAAGCCCGTCTTCACCTGTTTTATTTGGCCCACAATTTGATACTCAACCCATAGCTCTATGGAAGGAATCTCAAACTTGCACTAGGCCCTCGACTTCTCATCCTATATCCAATTTTGTTTCTCATCATTGATTGTCTTCTTCATGCTTTCAATTTCTTCCATCTCTACTCCACAGTTATATCAGGAGATGGAAGGCGGCCATGGATGATGAAATACATGCATTTTATGAGAATCAGACTTGGGTCGTAATTCTTCTTCCTCCCGACAACAAATTTTTGGGCTATAAATGGGTTTTCATTATGATGTACATCTCGGATAGTTCTTTTGCTCAACTCAAAGACCCACTCATTGCAAAGGGGTTCACTCAATGTTATTGTTGAATTATGGAGAAGAGAAAAATCCACTAACTTGATGTAATCTGAGTACATGAGCCCCTATTTATGAAAGAGAAAAGTATTAGAGTCCAATTACAATTAAACTACCTTTGTCCCAATTACACCCAAAGTTTAGCACTTAAAGATAAGTCTTAGTATTATTAAACAATTGAACATAAATAGAAGACTAACATAACTAAAACACCTTTTAACTGAAACTATTTTGAGAGACCTCCTTCAATAATAATTATGGCCCTATAAGACTTGTTATTGTGAGAGTCATGTAAGACTCTTCCATATTTTTTCTCGACACTCCCCCTCAAGCTGGACTTTATAACTTCAGCTTTTAATGAAAAAAATTCTTACTCTTCAATTTTCTTTTGCTAAAAAAAATTCTTCACATATGTAATTCTTCATAGATACAAAAACTTCCATATTTTGTGCTCCATCTTTCTTGAATATTTTGGTCACATTAAAATTACCACAACATGTGGAATAGAATACCTTTTTCTTGTACTTCTTTTTTTACTTCATCCCCTATAGATGGAAGGTATTGGTGTAATCCCAGATATCTGTATTTATTATCTCCTCCATCAAAGTGTCCCGAGGATAAGAACTCAATTGGACACATACTCTTAAAAAATAAGATGGGTGATGTATGTATAAAAAAGTTTGAAACCAGCCTCATTGGATTTAAAAAAAAAAGTAATGATAATAATCACTAAAAAGCATAACACCTATCACTCAAAGGATGACGATAAAAATCCACTTAAGGGTACTCATAAAAAAGTCTCAATGAACTTAAAATACCCATATGTATATAAAAAGAGAAATCAACCGAAGCAATGCACAAGAGGCTACCCCAAAGAGGTATGCAAGAGTAAAAAAATGATGGTAGGAGAAAGGTGATAAAAAGGGGTATTTGGGAAATGTAATGAAGGAAAAATAACCACCTCGATAATAAGAAGGAGAGTGTAACAATAGAAAAATAACTTAACCAATTTGATTAAGTATGAACTCAAGATAATTTCTTGAGGGTGAGCAAAACTTTTCAGAGTTGACGATGCATAAGATATACAACCAAGTAATAAAAACACAAAACTTAAAAACAACATTGACTATGGAAACTGATAATTGCATAACTTAACTTACAAGTTTTTGTAGAATCAAAAAAGAAACTTTCCAATTATAGACTTTCCTGAATTAGTAGCATTTTCCTAAATTAGACTTTCCAATGATAAGAGCTTTTAAGGATCAAAGAGGCTTCAAAAAAGATGATAGTGTTGAAGTCAAACGAAAACTCTCTGATTAGAAGACAAATTTGGCTAAAAAACTAAGATTTAATGATAAAAGGAAACTCTATTCACATCAATGCTTGGAGAGATAATAGGAGAGAAAATAGGGAAAAAAAGATTTTTTTAGCAAAATTGACCTTAGGTACTTCTGATATCAATATCTACTTCTAATATTAATATCTCATAAAATATAGGTCAGAATAAAAAAATGTTTATTACTAAAGAAATTAGACTCAACGAGCTTTAATTTGATACCTAATTTGAGACATAAAGATTAGTTCTTGAATCTTTTATTATTTCTTGATTCTCGTTGTTTAGTGGATTGACCCATGCCAACATCAATGCCAATATCTCCTTAAAAATATCGATCGGATTGACATGAAATTTTCTCCTTCTGAAACTATACTTCTATACCTTTCATCCAAGTATAATTTAAATTAATAAAATATAATTGTTTTTAGTTAAATAATCTGATAGATTTCAAACTCTGTAATCTGGCCGAACTGAGTGCTCTTTCTTCTTTGGCTAACATGATCATTGATTCTTCCGAGATGGATATCTCTGTGTAGAAAATTCTGATTGAGAATTGGTTGCATAGGTGAGGAAAAAAACTTACATATATTTCTTTTGTATATAATTATACATATAAAGTCTAGTATTTGATGGCATAAAATGGCTCAAAAGTTGAAGCTTTCTGCTGCTATTTGAACATGTCTTGCAGTCTAATGTTTGCTGCTTCAAATATCAATTTCTCTTTATAGAAAACTTCGATTGCCAAAATTATTTTTTTTGTGTTGGAAAGTAGATTCAAAGATATTTCCATCAATATATATTTTTTAATGTGAAAAGTTTAGTATAGAGGAGGTAATGCCAAGAAAATGACAAGTACTTATACAATAAATAAAGAAAATGATAGAATACAAACCTAAACTATTAGAGATGATAGATCAAAAAAGGATCACATTATCTCTGTGGGTTGACCAAAGTCAAATCATTGAACCAACTCTAATACCATGTTAAATTTCTGCTAGAGAGAAAAACTTCACTAACTTGATGTAATCTGAGTACATGAGCCCTTATTTATAATAGAGGAAAGTTGTAAAGTCCAATTACAATTAAACTATCACTATCCCAATTACACCCAAAGTCTAACACTTAAAGACAAATCCTAGCTTAATTAAACAACTGAGCATAAATAGAAGACTAGCATAACTAAAACTCTTCAATGAGACCTCCATCCATAATAATTTTAGCCTTATAAGACTTCTTATTGTGAATCATGTAAGGCTCTTCCATATTTGCTCTTCAACAGTTATGGGGTGGATTATGAAAAAACATTTTCCCCAGTGGCTAAATTAAACTCAGTACTCATCTTATTATCTCTAGCTGCTAAATTCTTTTGGCTAGCTTATCAATTGGATGTAAAAAAAAAACTTTTTGAATGGGGATATAAAAGAAGAGATGTATATGCATCAACCACTTCGTTTTGTGGTTAAGGGGGAGTCGGTATGCAAATTGAGAAAGTCTTTATACGAGCTTAAAAAGTCTCCTCGGGCTTTTATTAACAAATGTAGCCAAACAATTTTGTGGTTTGTATTCAGCTGGTGCTCAGTAGATCATTTTGTTTTTTTCAAGAATACCTTAAAAGAAAAAGTATTACTAGTAGTCATTGTCAAGAATACCATGATAAGAAGTAGTAGTTAACGATCATTTTAGTGCTTCTTAGTTTAGGTTTTTTATGGTCTCTAGTTGAAGTCATAAAAAAAACAAAATTGTCTCAATATTTTCGAAGGCAAGATGAATCAAGAGAAAGAATTTTCATCCTAAAAAATTAACACAAATACCTAAAATTTTTTATCAATTAAAAAAATTATATAATTTTTTATAATTTTCTACAGGCATGACCACACCCTAAAGATCATGAGCGAGAGAGATGAGAAGAAGTGAGAACTTATTTAGTAAAGAAATATATGTTAATAAATTAATTAAGAGACACCTTAAATAATTTCCCTTTTGAGTTAAAAACCTCAATTATAATAATTACACTTGAAAATATAATATTTACTTAAAATACTTAAGAAGTAACTAATAAACTTGAATGGCTACTTAATTTACACCAAATATTAAGAGACATGAAGAAAGAATTGAAATCCTCCGGTGTGGAATCCGCCTAAAAGACATGTTTATCATTTAGTTGTAGGGTTCAGTAAGTCCCCATAGAAACGGAAAATGTTTACCCAAATCCTGTGCATTTAACATCTGTTTTTATTTCCCCTTTCACCTTTAATCTGATTTGAAAAACCCTAGTTGTACAAATTGAATCCGGATCACCAATCACAAGTCACAACTCAGACAAACACAACCACCAGATTACTAACACTTGAAGGGAGAGAGATCCCCGTTACCGGAAACCGCCGTCGACTCCGACCGCTTAAACAGACGACTGCCGAAGATCATATAGCCGACAGTGTGTCCCAGCAGGGCGACGAGAAACACCCCTACGTTGAAGGACATGACAGCGAGCATGATCATGTAGGCCAGGGCGACACGAACCATGTGCATGGCAGACTGTGCGAGGCCGGCCGTGACGTTCGGGGATCCGGGTTTGATGAACCGGCTGTAAGAAAGCCATTCGACAATAACTGAAAGGAGGAAGACAAGGAAAAGGGCGAGGAGATACATGCCAAGCCTATCATAGCCGGGCCAGCCGGAGAAGAGGATTTCGGAGTTTTTGCCCCAGAAGAAGGTCATATGCATCATAGTCATATGGTGGGGGCGCATGGGCATTTGGGTGCGGTTGGTAGAGGGAGAGGGAGGCATGGTTTGGGAGCCATGGGAATGCATTGATCCGTCCATTCCACCTTCAATATCTTTTTCTTGTTTGATGATTTCTGTGAAGACGATTGAGAGTATAAATAGAAAGGGTGAATACGACTATACTTTTTATTTCCCTAAATTTAATTTGCTTTCAAATGACGAGTACATTTTGCAGTACAGGTACTGCACAGGTGACAGGGGACATTCAACGGTGGTAGCCAAATGTGCGGCTGTAAACGAGGGTCTAAATATGGAATAGAACTCACCACACCAAGAGAGTGTGGCGCGTCATATCGCTTGGGAGCAGCCACTTGGCGTATTCCCACACCTGGACCAGCCGCTTTTCATATCTTGAAAGAGTCTTAACGGAAATAACTCTTCTCTTCCGTTTCCGTCAAAACGCAGCAATGTAGCAGCTGCAAAATGGCTCCAAATAGCCCTCTCGCTACTCCGCGTAAAAGCTTCTTCAGAAGAGAGACTTGTCATCAAAGATAAATTCTAATGTTAGTAGTATTCTATTAGATTTGTGTTGAAGAGTGGTTGATTGGTTCTTCTGCAATCGGAGAAGCAGGATAGGGAAGAAGATGTATATAGATTCCAGACACTGTTTGTCTTTCAGTCCAAAGCAAGATGAAACCTCATCGTAACGATGGATGAATCGTGAAGTTTACGAATTACCATTCTCCCGGGTGTGGAAGGAGCAAAGAAAAGGACGAAAGAAAAACAAAAACAAAAAAAAAAACGAGAAAGATTTTTTTTCATATCCAGCAAAAGCTTCGAATTTTTTTTCAGGCAATCGGTAAGACCTCTTCTTGCAGTCGGTGTAGCGAGAGTCTCTCTCACGTGAGATATGACGTGGTGGCTCCGAAGCTGCCGAGTCTGCGGCTGACCCCAAAATTCCGAATTCTTTTCCACCGACAAGCCGTGGATTCCTCCGTTCAGCCGCTTACCAGCGGTTTTGGACAAAAGAAGAAAGCATGAAGAAGGCCATGCAACAGGAATGACGATATTCAAGAACATATTATACCTTCATCTACTCTACTCTATTGAGTATGCTAACCCTTGAAATTATGGAAGGCCGATTGTATGTGATTAGGACTCTGTAATTTGAGTCTATATCTAATTCAAATACTAGTTAGCTTTATCTCTATCATTATATTTATCTCTATCTCTATCATGCCCCTGCAAGATGGAGCTCTGAAAGGAGAGTCCAATTTTGATCTTCAAAAAGAATGTTCTTGGAAGTGGTTTGGAGAGAGCAGCGACACTTGAGGCGGCTGGTACGGCCGGAATTTCATCGTTAGGTGGCAGAGCAATGGCACTGGAGGCGGACGGAATCGCATCGTCTGAAGGAAGAGTAGCGGCACTAAAGGCGATTGGTGTGGATGGAATTTCATCGTCAAGTGGCAAAGCAACGGCACAGGAGGCGGTTGGTGCGGATGGAATTGCATTGTCCGATGGAAGAACAATGACACTGGAGGCTATATCTAATTCAAACACTAGTTAGCTTTATCAAATTCATTATATTTATCTCTATCTCTATCACCCCATACGTAAGGCTTTTTTTAAATTTCTAAAAAAAATAATAATATAAATATTTATCCTCAAGTGGGGCTAATGGAATTACATGACATATTAGGATAGAAATTTAGAGCTTATATAAATTAATAATTTTACATTGTTTGAAATTTTATATAAATCTATTCAAAGCCCATAAAATCCACATGACATCTTGATAACAATGGGGGTTAAGCTTATTTGAGGTGGACCCTTTTTGGTCGTCTCACAAGAAAAATCTTTCATAATGTAAGCAACAAGAAAAATAAGGGGAAGTTAGAGGAGAGAACAATGAAGGAAGGTTGGGGTTGGTTTTCTAATTCAGGTGTTTTTTTTGAACGTTGGGTTTGGGGTCAATGTTGGTTTTTGAACAAAAACGTGATCAAAGGAGAAGGAAATGGGGTGGATTAGGGTTGGTTGTTAAACTCTGTGTTGGGTCAAGGGAAAGGAAGCAAGGGGTCGGGTTTGGTTTTCCAACTCCAACCTGAGAGTGTTTTTTGCAGGGGTAGGTTTCGGGTTGGGGGGTTAAGAGTTGAGTTTTGGAAAACCTGACCCTAATCATATGGGGGCAAGGTCGAGGTCAAGGGAAACGAAAATGGTTTGGGGTTGAGTTCAGAGTTAGTTATCTAACTCGATTCTTTTCAAGGTCGGGGGTTTAGAGGTTGAGTTTGGGGGTAGATGTTGGGTTTTTGGACATCTATATACATATAGTGGCAACTATAGAATATTTCTCCAAATGGGCTGAAGCAACACCTTTTCTAGAAATCAAGGTCAAGATAGCCATTGACTTATTTAGAACGTATCTGATATACTGGTACGTGTGAAAGGGGAGTGAGTTTCCCCTTTGGTAGCCATGTTGGCCTCAACTACAACCCTTGCGTTCAAAGAAAAATTCTCCACTGCCATCTTCGAAGGAAGAGGGTTAAACTCATTATTCCTCACCTCATAAAAAATATAACCGACTCTTTTCATGATGTTGGGGACATCTTCAAGAGAAACAAAAGCAAGATTACGGCAGAATTCCAAAATTACTTTACTTTAGAAGCCATTTTTTTTAAATCAAACAAAAGCCTTATAGTTGGCCACAACCCTTCACAATGAAAGCTTTCTATAGGCTTCGGAATATTGGTATTTGCTTCAATGGTCTTATCGGGAATTCCAACCTCTACTACTTTTGGAAAGTGCTAACCTATTCTTCAGGCTACCGAATGGTTTAAACCTACTCATGCACAAGCTTCTGCAGGGTTTCAACTTCTACTCTTTTGTAACCTTGGATTTCAGCTTCCCATTTCACAATCTTTTGTGATGAGTTTGTATTCAATTAAATGGCCTTCTTGGTGAGTGGTGTGGTGAAGAAGAAAAATTCTTCTTTATGTAATAACTTAATTTTTAATTTCTATTTTGTTTGTTTTTTATTATTCATTATGTATAAGGATAACTTAGTCTTTTTAACATGCATCGTATTGTTGGGGGAGGGAGGGGGTTAGTCCACGATGAACTTGAAATGAAGTGAAAATTTCAATTCACCTAAAAAAATGAATTGATTCAACTTCAACTCTTTCATGGGTGTTAGTATAAACGAGTTCAAGTAAACTGATAAATAGATTCCAGTGTTAGTGTCCCAAAATGAAAAATATGATATAAACAAGATAATGAGTAACTTTTTGTAATATACTTAAATAGAACATATACCTAAATAGATAATTAACCAAAATAAACATGGTTACTACACTTATAAGTGATTTAATGTGTAGTATTAAAATATATTATAATCTAATTAATAAAATACTATATTATATTACTTAATGATTACAATTTATTATAAATTAATATAATAATTATGTGTGATTGGAATAAATTATAAAAAAGTAAAAAATAATATAAGCTAATACAATAAAAATACATTATTTTTTTAATAATATAAGATATATTTTAACATTAAAAATCACTAATTTAATACAGTAATAAAAAATAAATATATTATTTTATCAATAACATAATATATATTTTTACTTATTATTAATTAATAATATATTGTGACAAAATTTAAAACCATTGGTTTAATAAATTATAGCAATGGGATAATTAAACCAAAATAGTTTATCAAATGTTTATTTTAACAATATTTTAATTATGGCTATTAAATCATTAATTTAATACACTTATTATAAAATAAATATATTGAATACAAAAAAAATTATTTTATAAAAAAAATATGGATTATTATTTTTATGACGCTGGTTTAATTTTTCTTAACTTAGGAAAAATTAAACCAACTTCATCTTCCTCACAGCGCCGATAATAGCGGGAGACTACGACAAGCTAGTAGGCAACGACGATAGAGACGACACTCTGACGATACGCCAAGAGGGAGAAGAGAGGGAGGCCGAGAGGCTCTGCGACAGAGGCTCGGCCTCCTGTGCTCTGCAATGGCAGCTTTGCGACGGAGGACGAGAGGGAGAAGAGAGAGAGGCCAAGAGGGAGAAGATAGAGGAAAAAATTTCTGGGGAAGAACGCCGAGTGGGAGAAAAAAATTTCCGGAGAGGAAGCGAAATGTGGGAAATTTTTTCCTTCAGGGGGAGGGGGAAATGCGTCCTACACATGATTCATGTGGATGATTCGCAAAATAGTTATGGAGCCTAATTTCCCCGTTTTTGCCTGAGCACATTACCTGACGTGATTCAAATGAAAAGGAGATCATTTTGGACTAATGGCCTAATCGAATGATCTAAGTAATACGGGTGTAATTCATGTCTGATTCATTTTGGACCTTAGGACAATGGTCCTATTTCATGTTGAACCTTACCATCCTCATAGGTTTGTTAGACAATTTGGATTTTATCAAGACCTCTTAGGTGTGTTGATGGATGATAAGTGACCTATGCTGACATTGGTTGATCTTGCTCCATAGTTTGTGGCATCCTTGTGCCTCTCTAGCTTTTCCCAACCATATTAACTTCTGACATGACCCTAATGTGACCTCAACATTTTGTATGTGGAGTGAAAAAGTAGCACCTCACTTTGAGGCTCTCTCTTTTTTTCATTGTCATTTTTTTCTCATTGTTTTCTTTAGAAAGACTAGAACATACTTATTTAGAGTGTACACATGGTGGATGCTTCCTTGAAATCAAGACCAATAATACGATGATAATTGATGCTGAAAATATTGATGATTCATTAATTAATTTTGAAGGATTCCAATTGCTTCCTAGCTATACAGTGAATCACTCCCAAAGTCCTAATAAAGCCGTAAAGGTGACATCAAATCAACTATGAGCAGCATGTTAGATTCTAGGGTCTCAAACTTGAAAAGGATTTATTGAGGTGAGAAAAATAGACAAAGAAAAAGAGAAGAGAAGGTGGCTTGAAGAGAGACCAACTCAAAGGAAGAAAACATGTAGAGAGAAAGAGAGAACGTTTAGGGCAACAATAGGAGAGTTTGCTCCCTTGGATGGAACGAGTTAGGCATAACCTATATATAATAAGTGTATAAGATTTGGCATAACCTTTACTTAAAATTGAGCATAATCTCTATATATAATACTTGTATAAAATTCGGCATAACCTCTACTTAAAATTGGGCATAATAATTATACATAATACCTGCATAAACACTCCATAAACACTCCATAAAATTGTCTATACATTCCATAAACACTCCATGAAATTGTTTATACACTCCATAAAATAGTCTAAAGACTCCATACACTGCATAACATTATAAATAAACTCCATACAATAATCAAACACAACAAAATTAAATGAAATATCACTATCAATTTACAATCACCCAAATAAAAACTATAAATCCTTTAAATAAAATCCTATTACTATTAGAGACTTACTAGAAAATTACAAGAAATATTTTAAATTTTTCCTATGAAAGTTAAATGGACCTCTTATTGCCTTTTCTAAGGAAATAAACAAAAATTAATAATTAATCTAATATATTATTATACTTATCGATAAATTTTTAATCACATAAAATGTCAAACACAAAATTGTTATGAAAATTGTCTCATGCTCAAAGTATTATATCATCAACTGTCAAATACTTATTCAAAATTTTTCTATATGGTTTTCTAACCCATCTTGGCAAGAAAATCTTACTTAGAAAATTATATGACTTTTTAAAAAGAATTTATAATTAGAAAAATATTTTGAAAAAACATGAGGCACTAATGGTCCCTATATTTCTACTAAAAATGTCTTTTCAACGTTTATTGAAAACACCACTAAAAGTCTCTAGAAATGTATTTCTACTAAAATATCTTTTCAATTTCTTTAAGAGCCATGAGGAAGGGACAAAGAATTTTTTTTCCCTTGTTTATGATCTCACACGTAGGGGTGGCTTTGAATAAATTATATATAAAATTATGCATACATTTTAAAAAAAATATAATGATAGGGGAGGTTCAGGATTGAATTTAAATAATGGATTAAAATGCACCAATATTAATTTTTTTTACTCCAATTGTTGTCTAGCTTGTTTTGTAATTTTTGAATTCCCCTAGATGAAAATTTATATTCTAGGAAAAACTAAAAAATATTTTTCCTATGATACATATTCCAAAAAATACCTTTAAATAAAATCTTATTACTATTAGTGACTTATTAGAAAATTACAAGAAATATTTTAAAAATTTCTTAGGAAAGTTAAATGGACCTTTTATTGTCTCTTCTAGGGAAATAAATAAAAATCAATAATCAATCTAATATATTATTATACTTATCGATAAATTTTTAATTAAATAAAATATCAAACACAAAATTACAATGAAAATTACTTCATGCTAAAAGTATTATAGCATCAACTGTTAAATACTTATTAAAAAATTTTCTATACAGTTTTCTACCCCATCTTGGTACGAAAATCTTACTTAGAAAATTATATAATTTTTAATAAAAATTTTCAATTAGAAAAATGTTTAAAAAAACACGAGACACTAATATTTTATAGAAACTTATTTCTATAAAATTTATTTTTAATTTTTTTGAGAGAAAAAAGTTATTTTTATTTTTACTTTATGATCTCGCACGTGTGAGATCATCTTCGCGCGGGGGAGGGGGGAGATTATTTCTCCCCTAAAGTTAGGTTCTGGTTTTCCGTCGAGACGACACAGAGGGAAGGGGGTTACGGCGCCGGGGAGGACCTGTCGTTGGGGATGACGGCGGCGATGACGGAAGCGGTGGTGACGGAAGCAGTGATGACGGAAACAGAGCCGACGGCGAGGAGAGGAAGAATTCGAACGAACGGCCACAGAGGCGGCCGACGAGCAGCTCCGAGGGCGGTAGAGATGGCCCGCGAACAGATGTGACGACGGTAGAGGCGGCGACAACAGCCGATGGGAGGGGCTTGGCTGTGACGGGGGGGGGGAAAAAAATTTCCCACCCTCGCTCTTGACCCCGATGCCGCTCCCGATCCCGATACCGATTCCGATTCACCTCGAGCCGGCTCGCGAGCCGATGAACCGAACCTGGCTTTGGTCGAGCTCGTCTCGTTAAGGTAAATGAGCCGATTTTGGTGCTCGAGCTCGGCTCGAGCTCGATAGATAACGAATAGAACCAAGCCGGTACTGAGCCGAACTCGAGCCGCTCGCGAACCTGCTCGGTTCGAAGCCACCCCTATCCACGATGAACTTGAATTGAAGTGAAGAATTGAATTGAACTTAAATGAATTGATTCAACTTCAACTCATCCTTAGGTATTAGTGTAGACGAGTTCAAGTGCATTGGAAAACAGATTCCAGTGTTAGTGCCCCCAAATGAAAAATATGATATAAATAAGAGAATGAGTAACCTTTTATAATATACTTAAATAGAACATATACCTAAACAGATAATTAAGCAAATAAATATGGTAACTACACTTATAAGTGACTTAACGTGTAGTATTAAAATATGTTAATATCCTAATTAAATAAAAATTATATTATATTATTTAATGATTATAGTTTATTATAAATTAATACAATAATTACGTGTGACTAGAATAAATTATTAAAAATTAATAAAAAATTAAAAAATAACCGAAGCGCATATAATAAATAAATAAATTATTTTTTAATAACATAAGAAATATTTTAACATTAAAACTCACTAATTTAATATATTAATAAAAAATAAATATAATAAATAAATAAATATATTTATCAATAACTTAATATATATTTTTATGTATTAATAATTAATAATATATTGTCACAAAATTTAAAACCATTGGTTTAATTAATTATATCAATGGGATAATTAAACCAAAATAATTTATCAAATATTTATTTTAAAAATAGTTTAATTATGATTATGAAATAAATAATTTAATATAGTACTTATAAAATAAATATATTAAATAAATAAAAAATATTATTTTATAAATAAAAAATATTAATTATTATTCTTATTACTATGGTTTAATTTTTCCTTAACTTAGGAAAAATTAAACCATCGTCTTCCTCACGGTGCGCGTTGTCTTCCTCAGCGGCGGGCCAACAGACCACGATGACTGAGGCGGCGCTGCGACGATACACCGAGAGTGAGAAGAGAGGGAGGCCGAGAGAGTAGAGAAGCCAGGAGGCCTAAGATTGACCTCCCATGCTCTGCGATAGAGGTCGAGAGGGAGAGGAGAGGGAGGTCGATGGGGGAGGGGAGAAGAGAGGGAGGCCGGGAGGCTCTACGACAGAGGGTCGGCCTCCCGTACTCTGCGACGGAGGACGAGAGGGAGAGGAGAGGGAGGAATGCCGACAAGAGGGAGAAGAGAAAAAAAAATTTGGCAGAAGGATCACGGGGGGGGGGGGGGGGGGTGGGTGGAGTGCTACGCTATTTTCAATTGGTTGATTCGCAAAATAGGTGGGAAACCAAATTCCCCGATTTTTTCCTGAGAGAATGAAGTGATATAATTTAACTTCAATTCAATTCATTTTACACTAACAATATTATTTAATGAACTAAGTAATACGGGGGGAATTCATTCCACTTCATTTGTGGACTAACCCCCCCCTAAGTGGACATGCTCCTCTATGAATAATTACATCCTTGTGTCATCTTTTATGAGAAGTCTTCTTATTTACCATGATGCTACCTCTGTTGGACGTGTGGGCCTTGTCCTTGAATGTGTGAGTCTTCCTCGGTCGCGTGGGCTTGAACCCATCTTTCAACATTTCCTCTCAAACTAGGAGCAAGAGAACATCATAAATGCACAATTTTCTACAAATAGTATATAAAATCTTCTTGTATAAAATGACTATCCATCATATCTTCCAAAACTCTCCATCAAGCTAGTGGTCTCTGTATTCTTTACCAAGATACTCATGTGGTATAATATAAGAGAGAGTATAATCACCCTTAGCCGTAAGACAAAGTTCCATACTTTAGTCAAATGGTCATATTAAAAAATAAATTATTCTTAAAAATTTAATTATAAAATTAATTTTTGACATCTTATTTTTTTAATATTTTGAATATTTAAAGATTATAAAAAAATTGCACTTAGAATTTTTTTTATAATTTAAATAATAATTTAATTTTTGAAACATAAAGAATTTGAAGTTTAAATTAGAGTAAGCCGAAGTTACCTCAGATCACAAATTTTTTAGTTAATATTTGGATTAGAAAAAGGAAAAGAACATGGACTACCTATCTTTGGATCATTTAAAATTTAGTTTCTTATTTTATATTATTTATTATTCTTTTCAGTAATACTATGTCCATTTGAATTTTTTAGAATTTAAAAACCCAATAACACAGAATGGTCGAGTTCGGAGCAGCAAATAAGACCTTGAATAAGTTGATTATTATTACAAAATTCAAATAGATTATTTCACAAACATTCCGGCCTACACTGACACTCAGATTATTTCACAAACATTCCGGCCGACACTGACACTCAGATTATTTCACAAACATTCCGGCCGACACTGACACTCAGATTATTTCACAAACATTCCGGCCGAGACTGACACTGACACTGGACGATCTGTTAACAAGAAGAAGACAAAGACTTATTACAATCTTTTATCCACCAAGGATCCACGGTGAACACACTCCGGAAAGAGAAGACACTCATCGAGCCGGGAAGGTTCTGAAGAGGAAGGACTCCTCATTTTATCCTGAGATGTCAATGGCTTTGACTTCAGGCTTCTTAACTTCCTCTTTGGGGATGGTAACCGTAAGCACACCGTTCTCCATGGTCGCCTTCACTTGATCCATCTTCGCATTCCCCGGCAGTCGGAACCGCCTCAGAAACTTGCCGCTGCTCCTCTCCACGCGGTGCCACTTGTCGTTCTTCTCTTCCGTCTCTTTGCTCCTCTCTCCCGAGATTTGGAGGACTCGACCTTCCTCCACCTCTACTTTCACTTCTTCCTTCTTAAGCCCCGGCAGATCGGCTTTGAAGACGTGAGCCTCCGGGGTCTCCTTCCAGTCGATTCTTGTGTTAACAAGTTGAGTGGTCTCGTCGGAGAGACTTGAGCCGGAGGAGGCGAGCGTTTTGAGAGGAAAGCCCTGGAATGGATCCCATACGTCGAGAGAGAAGGGATCAAACACGTTGGTCCTCTGACCTAAGATGCTTGGAATAAGCGACATGTTGAGAACTGTTTTCGGAAACAAAGAAGAAAGGGATCGAAACAAAGAGCTCGCAAGTGTTTGCAGATAGCTTGATCGCTAGCTTAATTCGAAACTTCGGACTTGATCGATGATCAACAAAGAGGCGGGGATAAGAATTTATAAGGAGTGGAGATTCTGGGGAGAGTACGCCGATTTTCGAGATGTTTCCTGACTTTCACTTTTTTGTTTGCACAACTGCGTTACTGCTAATAATGTTCAGACGTTTCGAGAAAGTCTCCCCGGCTCTACGGGCTTCTAGTATCAACCTTACTTTTACTTTTACACTTGTCTGAGCCTCCGACTAGCTGGGCGAAGCAGATTTTTTTTTTTTTTCTGTTCGGATTATTGCAATATCTGAGCACTGGATGTTTCATAATTACCTTGCTGCTGCAAGATTTCAAATCTCGTATTCACCATGAATTATAACTATGTTTACTTTGGAATTTATACATAAAATTTACAACTGTTATAGGGTTTTTTTCTCTTCTCGGCTAACTGGTCTTGAGCCTCTGATTTTGGTAATGGAAGCCTGGCCTTCAGACTTCTATTACGGTAATATATCGTCTCCCCCCCCAACACACACACACACACACACACACCCCGCAAGTTAAGCATTGGAACATACGTGAAGCTTAGAGTGAAAAAATCAAAGAGAGGGCATGAAATACTTTTGGTAAAAATGTCAATAATCGGCAGGTGAGATGGCACATACTGCATGTGAACTTTGTCAGCAACAACAAGTTTTCAAAGGAAATGGTAATTCAATTCAACATATTTAGCTCACTTGTGAGATACTGAAATGGAGCTTAGGAAAATTGCATTTTTGTTGTCATTTAAGAGAATAGGTCATTGTGGAATAAGAATATGTATATCGCAAAGGAGATTTAGTGTGCACTAGAGCACTATATTCTGATTCACATAATAAGGAAATCATAAATGGGATTTAACAGGTGAAGGACCCCATATGTCATAATGAATAAGATCTAACACATGAGACGACCTATGTTCATGACGTGGATAAGGTATACAATAATTTTTCGCAAGTTGACATGGCTACATAACGATAGAGAGGGCAATAAAGATGTAAGATAAAGATGTCCTTGTTTATGTAAAAAAAAAATAATAAAATGATTTACATGTCCAAGGTGAACATGTCATAAATCATAGGAAGAATGTAAAGATTTCTTCTTAAGGACAAAAATAAGGTAAGGTATTACTGATGGAGAGAATTTTTTGGTGAGATGAGGAATAGCTAAAACATCTAACAACTAGATATTTGGAGTAGGAGAGAGAATATCATTGTGTGAGATAGGTAAGAAGGCACTATTCCCCACAATTACAAACTCCTTACCCGTGTACGGAGTGGACTGATCTAGGATGGATAGGTTGTTGGACATATGTGAAGAAGCCCCAATGTCCAAGAACCAGTCAGAGGGCGCAAATCCATTGAGAGAGCATGATACAATAAAATCCTCAACAAGATAGGCACGAGACTCACTACGAGCATAACACTAGTTGTAGCGATCAACATAGTGACTGTCAAAATGACATATCTGGTAGCGATGGCTGCGCCCTTGACCAAAATGAGTTCGCCCTCGATTGACATAATGGCGGCCAAAACCATTGGTTTGGCCATGGTTGCGACCAGAGCCACGGCGGGTCGACCAGTCTAAACCACGAGATGTCGCAGTGAAAGAAACAACTAGAGAAAAAGAGCTCTCAAGAGATTTCTTGAAGAGCTCAAAGCTCTTGGCTTGAGAGACGAGGTCGGAGAAAAGGAGGAGATGCGTGAAGACCATTTGTGTGATGGAGAAAGTGGAGAATTCGGCACCGAGTCCATGGAGAAACCAGTGGAGTTTATTAGTGTTGTCAATAGGTTTGTCGATCACGTGAAGCTGATCGCAGAGACCATTGAAAACACGGGTATAAATGACAACAAATTGATTGCCACACTTCCGCTGCTGGAGGTCGTCTGGAGATGGATTTCTCGAGCCTTCGGCCAATGACTAAAGGTATTTTTCAATACGAACCAGACCTTGCATGTAGTGGAGTGTTTTAAGGGTTTGAGCATCAGCTGGTGGATTTCTGTTTTATCTTCGAGGACGATATAGATAAATCGGTCTACGAGATAGCACTCGTGAAATCATTCAATGATTCATAGAGATTGATAGCATGATCTCTATAACTTCCCCTTTGGAGGTGTTGAGACTTTTGAAACTGTCAGGCTCCCAGTTGGCTAGCAAGAAAGAAATTGTAGGCAGCAGAAAAGGGATGTCTCAGGAAGATTACTCTGAAGAGAGATAAGTAGAAGCTGACGATGGAATCGCTGAGAAAATCCACAACTCTTAAGATGTCCAAATCAGATCGAAGGTCCTAGTCAGCCTACCTGATTTGCGAAAGTCGAGAAGGGGAGGAGAGGGGTGCACTTCATTTTCCTCACAAGGATATCTTCCGCTGGGCTGCAATCGTCCAGTTGAATTGATAGGCAACAAGAACTGACCCTGGGTATGTTAACCCTGGAAAACGTTCTCAACTGCTTGATGAGGATCTCCTCTTACAGCTACATTTATGGGCTGGACTACGTGACTACAATGGCGGAAGAGGGGTTCCCTATCGGGAAAAAAGGGAGAGGAATTGAATCGGAACACAGGATCGACGAGGACTCCTGATATCATGTAAGATTTGATTTAAAATCTTGTATTCACCACGAATTATAAGAGAGTTTACATTGGAATTTATATATAAATGTAAAAGTGTTATTGGGGTTTTTCTCCTCTTGGCTAACTGATCTTCGGCCTCTGATTCTGGTAATGGAAGTCTGGTATTTAGGCTTTTGTTACAATGACATATCATTCACAGCTGCTTCAATAGTGAATAGGTGAGATTCCATATTTTTTGTCTTCTCTAAATCATATCTTGAAGCCTGAAATACGATATCAACAAAACATCTCCTTTTCTTTCTCGAATGGAAGAATAGCAGCAAGAGAGGTTGTTTGTTTCATATCGGTTTTATTTGTGATTGAAATTCTAAATTCAAGAAAGGAAACCTAAGGAGTTTTCAAAAACTTCTCTTGATTCTTTTGCTGATTTGCTGTTTTGTGAAACGAAACTTTGGAAGGTTTTTTAGCTACATTAAACTAGCTGTTTGAGAATTTTGTTGTTCGGTTTTTTAGGAATTAGACGTCCTAATTCAAAACTAACGAGAGCAATAATAATAATCACGGAAGAATAAAAAAGAAAAACACGAAAATACAACAAGATTTATAGTGGTATGCCTCAAAGGAGAGACTGCGTCCCGTCTTTCGCCACTCCAATAATCCTCTATGAAGATGAAACAATTTACAAAGAGAAATTACACACTTACAGGTGTTTTTTCTCTAACCTCTCTCGGGTTGCAACTCAAAGTCTCTTTGATGATGATTAAACCCTAATAGCAGTGCCCCCCAATTATAAAAAGAAAACTAAGGCAACCATAATACAAGAGTGAAATCCCCAAACTGCCCATCATGAAACAATAGTCAGTGTAAGACGTTGATTAGGCTCCACAACTTAACAAGCTCCCACTTGGAGACTAATCCATCATCAACATCTCCTTTGTAGCGGAAATGTTGGAAGATGGGCTCAAGCCCACACGACCAAGGAAGACCCACATATCTAAGAGTGTTGGAAGATGGGCCCAAACCCATAAGAAGTCGGACCCTCCAGATTACCACGAGCTGGCATCCTTATAACATAAGTTGGAAGATCAAGTGAGACTCACAAATATAACCACACGCTGGTTGGAAGATCAAGACGGACTCACAAAGGTAACCACGAGCTAGTTAGAAGATCAAGTGGGACCCACAAAGATAGCCATGGGCTAGCATATTTATCTTATGGTCACGTCCTCATAGAAGAGTTCTAGTTTGAGTTATGTTTTTTTTCTATTTATATTGAGTTACTTAATTATGCTAGGACTTATCTTTAAGTGTTAGAGTTTGGGTGTAATTGGGACAAGGGTAGTTTAATTGTAATTGGACTCTACTATCTTCATGTATTATAAATAGAGGTTCATGTACTCTGATTATAATAAGTCAATGAATTATTTCTCTTTTCCATAAATTCAATAGGAAACAACTTCTCAATCCTCAAAGAGAAGTCCAACTCAGTTTCTCAATCGTAATGGTCTTTGTCAATATATCAGCCGGATTCTGACTCCCTTGAATCTACTCAAGGAAGTGATAACACACCTATATGTACTTTTCTCTAGCATGATAAATAAGGTTCTTTGCTAAATAAATAACACTTTGACTGGCACAATACAACACATTCTTCCCATGCTTGAGACCTAATTCTTCCAGGAAAGACTGCCACCATACCATCTATTTGCTGGCTTCGGTCACGATGACATATTTTGCCTCAGTGGTGGAAAGAACAATTATCTTCTGCAACTTAGAGACCCAACTAATTGTTGTACCACCCAATGTGAATACATATCCAGTGGTACTTTTCCTACCATCAATGTCTCCAGCCATGTTAGCATCTATATAACCTTGTAATCCCAAGTCTGACTTTCTGAAACATAGGGCTGAGTCTGCAGTGCCTCTCAAATACTTGAGAATCCACTTCACTGCTTCCCAATGTTGTTTACCCGGATTACTCTTATACCTACTGCAAGAGCTATGTCTGGTCTAGAGCACAACATCGCATATATGAGACGGCCAATAGCAGAAGCATAAGGCACATTAGACATGTAGGCTCGCTCCTACTCTGTAGAAGGTGATTGTTCCTTAGATAGCTAAAGTGACTAGCCAAAGGTATATTCATTGGTTTTGCATAATTCATGTTGAATATATTCAACACCTTCTTCACATATTCTTCTTGTGACAATTTCAAGACATCAATGTCCCTAGTAATCCTCATCCCAAGGATTTATTTTGTAGCACCCAAATCCTTCATTGCAAACTTCTTGGACAATTCTCTTTTCAACTTTTCTATTTCCTGTTGCAAGTACCTGCTATTAACATATAGCATTAGAATGATGTAGGAGTCATCAAACTTCTTCACGTAACAACAATTATCCGCCTGGCACCTCAAGAAATTATTACTACTCATAAAGGTGTCAAAATTCTTACACCATTGTCTTGAAGCCTGTTTAAGACCACACAAGCTCTTTTGAATTCTCCTTTCCTGGTGCTTTGAAACCCTGTGGTTGGATCATGTAAATTTCTTCCTCTAAATCACCATAAAGAAAAGTTGTCTTTACTTCCAATTGCACTAAGTGCAAGTCTTCATTTGACACTAGTCCAAGCATTGTTCTAATAGTAGTCAATTTCATTGCTAGAGAGAAAATCTCATTGTAGTCAATGCCTTATTTTTGTTGAAAGCCTTTTACAAGCAGTCTTGCCTTGTACCACTTGTTGCCATCATGTTCATCTTTTATTCAGTAGACCCATTTATTCTGGAAGGCCTTCTTCCCTTTTGGTAACTCAGTCAACTATCATGTCTGATTGGATAGCAATGAATCTATCTCATCCCTCATGGCCAACTCCCACTTGGTTGATTTATCAACTTGCACAACTTCCTCATAACTCTCTGGTTCACCTTTTGATATTTGACCTCTGTGATGGTTTGTTAGTTCTAGTAGATCTCTTGAGTTCAGTCACAAGAATGTTCTGATTTATTTCTAGAGGTATGTTTTCCTGGTTTTCTTGAGCAATATTCTCCATCTCAATAAATAGAAGATCTCCCAACTGGATCACTTTAGACTTCTTGGCTTCATCACTTGTGCTCTCAGACTCTTTTCTCAACCTGTCTTTATATAGGGCACCTTCATTGAAGATCATGTCCTTGCTTCTGATAACCTTACGACATTGGTCATCCCAGAAGCAATAACCAAACTCGGTACCACCATAGCCAATAAAGAAACATATCATAGATTTAGCGTCAAGTTTTCTTTTAACAGCAGAATCAATATAAATATAAGAAACACAACCAAAAACTTTCAAGAAAGAAAAGTTTACCTCTTTGTCACTCTAGACATCTGTTGATATTTTGTAATCCAATGGTGTTGAAGGACCTTTGTTGATCAAATAGGTAGCGGTGCTAATACCCTTAGACCAAAACATCTTTGGCAATCCTGAATGTAATCTCATACTCATAGCATGCTCGTTCAAGGTCCTATTCATCCTCTCAGCTACACCATTCTATTGAGTTTTTTCGGTCTTCTTCAACTTGATTCCATTATCAACACAATACCATTTGAAATCACCATCTATGTATTATCTCCAATTATCTAACTACAAGAACTTCACCTTTAAATTTGTCTCATTCTCATCCATTTCTCTCCATTTCTTGAATGTATCAAAGACATCAAAGTTTTTTTTCCAGGAAATAAACCCTTACCTTTCTACTTGCATCATCAATAAATGTCACATAGTAGTTAGAACCACCAAGGGACGTAACAATTGAAGGTCCCCACACATCTGTGTAAACCAACTCCAATTTTCTATTTTTTGATCCTTTCCAGGCTTAGAAAACCTAACCCTGTTCCGCTTGCCAAAAATACAGCCTTCACACAAACTGTTGTTTATAGTTTTCAACCACGGTAGTTTCCCTTTGGATTGAAGCACTTTCATTCCCTTCTCACTCATGTGACCAAACCTATAATGCCACAAATCAGAATCAGTAACAGCATCAACAACTACAACCGTGTCTCTGCAATTGGAACTAGGGTTCCAAATTTAACTCCTCGTGCAACAACCATGGCTCCCTTTTCCATTAAAAGTCACATTATAACCTTCATCATCAAGCTGCCCTACTGAGATCAGATTTAGCATCAGTTTTGGTACATGTCTCACCTTGTGAATTTTTCACACTGATCCGTTTGATATCCTTAAACTGACATTACCAATATCGACAATATCCACAACAACATATTGACAAGATATACCTTCCCATGTTCTCCAACAACATAATTCTTCATGATCTCACGGTGCGGAATGGTGTGAAAAGAAACTCTTGAATCTAACACCCATGAGTTAATAGGGTTGGCTTTGAATCGAGCCGGCTTGCAAGCAGCTCGTGCTCGGCTCGATTCGGTATACCCGAATCTCGAGCCAAGTTCGAGATCCGAGATCAGCGTTGATTCGAAGGAGTGGGGATCGGAGCATAGAGCGGAGCGGGAACAAGAGTGAGGGGGGAAAAATTCTTCCTCCCCTCGTCATCGTCGAGCCCCTTCGGGCGTTGTTGTGGCTGCCTCCTCGTCGACCACTTTTTGCCTTTCAGTCGTCGCTAATCTGTGGCCGCTGCTCGATTTCTTCCCCCTCATATGCCTGCGCCTTTGTTTCCGTCGTCGCCGCCTCTGTCACCAATGGAATTTTCCCTCACCGTCGTTCCTCGTCTTGCAGAATACCTTAATACACCCTCCCCCCCCCCCCCCCCCCCCCCCCCTTTTAGTCATCGCCGACCTGTGGCCGCCACTCGATTTCTTCCCCCCCCCCCCCCCCCCCCCCCCTTTTAGTCATCGCCGACCTGTGGCCGCCACTCGATTTCTTCCCCCCCCCCCCTTTTAGTCATCGCCGACCTGTGGCCGCCACTCGATTTCTTCCCCCTCATCTGCCTGCACCTTTGTTTCCGTCGTCGCCGCTTCCGTTGGCGATGCTTCCATCACCAACGGAATTTTCCCTCACCGTCATTCCTCGTCTCCCAGAATACCCCCCCCCCCCCCCCCCCCCCCCCGTGAGGAAGATGATTTCGCATGTGCGACTTTTGCTCGTGCGATTTCGCACGAGCGAGATCATAAAGTGAAAAAAAATCTTTTTCTTAAACTCACCTTCCTTATGGATCTTGAAGAAATTAAAAATACATTTTAGTAGAAATAAGCTTCTAGGGACTATTAGTGTCTCATGTTTATAGTAAACATTTTTCTAATTTAAAATTATTATTAAAAAATATTATAATTTTCTAATTAATAGTTTCCTACCAAGATGGGCTAGAAAACCGTATGAAAATATTTTGAATAAGTATTTGACAATTGATGATGTAATACTTTTAGCATGAGGCAATTTTCATAGCAATTTTGTGTTTGACATTTTATTTTATTAAAATTTTATCGATAAGTATAGTAATATATTAGATTGATTATTAATTTTTATTTATTTCCCTAGAAGGGGCAATAAGTGGTCCATTAAACTTTCCTAAGAAAATTTTGAATATTTTTTGTAATTTTCTAATAAGTCACTAATAGTAATAGGGTTTTATTTAATTTTTTTTTTGGAAATATTTATCATTGGAAAAAAATTTCTAGTTTTTCCTAGAATATAAATTTTCAACTAGGGGCACTAAGGAGGTCATAGTAAATTTATGGCCAGATTAAAAAATTACAAAATAAGTTAGACAATATTTGGAGTAAACAAATTAATAATGGTGCGTTCTAATCCATTATTGAAATTCAATCCTGAACCTCCCCTATCATTCTTTTTTTAAAATGTATGCATAATTTTAGTCATAATTTATTTGTCATATATTTTATATAGAGTATTAAATGTAGGTTAAGCTCGAACTCAGTTAAAATTATTAGGCTTGAGTTCGATTATAATTTTAGGTTCGAGGCTAGGTTCGAGGCTAGGGTCGACTGAGCTCGAGTTCAAAATATTTAAATTAAGCTCGGCTTGAACAAAGTTCAGATTCAACTGGATTCAATGCTACCCTTATGTCCAATTTTAAGTAGAGGTCATTCCCAATTTTATGTAAAATGTACGCATAATTTTATATACAATTTATTTGACATGTATTTTTTTGAAAAGTTTTAAATGTATGTTGGAGCATGAACTCGAGACTTGTATTTTTTGAAAAGTTTTAAATGAATATTTAAGCTCGAGCTCCACTCGAGCTCGGTTAAAATTATTAGGCCCGAGCTCGATAACAATTTTAAGCTCGAGCTCGAGTTTGAAATATTTAAATCAAGCTCGGCTCGAACATAGGCAGGTTTGGGCTCGACTCGACTTGATGCCACCCCTAACTGAGAAGAGTAAAGCATCTTGTACTTCTTCAGTCAATGCATTTACAACATCGGTTTTCCTCTCATCCATTTTCGGTGCTTTGCAATTTTTCTTTATGTGACCAGACTTGCCATAATTCTAGCATTCCACATTCCTTTTGAATTTGGACTTGCTTCTTCCATTCCTTAACTTCTCTCTACTATTGCCCTTGTTGAAATTCATCTCAATGTTCCTGCCCCTAGTATCAACATTTAGGGAAAAATTAGATGTCAACGATTCTCTAGAGTCCTTTCTACAAACGTCCTCCTCGAGAATAGTATCCCAAACATCATGAAAGATTAACTTTTTGTTGCCTACAAAGTTGCTAACCATAGCCCTCATAGGTTCCCAACAAATTGGAAGAGACGCCAAAAGAATTAAAGCATGAACCTCATCATCAAATTTAATTTGAATGGATGTCAATTGATTGACAGTGTTGCCACTGATGTATTTTCTATCATCTTTAAATTGAAGATTTTTTTCATGAGATGTACCTTATTATTTGTGGAAGGATTCTCATACATGTCAGACAAAATCTTCATCATTCCCGTTGTAGTTTTCTCTGACGCCACGTTGTAAGTGACGTTCTTCAACGGTGTTAACCGGATTACTCCCAACACCTGTCTATCAAGGAGATTTCATTCATCATCTTTCATACCTTCTGGTTTCATATCCAAAAGTGGTGAGCACAACTTTTTATTGTACAGATAATCTTCGATCTGCATTCTTCAGAATGCAAAATCAATAACATCAAACTTGTTGATTCCAAGTGCCGATCCTTCTCTGCCTACCATTGCTTTCAATCACGAACCAAAGTTCTAATACCACTTGTGAGGAATTACATGCCCAAATTCCAAACTGAAGAGAGTAATATTAATAATCATGGAAGAAGAAAAAGCAAGCAACGAAAATAATAACAAGATTTATACAGGTTCGCCTCAAGGTGAGACTATGTCCTGTTTTTGGTTTGTTTAGTTGTGGAGCCTAATCAACGCCTTACACTGAATCGGTACGCGGATTGACCTTTGTGGTATGGTTTCTATGGGGGTTGGAAGGGGGCAGGGAACCCTCCTTCCTGGGGTGTGGGAGCCCTGCCAGATCCACGACACATTGACTACTGTTTCATTAAGGGCAGTTTGAGAATTTCACTCTTGTAAAGCTTTCTCTTTATAATTTGGTTGGGGGAGGGGGGTGGGTTGGCTATTAGGGTTTTATCTTTAATCATTCGAGAAAATCATCAGTTGTTGGCCAAGAGAGGATAGAGAAAAATACTTAGAAGTGTATGCACTTTCTCTTATAAACTATTTCACCTTCATAGTGGATTACTGCAGGGGCGAAAGACAGGACGCAATCTCATCTTAATGCGAACCTGTATAAATCTTGTTGTTATTTTGTTACTTTTTTCTCTCATTGTTTTGAAATTAGGGCATCTAATTTCTAACATCTTGCCCCTTTTCCTCCCCTCTTAGGGTAAAAGGGTATTGATGTAATTTTTAAAATATACAATGCTATTAGTGCAAGTTGAGGGGGAGGATTAGGCCTCACTTAAACCTAATCCTCCTTCCCTTCTCTTACACTCTGTGTTGTTCCTCTTCTATTTTCTCTCTCCTTCTCCTTCGACTCGTGCACTTCTTCCGTTTCTTTCCCACTTGATACTCGCTTCTCTCTAAATCTAGTTCATTTACTAAAAACTATTTGGGATCCTAAATCTAACATGGTATCAGAGCTTTAGGTTTGGGAGCCCGAAATTATGTTGTTGGTTCATCTAGGTTTTATCAATTCTCTGAGTGGAGTTGAGGTATTGAACCTTTTTTTTTGCCTCACAAGGATAAATTTTTCCTTCTCTTTTTTTCCTAGAGAGGAATGCTACTGTATATCTTGGAAAGTTGAAAGTTTATGAAGCATGTTTTGATAAGAAAATATAGATCTATTGCATCGTATATATTAGCTTCAGCCTAGTTGATATTGATGTGTTTAACCCATGCCATCTTCTGTAAGAGAGATCAGTTTTTAGAGTGATACAACTAGTAAAATTCTGGTTCTTTATTTTTTGAATGAAGTCTTGCTATTCCATTAATGGTTCTATAGTGTTTTATGATTGAAAGTGTTGGAATATTTGTTTGTATCAACCAAGCCAGTCCTTGTATAAGATCCATGCGGTTGCTTTCCTAATAGGTTCGAGCCTTTTAGCGCACTGGTTTCAACATGGTATCAGAACAGGTTGGTCCCGAGTTCGAATCCCGCTCCCATATAATTTGGCCCGGGTTTTTCCAGGAATTTGTCCTAGATTTTTTTGGTGAATTTGTCCACGGGTTTTCCCTATGCGAGGGAGTGTTGGAATATTTGTTTGTATCGACCGGGCCAGTCCTTGTATAAGATCTGTGCGGTTGCTTTCCTAATAGGTTCGAGCCTTTTAGCGCACTAGTTTCAACAGAAAGGTTATATTTACATGTGTTGAAGGTTGATATAATAGTTGAAGTTTTTTTTGAACTCATGAAGGTGCTTGCATTGGCGCAAGAGTTTTTTTATTTTTTTAGAAAGATACCTATTGTTTCTTTCACATTGGAAGTTCGTCTATCATTAAGATCAGTTCTGGATTTTCTTTCCTAAAAGTTTAAGAGGAAAAACAAAAGAAAAGGCTGGAGTTGCATCATTAGTTGGCGCATGACTTATAAAACGAAAGTTTCTTCTTTAGAAGATCCTCAAATTTGATTGAGATCTTTTGAATTTGGTATAATTTCACATACCTTGCCTTCATTCTTCCTTGCCTAAAATAAATAAGTGAAGAGAATGCATAATGTCATATTTTTCTCCCTTAATGTTTAGGCATTTATAATTATTTGGTGCCTAAATATACTCATTATTCTTATATTTTGATTTAGGATGGAAATGGAGTTAAGTGCAAAGCGAAATTAATTGGAGAATTCTGGAAAGTTTTAATATTACTTCGTAATCTGAGCATAACTCTCTCATCCGAGCGCTGATTGAGATGATTCAAGATGATATCAAACGCCAAGAAATATTTCTACAACATTTATGTTTTGAATTTTGAGAGATACTACCTCTTTTTCCCTTCTCCATCTTTTCCTCCTCTTTTCTTTAGTTTTTCCTTCAATTTTCTTCAAGGCCTTGTGTGGCTAAATTTTCAGACTTGGTCAAAGGACACTAAAACCATTAAAATCAATAAAACTGTGAGATATAATTTGTTTTCATCGTTCAATTTATGCTTTGAGTATCAAATGTTCTTCTATAATTTTTTTCATGATTGTCTTGTTTAATCACTAAGAGGCCTACTAGTTTATTACTCGTTGCAATCTACTGCTGGGTTAGATGTCAAATTCGTAATTGTTTGATCCCTCTAAGTTGTGAAGCAATTGAGATTTGATGATTTGTAGCGTAAGAAATTATTAGATCTTAAGAAGAACGCTGGACTAAATTAAATGCAGCTGCTTGTGCTTGTGTTGTTTAGTTTCATCGTTCTCTCTAATTCCTAAGGCTGCTGCTAAATTAAACCTTTAGTGCTTGTCTTGGGTTGTTTAGTAGTTAGGGTTAATTAAATCGCTTGTTTTCTAATTAACTATGACTAAGGAGAGATAGGAAGATGGTTCCAATGGTGAATACTCAAGTGCAAATTGATATATGCTTGCATCAATGATCAGTTGTGAAAATTCCTATGGTGGACGTTGACTTAGACCAAGGTTTGTTCTTTTGATTGATTTCGATCCTTTAACACCCCCCCCCCCCCCCCCCCCCCCCCCCCCCCACAAATCCTTATTCATGGAACATAAAATTAGACTAATCGCTCTTCATGGGAACGATCCTTACTCGCACTGTTACATATATTTTTAGGAGTATAGGTTGTATTTTTGGTTGCCTGCGACAACACACCAAATTTTGGCGCTGTTGTCGGGGAGTGATTCTAGTTGATTTTTGTGCTTCTTGTGATCCTTATTTCATTCATGAAATTTTTGAGAAAAAAAATTCCCGATTTTTTTTTAGAGCTCCCTTGATTGTTTATGACTATATCTCGATCTTCTAATTAAGGTGATTTGCAATGTGATCCAGAAATAGAGCGTAGGGTAAGGAGAGAAACTCAAAGGAATTCTGAAGAGAACGATCTTGTTCTTGATTCCCCATTTAATAGCGAATCTGGTTTAGAGGAGGTGGAAGTTATGGTTGAAAATTGAACTTTGAAAGCATCCCCTGATTTGAATCAACAACCCTTATGCATAACGTTATCTACTTTAGATGTTACGACTACATTTGAATTAGAATCTGGACTAATACATCTCTTGCCCACTTTTCATGGTCTTTCAGGTGAAGATCCTCACAAGCATCTAAAGGAGTTTCATGTGGTATACACGAGTATGAAACCCACGGGGGTGACTGAAGAGCAAATTAAATTATGAGCCTTTTCATTTTCTTTGAAGGATTCGACTAAGGATTGACTCCATTATCTACCCTCTGGGACTATTACCACATGGGATGAGATGAAGAGATTGTTTTTGGAAAAATATTTTCCTGCTCCAAGGGCGGCCAATATTCGGAAAGAAATTTGTGGTGTAAGGCAGCATAATGGACAGTCCTTACAACAATACTGGGAGCATTTCAAGAAATTATGTGCAAGTTGCCCCCATCACCAGATTAGTGAGCAACTTCTTATCCAGTATTTCTATGAGGACCTTCTACCCACTGATAGGAGCATGATTGATGTTGCTAGGGGAGGAGCTTTAGTGGATACAACTCCCGAGGCCGCGAGAAACTTGATTGCAAATATGGCAGCCAAGTCTCAACAATTTGGCAATAGGCTTGACCTTCCATCTAAGAATGTTAATGAGGTAAATATTTCCTCCCTTGAACAACAAATTGCGAGTCTTACTTCTCTTGTTCGTCAAATGGTTGTAGGTAGTACGCAAACGACGAAGGCTTGTGGGATTTGCTCAGTAGTAGGGCATCCAACCAATATGTGCCCAACTCTTCGGACAAATTTGAGCCAAGAGGAAGAGGCTTGAACGTTGTACCCTTGCATTGGTGTTGTATTTATAGTTATGGCAAGGTATTTACAATGTTTACAATGCCCTTAGGGTTACTTGCTTCAAAATAAAAAGTCATAAGGGGACATACACCAAGTTGCATAATTACAATTCTTTGTCATCTCTATAAAAGTTCTCCTTATTTACTAACCACGCCACCCCTACACACATGGGTGTCTTTTAACAAAATCTTTAAATGGTTCGAAGTAGTCACCAAAAGCTTGATTTGACAAGTTCAACCGAGGCATGCTCCAAATTGGGTTTTCAAGATGTTTGGTAGATCACTTGGTTTTTGTCAAACATATTAACTAGGAAGTTGTTCTCCTATGTCAATGATATTGTCATTACAGGAAGTGATATAGACAATATCAAATTTTCAAATAAGTTCCAAATTTTTTCTTCAGACTATGTGTGATGTTTCTTTCTATTTAGACTTTTATTTGAAATTAACTTTTAAACTGAGCTTAATGGAAATAAATAATAACACAAGTGATACCAAAATATTTATAATGGTTTATAACCCAAACTTAGGTTGTTATGATCACTTCCAAAGTGTTTGTGCATTTGAGTTAAATCCACTAGATTATAAGCTAGATGACATCTACATGATGAAGCCAAATGGACCAAACTACATTACTACCCACCTTGATAGTTTAACCACACCAATCAATTTACAAGGTTTGCCTACACAAAGACTTAGACATACTTGGATTTTAAGCAGCCAACTAAACTCAAAAACATACACCCACACTAGAACTTTTTGCCACCCAACTTTATTCTCTAACCTAAACCAACACTTTCGATTTTAAGGCCTACAGTCACCGACGAATTTCACGAAGAAAATCATGTAGAGCAAGGCCAAGGCCTACAGACAAATGTGAAAGTAGGGCTGGTGTCGTCGCAAGAGGGCCAAGGCCCAGACATTTGTGAAAGTAGGTTGAGAGGTTTGGTCTATGTGGGCCCCTGATAACATACTTCCTCGAGAGAGTTTTATGGGCCCAGATAACATACTTCCTCCCTCGACAAAGCTTGATGGGCCCAGACAAATCAAAAGCGGTAAAGTGTTTTGTAGCAGATGGGCAAATGCCCCAGACAAATGTGAAAGTAAGGTTGAACCTGGAAGCTCGTAGAACCGGTGAGACCTGAGATTCTCGAACCGTCTGAGCGTTATTAGCAGTAACACATTTAAGAAAACAAAAAAGAGAACGACAGGAAACATCTCGAAAATCGGCGAACTCTCCCCAGAATCTCCACTCCTTATAAATTCTTGTCCCCACCTCTCGTTGATCAAGTCTCGAATTAAACAAACGATCGAGCTATCTGCAAATATTCGCCAGCTCTTTGTTTCGATCCCTTCCCTCTAGTTTCCTGAAAACAGTTCTCAAAATGTCGCTCATTCCAAGCATCTTCGGTCAAAGGACCAACGTGTTTGATCCCTCCTCTCTCGACGTATGGGATCCATTCCAGGGCTTCCCTTTCAAAACGATAGCCTCCTCCGGCTCTAGTCTCTCCGACGAGACTACTCAACTTGCTAACACAAGAATCGACTGGAAGGAGACCCCGGAGGCTCACGTCTTCAAAGCCGATCTGCCGGGGCTTAAGAAGGAAGAAGTGAAAGTGGAGGTGGAGGAAGGGCGAGTCCTCCAAATCTCGGGAGAGAGGAGCAAAGAGACGGAAGAGAAGAACGACAAGTGGCACCGCGTGGAGAGGAGCAGCGGCAAGTTTCTGAGGCGATTCCGACTGCCGGAAAATGCGAAGATAGACGAAGTGAAGGCGGCAATGGAGAACGGTGTGCTGACGGTTACCATCCCCAAAGAGGTAGTTAAGAAGCCTGAAGTGAAAGCCATTCAAATCTCCGGTTAAAAGGAGGAGTCCTTCCTCTTCAGAACCTTCCCGCTGGCGTTTGAGTGTCTTCTCTTTTCGGAGTGTGTTCACCGTGGATCCTTGATGGATTGACGGCGGCTTCGGTCTTACCATGTAAGATTGTAATAAGTCTAGTCTTCTTTTTGTTAACAGATCGTCCAGTGTCAGTGTCGGCCGGAATGTTTGTGAAATAATCTACTGGTTGATTGATCATACATTATAAACTTATTTTGCAGCATCTAAATAGTTGATTAATCTTGATATACTTGTAACATTATGGATGATTGATCAATAGTTTAAAATACTAATTGATCATTCTATATTCATAAATCATACTTAAAAAACATTAATTTATTATTTTTGTCATATTTTTAAAATAGAAAAAATTTGTGAGAAAACACTTAAAAGTGATAACATGATTTTTCTAAACAAACTTGTGTAATAATCTAAATCAAGGTTTTAGAAAGGATTTAATACCTTAATATTCTAATTCATACTTTACTCAAGTTTTGGAAGTTGGATCTTTATCCTCTTAAATGGCTAAATTTCTTAAAATTTTCAATGACATGTAGCCTCTAGGTCTTCAAATCTCCATGCTCCAAATCTTTAAAGTTCTTCTCCAAAATGACTTGATCTTTTTTTTTTTTATTATTTTGATGTCTTTGGTGTTGCTTGTGTTACTCTAATGGGAAAATCATGTTGGTCTTCATTATTTTTATGATAACAAAATGGGTGGTTTAATAGTGTGTTACTAATGGTGTTTCAGTGTATTTTAGACAAGTGTATTTTAGACAGATGCCTTCCAAGAGAAAAAAAAGATGGATTAAGTTGCCAACTCAAAACCCGAAACAAAAATTCATTGAAGATTGATGTGGTGAAAAAGAACTATACAAAGAATATACAAAGAAGAAGATTAAATATTTGAAAATTAGAATCCAAGCATCATTAGAAAAACCTCATAAACTCTAGCTATGTTAGTAGATAGCCAATCAAATTTCAATTCTTAAGCACATGTATGTTATGGAGTATTATGATATTTATATTCTCAAAACCATACTCAAAATTTGGAATTATAGTAGAAGTTTTCATCTGGCATACGAGTACGACTTCCCTTTTTTTAATTTTTTTTCTTCTCCTTTTAGAGTTTAGACCAAACATCTAATTTTTTGGCCCAAGTGGTTTCTTCAAGAGGTGGGTGAATTGAGATTTTCAATTTTAAAACAAGTCACACATGTAGCTAAACAATTATGCATAAAGCAATTCAAGATAAAATGAAACATGCACTCACAATAAGGATAAAGATATTTTTTTTATCGATGTTCCGGTAGTCACGGCCCAAGAACCAAGCTTGGGAAATTTTTACTATTTTTAAAAGCTCTAATAGTTGGAATTACAAAAGAGATTTCGGGTCTCTTTTGCCTTGTGTAGCTCAATACACGATTTTTAGAACGCCAAACTTCTCACAAGATTGTTATTAGATTCTAGCTCTAGTTAGGCCTTTCTATCTAGATTATATAGGTTCTAAATGATCCTTTCACAAAATGAAATAAAAGAAAGGTAAAAATGTACCCTTACTTGGAGATATGCTTCACCTTCATAGATTCAAGCTTCCTCTCATCCTTTATAATATGATGCGAAATGCTGGGGCTTTGACTATATGAATTTAAGGATTGATGAAAGAGAAATGATATTTTCCAATATGTGAGGCTCTCTCTTTCACTCTAAAGCATTATCAAAAGAATTTTTCAAGATAGAGAATAATGGCTAGAGGACTTACCAATAAATGCTCATTAACTTCTCTATACATGATTTGTTGGGAGTATTTATTACTTTTCCAACGCAAACTAGTCATTATTTGCCCATTTTAAAAAAAATCAGTACTTTGATTGATCGATCAATCGATCACAACGACTATTTTTCTATGATACAATGACTTTTTGATCGATGGATTGATCGATCAATAAGTTACTATTGGTCCAAAAAGGTTAAGTTGATTGATCATTGACAAGGAGATCATCGATCAAATAAGATTCCCTCTGTCTTTTGCATTACAAGTATAATTGATCAGTTCATTTCTGTAATCGATCATGCTTAATGTCCCTTACTGACAAGGTTCTATCTGATCGATCAATCAATTGGGATGATCAACCATTTCATGAGAAATTTGCTTGCCTGGGTAGAAATAATCAATCAATCTTTGTGTGATCAATCATGCTTTATAGCATGAAATGATCATGTTTTGGATGATTGATCAATCAATTATGGCTGATTGATCATGCTTTATATTTCTGGCCTGCACAATTCTAGATGAGCAATCATTACTAGTGGTTGATCGATCATTCCAATGCCAAGTCAACAAAGTTGACTTTCAAAGCATGAGAATATTTTTCACTAAGCTCTAGCACGTTTAGTGATGTTTATGGTGATCCTAAACCTATCTAAGTACAAATTATGACATAAAGCTCCAATTTCACATATGTACTTAAAGAAGGGAGTTAGAATATTCTCTTACATAAGTGACTGATTTTGACATTTTGACTATTTCACTTTAACTTTAATCTTCTCGCCATCATCTTCCTTGTGGGTATTTATTCAAGAGACGTTCTAAAATGGTGCTTGAGTTTTTGAGTTTGGCTTTATCATTTTGAAGCTTTAGACCTTAAGATGTATTTACACTTGCAGGTGAATTATCATAAATACTTAGATTTTCATGTTGTTAGATCAATTAAGTTTTGTTATCATCAAAAGCAACATAGGAGTCCACCTACAGTGAACAAATTTTTTATGATGATGAAACCTAACTTGGAAAAAATAAAAATATATACTTTCCTAAGGTAGGATTTAAAGTAATTTATTGTAATTCAGCTTAAGCTCCCCCCTTAATCGTTGCATAGTGTGATTTGATCCTTTTAAGCATAAGATTTTTAAATATTGAGTGCCTAGGTCTTTCGATTCAAGTTCCCAATGTTTCTCCTCCTTTTTCGTCATACTCAAAAATATTATTACTTTAAACATGTAAGTTATAACAAAAAGTGGCTCAAAGGCCATATTATATATAGAATTTTCAATTCTTTACAAAAAAAATGGTACACTACTTCAAAGGGAATAAATACAAGTATATCATAAAAAAATGTACACTGGGAGTCACAAAAAGATGGATGGGAGGATACTAAAAATGACTAAGTTGGAGGCAAGAGACAGTTGTTGAGGGTGGTTTCTAGGAGGTGATCAATCCTCTAATGTTCAGCCTTCAACTAGTCTTGTGTGCCAAGGATGGCTGATTGAGTTGCCACAACATCATCGATGACTACCTCTAGTGTTGTAAGATGATCAGTGGAGGCTGAGATTTCTTCCTCAATACAGTGCCTCTTCGTGAATTTGAATTGTTATGTGGGAGGCTCAGGGCTAAGCTCATCTCCTGAGGCAGTTGGTTGTGGGCCAGATTCCTTTGGCATTTTTTCCTTTTGATTCCATTGTCCTCTCCATTTGTAAAATCAAAATTTTCCCACTTTAGTTTCTCCTATGGACATCTTCTTTGTGATGCCCCACTAATACCTCATCTGAGAGGTCGACTCAACATCTTATCAAGATGGCAATGATCTCTTGAGGGAATGGCAATCCGTCTGCTGGTGTGCTCATCACAACACATCTGGCTCACCATAAAGTAGCCAAAGTTGATCTAAACTTTTTTGAAGATGGCCATCATGCAAAAGATATCGATCGTGGTCAAGTAGGAGTAGGTGCCCTTCCTCTAGTTTATGATCTAGGTCACAATTTCCATGATCATTCGTTGTGCCATGGTGAGGTATTTAATTTTCACCTCATAAGAATTTTCGGCAGTTTGTCCAAAGATGAAAAGGATGGCATCTGGGTATTTTGAGGTAGGTTTGAATGAAGGTTGGTAGGCTAACTCTCCTTTACATAATGAGTCATGCCCATGAAGGAGTGCCTAAAAAATCATTCAAGTCCTTTATAAAGAGATTTTGGCTCTCTTTAAGCCATGTGTAGCTCAATTCACACTTTTTACAATACCTATCTCCCCAAGAGAAATTTACTAGATTCTAGCTCCAGCCAACTCTTTCTATCTAGATTCTATAGGTTCTAGATGAACATTTCAAAAATTATAAACAAAAAGAAAGGAAAATATACACCCTTACTTGTGGAGATCCTTCTCCTTGAGAGATCCAAGGTTTCACTTCTTTAGCAGTTGTTAGAAGGTGGGCTCAAGCCCACACGTCCAAGGAAGAAAGCTCACACATCCAAGAGGTGACATATTGGTAAATAAGAAAACTTCTCATAAAAATGGCATGAAGATGTAATTACTTATCTATTTATGTCTCTTCTCTTGTAATGTTGTAGCCTTAAGGGCATTATAAAAAAAAACTATAAATAGAGGCCCTTGGCTAAGAGGTAGAGCATTAAGTTCTCTCCTCTCTTCTCAAATTCGTCCAAACCCTCCTCTCCCTAATCTTGGAAGTTGATCTCTAAACTCTTTCTCCTTTCTCTCTTCTTCTCTTCTTCTTCTTCTTCTTCTTCTCCTCTCTCTCTTTGGCTCGAGATCATTATAAAGGAGTCCTAAATTCTACATGGTATCAGAGCTGAGGATTTAGGACTCCCACATTGAAGTAATGCTTTAAGTACCTTTGAAGGTTTCATGCAAGGTGCTCTTGAAGGAAGATATTCAACCATGGAAAGATAAGTCATTTCTGGTTATATTTTTCCTTACATTAATGCTATGTATCGAGCCCTTAATCTCTATATTACATCAAGAAACAAAAGGCTTTCATATGATAAGTTGTGACAGCTAATACTTGGTGTTTAAAGGATATTATGACCTTGATCTTTTTGCACTCAAATATTGCAAGTTTGATCAAGATCGGTTGCCTACAAGGTTATGAAGACCTATTGATTATGAAGTTGATGGTTATATAGTGGAAGAATGATATGTAACTTGCATGAGACTTAGCTTGATCTCTCATTATTCAAGACCAGTAGTTTAATTGATTTTATTTGGATTAAATCAGGTTGGTTTATGATTTATGGTACTCAGATTCTCCAAACATATAGAAATTATTTGAGGGACTTTGCCGAGTTCAAAGAGTAGATGGTTTTTGGTGATTTATGATATTTTGGAATTGTTAATTTCTTCTCCAACTTTTTAAGACTTGTGAGTAATTTCATTGCCTAAAGGATTTTGGAAATGAATAAGGGAAAGGTGTCTTTTTAAGTGATAACTATGACACCTATCACAAGGAAAAGTTAAGCCATGCTTGGGTTAAGAACCAGCCACGAGTTCTTGAGTTTTTGAAGACCAAAAGGAAGATTTGAATTGGTATTAAGTGAGTAGTTGATCTACTCCACTTAAGATGCGAGTTTTGGTTTATTTGGAGCATGATTTAGTGGCTAATGTAGTGGATAAGAACTTATCTTTATTTGAATGTGGATGATATTTTAAAGAAGACTGTTCAAATTTGATTAAGTGGATTATTTTTCAAATTTGAGCAATGGATATTTTTGGCAAACATGAGCCTCCCAAGATTGGGGTTTCAGTTTGAACACAAGTTCGAATTTTTTGGACCCTTAAGGTCCTTGAGTTTAAAATTCGGATTGGGAGGAAGGTAGATACCTCACTCAGGTTACCTTTTTTTTTTTTTTTTTGGACAACATATTATTGCTTTAATTGCTTCTCAAACTTAATTATTGGATTATATTAGTTCTACTTCAGTTTATATCAATTCTTCAATATTGAATTATAGCAATTGCACCATCTTAATTGGACTTTTAGTTTGATTGGAGAGACATACTCAAAATTACTACTATTCACTTAAGGGGATTATCCAATTATCTTAGTTGGTCTCAATTGGTAAGAAGGTTTCTTATTACTTGAGAACTTCTCGGTCACTTAACCAAGCCTTTCTCCACCGATTGATGAAGAAAATCAATCCTAACTAAAGTGGGTTAAGGATGATAATTTGGTAATTAGTTGGTTTATTAATAGTATGGAAGAACATGTAACCAACAATATTGTCCACTTAGAATCGGCCAAACAGAATTGGGACACTTGTACTAAGTTATACTCTAGTACGACTTCTTTACAAAAATTATTTGATATATTGCAAAACATGCTCAATACTAAGAAAGGAGACAATATTCACGATTTTTTTGCTTAGTTTCAGAGTCTACCTCAAGAGTGGAGGATCACTCAACCATACTCCACCGATATTTCATTTCAAGAGAGGTAAAGGGAAGATTTAGCAGCAACAATTTGTTTGAAAAATATCAAGCCATACCTTGAAGTTGCTAAAACAAAACTTATTAGCTCCTCCACACTACTGTCATTTGATGAAATAAGTGACAAATTGCTGTGAATCCCTGATCCATCTCTTAATTCAAATAATGATGCTTCATTTGCTATGTATTCAAGTAATAGAGGTACATCATCCTCCAATAGAGGCTGCGGCAGAAATTCTAGAGGAGGCCAAATAAGAGGTGGTAGAACCGATCCTAGTTACTCTTGCACAGAGCCTTGAATATGCACTTATTGTGGCGATCAAAACCATCTTGTGGAAAATTTTTGGAAGCTTCATAGAAAACCAAAATGGGCCTCGGCTACTCCAGCCTCCGTTACCAATGATAAACGGGAAGACAAGACTGAATCACAAATCGGGAAGATGATTCTCACTCATGAAGACTATGAAACATTTTAGAAAATGAAGTCATTCATGGGTTCTTCCCTTACTTCATTACCAACAGCTGCTACCACTATTGCTTCAGGTATGCTTTCTTCCATTTCCTCCTCTTCATCTTGGATAATAGACTCCGGGACCTCCAAACATCTCTCAGGTAACAAACATATGCTAAATATTTTATCTCCATGTATTCCCGATAAGTTTGTAACTATAGCTAATGGTACCCAAACCAAAGTACTTGGCAAGGGATCATCTTGTATTACACCCTCTATCCCACTTCGAGATGTTTAAAATACAATTGTATACATGAAGTTTTAGGACATACATTGCATATACACATGTTTAGAAACATCATACACATCTTCTAAAACATGTTAGAGCACTTAAACAATGGGATAAGCTAAATGAGTTCTTGACACATTTTCAGGGGTTGATTCAGGAGAGGAAAATTGTTGAGCCCTACTCCACTGATATATCAGTGCAAGAAAAGCATCGGGAAGCCTTAGCAACTGCTATCTGTTTGGAAAATATCAAGCCATAACTTGAGGTGGCCAAGACAACTTCTCAGCTCCTCGACGCTTCCATCTTTCAATGACATAAGTGCCACCTTACCTCGAATACCAGACCCTTCTTCCACCTCTCACCTTGAGGTGTCATCTGTTATGTACTCATGTAATAGGGGTACACCTTCTACCACTTGAGGGCATGTTAGAAATTACAGAGGAGGTAATAGGGGTACACTTTTACCACCCTTCGAGGTCTTATAACCGAGTCCACACTCATTGTTGTGGACTGGATCATTTAGTGGAAACCTATCGGAAGCTTCAAGGCAAACCAAACTAGGCCACTGCCAGCCAAACCTCGTTTCATAATGAGAAAAATGAAGACAAATCTGAGTTACACAAAGGCAAAAAGATTATAACCAATGATGATTATGAGTTACTGCAAAGAATGAAGACTTTGATGGTATCTTCTCTTGCATCTTCTACTGTTGTTGCTGCCACTACTGGTTTAGGTATAATCTTTACCATTTCCTCCTCTTCATCTTAGATCATTGACTCAGGGTCCTTTGAGCATCTCACAGGTAATAAGATTTTGTTACATTCCATGTCTCCATGTTTATCAGATAAATTGTTACCATAACTTATGGATTCCAAACCAAAGTTCTTGGGAAGGGGTTCTCCTCTGTTTCACCTTTACTTCCACTTACTGATGTCTTATTTTTTCCCTAGTTTTCATTTTTTTTATTTTTTATGTTAGCCAACTAACAAAACGTTTCAATTGCTCCATCACCTTCTCAACTTCTTCTTGTGTTTTTCAGGATCTAACAACAAAGCAGGTGATTCGTAGAGGCTATGAAAAGGGGGCCTTTATTACTTGAACTTATCTCCAAGATTATGGCACTACTTGTTTGGACATCCATCAGCAACATCACTTTAGCACTTATTTCCTTATTTGAAAACCTTGTCTGGTTTAAACTATGAAATTTTTTAGTTGAGCAAAAGGACAACATATTCTCCTCGAGATGAACTTAAAGGTGTTGCTCCTTTTTCATTAATTCACTCAGATATATGGGGACCATTGAGTGTCTCAAATATTTTACAAGTTAAGTATTCCATTACTTTTTTCAATGACTTCACTCGAGTCACATGGTTGTTTTTATTCAAAGAAAGGTCTGAAATTTTTTCCATATTTAAGTCCTTTCATGCCATGGTGTACACTTAGTTTGGTAAGAAAATACAAGTTTTTCATTCTGATAATGCCAGAGAGCCATGTGTACACTCAGTTTGGTAAGAAAATACAATTTTTTCATTCTGATAATGCCACAGAGTACCGATCCGGTGAATTTCAATCCTTTTGTCAAGATCATGGAATTATCCATTAAACATCATGTGCCCACACTCCTCAATAAAATGGTGTAACCGAAAGGAAAAACAAACATCTCCTAGAGGACATAGTAGTAGAATGATGTAGGAGTAATCAAACCTCTTCACATAACAACAATGATCTGCCTGGCACTTGAAAAAATAATTACCACTCATAAAGGTGTCAAACTTCTTATACTATTGTCTTGGAGCTTGTTAAGACCATACATGCTCTTTTGAAGTTTGTGTAAAACAGAGTAAGCTCAACCCAAGAATGTCTAAACAACAATCAAGAAGCAAACCAACACTGATCTATTACAAATACAAGAAGGTTTTGTCCCACCACATGCTCTTAGAAGAGCTTCAATGGCTTCTGGACTGAACATAAATACAAGAGAAGAAACTAAAAATAAACAGAGTAACATGGAAGAGGTCTGATTCTAGATGGCTCATGCTACTGAAGAACTCCTCTATTTATAAGCATTGCAACACTCAATGGCTGCTGCATGCTATGGCTGCTTCACGCAATGGCTACTGCACGCAATCCAGTTGACCTTCATGAAGCTTCCCCAGTTCTAACTTGGGTGATGCAATCGTGACAAGGGCATACCCTGGACCCCGCCGCCAAGGGGCCAGCCCCCTCAGACCCCCATTGGGGTTGACAGCCCAAACCCCCGTCTTCCTTATTTATTTTACAATTTCTTCACAAATAACCATTGCGGTCACAAAATGACCTCATCAGCGTCTAAGCCGGAACCGTTAACTAATTTACTCACTATCGATATTGGCGCTCCTCATAATTGGGGGCTAGAGAACACATTACATTAACGGTAACTTGTGAGAGGTGGGCATTGACACACTAACATTTTGCACACCATTTTCTCCTTTCCTTGTGCTTTGAAACCTTGTGGCTACATCATGAAAATTTCTTCCTCCAAATTACCATGAAGAAAGATTGTCTTTACATCCAACTACTCTAAGTGCAAGTCTTCATTTGCCTTTAGCCCAAACACTGTTCTAATAGTAGTCAATTTCACTACCAGAGAGAAAATCTCAATGTAGTCAATGCCTTCTTTTTGTTGAAAGCCCTTTACCACCAATCTTGCCTAGTACCGCTTGCTGCCATCATGTTCGTCTTTTATGTGGTGCACCCACTTATTCTACAAGGCCTTCTTTCTTTTCAGTAGCTCGGTCAACTACCATGTCTGATTGGATAACAATGAATCCATCTCATTCCGCATGGCTAACTCCCACTTGGTTGATTCATCAACTTACACGAATTCCTCATAACTGTCTAGTTCACCTTTATCAATCAACAAAATATAATTAAGTGCAAGGGAGTACCTCTATGGTGGTCTACAAGTTCTGGCAGATCTCTTGAGTTCAATCAAAGGAATGTTCTAATTTACTTCTGGGGGTATGTTCTCTTGGTCTTTATGAGCAATATTCTCCATCTCAATAGCTGGAAGATCTCTCAACTGAATCACTTCAGACTTCTTAGCTTCATCACTTGTGCTCTCAGACTTTGTTCTCAACCTGTCTTTATACAAGCCACCTTCATTGGAGATCATGTCCTTGCTTCTAATAACCTTACGACTTTAGTCATCACATAAGCGATAACCATACTCGGTACCATCATAGCCAATAAAGAAACATAATTTAGATTTGGCATCAAGTTTACTTCTAGCAGTAGAATCAATGTGAATATAAGAAACACAACCAAACACTTTCAAGAAAAAAAGGTTTACCTCTTTGCCGCTCCAGACCACTTCTAGTATTTTGCAATCCAATGGTGTTGAGGGACCTCTATTGATCAAATAGGCAACAATGCTAATAGCCTCATACCAAAACATATTTGGAAATCTCACATGTAATCTCATGCTTCTACCACGATTGTTCAAAATTTTGTTCATCCTCTCAGCCATACCATTCTGTTGCGGTTTTCCAGGAATGGTCTTCTTCATCTTGATTCCATTATCGGCAATCTGTTTCATTCTCAACCATTATTCTCCATCTCTTGAAGGTATCAAAGACATCAGATTTCTTTTTTTAGGAAATAAACCCATACATTTCTGCTTGGATCATCAATAAATGTCACGTAGTAGTTAGAACCACCAAGGGAAGTAATAGTTGAAGGCCCCCACACATATGTGTGAACTAACTCCAATTTTATTGTCTTGTGGTCCTTTCTAGCCCTAAAAAAGCTAACTCTTTTCTGCTAGCCAAAACTACAACCTTCACACAAACCGTAATTTACAGTATTCAACCCTGGTAGCTTCCCTTGGGACTAAAACACTTTCATTCCCTTCTCACTCATGTGACCGAGCCTATAATGCCACAAGTCAGAATCAGTAACTGCATTAGCAATTGCAATCGTGTCTCTGTAACTGAAAGTGATGTAAAAAGTTCCAATTTTAACTCCTCGTGCAACAACCATGGATCCCTTTGTGACTTTCCAGGCAGTACCATTAAAAGTCACATTATGACCTTCATCATCAAGTTGCCCTATAGAGAACAGATTATGCATCAGTTTTGGTAAATGACTCACCTTGAGAATTTTCCACACTGTCTCATTCCTCAAACTAACATTACCAACACCGACAATATCCAAAGGTTCTCCATCAGCAAGATACACCTTCCCATGATCTCCAACAACATAATTCTCCATGATCTCACAATGTGCGGTGGTGTGAAAAGAAGCTCCTAAATCTAACATCCAAAAGTCAATAGGGCTATCAACCGACAAGAATAAAACATCTTGTACCTCTTCAATCACTGCATTTGTAGCATGATTTTTCTTTTCATCCTTCTTCGGTGCTCTGCAGTTCTTCTTTGTGACTAGACTTACCACAATTTCAGCATTCCACATTCCTTCCGAATTTGGACTTGCTTCTACCATTCCTTGACTTCCCTCTACCATTGACCTTATTAGAATTCCTCTCGAAGTTCTTGCCCCAAGTTTTGATACTTAGGGCAGAATTAGATGTTGACAATTCTCTAGAGTCCTTTCTATAAACTTCTTTGTGAGAATGGTATCTCAAACATCATTAAAGATCAACGTCCCGTTACCTATAGAGTTGTTGTCCGCAACCCTAATAGGCTCCCAACAATTTGGCAGAGATGCCAAAAGAATTAAAGCGCGAACCTCATCATCAAATTTAATTTGAACATATGTCAATTGATTGACAATTGTGCTAAACTCATTCAAATGCGATGCAACTGATGTATTTTCTGTCATCTTTAAATTGAAGAGTTTTTTTTCATGAGATGTACCTTATTATTTGAGGAAGGCTTCTCATACATGTTGGACAGAATCTTCATCATCCCCACTATGGTTTTCTCCGATGCCACGCTGTGAGCAACGTTCTTCGACAGTGTTAACCAGACTACTCCCAACACTTGTCTATTGAGGAGATTTCACTCATCATCGTTCATACCTTCTAGTTTCATATCCATAAGTGGTGCGTGCAGATTTTTATTATACAGATAATATTCAATTTGTATCCTCCATAATGCAAAATCCATACCATCAAACTTGTTGATCCTTAGTGTCGATCCTTCTTCGCCAGCCATTGCACTCAATCACGAACCAAAGCTTTGATACCACTTGTTAGGAATTAAACGACCTAATTCCAAACTAATGAGAACAATAATAATAATCATGGAAGAAAAGAAACGCAAGCACGGAAACAAACAACAAGATTTATACAGGTTCACCTCAAGGTGAGACTATGTTTTATCTTTCGCCGTTGTAGTAATCCACTATTAAGATGAAAAAGTTTACTAGAGAAATCATACACTTACAGGTGTTTTCCTCTAGCCTCACAGGCTACAACTCGAGACGCTCCTCGGATTAAGATAATTAAAACCCTAATAGCAGCGCCCCTCAATTATAAAGAGAAAATTAAGGTAACCACGATACAAGACTAAAATTCCCAAACTGCCCTTAATAAAATAACAGTTAATATATTGTGGACCGGGCGGGGGCTCCGCCCCACACCCCCAGGTGGGAGCTTCCCCCCTCCCTCCTTCCAACCCCCATGGAAACCTGACCATGCAGGTCAATTCGCGACCAACTCTACGTATGACATTAATTAGGCTCCACAACTTAACACGCACCATTCTTACTGCATGCTTTCTCATTTGTTGAAACTTAGGATTACATGAGGTATAATCACTAGTAAAAGAGGATTAAGGGGTGAGAAGAAGAAGAAGAGTTGCAGAGAGAAGGTTTTAGGAAGAGTGATGAATTTGGAGAAAAGAGGAGGAAGATTAGGGTAATGGACTTGTCCAAACCTTCCCCCCTTTAAGTTGTATTTATAGATATTAAAATTACTAATATTACAAGAATACCCTTCACCCTAGTAAGAGTGAATAAGAGACATAAATCATAAACTATTACATCAATACCATCTTTATGAGATGAATCTTTATTTACCATCATGCCACCATTGTGTGGCCTCATGGGTCTTCTCCTTAGTCTATAGGATTAAGCCCATCTTCCACAAACTTGGACATGTAGACCTTCATTGGTCATGTGGGCTTGGGCCTATCTTCCAACATCATTAATCGGCTACCCTCTTCAGTACTTAATCATAAATCCCCATACTCATTGTTGTTTTCAGATGAAGACCCTTCTCCTTTCCCTTGATGGTCTTTGGTTGCACATGTTTTGTTCATGTCACATCCTCCCAAATGAGTAAGCTTGATCCTAAGTCTATTAAGTGTATGTTCTTGGGTTACTCTCGTACACAAAAATGTTTTGTCTTTTATAATCTTTCTCTTCGAAAGATACTTATCTCTCGAGATGTTACTTTTCTTAGGACACATCTTTTTCCTCTTCTAAAGATGATCCTCTCGGTCTTTCATCGATTCAGGCAACTCTGAGACCTATTGTGCCAACCTGAATCTCTAAGACCTGTTGTGCCACTTGATGCGGATCTATTTCACCTCGCTAAAGCATCGATTGATACCACACTTATGGAATTTATGGATCCTTCTGAGGTAAGCCCATCTTCTGCTATTGTATTTGTCCACAATATGATTCTAGGCCCATCACTTTGCGTAAGGATCCTAGGACTTGCACTAGGCCCTCCACATCTCATCCTATATCGAATTTTGTCTCTCACCATCCTGTCTTCTTCATGTTATCAATTCCTTGCATCTATCTCTTTTGTATTTGTCCCATAGTCATATCTCCAAGCTCTGAGACATCCCGGATGGAAGGCAGCAATAGAATAGCAAATGAATGCTTTATATGATAATTAGACATGGACCTTGATTCCACTTCCTTCTAGAAAGAAACTTATGGGTTGTAAATGGGTTTTTACCGTTAAGCACAATCCCAATGGTTTTGTGGCCCACCTTAAGACTCGCCTAGTAGCAAAGGGATACATTCAGTGCTATGGAGTTGATTATGATGAAACGTTCTCCCCGGTGACCAAGTTAAATTAGGTACAAATCTTATTATCACTTCCTTCAAATTCTTCTTGGCCAGTATATCAACTAGATGTGAAAATTTCTTTTTTAAATGGTGATATTATGGAGGAGATCTATATACATAAACCACCTACTTTTGTGGTTGAGGGGGAGTCGATATGCAGATTAAGAAAATATTTATATGGTTTAAAACAGTCTCCTTAGGCTTGTTTTGATAAATTTAGCCAAGCAATGTTATAGTTTGGATTCAATAGATGCTACGTAGATCATTCAGTGTTTGTAAAGAATACCTTAAAGCGGAGTATATTACTGGCACTTTATGTAGATGATATTGTCTTAACTGGCAATGATGCAGAAGGTATAAAAGAAGTCAAAGTGAATATATGCAAGGAATTCAAAACGAAAGACATTAGACTTTTGAAATATTTTTTGGGTATTGAGGTTTTCCAATCAAAACATAGGATTATCTTATCTCAGAGGAAACATGTTTTTGATCTACAAGATGACACGGGGATGATGGGATGCCGACCGATAGATACTCCTATGGAGGCTAACACAAAGTTGGGTGCAAGCTCTGGTGAAGATGTAGATGTGTGTAAATATCAGAGAGTCGTGGGAAAACTCATTAATCTTATAGTGACAAGACTAGATATATCATATCTCTTAAGTGTGGTTAGTCTATCTATTCATAAATTACAAGTTATTCATTGGAAGCTTTGGAGAGGATCCTCTGATATTTAATAGGAGCTCCAGGCAAGAGACTTCTATATAAATGTCATGATCACCTCGACATTGAAGGATTTATAGACACATATTGGTTATTGAATCCAAGGTGGGTATTACACTTTAGTTGGAGGGAAGTTGGTATTGCACTTTAGGTGGATGCTCTTCCATACCACTTCTAGGTATTGCACTTTAGTTGGACAAAAAACTTGGTTACATGGAGGAGTAAAATGCAAAATATGGTTGCATGATCCAGTGTTGTTGCATAATACAGAGCTATGGTAGTGAGCTTCTATGGATCAAAACCCTTCTTACTGAATTGGGATTCCACAAAAAAAATTCTATTGAACTATATTGTGACAAATAGGCAGCTATCCACGTTACTTCAAATCCATTCTTCCACAAGAGAACAAAACATATTGAGGTAGATTATCATTTCATATGAGAAAATTTTCAAACTGGCATTATATTTCTCAAACATTTTTTATCTCAAGGACAAACAGTAGATATTCTCACAAAGTATGGCACATCAAGATAGAGACCACTATATGCAACAAACTAAGTATTTACGATATTTTTTTACCCCATCTTGAGGGGGACTGTTGAAAGATGTAACCTGGGTATAGTGGCAATGATGTAAATTATCTTTATATCTTGTCCCTTTCCTCCCTTCTTTGGGTAAAGGGCATTGATGTAATTTGTAAGATATTAAATATTATAAATACATGTGAAGGGGGAGGATTAGCCACGTCACCTAATCCTAATCCTCCTTCCCTCTTTCTCTCCCTCTCACTCTCTTAGCCTGTCCCTCTCATTCTCCTTGCTGTCTCACTCGATCATCTTCTCCCTAAACTAGTTCGGTAATTACTCACTACATGGGATCCAAATCTAATAACTAATATAACTAGAATACCTTTAACTGAAACTCTTCCGTGAGGCCTCCTCTTGTGAGATTTCTATAACACTCCACCATATTAATTCTGGCTCTGTGAGACTTTTTGTTGTGAAAGTCATGTAAGACTCTTCTGTACCTGCTCTTCAAAAATTTGTAATGTTCGGATGTAAGCCAGCTGATACACCAATGAAACCTACTGTCAAGCTATGTGCTGGAACAAATAATGATGTTGATGTTGGTCACTTCCAACGCCTAGTTAGAAAACCAATCTATCTCATAGTCACGAAACTGGATATATCGTATTTAGTTAGTATTATTATCAACCAGTATATGCAACAACCACAAGAATCTCACTAGGTAGCACTGGAAAGAATCTTCATGTACTTAAATAAGAATCTATGTCAAGGATTATTGTACAAATGTCATGGGCACACTGACATTGAAAGCTTTGCTTGTGCAGATTGGCCAGGCTCATCTGATGGTTAAAAATCTACCTCTGACTATTGTAAAATGGTTGGGAGCAATTTAGTCACCTTGAGAAGCAAGAAACAAAATGTCATGGTTTGATCAAGTGTTGAAGCTGAGTACCATGCTATAATACTTGTGTTGAGAGAATTATTATGTCTAAGATCCTTCATGATTGAACTCGGGTTCAAGTTAATCAGGCCCAAGCAACTTCAGTGTGATAATCATGCAGTTATCCAAATTGCAACCAATCCAGTATTTCACATAAGGGCCAAGCATATCAAGGTAGACTACCATTTCAATCAAGAAAAACATCAAGTTGGTTATATCCATGCAAAATGTACCTTTCAAGAGTTAATTAGTTGATATCTTCACAAATGCCATTATTGTAGGACCACTCACAGATACATACTCCAAGTTGGGAATATTTTATGTTCTCTCACCATCTTGAATGGGTGTGTTGAAGAAGAATAAAGGGTATCCAATGTAATTATGAGACTGTGGCTTAAGGTGTAATTAAGTTAGTGATAAAGTATTTTTTCCTTTCATATGTATTAGGCCACCTTAGGCCCACTTATATAAATAAGAAAGAGAGGGGGAGGAGTTTCATTAAGGAGCTCAGTCCAAACCCTAATCATCTTCCTCTCTCAACTCATCCCCTAGTCTCTTCTAGCCTCTCCTTGCCTTCTACATTTTTTCCTTCCTTCTTCTTACTTTTCATCTCCCTTAACCTAACCTTCCTAAGGAATAAACCCTAAAATCTAACACATGCCAAATGTTCCAATCCATGGATTGAAGGAATAATTTCATTCTTAACTTCAAATATCCATTATTTGTCCCGTTAAACATCAAGGGATGGTTGGCAAATTGTCCTTTGGGAAGAACTAATCTGTCTTGAGATGCTATTTGAAATTGGGAGTAAAAATAAAATAGGTTTTGATTTCAACAAATGGACTGCTCTGACACCAATTGTTGGCAAAGGTGGTTCCTCTAGGGAGGAGGGGAGGGGGGAGTGAATTGAAAATTTACAATTAAAAATTGAGTATTTTTAAATAAAATTAAATGAAAGTAAGACAATCAACAAAGACACAAATAATAGGAGATAAAAAAATTTGTTATCAATGTTCTCCTACTAGTAGTCACTACCCAAAATTTCACTAATAACTCTATTAGCTTAAATGTTCATAAAAGAGGTTTTGACTCTCCTTTAAACTATGTGTATGCTCAAATACATGAATACAAGTCTCTCATTCAGATTGATTATTTAGATTCTAGTCCTAGTAAGTTCTCCTATCTAGATTACTTGGCTTTAGAACAACTGTAAGAAGGAACAATGAAAATGCAAAAATAAAAGAAAACTTACAGCCTTGAGATTTTCAAGTCTCCAACTTTGATGCACAAAAGAAAAAGTTTTTGGAGCTTTATTTTCTAGTATACATAGAGAATTTAGGAGAGATCGAGAGTTTTAGCAAATTTGTAACTATTTTCTCTCCAAAATGAATATGTGAAGAAATTTCAACTAAAACCAATGGTTGAATTCAATAAATTGCCAATAAATGTTCTCATTACTATTCTCAAGACATTTGGAGGGATATTTATAGGTTTCCCCATCAAACTAGATGTTTTTTGCACATTTAAAAAAAAACTACAAAAAGTATTGATTAATCACTGAAAAGTTTGATCAATCAACCATGTATAATGACTATAATTTTGTGTTCCCCAATCTTATTGATCTATCAAGCCATCTATCAGTCGAATTCTCTGCTCATAAAAAATGGCCAGTTGATCAATCAATCCAATTAGATTGATCGATCATGCTTTATGGGCCTGGATATGCAATGTTTTGGATGATCGATCATTATACAAGGAATTATCGATCATACTTTATAATTTAAAATTGATTATTTGTAAAAAAAAATTAAAGTAAGACAATGAACAAAGACACAAAATAGTAGGAGATAAAATTTTTGTTATCAATGTTCTCCTACTAGTAGTCACTACCTAAGAACCCTTGCTTAGAAAAATTTCACTAATAACTCTATTAGCTTAAATGTTCATAAAAGAGGTTTTGACTCTCGTTTAAACCATGTGTATGCTCAAATACACGAATACAAGTCTCTCATTGAGATTGATCAGTTAGATTCTAGTTTTAGTAAGCTCTCCTATCTAGATTACTTGGCTTTAGAACAATCGTAAGAAGAAACAATGAAAATGCAAAAATAAAAGAAAACTTATGCCCTTGAGATTTCCAAGTGTCCGACCTTTGATTCACAAAATAAAACTTTTTTGGAGCTTTATTTGCAAGTATAAATAGATAATTTAGGAGAGATAGAGAGTTTTAGAAATTTTGTAACTATTTTCTCTCAAAAATGGATTTGTGAGTAATTTCAAGTAAAAGTGGTGGTTGAATTCAATAAATTGTCAATAAATGCTCTCATTACTATTCACAAAACATTTGGAGGGGTATTTATAAGTTTTCCCATCAAACTAGATGTTTTTTTTTCACAATTTTTAAGAAAACTACAAAAAGTATTGATTAATAATCACTAAAAAGTTAAGATCAATCAACCATGTATAATAACTATGTTTTTTGCGTTCTGCAAGCTTATTGATCGATCAAGCTATCTATCAATCGAATTCTCTACTCATATAAAATGGCCAGTTGATCTATCAATCCAATTAGGTTGATTGATCATACTTTATGGGGATGGCTATGCAATGTTTTGGACAATCGATCATTATACATGGAATTATCGATCATACTTTACAATTAGAGATTGAGTATTTGTAAATAAAATTAAATGAAAGTAAGACAATCAACAAAGACACAAAATAATAGGAGATAAAAATTTTGGTACCAATGTTTTCCTACTAGTAGTCACTACCCAAGAACCCTTGCTTAGGAAATTTTTACTAATAACTCTATTAGCTTAAATGTTCTTGAAAGAGGTTCTGGCTCTTCTTTAAACCATGTGTATACTCAAATACATGAATACAAGTCTCTCATTGAGATTGATAAGTTAAATTCTAATTCTAGTAAGTTCTCCTATCTAAATTACTTGGCTTTAGAACAACCGTAACAAGAAACAATGAAAATGCAAAAATAAAAGAAAACTTATGCCCTTAAGATTTCCAAGTCTCCAACCTTTGATGCACAAAATAAAAAGCTTTTGGAGCTTTATTTGCTAGTATACATAGAGAATTTAGGAAAGATTGAGAGTTTTAGCAAGTTTGTAACTATTTTCTCTCAAAAATGGATTTGTGAAGAAATTTTAAGTAAAACTAGTGGTTGGATTCAATAAATTGCCAATAAATGCTCTCATTACTATTCACAAGACATTTGGAGGGGTATTTATAAGTTTTCCCATCAAACTAGATGTTTTTCACACATTTCAAAAAAAAAAAAAAAACTATAAAAAGTATTGATTAATCACTGTAAAGTTATGATCAATCAACCATGTAAAATGGCAATATTTTTGTGTTCTCCAAGCTTATTGATCGATCAATTCATCGATCAATCAAATTCTTTGCTCATAAAAAATGGCCCGTTGATCAATAAATCCAATTAGGTTGATTGATCATGTTTTATGGGACTGGCTATGCAATGTTCTAGACGATCGATCATTATACAGGGAATTATCGATCATACTTTATAGCTTAATATGGTTAGTTTCTGGAGGAGTGATCAATACATTGATTGATCATGTTTTATGTGTTTTTGCTAAATTGTATTTTGTATGATAGACCAAGACCATGTAGGTTGATCGATCTTCTTTTAAGCCAAATTATGAAAATTTGATTTTAAACATGATGATAATACAACTAAGTGTTTTGAAAGTTTAAAATTTTATAATGCATCAACTAAACATGATTGTGAAAATTATCATAAAGCTCCAAAGTCTCTTGTGTACCTCAAAATCGAAGTGTGGTGTCGTCTTCTTTACACTGCTAGAGTTCTTTAGGCATTGCTATACAACATAGACTCTAGTCTTAAAATCTTTGTTTCTTCGCTTGTGGGTGCTTCTTCAAAATGACTTCAAACGGATCAACTCTAGGTCTTGCATTGAGTTTTACCAGTTTTTTTTTTGTAGACCTTGATTTTGTGTATCTTGAAGGAATTGCATCTAAAATGCTTCATTACAAATATTAGTACAATTATGATTAAAAATATTATCATCAAAATATAGATGGAAGTCAACCTAAGTCAACAAAGATCTTATTAACCAACTCGATCACAAGAGAGAAATTGACCAATTACAATAAAGGGCAGTTTGGATATTATTAAAGGGATGCATTTGGAAATGAAAAGCGAAGATAATAAATATTATAAAAATAAAATAGACCGTTAAAAAATTATGGTATTGGGGCTGTAAATGTGGAAAAGGGACGAAGCTAGAGAAATTTTTTGGAAATAAAACAATTCATTAGTGAAAATGGTTCAAGCTGGTGGAAGGAAGGTGGTAGTACTTTCGACAAATGATGCATGTTGGATCTTAACCAGTTCATGGGAAAGCAAGAGACGTAAACAGCGAAGGCCGACATGTCGACTTTATTCCAGCTCAGAGAGAGAGGATAATGCTGTTGGAACGGGGCCCATCTTTTGAATGGGATTTGTTCCAAATTTCTCGGATTAGACCTACAGAATAGACATTCTCGCATGCTCTGGAGCAGTCACATCCTGTAAGCGTAAGGCACCATCCGGCCTCAAGATGCCCACAAATTAGTTCTTGAGCTTCGTTTCTCCGATCACCACATTGACGAGGATTGGAACTGCCTGTTCGCAGTTAGCAGGAACACTACTTTTCGACACTTTAAGTTGCCTTCTGCTGCCGCGATTGGGAGTTCTGACTTTTATACTCATCTCCGGTTGCGATGGGTTGGTTCTTCAGAATTAAAAAGGGAATTTATTCCGGAAGATTGTATTCTTCTGTTACAATGCGCAGTCTGCCGACTTCTAACAGGGAACAATTGGGGTCCGGCTGGTCGGTTCACAATTCCTCTTAGTGATCTTTTTGCTCCGTCTCTTTCATTCTTTTGGCGTTCTTTCTTGATGCGAGTAGTAGACGTGAAGCATAGGGACGATCCCCACCACTTTCTATTTCATCACGTGTACTTGAAACTCGTTTCTCCATGCTATATAAACTCTCTGGTGCAGTATCAAGGACTCCCCAACCAACGAAGCCGACACCTTAACTCTCTGGTGCAGTATCAAGGACTCCCCCAACCACCGAAACCAACTCCTTGAGCACGATGACAATGGCCAGAGAAGAAGAGAAGCAGGAGTTTCAAGGAAGAGGCCCTCGTCTGGTTCTATTCCCATGTCCATTAGAAGGCCACTTGAACCCCATGCTCTACCTTGCCTACCTCCTGCATTCGAAAGGCTTCTCCATCTCCATTGTCCACACTAAATTCAACTCACCCATTCCTTCCAACCACCAGGACTTCCATTTTGTACCCATCGACGATGGGTCGCCGGAAAAACAGGCTGCCACCGAAGATCTAATGGGGTTGATCAAAGCACTAAACGTCATCTGTGCGCAACCCTTCCACGACCGAGTGGCGGAAATGCTTGCCGAGGGTCCTATCACCTGCTTAATCTCTGATGCTCTCTTGCATTTTACTCAAGCTGTAGCGGATCGTTTCCAGCTCCCACGCATCATCTTTCGGACCAGCAGTATCACTTCCTTCTTGACTTGCGCAGCTTTTCCGGTTCTTCGACAAAAGGGTTATCTTCCCATCCGAGGTGTGTGCTACATATTAAAACCATTCTTCTCATATATATGTATGTAGTGACCTGTTTTATCTTCTAATAGTTGGAAAATGACGCTGATTCTTAGAGCTTTTCCGACGAAATATTACATAGATCATAACAGGTTGGTAATCTTATGATATCTAAAAACAAAATACCATACGACAGTTCTAGCTGGTTTTGGAAGCTGAGTTGATCAACTAGAGGTAGATATATGCTCTTAACTTTTATGTAGAAATTAAAGTAATAGAATGCTATCTTTAGATTAGGAGACTAATATTAGTTAGCTTAATGAGTTTTTAAGCAAAGAGAATATTTTAACTCGTCTCTTCAAAAAAAATGAAAGGGTATTGAGCTCCCATGATTGCCGCGGCTGTCTTCGTCGAAATTTAGGATGAAGATAAGCACATTATCTGTTTCTAGATTCCAGGCGCATGAATCGTCTCAATGTCCAAATTCAAGTGGGAATATACCTATCGAATTTGAGGCTGGTCAATAATGGCGACTCAAAGCAAAGACCATAGTTAAAGACAAGAAGCAGACTCAAAATACTTGTTCGAAATAATTAAAGAATAAAGAGAGTGAACATAGACTGATTAATGTGGCCTTGAAGGGGAGCAAAGTTATCTCTTATCCAACTTGGTTTCTTGAGCTGTGTCTCAGCGCAAGAAAGAATTGGGGTCGTCCCTTTCTTGGGATCACATATATGGACGACCCAAGCTCCCTTTCTTGGGAACTAGACGAACCATTAGAATCCAAATACAATTTTCATGGATATAAAATCATTTTTCCATCTGTTTTCTTGGGCTACAACTGGAATCTTTAAAATATGAAACAATCAGAAAAAATAAAATCCAAAAATCTACAACTGGTTCAAAATGGTTTGGGACACGATGATTACCAAAATTTACCAAAATTTTGGAGTAGGATTGAGCTTGTATTTTTCATTACAAAACAAGATTACGCAATTTTCAAAAAGAAAAAAATATTACAGAAACTAATCAAAAGATTAAGTTGTCCAGGCGTTGGTTCTACCAACGAAACGAAGAACTTAATCCTTATCATTCCGAAGGTTCGGTCCCCTGTGCCGAAGATGGGCACTTTTTGAAGCAAATAAGCCCCTTTAGGAGGCACTAACTGAGGAAATACTTGTTTAAGCCAAGAAACTTGCATACATCGTTCATGCAATGAATGGTTACAAGTTGGAAAAGTTTAACTACAACTTGGCTGCAATATTGATGTACAAAGTTACAAGCATATCAGAGACCCCACCGCCTGTTCCAAAAGTTTAAATTATTGAAACAACCTTACATTCGCTTTTGGCGGAAAGTAGTTCAGGCACGCAGTGCTGTTCTGTGTGGGAAATTAGTAGTCGCTTTTGATTTTGACTCCCGAACTCATTCTAAATTTGTCCGAATGAATAACAAGTTTTTTCTATGTTTCGTTGAGAAATCTCGTTTTAATTTTGTTATTTTATGTTAATTCTGTTCAATGAATCCGATATCTTCTTCATGAACAAATAAGTAATTTAATTTTATTTTTTCTTGCAGATCCTCAATCAGAGGCCATGGTCTCAGAGTTGCCTCCCCTCAGAGTAAAAGACCTACCCAACATCGGGACTGACAAGGTAGACAGCCTCTACCAGTTGGTCTCCAACATGATCAATGAAACAAAAACCTGTGTGGGGGTCATCTCCAACTCCTTCGATTACCTTGAGACTACTTCACTAGTAAAAATTCGTCAAGAATTTAACATGCCAATCTTCCCCATAGGCCCTTTACATAAATACTCTCTGGGTTCTTCAGGTACCTTACTTACACAGGATCGAAGTTGCATGACCTGGCTCCAGCAACAAGCTCCCGATTCAGTCATCTACGTAAGCTTGGGTAGTTTAGTAGTGTTGAACGAACGTGAACTGGCGGAGATGGCTTGGGGTTTGGCCAACAGCATGCAATCCTTCTTGTGGGTGGTGCGACCTGGTTCTGTTCTGGGTTCAGAGGAGGTGGAACTGCCAAAAGGGTTCGAAGAGACGACAATGGAGAGAGGGAGGATCGTTCATTGGGCCCCTCAACCGGAGGTTCTCGCCCACTCTGCGGTGGGTGGCTTTTTGACCCATTGCGGTTGGAACTCCACTGTAGAAAGTGTCTCTGAAGGGGTGCCTATGCTCTGTTGGCCTTGTTTTGGAGATCAGAGGGTGAATGCCAGATTCGTGAGCCATGTCTGGAAGATAGGTCTGCCACTAGAAAACGGGCTGAACAGAACGAAGATTGAGAAGGGCATAAGAAGACTGATGATGGACAGGGAAGGAAAGGAGATGAGGGAGAGGGCCAAGATTTTAAAAGCAGAAGCAGGAAACTGCCTAAAGAATGGAGGTTCTTCGTTTGAAGCACTACACAGTTTGGTTAGTCACATCCTGTCATTGTAGTAGCTGACATGGAACATATTTATGTGTATTGTATTAGAGATAATGATGGGATTATCCACGAGGCGCTAGTTCGTTCTACTACTGAAGAAGTGGTATTTATGTAATAGTTTGTATTTTCTGAATATAAAAGACAATAATAAACTACAGAATGTATATTAATTTTCTGATGTGTATTTTCTGAGTTTCAATTTGGAGTCGATATGTCACCAATCATGCTAGTGAGATACCATTCTAATTGGCAGTTTAAAAAAAAATTTAAGCATTTACATAAAATTTTCATCGTGGATTAGCAAATTTTTAATAGAGGACCAAAAATCCCTTTGAAAACCCAACGACTTTGTCTAGAACATCAGAGAATTGCTTCAAAGTCTATTTTTCACCTCAAATAACTAAGGGAGTCTGCCAAAGTGACCACAAAACTGCATAGAGCATTCCAAGGACGTCAGATCACCTTTGGGTATCAATTTAGGTGAAAAAAAACCTATTCTCTAGCTTTTTAGAATTCAACTAAATACACAGAGCTCTTGATTTGGTGTTTTTACTGCCAATCTTGTTCTAAGTTACTTTGAAAACAATAGTATAAATGCAGCAAGTACGAATGTGCCCAGATTTCTTAGTTTTCTCTTACTGAGTTTGATTTTCTTGACACTAGGCACTTTATTTTAAAAAAATTGTGTGCTTGCATGATTTATTGTTGAATACTGGCTTCTTTATTTTTAAATCAGCCTTGTTCAACAATTGGCATTTGGGGCTTGAATTTATGGTCAATTATACTTGAAAATATCTTAAAAGGTTGCGCTCTTATGGATATTAAGTTTTCTTGAGAGAACAACTTACTTTGAAACCAATTCTTTTGGAAATTCTAATTGAGCTGCCATCATAGATTAGAAGGGCACAAAGGAAAGGTGTACCTTACCTTCATATAGGAGCTTTGTATTTTGAAATTCACCTATTAAGTGGCACTGTATCTGAGTATAATTGAAAGCAAATAAACCTTGCATAGGTTTCTAGTCAAGCCTTGTATATAAGAAGAAGAAGACAATTATCATTTTCTTCAAATAAAACATCAACAAGTGTTGGTCTCTTATAGTAAGTAATATCTTTCAGTTTGTCTAGATCTTTCTTCAAGTTTATTAAAGTTTAAGTTGTTGACCAAGCGTAGCTCCCATTTCATTTTGATGATAACAAAACTTACTTGATCTAATATTGGCAATTCTAGCATTTCAAGTATAATTCCTTCAAACGAAAAGTAAAGGTATATGCAATAAAGTGGCAAAAGTTTCCCAAAGACCTCAAGCTACACACCCATGTCAAAGTGATCTTGAAGAAGTACCCTTAGAAAGAAGAAGCAAAGAATTGAACTCTAGAGTTTAAGAAGTCTTGGGCAATCACAAAAACTCAGTCTATGTAAGAGAGCAACCCCAAATCTTCAAACTTTGAGATACAATGAAGTTTTTTGGAGCATTAGAAAAAAAAATGCACAATCTACATGCTTTATCTATGCATACATATGTTTTAAACATGTTAGAATCACTTATGATCAATTTTAGTCATGCTTTTAAATCACACTTAGTAATCTAACACTGGATTGATCAATCAACATATGCCAATGATCGATCAACGAGAATGTACACATGGTAAAAATATGAAGGATGATCGATCAATCAGAACATGACCAAACTATGTTGATCGACCATTCCTTGTAGAGTGATTGATCAATTATGTCCAAGAAATACAAAATTATGAAGATTGATCAATCAAACGAAAGTTTGCCAACCACAGACATAAAGCATGATGGATCATAGGAACGCCATTGATCAATCACACTTGCAATGCACTGCCAGTTGAAATTCTAATTGATCGATCATTCCTTGCACATTGATCGATCAAAATAACTTGTTAGATTCGATAGAAAGATATTGATCGATCATGCAATCGATCAATAAGTTATTTTTTGACATATAGTTGTACAATTGATTAATCTATTAATACTTTCTAGTGATTGATCAATATAAACCTTTTTGAAAATGGTAAAAAAATAACTAATTTGGTTTGCGGAACCTTTAAATACCCCACCAAATTTTGTTTTGATAAGTTAATGAGTATTTATTGGTATACACACTGCATTCAATATTCTTAATCTTGAAATTCCTTTCCTAAGTCGATTTTTAAGAAAGAAAAAACCTTATTGCAAATCCATTCATATTTTCTCAAATCTTACTCCATGTACTCAATTAGTCAAGCTCCAAATTCATTCACATTGTACATCAAAGTTGGAGGCTTGGTAAAATTCAAAGGAGTAACTTGTTCTCCAAAGATCAATGGTGTAACTTTTTCTCTATTCTTCACATTTTCTAATTTTATTTGAAAGATTCATCTAGAATGTAGAATCTAGATTGAAGAGTTTACTAGGGCTAGAATTTAGCTCGATCTCATGGGAGATTTCTTATAATTGTGTATTTGAGTATACATATGACTTAAAAGAGAGCCAAAATCTCTTTTGTGTAATTCCAAGCTAATAGAGCTTATATTAGTGGAATTTCCCAAACAAAGATTCTTGGGCAATGAATACCAATAGTAAAACATAGATAACAAAAAATTTGGTGTTTATTATGGTGTGTGCATTTAATTTATTTTTTAATTTGTGTACATTTATTTTTCATTTATGAAAACTGAATTCAGCCAACACCCCCCCCCCCCCTGAGTGCTTCTTGAGCAGCCACCTGGGCCAACAATTGGTATCAAATTAGGCCTAAGCATATTTGGAATCAAAATTATCTTGAATATCAATTGAAATGGCATCTCAAGATAAATTGCTCTTTCCCGAAGGACAAATTGTCAATCATCCCCCTCAATTCAATAGTGAAAACTATGGCTATTGGAAGGTAAGAATGAAATTCTTCCTCCAATCCATAGATTGGGACATGACTCCCATAGCTCTCATAGTAAGAAGTCTCACAGAGCCAAAATTAATATGGATTCTAAGAAGAGTCTCAGTTAAAGGTGTTTTAGTTATATAAATCTTCTATTTATGTCCAATTATTTAATTGCTCTAGGACTTGTCTTTTTGTGTTTAACTTTAGATGTAATTGGAACAATAGTAGTTTTTTAGTAGGAATGAATTCAATTATAATCACCTTGTTTGAACCAACTCTCTGATGAAGTGATGTCGTATTTCTATCTGTTTTGATTGAGAGTGGTGAACCTGGTTCTTACTTAGAGTTATGGCACTCATATTGTCACAAGGGACTGGAATTGCACTTTGCTCTAAGCCATAATCATCTAATTGTTGTTTCATCCAAAGAAGTTGAGCACAACAACTTCCACAAGCTATGTATTTAGCCTCGGTGGTAGATAAGGCAACTGAATGTTGTTTCTTGGGAAACCAAGAGACAAACATATTTCCAAGTAATTAGCAGCCACCACTCATACTTTTTTTTTGTCAATTTTGCATTCGGAAAAATCAACATCGAGACTTTAACTAAATATAATCCAAAAGTTGCTTACATGATAATGTCACTTGATAGGCTGATTTTTAAGTTAAGGTACAATCAAAATACCCCCCTCCTACATGATCATCCAAAAATTATAAAAATATAATTCAAATCCTAGGTAGTTAATTTCAAAAATTTTGAGCACATTTGAGAAAATAGTACAAAGTCAATTTTAAAAGGTGTAGTTCAATTAACAGCATGATCAAATAGAAAGATATCAAGTCTCAAATTAACTATTGAATGACAAACCATTTCAAAGTACAAGCACAAGTATTCGACAACAAGACACAAAAGATTGCAAAGTTTTGAGCTTAATATACTCATGCAAGAAACCAAAGCATTTTGTAGTAATTCCGAAATTCAGACTCAACATGATATGTTGCAAGATGACTATGTCATAAGGGGACAAATGGTCAAGTAATAGATCTAAACACAATTCTATTCATTTTGCATCTATTGTGGATTTCAAAGTAAAATAAATATAGATATAGCAACACAACTACTTAAGTACAAATATTATTTTAAAGTAAGAGTATACTGATTTGATTTTGGAGAGGCTCATAGAATTGGAGCAAACTCTAATGAAAATTTTATTACCTATGTTAGCCAAAGACGTTTCAACGGCCTTGTCAGTCTTGTACTCTAATACGTGCTTCTCACTGAGATTTGGAGCACAAACTCGACTTATAATGTCAATCTTTAACATTCTAAAATTAGTCTTTATGTTTTGAAAAGGATTTTTTCTTTTTTGTAATACGTGTCAAAACATCCATGAAAAAATCTCTAAGTAAATACTTTTAAAATTTTAGTATGATTTTCTAATTAATTTGGAAGGAGTTTTCTTTTGTAACCTTTTGAGATGCATTGTTCCAACAAGTTTGATTTTTTTAACAATTTGAATGTTGCTACTATGCAGTTGCTTTGTGATCTTGTTCAAGCTCTACCCCTTGCTCTTGTGCTTTTGTTTTATGAGCTTCTTGCACTTTAGCTCATATGTCTATGAAACTTTACTCGAACATTTCGATTTCAAACATTTCATAACCACCAATGGTCCCAGCTATTTTACTTTAGTTGATTAGTGCATTCCTTTGACAATCTGCATTTCTAAAGTGTTTACTATACATTGGCCTTGTTCAATTGCTAATCAGTGAATAAGAGACAAAAAAAAACATAAACTAATTACATCAATGACACTCCAACTTATTCATATCTTCCGACACACATGAAATAACTTCCCACCATAAACCGATTTTTTAGTTCTTTAAAAATCATCTTTCAAAACTCTAAGACAAACATAATTATATGTGACATTATCAACTGAGATAATCAACACTTTATTTTTTATTTCCCATTTTTCAAACAGTAATAAATTGCATATGAGGAGGAACATGTACAAAACTCAATATTAGTTTTTGCAACTTCCAACTACTATCAATGAGATGCCCAATAATAACCATGTATTCGATTTTTTATTTTGAGACTTCCAAATATACGTGGTAAGATTGATCTTATTAATCTCTTTCAATAAAGTTTTTAATTTCTTTTTCTCTACCTCATACATCTCCAAGCAATCCTTAATAGTCTCACGAGATATTTTTTTCATAATTCATATTTGACTTCATTACAAAATTAAATCTTTTTTCTTCTACCATCATGAATGGATCATGTATAAGAATTTGATAGATAATAAACATTCTCATTTTAGTTTGATCATATTTGCCTCCAAAAAAGGAAGCTCAGATGAACTATTATCAATAATAGACCCCATTGGTTGAAATTTATGATTTTTGGCTTCCGTAATGTCATTTTTTCTTCTAAGACAACATTTTAAATGTCGACTCATATATGACGTCACTCCACTACTAATAATCATTAACTTGGATTTACAATGAACACATTGATCCTTTTCAATACCCTCTAGAAGAGAAATTTCTTAAAATTCATCCACACATGAGACTTTTTTCTGTCTTTTTGTACTCTAGAATAGAGTCGCCTTCATCCTCAATTTGGGTACCTCATCTAGGCTTCTTTCAATTGCATTAGTAGTTGAGTCATTATCTATGCCCACACTAGAACTAGTGTTAGCTATAGATGACACATGAGTAGAAGAAGTCGACATTACTACTGACTAATTCTACAAAACATAAAATAGAAATAAAAAAATATAAATAAAAATAGCAATCCAAACAACAAAGACAATTCCATATTATGTTATTTATTCTCTAACTATTCCATACAAACTCTATTCCCTGAAACCATGCATCTCAATAGTCATGGAGTCTTCTACACTAAAAATACCCTTCCCACCCCTCCCCCCCCCCCCCCCCCCCCCCACACACACATGTATGTATCTTCCTTTAAAAAATTAATAAAACAACATAACAAAATAAGAAAGCACAAACAAGAAAAGGAAAAATAGACAAATTTACTTTCTCTCTTAGTTGAGTGTGTCGATGTCTATGCTAGCTCACCAATATTTAGATCAAAACTATCACAACGACTAGTGAATGACTCTAGAGTTGCATAGTAGGTGCTTTAAGCACGGATCATGTTGAACTTTCTTGATGTATTTTCGTTGAACAACTTGTATGCGACAATAAACCGATAACCAAAACCTTACCCAAGAATACTAAAATCAATACTTGTGAAGGTAAAAACTCAATAGATGAAGTGGCCATGATTAGGGTTTTGAATTAATCCCTTCTTGCTAGTTGCTAGGGTTTTCAGTTAAAACCAAATCTTCTGATCTCTAGGTGTGGAACCCTCCTCTTGGTGGTCACACATGTTCTTCTTCTTATGGCTCAGTCAGCCTCTTCTCCTACTCTTCTTCCTCTTATGAATTTGCCCATGAGCATGTCAATAGTTTCAAAACACAACTGCTCTAATACCAAATTATGCAAGTTGGTTTCAAGCTAGCAGATTAAAATAACAACTTAGAAGAATAAATGGAAGATCGAATCTTGAATTGAAGAAGAAAGGGATAACTTAGCCAATTCTAAAAGACCTAGGTCTCTTAAGTTTTACATGCAAAACTAAAATTTTAGGAAAAGGTCGTCTACTCGATCTCAAATCGACTCATGTTTCTATTTCCATAATTTCTAATAAAATTATAAGTTTACCTTCCCTTATACAATAGTCCCTAATAATGTAAAATTTTCACAAAACTTAACCTTGAGGAAATCAAAATCTTAAGAAAAAACTGGACAAACTTACCTTTTAGGCAAAATTTCTTACGTCAACAACACTAGAAGTTAGTTACAGCCGATTGAGAGATGAAGAGGCTGATGGGTAGGGTAGGACGAGATCTGGTGAGGAAAAAAATTGACCGATTTTCCTCTTGAAAGTTTCAAAAGAGAGTTTCTGAGACTGAGAGTTTTGATTTCGAAATAGTTCGAAATCGAAATGAAAAGTCAAAAAAAAGCTCCATTCCTCTTGTCGTTGCCAAGTCCCAAAAGGTGAAGGGGTTTTGATTTTATTTAGTAATTAAGCAACTCGCTAGCTCACGAACCAAACCATGGCCAAACGTGAACCACTACTCGCATTCAAAATGCTTTCGAAACGAACCGAACTCGAACTTTGTGAACCAGCTCGATTGGGTGTCACCCATAATCCCCTCCCTTGTACTCCCTTGTTAAACGGTTATATGGTCTTGATGTGGTTGGGCTTGTTTTATTTGGTCAAATTTTAGGTTGCCTCTACGGAGCCTGTGAAGCAGCCTTCTAGAGTGCCATGGAGGCAGCGAGAACAGTGACGGACGCATCTCAAGCATTTAGTGTCTATTTGGAACCAGAAAAAAATAACAGGGAAAGTGATTTTCTGCTGTTTGGCAGAGAATCATAGAGAGAAATATTTTCATCTTAAATGGAGGGAATTCCAAGGAGAAATATTTTCATCTTAAATGTTAGTTATAGTATTTTCCATCTGAAATGGATAGAATTCCAAAAGAAAAGAAAAGATACGAAAGAGGTGAAGAAAATTTTATGGAGTTTATTTGAAATCTCAGAACTTTCATCCTCAGCCGACAAGCCAAAAAGCTTCCTTCCATCCCTCCCTTTCTCTCACTCTTCTCCTTCCCCCTCCCTCCTTTCTCTGTTTCTTTTCAGCATGGAATTCCCACCACCGAGCTCGCCATCACTCACGGCCTACGAAGATTATTAGTTTGACCAAACTTATTCAGAATAGTATCTTATTCGTTTTGTTTTGTAAAGGGTGTCCCTTCTTTGTTTGTGGCTTGCCGTCCCAAATCTTCTCGTCCGAATAGCACTGTGAAGCCGACCGAATCCTTCAGAGGCAGCATGGAAAGGGAAGGTGCCCGCTGTTTTCTTTTTCTCCGCGAAAGCTATAACGTGCTTGCTTGGCCTTTTTCTCTCCACGTCTGGCCAGACATCCAAGTACCCCTTCTTTCCAACTCATCCCTTTCTCGTGTCGAAGCAGGGAAGTGGAGTTGAGAGAGATCATGGACCTCAGCAACTTTTATATTAGGTGGAAGGAGAACTAATCAAAATGGTCAGTGCCCGCAGGAATTCAACCAAATTGCTGGGCGAATTTCTGATTCTTCTACATGTTTCTGAAAAAAGTCTTTTGCCGCTGGTAGCCTTGCTAGTTCATAAATTTGAATTTGTTGTAGAAAATTATATGCAGTAACCCTACTTTTAATGAGTACTTCCGGTTGATGAACAAAAATATTGAAAGACTCGACTTTTACACTTCCCTGTCCGAAGAGATGACAGCGCAAACACGTCCAGTGGTCAGGTCTCCAAAATGACAAAGAGGCCTAACTAAAATCGAGAACGAAAACAGATTGATCACAATCAGAATCAAAGAACAAACACAGCAGTTTAATTACAACCAAGCAGGGATGGAGACTAACGACGGGTTAAGATCAGAATTCAGAAACAAACACCACCCCCATTAAAATCTGTCACCATAGGTAGACAAAGATGAGCTCCGGTAACCATAATAGACAATAGCAAAAGCATCCAATCTACTTTACCATAACATTTGCTTAACTCCGGATTCAAGATCCCCTTGCCTAGACACAGTAAAAACAATCAGAGGCCCCCCATTCTTCAGCTAGAAATCTCAATAGATTTCACATCCCGCTTCTTGACTTCCTCCTTTGGCACAGTGACAGTCAGGACTCCATTTTCCATAGCAGCCTTCAGATGGTCCACTTTGGCATTTTCCGGCAACCGGAACCTCCTCATGAATTTGCCGCTGCTCCGCTCAACCCGGTGCCATGTGTCAGTCTTTTCTTCCTTCTCCTGGTTCCTTTCCCCACTGATCTGCAAAACCTGACCATCTTCTATCTCCACCTTGACCTCTTCCTTCTTCAATCCGGGTAGATCGGCCTTGAAAACATGCGCTGCCGGTGTTTCCTTCCAATCGATCTTTGCCTGAGAAATGGCTGAAGTTTCGCCGGGGAAGAAGAATCCGGCGTCGGAGAAAGGGCGAGGGTTGACGCCGAAGGGAAAATTTTCAAAGGGGTCCCATAATTCTTGGGAGATACTATCGAATAAACTAGGTCGACGGCCGAAGAAAGACGGGATGATCGACATGGTCGACGGATATGAAAGTTGCAGTTGATGGGAAGAACTGAGAGAGATGGACTAAGGAAGCTTCACAAAACCGGAAACCAGAAGGCTTTCCGGCTGAGTCTTATGAGTACACTAATAAATAGACGGAGGAGATGAAATCTGAAATCAGATATTCTGGAAAATTCTAGAGACTTCATTGTCGTGATATTCCTGAAAATTCTGCACACGTTCGGCACGTTGTAGCTGTAATAAAAACTGATAACGGTCACGCTACGAAGGACCCTTCAAGTTATGGGCAAATGGCATGGTTCATTTCAATTCCTGTGACCAGCCCAATTCACATTAAGCAGGAATTTGTGAGCCAACTAAGCTCTAGAGAATTTAAGACAAATCACTCAAATCAGGTTAGGCTAGAGTGAATTACGGGAGACTCAGAGGAAAGAATTATTGTTACAATTAAAATTTTATTTTAATAATTATTTAATTATTAATAGTAAGTTTTATAAAAATAATTAAATTTAAGCATTAATTAACGATTAATATAATTGACTCTAAGATAATGATGAAGAATAAATTATGTCTATGTTCATTTTATTTGTCAATTATGAACATATGATTTATAAATTTGCTGGAATATATAAAAATATATAATTTTATTTAATTCATATATTAGTATGTTTTATTTATGAAATTTTATTATCAATGAGGTTCCTAAATTTATACATAATATAAAAATAATAATAATAAAAATGAAAAAAAAATCAAATTAGCAATAATAATTGATAAACTCTAAAGTATAAATATAATGGCATTAAATATGCAATAATAATTATAATATCAAGCATTAATATGTTAATTATTAATAATATATTATTATTAATAATATTTTAATTAAAATCATTATTAATGTAATAATTATTTTAATTATTAAGATTATTAATAGTAAGGTTTTAAAAAATAATTAAATTTAAGCAATAATGAACAAAATAGTTAATCCTAAGTAAATGAATAATCGAGAGAAAATTAAGTCTATGTTCGTCTTATATTATCAATTATGAAAATATAATTAATGTATTTTCTAGAATATATATAAAAATAATATGAATTTAATTAATAAAAATATTTGCATGTTTTACTTACATATTTATGATTAATAAGGCTCCTAAATTCTTAAATAGCAATCAGAAAGAATAATCAATAAATTTTAGCCATACTAATTGATAAACCCTAAATTAATAAATATAATAATATTAAATATGTAATAATGATGCTATTATCAAGCAATAATATTAATTATTACTAATAAACTATTATTAATATTATTTAATTATTAAAATTTGTTAAAATAATAATTATTTTAATTATTACTATTATTAGTAATAAGGTTTTTATTAATCAAATGAGGTGTATACAAAGAGTTACAATGAACCCAAAAACATACATAGTAATTCTTAATTTAATAAGCAATGATCATGCATATTTAGTATAGGTTGTTTTTATGACTGAATGTGATGACATGTGTGTAAAGTTAAATTGTAAATATTACATGAATGTGCGAATGTTATCTAAGTTTAACTCCATCCATCTAAGATATTGATCAGTGTATAATTTATTCGTGCACAACAATTCACTTTAGTTTGATTATATCTCACTGCAAGTGATTTAATCTCATAAAAAAAATTTATACGATAATAGTATCTTAAATTGTCTTTGTTGGATAGCTTAGGAAATGGTACTCATTTAATGTTAATAGTTATGAATTTCAAATGGTTGTCAAAATTTTGGTGTTTCCCACAACACCTCTCCATTATGTGGTAATTTATTGATTTATGTACACTGATCTTTTGTACATGGGAGAAACTGCATATAAATCAATTAATAATTAAGATATAATTGGGTAGGCATAAAGAGAAGTTAACAATTTTTTGACCACTAGAGATTCACAACCATAGGTCGGTGAGGAGATTGGTTTTAAGATAGGGGGTATTATGTGTTAGGGAATTGAAGTTTTGGCAAACACCTTATGGGGAATTGAAGTTAATCAACAAATTTGGTACATGAACTTCAACTTCAAATTCAACTTTAAATTCATTTGAATCATCTACATGAACTTCAACTTCAAATTTGGTGTTAGTGTGGACGAGTTTATGTGCACTGGAAGACAGTTTTTAGTGTTAGTACCCCAAAATGAGAAAAATATAAAAAACAAGAGAATGAGTAACTTGTAATAATATACGTAAATAAAACATAATACCTAAACACCAAATTAGGTAAAACAAACATGATTACTACACTAATAAATAATTTAATGTATAATTAAAATATATTAATATACTACTTAATTAAATTAGATATTATATTATTTAATGATTGCATTTTATTGTACATTAATACAGTAATTATGTGAGCCAATTAATTATGCACATGATTAATTTTAAAAAAATAAAAAGTAAAAAATAACATAAGCAATATAATAAATTAATTGGTGTTCAAAAAAAAATATAATAAATTAATTGATTAATTTATTAATAACATAAGATAGGTTTGAACATAAAAAGGAATAATTAAACACAAATAATTGACCACTCTTGAATCACTAATTTAAACAGTAATATAAAATGAATATAATAAATAAATAAATATATTACAAATATATTATTTTATCAATATATTCAAAAATAGAATTTTATTCAATAAATATTTTTTTCAATAATCTGTTTTCTACACACTGGAGGTCGTCTTTAACCTCCAGCCACACAGAGGGGGTTCGATGGCAACCACCGTCGACCCCTATCGGACGTCATACGTCGGCCCCCAATCTGTCACCATCGTCGGTGTCGCTGGCTCACCCCACACTAGCCAGTGCTGCACTTTCACCGCAGAGGCCCGATCGTTGGTCGTCGGCCTCCGTCTCTTGTCCCTTGTGCCTCATTGTTCATCGCTCGACGGACAAAGGGATGGAGTCGCTCATCGTAGGCCGAGAGGGAGAAGAAGGGTAGCCAAGAGGGAGAAGAGAGAGGGAGAGCGAGTGCGAGAGAGAGAGAGGGAGGCCAAGAAGAGGAGAGCAACGAGAGGGAGAAGGAGACGAAGAAGTCGAGAGGGAGAAGAAAAAAAATCGGGAGGAAGAGACGTGTCCCGATGGCTTCAAGTGGATGATGCGAAAAAATGGACAGATTCTTGATTTCACTCTTTAAGCCTAGAGAAGTTTCATCCCGATAACCTATGTCATTCAGTTGAAGCCGGTGCTAGTGCACCACTAACGACTTCATTGAGTGACCTAAGTAATGTGGGTGAACTTCATCTCCTGATTCATGTTGACTAACCCTCCCTTATAGACATCCATCACAAGCTTTAGAGTCGATGATTAGGACCATAGGCCGTCTTTTTACTTCATTTGGCTTACTCGCTCAAACTATTTAGTAGTGGCCATTTTCCAACATGGTTAGGGCAATTTATGTTGAAGGGCTGAAAGGCAAACATTACATCATTCTTGATGCTCAAAAGGTAAACAAACAATGTATATATGAGGTCACTAAGTCAATGTGTTGTTTGATCGATCCAGATTAGTTCGATGTAGGGAGTGAAAGATATATTTAATAATTTATTTTGTTATGTTTGTAATTGGACTAAACTATTATGAAGTTTGGATGTTGAATGTGTGCAATTTTGTTTGGTAATATATCTATAATGGAATCATCAATTGCAAAATATGTTTTTGTGTGAAAAGGTGCCCCATGGAATTCATGATTGATTTTTTTTATATTTTATGCACAATACATATATACATAAATAGAGAGAGAGAGAGAGAGAGAGAGAAGCCCGATCCAACACGAAAGAAAGAGTGTACTGTACTAAAGATAAAAAAAATTCAATGTCAACCGTTAGATGATTGCCTTTGCTTGATCAATGGTAAGGCTTTATTTTTGTAGAGCTTCAAACTTGTGTTGTCTTTCCTCATCCCCTTCCTCCCATATGTCAACCCAATCATCGGCCGTCACCTCTTCCTCCTGTTCTGACTTCTCCTTTCCATCCACACTCCTATTCCCTCACCTCATGTTCATCGTCCTAGTCACCAACACTCTCCTCTTCCTATTGTTCTAACTTCTCTTTTCTATCCAAATTCCTATTCCTTCACCTCCCGGTAATTTCCAAAGTTGATTTTTTGTTCTGACTTCTCCTTTCCACCCACTTATCTATTCATGACTTTTTATCCTGGTCTTTTTTCCCTTCTTCTCTTGTTATAGACTTTTTTCTCACCTTAATTTTCCTCTCCCCTTTCCTTCCACCCAATTGTAAATCAGGGCAGTGTATTTTTTTGTGTTGATTTCTATTGAATGAAGAGGTACTTTATACAAAAGTTTTACAATCTATAATCGTGATTCTCACGATTTATATAATCCATTTACGTTGGTTGATCTTATCATTGATTTCAACCGTGATTTTCTCAATACTCCCCCTCAAGTTGGAGAATGAATGTTGTTGTACGAAGAAATCAAACAAAAACGAAGAAGACCAAAAGATTTTATGGTGGTTCAGCAGTATGCTTACGTCCACCCGGATCAACGACCTGTAATTTTCACTAATTTCAATTAGGGTTACATAATATGTATTTGTACTAAACCGTAGATATATTTGTGTATAAAATACACAAATATCCTTGTACAAAAATACCCCCAACCTCATGTATGAGCCATATTCTTCAACAATCTCCACCTTGGCAAATATTCACCCCTTAAGAAAAAGAAAGCATAACCTAGCACTTCACTTGGAACAATTAGTTGGGGCATCTTCCATCTAGCAACTAGAGACATTAATCTAATCCTAGCAATGCTTGAACTTATCTGTAGTAAGATGCTTTGTCAACATGTCTGATGTATTCTCAGAAGTGTGAACTTTTTCAAGTAGGAGTTCACCTAATGAAACCAATTCCCTGATCTTGTGAAACCTCACATCTATGTGCTTGGTCCTCGCTTGATACACCTTGGTTCTTTGCCAAATAAATGGCACTCTGATTGTCACAATGCAACTGAACTCCTCCTTGCTAGACGCCCAACTCCTTGACCAACCTTGTAAGCCACAAAGCCTCCTTGGCAGCCTTAGCTACTGCCATATACTCTAACTCAGTAGTTGATAGTGCAACTATAGACTATACCATGGACTTCCAACAAATAGGTCATCCCACAAGAGTAAATACATAACCTGTGGTAGACCTCTTGTCATCCAAGTCCCCTACATAGTCTCCTACATAGTTTGCATCCACATATCCCACAACTGAAATGTCACTCTTTTGTCTACTAAACATGATGTCATAGTCTGTAGTACCCCTCAAGTATCTGAAAATCCACTTGACTGCATCCCAATGCTGTCAACCGGATTTTAAAGAAACTTGCTAACCAAGCTGACAACTAGTGCCAAATCTGGTCTTGTACAAACCATAACATACATCAAACACCCCACTGCACTGGCATATGGGACCTTTGACATGTCATGAACTTCATCATCTGTCTACGGGCAATGAACGGTAGACAATTTGAAATGATTCACCAAACGTGTACTTACTAGTTTTTCATTGCCCATGCTAAATCTGTCCAACACCTTCTCAACATAGCTATGCTGAGATAGCCATAATCTCTTAGAAGCTCTGTCCCTACAAAGCTCCATCCCAAGAATCTTCTTGGCCGCACCCAAATCCTTCATTTCAAATTCTCTGTTCAACAAAGTCTTCAACTTATTGACCTCACTCGTACTCTTTGCAGCAATCAACATATCATCCACATAAAGTAGCAGAAAAATAAAAGAATCATCATCAAGGCCTTTCATATAAACACAAGTATCATACTCACACCTTTTGCAGCCAATCCGGATCATGTAAGAGTCAAATCGCTTGTACCACTGCCTCGGCGACTGCTTCAGTCCATAAAGTGATTTCTTCAAATTACAGACCAAATGTTCTTATTCAGGGTGACTAAAACCTTTTGGTTGCACTATGTAAATTTGTTCCTCCAAGTCACCATGAAGGAAGATCCATCTGCTCCAATAGCATGTCTGAATGTGCTACTGACGCCAACATTGCCCTGATGGAGGTGTGTTTGACCACAGGGGAGAAGACCTCATCATAGTCAACCCCTTTCCTCTGTGAGTAACCCTTTGCTACTAGACGAGCCTTGCATTCCCTCCCCCCCCCCTCTTTTTATACTGCTTCTTTCTTCTTATACACCCATTTTCACCCTATCGCTCTCTTCCCCTTGGGAAGCTCCACCAACTCCCATGTTTGGTTTTTATGTAGAGACTCCACCTCCTCCAACATAGCACCCATCCATCTACTTTTCTCTTGTCATTGTACTGCTTCCTAAAAAGTAGTAGGATCCCCGCTACTAGTAATAAGCACATAAGAAACCAAATCTTCAAAACCATACTTGGTATCTGGCTTGATAGTGCATTTGTGTCTGTCTGTGGCTATACGGTGATGTTGTTGATCACTTGAGCTAGAAATTTTTGCATGCTGAGCATCCTCTTCTCTACCATGGTTCTCTAGCTCCACCTGCACCACATGCTCATTGGTGCTGCAATTTTCTGACACCTGTTTCTCTTCTTCCTGAGTACGCTACAACATGGCTTTATGTTATATCAAAAACCACATCTCTAATGATCACCATCTTGTTTGCCTTCGGATCCCCGAGTTTGAAGCCTTTCACCCTTTCTGATAGCCCAGAAAGATACACTGTCTATACTTTGCATCAAGCTTCGACCTCTCCTCACTAGAAACATGTACATAGGTTGGACAACCAAACACTCTCAAACCAGAGTAGTCTACCTCACTGCCTGTCCACACCTCCTCTGAAACTTTCCCATCTAGTGTTTCTCTAGGTGATCTATTAATTAAGAAACATGTCATATTCACTGCTTCTGCCCAAAAGTTCTTTGCAAGCCTTGCATTCAACTTAAGACATCGAGCTTTTTCAGCTATAGTTCTGTGCATCCTTTTTTGCCACACCGTTCTATTGTGGTGTCTTGCGTACCGTGAAGTTCTCTTAATCCCATTCTACTCACACAACTCCTTGAACTTTGAATCTGCGTACTCAGTACCATTGTCTAACCTGAGGCATTTAATCTTCCTCCTTGTCTAGTTTTCTACTTAAGTTGTCCACAACTTGAACTTGGCAAACATTTCTGATATGTGCTACATGAAGTACACCCAAACCTTTGGTGAGTAGTCATTAATAAAGGTCACGAAATACAAGTGTCCTCCTCGTGATGCTACTCTTACTGGCCCCCAAACATCTGAATGAACGTAGTCAAGAATCCCCTCTGTCTTGTGTGGCTACCTTGAACGACACCTTATTTTGTTTCCCAAGAACACAAAACTTGCAAAAATCAAGCTTGCATGTTTTGACACCCTTCAATAGATTTCTCTTATGAAGCTCCATCATCCCACGTACTCCCATATGACCTAATCACATATGCCACAAGACTGTACAGTCTGACTCAAACTCTACAGGTGAAACTCCACCTACAATTGTGGTACCTTGTAGTGTATAGATATTTCTAGATATTTTCTGCCCCTTCATCACTGTTAAAACACCTTTACTCACTTTCATTACTCTACTTGCAGGTTTGTAACTATACCCATTACAATCTAAAGTTCCTAATGAAATCAGATCCTTCCTTAGATCCGATATATGGTCTTAAGATGTCAGAGGGCTCTGATGCCAGTTGTTGTGCGAAGAAATCAAACAAGAACGAAGAAGACCAAAATATTTTATGGTGGTTCGGCAGTATGCCTATGTCCACTGGAGTGACGGCCTGTAATTTTCACTAATTTCAATTAGGGTTACATAATGCATATTTATACTAAACCCTAGACGTATTTGTGTATAAAATATTTAAATATCCTTGTACAAAAATACCCCCCAACCTCATGTATGAGCCATATACTTCAACAAATGTCAAGAACTCCCAACTTGTGTATCATAGTTGAAAAGGTTTCCTTTCCTAATGGCTTGGTGCACACATCTGCAAGTTGATTTGTTGAAGCAATATATTTGGTTAAAACCAAACCATCTTGTATTTTGTCATGAATAAAATGACAATCCATCTCCATATGTCTGGGTCTTTCATGAAAAATGGGATTGGCTACTATGTGTAAGACAGCAGTGTTATCACAATATAACAGTGCTAGCTTTGCATGTAATATTCTTAACTCTGTCAATAATGACCATAGCCAGGATAATTCACAACATGTACCTGTCATGGCTATACATTCGGCTTTTGCTGAGGAGAGAGATACGATTTTCTGCCTCTTTGTCTGCCATGAAATAAGAGAAATGGATTTTGGAATTTATTAACATTCTCCAAAAATGGTATCCCAAAAAAACACAATAACCCGTAGTGGATCTACGAGATATTAGACAACCAACCCAATCCGAATAGGAAAAAGCTCGCAAAGATAAATCGTTATGAGAAGGAAAAACAAACCTTATCGTGAACTACTTTTTTAAATCACACAACACACGCAAGACAACTTCCATGTGTGGTTTGCATGGTGCATGCATGAATCTACTTAACACATGGACCGAATAGGTAATATCTGGGTGATAGTCAAATAAAGTAGGCATCCAATAAGTCGCTTTTACTGAGATGGAACGTTAAGCAATTCTCCTGAATATGAAAGCTTTATATTTTGCTCCATTGGAAGGTTCACAGGTTTAGCACCCAAAAGCCTACCATCTTTTAAAATTTCCAAACTATATAGTCGTTGCGAGATGGAAATACTATTCTTTAACCAAGACACTTCAATGCCTAGAAAATACTTAAATCACCCAAATCTTTAATCCAAAAATAACTATACAGAAATTTCTTGAGAGCTAATATGGCATTACCATCATTACTCGTAATAAAAATGTCATCAACATATATCAACAAAGTTGTAAAAGATTTTCCTTTTCGATATGTGAATAACGAGTAATCTGGTTTGGATTGAACAAATTCAGTAGCTTGGATAGCTATATAGAATTTGGCAAACCATTGTCGGGAAACTTGTTATAAGCCATATAACAACTTGTGAAGGCTGCACACAAGATTCTCCCCCTATTGCCGAAGACTAAGAGGTGGAGACAAATAAATTTCTTCATGGAGGTCACCATGAAGAAAAATATTGTTTACATCAAGTTGGTGAAGAGATCAATTCTAGGCGGCTACTAAAGCTAATAAACAATGAATAATAACCATTTTAGTAGTGGGAGAAAAAGTGTCATGGTAATATATACCTTCCAGTTGTGTGTAACCTTTCACAACCAAATGAGATTTGAAACCCTCAATAGCACCATCCGAGTGTCGTTTGATTTTATAAACCAAACGACAATCGATGGGTGTCTTACCAGGAGGAAGAGAAGTGAAGGACCAAGTGTGGTTGACTTCTAAAGCGGCTAATTCAGATCGCATTACTTCTTGCCAATGGGAATGAAAAGCTGCTTTTGTATAAGATGTAGGCTCAATATCTTGACTGATAACAACAGTATAATAGTAATGTTGTGGTGAGTAACGATGATAAGAGACAAAAATGCTAAGGGGATAACATGTACCTTTTTGTGGACCTAATGACAAAGGTGACAAATGGTCGGGAGACGTCACTTGGTTGCAGACATAGTCATGTAAAGCTGTGGGAGGGTTATGAGGATGTTGGGAATGGCATAAAATAGGTTTGGAAGGAGGAGTAGAAGATGAAGGTGGAAGAGAAACTGGAGTCAGTGGTAATGGTTGTTGGTAAGGATAGGGAACAGAAAGAAGAATCATTGGGGCTGAATTTGAGGGAGTGGATGGAATGGACTCATAAGGAAAAATAATTTCATGAAAAACAACATCACGACTAGTGAACATTTTATGAGTGGTAAGATCATGTACGTTGTAAGCTTTCTAACCAACTAGATAACCATGAAAAATACAATGTTTGGCTCTAAGAACAAATTTATGGGAGACGTGCACATCAGTAGCATATGCAAGACACCCAAAAAGTCAAAGATGGGAATAAGAAGGGAGTTTGCCATAAAGTCGTAAAAGGATTTTTCCAAGAAAAGAGTGGTGTGGGCAAACAATTAATTATATCAATAGTAGTAGAAACATTCTACCCAAAAATGTAAAGGAAGGTGAGCTTGAAAACGAAAAGCTCAAGTTGACTCAAAAATATGGCAGTGCTTGTGCTCTACAGCCCCATTTTGTTGGGGATAATGTATGAGTTTGATTAAAAGAAATACTTGAAATGCCAACAAAAAATAGGAGTAATATTCCAATTTACACAAAAATAAATTTTCATAATAGTATAGCTTAAAAATAATGTCCTTGTTGGCCACAACTCATTGAATCTTTTAAATTGTTGTAATATTTCTTATCTGCAACCAGTGATCAATGCTTCAAAAATGCCAGTTGGATACCAACTCTAGGCTTTTTATCTTCATCTAGTGTTGGGTTCCATACACTACATCCTCTACAATCCAAGTTGCCTCCATTCTCTAATAATTCTTCACATGATGCACCTTTATGAAGAAAGCATGTGAACACATTTAACCAAATCATAAAAAATAACATACACAAAAGATTATGAATCATGGTGCACATTTAACCTAATGAACTACCTCAGGTACCCCAAGCTCCTTAAATGAACCCCTATTCAAAGCAAGTCATTAGATATCAAAAACATGAAGGGAGCTGAAAATATAAAAGAGATAGATTTTACCACGACAAATGTGTTTAAACTCTTCTAAGAGCAAGGGGGACTTTTTTAAGATCCTCTATTCATCTGAGTAAAATTTGCACGAGTTGAAAGAGCCATTTCAAATCTGTCAAGATTTATTAGAGGCCAAAGATAAGCCATTTCAAATCAATTGAATAAGGAGCAAAGGTGTTTATGTAACTAATCTCATCACTTGAAAAGTGCAAGGAGGAACATGGTCAAAATGATCAAGAATTTCTAGGTCCTTTCTAAATTCATTAAGCTTCAGAATGACACAGGATTCTCTCTTCCCCACCCATTTCAAGTTGTTTAATGTCAATACCAGATTAAACTAAAAAAACCTTGACTAAGAATATCATTCTCTCCAGTATAAAAGGAAACTGGTCTTTCACTAAAAACCTAGACTAAGTTATGCATTTTAGGTTATCATCTGTTGATCTACCAAGCTAATTTGGAAAACGACCAATTAACCCAAAGAGATGCAATGTTGCACTAGTTTTTTGCTTGCTAGCCATCAAACTTAAATGACCAGTTAAATTGGTAATTATAAAGGAAATGGTTTTAAAGAAAATCAATGTACAAAAGAAACCCAAGTCATTGAAGCAAGCATAATGTGAAAGGAAAATCAGCAAAACAAAAACAAAAATCATAACTAACACTAATCATATTGATTGAGGAAAAATAGAGATTATGTATTTGCAAATTAAACAAGCATGTTTAAGGATTAACTCCGAATGCATGACAAAAATAATTACACATTGTCTTCGTAATACCAGGAAGGAGATGGTTCTATATAATCCACAATTAGGAAAAGTTATAAAGAGTTACAATAAAATCTAATAACTTTTGCATCAATGTGCAAGGAGAACATAGAACTCGGCAAAATTCCATAAGTCCAAGGATTGATAAACAACAAAGATATGAAAAGCAAGAAAGATGGTGATTTTGAAGTTGAAAAGAAAGAAAGAGAAAGGGAGTGGAAGCCATTCTCATTAAAAACACGAGACCTTCAAAGTTAAAAAAAAAGCAAGTGTGATTCCCGATGGAGCCATTAAAATTGGTATGGGATGAGGATATAAGAGCTAGAAAGAAAATCAGATACTATACAATTGATTCCCAAAGAAAAACACTATGAATCAATTCCAATAAGCATTAAGAATAATTTCCAGCTTTATTTCAAGAATCAAACATTACCAAAACGGAAAAAATATAAAAAAGAAAGGATAGAAAAAGTGTTATGACTATTAGAACCTCAAATGGGTAAAGAGTCGCTGAGCTCTATCGTCAGAGAGGTGCAGTCGAGAAGACAAAACTAGAGATAAAAACAGTTTTCTCATTCTACTGTTTACAAATTACAACAGAGGTTTTATACAATGAAGGGGTAAAATAATAAAAACATAAACATTACATAATAATGAAATAATGGATTACATTCTAATACTCCCCCTCAAGGTGGCTTGTAAATGTCCTTGACATCCATCTTGGACAACAAAGAAAAAAGGTGGGTAGAAGGCAGAGGTTTTGTGAACATGTCGGCTAACTGGTACTGAGAACAAATGGGAAGTAACTTGAGGACTCCCGAAGTAACCCGTTCACGAACAAAATGACAATCTATCTCAATATATTTGGTACGCTCATGGAATGTAGGGTTAGAAGTAATATGTATCGCAGCTTGATTGTCACAGTGTAGAAGCGCAGGAGAGTCAACTTTGAAATGAAAATCTTGAATAAGTTGTTGTAACCAAATAAGTTCACTGGCAGTAGAAGAAAGTGCTCTATATTCAGCCTCGGCGAAGGAGCGAGAGACGGTGGTATACTTTTTGGCCTTCCAAGAGACGAAAGAATCACCAATAAATATGCAAAAGCCGGTAGTAGATCGGCGGGAATCAAGACATGATCCCCAATTAGCATCAGAAAAGGCCTTTAAACGAACTAGAGCACAAGCATTAGATTAAGTGCGCATATGCAAGGAAGAAGTAGAGGAAAACAACAACCCTTGACCAGGACTATTCTTGAGATAATGAAGCAAGTGATGCACTACCTTGTGTTATGGACTCAATAAGACTGAGTCATCTACTTTACTTTTATTATTTATGTTGCTTTTAATTTCGAATTTTATTGATTTGTAATAAGACTTAAAGGTAGGGGTAGAATTGGGTTTAATAACCCTAACCTATGTTGATGTTAATTACCCTATTTAAGGAGTAAGGATGGAGAAATAAAGCAAGTTCGGAATTAGCATAAACTAGGGTAATTTAGGTTCCTTCTAGGCTCTCTATTCTAGGGTTCTTGGTGTGAACTCTCTTGGGGGTTTGCTGCGTCCATTGGGGAGTCTTTGAGGAGATCTTGGAAGGAAAAGGAGGAGGAATCAGCCTTCTCTTCCATGCTGCAATAGTCATCCATCTCTTCCACGAACCAGTAGTGAGGGAAGGAGGATTTGGTTGAGTCTTAGCATCAAGAAAGGGATTTTCGAGTTGCTGAATTGAAGGAGGTCTTCAAGAGGTATTTTTATCTATCTTTTCCGAGTTTACAAGAGCTAGAGACTGCCCTCTTTACATTCAGCATTGGTAGTTGCATGAATTCAGAAACCCTACTCATTGATGTGAGGTATAAAGTGGGGTTTCATAATTGGATCCTTAAAACAGTCTCTTGCTTGAATTGGTGCATTCATAATTAAGAAAAGGAAACTCCTTTTCAAGGGGAATGAATTCAGTAAAGGGAAAGGGGTTGTTCTTGAGTAATTACAGCAAGTAAAACCCTCTTCACATGAATCATAAAAGAGGGGTTTCATATCTGAGTGCTTAAACAGTCCTTTAACTTGCTGGTTGCATCTATAATTGAGAAAAGGAAACTCCTTTTCAATTATAACGTGTGAGGGAAGAAAAAGATAGTTTCTTTTCACAAAAACGTATTAAGAAACCCTCTAACAGTGCTGGATTCATATTCAACTCGCCGAGTTACTAGATCCATGGCTAGGGACCATAACAACTTGGTATCAGAGCAGGGTAACCCGGTAGAGAGAAGCACCAATGAATACTTTGAATTGCTTGAAAGAAAATTTGATATTGTCCTAGAGAGGTTCTCAAAAATTGATATCGATATGGAGACCTTGAAGGGAAGGATGGATAGCATGGAGAATGGTCTAACTACTGGCAAGAAATTTGCTGCATTGGAGGAGAAGTTCACTCTCAGTTTGGAAACTTTGAAAGGAAGGATGGATAGCATGGAGACTGGTCTGAGCACTGGCAAGAACCCAATTCCGGAAGACCATTCGCAGATCAGAGGGGGAGATGAGTTTACTAGACACACAAGTTTCTCGGGTCAGCAAGGACCCTTCATTCCGGGGGGACACCTCAACCATGGGGGAGGGACTATACCCCTCATTCCAGATCAGAGAGGAGGGGACCATTCGTATAACAGAGGGGGAGATGAATTTCCGAGGCGCACGAGTTTTTCAGGACAGCAAGGACCCCTCATTCCGGGGGGACACTTCTACCAGGGGGGAGGCACTGTTCCGAGGTATACTAAAATGGAATTCCCTACTTATAATGGGTCAGAAGACCCTTTGATATGGTTGTATCGATGTGAAAAAAATTTTAGCCATCAGCGAGTCCCAACCTATGACCGAGTCAACGTAGCTGTTTTCCACTTACTAGGGGAAGCACAACTTTGGTACCAGCTAGTTGAGGTTGATAGCGAGGTGGTAGATTGGGATGAATTTAAGCGACTGTGTTCTCTCCGTTTTGGTCCTCCGGCTTACAGTAACCCTTTGGGAGATTTGGTTTTACTACGCCAAACTGGGGCCGTGGAGCAATATCAAAAATTATTCCAGGAAAAATTAGCACGAGCCAGCAGTATGGTACAAGTGGATCAGCAAGTTGCGCTATTTACAGCAGGACTGACAGAGGCCTTAAAGCTTGAGGTGGAGCTCTATGCACCTGTTGACTTATCCAGCGCTATGAATATAGCTCGTGCTTTAGAATTGCGACAACAGGCACAACACAGGCGACCTCCAGGGCCAGGGGAGCGCATTCCTCCGAGAAACAACCCGGGTATTACTTTGACAGGGGATCTGAAATCTAGTCATCCTACAACTCCTTATATAAAAAAATTGACAAGTGCTGAGATGGCAGAACGGCGGGCTAAGAATCTATGTTACAACTGTGATGAACCATATCGGGTTGGGCATCAGTGCAAAAGATTGTTTTTTATCGATAAGGTTGAAGATGAGGATATCGAGGTGACAGAGGATATGATTGAGGAAGAACCACCGGACATCTCCCTGCATGCCATTACTAGGCAGCAATCGGCCACAACTACGCAAAATGGGAGCGGCTCGACAACTTTCACCAGGTCTACCCAGCTTCCGAGCTTGAGGTCAAGCTCGATCTCCAAGGGGGGGCAGATGTTATGGACTCAATAAGACTGAGTCATCTACTTTACTTTTGTTATTTATGTTGCTTTTAATTTCGAATTTTATTGATTTGTAATAAGACTTAAAGGTAGGGGTAGAATTGGGTTTAATAACCCTAACCTATGTTGATGTTAATTACCCTATTTAAGGGGTAAGGATGGAGAAATAAAGCAAGTTCGGAATTAGCATAAACTAGGGTAATTTAGGTTCCTTCTAGGCTCTCTATTCTAGGGTTCTTGGTGTGAACTCTCTTGGGGGTTTGCTGCATCCATTGGGGAGTCTTTGAGGAGATCTTGGAAGGAAAAGGAGGAAGAATCAGCCTTCTCTTCCATGCTGCAATAGTCATCCATCTCTTCCACGAACCAGTAGTGAGGGAAGGAGGATTTGGTTGAGTCTTAGCATCAAGAAAGGGATTTTCGAGTTGCTGAATTGAAGGAGGTCTTCAAGAGGTATTTTTATCTATCTTTTCCGAGTTTACAAGAGCTAGAGACTGCCCTCTTTACATTCAGCATTGGTAGTTGCATGAATTCAGAAACCCTACTCATTGATGTGAGGTATAAAGTGGGGTTTCATAATTGGATCCTTAAAACAGTCTCTTGCTTGAATTGGTGCATTCATAATTAAGAAAAGGAAACTCCTTTTCAAGGGGAATGAATTCAGTAAAGGGAAAGGGGTTGTTCTTGAGTAATTACAGCAAGTAAAACCCTCTTCACATGAATCATAAAAGAGGGGTTTCATATCTGAGTTCATAAACAGTCCTTTAACTTGCTGGTTGCATCTATAATTGAGAAAAGAAAACTCCTTTTCAATTATAACGTGTGAGGGAAGAAAAAGATAGTTTCTTTTCATAAAAACGTATTAAGAAACCCTCTAACAGTGCTGGATTCATATTCAACTCGCCGAGTTACTAGATCCATGGCTAGGGACCATAACACCTTGAGATGCGGAAGACGGGGTTGGGCCACAAATTGAGTGAGTTTTTGAATAGCAAAAGTAATATCGGGGCGAGATAAAGTGAGGTAAATAATTTTCCCAACAAGTTGCCTGTAATGGGTTATATCAGGAAGGAGGTCACCTTCAGTGGCATTTAAACGAATTTGGGATCCATGGGAACAAAAGTTGGTTTACAAGCCAAATAACTTGTGTCTTCAAGTAATTCTAAGGTGTAATGGCGTTGGGAAAGCATTATACCTTGCTTGGACTGAGCAATCTCAAAACCAAGAAAGTGCTTGAGACAACCAAGATCCTTTAACTTAAACTGAGTATGTAGAAAGTGTTTGAGCTCAGTAATAGTGTGAGAGGAAGGACTAGTAAGGATGATATCATCCACATAAACCAATAGGGCAACAAAGGAGGAGCCATGACCTTTTGTGAAAAGAGAGTAGTCCGATTTCGATTGAAGAAATCCAAAAGTGATTAAAACTTGAGAAAATTTGGAGTACCATTGTCGCGAAGCCTGTTTGAGACCATAAAGGGATTTGTGAAGTTTGCAAACTAGTTTGTTGTGAGAGGAAGAGGACTCCCCCTGTGTAAGGTAGCCAAGAGGGAGATCCATATAAATTTCTTCAAAAGATCACCATGTAAAAAGGACTCGTTGATATCAAGCTGAGCTAGATGCCAACTATGGGAGGCAACAAGAATAAGAAGAACCTTCACAGTTATTAATTTGGCCACTGGAGAAAAAGTGTCAACAAAATCCAAACCTTCTTGTTGGGTATAGCCTTTAGCTACCAAACGAGCCTTATATTGCTCAAGAGAACCATCAGAGTTAAGCTTGATTTTGATAAACCCATTTGCATCCAATGGTATGTTTATCAAGAGTGATGGTCCAGGTGTTGTTTTCTTTCAGAGCGACCAACTCATCACGCATAGCCAACCTCCATTCAGGATACTTCACTGCTTGGTGATAGTATTGAGGTTCAACCTTAGAAGAAAGACTGAGCGCAAAATGTCTGTGCGAATCAGAAAGGGCATGGTAATAAATGAAGTTAGAGATTGGATAAGGCGGAGAGGGTGAAGTAGATGGAGGAGAACCAACAAGTAAATTAAAGTGATAATCCTACAAGTAATGAGGTGGATGAGTCTTCCTAGTAGATGTTCGAAGAAGAGCACCAGTGGATGAGGAAGGAACAAGTATGGGAAGATCATGAGGTAGAAGATCATCAAGTGGAACATCAGAAATAACTGGTGAATCATGAATAGGTGAAGAATCAAGGTCGGGAAAAGGATGAGCTTGGAGGGAGGAGTGAGGCATACCTAAATCAGGAAAGGGATCAGTAAGTTGATCTGAACCTGTAATAGTATGAAAAGGGGAAAATGGAACACGACATCTCTTGAAAGGAAAACCTGTTTGGTCCCCACATCATAGAATTTATAACCTTTCACACCAGCTGGATAACCTAGAAACACACAAACCCGAGCACGAGGGTAGAACTTGGTGCGATGAGAAGCAAAGGTGGAAACAAAAGCTAAACAGCCAAAGACTCTGAAGAGGGAATAATCAGGAGATGTGTTTTAGAGCAAATGAAAGGGTGTGTTATGTCGCAAGAGAGGAGAAGGAGTTCTATTAATCAAGAAAGATGTAGTAAGAATACACTCGGTCCAAAAAGGGACTAAAATGCGGGATTGAAAAAACAACGACCGAGCCACATTCAAAAGGTGTTAATGTTTTCTTTCAACAACCGAGTTTTGCTTAGGCCTTTCAACACATGAAAACTGGTGCAAAACTCCTTGAGCTTGAAAAAATTCAACAAAAGATAACTCAGGTGCATTATCAGATAAAAAAACCTTGATTTTGGCATTAAACAGCGTAGAAACCATGTTAAAAAATGCGGTATCACAGAAACAACATCAGATTTAGTTTTCAATAGATAAATCCAAGTAAATCTAGTACAATCATCAACAAGAGTTAAGAAAAAATGATGACCAGTATAAGAAACAGTTTGATATGGTTCCCAAATATCACAGTGCACAAGATTAAAAGGAAAATTTGACAAATGATTATGGGATTCAAAAGATAGTCTACGTTGTTTAGCAAGAGGAAAAATATAACAAGAATTTGATTTATGTAATCTAGTTCCTTCACAGTTCAACTGATCCTTCAAAAAATCAAGTCTATTGAAAGAAATGTGTCCTAGCATATTATGCCAAACATAGGCAGAAATATTGTTAACAAAAACATGAGAAACAGAATTCAAACTTTGAGCACTGAAGACATAGAGATCTTGGACTTTGTCACCCTTGCCAATCGTCCTCTGGGTGGATAGATCCTGGATAACAAAACAATCAGGAAGAAAACTTACTGTAAAGCCAGAGTTAGTAACTAAAACACTAACAAAGATCAAGTTGAATTTGAATTGAGGAGCAAACAATATGTCTTTAAGCACAAGGTGAGAATGCAATTTAATATCACCAGCAAAGTGGACCAAAAGTTGAGAATTATTGGGTAAAGTAATTGTAGGGTGAGGGATAACATGCAAGGAAACAAAAACATGAGTTTGAGAGCAAATATGTCGAGTAGCTCCTGAGTCAACAATCCATGATTGAGGTGAAGAAATTAGAGGATTTAAGGGCACAAAAAAACAAATACTTGCCAAGCAATTGGATGTAGAAGATGTCGAAGCAGTAGTGACCGTTGCTGAGCTACTCAAGTGTGTAGAAAGCATTGACAAGAGCTGCTGATATTGATTGGAGTCCAGATTCTGAACAAAACTCCCAACAGAAGTAGAACATTGGCTATCATCAGCAATAGAAACTTGATGAGTAGCATCATGAGAATTTTGGTTAGTTTTGGATTCGAGTCTAGGAGGATAGCCATGGAGCTTGAAACAACGAGCAATAGTATGGCCAACAGTCTTGCAATGAGTACAATAATACTTGCCCTTGTTCTGATTCCGAGGAGCACTGTAATTCTGAGTCCAGAAGCACTGTAATTCTGAGTCCAGAAGCATTGTAATTCGGATTCCGGGGAGCATTGTAATTTGAATGAAATTTTTGAGAGGTTTGTCAGCCAGGTTTATTAATTTTTGCCTTCTCAGATTTAACTGTAAATGCCATTGTGTCAGTGGGAGTATGCGAACCCGAGGCATGAGTAGTCTTCCTTTATCGTTCCTCTTGGACAACCAGAGAAAAAACACGATTAATAGGGGGCATCGGATCTATGAGGAGCATCTGACCACCAACTTGGCAGAAAGAGTCATCAAGGCCCATTAAAAATGACATGATATACTCCATATGGTGGTAATCAGTAAGATTTTTAATGCCACCAAACAAACATTTCCCACAAGAGCAGTTAGGGCCCTAATTGCTTACTTCTTCCCAAATGGTTTTCAGCTTGGTGAAATAAGTGCTAACGGAATCCTTGTCTTGACGCAAGTTCATCAATTCTCGTTTAAGCTGAAAAATGCGAGGGTCGTTTCACTGTTGAAATCGATCCCGAAGGTCAAGCCAAATTTCTCGGGCAGAAACAACAAAAATAACACTCGTAGAGATTTCCTTGGAAACCAAATTTAGGATCCAAGAGATAACCATATTATTATTCCAGGTCCAAGAGTTGAGCAAAATAGGATCAACACTTTGAGGTTCAGGTATAGAACCATCGACAAATCCCACTTTGTTCTTCACGGATAAGGCGATCAACATCGTACGACTCCAACTGATGTAATTTTCACCAGTAAGCAGCTAGGAGACAAGGACTTGCCCGGGGCTGTCTGAATGGTGAATATAATAGGGATTCTATGGTTCTTAAAAAACGGAACGAGACGAACTGGTAAGAAGACTAGAATCAGAAGCAGCAACTGATGAATAAGTCTCCATGGAGCACTGACCGAAGTGGACCACCAATGCAGCTCCAAAAAATTTCTCCAAAAAATATAAAATCTTTTACGCAACTTCAGAATCCAACAAAAATTCTCCACCAGATCCAAACAGAAAACTCTTGGACAACCAAATAGATCCAAACAAAAATTCTCCACCAGATCCAACAAAAATTCTCCACCAAAATCCAACAAAAATTCTCCACCAGATCCAAACAACGAACTTTGTGTTGAGAACACCTTCTCGACCAACCAGAAAAAACGAATCCAACCTACGTTGAGAACACCCTCTCGGCCAACATTTGGTATCTCTTCAAGGAAAAATGCCCAAAAAAATCCAAATAACGCACCCAGAAGCTAAATCCAACCTCCCAGCAACGGAACCAGATGAAAAAATTAAAAGAGGGACGAAATCTAACCTCTTTGCTGGGAAATAATCAACGGAGTGAGAAACCAGCCGCTGCAGAACACCGATGGCCGAAACCAGTCACTGAAAATTTGGGGAAAGAGACGAAGGAAGGTCTGTCGTCCGAAAATAATCAGAGAATGAAGATCGTCTGCTCTGATGCCATATTAGAACCTCAAATGGGTAAAGAGCCGTTGAGCTCTGTCGTCGAGGAGGCAAAGTCAAGAAGATGAAACCAGAGATAAAAATAGTTTTCTCATTCTACTGTTTACAAATTACAACAGAGGTTTTATACAATGAAGGGGTAAAATAGTAAAAACACAAACATTACATAATAATGAAATAATTAAATAATTAAATAATTAAATAATTAAATAATGAATTACATTCTAATAACGACTTAAAGACACTGACCTAAAAATGTAGAGAGCTAATGAAATCAGTCCCAACACGAGGAGAGGTGCAGTGGTGACCCAGATAGCGACGGGTGTGAGATGGAGAAGAGATGTGGCGGTGATTTCCAAGGTTGTTGATTGGGTGGAATGAGTTGGAGAGGCATAATTCGGATGAGAAAAAAAATCAATAATAAGAGAAGAAGGGGAAGGAGATCAGGATAAAAAGTCATAAATAGAGAAGTGGTTGGAAAGGAGTCGGAATGGAAAACCAACCTTGGAAATCATCTGAATGTGAGGGAATAGGAGTAAGGGTGGAAAGGAGAAGTCAAAATGGGAGGAAGAGGTGAGAGCCAGTGACTGGGACAGCGAACGGGAGAAAGGGCTCTCTATCTCGGAATGGGAGGAATGGGTGAGGGTCATTTTCGGGACGAAGAATCAGAGGAAGGGGCTCTCTGTCAGTCTGGTTGCAAAATTTGTTGATGGAAAAGTCAACAATTGATTTCTAATCTTTCGCAGAGTACACTCATCCGCATTGGGTCGAGCCTATATATATAAAAACATAGATGGTAAGAGAACAGAGAATGATGTTCCAATAAGAAAATAAGTCATTCCGTGTAAAACATGTGAAACATTATCTCATTTGTGTGATCGTGATCTATGACTATCTTGATCATCCGATCATTATATATCCCAGTTATTTGATCATGATCGGATGGTTGAGATAATCATTTCGCATATTTCACACTAAAAAGTTTTTCATATTAGATCAGCCATGGAGAACAAAAATCCAATTCAGCAAATTCTTAGGAGGAACTACTACACTAGGGTTGATGGTAATCAAAACAATGTATGTATATTATGGCAAGGTGATGCATGGATGAATCAATACATAGAAGCAACGTTTGGCGAGAGCTAGAGGTGATGTAAAATTGTGTATACATTGTCCTGCAAATGTTAAGAATTGTTTTAACACACTTTTGAGAGATAGGAAAGCAAAAGAAAAAGAAAAAGGTTGAAGAGCCGTTGACATCCTAAAACATTGACACTGAGAGGATAAACATAGTGACACTTACGGTGAAGATGCTACAAGCTCAAGGAGTCATTAGCATATGCACGTACAAAAGAACAAAGACAAAGAAAACAAATGGGAGGTAATGGTCTCTCTTGTACATGCTAGGAGTAGAGAGATTTGTTCCGAGTTAGATATGATAGAAACACAATTAAAGAGTTTCAAATTTCTTACACATCCAGTCGCTATGTGTAAGCAGTTCTTCCAAGACACCAAGACAACTAGAAGGAAAAATATATACGGATGTGTAAAAACATTCCTTAGATGAAGAAAACAAGACTAATGGACCCATTTGACTCAAACTAAAGAGCTAACTCAGTGCAAACTTAATGGTATGTGGAAAGGTAAATTGAGAAAGACAAATGCGTAAAATGATTGCCAATTTTTTTACTATAATGCCATTCCTACCCACATTGCTCAAAATGAAATGTTTATCCGAAGGGTCTATTGTTACATGAGGAATTGGAGGAAATGAGATCACATGTTACCTCATTTAAGTATGCTTGGCAGATAGGATGACGCACATTGAAGTGTGATGGTAGTCTAACTAGAAAAAGTTTAATAAATTTTCTTGTTAGTTCAAACAAAGGACAATGTTTATTAAATTGGTTGATGCTAGTGAAAAGTGAAAGATATAAAATATTTGTTTCAATTGATGAATGAAGTTGTTGACAAAATTGGTGAAGAAATTGGTGTACACATTATCATAAAAATTGCATCAAATTAAAAATTAGTTCATAAATGTTTCAAGAGAAATCACATACCATATATCAATTTGTATTTTGCACATTATATGCATTTAGTAATTGAATGCATTTGCAAATTGAAAAGTTCTCATGAGGCAATTGTGAATTGCAGTCAAATTTTGACTTTCTATTATACTCACGGATCATTGCTAGATATAATACAAGAATGAAATTCTCCCCTTCTCATTCTTATTTATATAGGTGGGGCATGAATTCTCTACTATTTAAGAATAAAAAAGAGCACATAAACTAACCACTAATTATAACTTATATGTTTCACTCTCATAATTACATAGAATACCACTCAAACTACTTCAACAAGGGAAAATATAATTTTGGTTACACAAATACTATTATACTATCGACTCAAGAGGTGTCACATGCAGTACCTCATGATCAGCATCAACTAGAGACAACGTACATGTATTCTACATATTAAGGACAACAAATGGACCCAACACCTATGTGTTATGATCAATATGGTGCACTTATCAAATGGATAGTTATTCACCAAATAACTATCTTTTAAAAATGATCGAGTGTCGACATGCTCACAATCTTTTGGTCAACACCAATCATCACAACAGGTTATATTGCTATATACTTTAGGGTCTTACAAATTATACTTCTGGATATCTAGTAGATTTTTCTCCCCATAGGAATTCATTGTTCTTTTGGATTATGAGGGTGATTTTTTTAGTTGCATTAGGTTCTATTTAGTTTGGGTTGTTAGATATGAAAGAACAATTTGATAGTCTATTGTATAAATAAATGTAAACATTGTCTACCAAACCATTTTATATTTGTATTTCTTTCTATCTTGGCAAATAGGTAATTAGAGTCAATAACACAATGAATTACTCAACCTTTCTATTTCGGTCAAATCATTCCAACCAACGTTGTCAATACTAAACCAAGTTAAATTTGTATGGACTCTTTTCTAGTTTTTATTTCAAAAAAAAAAATGGATTTACCTTAAAATCGGACGATCCTACTATTAGGAATTAAACGCCCTAATTCCAAACTAATGAGAATAATAATAATAAATGCAAAAGAAGGAAAAAAACAAGCACGAAAAAATACAACAAGATTTATACAGGTTTGCCTCAAGGTGAGAGTACGTCCTATCTTCCACTGTTGTAGTAATCCACTATAAAGATGAAATAATTTACAAGAGAAATCGCACACACTTACAGGGTGTTTTTCTCTAACCTCTCTCAGGCAGCAACTCAAAGTCCTTCTCTGTTATGATAATGTTTTGGGTGATAAAAACCCTAACAATGGTGACCCCAAATATAAAGAGAAAATTAGGGCAACCGAATTACAAGTGTGAAATCCCAAAACTATCCTTAATAAAAAAATTGTCAATATATCATGAATCTGGTAGGGGCTCCGCGTACCGACTCAGCATAGGGCATTGATTAGGTTCCACAACTTAACACCTACTAGTTAGTGCAGTCAACCATAAATCAGACTAAGGGAATGTGAGTCTAGTTTGATCATCAGTGTAACATACTTAAAAACATTTGTTTTGGAGGGAGGGTTCAAAGTGGAGACCAAATACTTGCATGGAAAACATCATACTAGTTTACCAAACTAATGGATAGTGTCAAAAGCCAATGAAATATAAAATATATAATAAATGTAATGATAGTGTTGGAAGATGGGCCCAGGCCCATAAGACCAAGGAAGGCTCACGCATCCAAGAGATGTGGAAGATGGGCTCAAGTCTCATAGACCAAGGAGAAGGCCCCATGCCCATACAATGTTGGCAAGACGAGTCCTGCACAATAAGAAGTCTTATAGAGCCAAAATTATTGTGGAAGCATGTCTCACAGATGAGTTTCAGTTTAAAGGTGTTTTAGTTATGTTAGTCTTTTATTTATGTTGAGTTATTTAATTATACTAGGAACTATCTTTAAGTGTTAGATTTTGGGTGTAATTAGGACAAAGATAGTTTAATTGTAATTGAAATCAACTACTTTCCTTTATTATAAATAAGGGTTCATGTACTCTGATTATAACATGTCAATGAAGTATTTCTCTTTTCCATAAATTCAACATGGTATCAGAGCAAGTTCTATGAATTGACTCAGTCAACCCACAGAGATAATGTGATCCTTTTTTATTTATTATCTCTAGCATTTTAGGTTCATATGTAGTTTTTGTTCTCTCTTTAGTCCCTATAGCTATTGTTTTCTTTGCGTTATCGCCTCTATAATGAGCTTTTCATAATGCATATTATATATTGACAAAAATATATTCGAGTCTACTTTCTAAAGAAAAATGATTTCTTGCAATCGGAGTTATCTAAAAGGAGAAATCGATATTTGAAGTAGCAAACCTTAGATTACAAAAGACTTCAACTTCCGATCTATTTTATGCTATCAAGAACCAAACTTTATAAGGAGAATTATATGTCAAAAGAAAGATATTTAAGTCTATTTTCTTACCTACTCAACAAGTTCTAGATCTGATTTATTTGTATAGAGATATTGGTCTTGGAAGTATCAATGGTTATGCTAGCAAAAGAAGAATAAGTACTTAGTTTGACTAGATTGCATAAACTGAAATCTATCAGATTATTTATCTCAAAAGAAGTATATTTTATAAAGAGAAGTTATACATGATTAAAGGTATTTAAGTCTAGTTTCAAAATAAGAAAATTTCATTTTAATTTGATCTATATTTAAGGATATCTTCGCATTGGATGAATCAGAGGTAATGTTTGTATCCTATTGCATTGAAAAATCCAAATTTAAACAGGATTTTTTGCATCACTTTTTGAGTTGTAATTATTGATAAAAATATCAGGAAAATATTTTACTTATTTTCTGCCTCGGTTATACGTGTTTAGATCCCAATTTATATACATATTTCTTCTGTGACTCGGCTATATTGGTCTGATATCTAACTCGGTTTGACTTGGTTCTCTATCTCTGGCTGGATTATTATCTTGGATTATTACTCGGTTCCAACATACTATTTTGTGCAACTTCCTTATTTACTGATGGAATTGCTTTGGACTATTTCATGTGTCCTTATTACTCTTAAAGACTTTTATTATTTACCGTTTATCTACTACTATACTACTGCTGATTTGTTACATATTATTTGGGCATTGGCCCATTTTAGTTGCAATTATTGTGTCTCTTTGGATGAGATATTATTATTTAAGAAGGACTTCTCAGTTGCTAATTTTTATCAGCGTTGGCTATTCTGATGGATGACAAAAGCCAAGGTTGCCCCAGAATATTATCTTCTGGGTAATTACCCGTTACCTCCCTTAATTGGCATTTATTATTCCTACCACTTGAGAGTCAGTGTCCCGGGTTGGGACATGCTGATGGAGGAGTTTTATTACACTTCTGAGTACTGCATATAGACCCACTACCGACAAAAGATAGGAGTGTGCCCTACATCTAGCATGGGTTATGAATAGAGTATAAAGTGATGTCATACGGCTTGGAGTGATTTTACTCTCACTTATCTTATGCTAGTTGGGCCTCATGGAAGAGAACACCAACGTGAAAGATATGGAGGACTGCCATTTTATACGAGAAGATCCTATACACCATTTTTAGTAAGCTGGGAGTTCATGATGTTTTCTCACCCCCATCTTGAGGGGGAGTGTTGGAAGTTGGGCCCAAGCCCACACGACCAAGGAAGCCCTATATATCCAAGTGTGTTGGAAGATGGTCCCAAACCCATAAGACCAAGGAAGGCCCACGTATCCAAGAGATGTGGAAGATGGGCTCAAGGCTCAAAGACAAAGGAAAAGGCCCTAGGCGTAGACAATGATGGCATGATGAGTCCTACACAATAAGAAGTCTGACAGAGCCAAAATTATTGTGGAAGCAGGTCTCACATAAAAGTTCCAGTTTGATGGTTGGTTTGGTTTTAATAACAATGTCTCCAACTTACCCCGTGAGCAATCACCGGTTTTATGCCCCCACAAAGTTTATGCCTAAAAAATTGTTACTATATTTAGCTAGTTATACATAAAATATTAAATATAAAAATGAATAGAATTTTTTAAGTTATTTTTTGGGTATTTAATATTTTGTTGAATGTTATTTCAAGTTGAGTCTCTTTCTTTGACTGATTTGAGTAGTAGGAAGAGTGTATTTGGTCACCAAACTGATTAGTCGTAATCTGGCTCATTCAATCCAATTCAGTCAATCGACTTGGATTTTCATGTATGTGATTTGAGTCTCCAATCTGAATCAAAATGATTATAACTTATATAAAAATTAATTTTAAACTATTAATATGTGTGTTTTTCTTCTCATACCAATATGTACTTATACACAACTCACTAAATTTATGCTAAAAACCATTATAGTATTCATATAATTATATATGACATATGATATATCATAATAAAGATTCTTAATGTTTTTTTGGTAATTTTTATATTTTTGAGTAATATTTCATACTAAGTCGCCTAGTAGAAATTTATTAGGTGACTCAGTATGAAGTTGACTCATCAGATCTAATTTAGGATTGGGAGCCATTGATTTGGGTCCCAATTGTGAGCTACAAAACCATGCTTAAAACCCAACCCATTAAAAAAAAACATAATCAAAACTGTCTGTCTATGGTACCTCTATTAAGTATCTTAATGGACATCCGTTAAGAACGGATCAAGTATGGGTTTTGGGTTTACCCATTACCAATCCTTTAGGCCATGTTAGTGCCTATTATAGGAAACACTGGAAAAGTATTTCTAGGTAGAAACACATTTCTAGGGACCATTAGTGCCTAATTTTTCAAGGAAATATATATCTACCTAGAAGTTGTTTCTTGGAATATCATATGTGTTGAATTTTTGGAAAAGAGAAAAAACTTCAATAACTTGTTGTAATTTGAGTACAGGGATCCTCTATTTATAATAGAGGAAACAAGTATAATTCAATTAAAATTAAATTACCCATGTCCCAATTACACCCAAAGTTAAACACTAAAAGATAAGTCCTAGAACAATCTAACAACTATGCATAAATAGAAAATTAGTATAACTAAAACACCTTTAACTGAGACTTTCTGTGAAACCTCCTCCTATGAGAGTCTTGTAAGATTCCACCATATTAATTATGGCTCTGTGAGACTTCTTATTGTGAGATTCATGTAAGACTCTTCCATATATGCTCTTCGACACTCCCCCCCCCCGCCCCCCCCCAAGCTGGAGTTTATAACTTTAGTTTGCTAGGAAAAAAAAATTGTATTCAATCTTCTTTTGCTGAAAAAAATCTTTAAAAATTCAAAATTCTTCATCTTTTGTTCTCCCCTTTTCTTGAATATTTTTGTCACATAAAAATAACTATAATATGTGGAATAAAATACTTCTTTCTTGTACTTCTTCTTCTACTACGCCCCCTCAAGCTGGGGATTAAAAGGACATAGAGACCCAACTTGGACAAAACACAATGATGGAGAAGAAAATCTCCCCTAGCCATCGATAAAGCTTCATACGTCAATCACAATGGCTATAGTCTAAAACACACTCTCCTCAATTTTAAAGGCAGAAAAATAATCGAGCTTTAGGGCTTATCAAATAGACTACTCACTTTTGAAGGGTAACTCAAACATAAATCACCTCTAGGGTGAAGAATAAAAGTCTTGATTTAAGCTGAATGTTGGGCACACTTTTATACTTTTAGGTAGTGGGTCCAGGCATTGCTCTAAAGTAATGAAAACACAAGAAGATAAAATTTAAAAAATACTAGAGAAAAATAACTTTATCCATAAGGAGGTGAATATGCAACACTCATACTTCCAAACAAATCTAAAATATGACCTTTTTTATTTAAAAAAAATCTAGGGGAGATAATAACGGTAGAAATTAATAAATTTGACTAAGAAATTTTTTTTTGGGGGGTGACGACAATTTTTGGAGTTGATGATGCTTAAGATAAACAGACAAGTAACAAAAATGCAAAGCTTGAAAATAGCATCGAAGAGGGAAATTTTTGCATACCTTGATCGAGTACATCATGGAGTGACTAATTCGGACCAAAACTCTCTAATTAGAAGAGAAATTTGACTAAAAAATTGGATCTTAGGAGAAAAGGAAACTCAATTCATGCCAATTCATGGAGAGGCAATAGGAGAGAAAATAGATAGAAAAGGAGAGATTTTTGGCAGAACTGACTTTCAGTGTTTTTGATATCAATATCTCTCATAATATATATCAGAATCACAAACCCTTTGTTTCTTAAGAAACTAGACTCCAAGAGATTTCATTTTATCCCTATGTTGAAACAAAAATCTTTGCTCTTGAATCCTTTATGACCTCTTTATTTTCTTTATTCACTAACTCCAATACAAATATCTCCTTACATACAGATCAGATTAACATGAAATTTTCTCCTTCTTCATCCAAGTATAATATTGATTCATAAAATATAATTCTTTTGAGATAAAGAATCAGAAAGATTTTGGACGTTGTAATCTGGCCGAACTGAGTACTCTTGCTTCTTTGGCCTGAATGACCATTGACTCTTCCACTATTGATATCTCCCTCTAGAAAACTTAGATCGAGAATTGGTTTGATAAGTAAGAAAATACCCTTACATATCTATATTTTTACATTAAGTTATCCTTATAAACTTTCATTCTATTAAGTTTTGGAGCCTAATTAATGCCCTACGATGAGTCGGTACATGATATATTGACTTCTCTTTCATTAAGGGCAGTTTGGGAATTTTACTCTTGTAATGCGGTTGCCCTAATTTTCTCTTTATAATGGGCGGGGGGTGGGAGCGCCGCAATTAGGATTTTATCATTCATCCGAGGAGCATCAGTTGCAGCCAAGAGAGGTTAGAAAAAATAACACCTATAAGTGTGTGAGATCTCTCTAGTAAACTATTTCATCGTCATACTAGATTACTGCAACAGTGGAAGACAGTATGTAGTCTCACCTTGAGGCAAAAATTTTTAAATCTTGTTGTCTTTTTTGTGTTTTATTTTTCCTTCTTCTGCATTTATTATTATTACTCTCGTTAGTTTGAAATTAGGGTGTTCAATTCCTAACAAGTGGTATTAGAGCTTTGGTTCGTGATTGAGAGCAATGGTTGGCGGAGAAGGATCGACACTTGGAATCAACAAGTTTGATGGTATGGATTTTGCGTTCTAGAGGATGCAGATCAAAACACTGTAGTCACCACTTTTGGATATGAAACCAGAAGGTGTGAAAGATGATGAGTGGAATCTCCTTGATAGACAGGTGTTGGGAGTAGTCTTGTTAACATTATCGAAGAACGTTGCTCATAATGCAGCATTGTAAAAAACCACTACGGGGATGATGAAGATTCTATCGGATATGTATGAGAAGCCTTCTGCAAATATTAAGGTACATCTCATGAAACAAGTTTTCAATTTAAAGATAACAGAAAATACATCAACGACAATGCATTTGAATGAATTTAGCACAATTGTCAATCAATTGATCTCGGTTCAGATTAAATTTGATGATGAGGTTTGTGCTTTAATTCTTTTGGTGTCTCCGCCAAATTGTTGGGAACCTATGAGAGATGCGGTCAGCAACTCTATAGGCAACGGAAATTTGATCTTTAATGATGTTTGGGATATTATTCTTGCAGAGGAAGTTTGTAGAAAGGACTCCGAAGAATCGTCAATATCTAATTCTATCCTAAATGTCGATACTAGGGATAGGAATTTTGAGAGGAACTCCAACAAGGGTAACGGCAGAGGGAAGTCAAGGAATGGAAGGGAAGTCAAGGAATGGAAGAAGCAAGTCCAAATTCAGAAGGAAGATGGAGTGTTGGAATTGTGGCAAGTCTAGTTACATAAATAAGAACTGCAGAGCACCGAAGAGGGATGAAAAGAAAAGTGATGTTGTAAATATGGTGGCTGAAGAAGTAAAAGATGTTTTACTCTTGTCGGTTGATAGTCCTATTGACTCTTGGGTGTTAGATTCAGGAGCATCTTTTCACACCACTCTTCACAGTGAGATCATAGAGAATTATGTTGTTGGAGATCATAGGAAGGTATATCTTGCTGATGGAGAACCTTTGGATATTGTCTGTATTGGGAACGTCAATTTGAGGAAGTCAAAAGGGTCAGTGTGGAAAATTCACAAGGTGAGACGTGTACCAAAACTGATGCATAATCTGATCTCAGTAGGGTAGCTTGATGATGAGGGACAAAATGTGACTTTTAATGGTACTTTCTAGACAGTCACTAAGGGAGCCATGGTTGTTGCATGAGGAGTAAAAACTGGAAATGTTTACATCACTTTCAGTTGCAGAGACATGGTTGCAGTTGGTGATTCTATTACTGATTCTGATTTGTGGCTCGGTCACATGAGTGAGAAGGGAATGAAAGCGTTTCAGTCCAAATGGAATTTACCGTGGTTGACAACTATAAACAACAATTTGTGTGAAATTTGTATTTTCAGCAAGCGGAAAAGGGTTAGCTTTTCTAAGTTTGAAAATAAGCAAAAGACAACAAAATTGGAGTTGGTTCACATTGATGTGTGGGGGCCTTCGATTGTTACCTCCCTTGGTGGTTCAACTTCCTATGTGACATTTATTGATGATGCAAGCAGAAAGGTATGGGTTTATTTCATGAAAAAAAAAATTGATGTCTTTGATACATTCAAGAGATGGGGAGCAATGGTTAAGAATGAGACATATTTGAAGGTAAAGTGTTTGCAGTCAGATAATGGGGAAGAATACATAGATGGTGATTTCAAGCGGTACTGTATTAATAATGAAATCAAGATGAACAAGACAATTCCTGGAAAATATCAACAGAATGGTGTAGCTGAGAGGATAAAAAGGACCTTGAACGAGCGTGCAAGGAGAATGAGATTACATGCAGGATTGCCAAAGATGTTCTGGTCTAAGGCTATTAGCATCGTTGCCTATTTGATCAAGAGATGGGGAGCAATGGTTAAGAATGAGACATATTTGAAGGTAAAGTGTTTGCAGTCAGATAATGGGGAAGAATACATAGATGGTGATTTCAACCGGTACTGTATTAATAATGAAATCAAGATGAACAAGACAATTCCTGGAAAATATCAACAGAATGGTGTAGCTGAGAGGATAAAAAGGACCTTGAACGAGCGTGCAAGGAGAATGAGATTACATGCAGGATTGCCAAAGATGTTCTGGTCTAAGGCTATTAGCATCGTTGCCTATTTGATCAATAGAGGTCCTTCAACACCATTGGATTGCAAAATACCAAAAGAGGTCTGGAGCAGCAAAGAGGTAAATATTTATTTCTTGAAAGTTTTTTGTTGTGTTTCTTATATTCGTATTGATTCTGCCGTTAGAAGTAAACTTGATGCTAAATCTAAGATATGTTTCTTTATTGTCTATGGTGGTACCGAGTTTGGTTCTCGCTTCTGGGATGACCAAAGTCGTAAGGTTATCAGGAGTAAGGATATTATGATCTTCAATGAAGGTGCCTTGTACAAAGACAGGTTGAGAACAGAGTCTGAGGGCACAAATGATGAATCCAAAAAGTCAGAAGTGATTCAGTTGAGAGATCTTCCAGTTATTGAGATGGAGAATATTGCTCAAGAAGACCAGGAAAACATACCCCTAGAAGTAAATCAGAACATTCCTGTGACTGAAATCAGAAGATCTGCCAGAACTAGCAAACCACCACAAAGGTACTCCCCTGCACTGAATTATATTATGTTGACTGATAAAGGTGAACTAGAGAGTTATGAGGAAACTGTACAAGTTGATGAATAAAAAAGCGGGAGTTGGCCATGCAAGATGAGATTGATTCACTATTATCCAATCAGACATGGCAATTGACCGAGCTACCAAAAGGGGAAGAAGGCCTTGCGAATAAATGGATGTACCGAATAAAAGATGAACATGATGGAAGCAAGCAGTACAAGGCAAGACTGGTTGTAAAGGGCTTTAAACAAAAGAAGGCATTAACTACACTAAGATTTTCTCTAAAATTGGCTACTATTATAACAATGTTTGGAATAGTGGCTAATGAAGACTTACACTTAGAGCAATTGAATGTAAATACAACTTTTCTTCATGGTGATTTGGAGGAAGAAGTTGACATGATGCAGTCATAGGGTTTCAAAGCACAAAGAAAGGACAAAATAGTGTGCAAACTTCAAAAGAGCTCGTATGGTCTTATATAAGCTCCAAGACAATGGTATAAAAAATTTGACTCCTTTATGAGTAGTAATGGTTTCTTGAGGTGCCACTTATATGTGAAGAAGCTTGATGACTCTACATCATTCTACTGTTATATGTTGATGACATCTTGATAGCAGGCGCTTGCAAACAGGAAATAGATAAGTTGAAAAGGGAGTTGTCCAAGAAGTTTGCAATGAAGGATTTGGGTGCTGCAAAACAAATCCTTGGGATGAGGATTACTAGGGACATTGATGTCTTGAAACTATCACAAGAAGAATAAGTGAAGAAGGTGATGAGCAGATTTAACATGAATAATGCAAAACCAATGAGTACTCTTTTGGGGGGGTTAGTCCACAATGAACTTGAATTGAAGTGAAGAATTGAATTGAACTTAAATGAATTGATTCAACTTCAACTCATCCTTGGGTGTTAGTGCAGACGAGTTCAAGTGCACTGGAAAACAGATTCCAATGTTAGTGCCCCCAAATGAAAAGTATAATATAAACAAGAGAATGAGTAACCATTTATAATATACTTAAATAGAACATATACCTAAATAGATAATTAACCAAAATAAACATGGTTACTACACTTATAAGTGATTTAATGTGTAGTATTAAAATATGTTAATATCCTAATTAACGAAAAATTATATCATATCACTTAATGATTATAGTTTATTATAAATTAATACAATAATTACGTGTGACTAGAATAAATGATTAAAAATTAATAAAAAAAAGTAAAAAATAACAGAAGTGCATATAATATATAAATAAATGATTTTTTAATAACATAAGAAATATTTTAACATTAAAACTCACTAATTTAAAAAATAAATATATTTATCAATATCATAATATATATTTTTATGTATTAATAATTAATAATATATTATCACAAATTTAAAATCATTGGTTTAATTAATTATAGCAATGGGATAATTAAACCAAAAAAATTTATCAAATATTTATTTTAAAAATACTATAATTATGAATATTAAATCTCTAATTTAATATAGTAATTATAAAATAAATATATTAATTAAATAAATAAATTATTTTATAAATAAAAATATAAATTATTATTCTTATTATGATGGTTTAATTTTTCCTTAACTTAGGAAAAATTAAACCATCGTCTTCCTCACGGCGCGCGTCGTCTTCCTCAGCCGCGGGCCAGCGGGCAACGATGACGGCAACGGGCCATGGCGATAGAGGCGGCGCTCCAACAGTACACCGTGAATGAGAAGAGAGGGAGGTCGAGAGAGAAGAGAAGCCGGCCTCTCGTGCTCTGCGACAGAGGTCGATAGGGGGGGGGGGAGGGAGCAGAGAGAGTGAAGATGAGAGGAATAAGATGGGGCGAAAAAAATCGTCCGGAGACGAAGGCCGAGGGAGAGGGAGAGGAGAATAGCGAATGACGATAATTTTTTCCTTTCGAAGGGGTGGGGGGGGAGAATCAACACGCATCACGCTAGGAAAGTGGTTGATTCGCAAAATAGGTATGAAACAACTTTCCCCCGTTTTTACCTAAGTGAATGAAATGGTGTAATCTCACTTCAATTCGATTTTTTCTACACTAACACCATTATTTGATGAACTAGGTAATGCGGGGGGAATTCATTCCACTTCATTTTGGACTAACCCCCCTTGGCTAGTCACTTTAGGCTATCTAAGGAGCAGTTACTTTCTACATAGCAAGTGTGAGCCTACATGGCCAATGTGTCTTGTGCTTCTGCTATTGGCAATCTCATATATGTCTTGTGTTGGAAGATGGGTTCCAACCCATATGACCAAGGAAAACCCACATATCTAAAAGTATTATAAGATGAGTCACACAACCAATGAATGCCCACAAGATGGGCCCAAACCCATAATAATTAGGACCCACCATGATTACCACGAGTTGGCGTCCTTATCATATAAGTTGGAAGATCAAGAAGGACTCACAAAGGCATTTTTATCTTATGGTCACATCCTAGAAGAGTTCTAGTTTGAGTTATGTTTGTCTTTTATCTATATTGAGTTATTTAATTATGTTAGGACTTATCTTTAAGTGTTAGAGTTTTGGTGTAATTGGGACAAATATAGTTTTATTGTAATTGGACTTTATTGCTTTCCTCTATTATAAATGGAGATATATGTACTCTGATTATAATAAGTTAAAAATTCAATGAAGTATTTCACTTTTTCATAAATTCAACATGGTATCAGAGCAGGTTCTATGAGTTGACGTGGTCAACCCACAAAGGTAACGTGATCATTTTCTCTAAACTCTAAACCCTAAGTCTAGGTTTGTAGTTTTTTTTTTCAGTCCTTACACCCATAGTTTTCTTTGCTTTTTTCACCTCTATAATAAGATTTTCATATTATAAATTATATATTGAAGGAATGATATTTGAGTCTAATTTCCAAGGAAAAACTATTTTTTCCAATCTGAGTTATCTACGGAGAGATATATTTACTTTAATGAGCGAAGGTCAGATTGTAAAAGGTTTAAGCAGCACCAGAAAGCTTTAGCTTCCAAGGTATTTTATGCTTACAAGAACTAGACTTTATATGGAGAAATATATATTAAAAAAAATATATGTAAGTATATTCATTTAAATATTCGATCAATTTTTTATCTGTGTTATCTATAAAGAGAAATCGATATTGGAAACAACAAATGTCAAATTGCAAAAGAGGTTCGACCAGCAACAAAAACCTTCAACTTCCTAGATATTTTATGCTATTAAGAAAGAGACTTTATATAGAGAATTATATATCAAAATAAAAATATGTAAGTCTATTTTCTTACCTATTCTACCAATTCTCTGTATGAATTTTTTATTAGTAGATATTGAGCTTGGAAGTATCAATGGTCATGCTGGAAAAAAAGGAGAAGCAGTGCTTACTTCGGCCAGATGACAGAGACTGAAATCTATCAGATTATTTATTTTTTGATAATTAAATTTAATGAAGATAATTTATACTTGGATTAAATTTATTTAAGTCTGTTTTCAAAAGGATAAAATTTCATGTCAATCTAATCTATATTTGAATATATATTCGCATTGGAAAAATCAAAGGTCATGCTAGTATTCTGTTATATTGAAAAATCCGAATTTATGCCATTTGTTTTGCATCACTATTTGAGTTGCTATATCAGGAAAATATCTCACTTCTCCCTGATTTAAGGGCTTATTACTACATCTCTGTTATTTGGTCTTATTGCTACATCTATGATATTTGGTTCAAGTTGGGATCATTGCCATTACATCCCAGCTTGAGGGGGAGAAGTATAAGAAGTATAAGAAAGAGGTATTTTATTCCATATGTTGTGTATAAGTTCATGTGACCAAAATATTCAAGAAATGAGGAGCACAAAAGAAGAAGCTTATGCATCTAAGAAAAAATATTTATATCGGATTATGATTATTTTATGGGTCCTTCTACAAGGTTTATTATTTTGGTTCGTGTTACATTTACAGCTGCTGCTATTATGTCTCTTTAGATGAGACATTATTATTGAAGAAGAGGTGGTCTCAGTACCTTTTCTCATACCATAATTTATTTGACTCTAAAAAATATCACGATTGGAACACCATGAGAGTCGATGCTCGGATTGGGACACCATAATAAATTTAACTCTCAAAACTATCACGGTTGGGATACAATGAGAGTCGGTGTTTGGATTGAGACACCATTATAATAATAAACCTACACCTCCCCCCCCCCCCCCCCCCACCCACCCCACCCGTAATGGCCTTTATTTCTCCTACCACTTGAGTGTCGTTGTCCTGTGGAGGGACACGGTGGCGGACACTTCAGAGCAATGCTGATAGACACACTACCTACAGAAGATGGATTGTGCCCTACATCCAACATTAGGAATGAAGTATGGAGCAATGTCTTACCGGCTAGGAGTGTTTTTTACTCTCACTTATATTGTGCCAGCAAAGCCTCAAGGAAGGACGCAACAGCATGAGGGGGAGTGTTGGAAGATGAAGGCATATTGGAAGATGTGCCATTTTATACAAAAAGATTCAATACATCATTTGCCACAAGTTGGGAGTTCATGATGTTCTCTCACCCCCAACTTGAGGGGGAGTGTTGGAAGATGGGCTCCAGCCGATATGACAAAGGAAGGCCCACATATCTAAGAGTATTATATGATGGGCTACACTACCAAGGAAGGTCCACAAGATGGGCCCAAGCCCATAAGAAGTAAGAACCACCATGATTACCACGAACTGGCATCCTTATCAGTTGGAACATCAAGAACGACTCACAAGGCATTTTTATCTTATGGTCACGTCCTAGAAGAGTTCTAGTTTTAGTTATATTTGTCTTTTATAAATATTGAGTTATTTAATTATGCTAGGACTTATCTTTAAGTGTTAGAGTTTGGGTGTAATTGGGACAAAAGTAGTTTTATTGTAATTGGACTCTACTACCTCCTCTATTATAAATAGAGGTACATGTACTCTGATTATAATAAGTTAATAAGTCAATGAAATATTTCTCTTTTCATAAATTCAACACTATGGTGTGCACTAGACCAGACATAGCTCATGCAGTGGGAGTTGTGAGAAGATATATAAGTAATTCGGGTAAACAACATTGGGAAGCAGTGAAGTGGATTCTCAGGTATTTCAAAGGCACTATAGACTCAGCCTTATATTTCAGAAAGTTAGACTTGGGATTACAGGGTTATGTAGATGCTAACATGGCTGGAGACATTGATGGCAGGAAGAGTACCACTGGATATGTATACACATTGGGTGGTACAACAATTAGTTGGGTCTTTAAGTTGTAGAGGATAATTACTCTTTCCACTATTGAGGCAAAATATATCGTTGTGACAAAAGCCAACAAAGAGATGGTATGGCTGCAGTTGTTCTGGGAAGAATTAGGTCTCAAACATGGGAAGAATGTGTTGTATTGTGATAGTCAGAGTGTTATTCATTTAGCAAAGAACCATATTTATCATGCCAGAACAAAACAAAGACAGGTGCGTTATGACTTCATTAGTTTGGCTCTTGAAGATGAAGTATTAGCACTTGAGAAGATTCAAGGGAGCCGAAATTCGGTTTATATGTTGACAAAGACTGTTATGATTGAGAAACTGAAGTTTTGTGCAACTTCAATTGGGCTTTTCTCTGAGGATTGAGAAGTTGTTGTTGATGTAGAGGAGATATTGATGATAGATTAGTCTCCAAGTGGGAGATTGTTAAGTTGTGGAGCCTAATTAACTCCCTAAGATGAGTCAGTACACGATATATTGACTGTTGTTTTATTAAGGGTAGTTTAAGAATTTCACTCTGTTAAAGCGGTTGCCCTATTTTTCCAGCATGACCATTTTACTTCTCGTCCCATATTGAAGATAGGCTCAAGCCCACACGACCAAGGAAGGCCAACATATCTAAGAGTATTGTAAGATGGGCACAAACCCATAAGAAGTAGGATCCACCATGATTACCACGAGCCGACATCCTTATCATAAAAGTGGGAAGATCAAGTGGGACTCACAAAGATAACCACAAGTTGGTTGGAAGATCAAAAAGGACTCACAAAGATAACCACAAGCTGGTTAGAAGATCAAGTGAGACCCACAAAGATAGCCACGAGTTGGCATCTTTATCTTATGGTCACGTCCTCCTAGAAGAGTTCTAGTTTGAGTTATATTGTCTTCTATTTATATTGAGTTATTTAATTATGCTAGGACTTATCTTTAAGTGTTAGAGTTTGGGTGTAATTAGGATAAATGTAGTTTTATTGTAGTTTGACTCTACTACTTCCTCTATTATAAATAGAGGTTCATGTACTCTAATTATAATAAGTCAATGAAGTATTTCTCTTTTCCATAAATCCAACACTCTTTATAATTGGGAGGGGAGGGGGGGGGCGGCATTTCAAGGTTAGAGAAAAAAAATACTTGTAAGTGTGTGTGATCTCTCTTGTAAACTATTTCATCTTCATAGTGGATTACCGCAGCAGCGAAAGACAGGACATAGTCTCAACTTGAGGTGAACTTATATAAATCTTGTTATCTTTTTCGTGTTTGATTTTTCCTTCTTCTGCATTTATTATTATTGCTCTCGTTAGTTTGGAATTATGGCATTTAATTCTTAACACATTCTTTATGATATAAAATGCCTCCAAAATTGAAGCTTTCTACTACTACTCGAACCTCTTTTGCAGTCAAATTTTTGCTAATTCAAATATCAATTTCTCCATGTAGAAAACTCTGATTACAATTAAACTACCTTTGTTCTAGTTACACCCAAAGTTAAACTCTAAAAGATAAGTCCTAGAATAATTAAACAAATAAACATAAATAAAAGATTAACATAACTAAAATACTGTTAACTAAGACTCTTCTGTGAGACCTCCAGTGAGACTCATATAAGACTCCACCATATTAATTATGGTTTTGTGAGACTTCTTACTATGAGAGTCATGTATGACTCTTTCATATCTGCTCTTTAACAAAATGATTTTCAAGCCAAGGTTTTCTAACAAAGACATGCTCAAAAAACTTGGATAAACATCATGTTTGACCTAATCTAAAGTCGTTCCACACCTCTCCTCTACCTCTCCTCTACCTCTCCTCAATATTGGTACACCCAACATGTCTTCCTCCTCTCAACCCCATATTGGTTATGTTGTTCCCTATTATGCACACAATAAAATTATTAAGTTATTTAGAGTCTAATTAATTGTTTTTGTTTACTTTACTTTATTTTATTTTAGTTAAAGAATTAATAGGCCACATGGGCATTTTTGTAATATTTTATTTTGAACCATATAAGGGTGAACCCTATTTAAGGGGCAAGAGTAATGAGAAAAAGGCAAGTATTGATTTAGCTTAAACAAGGGTTTTAAGTTCTCCTCAATGAGCTCAGAGGTGTGCATTCTCCTCAAAGAATCTAGGGTTTTCAAGCTTCCCTTCGGCTTGATTTTCGTCTTTCTCTTCTTCCTCCCTATGAATCCCTGTGTCAGATCCGGGACCGTAACAACTGGTATCAAAGTGGGAACAAAATGATGGATTCTTTAACCCGAGAGAAAATACTTGTCATGCTCTAGGATTTACGCACAACAGCAAGTAAGATGTATCAAGATGTGCACACCCTGGTATGTGAGATGCAACAAGATATGCATCAATCTTCCATTAAAATGTCGGAGGAATGGTCTGCAATTGAAAGGCATCTCGCTGCCGCAAAAAAGAAGGTCATACAACCTAAAATTGCTCGAGTAGACGCTATTTCAAACAGGAAGAAAGGCCATGGGCCAAAAAATTTCAACATCTCCGAGCAGGGAAGTCTAGCGATAGGCCAGAAAAATTCAATATCCTGAGGATGGAAATCAAACGGCGGGGACTCAGAAATATCAAAATCAAAGGGGTATTCAGCTCAACCCTTGTCAGAAAGTCCTTATTTGGGTCCGGCATCAATCCCCTTCTCATGGGAAGAAACACGTCTCCCAGAACAAGAGACAAAAAAAATATGGGAGACCTCTGTCTCAGAAAGCTCCCAGTGGTGAAGCCCCAAAGGGCTATTATTCACCACCGGAAAAAGAGGAAGCTCAGTCAAACAAAATTCCGGTGGGCTTTGGCTTCAGGATGACATTTCTCACTATCAATCTCAATCTCGATCTCGGTAGTCCAGCGGAAAACAAACTTCGAAAAAATTTGGGGTAAACTTCTGAGACAAATTTCTCCAAATTTCGTCTTCTCTTTTCTCAAATCTGTTGATGTTTTACAAAATACTGTATGGGTGAGGTTTTATTTTTCTATTGCTGAGTACAGCAGCAGTGAGTTTATTATTTAACAATTTGGTAATGTTGGGCTTAATTTTTTGGGTCCCATGTATGCTGCTCGGGCCCAATTCGTGGAAAATTTTCAATTCGGTGGGAGTTCTGGATATGAGAAGGTAGCCAACATCGGAAAAACGTGAGATGAATTTTTTTTGGGGATTCCAGGAATGCTAAAAAAATTTCTTGGGGTGTTTTGTTTTTCTGTTGATGCGAACAGCACCTATGCGACTATTCTTGGTCAAATTGAAAACATTGTGCGTATTTTTTTGGGTGACATGTATGTTGTTCGGCCATTGTTCGTGTCATTTCTTCCACCAAGTGTGAGTTTTGGAGCTGAATTTTTTTTGGGTATTCCGGGAATGGTTGACAAAATTCTATGGGGATGAATTATTTTTCTATGGCTGGGTTGAACAGTAGGACGAATTGTCCACTTGCTGCTATGGCAGTGCAGAACGGGGCTCCAAAGCAGTAATGACAAACTGATTTTTGAGAAATTGTTGGCAGATAGGGAGACTCTCAAGGATGAAAGTTCTCTTGGCCATAATTTGCATGTAATGCTGGGGGAAGGGTCGAGCGGTGTATGTTCCAGTATTATGGAAGTTGATCCTACTTTAGCAGCCAATGAGCAAATGACCAATGGAAACACATTAGCAGTGAATTGTGGGTTTGAAACTCTTTGTGGTGGAACAAGTCCTGCTAGACAAACTAGGCAATTTGTGTGTAAAGAAGCACAATACACTGGAAGAAATGTGGAGAACTAGATTGCTATGCTTAGCAGTTTGGTTTTTCTGGAAATGGTGGAAAATATGTTGTGGGGGATGATTTTTATTACTGCTGCTGAGATAAAAATTACATGATGGGCGGCGACTGAACATAGTATAAGTGATGCTGCTAAGGCACTACAGCAACCAGTGGTGACAATAATGGCACTGCTGAAAACAGTGCTGACAGTTCTGAGAGTAGAACCAGCAATGACTTATGAAGTCCATGATATCAACATAATTGCTCGCTGTTTGGATCACTGGGGAATTATCAACTATATGGCTGCACCTTTACAACCTCCGAGGTTGTGGGTCCAGTTATCCAAGAAGAGGCAAATGGGGCCCTTCAGGTTTCTTATGTTGCATTGAAATCCATTGATAGTTTGATCCATTTTGACAAGCCAAAAAGCATATATCTGTTGGAAGATGTGTATTTTGTGCCCTTAGTGCGTGTGGATGTTGGAGCTTATGACTTAGATGTATTGCTTTTTGAAGCCTTGGAGAATTATAATGACAATTGTAATGATATTGCAGATCCTATTTTCACAAAAACAAAAGCACAATGCATTCTACACATCATTCGTCTACCCATGGAAGATGGTTTATTGGAAAACATTGAACTTCCTATTTCATCTAATGTCTCTAGTGATTCCAAAAATTCATTGTCAAATGGTAACTACGATATTCAAGGGACTTGTTCAAAAGTCCTTGATTATGGAAACAGAATCCCGTTGGAAAGCTCTGGGAATCCAATCATGGCTCTGGTAGCATTTTTGGCATCTGCAATGGGACCCCGAGTTGTTGTTGCTTATGCACATGCATTTTTAACATCACTGTCACAAAATGACAGCCACGGACACAGTGTTGTTGTAGCAGTGGAGAAAATAGTGCTGCCAGACAGCCAAGAAAATAGAGTTGTTGTGACAGTGCAGCAACCAATGTGGAAAACAGTGGCAATGCAGCATGAAACAGACGACGCTACTGGTTTTCTAGCCCATGTTGGCCTGAGAGTTTGCAGGATGCAAGCATTCTATGCTATTTTTTCATAAATGGTGTCAATGAGAACTATGAAACAGCAAGGATCTTCTAGCCTTTAGGTTGTTACCTCTGTTGCTACAGTTATACAAGTTGGCTTCGATGACATCGAACTTGGAGTTGGATTAGATTCGTTGACCAAATCCTATGGCATGGGAAGGCTCAATCCACCCTAAGCTAAAGAATTTCTAGCAAGCTCCAAATTCTTTTCCTCTAGGCATTATTTCTGAATATGTTCCTCATCGAATTGGTGTTACCAGGTAGGAGCAAGACCACTCTGCTATTCTCTCCCATCAGCAAGCTGTTGCAGCAACTGCATCAGTGGCGACAAAGATCATTGGCACTAAAAATCAGGAAGAGAAAATTGTTGTGCTTTCTGTGGATGATGGTTCCTGTCATAATGCATTTTTGTCCGACCATGCTAAGCTGAAGACTGTTTTCAAGAAGGATGGCACAACCACTACTGGTAACTTGAGCCAAGTAAGAGATGGTGCTGGTGCAATCCTCTTTATGAGAAGCTTAGTTACATAACAGAAAGCATTACCAATTCTTGGTGTATTCAGGAATTTTACTGTTGTTAGTGTGGACCCTTCTATAATGGGCCTAGGTCCACCTGTTGCAATTTTTGTTGCGGTGAAGCCGTTGTATGAGGAAGTAGTTCCTGCATTTGATGTTATGGTGCTTAACTGTATTGGGTTGTGTTATAGCAAGTGATACCAGTAGGGTTGGCAAAAAAAAAAAAAAATTCTTCTCGAGTGAGAGCTCGGGTGGAATGCTCCAGTTTTGTCATCCAGAGGGCTACCGCAGATATTGCGGATGCTACTTGGGAACAGGTGGAGACGTCGACAAGGGCAAACAAACCTTACCTTCGAGCTTGAGGACAAGCTCTTTCTCCCAGGGGGTGTAATGTTATGCACGCAATAATATTATTAAGTTATTTGGAGTCTAATTAATTATTATTTTTACTTTATTTTATTGCAGTTAAAGAATAAATAGGCCATAAGGGCAGTTTTGTAATATTTTATTTTGAACCTTGTAAGGGTGAACCCTATTTAAGGGGTAAGAGTAATAAGAAAAAGGTAAGTATTGATTTAGCGTAAACAAGGGCTTTGATTTCTCCTCAACGAGCTCAGGGGTGTATGTTCTCCTCAAATAACCTAGGGTTTTCAAACTTCCCTTCGGCTTGATTTTCGTCTTTCTCTTCTTTCTCCCTATGAATCCCTATGTCAGATCTGGGACCGTAACATTCCCTTCCTCTCAACATTTTGAAAATCCAAAGCAAGGAAATGTATACCTCCAAAGTCTCAACCCCATTTCACATCTCTTATTTTCTCTCTCTCGATTGTGTTAAGGTTTAACTAACAAAAACCAAGTCCTCAATGCTTTTCTTCTATTACTTCTTTTTCTGATTTTCATTAGAATAATTCATGAATTTGATCAGACAGAAATACAAGAAGTTAGAGAAGGTGGGGGATGGGACATATAGGACGGTGTACAAGGCCCAAGACTAGATAACCAAATAACTCATGGCCCTTAAGAAAACTCGCCTTGAAATAAAAGAGGAAGGTTTCCCTCTTGCAAATACTTTCACAGAGCGTTAATGTCAACCGGTGCAACTTTGTTTTCCTTGGTTGTTGCTTTTGTAGATTGCTCACCATAGAGCATATTGAAAAGAATGGGAAGACCCTTTTGTACTTTATTTTTCTTGGTTGTGAGTTTGCAGATTGCTCTGCATTGAGCATATAAAAAAGAATGGGAAGCCCATTTTGCACTTGGTTTTCGAGAATCATGCTCAGCTCTAGCAGTAATGGAGAACTGACATAAGTGCCAGAAAACCGACCTGCTGTCCATTATAAATGCAGTGTTGTGGGATGGGACCAAAAGATACCAAATAGAGGTAAAGCTGGAAGATTTGACAGATATATGCATAGAACTTGGTGAAGTTCCAGCAAAGCCTACATCCATCCATTTGTAAACCTACATAAGCAAAAGGCCAAGCTTTCCCATCTTTCAGAACTTTCAAGAAGCATAAACTGACACACGGAAAAGGATTGACATTATAGAGAATTTGTCGTAGCCCTTTGTAGTAGTGTTTTTATGAAGGCCACTTTCTCATAAAGCTCCAAACATCAAAGCTTGTCCTTTCTTAGAATAAGAACAGAACTGTAATTTAAATTTTGTACTACTTGATTTAAATTTTTACATATAATTTCTCTGTAAGGTACTAATAGGGTTTAATACTAAATTTTTCTTAGAAATGTATATCCTAACAAAAGCATTTGTAGCTCTGAGTGGGATATAAATTTCCAACCAAGAGTGCCTTATGTTTCACTTGACATTAAGTTTCCTCTAGACGATAATAGCAAACAAATAAATTTCACACCTAACCTCGACTGATCCACCATCATCCCTGACTCTCCAACCTCTGATTGTTCTACAATCGATCAATCCCCCCATTACGTTGAAAAGGAGCTCGCTACTATGAAACCCTCATCATCTCTTTTATTTCGCGTTGATTACAATTTTGGCATCCATCTTCTAGACCCTGAGCTTCCACACATAAAACTAGATGCAAAGCTTAGCATCCAACACTACTGACCTTCTTCTTGTTGTCCTTTTTTTATTTATTTGATGCAAGATAATAGCTTTGATTAGGTGTGGCGGCATTTGATCACTTTTGCTTCTTTTGATGGAGCTCTAAGGGTGGACCTTTAATTGGTTTAAAACATGCATTAACCAGTCACCGGTAGTCACTTTATAAATTTTAAAATAGACTGAATGCTTTACATAACACCCTGCATAAAGTGTGCATATTCTAGTTCAAATTTTGAAAAGATTTGGAGCACTATTGGCCTTCTAGGTTCTCTTCTTCTATTGATCTTTAGTGAAATAATGAAGTAAAGAAGATTGAAAGAGAGGAAGAGAGAAAGTGTTACGGTCCCGGATCTGACACATGGATTCATAGGGAGGAAGAAGAGAAAGACAAAAATCAAACCGAAGGGAAGCTTGAAAACCCTAGGTTCTTTCAGCAGAACGCACACCCCTGAGCTCGTTGAGGAAAACTCAAAACCCTTGTTCACGCTAAACCAATGCTTGTCTTTTCTCATTACTCTTATTCCTTAAATAGGGTTCACCCTTACAAGATTCAAGATAAAATATTACAAAAGGCCCCTATGGCCTATTAATTCTTTAACTGAAATAAAATAAAGTAAATTAAAGAAAAAAGATTAATTAGACTCTTAATAATGTTATTGTGTGCATAACATTACACCCCCCTGGAAGAAAGAATTTGTCCTCAAGCTCGAAGGTAGGGTTTGCTTGCCCGTGCTGACGTTTCCACCTGTTCCCAAGTAGCATTTATGGTATTTGTGTCAGCCCTCTGGACGACAAAACTAGAGCATTCCACCCGAGATTTTTTTTTTTTTTTACACTGCCAACATCGCTAGCTGTAGCACACCCCAATACGGTAAAGCACCATGACATGGAATGCATGAACTACTTCCTCAGACAGCACCTTCACTGCAGTAGAAATTGTGACAGGTTGATCTATGCCCATTACAGAAGAGTCCACACCAACAACAGTAAAATTGTTGAATACTCCAAGAAATGGTAATGCCTTCTACTCTGCAACTGAACTTCTCATAAAGAGGATTGCACCAGCACCATCACCATCACCTACTTGGCTCGAGTTACCAGTAGTGATTGTGCCATCCTTCTTGACAACCATCATCCACGTAGCCCAGTCAGACACAAATGCATTATGAAGGCAACCATCATCCACAGAAAGCACAACATTTTTGTCCTCCTGATTTTTAGTGTCAATGATCTTTGTAGCCACTGATGTAATTGTTGCAGCAGCTTGGTTATGGGAGAGAATAGTAGAGTGGTTTTGATCTTTCCTGGTGAGACACCAAATCAATGAGGAACATATTCAAAAGTAAATATCAGCATCATCTTGGGCTCAAGAGCTCCACTAATGGTACATGCAGTAAGAACAGAATTTATTTTTGTTGTTGTCCCTATCCAGCCAAAATTAGCTACATCCTGTAGAGGAGTATCTGTTGTGCCCACAACAACAGATAATTGTGCGCCATAAGTCACTACTGCTACTACTCGCAGAATTATCAGCACTGTTTTCAGCAGTGGCACTGTTGGCAACACTGTGTTTTGCAGTGTCAAAATAGCGTCGTACAATCCAGCAATGCATTGGATTGAGCTAGAACAATAGGTGGAACTTCCATTCTTCCAATAAACACTGATGGACCTATCAGTATTTTGTTTTTTAACTTGTGTTCACAAATCTGAATAGCAGTAATCACTGCAGCATGTCCCTGATTCTCATGAGCTATAGATGCACCCTGTGATTCATTTTCATTTTCTACATATTCTAGGTGTTGCTCATCTTCGTCACTTCTAACCAGTTTTATTTTTTTCTGTTGACTCCATTTCTGCATTGCCGCAGCAGTAACAAATTTAAAAATGGAAAATGGCTCTCCTATCCAACCCAAGAATGCAATAGCAGCAGAAATTGGAAATTGAGTCAGACTGTGCAACCCAACCACAGAAAAATCATTCATCCACAAGACCATTCCCAACACACCCAAAAAAAATTTATCTCCATTTTTTTCCACATTGGCTCCGTTCTCATGTTCAGAACTCCCACCGAATAGAAAATTTTCTACGAACAGGGCCTGAGCAACATACATATCATCCAAAAAATAAACACTTCAATCTTGTATTCAGAACTCCCACCGAACAGAAAAATTTCTACGAACAGGTCATGACCAACATACATGGGGCCCAAAAATTGCAGCACAACGTTGTCAATTTGACATAGAACAGGCTCACTGATGTTGTTCTCAGCGGAAGAAAAATAAAACAACACCCATTGAATTTTTTTTCCCTTTCTGGAGTCCCCAAAAGAATTTCATCTTGTATTGCAGACATTTCATCAAATCGTTGCAAGAATTTTCTTATCTTTCCGAAAGATTGAATGCAAATTTTAGGTCGCCAAGACTTACCCCAACAATTTTGAAAATTGGGTTCCCTCTGTTCTGTTGAGATGTAGATTGAGAGTGAGAGTTGGTGTCCGAAAGCCAAATCCTACCGGAATTTTGTCTGACGGAGCCTCCTCTTTCTCTGGTGGTGAACAACAGGATGTCATGGCTTCTCCATTTGGGGATTTTCCGTCTCATGGTCTGAGAAGTGTTCTGGTTCTCGTGAGAAGGGGGTTGTTGATGCTGAACCCAAATCAGCCATTCCCGTGAGAGTCGTATCTTAGAAACATTTCCTGGTCGGAAGAGTTGTCGGAAATTTTTCCTTCTCCTATTCGGGAAGGAGATTTGCTTGTCTTGAGCACAAGTGGTTTGATTTCAGATTTTTTGAGTCCTTCTCGGAAATTTTCATGGTTCCCAGTTTCAGATTTGAGGTTGCACCCAAATCCTCCACAGCGACTTTGGATGGTGAATAGCAGGACGTCGTGGACGAGGATTTCCCTGCTTGGGAAATTTTTAATTTTTCTGGTTCATGGCCTGTCTTCCTGTCCTAGACAGCGTCTGTTAGACAATTTTGCTCCATGACCTTTCTCTCTACGTCATGGGAAAAATACTTCTCGAATGTGGCCCTTCATGCATCGCTGCCATTTGTATTTCTCTTTCGAGTTTGTCAAGTTTTTGCTTAAGAATTGGCAATTGTTCCAACTATTGCATGATTTGCGCAAACCTTCTCTCGTTTTCTAACTGCGCCTCTGCGTGCTCCCTCAGCCCTTTGATCAAGAACTCTAACTCCCCATTGCTGGAATTCCCCACGTTACGTAACTTTGATACAAAGTTGTTACGGTCCCGGATCTGACACATGGATTCGTAGGGAGGAAGAAGAGAAAGACGAAAATCAAACTGAATGGAAGCTTGAAAACCCTAGGTTCTTTTAGAAGAACTCACACCCCTGAGCTTGTTGAGGAGAAATTAAAACTCTTGTTTATGCTAAATCAATGCTTGTCTTTTCTCATTACTCTTACCCCTTAAATAGGGTTCAATCTTACAAGGTTCAAAAAAAAAAGTTACAAAAATACCCCTTTAGATAAAATATTACAAATATACCCATGTGGCCTATTAATTCTTTAACTGAAATAAAATAAAGTAAATTAAAGAAAAAAATTAATTAGACTCTTAATAATGTTATTGTGTGCATAACAGAAAGAAAGGGGGTGGCAGTAAGAGAGCCAATACTCACATGATTAGGGTTTTTGTTGACCCCTAGTCCATATTTATAGCTTAAACATGGGTATAAACACTAAAATACTCTCACTCACTACAACTCAATTACATCGTTATAGAGTTAAGTTGTGGAGCCTAATCAACGTCCTACGCTGAGTGGCGGGGGCTCCGCCCCCACACGCCTGGGAGGGGGGCTTCCCGCCCCCTTCCAAATCCCACGATGACCTTACCGCGAAGGTCAATCCACGAACCGACTCAGCGTAGGGAATTGATTAGGCTCCACAACTTAACGATCTCCCACTTGGAGACTAATTCATCATCAATATCTCATCTACAACGGCAACAACTTCTCAATCCTCAGAGAGAAGTTCAACTGAAGTTGAACACAACTTCGGTTTATGGATTGTAACAGTCTTTGTCAACATATCAGCCAAATTCTGACTCCCATGAATCTTTTCAAGTACTAATACTCCATCCTCAAGTCTCGATCTAATGAAGTGATAATGCAGCTGTATGTGCTTTGTTCTGGCATGATAAACAGGGTTCCTTGCTAAATGAATAGCACTCTGAATGTCACAATACAACACATTCTTCCCATGCTTGAGACATAATTTTTCCCAGAAAGACTGCGATCATACCATCTCTTTGTTGGCTTCAGTCAGGGTGACATATTCTGCCTCACTAGTGAAAAGAGCAACTATCTTTTGCAACTTAGAAACCCAATTAACTGATGTACCACCCAATGTGTATACATATCCAGTGGTACTTTTCCTGACACCAATATCTCTAGCCATGTCAGTATCTACATGACCTTGTAATCCCAATGTTGTTTACCCGGATTACTCATAAATCTGCTCACAACTCCCACTGCATGAGCTATGTCTGGTCTAGTGCACACCATGGCATACATGAGGCTGCCAATAGCATAAGCGTAAGGCACATTGGCCATGTAGGCTCTCTTCTACTTTGTAAAAGGTGACTGCTCCTTAGATAGCCTAAAGTTACTAGCCAAAGGAGTACTCACTAGTTTTGCATCGTTCATGTTGAACCTGCTCAGCACCTTCTTCATATATTCTTCTTGTGACAGTTTCAAGACATCAGTATCTCTAGTAATCCTCATCCCAAAGATTTGTTTTGCAGCACCCAAATCCTTCATTGCAAACTTCTTGGACAACTCCTATTTCAACTTATCTATTTCTTGTATGCAAGCACCTGTTATCAACATGTTATCAACATATAACAGTAATATGATATAGTAGTCATCAAACTTCTTCACATAACAACAATGATCTGCCTGGCACCTCAAAAAACCATTACTTCTTATAAAGGTGTCAAACTTCTTATACCATTATCTTGGAGCCTATTTAAGAGCATACAAGCTCCGTTGAAGTTTGCACACTATTTTCTCCTTTCCCTATGCTTTGAAACCCTGTGGCTGCATCATGTAAATTTCTTCCTCCAAATCACCATGAAGAAAGGCTATCTTTACATCCAACTTCTCTAAGTACAAGTCTTTAATTTCCAGTAGTCCAAATACTATTCTAATAGTAGTCAATTTCATTATTGGATATTGTCGGTATTGGTAATGTCAATTGGAGGATGTCAAACGGGTCAGTGTGGAAAATTCCCAAGGTGAGACATGTACCAAAACTTATGCGTAATCTGATCTCAGTAGAGCAACTTGATGATAAAGGTCATAATGTGACTTTTAATGGTGCTACCTGGAATATCACTAAGGGAGCCAAGGTTGTTGCATGAGGAGTTAAAATTGGAACTCTATTGAGGACTCGATAGCACAACGAGTCATCCAGTGGCGTTGTGGTCGAGTTGCTAACTCAATGAAGCAGCATTAGGCATTATATGTTTCATGTATTTCTTATTTCATGATTGGTAAGTAGGCGGTCCCACGAGGGCTGTATTATAATAATCTGTAACTTTTGAGCTCGAGCCCTTGTTTATGAGGGTATCGAGAGGGAAGGAAAAGGGGTAGAAAGAATTACGGGATCTGTGTTCTCCCTAAGGAACCAGGGTCGGCGTTCCCCTGGAACCCAAGGTGTAGACTCCCTTCGACGAGTCTAAATCCCTCTATTCCATCAACCCTTTCCTTCTCCTCTCTACCGAAATCCCTTCTCAACCCGATTTCTCACAAATCCGACATCATAGGGAGACCTGAGAGGTCTCGGTGACCTGGCTCTGCCTCAAAAACGATAAACGATCTCTCCCATAGACGAGTTACTCGGTCCATGGGTAGAGACCACAACATCTTGGTATCAGAGCAGGCCGACATGGGAGAGCCACCAAACAATAAAGATTGGAGATCTACCATGTGGGAAATGATACAATCCGAGCAGGATGAAACAAAAAGGCGTCTGACGATATTGATGGACAGCAGAGCTTCTCAGGTAAATGTTCAAATTCAACAAATAGCTTCTAAACTTGATGAATTGATGGGGGTAAGAAACCCCACACCTCGTGAAGGAGGGAGGAGCCTTGCGGCTGTGCAAGGCGACCACTTTGTTGGTCGAACAGACTAGACAGTGAATGGCACGAACTCAGGTTCTGGTGGTGGGACCATCCCGAGGTATACCAAGTTGGATTTTCCACTGTTTAAGGGATCTGAGGACCCCTTGATCTAGCTATATAGGTGCGAGAAATTTTTTTCACATCAAAGAACAGCTAAAAATGACAAAGTGGGGTTGGTTGCCTTCCACATGCTCGATGAAGCACAACTATGGGGCCACCAGTTAGAAATGGAAAATCCGAACCTAGACTGGGAAGAATTTAAAGAGTTGTGCACAATTCGGTTCAGCCTTCTACTCAGAACAATCCTTTAGGGGATTTATCCTATTGCACCAAACCGGCACAGTTGAACATTACCAGAAGGCTTTTCAGGAAAAATTAGCCAGTGTCGGTAAAGTAGTTCGGGTGGATCAACACGTGGGATTCTTTACTGCTGGATTATCAAAGTCTCTCAGGCTCAAGGTCGAGCTACTCATTCCCTCAAATTTGTCTCAAGCAATGAACTTAGCCAGGACACTAGAGGCAAAACAGAAAATTCAGAACCGTCGGCCTACTTGGAAAAATAACATATCAGCTTCTAGTAGCACAAGGCGTCCCAGTGCCCCTGCAAATCCTTCCCCAGAGCCCAAGCCCAGTCCGTATCAACCTGTATTTATCAAAAAATTGACCAAAGCCGAAATGGAAGACAGAAGGTCCAGAGGGTTGTGTTATAATTGTGATGAAAAGTACACCTTTGGCCATCAATGTCAGAAGTTGTTTTGGCTAGAAGTGGAGGATAATGTGGAGGAAGAACCCATACACGTAGAGCAGGTGGAGGGAGAACAAACCTGAAATTTCTCTCCACACCATTACTAGCCTCCAATCTACCAAAACTACGCAGCTATGTGCCATCGTCAATGACCAACCTCTCCTTAGTTTGATTGATTCAGGGAGTGCCCATCACTTCATTAGCTTCAACGCGGCCTAGCAGTTGTAGCTTCAGGTGCAGCCACGCCCAGTGGCTTCAGTGTCTGTGGCTAATGGAGAAAAACTTCCAAGTTATGGAATCAGCAAGGTTGTGATGTTTTCCATTGTCGTTCATCAGTTTGAGGCATAATTTCTTATTACCCCTCTCGCAGAATTCAATATGGCTCTCGGAATTAAATGGCTCCACACGTTGGGACCGATTCTGTGGGATTTCGCCGCTTTAACCATGAGTTTTGAGCTCAAAGGCCACCACTTAACGTTCCAAGGGTGCAAGACTGAAGTTAGCCTTGAATGGCATAGAAGGTTGAACACAGAGCATGAGCATCCTGTTGCCACCGAGAAGGTTTCCGTTGAGCAGCAAACATCAACCATTCCAATTACTCCACCTCAGAATGAGATCCTCTATGGACAGCCTTATGAAAAGGACCAGAGCACATCCAGCGACGGGCTTGCTGTCACATACACGCTAGAGGTTCAAATGCTCAGCAAGATTCAGCCAAAGGTGGGGTCCTAGGTGGACTTCGTGCCATTGAAGATGGCCGGTACCACAAACCTGTTGAAATCCAAAACAAGGCAAACACTTCCACTTGCTGCAGCACTGCCAGTTGCTAGTCTTACTGCCAAGAGCCTACCAGCAGCAGCACTGCCAGTTGCTAGTCTTACTGCCAAGAGCCTACCAGCAGCAGCAATAGTTGCTGCAAGGCAACGAGCATCTGCTACAGGCCAGCAGCTCACTTTTGACACTTGGGACCAGTTTCCCACACAGGGGTACCGTGGAGATCCACTCCAACAGACTGGCCTCACTGCCAGGAACCCAAAAGCAGCCCCAATAGTTGCTGCACAGCAACACCTAGAGCAGGTGGAAGCTCAATTTCAACAAATTCCATCTGGCCGACACAGAGAGGCTGGCCTTACTGCTAGGAGTCCCAAGTCAACAGCCATAGTTGCTGCAAAGAAACAAGATGAGTCACTGGAAGAATGTGGGCGGACAGCAGCACTTATAGGATATATAAGCACAACTCAAGTCTTTAGTAACTTGACTTATGGATAATAACTTGTGGAGAGAGCGGGCACAAGTAATGTATTAGATAATGGAAGGGTTGGTGACAACATCGCCATTCTAGCACCTATTACCAAATAAATAATTCCATTAGCATTGGCAATACTAGTTTGTCGAAGAGGAGAAGTCTGAGAAAAATCATTCACATCAAGGGAAAGATGCGGCTCTATTGTAGCCATTGCAGCCTTGCTCGTGCCTTCATTATTCCCACCAGCATCCCAGTGCTTTCTAGCCTAGAGTTTGTGCCACGAATCAGAATACCCATGTAACTTGAAGTAGGTCTCACGGGTATGCTTCACATTCCCACAGTGAAAGCATCTAGTCCCATCAGAAATGGTTTGTGATTTGGAGTTGGAACTGGATTTGCCACCATACACAGAGATAGACCCAAAGTGTACCGGAGGGTGCAAACCATGTTTGAAGCTTTCATATGCCAGAATTTCTCCTGGTGTATCATCGGAGCTACCAGTCGTCATCATTGCTTAACGAACAACCTCTACGAAAGTGAGTGTAGGCTTGCACCACGGTTAGGAAATGTTGTATCTAGAGAACATCATTTTGGATATGGTCTAGGCGATCATCGAGATTATCCAAGAACACATATACCCGCTCTTCTTAAACCAAGGTGTTATACCGTTATATATCGGTTGGGCACTCCATCGGGTATGGTCAGTAGAAGTCTATTTCATGCCAAAGGCCCTAAAGATTATTGTAAAATTTTTCAAGAGAGCCACCAGACTTTTTGAGACGTGTCACATGTCATCGGATATCATACACGTAGGAGGTGTCACTGCCATCAAAATATATATTACCAATGGCATCCTAGACCATCTTAGCTATTGGAAATTGAATGAAGTTGCTCATGAGGGAAGAGTCCATGGAATTAATCAACCTTCCTTTGCCAATAGAGTTATTTGTGCACCATCTTCGAAAGGTAAGATCCGTCTGAGGAGGTTGAGAGAGATCGCCGTTCAAATACCCCAACTTATCTTTGCCTGAGATACACATCTCGACAACCTGGGACCAGAGTGCATAGTTGATGCCATCCAACTTGATTCCAATCAATGTAGTAATATCGGTGGTCTAGGTCGGGGTTGAAGCTTTTCTCAAAGCTTCAGTCATTTTCGTGGTCAACTTGACCAGGACAAAGGAGGGCGGTGATTCACTGGCCTGGAAGTCTTATCGGCCATGGATGAAGGCACAATAGAACCTACGATGAGCGCAAGAAATCTTCCCGCTCGGTCGCAGAGTTGATTGAGTCTGATTTGAGTAGAATTCGGTCCGAGTCTTGGTCTGAGCCCGGTCAGAGGTGCTGGCTCTGAGTTAACTCGGTTCTAGGTTGACTCGATTATGGGTTGAATCGATTCTAAACTCAGTCCATAATTAAAATCCAGCTATGGCGGATTTTAATTTCCAAGGAAAGGTCATTGTCCCTGCATCTCCTTCGCTCCTATTGTCCCTGCATCTCCTTCGCTCCTATAGCTATCGTCGAAGAGAGGTTTTTCGCCCCAAAAGTGTTTTTTGAGAACACAAGTCTACTGTAGTCATCGTCATAGAGTGGAGAAGGCATCATCGCCGAGAGAGCTCACCCGCTCTGACCCCTGATTTCGATCAGCGGAAAGAAATTAGAAAGGAAAAATAAAGAGAGGGCTCATTGGCGACCGTAGGCTGCCTTTAAACAGATTTGAGCCAGGGACAATGGCAAATTTCAATCTTCGGACAGATCGACATGATTTATCGCTAGATTAAACAGAAACGAAGAGGAGCCAAAGACAAAAGTAAGGGGAAAAAGATAGAGGCGCAAGAAGGATAGTCATAGGAGAGATCAACAATGGCGATTTCAACCTTGCTCTGATAGCATGTCAAACTTCACAGTAAATCTTCTTTCATTCATATTTTAAAAAATCCAATTTACACTTCACCGCTTATTGGTTTTATACATAGGGGTGGCATCGAGTCGACCCGAGCCCAAACTTGCCTATGTTCGAGCCGAGTCGAGCCGAGCCCGAACTTGCCTATGTTCGAGCTGAGCCGAGCCTCGTCTCGAGCCTGAAATTGTTATCGAGCTCAAGCCCAAAAATTTTAACCGAGCTCAAGCCGAGCTTCGAGCTGAACTCGAGCCTTAACATACATTTAAAAATTTTCAAAAAATATATATATCAAATAAATTGTATATAAAATTATACATACATTTTACATAAAATTGGGCATGACCTCTACATAAAATTAGGCATAACCTATATATATAATACATGTATAAGATTGGGCATAACCTTTTCTTAAAATTAAGTATAATTTATGTGCATAATACCTGTATAAAATTGGGCATGACCTCTACTTAAAATTGGGCATAATCAATATACATAATACCTGCATAAACACTCCATAAACACTCCATAAGCACTCCATAAAATAGTCTAAATACTCCATACACTGCATAACATTATAAATAAACTCCATACAATAATCAAACACAACAAAATTAAATGAAATATCACTATCAATTTACAATCACCCAAATAAAAACTACAAATCCATTATAAAATTACAAACTATACTTGTTTCTCTTAATGCTAGAAAATAATATATGTCCCTGCATGAGCAAAATCTCCACGTATGACAAAAACAAAAAAATAAAATTAGTTATTGTCAGATAAAAAAATACTCTTCCACTACTAGTTACTTCATGTCGTTAAAAATATTAAAATTACCATGATGAAAGAAACATGAAAAATCATGTAGCTGGTAGCATTATCTCTATACTCTTCTTCTCAGGTTGTAATCATAAAACAAAATTTTAATAAATAAAACTAAAAAATATCATAATAAATAATTAATCAAAGAAATTCACCTTTTGATTTTTCTTTACACCGTGAAGAACCCGAACCCAATCACTGCCACAAATCAAAGCTTGAACTGTATTTGGTGCCAAGGAAGAACGATATGAGTCTATTACTCTACCACTAGCACTAAATGTAGACTCTGAAGCTACTGTGGATATGGGAATTACAAGGATGTCTGCTGCCATCTTAGATAATACCCAAAATTTTATATGATTCACTTTCCACCATTCTAAAACATCAAAATCATATTGTGAAGTTTCCTCACAACTATATACACTTTCTTCAGGATAAATTTTTAATTCTGACCTTGGTGAATTAACTATATCTTTTTGTTTCATATAACTCATTAACTTTGACCAACCTGAACTTGATGAAGGCCTACGACTTGTGGAAACACCCATAGAGCTAGTACTTGAAACAATCTCTTCATTTCTAATATCCACATTATAAAAGGATATATATTCATCGTAGATCTCATATAAGGTACGTCGAACTAAATTTATATTCATTGTAGCTTCCTCCTTAGAATATATCACTGAAAAACACATTTCAATCAACTTTAATTTGACCCTTGGATCCAAAATTGGAGCAACAACCATCAATAAATTGCATTCACCCCAATACTTCTCAAATTTCTCTTTCATTCTACTAACCATTGTCCTAATGAAAACATTTTCATTTGTAGAATGAAAATCCAGAACTGCTTTTACCCTATATACCTCACTAAGGTACAAATTAGAAGTAGGGTAGTCACTCCCAGAAATTATATTAGTAACTGCATTAAAAACTTTTAGAATCTCACACACCATGTCAACCTTTTCCCATTCATCAAAACTTGGCAAATAATCATAAGTTGGTTCTCTAGCTTTAAATCAAGAGAATACATCTTTGAATTTTAATGCAGAAGACAACATGTCATAAGTGGAGTTCCAACGAGTTGGACAATCAATAACCAACCTCTTTTCACCAAGTTCTAATTGTTGTACAATTTCAGAAAAAGTGTGAAGTCTAGCCTCAGACAGATTTATGAATTTGACACTTTCACGCACATTATCAATGATATCCTTAATCTGAACAAGACCATCTTGGACTAATAAGTTCAATAAGTTCAAAATATGAGCACAACAACGCACATGAAACAGCTTTCCACCACACACCAAATTTTTTTCCTTGAAAAATCTTGTTTCAAAACTCTGATACAAACATCATTATATGCAGCATTATCAACTGAAATACTAAAAACTTTATTTTCGATCTCCCACTCTTTCAAACACTTATAAATAGCATCTGCTATATCAACGTCACGACAAGGAGGAGGAACATGCACAAAACTCAAGACTCGTTTTTGTAGCTTCCAATTACTGTCAAAAAAATGCCCAGAAATAACCATGTATTCAATCTTTTGATTTTGGGACTTCCAAAGATCCGTGGTAAGACTAATCTTATTAATCTCTTTTAACAAAATTTTCAATTTCTTTTTCGCTGCCTCATACACCTCCATACACTCCTTCTTAATAGTCTTACGGGATATTTTCTCATAATTCATATTTTGCCATCTTCATTACAAAATTAAATCTCTTCTCTTCTACTATCATGAATGGATGCTCATGCATAAGAATCCAATGAGCAATGAGTACCCTCATTTTAGCTTGATCATATTTTCCTCCAAAACCTATAAAAGGAAGTCCAGATGGACTCTGAACAACATTAGACCCCGCTCCCACTGGTTGAAAGTTTAAGGTTTTTGTTTTCTCATTCCACTTTTCTACTAGTGCAAAGTTTCAAATGTCGACTCATATGTGTGGTCACTCCACTACTAATAACACTCAAATTGATTTTACAATGAACACACAGAGCCTTTTTTGTACCATTAAGTGATACTTCTTTGAATTCCAACCATACATGAGACTTTTTTTGTCATTTTGAAGTATGGGTAGAGTCACCTTCATCCTCATTTATGGTAATTTCATCTGGGCCCACTTCTATGACAGATGGTAGTGACTCTGGTGGAGTTGAGTCACTATTTATGGCCACACTAGAACTAGTGTTAATTATTGATGTTAATTGAGGAGGTGTTGACATTCTTACTTCTACAAAAAAACAAAATTACAAATTAAAAACATAGAAAAAAGAAAGTTATCCAAACAACAAAGATCCTACACATAATTTAAGATACTTGTCTATTCTTAGAGGAAGGTACGTGACATTGTGACAATCAGGAATGACCCTTGCAATGCAGCGGGGTCTCTTTGAGCCTGTAGCCCTACACCCAATAGTTTCCAGTCCAACATACCGATCCTTTTTTATATATAAATTTAAAAACTTCTAAGAGAAAGAAATAAGCACATCAACATTCTCTTCTAATACTGATGAAATTCAACCTCAATACCAAGAAATTAATGATAAAAATGAAAAAAAAATTCAAACCTTACAGAAACAGAATGTGTGCTCGTCGTTCAGGGATATCTCCAAAAGCCTTTCCAAGAATGAAGGAGCACTGCTGAAACGAAACGAGTGTTGGAAATTTTGCAGGGTTAGGTCGGCGACGAAAAAAACAAAACATTAAATAAAAATCTTACCTCCCATCGGACCGTAACTTTCGTCTCGTCAGCGAGGAAGAACTTTGGATGAAGAAATCGAAGAGGAAGGATAAAAATTGATTGCAAAAAAGAGAGATAATTTATATCCGTTTGTATCTAACGTATCAATTCAACGAAATATTGGGTCTAAAAATAAAAATTATGTATTGTATTCCAAAATGTTCTGATCTAATATGTATGATGAATACATGCTTACTAGACTTGTTACTAGTCTAACATAACATAATTGGGTTGAGTTCCATATGGATAAAAAAAAGTTTTGTTTTGGTGAACAATAATTTAATTATTATGGTTGTTTTATGGACCACAATATTATATTTAGGAATAGGAAGAGTTCCATAGGAATAAGAAAAAGACACATGAAGAAAGAACAAGCTCTAATCACACCATATAGGTTTTTTTTTACAATTTTGCAGTTAGGACATGATTTTTGTCTACACAATTGCTTCAAAGATCATGTTATCGTAATTTTAATTCTCTCAAGTTATTGGAAACAAAAAAAAAATAGAACCAAGTCACAATAGAAGCTGCAAAAAAAAGATAAAGACTAATCATGGCATTTTGGATAAAAAAGTCCACTACCAGATAAAATACAATTAATATAGACACAATCTATATGAACAGAGATCAATATAAGTAGTGAACTAGCAAAAGTATATGTGCATTGTACATTGAAAATGTTGATAATCCACATATTGTGACTAGAAGAAGGGCTTTGAGACTTTGTCCACAGGAAAATCGTATAGGATACCAAATGTAGGACAACATATGAATAACGACTGTACAGAATGCAATGCCGAGCAAAGGATGAATGATCCTTTTCAGCTTAAACAGATTCTTAAGAGAGAACAAAAGTTTTATGCATTTAAAACCAAAACCGCTGATAGTAATATAGGTGGAAATTGGAAGGTCAAAGTTTAGGCCTGTGAGTAATAAGATAATAATCAACTACATGGTTTGCTAAATTCTCTTCATGCTTAAAAAAACCACATGATAGAAAACGATACGAGATAAACTTATTGATTGAGGAAAAAAGGTAAAAAAATTATTAAAATGATGTATTTAACTTTATCTGGAACATATACAACGAACCCCAGAGTCCTGTCAACCAAAGGCTAACTAGACTTACAGAAGATAAAAATGAAAAAAAAAAAATCAACACCGAAATCATAGAGTAAGAAAACGTACAGAAGATAAAAATGAAAAAAAAATCAACACCGAAATTGCAGAGGAAGAAAACGTACAGAAGATAAAAATGAAAAACAAAAATCAACTCCAAAATCGCAGAGGAAGAAAACATACAGAAGATAAAAATGAAAAGAAAAATCAAAACTTACAGAAATAGAGAGTGTTCGCCGTTCGGGGATATCTCCAAAACCTTTCAAAGAATGAAAGATCATTGCTGAAACGAAGCGAGAGTTAGAAATTTCTTAGGGTTAGGTCGGTGACACAAAAAAAAACATTAAATAAAAATCTTACCTCCCGTCGGACTGTGGCTTTCGTTCATCGGCGAGGAAGAACTTCGGATGAAGAAATCAAAGAGGAAGAAGATAGAAGAGGAAGAAATTGCAGAGGAAGACGAAAAAATCGAAGTCTTTGACAGAGATTGAGGAATCGGAGAGGGAGAGGGAGAACGAGGGATTTGAAGACCAAAATCCCCCGTTTCCTATGAATACCCACCGACGGACAGTGATTTCTGCGAGAAAATCCTGCTGAAACGGCATGAAAATGGCAGGAAATGGCAGAGAAGTATGGGTTCCCATACGGTAGGACGGAAGGGAAGAGACGGGACTCTCTGTCCCGAAATTTTTTTAGAACTCCCCCTGATTCCAGAATCACCGCTCGTTAAAACGAGCCGGTTCGCGAGCCAACGAGCTGAAACCGAGCGGCTCACTCCTCTTTTGTCGTTATCTCACTCTTTGCTGATATTGAAGGAAAAAAACTCTTAGCTGACAATGTTCTCTTCGATTCCGTCCACCTCAACTACTATCAGTGCAGCTGCTCTTCCACATCTCTTCACCGAACGATGCATTTTCTCTGATTCCGTCCACCCCAGTTGCTACCAGTGTCGTTGCTCTTCCACATCTCTTCACCAAATGATGGGTTATCTTTGATTCTGTCTACCCCAGCTACTGGTCTTCCACATCTCTTCACGGGACAATGTGTTACCCTAACCACTACTAATGTTGTTACTCTTCTACTTCTCTTCACCGGACGATGTGATTCCGTCCGCCCCAGCCACTACCAATGTCGTTGTTTTTCCTGTCCTTTTACGTCCAAGAACCCTCGAAACAAATCTCCTTGCATAACAAGTGCCAATTCACAATTTTAGTTGCTACGAGATAAGATTAGCCTCTCTAACAAATGACCTCTGTTGAAGGGGCATGACAAAGGATAAGCATTATCCCTTCAGTTATCAGATAAGATCCCATTGGATTTATCCCATGTTATATTTATTTTATTATGTAAAGTTTATCTTCTCTATTTTAAATTATATAAATACCACCCATGACTCAACATCGACCTGAAAATGTTTCATAGGAGCATTAATGGATCCTGAAGTTATGCTTTTTAGTGCATACTTGGAACTGCCTTTAGGGGACTGTCTGACAACAATGAACTATGTCTAAGTTGCTTCTGGCTCATCAATCTCCTCATTACTCGCCTTTCTCCATGAGCTTCCAACAACATTCTGGACATTATGCCCATCAATCCACCATCTCTCTTAAGTAAATGTTACTAACTTCCATGCATTATAAGTTCTGGATTTTGAGTTTCTAGCTTTTGGTAGAAAGTCGTGGCGATAATAAGTTTTCTGGCTATTGAATTATCTTCCTTTCCTGAACTAAGAACTCAATTCACTAGTGGCCAAGACGCCAAAGAAAATATTCAACTGAAAATTATACGCTCATCTCTTGCACCTTTTAGAACAGAGCTCGTCTTCAATTATGAAACAAAGCATCAACCATTCTAAGAAACGTTCAATCAAATCATCATGACTCTGTCAATACTTTTCTGGGTGTGGAGAATTTTTTCTACACAGACCCAAATCGGCGCGGGAAGCTTTCTTTTCTCAAGTCCTTCTAAATCCAGCTTACTGGTATGTAAATTTCTTCTTGCCGCCTTCACTGATCTTCTCCAGCAAGAACATTTTTCAAACCTGATGAACATTTGTGATGGAACACAAACCGTCCAAAAGACTCGGAAGGTGAGACCCACATCGCGCGGAGACTGGAGAGAAACCGATCTGCAATTGTTCATTTCCTTTTAATCAAATTTCATGTATTCGACGCCGGACAAAACCAGGCCGCCTAGCGGACTCAGCCGCACAAAACAAGTGAGAATACGTTTAATTTGACGTAGATGCTTCGCTTTCTTGTCCGTTTATAGTTCATGGATGAGCAAAAAAGAGATGTTAAAGGCTTGTCTTAGTCCCGAATTTATACCTTAACCACGAGCTTAAAAATGGATTTAAGCATAAAAGCAAAGTCTCCCACTTTAGTAAAAAGATTGTATGATGAGCAAGTGACCGAGGCGATAGAATATGATATATGTTAGAGACTTTAAGGTTTGTTTGATCATCATCGGTGATTCTCTCCAAAGAATATCGGCCAGCGTCTCCTTCTTTTTAGTTTTTCGTCTTTCATAGTAGCGGCAGCCAGGAAATATAATCGAACAAACAACTCGTGTTCAATATTTGGCTTTATGGTAGAAGAGAATCAGATATGAGACGTCTGCGGCAGGCGTCAAGGAAAAGATTCGTTCATGGGGTAGGTTGGTGAGGAGGAACCTTTATGAAAGCTGGGTTCAGAAACTGGGTTCAGTTTTAAATGGGACTGCGTGGAGAGTCCTTGATGAAAGCTGTGAATTTTGATTTCTGGCGAAGCGTTTGACGCCTTCACAAAATGCCTTTACTGAATCGGTGTGCGGAGTGAGGAGAAGCTGTTCAACACCAGAACATCGAAAAATTACCAAATTACCTCCCGGAACTCAGCGGTCGACTTTGGTCAGACGATGTGAAAGGCCGATAATGCCATCTCGCTTTTCCTATCAGACTGAAAGCGAAACTGAAGTCTCTGCCTGTCACTACTAGGCTGCATCAGAGACGGACCTCAGCAATTTCGTCTCCTCCATCTCTTTCTCTGCGGGCAGCCCAGAACGAATTCCGAGGGGATCGTCGTGCTTTTATCTGTCTGTCTGCCTGCCTGCCTCCCTGAGACTCGCCTGAACATCTCTTCCTCCTGCAGTTCCTTTCTTTTCTTTCAGTGTACTCTTGCCCCAACAGCGCACGCATTCGCTGCCAAAGCATCTCGGCCGCACGAGATCCGCAACATTGTCGATCAACGCCTGTCCGGTATATCCACTTCTCTTAATTTCGTGACCCTTTTTTGTTTTCCCTGCGCGAATGCTTTCGCTTTTAGTTGCATATTGTAAGGTGGTTGTTTTGTGGGCTGTCGTCTGCTTCCTGTTGCCGTTTGGCTATTCGTCTCTGCTCTATGATATGCGCGTCTGGTGTTGGTAAGTGTGAGAACGAGGCGACGACAATTGGAAATTGGGATATGGGGTTCTTCTTCCTTTGCCAAATCCCGCCGATTTCTCTTCGTTGGAGGAAGATCTTTCTGAATTAATGGTTTTGAATGTACAATTGGAAGTTGTCCCTTGTGTGAAAGGGAAAGTAGAATTTTAAGTCCGCAAAATCTTATCCCATCTCCATCCTCACCCGCGTCTTTTTGTCTCTTAGTTTGTCTGGTTTCTGTGCCCTTCCTATTGGGAATCCACTTGTTGGTTTTTCACTCATTTTTTTCGAGAAACACATTACACTATCAGACAGAACGCGGAATCTGGAGCGATTCCCCTCGTATCGTTAGTTGGTTTCTTCAGTTTTTCTCTTTGGGATATTTTATCATGTTCACATTTTTTATCACAGTTTACTTGTGTCAGGCATTCACAGGTCACCGGAATGTGAAAACGATCCGATGGCGAACTGGAACTCCGTTGGCTGGTTTCCGTGCGCGTGATATCAATTATGGCCTCCAGGATGAATAAGGCAAATAATGCGGATCGAACAAAAGCGATTTCGGGAATGGCGTCCTCTGCTGAGATAATGAAGACATCACGGCAGCGAAGTCTGAGAATAGAGAGAGACAAGACTAGTTTTCCCTCTATAGACAGTAGTAGCCTGAAGCTACGAGAAAGCGCAACCGTTGCTGATGCCAATAACGGTGCTAAATCCGAAGAACTTGTGAAATACATGTCTAACTTGCCCACATTTCTCCAACGAGCAGAGGTAGGAGACAATATCCAGGGTAAGGCTTTGAATTTTGGAGTTCTTGATTGGGGACATTTGGAAAAGTGGAAAAACGTGAAGAGAAGCGGCCTGCTGAGAAGTGGAAGTGGGAGTTCTGCGTCAAGCAGTCAGGCCTCGGTGAGAGGTGGCAATGCAAATTCCGCATCAAGCAGCCACTCCTCTCCATCATCCACGACTGCAACTGCTGGAGTCAAAGATGAAACGACTAGCTCATCAAGTCAGAGGAGGAAAACTTCTACTTTGAAAAATCATCTGAAAAAGCCTGCAAAAGAAGGCCGTGCTCCAGTATCGGATAGAAGAAGTATGCCGCCTAAAGCTGTTATGAAATCTTCCGGCAAAGATCATTTGGAGATCAAACTTGAGAATGGTGCCAAGGAAACTTTAAATTCGAACTTTGTTTCAAGTAATGAAAAAAAACCTTCGAAGTCAAGACCATCTCCAAATTCAGAGGATCCTGTCAAGGAAAAAAGGAAGACTCGAGGTGGTGACTTCAAAAGCAGGGCAGGGCCGTTGGTAGAGCCGAGCAGATCCTCCCCTGACTGTGGTTTCGAGGGCAGACATGATTCTCGTAGTTCTATTCTAGCTAGAAGTAGTGGGGCAGCGAGGCTAGAATGCTCTACAGCTGACTACGGAAGGGATGTAGAAGCTAAATGCCATAGCTTTACAGATGACGTTGATTTTCTGAGTGCAGCTCTGTGTTCTGATATTCCTTACTCTTGTCTGCTCCCTTGCGAATTTCAAAGCAGTAAATGGCCAGATATTGACCTAGCAACACCCGTTGGCGTTGAGGTTCTGAAATTTTTTTCCAACGATCGTTACTCATTCTCAAATATTGACAAAAAACAGACCGTGCAACCCAAAGATGAAGATGAACAACAGAACAAAACCTCTTCAGAGTCTCTGAAGCAACGGATCTCTGAGTCTGCTATTGGTCCATTGGCGAAATTAACAGCAGGCTGCGATCGACTGAGTGAAAGTTTCAATTCTCAAGAGGCTTCTTCTGTACGATCTTCTAACTCGACTACCCACTGCTATAAGAATGACTTAGCTTCCTTTGATTCAAACAGAAGCAAAGCTAATGGTACAGGGAGGTCCAGGCAGAGTCCTTTGAGAAGGATAATTGAACAAGTTCTGAAGCCCAAGACGAGCCGACTTGATGAGACACCTACCAATTGTAGTAAATTCGGTGATGCCCAAGAACCACGACCAGAGGATCCACCCGTGCCTGCTCTCGGGTTGCGCAAGTCGTTTACCTCCTCTCAATCATTGAAGAGAAACTTGAACTTCTCAACTGGGATTCAGGACGAGAAGGATAAGAATCACTCCACGAACGCTCTTTTGGAAATTACGGATAATGGCGGGCTTCCTTTGTTTACGTTCACTCCAGAAGAAGGAGCCGATATTCTTGCAGCCAAAATGAATAAAATACTCGCATCTGGAAAGGACGACGATCTTGAGTGGATTTACATGTTTTATTCTGTTCGCAAAGTTAAGAAGAAAGTCGTGGGGTGGATTAACCAAGGCAGGAAAGAAAGAAAATATGTTCCTACCATTGTTGGCCAGATGAAAATTTCGTCTTTTCAATGCCCGAAGGTGAAGGGAAAAGATTCTCAGGCTGTGGTTTGGACGAAAGAATTTGTGCTATTTGGTGCTGAGCTCGGCGAGGCTGCTCATGAAGCTCTAGATTTCTTACCTAACAATGAGCTCGCAGCCATTGTTATCAGTAGTGAAAAACCGCAACCACAGAATGCCCACGAAAGCGATGCAACTGAGGTGAAAATTTTACAGAATGGGCCAACTTCTGAGTGTAAAAAATCCTCGAGTATCACTGCTTTTATTCCAAGTGGTGTTCATAGCTTGCCAGCTTCAGAAGGAGTACCAGCGCCTCTCATCGATCGATGGAGATCAGGTGGATCTTGTGATTGTGGAGGTTGGGACCTGGGTTGCACATTAGCAGCTCTTACCAACGACGGGTGCCGAAGCTCGCGTTTACCTCAAGCTTCTTTAACCTCTGAAGACACTAGTCTGGTTGATCTTTACGTAAAGGTGCATGACATGAATTTATGCAAATTGGTTATTATCGATGGTCTATTCCAATTAAGCAATGATAGTTAAGAGTTGATTCATTGCTTGTAATTTTCATTTGCAGGGAAAACCACCAGCAACCAGGCGTGCCTTCAGCTTTGCAGCCCTCAAAGAGGGTCTCTATTCAGCGGAGTTCAGTGCATTGATTTCTCCTGTGCAAGCTTTCTCCATTTGTGTGGCAATCCTCCATGATAAAAAACCAGTGAGTCTTCCTCAGGTTTGTCACCTGGTTGAGAAAAATTCCAGTTGAGGCTGTAACAGCAGAACACAGAAAAAACACCCCAATCTCTAGGAGAAGAAGCTCCTAAACGTTTGTCCCATACCGACCTCTTTCTCCTCTTGGAAGGGTCTAATGACTACGAGAGAGATGATTTTGAACACAATCGATTAATCTTCCCCGTTTTTGTAATAAGTAACAAATCAGTGCCTGCGTCTAGAGTGTAGAACGAGGTATACCATATCAATGTAAAATGTAGGTGTTTCTCAGATGCATTTACCTCTCTCTTATCCGGACTATAATTTACCAGAGACTCTAAAATAGACCCAATTGACTCGATGCAAACAGCCAACACTGACGCACAACTGTGCACTTTCAAAAACCAATTCATATTGAACTCATACCCAGCTCCTAGGAAAGAAGACATCAATCGGAAGTTCTGGGAAGATATTGACTTGGTTCAGATCACAAGAACCAGGTTCACAGTTCAACATGTGAGGCATGATGGATGCTAATAAACCACTCACCGTCAATCCTCTCGAACACATTTGTAGCTATCTGTTTTCCCCAACTGCTTCCTTTGGTCCTAACGGATTCAATGCATGTTACATACCCCACATCACCTCTAACATGAGCTTCAACATTCTGAAGTTCAATCTCTAGAGGGAACTCATAATCAAAACCAAGGACAACTTCCCAGCTCTGAATTACAAGATCATAACCTAAAATTCTACCTGCACCAGGGTGGATACAGTACACATTTTTCTGATTTGCCCACAAAGACTGCATAGTTGCCAGGTCTCCATTTCTGAAAGCATTATAGAACCGGTTGTTAGCGGAGAGGACTGAAATTTTACTGTCCTCATAAAGATTTCTAAGACTATCTCTGATTTCTGCAGCTCGAGTGTAATTCTCCTCTTTGATGGCTACATGTAGGGCCTGCTTCAAGGCCTGCTCATCCCAGATCATGTCTTCTTTACTGTTGGCAATACCATCAGTGTCTTCACTTTTCACTTTTGCAGGTCTCCAAGATCGAAGGTGTGAAGATAGAATACAAGGACCTATACTGAATAAATACCAAATTAGAATCAGCAAGTACTAAGGAGAAGTCTAACAACTTTAAAGCTCCATCCCACTGGTTTTATAAATCCGTCAGGAAGGCATCTTAATTAGTGTCAACATGCAAGAATATTATGTCAAATTCAACCATCAAAAGTGACATAATTCTAAAAATTAAGTTGGCAAGCACTCACTAGATACCAAAGTTTTTGTATGAGAAGAATGAGATAACGCTTGTACAATTCTTTCATTCCATGACAGCTCCAAAGACTTCCTTAGAAGACTTTTTTTGGGTAGTATATATGATGAGAGCCAAAAGTCCAACTGAAGATGATTTATGCACAAGCTGGAGTCAAGCTTCCATGGCTTATGTAGATCCCCCTGTGCATTCGAAAAATCTATTATTGTTATCTCAAATGCAAATAACACTCCAGAGAAAAACCCCTGAACTACATTAATATCAAAATCTTGCATATAAACAGGGATTGAATCCTCTGAAGCACCGAGTTAAAACAATTGATAACAGAAAAGCACGTGCAGTAAAGGCAATTTGCTGAAGTAATAGAAGATGTTTTTTCTTTTATTGAATGTTTGGTGTCCAAAAGGTGACTGGTGCTATCTCCTATAAGGTTTTGTTTACTATTAATAGGACAAGGAAGAGGCCCAGCATTAGTGACTAAATTCTGGAAACTGCAAAAACTAAGGCAAGAATATGTTACCCGTAGAGCTATTTCTTTGGCTCGTCATCGATTAGTTTCAATTTATTTTCTTATGGTTGGGAAGCTGGGCCTATCTCCAAAAACGATTGTTAGAATTGTTATAGTTACGGCCACCGTTCACCAGGGCTTCGGTCACTGGCTCAGCTGTCATCAGGTTACCGACTTCCTTGACCTTCCCGCATTGGGCAGGCATCAGCCCCCATACATGGTCTTAAGTCCACAAGTTGAATGCCCTTGCAGTTGCAGCAGTGCCCCTATAAGGGGCTTAACTAGTAAAAGGACAAGGTGAATAGTTTCTGGTAACTACAAAAAATAAGGCAAGAATAGCTATCTCTACGGTTTCTCATCAATTGCTTTGAATTTATTTTTGGTGTGTGGGTGGGTTGCAGTGCTGGACAGGCAACGGAGTGGACCTTTAATGTGTTTTGCATAGAAACTGTAAAACTCAATACTTGTACTAGGTAATGAGGGAAACCGCAGTAACAATTGAAGCTATTTCCTACCCTTGCAGAATACTATTTTCGTCTTCAAACACAGAACATGGACTTCTGAAAGAAAAACCACTCCATTGGGCATACCAACTCCAAAATTTTGTGATCCGAAAAGGTGCACTTATGTCAAAAAAGACCCCTTCCAAAGAAAACACTCATTTTAGAATCACAGTTTCAAAGCAAAGGCCTGACACAAAGTCTTATTTGCTTACTGAAATACAAGTCTTGGTGGCCAGATATTGACTAGATTAACCACCCTCCCTCCCTTGCAAAAATTGTAAGGATTCATGCACCTGATCCACCTTGTGGGGCCAAGGCCCTTGAATGTAATGATGATTCGATGATTCAATGAATAGTAATACCGTTGAAATACATGTATAAGGGCATTTTTGTCATTTCCTACTTGTAGGAGTGTCTCTCTAAGTGTTGCAGTATGTTTGGCATCATGATAGGAGTTTATGTTCCATGTTTTGAGTTAGTCTGATAAGTATTTAGAGAGTAATTGAGTTTAATGTAATGAGGGGCATTGTTGTGCTTTTGTACCTTTTTCACTTATGATATATTTAAACAGATAGGCTTGATTGTCAGCCCTAATAGAGTGCTCCAACAATGCACTCTTTTCTCTCCCTCTTGCCTCTTCTTCTTTTTTCCTTCCTTCTCCTACTTCTCTACTTGATGTTTTTCATGGTATCATAGCAATGAATTGCAAGCGTGGGAAGCCTTCTTCAGTCATATTCCTCCTCTCTCAAGTCAATCAATCTTCCCTATCTGAGTGAGTAAAGGTTCAAATCTTTTCCTCCTTTTTTGTGCCATAACTACTTGGTTGAGGGCTTGTGCTGCCTTTTGATGGTTTGTGCTGGTCTTTTGAGCAGTTCCTATGTTTGTTTATACCCCAAGAGGGTTTATTACTACCTAGACCTGAATTTGGGTCAGACATATACCTACGCGGACTTGCACAATCTATGCCTTATATGGACAGTTGCATATTTTGTGGATTTGGCTTAGAGTTGATGCCTAACTGATGTTGAATGAAGTTGAAGGTGCTAGTTTGAAATACTATAGATTGCCCTAATTCAATTTTTTGTGTGTATGGGATCCACTTGCATCTGTGAATTATCCAAGCCAATTTTGTGTTGCTCTTGTTGTGCTTTTTGAATTGTAATTGGTGGTGATTAATATTGGTTAGTTTATTGCTTGGCTGAGGTTATTATTCCAATTAACCATTCTGGAAGCTCTGAAGATAAGGATTCTCATTCAATTCAGATTACCTTGGTTAAATTAAATGGGAAAATTATCTGATCATTTGTATGTTCTTAAAGGCAAAAAAGAAAGCAAAGTACCTTAAGGAAGATCCACCTAGGCCTATATGGAGGACTGAGAAGCAGAAGACAGCCAAGTCATGACTTGGCCTGTTTTAATAGTATGGAACAAGATTCAGTAATCAGGTGATGAGTTGTGATACCTCTAAGAATATTTTGTCTTAGGAGAGTAATTTGTGCAAGGAATATGATCTATATTCTAGATCTTTCAGTATGCAACAAGGTACTAGGTCTGTCACCGATTATTTTACCGAGAAGTGGAGTATACTAAAACAAATCAATGTTTGTCATCCGTTGATCACAAATGCATAGCAGCTTAGAAAAGAAAAGAAGCAAATTCAAGTAGTTTGGTTCTTAGAAGGACTCTGACCAGAATAAGATGCAACCCGAGCACAGGTGTTAGCTGATGATGAAGTAACTACCCTTGAGAAAGCCTTTAACCATGTAATTCAAGAAAAAAGTGTGATTGCAAGTAAAGGTGATAAAGAAATGGCACCAACTGAAGAATCAACACTTAAATCTCAATTCTACCCATACCAGATCAGACACCCCAAGAGGTTGTAGAGGGGATGGACGAGGTCAAGGTTGAGGTCGTGAGAGTTCAAATTGTGGTCGTGGTTGTGGTGATAGGGGTGACAAAAGATGTATTCACAGTGAGAGAAGTAATCTTTCTCAAACAAATGTTGGGATAAGTTTGGAAAACCAACATGGGCAAACTCTAATTCAGCTACGGATGAGAAAGTTCCAACAACTAAACTCGAGAGGAAATTCAGCAATTGCTTCAGCACTTAAAGTCGGTTGACGTCCACGTCATCCTCCTCTACGAGTCAAGACACCGAATCTTCATCCATTGCAAGTGCCACGACGGTAAACTCAAGTATGACTGCACTACATGTGTTTTTTAGTCCATCATGATAATTGATTCTAGAGCATCCATACATATGTCAGGTGTGTCCACCTTGTTCTCATTAGTTCTTCCTTCACACACTTACCACACTGTCACTCTAGCTGATGGGTCCACCTCATAGGTCCATGGTGAGTGTGTAGTGCAAACCACTCCACATTTGTCCCTTTCAAATGTCTTTTTTCCCTAAAATTTCCGATTAATCTCTTGTCTGTTAGCAACATTACTAAATCTTTGAACTATTTTGTAACTTTTTATCCTACTTTCTATGTTCTTTTAGGATTTGTAGACGAAGAAGATGATTGGTTTTGGACACGAGAAATGTGGGTTCTATTTGCTGGATGACAAAAATAATTCAAAAGCTACGGCCTTATCAACACATACTTCCTCATATTTGTGGCACTTGCTTGGGGCATCCATTTGCAACTAAGCTTCGTCACTTCCTTCCTTCATTGTTGTATGATCTATCTTTTGAGTGTGAATCCTATTAGCTTGGAAAGTATCATAGATCACATTTTCTAGTTAGTTCGAGTCGAAGTACTAGTATTTTTGAATTGCTCATTCAGATGTATGGGGACCATGTAGATTCCCAAGTGTCTTTGGTTTCAAATTTTAAGTGTCCTTTATAGATGACTTTAGTAGAGTGACTTGGGAGTTTCTCCTTCAGGAAAAATTAGAAGTATTTGATGCATTTATCAAGTTTTTTAATGAAATAAAAATCCAAATTGAGACATCTATTCTCACTTTCCATACTAATAATGGTTTCAAATTTCTTAATAAAAAATTCAAATCATTTTGCGCATTACACGGTATTATACATCAAGCTTCATGTCCTTACACCCTCAACAAAATCAGGTGGTTAAAGGCAAAAAATAAACATCTACTTGAAATCAAACATACTTTGTTATTTCAAATGAATGTCCCTTTGTAATTTTGGGGCAATGCACCTCTCACGTCGTGTTATTTGATTAACCATATACTATCCTCTCTTCTCCAAGGACGTGTTCCTATTGTAGCCCTAAAATCTCAACGCAAGATATTTGATGTTTGTCCACAAGTTTTTGAGTCCACTTGTTTTGTTCATTCTCTTTATACCAATAGCCATAAATTGTCCCCTAGGTCCATTAGACGTGTTTTTCTAGGTTATTCTTGGTATCAAAAAGGTTACGTCATATAATCTTCTTACGAGGAAAACTTATATATCTATAGATGTCACATTTTTTGAGAATCCACTTGATTTTCCCTCGTTAGATGTGTCCTCACATCCTTTGCATTCTGTTAGTGATAATCTAGTTGTTGACAATCCAATTCCTATACTTGTTATGGATGACTCCAGTGCAAGTACACTTCAACCTACTCCACCACTATCTTCACCCTTAAAGCCACCCCAACTGTATCAACGTTGCCACATACAACAACAAGAGCCTCCTCAAGTTCAACCATCGGATTCTTCATCAGTAGACTCTCAACCTTCAGATTCTACTCTAGCTATTGCGCTCCAGAAAGAAAAAAGGTCGTGCACTAAATGTGTCCCTTGATTTTTTATCTCCCTCCTATAAAACCTTTGCCCTATCTACTTATTCTATTCCTTGGACAGTGCAAGAGGCCCTAGTGGCAAGCTATGGGTGCATAAATGGATGCCTTGATTTCTCGGGGTACATGGACACTTTGTCACCCACCTGAAGGAGAAGCTATTGTTGGAACCTGACGGGTATATACCATAAAATATCAATCAGATGATAGTATTGAAAGGTACAAGGCTCTGTTAGTAGCCAAGGGATACACCCAAACCACCTATAGAATTGATGTTTTTGAAATATTTTCTCTTGTTGGTCTTACTTTTAGTTCACATTCTATTGTTTGTGGCAGTGATTAAGGGTCGGCCTCTACATCAATTAGACATAAAAAAATGTCTTTGATATGGTGATTTACAAGAAGAGATGTATCTGAAGTAATCTCCTATATATGCTGCTTAGGGGGAGAATGGGAAAGGAATGCAAGTTGTGAAAGGTAATTTATGGTCTAAAACAGAGCCCTAGCGTTTGGTTTGAAAAGTTCAATACAATTGTTCTGAAGTTTGGGTTTATATGAAGCCATTGTGACCATTCCATGTTTGTATTAGAAAGATAGTCGAGAGTTGTGGTTCTGGTAATGTATGTGGACAATAAAGTGTTGATGGAAAGTGATTTGAAAGAAATTGGTGAGGTCAAAGGTTATCTGGCACAGCAATTTCAGACGAAGGATTTAGGACAATTAAAATATTTTTTTGGTATTGAGGTGGCAAGAAGCAAGAAGGAAGTTGTTCTCTCTCAAAGGAAGTAAGTTCTAGACATTGTACATGAGTATGGGCTTCTAAGCGCACATCCAATGGATATTCCTATGGAAGTCAATGTTAGTCTTCGCAAATGATCAAACTTGAGTTTAAGGATAAACTCAGTACAGATGCTTAGTGGATAAATTAATTTATGCCACTATCAAAAGACCAAATATATCTTTTGCAGTGGGAGTAATAAGCCAATTTATGTAGCAACCTCACAAAGTACATTTCGAGTACACTTGGAGGCTGTGCGTAGAATCCTAAAATATCTTAAAAGTGCTCCAAGAAAAAGTTTGTTATATACCTCTCATGAGAAAATTGATGTGTTTAGCTAGTCTAAAGCAGATTACGCAGGGTGCAAGATGGATAAGATATACAACGGGTTATTGTTGCTTTGTTGGAAGTAATCTGGTTAGTTGGAGTAAGAAACAAAATATAGATATGTTAGGCTATTCTAATGCAGATTACGCAAGGTGCAAGATGGATAGGAGATCCACAAAAGATAATTGTTGCTTTATTAGAGGTAATCTGGTCAATTGGATGAGTAAGAAAATGTTGCTAAAAGCCAAGTTTAGAGCAATGGTTCATATCGTGAGTAAGCTCATATGGGTTGTATTTAAAACCCCATGACTGAAACCTCGAGCAAGATGAGAGAGGGCGAAGAAAAAGAGCAAAGAGAGAGAGAGAGAGAGCTCGGGTAGAGAGGAGGGAAGAGAAAAGAGAGAAAAAGAGTTTAGGCTAGAGAGAAATTCTTCACGAGTTGAGAACTGGAGAGTTTGATTGAACCCTTCACCCAAGACCCCTATTTATACAATTTTTATTACATATTTAGAGATAAGATAGGATCCCTAATATCCCTAATTACATCAATCATGATTATCCAAATCTACATAAATCAAGGGAAAGATAAATCGATTACATTAATTAAGAAAGATTGTCAAATCTACCAACTCATGTGATAAGGATGCTAGCTCATGTGATAACTCATCATGCCATCTCACGTGATCATGGTGGGTCCCACCTTGTAACACTCCCCCTCAAGCTGGGGGTGAGAAAACATCATAAATGCCCAACTTGTTGTAGATGTTGGACAAGATCTTATAGTGATTGGTTTGGTGAGAATGTCTGCAACTTGTCTTTGTGAGGAGATATGTTTGAGAGATAATATGCCGGCTTGGAATTCTTTTCGTATGAAATGGCAGTCTACATCAATGTGCTTTGTTCTCTCATGGAAGACCGGATTTGAGGTGATATGTATTGCCTCCTAATTATCGCAATGTAGATCTATAGGGGCTTCTTTATAGAATCCTAGTTCAATGAGAAGGGATCTGATTCATATAAATTCACTAACTGTGTGTGCCATGGCCATGTATTCTACTTCTGTACTAGACCTTGCAACTACATTCTGCTTCTTACTTCTTCATAAAACAAAGTTCCCTCCAACCATTGTACAATATCCTGAAGTAGATTTACTGCCGTTCGGCCCAATTTGCACATGAGAACCCTTCTATGTTGAAGTGACCATGGTTCTTATAGAGAAGCCCTCTTCCTAGAATTCCTTTCAAATATCGCAATATTCTTTCTAGTGCTTACCAGTGAGTAAGTTGTGGTTTGTGCATGTATTGACTCACAACACTTACTGCATATGATAATTCCAGCCTTGTTATACAAAGATAAATGAGTTTCCCCACAAGTCTTTGATATTTTTCGATATCCACATCTTCTCCAGTGCCTGCAAATAATTTTGTATTGGAATCCATAGGGGTTTCTACTAGTCTACACCCCATCACTCTTGTCTCTTCCAATAGATCAAAGACATACTTCCTTTGAGATAGTATAATCTCATGTTTGGACTGTAGTACTTCAATACCCAGAAAGTACTTAAATAGTCCAAGATCTTGTCTAGAATTCTTCGCATATCATTTCCTTGGTTTCCTGAATGCCCTCGGGATTACTACCGGTTAAGACAATATCATCAATATATACGGCTAAAATCACTTTGCCTTTAGGTGTGTCTTTAAGAAATACGAAATGATCTACGGAACATCTGTGAAATCCGGCCCGTATGAGTGTTTGGCCAAATTTATCAAACCATGCACGAGGAGATTGTTATAGACCATAAAGGGATTTCTTCAATCGACATACCGACTCCCCCTCAACCACAAATCCAGGTGGTTGTTGCATATAAATTTCTTCCTTTATATCCCCATTGAGAAAAGCATTTTTCACATCAAGTTAATAGACCGACCAGGAAAAATTAACAGCAAGAGATAATAAAATACGAACCGAGTTCATTTTAGCCACCGAAGAGAATGTTTCCACATAATTGATCTCATAACACTGGGTATAGCCTTTAGCAACGAGGCAGGCCTTAAGGCGAGCAACTGACCCATCCGGATTGTGTTTAACAGTAAAAACCCACTTACAGGCGACAAGTTTTTTATCTGATGGCAGAGGAACTAGAGCTCATGTCTGATTCTCATAGAGTGCCTGCATTTCTTCGTCCATGGTTGTCTTCCACCCTGGATGTTTCAAAGCCTCCTGATAGGACTGTGGGACTGAGATGGAAGAGATAGACGCAAGAAATTGACAACATGAAGAGAATAAACGATGGTAAGACACAAAATTGGATATGGGGTGAGAATTAGAGGGCTTAGTGCATGTTTTGGGTTCTTTTCGTATTTCTTCGTCCATTGCTGTCTTCCACCCTAGATGTTTCAAAGCCTCCTGATAGGACTGTGGGACTGAGATGGAAGAGATAGACGCAAGAAATTGACAACATGAAGAGGCTAAACGATGGTAAGACACAAAATTGGATATAGGGTGAGAATTAGAGGGCTTAGTGCATGTTTTGGGTTCTTTTCTTAAGGCAATGGGTTGAGTATCATATTGTGGTCCAAAAGGAACAAGAGAAGATGGACTTACCTTGATGGGATCCGTAAACTCCGCAGGTGTGGTGTCAGTCAATGCTTCAGGGGATTGAACAGTTTCCGTAGCATGGGGCACAACCGGTCAAGGAGAGGCTGGTACAGAAGAGAGACCTGAAGGAGTATTGTCAGAGTAGTACAAAGAGTTTTCAAATAGAGTCACATCCCTGGACACAAGTAACCTTTGGAGAGTGGGATTGTAGCAAATATAACTTTTCTATGTGCGAGAGTATCCTAAGAAGATACACTAGACAAATTTTGTATCAAGTTTATTATGTTGTGGGGAGGTAATATGAATAAAGTATGTACACCCGAAGACTTTCAAGGCAAGCGAAAAAGGATCACCGTGTGGAAACAATAAGGAATATAGGGATTTATGACCAAGAACGGAAGAGGGTAGCCTATTTATAAGAAAGCATGCAGTAAGGATGGCATGCGGCCAATAAAAGTATGGGACTTTCATAGTATACAATAAGTTGTTAGATATCTCAAGAAGGTGACAGTTCTTCCGTTCTGCTACATCATTCTGTTGGGGCGTATAGGCACAAGATATTTGATAGATAATGTCATTCTTTTGACAAAAATAGTAAAGATCTCTGGAAGTATATTATTTGGCATTATCAAACCGAAGTACTTCGATTTTCTTACCAAATTGAGTGACAATCATAGCATGAAAGGATTTAAATATGAATGGTATTTCAGATCGCTCTTTAAAAAGAAATAGCCATGTGGTACGAGTAAAATCATCAATAAAGGTAATAAAGTACTTGACTCGGGAAATGTTTGAGACGCTCAAGGGTCCCCATACATCTATGTGGATCAATGAAAAATGAACAACAATTTTAAGTTATGGACAAGGTGAGTATGTGGTCCTCTGGTGTTTGCTCAATTGACACACTTCACAATTTAAATTTGATTTATCCTTAAAGGTAGGGAAAAGAAGATGAAGAGATTGTGCAGATGAATGTCCCAACCGATTGTGCCATAGATTTGTTTCAGTTTCCTTGGTTGAGACGGCATTTATTTGTGGGACGTCCAAGCAGTAGAGTCCCCCCTAGTTCATGGCCTCCACCAATCACCTGCTTTGTTATAAGATCCTGGAGCACACAAGAAATGGTTGACAAGGTAATTGAGCAATTAAAATATTGTGTTAGCTAACTAACAGATAAAAGATTCAAGGGAAAGGTAGGAACAAAATGAATATCTGTGAGCAGAAGTGATAGTGTAACAGAGGTGGATCCTTTCCCGAGAACTTTAGTTTGGGAGTTGTCAGCTATGGTAACAAGTTTATTCGAGAGACAAAGAAAAACTGAGTGGAGTAGATTTTTGTTACCTGTGCGATGCTCGAAGGCCCCTGAGTCAATTATCCAGGATGAAGAGGAGGAAGTGGCAGAGGACATACCTAAAGCAGTGATGGTAGTAGCAGTTGAGGAGGAACTTGGAGGAGAGACCATCAGTGTTTTCATTTTCTGGAATAAGTCACACTCATCATCGGTAAGGGTTTTCTTTTTTGTTGATAGGGTAGATTGGTCCTCCTTTGTATCACGTATTGAGGCTTGATTAGCCTTAACCCAATCCGGTATGCCATGGATTTTAGAACACTAATCCATAGTGTGGCCATATTTTCTACAATGGGTGCATTCCCTGCCATCTATTCTGACAAAACCATTCCTCAACCTCTTCCTCATCCTCCTCTATAATTTCTTCCACAACCTCAACCGTGGTTGGTTGATGTTACCCTATGCCCGGAGTACATAGCGGATGACACTTTAGTGGTAGAAAGAGAAGAAGAGTATGGAATGCGGAGTAATGTGGCACATACATCATCAAAGGTGGGAATAGCAGAGGCACTAAGGAGTTGACTTTTAGCAACTTTGAGATATGGATTAATGTTTGCTAGACAAATAGCAGGGGCAAAGGCTTCCTTCTGCTTGTCTTGGACAGAGACATCGGTGGAGGCAGGCTGAGCTAGCTTCCATTCTTGAATAAGGCCTTCAAAACAAGTCAAATATTCATGGATATTTTCTCCTTGTTTAGTGTTAAACATTCTTTAGAGAATATCATATGGCCTATGTAAGTTATCAGAGCAAGAGTACAACTTAGCACATGTCTCCCAAATTTGTTTGGCAGTGTCGAGATGAATAACATTGTTAAAGACAGATTCTTCCATGTTGTTGATGAGCCAACTAATTACCAAAGTGTCATTTTCTAACCACTTAGCATAAGCACTATCATCTTCATCAATGGGTGGCCCAAGTTTGGTGAGGTGACCAAGAAGATCCCTTGTTATAAGAACCGTCGAACCGATATGGACCAGCTCAAGAAATTTGATATCCCTTGCAAGGGTATGATAGCAATCTTGAGAATATCATTCTTGTTACCCATATATTTATCAGCCATAAGAGGCAATTCAAGGGTAATATGATAGCGGCTAGCCAATACAAGAGTGGACGGAACCACTCTAACACCCACCTCGCCCATTCTTGACCACCTCTCACGGGATTCGAACGCGGGACGTGGCGTGCCCAGCTTTGATACCATGCAGCGGTTAGCCAATACAACCCAACAGACCGATCTGTTAGGTGCGGAAAGCTACAGCCTACAAGAGTGGACAAAACCACTCTGACATAATAATGTACTCAAATTTGAAGTAGCCTAAGTAAGCTGCTTGGAGATTCAAGACCAGCCAAGGCTAGCTCGGGTAAATGGGAGGAGAACCCAAGCTTATCAAGTCTTTAGGCAAGAAGGGAACCCTCTTAGGCCAGTCAACTTGCTGGCCAAAAATTTATATAATTAATTCTCTAGTCTTCCTTGTAGAGAATAACAAAAATCAATCAGTAAGCATGAGATCAAGTAAAGTAAGGTAGCAATTCCGAATTAGATCTTTCCAAGATCATTCCAAAAATATATTTGACTCCAGCTTGGGATAAACCAGTATATATTCAGTTCCTCATGAATTAGGCAAGATATAATTGATCAAAAATAAAACAAAATCAGGCCTAATCAAGAAGATATTGTAAGATCTTCAAAAACAGCAATCTTGCTTCAAATGGATTCGCGTCAACTAACCATATTTTGTGCTTGATTCCTTTTATGTAAAACACAATATTTGATACTTGATTTTTCAAGAAGAATCAACCACCTCGTGGCTCTCAAAAAATTCTCCAAAAAATCACAAAACCGAGTAGAGTTCTTCAAACAACTCAGTTAATGGAGAAACTTAGCCTAGAAGCTAAGTAATTAGATTTCTGAAATCCAATAGATAAAAAAGCACTCATAATAGGCTCAAGAACAATTTTCTTCATCAGGAAAATCTTGTTCCCACAAAATTACAACCTTTTATGCAAAAAATCTCAACACAAACTGATTTTCAGCCAAGAACTTGCAAACTGACAAAACTACATTGGTAAACTTCTTCTAATCTGAGATGCATAAATTTCAATAATTTCATAAGATGAAGACAACAATAAAATCATCTCTGAACCATCTTCTAAATATTCCAAAACCAAGAGCGTGAAGTAATAATAACAAGAATGAAAAACTTATCTCACAAACTTCAATCATGTTTCACAAAGAGCCTTCTATGAGTAGCTTTGATTATAACTTCTTAGCGTATTCTTTTGACGTGGGGATCTTAAATTTGATGCTCTGATACCACGTTGAATTTAGGACCCCATGATTGAAACCTCGAGCAAGATGAGAGAGGGGGAAGAAAAAGAACAAAGAGAGAGAGAGAGAGAGAGGTCAGGTAGAAAGGAGAGAAGAGAAAAGAGAGAAAAAGAGTTTAGGCTAGAGAGAGATTCTTTACGAGTTGAAAAGTGGAGAGTTTGATTGAACACTTCAACCAAGAGCCCTATTTATACTATTTTCATTACATATTTAGAGATAAGATAGGATCCTTAATTACATCAATCATGATTATCCAAATCTACATAGATCAAGGCAAAATAAATCGATTACATTAATCAAGGAAGATTGCCACATCCTTCAACTCATATGATAAGGATGTCAGCTCATGTGATGACTCATCATGCCACCTCACATGATCGTGGTGGGTCCCACCAGCTCGTGTGATCATGGTGGGTCCCACCTTGTAACATGGGTTAAATCAATTTTGATTGAGTTAGGTTTTCACCTCACTAAACCTATGGTTATGAAGTATGACAATCAAGTAACATTCTTTATAGAAAGTAATCGAGTTTTTCACGAAAAAACCAAACTCATTGAAGTAGATTGTCATTTCATCAAAGATGTTGTAATGCAAGGGAAGGTTGTTACAACGTATGTGAAATTATCTAACCAACTTGGTCATATATTTACCAAACCACTTGAAAGGCATGAACATTCTTCATACTGTGACAAGTTGGAGGGGCATTATTGTACTTTTGAAACTTTTTCACTTCAGTGTTATATTTAAATAGATAAGACTTGATTTTCAGCCATAACAGAGTGCTGCTCCAATGCACTCTTTTCTCTCCCTCTTGCCTCTTCTTCTTTTCTCCTTCTTCCTTCACCTACTTCTCTACTTCTTGATGTTTTTCAAATACTTTAGCAGATTTATCTTTTGGGAGTCAAACACTGCAGTACTGTCCATTATATTAAGACAGAAGCCACTATTCATAAAGATGTGTGATCCTTCTTGTTGTCATTTGTTCTTGAAAAAGGGTAAATTTCGTTAAGAGGCACAGGCAGAACAGAAAAACAACCTACAAAGCAGGCACTAAGAGGGGCGGACCAGAACAACGAGAGATTGGCAGTCAACCCCTTCTTTGGCCAGATTATCAGCAAGGCCATTAGCAGACCTGTTGATGTACGACCAATTACCAATAAAATTTCTTGATAGGTTACCTCCAATGTCTCCATGGAAGCTTGAGAGATGATTTGCACCAACTTATAACAGCCTTGGAGTCACCTTCCACTTGAAGGGGCCTTGGCAAAGTGATAGCTTATGCCCTTGAAGTACCACGCAGATTTTTGCCATGGTGGAATCACACGAGCAATAAAGCTGCCTCTTAAATGATGCAGCAAATAAGGCAAGCCTTCCACATGATTTTCCCAAGAATAGGTAGGGCCTTTGACCGGGGATTCGAGAATTGCCCAGTCTTGTCAAAATGTCGTTAAATCACCAGTACATTCCATCATCTATGACACGATGCAAAGAATTTCAACAGAAGTAAATGTCTTCTGTGTTGACATGGATCATGTGATTCCTTATGAATCAGAAGGTATGCAATTCCGGTTAAAACTAACATGTTCAACATTAAAACACCAGAGAACCAACAGATCAAGGGGTCCTATTTGAATTATATCAGCAGACGAAGAGGTGGAGAAGGTAAGAATATGTCAATAAGAGCGAAGAAGAAGTAACTCACTCTGTGGTAAGAAGCCGCCTCATAAACAAAAGGCTGGAGTACATTCGAAGAAAGACTTCCACTTGATCCATAAGCTCTAATGCTAGGGGCCGCCATGTTCAGCGACGAGACTGAGACACCATAATCCAGTGGCCATTAGCAAATTTAGGAATTTGCATACAATTGAACACACAAACTCACAAGTTAAAAGTACCTGCTCAAAAGTTGAGAAATACTAAAATAGAAAGGAAAAAAAAATGAAAATTTAGGTTCAACTCCAGAACTGTTGAAATCGAGATGAAATTAATTGGTTTATGAATACGAACAGCCCACTGGAGAAGCAAAGAGATGCTTGGCCTCAGAGCAAACGGAGTTGGTTTTACAATGTAGTAACTGCCTAACTAGAACGAGAGAAAATTAGATAAAGGCGAAATACCTGCAGCTCCTCCAATGGAACTGGCAGCCATGAAAGCAGTAGCGAAAGCAAAAAAACGCTACAGAAGGAGGACTATCTGGTTTCGAGGGTTAGCCAACAGATCACGGTGACCCGTAACATTGAAATGGAAAATAGCCTAATTCCTCTAATACAGGTGCGAGCGTACACCGCGGTGTACATTCGGGCGGGTGCAGTTCAATTCCGGGTTAAGAGTACCAAAACCTGTCAGGTGGATCTAAAATCTGTTGACGTGGCAATCCATCACGGATTCGTAAACTTACATGTATTGTTAGGCTTTATGGATGGCTTTCAAGTCAAAGTTTATGGGTAAACAACGAAAATAATAAATTAAAAATTATATAAAACCTATGATAATTTGTTGTAACATTTAGTCTATATTATTAAATTAGCTTTTATAAATAAATAATAATTTTTTTATTAAAATTATATCATTTTTAAATACACTATGTAAGTAAACCCACGAGTCAAGTTCAAGCAAGGATGAGAAAATATAGTTTTACCCCATATTTGCATTGGCTTTTTTCTCAAAGGGAAAACTCTATCACAACAAAAATCAAGTTGGGTTGGGTCAGGTTCCTTATTTAACCCAACCCAAGTCCAACCCCACCATGTTGTATGGCTAAGCAATACTTGAGACTAGATAACATTCGAATTTTGTATTGGCCACCTTCATAATTGGATCCGGAAGAGAAACCATGATTATAAGGGTGTGTTAGTGCCAATAGGAAACTATAAGGGTGTGTTATATAGGAAAAATTTTACATTGACCAAAATTTTCTTGTATTCAAGTATTTGTGTCATTTTTGGAAACAAAAAAAAATTTCTTCTTGATTCTTCTTACTTTTAAGAAACTCTATAAAGGATAAGAAAATAAACTTCTTATAAAGTTGGGTCCAGGGCCAATCCCAAAATGACTAGCCAACTTAGGAAAGATCTAACTAATAAACTCAAGATATTTCTACTCACTAATCTATGTAGTACTATTCCTTAACACTTTCCCTCACGTGTAGGTCCACTTTTATGGTTCTACAAGTGGATAATTTAGGTAGAAGCCCACGTATGTGTACATGTTCTAATATTATATGAAGTTGAGTCCAAGGCTCATACCAAAATGATTAGCCAACTTAAGAAACCTCTTTTCCAATTAATAAACTCAAGATCTTTGTACTTACTAATCCATGTGAAACTATTCCTTAACACTTCTTACTACTCCAACAGGAAAATAAACCAAGAAGTATTAAAGTGATTCTTAATCACCTACCTTTTGCTTTTAAGCTTATTTTTTATTATTTATAAAAAAATAATTTATTTATAATGTATATACAAACATCATAGCTAATTCTCTCATTGATTCCAATGGTGTCATAAACACAAGAAAACCAATCAAAGGGAATTTTTTTCTGTAAGAAAGTTTTTCAATTAGTCAAAAGGAAAATGACCTTTCCATCGTTTTGTATTCCTATGGTGGCACAAATAGTTCCTATGTGTTGGATTTAGGATCCTATGATAAGGTCCTCCAGCAGAGGTTGAGGAGGAGGAGAGGAAGAAGAAGAGGAGAAGAAAAGGAGAGGAATAAAGAAGAAAAGAGAGAAAGAGAGAGACGACTAAAGAGAGATGGAACTTGAGAGAGCTTGGGAGAAGAGAGAAACAATGGACGAATTTGAGAGAAGATGGGAGACTTAATGATATACCCCTTACCTTAAGCCTATATTTTATAGTTTATGAAGGAAGGTTACAATGACTACAATACCCTTAGGGTTACAAACTTGCAAAAGGAAAAAACATAAGTAGACATACATTATCTTAAGTAATTACACCTATGAGAAAAACACTTAATTACCCTTTGTGCCACTTGAGGTGTCTTCCAACACTCCCCAACAAGCTGGTGGGAAGAAAACATTGTAGATACCCAATTTGCCACATATAGTGGTTAAGATCTTGAAAGTGATTGGTTTTGTAGGAATATTTGTTACCTGCCCTTGTGATGAAACATGACTGAGAGATAAGATACCAGCCTAGAATTTCTCTTGTATAAAGTGGCAATCTACCTCAATGTGTTTGTCATCTCAGAGAAGACTAGATATGAAGTGATATGAATGGCCGCCTGATTGTCGTGATATAATTCCATAGACGCTCCTTAATAGAATCCCAATACATTAAGAAGGAATCAGAACCATAGAAGTTCACTGACTGTGTATGTCATAGCTCTATACTCTGCTTCAGCACTGGACCTTGCAACAACATTTTGTTTTTTGCTTCTCCATGCAACTAGGTTACCTCCAACTACGGTACAATACCCTAAAGTGGACTTCCTGTCATTAGATGATCCTGCCCAATCTGCATCTAAGGAACCTTCTATGTTGTAGTGGCCATGATTCTTATAGAGAAGTATTTTTTTCCCGGAGCTCCTTTTAAATATCTTAGTATCCTCTCTTTTTTCCCATGATCATATGATATTTACCTATATCAACATCTTCTCTAGAGCTTGCACATAGCTTTACATTAGCATCCATAAGAGTATTTGTAGGTCGACTCCTCATCATCTATGTGTCCTCTAGTAGATCCAAGAAATACTTTCTTTGAGATAATATAGTCTCATGTTTTGACTAGAATACCTCAATTCCCAAAAAATATTTTAGAAGTCCAAGATCTTTTGTTTAAAATTTTTGGCATATATTTTTTTTTATTTCTTTTATGTTGTCACTACCAGTTAAAATGATATCATCCACATAAACTGCTAGTAATACCTATCCCTTTAAAGTATTCTTGATAAAAATAGAATTATCTATTGAGCACCGACTGAATCCAAACTGTAGCATTACTTGGCTAAATTTGTCAAACCAAGTCCAAGGAGACTGTTTAAGCCCATATAGAAATTTTCTCAATTTGCATACAGACTCCTCAACGACAAAACCAGGAGGTTGATGTATATATATCTCTTCTTTTATGTCCTCATTCAAAAAATAATTTTTGACATCCTATTGAAATACTAGCCAAGAGGAATTAGCAGTTGGAGATAATAAGATAAGTACCGAGTTTAATTTAGCCACTTGGGAAAAAATTTCCTCATAATCCACTCCATACCATTGAGTATACCCTTTGGCAACTTGTTGGGTTTTGAGACGAGCAACATGTTGGATTTAGGAACCCTTTTCTATAATTCGGAGCAAGAGAAAGAAGAAAGAAAAAAGAGAAAAGGGAAGAAGAGCTCTCGGGTAGAGAGAAGAAAAAATAAAAGAGCAAAGAGAGAGAGAGAGAGAGAGAGAGAGAGAGAGAGAGAGTAACTTGAGAATGAGATGTGTAACTTGATTAATTCCGAATTACAATACCTCTATTTATAGTAGAGGGGGAGGTAAAATCCTTATACAACTTGTCTTTTAATCCTAATTACATTCCAACTCTAACTCTTTAATATAAGTCTATTCAAACTAAACTACTAGAAGACTAACTTGAGTTGAACTAGGAGTCCTTCTTCATTCACATGAATATAAAGGATAAGCTAGCTCGCAGCCTTATCCTTGTGGTTCCCTCATGATCTCCCAGTGCATCTTGATAAGAGTGCCAGCTCGTGAGATATTTGTGGGTCCCACTTGATCTTCAAGTCTTCTAAATCAATTCAGCTTGTGCTTCTTGATTCCTTAACTCGTGCTTGCTTTGGGCAAGGACTCTTCTTGGTGTCCTACGTCCTCTAGGACTCTTCTTGATGTCCTACGTCCTTATGGTGGATCCCACCAGCTCGAGTACCATGGTGGGTCCCATATTGTAACACTCCCCCTCAAGCTGGGGGTGAGAAGACATCATAAATGCCCAGCTTGCTGCATATGGTAGACATAATCTTGTGAGTGACCGGTTTGGTTAGAATGTGTGCAACTTGATTTTGTGATGAAATATGCTACAAAGATAAGAAACCAACTTAGGAACTTTTCTCGTATAAAATGGTAGTCCACCTCAATATGCTTTGTCCTTTCATGGAAAACTGGATTTGATGTAATATGTATAGCTGCTTGATTGTCATAGTACAAATCAATTGGAGTTTCTCTGTAGAATCCCAATTCAGTGAGAAAGGATCTTATCCATATGAGTTCACTGACAGTGTGTCCCATAGCTCTGTATTCTGCTTTTGCACTTGACCGTGCTACTATATTTTTTTTTTCTTTTCCATGTAACCAGATTCCCTCCAACCATTGTACAAAATCCCGAAGTAGATTTTCTATCATCTGGAGATCTGGCCCAGTCTGCATCTAAGAATCCCTCGTTGTTGAAGTGACCATGGTTTTTATACAGAAGCCCCCTTCCAGGAGCTCCTTTTAGATATAGTAGTATTCTTTCAAGTGCCTGCCAATGACTCAATTCCATAACAGAGAGTTTCTTCATAATCAATTCGATAACATTGAGTATAACCTTTAGCCACCAGTCAAGCCATCAGGTGGGCAATGTACCCATCCGGATTATGTTTGATAGTATAAACCCACTTGAAACCAACGGGTTTTTTATTTGTGGGAAGAGGAATCAATGACCAAGTATGATTGTCATTAAGTGCCTTCATTTCCTCATCCGTTGCTGCCTTCCATCTTGGATGTTGTAGAGCCTCCTGATATGACTGTGGAACAGATATGGAGGAAATAGAAGAAAAAAACTGACAACATAAAGGTGAGAGGCGATGATGAGACACAAAATTGGAAATAGAATGAGAAGTAAAGGTTGAGTGCATGATCGAGGTTCTTTCCGAATAGCAATAGGGTGAGTATCATATTGAGGGCCAAAAATAACTGGAGATGAAGGACTTACCTCTGGTGGATCTGTTAACTCGGCAGGTGTGGTGTTGGCCAATTGCTCTGGGGGTGAAATGATCTTTGTATCACGAGGCACAACTGGTCTAGGGGACCTTGGTACGGAGGATAGACCAGAAGGAGCACTATCAGAATAATATGAGTAGTCGTAAAAAAATGTGACATCCCTAGACACATATAAACGTTGAAGAGAAGGACTATAACAAACATAACCTTTTTGTGTGTGAGAGTATCACAAAAAAATACACTTGATAGATTTAGGATCAAGTTTGTTGTGTCAAAGCAACGAGTTATGAACAAAACATTGACATCCAAAGACTTTCAACAGCAATGAAAACAGATCATCATTCGGTAATAACCTAGAGTAGGGAGATTTATTACCAAGAACAGTAGATGGTAGACAATTAATAAGAAAGCAAGCCGTAAGCACGACATGAGGCCAATAAAAGTATGAAACTTTCATGGCATTTAACAAACCTCGAGCTACCTCAAGAATATGATGATTTTTCCGTTCGGCTACACCATTTTGTTGAGGAGTGTAGGTGCATGATGTTTGACGAATAATGCCATTTTTCTTGACAAAAAGAGTCAAGATCTTTGGAAATGTATTCTTTGGCATTATCAGACCGGAGAATTTTTATTTTCTGACCAAATTGTGTGAGTACCATAGCATGAAATAATTTTAAAATATATGGTATCTCATAATGCTCCTTAGGGGTTGTTAGTCAACTTGAAGGACGAGATGATCTTCAACCGCATAACGCCCTTCAACACTTGAAGTCGTTAGTGGAGCGCAGATGAAGCTTCATCTCAATGCAAGGGATGAAGGGGTCCTTCATCTCCACGGTTTAATTTCAATCATCTCGAAGAAGGCCTTGTTTGATCTTCTTTGAGTTGAAGGACGTGCAATGCTGGCTTTTTCTCCTCTCTCTCCTCGCATCCCCCCCCCCCCTCGCGCGTCGTTATTTCTTCTTTTTTCTTCCTCTCTCCCGCACTCCCTCTCTCGTCTCCCTACTCCCCCGATGTCGCTGCTGCCATAAAATCGATCAGATTTTTGTCTCCAGCCACCGTCTCAGCTCCCTCTCGTCTCCGGCCTCATCTCTTGGTCTTCTCTCGGCCTCGCCCTCTCTCTCGCACGCCCCCCCCCCCGTCTCCGTGACTCTCTCTCTTCTCTCAGACTCGCTCTCTCACACTTCTCTCTCTCTTATCCCTCCCGACCTCTCTTTCTTCTCTGTCTTCACCCTCTCTTCTCCCTTTCGGCCTCCCACTCCCTTCTCTCTCTAGCTATTCTCCTTTCCCCGAAAAATACCTTCCGATTTCGTTCGATTTCCCTATTTCCATTTCCATTTTCTTCGATTTTGGACGTTTGGGCATCGATTGCTTAATTTCTACTTCAACTAGGTATCGATTTCACCCTTTGGCTTCGGTTTTCCCCAAATTTCAGAAGGTATGCCTAAACCCTAATTTTTTTCATTAAATTAGTGTTTTATTTGATTTAAATTTATTTTTAGTGCCTAATTGGGGGTTATTTGTGCATTATTATGGGATTTAGGGTTACGGTTTATAGTCTAAATTCTTGATTCGTGTATGGATTATTTTTAGGGTTTGCTGCTCGGTATTTAAGGGTCCTGTAATTAGGGTTTAGGGTTTATGGTTAAGGATTTAGGGTATTTTAGGGATTAGGGTTTTTGAGGTTTTGGGGGGTTTTGTGTTTTTAAGCTCTAGGGTTTTTTGGGTTTAGGGTTTGGAATTAGGGTGTAGGTAGGGGTGGCATCGAGCCGAGTCGAGCCCGAACGTGCTTATGTTCGAGTCGAGCTTCGAGCCGAGCCTCATCTCAAACCTAAAATTGTTATCGAGGTCGAGCCCAACGAGTTCGAGCCAAGCTTCGAACCGAGCTCAAGCCTCAACATACATTTCAAATTTAAAAAAAATATATATCGAATAAAATGTATATAAAATTATGCATACATTTTGCATAAAATTGGGCATAACCTCTCTCTCTCTCTCTATATATATATATATATATATATATATATATATATATATATAATATACATGTATAAGATTGGGCATAACCTCTACTTAAAATTGAGCATAATCTATATATATAATACTCGTATAAAATTCGGCATGACCTCTACTTAAAATTGGGCATAATCAATATACATAATACTTGCATAAACACTCCATAAAATTATCTAAACATTCCATAAACACTCCATGAAATTATTTATACACTCCATAAAATAGTCTAAACACACCATACACTACATAACATTATAAATAAACTCCATACAATAATCAAACACAACAAAATTAAATGAAATATCACTATCAATTTACAACCACCCAAATAAAAACTATAAATCCTTTAAATAAAATCCTATTACTATTTGAGACTCACCAGAAAATTACAAGAAATATTTTAAATTTTTCTTAGGAAAGTTAAATGGACCTCTCATTGCATTTTCTAAGGAAATAAATAAAAATTAGTAATTAATCTAATATATTATTATACTTATCAATAAATTTTTAATCACATAAAATGTCAAACACAAAATTGCTATGAAAATTACCTCATACTCAAAGTACTATATCATCAACTGTCAAATACTTATTCAAAATTTTTCTATATGGTTTTCTAACCCATCTTGGCAAGAAAATTTTACTTAGAAAATTATAAGATTTTTTTAAAATAATTTATAATTAGAAAAATATTTTGAAAAAACATGAGGCACTAATGGTCCCTATATTTCTATTAAAAATGTCTTTTCAACATTTATTGAAAAAACCACTAATAGTCGCTAGAAACATATTTCTACTAAAATATCTTTTCAATTTCTTTAAAAGCCATGAGGAAGGGATAAAGAGTTTTTTTTCCTTGTTTATAATCTCACACGTATGGGTGGCTTTGAATAAATTATATATAAAATTATGCATATATTTTTTAAAAATATAATGATAGGGGAGTTTCAGGATTGAATTTCAATAATGGATTGCACCAATATTATTTTTTTTACTCCAATTGTTGTCTAGCTTATTTTGTAATTTTTGAATCTGGCTATAATTTATTATGGCCTCCTTAGTGCCCCTAGATGAAAATTTATATTCTAGGAAAAACTAAAAATATTTTTCCTATGATACATATTCCCAAAAAAACCTTTAAATAAAATTTTATTACTATTAGTGACTTATTAAAAAATTACATGAAATATTTTAAAATTTTCTTAGGAAAGTTAAATGGACCTTTTATTGCCTCTTCTAGGGAAATAAATAAAAATTAATAATCAATCTAATATATTATTACACTTATCGATAAATTTTTAATTAAATAAAATATCAAACACAAAATTGCAATGAAAATTACTTCATGCTAAAAGTATTACAATATCAATTGTTAAATACTTATTCAAAAAAAATTTATACAGTTTTCTACCCCATCTTGGTACGAAAATCTTACTTAGAAAATTATATGATTTTTAAAAAAAAATTGAATTAGAAATTTTTTTTTAAAAAATGAGACACTAATAGTTTATAGAAACTTATTTCTATAAAAAAAATTTAATTTTTTCTAGTGGTATTTTTTTTTTTTAACTTTATGACCTCTCGTGCGAAATAGCACGTGCGAGATCATCTTCGCGCGGGGGAGGGGGGAGATTATTTCTCCCCTAATTTCTCCCCTGAACTTAGGTTTTGGGTTTTTGCCGAGACCACGAGGAGGGAAGGGGGTTACGGTACCGGGGAAGACCTGTCGTCGTGGATGACGGCTGCGACGGAGGCGGCAACTACGGAAGCGGCGGTGATGGAAGCGGCGACGACGGAAACAGAGGCGACGACGAGGAGAGGAAGAAATCGAACGGACTGCCATAGAGGTGGCCGACAAGCAGCTACGACGGCGGTAGAGACGGCCGGCAAAAAGTTGCAACGATAGTAGAGGCGGTGACAACAGCCGACGGGAGGGGCTTGGCGGTGACGAGGGGAGGAAAAAATTCCCTTCCCCCCCCCCGCTCTCGATCCCGCTCCCGCTCCCAATCCCAATCCCGATACCTATCCGACTCACCTCGAACCAACGAACCGAACCTGGCTTCGGTCGAGCTCGGCTCGTTAAGGTAAACGAGCCGATTTCGGTGCTCGAGCTAGGCTCGAGCTCGATAGATAACAAATCAAATCGAGCCGGTACCGAGCCGAACTCGAGCCGCTCATGAGTCAGCTCGGTTCGAAGCCACCCCTAGGTGTAGGGTTTAGGGTTTAGGGCTTTTAAGGTATTAAGTTCTGGAATTAGTGTTTAGGGTTTGATGGTTTAGGTTTATTTTTATGGTTTGTGTTTTCGTGACGGGTAAAGGTTTTTCGATAAAGTTTTTTCCATGAGGACCGTCTCGGATTTAGATTATACATGGCTGCAAGAAGGCAACCAAGTGGTCAACCATATGACATTTGGACCTTCGAAAAGATAGAAAAATGCTCGATCTCTTGGTCGAGCAGGTTAATTTAGGGAACAAGTTGCCTATGGTTTCGGGTTTAGGGTTTAGGGTTTAGGGTTTAGGGTTTAGGGTTTGATGGTTATGGTTTAGGTGTTATTAGGGGTTTTTAGTCCAATTCAAACAAGGTCGAGTCGCCTACACGGGCATCCATTAGCCAACGAAACCCAACCCCATCACTGACGAGGTACAGTTCATAGTGACTGTGAAGTTATATGAGGCTCTACCAGGGGTCTTCGGTGAATATGGACTTGATGTGTGTGTGTTCTCATTGATTAGTGCATATGCAGTAATGAAAATAATTTAATTAATTTTGAAATGTGTGAGAATGTTGTTGAGAATTTTTGAAGTGCTATGGAATATTTTTGCCATGTGGTGAGGAGATTCGGGTATTATACATATCCACCACATGGTATTTTTTTTTTATGGTTTGTGTTTCCGTGATGAGTAAAGGTTGTCTGATAAAGTTTTTTCTGTGAGGACCGTCTCGGATTTAGATTATACATGGCTGCAAGAAGACAACCAAGTGGTCGAATATATGATATTTGGACATTCAATGATGATAGCAAAATGCTCCATCTCTTGGTCGAGCAGGTCAATCTAGGGAACAAGTTGCCTAACGGGGTGTGGAAGCATGAGGTATACATGGACTGTGTAAATAAGTTCAATGAAGACGCAATCATGAAAAAAACTGTTGGGCAGGTGAAGAATCAAACAAGAACATGGAAGAAAACATACCAAACAGTAACAAGCTGTATCAGCACTAGTGGGTTTGGTTGGGATGCAACCACACAATGAGTTACTGCATGTAATTCTGTATGGCTTGACTACATAAAGGTCAGTAAATCATGATATACTATAAAATATTTTTTATGTTTTCCGCATTAGTATAACTCTATTCCAAGACGTCTAAATGATGTTTTGTAGAAACATAAAGATGCTAAGAAGTACAGAAGTGAAGGCTGCCCCCAGTACGACAAATTAGTTGTGGTGGTGGAAAACACAATAGCGGTAGGGTCAGGAGGTGCAACCTTTGTAGATCAGGGTGATGAGGTGATCCGTGAATCGGAACATGTCCTGATGGATGAGCCAGGGGATGTTGATATAGTTAGGGATACTCCATCACCATTATTAAGCATGGATGAGTCTCTAGGTAATCAATCTGAAAGAAGTAAGCGGTCATCTTCAAGTCGTCGTAGAAAGAGAACCAAAATGCCCGATGATGACACTAGAAGACTCTTTGATACAATAGATCGAATTGCTAAGACATTTGAGAATTTCATGATGAAAGACGCTATTGAAAGAGATTGAGTCAAAGCCCTTAGGGAAATCCCGGACTTGCCTACAGAATTGAAGTTTCGCGCTCCTTCATGGTTGGATACGCCAAGTAAGAAGGTCATGTTTACGGAGATGACAGTAGAAGAGCGGGTCGAGTGGCTTAAATTTTGTTTTGAAAACTAATTGTAATGCGTTATAAATACACTATTCTTTTGGAATATTGTTATATATTAGGTATGATATTTGAATTATGACTTTGCAAGACTTATTAGTATGGTTTGTATTTAAATTTGATATGTTGTTGTGTTTATATATTGCATGGATGAATATGGTAGATGAGTATGGATGTGGACAATTAAATGAATATGGTTGCATAGGGATGTGATTGAATGTAGGATGTGGGAATGTGGATGAATATGGTTGTTTATAGGTGTGATTGCAAATAGGTTATGATTGAAGATTGATGTTTACTTGTGTTTATAACTTTTAGGAGATTGAATTTGTGGATTGCCATGGATACTATGACAGACGATGAAAAAGTTGCAACTATGGTTGCACTCACAACTTTGTTGATCGCCATGGGAAAATACTATTTGTACCATTGCAACAGACGTGTACCTCGTTCTTGTGGGATGAATGGTCCATTGTATTTGCAAAAGGCACTAGACAAATCACCAATTAAATTTCAGAAAGTTTACATGATGAACCAACTGGTATTTCACAAATTGGCAGATATACTTACTAGTAATGGGTTTTTATCAGCCAGAAAGACCATCTCAGTTGAAGAACAACTTACATATTTCCTCCTAACTGTTGGTTAAGGACAAGCGTATAGTGTCACAACAGAGATGTTTGATAGATCAAACTGGACTATAAGTAAGTATTTCAACAAGGTGTTGGATGCAATCCTGAAACTTCACTCTGATTACGTCAAACGGTCTTTGGAACGCACACACTAGAAGATTTTAACCAATTCAATGTTTTATCCCTACTTCAAGGTAACATCACTTCCTATAACTAAATAATTTTAGATTAATATACAAAGTTAGTCAATATTAATTGAAAATGTATAATTAGGATTGTAGTGGAGCTATTAATGGAACTCATATCAAAGCCAACATTCCACTTGAAGATCAACCAAGGTTTTGGAATAGAAAAGGCTATCTCTCACAAAATGTGATGACAGCATGTTCATTTGATATGCAATTCACTTATGTACTTGTTGGATGGGAGGGGTCTGCAGCTGATTCCCATGTACTGAAGGACGCATTGACTCGTTGAGATAAAATCTTTGTACCTGAAGGTAAGTAATATATTTTTATGCAGTCATTTTTTATCTATTTTATCTTCAATTATTTTATGTGCTATATAATTTCTATTATAGGAAAATATTATCTAGTCGATGCTGGTTATGCAAATCTTCTGGGATTTTTGGCTCCATATCGTGGAACCCGATATCAACTGCAACAATTTGGAGATAATATTCCTAGAAATGAAAAATAATTATTCAACCGAAGACATTCATCTTTACGGAATATTATTGAGCGAACTTTTGGTGCTGTAAAAGCTCGATTTCAAATGTTAAAAGGCACTCCTCCATTTTCTTTTAAGATCCATGTGAAAATTGTACATGCTTGTTGCATATTGCACAATTATATACGTGCAGAAGATTATGATGATGATTCGGGTGGCCAGCTCGTTGGAGGAGGTGATGCGGTCCAATTAGGTGCAATGGATGATATAGACAATGACGATTGCGATGATCTTGAGGATGTGGGTAGCCCAGTAACAAGCATTCGGAGGCAGAGTGCATTAGAATCCACAAGAGCCGCATAATTTTGAGATGCCATATCGACTTCCATGTGGAACGATAAATGATGGTTGTATCTTATTACTTTTGAACATGCGTCATTTATATGTACTAAACTTGTAACTTTTTTATTTTAATATTAAAGGCACGCACTCGTTATTTGAATAATTTTTTTTAGGTTATTAATAAAGTTGTATATATATTTATTTATTATTTTTTCAATTTTATTACTATATTAAACTTCATATTTAAGTCTCTGGTAAATAAAATACAATTAAAGTATGCATTTTATTAATTAATTAGTTTTAATTTTGTCAAAATATATTATTAATTAATACCATGCAAAAAATTTATCTTATGTTATTAAAATAATACTTTTTATTCATTAATCATATTTATTTTTTATTTACTCTATTGTATTAGTGATTTAACAGTGGTAATTAAAATATTTTTAACTCAAACACTTGGTTTAATTAACTTATTTTTTTAATTAATAAAATCAATGGTTTTAAATTTCAAAGATGAAGATGAACTTGTCCACACTAACACCCTATTTCGGAGATTTCGAAGATGAAGTTGTCTACACTAACACCCATTTCAAAGATGAAGATCATGTAGATGCATAAGATGAAGATCAAGATCAAATTTCCAAATTGTTGAATAAACACACCCCCCCCCCCCCTTAAAGACAAACAACCAAGTTGTGTGAGTGAAATCATCAATAAACGTAATAAAATATTTTTCTTGAGAAATGTTAGAGACATGAAGGGCCCCCAAACATCAGTATGTATCAACAAAAATGGAGTATCACTTTTGACTTATGGATGAGGAGAGTATGTACTCCTTTGATGTTTACTCAATTGACAGATCTCACAATGAAACTCTAACCTGACCTTAAGAGATGGAAACATATAATGAAGAGACTGTGCAGAAGGATGTGGAAAACAGAGTAAACTCAACCCAGGAACGTCTAAACAGCAATCAAGAAGAAAGTCAACACGATCTTTATTGAAATACAAACTGATTTCGTCCCACCACACGCTCTTAGAAGAGCTTCAATGACTTCTGGACTTACAGAAGAAAAAACTAAAATAAAACAAACAAGGAAGATGTATGATTCTAGATTCCGATTTTTGCTGAAGAACACCTCTATTTATAGGTGTTTTTGCAGCACTCAAACGAGAAAGACAATTGGGAGACAACTACAAAAATGAAGGTAGGAAGCTTCCTTTCTCTTCCGGCGCCGATAGAGGCCTCTGTCCGCTACGACGGTCAGTACTGTGTGCGCCTCTATTTTTCGCTGCGTCCATTAAGTCCCGTTCACACTTGGGTGATTCAATTTTTTCGTTCATACTTGGGTCTCCCAATCGTGACAAGGGCATACCGTGGGGCTCATGATCTCCCAGCGCATCTTGATCAGAGTACCAACTCGTGAGATATTTGTGGGTCCTACTTGATCTTCAAGTCTTCTAAATCAATTCAGCTTGTGCTTCTTGATTCTTTAACTTGTGTTTGCTTTGAGTGAGGACTCTTCTTGGTGTCCCACGTCCTCTAGGACTTTTCTTGATGTCCTACGTCCTCATGGTGGGTCCCACCAGCTCGAGCACCATGGTGGATCCCACATTATAACACAACAAAACCACCTGGATTGTGTTTGGTAGTAAAAACCCATTTACAGCCCACAAGTTTCTTGTCAGGAAGAAGAAGAACAAGGGCCCAACTCTAATTTTCATATAAGGCATGCATTTCTTCTTCCATGGCAACCTTCTATCTAAGATGTCTTAGAGCCTCCTAATAGGACTATGGAATAGAGAAGGAAGAAATAGATGCAAGAAAATGACAATATTAAGAAAACAATCAATGGTAAGAAACAATGTTTGAAATAGGGTGAGAAATGGAGGACCTAGTTCAAGTCTGAGGCTGCTTCCGTAAAGCTATGGGTCGAGTATCAAATTGTAGGCCAAATACAACATGGGAAGATGGACTTACCTCAGAGGGATCCATAAACTTCATAGGTGTGGTGTTGTCTTCATGGGGCTGAAGTATAATCGGATCAAGTGGTACAACGGGCTTTGGAGTTGACTGAACTGATGAAAGACTCATGATGCATCTTTTGAGGAATAAATGATGTGTCCAAAAAAGAGGTGGCATCCCTAGAGACAAATAACTTTCAAAGAGAGGGATTATAACAAACATAGTCTTTTTTTGGTTTGAGAGTAACCCAAAAAAATACACTTAATTGATTTTGGCTCAATTTTACTCCTTTGAAGAGATGTGATATGAACAAAACATGTGCAACCAAAAAACTTTTAAAGGAAGGGAGAAAGATTCTTCATTCTAAAATAATAATGAGTATGGGGATTTATGGCTAAGAACTGAAGAAGGTAGCCTATTAATAAGGTAGTAGGTTGTAAGAATGGCATGAAACCAGTACAAATAGGGCACCTTCATAGAGTAGAGTATACCATGGGCTACCTCAAGGGCATGTCAGTTTTTTCTTTCAGCTACACGATTTTTTTTAGAGGTGTAGGCACATGATGTTTGATAAATAGTGCCATTATCGTGACAAAAAGGATTGAAATTCACTAGATAGGTACTCTTTGGCATTATCTAATCGAAACATTTGTATTTGTTATCCAAATTGAGTGGACACCATAGAATGAAATGATTTAAATATGAAAAAAAATTAGATCGTTCTTTAAACAAAAATAGCCATGCGACTTGAGTAAAGTCATCAACAAAGGTGATGAAATATTTAACTTAAGATATGTTCGAGACACTGAAGGGTCCCTATACATCTAAATGAATTAAGGAAAAAGGAGCAACACCTTTGAGTTCGGTTGGAGGTGAGTATGATGTCCTCTGATGTTTTCTCAATTGACAAACTTCATAGTTGAAAGTTGGTAAAGTTTTTTAGATGGAAATTAATGTTGAAACGATGTTGTGGATCGATGACTTAGTCGGTTGTGTCATAACCATGCCTCTATCTGAGAAGTGGCAGTTGTAGTGACTATAAGTAGGTTCAAGTGATAAAGGCTTCCATGTTCATGTCTACCACCAATCACCTGCTTCGTTGTGAGATCCTGGAAGACATAAGAAGAAGGTGAGAAGGTGATTGAGAAATTAAAATGTTTGGTAAACTGGCTAGTAGATAACAAATTAAAAGAAAATTGAGGGACAAGTCAGACATCGGTAAGCGGAAGAGATGACGTAACAAGGGAGGATCCCTTCCCAAGAACTTTGGTTTGGGATACTTCAGCAATGGTAACAAACTTACTTGGTAGACATGGATATAGGAAATATAACAAACTCTTATTACCTGTAAGATGCTCAGAGGCCCCTGAATCGATGATCTAGGATGAAGAGGAGGAAATGGCATAAAGCATACATGAAGTAGTGGTGGCAACAACAATATTTGAAGGTGTTCGAGTAGATGGAAGAGATACCATCAGACTTTTCATCCTCTCAAAGAGTCATAATCATCATCGGTGAGAGTATGTTTTCCTCGTTATGACTCTAATTGAGCAACATTCTTCTCATTTTGAACAGAGGCTTGGTTGGCAGAGATCCAGTTTGGTTTGTCATGAAGCTTCTAACAGGTTTCCACCAGATGGTTCAATCCACCAAAGTGAATGCATACCCGATTGTTTGACCTTGAAGAACTAGAGACATTCCTATTGCCTCTTGCTCGACGTCCTCTATAATTTCAATCGCGCCCTCGAGTGGTAGAAGATATACCCTTATTTTCTGAGTACATAGCTGATGATACTTTAGTATGAGAGTGTTAAGCTCCCTTGCAATGGATCAAGTCACCCGACGATCTCCTCTTGGTTCCAGATTGGAAGACGTCCTTGAGGAAGGCTTGGGATTTTTGGACCGCCCTATTGCTGAGGACAACCAAGCTTTCGAAGGAAGCTTGCACCATGGACCTCGTTGGGAGAGAGATCCGATCTCTGAACAAAAACTATTGATCAATGCATAATTTCATTCCAATGCCCCTCCTCCATATAAGATAGGATTAGGGTAGACGTACACAACCAAGGCCAAGGTAAAGGCCAACGAAATTAAAAAAAAATACATCTAAACCTGCAAGTGCATAAACCTGAAAATTACGTAATTTAACCCCTACATCTACTAATTACTCTTGATGCTATGGAGCCCATAACATCACCCCCTCCTGAAGAAAGAACTTTTCCTCAAGCTCAAATTTGGGGTAGAGTGCACGGAATGCGTCTAACAGTTCCTAGGAGGCTTCAACAGTGTTCATCTCAGCCCAATGGACTATAATTTCCCATGCGCCATGGACTTGGTGAGCTTGCAAAACATGAGCTGGAGTGGGTAGAACACAACCATCCTCTAACGGCGGCAAGGGGGTGTGCAACATATGCGAGTCGCCCTGGAAAGGCTTCAACAGTGAGACATGGAAGAGATCATGAATCTTGGCATTCGGGGGAAGTTTCAGCCAATAAGTCACGCTGCCAATACGATCCAAAATCTGGAGTGGCCCATATAATATTGGTGAAAGTTTGTGACATTTGGAGGCTGTACAGGTCGTTTATGGTAATGTTGAAGGTGAAACTAGACATAGTTCCCAGGAGCATAAGAGAGGTCACGATGACCCTTGTCATATGTGCGCTTCATAGTAGCCTGAGCTTGCTGCAAATATGATTTGACCTGGTCGAGCATACAATCTCGTTCCCCCAAAGCCTGGTCTAGAGACACGTGAGAAGAGCCAGCCACATAGGATAAGAGACGAGGTGGTTCCCTACCATAAACGACGTTGAAGGATGTAGTCTTGAGGGCTGTGTGGTAGGAAGTATTGTAACAAAACTCTGCCTAGGCGAGCCAATAGACCCAACTTTTGGGATTATGCCCCAAAAAGCAACGTAAATACATCTCAATGGTCCGATTGACTACCTCTGTTTGTCCATCTGTCTGAGGGTGGTATGTTGAAGAGAAAACCAATTTGGTGCCATGTAAATTGAAAAGCTCCTTCCAAAAGGTACTTGTGAACACGACATCTCTGTCACTGGTGATGGACTCCGGTAAGCCATGAAGGCAGATAATCTGGTCCATGAAAATCTGAGCCACATGGGTTGCCGTATATGGATGCGACAGCGGAAGGTAGTGACCATATTTTGAGAAATGATCCACCACTACCAATATAATAGATTTACCGGAGGACTTGGGGAGGCATCAATGAAATCAATGGATACATCCGCCCATACTTGAGAAGGGAGCTGGAGAGGCTGAAGCAGGCCGGCTAGGCTTAATGATTCAGTTTTGTTCCTTTGGCAAAATTGGCACGCAGACACATAGTCATTCAACATGCGTTTCATTCCTTTCCAATAGAAGTCATGACTAAGCCGAAAAATATGTCTTTTGCTGGCCTTCATGAGTGCTATCGTGATATGTAGATATGATGGTGTTGAGTAGGGCTGAAGTAGGATGTAAATAAATCCGATTCTCGTACAGTATGAGGCCAGTTGTCTGATACCACATTGTTAAGTTCCCTTGTCATGGATCGAGACACCCGACGATCTCCTCTTGATTCTAGATTGGAAGACGTCCTTGAGGAAGACTTGGGATTTTTTGAACACCCTATTGCTGAGGACAACCTAGCTTTCGAAGGAAGCTTGTACCTTGGACCTCGTTGGGAGAAAGAATCTGATCTCTAAACTAAAACTATTGATCAATGCTTAGTTTCATTCCAGTGCCCATCCTCCATATAAGATAGGATTAGGGTAGACGTACACAACCAAGGCCAAGAAAAAGGCCCACGAAATTAAAAGAAATTATATCTAAAACCTACAAGTGCATAAACCTGGAAATTGTATAATTTAACCCCTGCGTCTACTAATTACTCTTGATGCTATGAAATCCATAACAGAGAGGTGGAGGAAGGATCTGGTATTCGAAGTAATGTTGTACTGATGTAATCTAATAATGGAAGTGCAAAGGAGCCAAGAAGTTGGATTTTGGCCACTTCAAGATATGGCTGGATATTGGACAAGTAGATAACAACTGCAAATACCTCCCTTTGCTTTTCTTGAACTCATATATTGGTTGAATAGGGCTAAGCAAGTTTCCACTTTTGAATCAACCCTCTAAATTTAGCCAAGAACTCATGCAAGTTCTTTCCTTGTTTTGTAGTAAATATGTTCTGAAACACATCATATAATTTTTGTGAATTTTTTGTGTTAGAGTACAAGTTGGAGCAAGTGTCCATATCTATTTTTCCGTCTCAAGGTGGACAACAATATTTGCCACATATTCCTCCATGCTATTAATAAGAAAACTAATGATAAATATGTCATTTTGAGCCATTTAATAAAGGAACTATTATCCTCATCTATGGGTGGAGTAAGTTTAGACAAATGTCCTAAGAGATCTTAAGTGAGAAGGAATCTCTTAACTGACTGGGACAACTCAAGTAATTTGATAACCGCTCAAGGCTATTGTGGTAATCTTGAGTAAGTCACTTTTACTAGTCATATTCACATAATCTTCACCCACCACCAATTGATATTCAATGCACTATATCAACCAACCAATAATAATGGAAAGGAAACCAAGTAAGCTAAACCGAGTCAATTAACAATAGACACATAAGCCAAACCAAACCAAAGCCTTAATCATGCAAGTAATCAAGGATATTATGACTCCACATGCTAATCCAAATCAGAGAAGGTTGATTCCAAATCTTCTCCAATTAAGAAAGAATTATAAAGGTAAGTGAAATCTCAAGGAATCTTGGACAACTTAGAAGATCTTTTGAAAGAAGGCAACTCTCCCTCTATGACTCTTGCACCAACTATGAAGATAAGATCTCAATATTTGAATTCCTTCTTTCCTAAATGATTTAGGAAATAAATTCCAAAGAAAATCTAATATAGAAAACCTTTACATAGATAAATCACAACACTTTATTTTTTCAACCTTTTTTTTTCTTGCTCTAGAAGAAGGAACTTTCCTTCTATGCAATGTGCACCAACTTTGTGATTCAAATCACAACTTCATCTTGCCCTTTTCTCCTTGATTACTTTAGGTAAGATAATCCAGAGGATAATATAACCAATGGAAGATAAAGAATTGCGCAAAAAAGAAAAGAGACCAAAACTTCTTTTAGTAACTAGAAAATCAACCTTCACTGAGCTCTTTAGAGAGAAAAACATGCAAACAACACCATAAACCAATCTTGAATGAATTTAATCATGATAATCATCATATACATCAAGAGGAAAAAAAAAAAACTTCATTCAACATATGTTTCTCTAGGAGAGAAAATTGAACTTATGATAATCATACATAAGCTTTAAACCAAGCACCCCCTTGCATGAAAAATAAACCGATCACAAGACATTATCATGCATGAGATGAAACACTTATCTTTTATCCAGAGGAGAAACAAGCAGTAAACCTCATGTCGAGATCAAGTCATTATCAAAATCATCTCACAAAGGGTAGAAACACAAAAGAAACTTATCTTGCTTGTAGAGCCTTGCTTCACCAACAACTATGCATGAAGCTTGATAAAAGTTTACTTAATCACCACCTTAATATCGAGATCCTAAACCCAATGCTCTAATACCATGTTGGATTTCGGATCCCATGATAAGGCCCTTGAGTAGAAAAGGAGAGGAAGAAAGAAGAAAAGAGAGATGGTGTTTAAGAGAGCTTGGGAGAAGAGAGAAGGGCTAGGAACATATTTGAGATAAGGGAAGACACTTAATGATCTACCCCTTTCCTTGAGCCTCTATTTATAGTATATAAAGGAAGGTTACAATGAATATAATGCCCTTAGGGCTACAAGTTTTCAAAAGAAAAAGACATAAGTAGACATACATCATCTTACATAATTACACCTTTGCGCCATCCTTATGAGAAGAGCACTTAATTACCCTTTGTGCCACCTCCTTGACGTGGGTAAAGTTATTACCTTAATGCCACTTAAGTTGTCTTCCAACATTAAGGTTTCAAGTAGATTTACATGTTTTCTAGTATTTATTGTAGGATAAAAGATGTGTAAAACTTAAGTATATATTTAGGACTTATTAATTTAACCATCAAATTTAAAATTAATGACTGTTAAATTTCCTGTAATTTTATATTTTTATCTTATGATCCCATTCATCCATGATTAATATTTAATCTATATTTTTTAAAATTAAAAATATTATTATTATAAACATAAAAAAGAAATAATAATATTCTTCCAAATAGTATAATTTTTTTACGAAAGAAAAACTAGGAAAAATCCAACATCTTTTCCCTCTTTATTCTAATCAACAAAACACAAAATGATTATACTTATTCCATAGCCAACCACCCAATCACTGAGCTAAGATTAATGATATTTTAAGAATTTTTGCTATTGACCTACAAACATGAGATATAATTACCTTGAATTGTAGTGTCCCAGAAGTACACACATACTTGTGTCAATATCACTTTAAAGTAACTAATAAAGATTCTTTGCAATTCTTAGGGAGTAGTGTATGATTTGTTGCAATCGAACCGTGTAGAAGAAAAGGAGCATAAAAATATCATCTACCCATGCCTTAATTCAAAATTTACTTACTATAAACCCTAATAGGGTTAGTTATTACTATAATAAGGTTAGTTATTATTTATTAATGTGTAAATTTATTTACTAGAACAGGGTTAGTTATTTTGGGACCCTAATAAATAGCTAAATTACTATAAACCCTTTTTCTTAGTTCTTAGGCACCTAAAAAAGTTTTAATTTTGATACATTCCTAAAATTTATTCAATTCTACAATGGGGCCACCACATGACCTCTTTTTGCTCCCTGTCAAGGGGAGTGGGAGAAGACACCTCTTGTAAAAAGTATCAACATTTTAAAAAACTTATAAAACAAAAGAATATTGGCAACTTGTTTCTTATTTTATTGAAGAAACAAGAGCAAGGGGTTAGGGGGGAGAAGAACAATTAAAATTCTTTGGCATGTAGAGAGTTATTTGGCCTCCATGGTAACCAAATAATTATATGTTTACATTTTCAAGTGGAGTGTGTAATTCCTAGACTTAGTTACAGATCGAACTTCTGAATTGTTGCTTTAAGATAAAAAAAAAATTGCTTGTTTAATGTGATCAACTGAATATAAATAGAAACAAACATTTTGGAACATCAGAGAAAATAAGGCATGAAGAGCATAATTTTCACCTAAAAGTTAATATGTTATCTAACTAGTTGGTCACAAACTTTGACAAACTTTATTCCTTATGATATAAATGGAGCCAATTTTAATTGGGTCAATTGCTCTCTTCCCCTAAAATTTAAGTGTAAAAATCAATTTCATCCCCTTGACAAGTTACAAACCGACTCCTAATCTTTTTATTAAAAAATTATCACACTCCTTGACTAGATTAATTTTAGCAAAAAAAAAAAAAAAAAATTATTTGACCATATTTTTCTTGTATTTTTGCACATTTTCAGGGTTGAGAAAAATTTTCATTCGATTCCTCTTGATTGGCAAATGTTGAAGTGACTAGGAAATGAATTTTCTTATTACTCTAATAGGGAACAATGAGAAAAATAAACTAAAAAACATTAAAGTAGTTTCTTATCACTCACCTTGTTTTAATTTTTTTCGATCATTACAATTACTTTTCTTCTTCCTTCCTATTGTTGCACAAACACTAGAAAAACCAATAAAAAGGAATGTTCCAATATAAAAATTAGTCAAAGAGAAAATAATTTTCCCCTAATTATATTTTCATCAGGCAACATAAACTTATGAGCAAAAAATCTTAATCCCTTAAAAGGGAATTTTTTAATAATAACCAATTAAAATTTTTTAATTAACTAAATACCTAACTTTTAAATTTATTTTTAAAAAATACGCAATTTTCAACTTGCCAACTCAGCTGAATACAATGTCACCTTTGACTGTACACATATACTTTCACGGTGCTCCAAAGGGAGGTCACACTGCCCCACGTTAGAAATATTTGGCTGAGTTGGAGAATCGACGTTCCAACTCAAATATGACGTTTAACTAGGTTTGAAAGTTGGTTATTTTGACAAAAAAATTAAAAATTTGGTATTTAATTAATTAAAGTTTTTTAATCGGTTATTATGAAAAAAATTGCCTAAATAATCTCTCTTTCTTTTCCGTTTGTGTGAAGATACCTAAGCCTTCAACTACTTAGTTTGCTTGCATAGAAGAAGATAAAGGAAGTTAGGAGAATGATGTCTCGTTCAATTCCTAAACAGCAAGGGTTTTTTTATGGAACTTCCGCTTGCTGTTCCTAACTAACCAAGCTTACTCTGCTTATTAATGGCGTCTTTGTCTTTGTTAATAAAAATGATATTATTGCTGTTCGCTTCATCTTCGCCCTTCTTTTTCTTCCTACTAACTATAACTGAGCTTGATTCTCAGAAATTTCACTGTCGCTGCTAAATCATAAAAAAAGAAAACACTTTATATTTGTAATTACAGACCCGACGGAAAAATTCTTTGCTTCGTCTTCCTCACCTTCGCCATGGAATCCATACCCTACACCTCTACCGTAACAACCTTACAAGAACCCATCTTCGTCGACGATATGGGCGGCGGAGGAATGCGACTCTTCTTCTCCTTCCTCGCGACGTTACACCCAATCCTTTGTTTCTCCAGGTCACCGGGTGGCAAGAAGCAGTCCGTCGACAAACCCCAGATGTTAAAATCTACATCTTCGATCGTCCATGTTTCTACCATACAAGTCTGAGAGTAGCTATCCGAGTTGTCACCGAACCTGAACAAAGAGACTATGGTCTTGCCGGAATGTGCGATGTTAACGCCGTCGACGAGTTTATAGTCCCCCACTGAAGAAGACATGGTGGTTTCCCAGTAGACACTGTCAGTGTAGGAGGCCTTGATTCGTAGGAGATGGGTGTCTTCTAACTGAACGAGAAGGCCAGTTCTCTGGCTGAAGTAACCCCACACTGTATGGCGAATGATCTCAACGTTGGTGCCGCTTCTGTTCTTCAGTACTGAAGGGTCGGCTTCCAGCTTGAGCGAGAAGCATGCCTCATTGTTGATCGCCTTTTCATCTACGCAGACGGCATTGGAGAACAAGTTGGCTGTGGACCTAGGATCAAGACCCTGCACAGATGTGATCATCAAAATGCTTCATTTTCAATTCAATGGAAAAGAAATTCTTACTATTCAAATTTCAAACAGAAAAAGAAAAAGAACGAAATTGCCAAAGATTAACATGAATACAACAGAAAATGAAAATTGTAAATTAAGAACGTCACCTGTAGCGATCGCCGGAGGGGCCTTGGAGGTCCTCTAGAAGAATGAGACTGGTGCCACGGAGTCTGTCTCCATGCCACCTTCCCGTCGCTTCCCGCGCTTATCTTGTTTCCGGACACCACAAGCTCTATGCTCCACAAATCGGGACTTTTCTGCCATAACACAAACCCTCCCACCTCACCTTCTTGTGGTCTCTTAACCTTCGTCATCCTGTTTTTGTGCCTGTTCTGAATTTCCGAGGCCGACATTGTCACTTTCCCAATTGCATACATGCTACTGATCGAGTTCAGAACCTTCTCGCCTCCTGTTGCAGCAACGTACTGCTGAACGATATACTTCGCCATTAACGACTCCTGCTCAACATAATCTAAAGAGTAACTAAAACTAAATTCGTGTTGATTTAGAGAATTTGGTGAACGGGTCAATCAACACATCGAAAACATCGAAACGAAAGAAATCACTCGAAATATTACAAATATCTCTGTAAACAACTTACGATTGGGAGATCTTTGATGTTGGGGTCAAGTGAATGCTCCGAGCAAATGGGGATAGGAGCAAGAGGAGCGGCGAGGACTCCGAGAAAGAGCTGCAAATCCGTGCTTCTTACTCCTATGATAGATGACGGAGCTGAATGTCCCCGATCATGGCTTCTCATCCATGAGTTTTGCCTTGATCTACCATTTTCGATCTGTGAGGCGGACATCGCTTCAGGAATGGGGACTTCCAAAATGGTTTCCAAGCCATCTTCTCGATCGAGGTTCAGGCAAAGCTTCCTCATCGGGGGGAAAGAGAGAGAAAGATGGAGCACACAGTTAAACGCAGAAACTAGTAGCTCTCCTATCGTGACGGTTTTGCTTTCTCTTTAGAGGGCATGACTAGTTTATCTGGTAACAAACACACGGAGGCCATTCTCCTCGTTCACGTCGTGATTCTCTCTCTCCCACTCCCAAACCTTAAAACTTTTACCAGCTCGTCTTCTACCTTAAAGAGAAAAACGACAAGATCATCAGATGATAAGGAATTTTGAGGCAATGAGATCAAATATGAGTGAGATGTGAGATGTCTGCAATTGTAATTGATTGAAGCTTGTCATGGAGTTCTCCTATTAACAGTAGTTAGGGGCTAAGATGATTCTCCACTTCTCCTTTTTGTTAAAACAACTTCTTGAGGTGAACGTAGATGACGATCATGGCCGGATGTAGGTAGCTAACAGAAAGTTTGCGTTGATTTACAAGTTAAGATTTGTTGCTTAACATTCTCTTAATCGAGTGTGTTGGGTGCGCATCCAGCAAAATGATTCTCTGACCCACTTCTTTCTTTTTCTTTTGGTAAAGCGTCTACCTGTGGCAATAATGCAAATGAAATGAAGATACAGAAAAAACCAAACTCAAATGTTTTCCAGTTGCCGTCGCCTCTCATTCTTGCCTCTGCTAGCCTTCCTCCTCGAAAATCTTCTCAGTTGCCTCTCATTACCTCCCTCCCAGTGTCTCCATCATTGTCTCCGATGAACAGCGACCGATGATGTCGTTGCCATTCATCACTCTTTGGTTGCCATTTCTCTTGCTACTACGTTTTTTAATGGCCATGGTTCTTGTGAACCATTGACTCTTTTAACTATGTATACCAACTACAAGTTAATCATAACCTATGATTGCAAGGATGAGAGAAGGATGGGCTGATGGTCTCAAAACTCACTAAGTGGATCATAATTTGCCATAATTCTCTGAAATTTAATGGACATTAGACAAGTGATTCAAAACTATTTGAGAATTTGGAAATACCATGTGTGCATATATTATATTGCTCATTCTTCTTTTGTAAATGGCTTGCTAATATCAGTGGTGGGTGGTGCAGACACAATCCAAGGCATCCTTTAGTCCTCCTAGACTTAGTGAACATTCTTTTGATCGAGCTTCTATTGTTGGGTCAAGATATAGTGAACCTGAATTGCTGGAAGCATGGTATGACCAGTCCATTGAGAAGTACAAAAACAATAAACATTTAATGTTCCCACTTAGGGACCAGGAATCTCTTAAACGGACTCCTGAAGGGATGTCCTAGTATATTCAAGACTCTTTAGATACACATATGAGAAGTTGGAAAGTATTTAAGGAGGACTAGGAGTTTAACAAAGTTGTGTTGTAGAATGGATCTTACATGACACCAAATGTTGTTTCTGGAGTGAATAATTTAGACGAGGAAGAGATGTGCTTCTTCCTTGATGTTATATCTGTTAAGTTGTGGACTCTAATCAACTCCTTACACAGAGTCAGCACCCAAAAGGTCCACAATATATTGATTGTTGTTTTATTAAGGGTATTTTGAGAATTTCACATTTGTATTTTGGTTGTCCTAGTTATCTCATAATATTTGGGGACACCGTTATTAGGGTGATTGATGATCATGAGTTGAGATAGAGGTTAGAGAAAAAAACAGAGAGAATGGTGTGTGTGAATTTCTCTTATAAACTTCTTTTTCATCATAGTGAATAATTGCAACAGTAGATGTACAAGATGTTGTCTCACCTTGATTGCAAACCTATATAAAAATTGTGTTCCTGCCTGATTAGTTCTTCTTCTGTGATTATTATTACTCTTGATAGTATTGAATTAGGGTGTCTAATTCCTAACAATATCTCCATCCAATTGTGTCCCTGATAGTGCTCTTGGCCCTGCTAAAAGGCAGGAAAACTACCAAACATTGAAATTTTGATGGTGTTCTTTGATAAAGTGCCTCATGTGACTAGTCAGAGTGCGACAATGATTGAAAGGTTCGGTGTAAAGCCATAGTACCTTAGAATTGAAGTTGGTAGAAGTAGATGTTGAGGAAAGAATGAACATGAAGGAAAGCAAAAATCTCTTAGCCCAAATGACCCATAAAGTTATATTTCATGTTTCAGCAAGTGTTTGGCTGAAAGGAGCGACAAAAGCTTCAATGGGAGTTCTTTCCAAAATTCTCAGCTATCATATTGGAAAGCTAGGCCTTACATTGAAGGTCATCAATGACAATTATAGAAAGCAATGTTCAACGTTTGAACTTCTTAAAATGTTCCTCCAAACATTGGATATGGGTAAACTGAGTTGCTAATCAAAGTTAGAATTATCTCTATTTTTTTGTAATGTAATTTTAAGGTACCATTATCTATTTCTATGGGGTGATGGAAACCAGATTTTCGACAACCATATCAACAATAAAGTGATTATGAGACTATAGATCTCAAATTAGCCTCTTTACTAAGCTTGACTAGTTGAAAAATTTAGAGTCAAAACTTTGTTTTGAACATGGATTAATGTTTATTATTATACTTGCATTAGAAACTTTGAAGCTCTAGCAGAAGATTTTTCCCTTCAAATACAACAACAAGTCCGTGGATTTCAAGCTCAACATCAAAACCCACTTCTGCAAGCACAACAAGTAAGGGCATTATTGTTGATTTATGTAGTAATTTCCAATCTATCCTGCTCTCATCTAAGCAAAATTCAAGAATTATTTCCCTCACCTTGGAAGTTATTGCATGATCTCTAGCACAAATCCAAAGGCAAATGTTTATGCTTCACCCATAGAACTTGGCTTTTCAACAACAATAGTGGGATAATTATGGAAATGACAACTATCATCACGACAAGGATTGACTATTATGAATTTGGAGAGAGACAGACCCTTGAGGGAAGACAAAATTGAAAGCTCTTTAGAAATACCAATGGATAGTAGCACACTTGCTTCCTTTAACAAACAACAACTCCAGTTTAGCCAACAACAGATGACTTTAGCAAATTAGTTTAAGTAGCCAGTGTCTCTACAAGTTCCCCATTTGCAGAAGCAGTAAGATTGTACTTCTTTCTCATTGTTCCCTCTTTTTACCTCATGTGGCAATTCCTCACTTAATCATTTTCTTTTCGGATTTGTATGGGTCCCTGGTAGTTGACAATTGCTGCAGTTCTCTTAATAATGAAAGACATGATACGAATCATATGTTGTAATTAACTTGCTCCTTAATATGTTCTTAACTATTGATGGGTTTACTTAGGATTGACAATTTTCTGTTATTTAAAAACTTTTTTTATTTACAATAGATTACTTCCGTTGTGACAATTATTTATTTACCTTCTACAGTGATTGTCCTAAAATATGATTATTTAATCCTGCTACTGATGATGGTGTAGGGGCATGTTTAATTGGAAGTCTTAGCCAGTGAAAGTGGTAGCATTCCAGGCATTGATGGGTGGTGATACATCTTCGAAGAACGATTCAAATGATCATTATGGATTAACCTATCCTTCCAAATAGATAGATGGATACTATTTTGTCAATTTCTATTGGGTATAACATCGGCAACTATTATTTGGTTGTAATGTCTTTTACTTGGTAGTTCCATCCCATGTAACGAATCCCAACATTGTTTGATGCAAACAAGTCAAAAGCAAGCTAAGACTAGCAATGGTAGATCAAAGTGCTATTTCAATGTGGGCATTATTTTGAATTATGAGTATGGTTCTTTAAGAACTTCTATCAAGCAAGGGAAATCCTCATGAATCTAATTGGATTTTCTTACTTAGTGTTTGTCCATTCATCACCTACTTTCTATTTCTCTCTTTTCTTATGTCATGATGGTAAATTTGACGCAGAAGTTAAACTAGCTGGAATTATGATCTTAGGAGCATTATAGCCTAGGGAATCAAGGAAATATGGAACTACTATTGCTCGAGGGTTTTATGCACCTATTCATCAACACTTCTTTATTGTTTGTATAGATATGGCTATTGAATGTAAGCCCGTTGAAACATTTGTTCAAGTGTGTCTGGTGATATTGTTGGGCCTAGAGATTACTATTTCGACCTTGAGGAGTTAGGTGTATATATAAATGGCTACCTTGAGTTGAATACAAGTTGTATTGTTTCCATTCTATTGAGAATACTCTGTGGCCTAATGGTACCATGCAACTGGAGATCTGGGTTCAAATTCTAGTAGAGTCATATTACTTTTATTGTGTAGTAAACTCTTTAATTTTTTTGGCTAGGCATTTGTTGATATTGGTTTGAGTTTTTAACCATAGATTTCTTTCTTTACTTATTATTTATTGTTTTTCCATTGTTCAACCTTCTAAGACCAGTTATTTACAAAGACTTTGACATAGGTAACTTCTAAGACTAGTGAAAATTTATCTATCTCACTAATTTTTTGCTTTTTACAGCTCTATGAGAATTTGGACTAATGTCCACATCTAATTGAATTGGTTCAATGCAACAAGGCCTATTGGATGAACTCGTGATTAAGAGAAATGCAAGAGAATTGGCTATTTGTTGTTCAAATTGTTATTGTTCTAGATGTTTTTGTTGAAAACAAATATATATTGCATAACTTTGCTTACTACAATACAAAAATGTGTTTTGCCAATGTACGACAATCCAAGATGAAAAATTCTACAGATGATGACATTGTCCTTTTGATGTTCACCTCACCTACCAGCATAACAAAATATTAGATTAAGAGAACAATGGGAATCTATGTGATTGTATTCTTCTCTTGAAGCAATCATTAATCTTCTTTTTGGCATATATACAGTTTAAATTTGTTTGAATCAATACAATATTTGCATCTATTTGAAAATGTTTGAATCAAGTCCTAAAGTTCATATGAAATGATAAGATTTGAAATTCCAATACTCAAATTATATCAATTTACATTGCTCAAATTACAACTCTCAAATTACATATGAAATTATAGTGCTCAAAACATCTATTTAAACCACATATGGGTACTACATCTGAAACTGCAAAAACACAATTCTATGACATAGTTCATAGCATGAAGAGAATTTCGTAGTACAAATGACAAAGAATAATGTGCTTCAAAACTTGACAAAATTTTCATCCTTGAAACTTCTGCTAATTTACCTATGTTCTTCGCAATCTGTGACTCAACTTGTGCAGAGCATCATCTACCTGAAAGATCAATGTATGTCTGAAAAAACTCTAATTTTGGGCTCACGATATCAAAGATTGGGTAACATGCATTTCCTTGTAGCAGGTCACAATCTTTTGTAGCTCATAAGTGTTGGAAGACGGGCTCAAGGCTAGAAGCCCATACGTCAGAGTGGCAAAGTAGTTATTTATGGTATGTTCCATAAGGATGGCATGAAGATATAAATACATTGTCTTAGTATGTCTTTTAATCTATTGAGTTGTAACCCTAAGGGCTTTGTAACACTATAAATAAGAACACTGGCTAAGAAGTAAGGCATTCAAGCCTTCTCCTCTCTTTGAGAAAACATCCAACCACCCTCTCTTCTCCCTTGACACATTCTCACCTTCCCTTAATCCAAACTCTCCTCTCTAACATCCTTCTCCTTTCTCCCTCTTCTCTCTCTTCTTTCCTTCTTCTTCCACATTAACCTAGAGTCAGTCTCATGGGGTCCTAACTTCTACATGGTATCAGAGCTTTGAGGTTAGGATCCATATTCAAGTAGTTATGTCATCCATTCAAGAAGTTGTTTATAGAAGAAGGAGTTCTGCCATGAAGAGAGGTAAAATCTGTTTTTTTTCTTCATATTTTCTTTTTACGATTTCAATTTTTTTCCTCTTCTTTAATTCTTGAGTCCAGGCAAGATAATCTTCATAAATATTGTGAATATCTATCTTGTATGACTAAAAGGATATTGTAGTCTTGATCATCTTATATCAAAATTACATGATTGATCAGAGGTTGTTTTTTGGGTTTGTTATTTGGATTCAGTTACGTTTATGTAACAGGAATCAAACATTGTTGATATGGGACTCCAACATATGTTGATGTCAATTCTATAATCTAACTTTACTCATGGGAGTGTGTTATGTTGTTGGATGACCGTTATATGTTTGATGAAATACTAACACTCACTTATCCCTATTATTTTTGCGTTTGAACTTCAACAATTGAATCTTTTTTTTGTGTGTTGAAGTATACCCATGAGTTGGAATTTATTTTGTCAAGAAGTTGCTCTCGGTTTGCCAAGAAAGACCTTGTCTAAAGTTGCTCTCGGTTTTGTGGTGGAGTTTGGATTAAGGATAAGAGTTGCATCCATTCTCTTCTCTCTATTTTTTTTATAAATATAAGAGAAGTTGAGCAGTGGCGGGTTCTTGTTATCACATGACAAAAACACCAATTTTTCCATGATTTGATGCTTATTCTTGTAAAAATATTCTCTACTTATTTTTGGTGGCTAATTTAGTCTATCGATGCTTCATATTATGTTGTGTAATTGTTATTTGAGCCCCTTTGACAATTGACCTCACTAGTTGATTTGCGTTAACATGGAGAGTGGACATATGAGTAATAAGAGTGACATATTCCGAATTACTATAATTCCACTAAGAGGTCTTTCCAATTACCTCAGCTGGTCACAATCGGTACAGAGGGTTCTCATTACACTTGACTTTCTCAATCATGTTATCAAAATCCCTCCTCCGATTGATGAAGAAGATGAAGTCTACCTTAAATGGGTCAAAAACAATAACATGGTTATCAATTGGCTTATTAACAGCATGGAAGACCATGTCACTATTAATGTGGTCCACTTGGAAACTTCCAAGGATATTTGGGACACATGAGTTAAGATCTATTGCAATACCGCCTCCTTGCAAAGAGTATATGAATGTTTTCCAAAGTATGTTGGCTACCAAACAAGGAGATAATATTCAAGAGTTTCTGGCCCGGTTTTAAGGCCTTATCCATGAATGGAAAATTGCTCAACCATACTCTACCGACATTGTTGTTCAAGAAAAATAGCATGAGGCCCTGGTAGCGGCTATTAGCCTTACCAATATTACGCCATATCTTGAGGTGGCTAAGACTCTGCTTCTTAATTTTTCTACCCTTCCCTCTTTTGATGACATAAGTGCTATGTTGTAATGATTTCCTGATCCATCTCCTCCTTCTCCGATTGATGCTCCATCTGCTATGTTCTTTGGTAATTGGGGTACAACATCCCCATTTCGAGGACACGACAAAAATACAAGAGGAGGCTACAATAGAGGTGGTCGAACGGGTTTGACCCATTCCCACACTGAACCTCGATTGTGCACTTAATGTGGTGGTCAGAACCACCTTGTGGATTCATGGTAGAAACTCCATGGTAAGCCTAATTGGGCGACAACCAATCCAGACTCAGTTAATGTTGAGCAAAAGGAGGATAGGATTGATTCTCATTCCGGGGATGTGACTATTTCCGCGGAAAACTATGCTGCATTTCAGAAGCTGAAATCCTTATTGGATCAATCCTCTACTCCACCAGGCCCTACTGCTGCCACTACCATTCCCTCAGGTATGCTTTCTTCTGATTCAACCCCTTCGTCTTGGGTCATTGACTCCGGGGCTTCTGAACACTTGTCAGGTAACAAACACATGCTTCATTCACTGTCTCCATGTCTGCCTCATAAATTTGTCACTATTGATAATGGTTCCCAAACCAAGGTGCTTGGCAAGGGTTCCTCCTCTCTTACCGTGTCAATTCCTCTCCAAGATGTGTATTTGTTCCTCAATTTTCGTTAAATTTGCTCTCCGTTAGTCAATTAACCAAACAATTGAATTGTTCTGTCACCTTCTTACCATCTTCGTGTATATTTCAGGATCTAACTACGAACAAGTGATTGGTGGTGGCCATGAAAAAGGGGATTTATACTATTTTACTCTTCCACCAGTAGCTGCTATTTCATCCACTATATCTGAGGCTCAATTGTGGTACAACTAGCTTGGTCATCCATCTACCTCGTGACTTCATTCTTTAGTTTCATCTCTTAAATCTTTGTCTAATTTCAATTGTGAGACATGTCAATTAAGTAAGCATGTTAGGAATACATATTCTCCTCGTCTTACAACTACTAGTACCGCTCCATTTGCATTAATACATTCTGATATATGGGGCCCTTTAAAGGTCTCTAACATTTCTAAGGAAGAACGATATGAGTTTATTACTCTACCACCAGCACTAAATGTAGACTTTGAATCTACTGTGGATATGTGAATTACAAGGATGTCTGCTGCCATCTTAGATAATACCCGAAATTTCATATGATTCACTTTCCACCATTCTAAAACATCAAAATCATATTATGAAGTTCCCTCACAACTATATACACCTTCTTCAAGACAAATTTCCAATTCTAACCTTGGTGAATTAACTACATCCACTTGTTTCATATAATTCATTAACTTTGACCAACATGACCTTGATGAAGGCCTACGATTTGTGGAAACACCCATAGAGCTAGTACTTGAAGCAATCTCTTCATTTCTAATATCCACATTATATAAGGATACATATTCATAATAGATTTCATATAAGGTGCGTCGAACTAAATTTATATTCATTGTAGCTTCCTCCTTAGAATATATCTATGAAAAACACATTTCGATCAACCTTAATTTGACCCTTGGATCCAAAACTGAAGCAACAACCATCAATAAATTGCATTCACCCCCGTACTTCTCAAATTTCTCTTTCATTCTACTAACCATTGTCTTAATGAAAACATTTTCATTTTTAGAATAAAAATTCAGAACATCTTTTACCTTATATACCTCACTAAGGTGCAAATTAGAAGTAGGGTAGTCACTCCCAGAAATTATATTAGTAACTGCATTAAAAACTTCTAGAATCTGACACACCATGTCAACCTTTTCCCATTCATCAAGACTTGGCAAACAATCATAAGTTGGTTCTCTAACTTTAAATCTAGAGAATGCATATTTAAATTTTAATGCAGAAGACAACATGTCATAAGTGGAGTTCCAACGAGTTGGACAATTAATAACCAACCTCTTTTCACCAAGTTCTAGTTGTTGTACAATTTCAGAAAAAAGTGTGATTATGAATTTGACACTCTCACGTACATTTTCAATAATATCCTTAATTTGAACAAGACCATCTTGGACTAATAAGTTCAAAATATGAGCACAACAGCGCACATGAAACAACTTTCCACCACAAACCAAATTTTTTTTCCTTGAAAAATCTTCTTTCAAAACTCTCATACAAACATCATTATATGCAGCATTATCAACTGAAATACTAAAAAAATTATTTTTCGACCTCCCACTCTTTCAAACACCTGTAAATAACATTTGTTTTATCAACGCCACAAGGAGGAGGAGGAACATGCACAAAACTCAAGACTCATTTTTGTAGCTTCCAATTACTGTCAATAAAATGCCTAGTAATAACCATGTATTCAATCTTTTGATTTTGGGACTTCCAAAGATCCGTGGAAAGACTAATCTTGTTAATCTCTTTTAAAAAAAAATTCAATTTCTTTTTCTCTGCCTCATACACCTCCATACACTCCTTCTTAATGGTCGTACGGGATATTTTCTCATAATTCATATTTGCCATCTTCATTACAAAATTAAATCCCTCCTCTTCTACTATCATGAATGGATGCTCATGCATAAGAATCCAATGAGCAATGACTACTCTCATTTTAGCTTGATCATATTTTCCTCCAAAATCCATAAAAGGAAGTCTAGATAGACTCTGATAAACATTAAACCCCACTCCCACAGGTTGAAAGTTTAAGGTTTTTTGTTTTCTCATTGCCACTTTTCTACTAGGGCAACGTTTCAAATGTCGACTCATATGTGTGGTCACTCCACTACTAATAACACTCAAATTGATTTTACAATAAACACTGAACCTTTTTTGTACCATTAAGTGATACTTTTTTGAATTCCAACCACACATGAGACTTTTTCTGTGTTTTTGAAGTATAGGTAGAGTCAACTTCATCCTCATTTATGGTAATTTCATCTGAGCCCACTTCTATGATAGAGGGTAGTGACTTTGGTGGAGTTGAATCACTATTTATGGCCACACTAGAACTAGTGTTAATTATTGATGTTAATTGAGGAGGTGTTGACATTCTTACTTGATCTGTGTCAGGACCTTGAAGAAACCTATGAACATTTGACAAGGTTTAGGCATCATATATCATCCAATGAGTGAATTTAAGACATCAAAGGTTCACACACAAGAAAGTCTCAATTTCCAAAAGATAGAAAAGGAACTATCAAATCGTTTTTGGAGGACTTCTCGATTCGGTGATTAGCCCTTACCCCCTTATTTGGCATTTTTACTCTTACCATTTGAGAGTTGGTGTCCTGTGGAGGGACACTATGATGGAGGAGTTTATTACTAAATTTTTGAGCAATGACTATAGAGGATGGGAGTGTGCCCAATATCGAGTGTGAGTCTGGTCTATTATTCACCCAAAAGGTGTTTTTTTGAGCTACCCTAAAAAAGTGGGTGGACTTTGTACCCCACAATAGGGCTACTTTTTCGCCTATGAAATTGAGCAAAAAATATTTTTGACTATGACCATTTGACTGGAGTATGGAGCTACGTCTTACGGCTAGGAGTGATTTTAATTTCTCTTATATTATGCCAATTGGGTCTCTAGAAAAAAGAGAGCACCAGCTTGAAGGGGAGTGCTTGAAGATATGATGGACTGCTATTTTATATGGGAAGATCCAATACACCATTTGTAGCAAGCAGGACGTTCATTAAGTTCTCTAATCCTCATTTTGAGGGGGAGTGTTAGAAGATGGGCTCAAACCCACACGACTAAGGCCTACATGTCAAAGTGTGTGGAAGATGAGCTCATGCCCACAGACTAAGGCAAAGGCCCACATGCCCACAAAGTGGTGGCATGATGGTAAATAAAGAGTCATCTCATAAACATGACACTGATGTAATTAGTTTATGATTTATGTTTCTGATTCACACTTACAAGGGTGAAGGATTTTCTTGTAATATTAGTACTTTTGCTATCAATAAATATAACTTAAGGGTGAGTGTTTGGATAAGTCCATTACCCTAATCTTCCTCCTCTTTTCTCCAAATTCGTCACTCTTCCTCTTCTCCTCCTAAAACCTTCTCTCTGCAACTCTTCTTCTTCTTCACAGCCCTTAATCCTCTTCTATTTTGATTATACATCATGGAATCTTTAGTTTCAACCTTTAAATACTAAAAGACAAGTTCTATAACAATTGAACAATCAAACATAAATAGAAGACTAACATAACTAAAATACCTTTAACTGAGACTCTTTTGTCAGACCTCCTATAAGAGTCCACCATATTAATTCTGGCTCTATGAGACTTCATGTTGTGAGAGTCATGTAAGACTCCTCCATATTTGCTCTTCAACATTCCCCCTCAAGCAGGAGTTTATTACTTCAATTTGCAAGAAAAAAAATTGGTCTTCAATCCTTTTTTGCTAATAAAATTCTTCATAGATGCTAAATTCTTCAACTTTTGTTTTCCCTCATTCTTGAATATTTTGGTCACATAAAAATTACCACAATATGAGGAATAAAATACATCTTTCTTCTAATTTTTCTTCTTCTTATTTTCCCCTTCAAATTGGGGATAAAAATGACATAGAGACCTAGCTTGGACAAAACACAATAAGAGAGAAGCAAATAATTCCTAGCCGTACAACAAAGCTCCAAACACCAGTCAAAATGGTCATAGTCTATGATCTTTTTAAAGGCGAAAAAAATGATCCAATTTCAGGGTACAACAAAGAGAGTACTCACTTTTTAAGAGTAGCTAAACCACAAATCACCTCTTGGGTGAATAACAAAAGACTTGACTCAAGTTGGATATTAGGCACACTCTTATACTTTTTAGGTAGTGGGTCTATGCATTGATCTTTAGTGATAAAAACACAAGACGGTAAACTAAAGAAAAACTAAACGAAAATAACTTTAACTAAAAAGAGGCCACTATGCTACACTCAACTTCCAAAAGTGATTTTTTTTTGAAAACTAGGGGAGACTATAACGGTAAAACTTAATAAATTTGATCAAGTATAATTTTTTTTTAGAATTGACCAATTTTTTTGGAGTTGATGATGCATAAGATACACAACCAAGTAACAAAAACGTAAAACTTGAAAACAACATCAAAACATGAATTTTTTGCATGCCTTGAATGAGTACATTATGAAGTGATTAATTCTGAGTAAAACTCTCTGATTAGAAGAGAAATTTAGCTAAAAACCTAGGATTCTAGGAGGAAAGGAAACTCGATTCATGCCAATGCATGGACAGATAACAAGAGAGAAAATAGAAAAATGAGAGATTTTTGGTAGAACTGACCTTTGGTACATTTGATATCGATATCTCCAAAAACATATAACTCATAATCACAAACTGTTTATTGGCCAAGAAACTAGATTCAAATAGCTTTAAATTGATACCTAATTTGACATAAAAAAATTTCATTCTTGAATCTTTTATGATGTCTTGATTTGCTTCGTCCGTTGCTTGACCCTTGCCTACTCTCCTATGTGAATATCTCATTATAAATAGATTAGATTGATATGAAATTTGTTCCGTATGAAACTAGAATTCAACAATTTTCATTCAACTATATTTTTTATTCAAAGTATATACTTCTTTTGAGAGAAAAATCTGATATATATTTAGACTTATAATCTTGCCAAATTGAGTATTATTTCTTCTTTAGCCAACATGACCATTGACCCTTGTGAAATTGATATTTCACCTTAAAAAACTGAGATTGAGAATTGGTTTAATAAGGTAAAAAATATACTTATAGACATTTATTTTGACATATAAATCTCCATATAAAGTATTTTTCTTGATTGTATAAAATGACTAAAAAATTGAAATTTTCTACTACTGCTCAAATCTCTTTAACTGTTTGACCTTTGTTGATTTAAATATTGATTTCTTTTTGTAAAAAAACACCGATTACAAAAATTCTTTTTTATTTGAAATGTAGACTCAAATATATTTCCATCCATATAATCTTTAATGTGAAAAGTTGAGTACGAAGTTGAGAATGCCAAAAAAACAATAGTTACTTGGACAAAAAAGAACAATAAAAGTTAAAATATGAACTTAAACTAATAGAGATAATTGATTAAAAAGAGATAACATTATCTCTTTAGAGAGAAAACACGGTAATGAATCCTAAACTACTAGTTGATTCCTCACATGGAGGGATGTGAGTTGAATCTCTGGAGTAAAGCCCGGGTGGCCGAAACTCGTCGCAGGAGGGGCCAAAACGACCAATCCAAGTGTCCATCTCAACTTGCTCATCCTTTCAATCTCTGTCGAGTCCCCCCTCTCGCCTCTCTGCTCTCTTTTCTTCCGCTCATCCTCTCCTCCGCCAAGTTTCTCGAATCTCAGCCATCTCCAAAGCTTGCGGACGCCGGAGTAAATTTCCAAGTTCGAACTCTCAGCGAGTCAGACGACAGGGGCACTGCTGAGTAAAGATTTTGGTCCGTTGGCTGATCCGGGTCCCAAGTTCAACCGGCGGCGACTCAGCGAAGAGAAGCGAACGAGACGGGGCCAGAAAAAAAAAATTGGTCAGGGACTCGGTCAGAGCTTGACCATCAGGAAGGGAATCTTACTCTGTCTATGACTATTGGGTTCTAGAAGAAAACGTGACCCGATTTGGACTTCACGCCGCCTCTCTGCGAGTTTGCCGCCTAAATAATTTTCGAACCGTAAAATTTCAGAAAATGGAAGAGAACCAAAATTCAACAAAACTCAAGTTACGGATAAAGACATTTTTAATTTTTGTAATTTTAATTTTTAATTTTTGAAATCTATAATAAGCAAGGTCCGTTTATCTCGTGTTCTGTTTTTGAAGGGTGGGATCCACCCTCGCGAACTGCTCGGAGCTTACACCCACTCGCGTGTGCTGAAAAAGGGGAAGACGGGGAGAGACGAAGACAGAGAAGCGGGAGGGAGGCCATACGCTGAGAAACACGGAGGGGAGAGGAAATTGATGAGGCTGATGAGATGCAAAGTAACTAATCCAGAAAGCAGTAATCTGTTGCCTTAGCAACACCTTTGGCTCTCTTACCATTTTCCAATCTCTAGTAGAAGGAAAAACAAATGTAGTTTGTTGCCCTGAATCCACTGAATTTTCTCCTCTCCTGGTGCTATATCGGAAACCCTCATTTTTGCTTTCTCTTTTGGTTTCTCTCCTCGTCTCTCTTCACCTCTGGTGATTGTGCCTTAGTCACTCCTTAATTCAGACGTATTAATCCCCCTTTTGAATCTATAGTCCCGTACATCTTCTTTCTTCTTCTTCGTCTTGGCTTCTCCTTTTACTCTCTATTTATTGCCTCCGGCAACGGGAGCCCATTTCTTCAAATTCAGCCTTTGGCCGGTGGCTCGCCGCTCTCAAAATCTACTATTCTCGAGACCTGTGACCTCGGTAAGTCTCGTCTTATCTAAGAGGGAATATTTGCTTGGCTTTTAATTTTTATTTTTCCATTGGCAAGTCCGTTTTTCTTTATTTTATTTTTATATAACCTTTGACCATCTTTATGCCAAGTTTTCACGTTCTTCCACATCTTCCATAGGGTGGCCTGGCAAAGATCTCTTATACTCTTCAGCTGTCAAACAAGCCGTCTCAAACTCTCGTTCGGCATTGCTCCCAAACATATATCAATCGAGTCTTTGATCAACTTCAATCTGAAACGGTTCTGTAATTTGATCTACATTGGGCCTCTGCATCTGTTTTTTAGTTCGCCACCTGCGGGAAACGGTCTGAGGAGGCCCGAGATCTCCGTTTCGGTAAGGGTCTGAAAATAAGGCATCTGAATCAAGTTTTATGAATTTGGAGTTTCAGAGCAACTCCACTTGATTCGACGAGGGGTTGGTGATTTGTTTTTCCCAAACATTTTAAATTGTATAGCCATAACTTTGTTGAGAATTGGGTGAAGGCACGTCTAGGATGTCGAACCTAACCGTAGGATAATGAAGTAATATGGCAGTGATTGACAAATACAGAGATGACGTTTTACGTTGCTCGGGAGGGTTCAAAGGTTGGTTTTTTTTTCTTAAACTTCTTCTCTCTCTTTTCCCTTTTCTTCGTTCTTCTTTCCTTCTATCTTTCTGTTCGTCTAACCAATTTTTTTTTGACTCAGTGACTGTGCTTTTCTATTAACGTGATTTTGCTGTCTTATGCAAAGTTATGGAGGAGGGTCTGCACGGAAACGTCTGTGGAGTTGCAGCTATTAGCGGAAAAGTGGAAACTTATTCTCGCTGGACTAGTCTTTCAGGTTACCTTTTCGTCCTCGACGATTTTCTTATTTGACGTGGCAATTTAACTGATTTTTCCTTCATTTGTTTCTGCATCAGTGAAATTCAAAATTTAGAGCGAGCTTTATGTGAATTGTGCCCAGTCATGTTAGCGGTTTTCCTTTGACATCATAGATCATGGACCTGAATTTCTTCTTTCTTATTTGTTTTCCGCTCTGTATCTTTGTTTTCAGCAAAACATTAAATATATGGTTATCTATGGAGAGATATGAAATCCTTCGCATTTCCATGTGATTTCATTTAGTCAATACTTTTATTGCCGTCACTATTAGTATCTTTTTTCAGCAATAAATGCAGGTTTTTTCTTTTCTTGAAAGTTTCTTTACTCTGTTAGATGCTAATTTTCTTATATTTTAAATGAACAAGAAGAGAGTTTTTGGCTTCTGGTTTTACTCTGCTTTTAGAGCTGAAAATAGGTATCATTGAACGTTGCATATTGATCTCAAGTTTCTTCAGCTGTTGTCAGTAAAAGTGCACCTGTCATGCCTGTTACATTTCCTAGACTTGGGATTTAGTGCCTGTTTTGCTTCTGAAGATCACCTGGATTGCAAGTATCACAACAATCGAACTGTTCAACTTGTGCTAGTCATCCAGTGCTTTGTGATATCAATCATAACATGAACATCCTTGGGGTGCATGATATATTGGTTTACTGTTTTCTAGTGAAATTTCTCAAGATGCGAGTCTGCATTGTGGTTAACATGTTTATCCTGCTGCTGAACTCCAAACAATTTATTGTTTCTTTATTGTGAGTTGTTATGTGATTCACATTAGCTTACTTAAGTTACTTCTGGAAAACTTAGATAAAAAAGTGTCTGTGACTACTAATTTGAACTTTCACATTTAAACAGTATATTCATGGATTAGCTGCTCGAGGAGTCCACTATTTGCATCGTCCAGGACCAACACTTCAAGATTTAGGTTTCTTTCTATTGCTGGTGAGTATGTTATTCATGCTTTTATTAAAAGAGCTTGTTGTTATACTCATTTACAATGTTTCTGCACCCTTCTAATAAAAAAAACCAAATGAAAATGTTTTGGCATGTATGTGTACAAAATACACACAAGAAGGTGATCACTCGGTAGATGCTTCCCATCATATGATAAGATATATTATCATATTTCATGACTCAAATATTCTATTCAGAAGATAAAATATAATGTCTGCTGTCCTCTTAATGTAAAGATGAATTTGGTTTATTTTCTTGTGGTCCAATTTTTCCCCATCATGACACTTTTTGGTTATCTATTATGAATTGTGTAGTATAACTGAATGCTATTTTTTTATTGTCATTGAGTGATATGCAAGCTGAAAGAATGCTGAATTAAGTAGCAAGATGGCATATGACAAGTGTCAAATTTTCAATCATAAAATTTCTTCAAATTTTCATTCATAAAAGAAGTTCTTCATGTAATAAATATAAAAAATGCACATAAGTCACTGACTGATTCTGGAGCACCATTTTTATTAAGACGTGATAGATTAGTCGTTTGAAAGTCTCTACAACTAATGGCAAAATTGATATTGCACAAGAAGTTAAATTGGACAAGCTAAACCTTTTTATGCCCTTGAAGTTGAGAAGAAACTGACTTTTGTTTAATTATTTAAAATATTATACAATCCCCTGTGAAACTTTTATGTATATGATGGCTTCATTCCTTTCATGTTAATCTTTTTAGGAGCTTGGACAACAAAGAGCTTACATCAGTGAGACCTTATTCACATTCCTGTTCATCTCTTTTGTCTTGGTAAGACTCTTTTCCAACAATTAGAGTATCTTGTCTACTTATGCCTGTTCTTAAATTGTGTAATCACAAGGTTGCTGTCTTGTTGTGAACTGATTCAGATTACTTAGAATATTATGCTTATCTCGCTTAAATTGTGTCTTATTAAATTACCTTTATTGACCTTTGTTTTTTGTTTGATGTGACTTGCTTAATTGGGTAAGTCTGTCTTGAACCTTTAGTATCATCTTGATTTCAATTTAAATGTATAAAATAATTTACCTTGAGTCATATAGAAAAGAACGGAGGTTTGTTTCAGTGTATCATCTAAGTCATAATTGTTTTGCTTGCATCGATGCTTCTTTGCTTACCTACAGATATGTTGTTAAGGATCAGTCCCACATGGATTAGTGAGTACAAAGATCCTGAGTTTATTAGTTGGAAAAAAAGTTTCCTAAGGTGGGTAGTCATTTTGGGATGGGCCTTGGACCCAACTTAACATGGTATCAGAGCAGGTACTCATATGTGGGCCTGCAACTAAACTATCTACTTGTAGAGCCACAAAAAGAGGGCCTACACCTAAACTATCCACTTGTAGAGCTACAAAAGAGAACCTACACCTAAACTGCTTACTCCTAAATTATCCACCTATAGAGCCACGAAAAAAGGGCCTACATATGAGGGAGAGTATTAAGGAATAGTCCCACATGGATTAGTGAGTACAAAGATCTTGAATTTATTAGTTGGGAAAGAAGTTTCCTAAGGTGGCTAGTCATTTTGGGATGGGCCTTGGACCCAACTTAACATATGCCTTGCTAGCTCCTTTGTTATGGTTCAGCTTAAGTTGTAAATACTATATAATATAGTTTGGAGCTGCTAGTCTCACAACCTGAATACTAATCTAGTGTCTGTCTCATTATCTACTCTTGTTGTATATTTGTTGGCATCATATCCTTCTTTTTCAAGTTTATAACATCAAATTTTCATTAAAATTATTACCATATAAGTTCAGGGGTATTTTGGTTATTTCCCATATTTTCCACATTACATTTTTCTCTTATTGTATGGCTATTAGATAGAGAATGTCTTATTTTATTGATAGTTAAATTTTCATTCAATTTAGACATCTATTTTAGAGATATGTAATTTTGAGTATTGAGGGGTATTTTTGTCCTTTTGTAAAATTTCACTTAAACCTTGATTATAAATAAGTTGGACGGGCTTTTCTGGCTTGGATTCCAAGGCAGCAAAGCTGCTCCTTTTCCAAAATTCTTTTTCCTCTTCTATTTTCTCCCCAAATCACATATTTTTCATGTTATCAGAGTAGTAACGCAAGTCTTGGATTGTTTTTTTTCAATTTTTTGGATCTTTTCTCCATTTTCAGTAATCTCTTCGAAGCTTTTTTCCAGATTTCTAGACTGGTAGGGTAAAAAATTCCAAATTTCCCCTTTTTCTGCCTGTCTTAGCCTATTGTCTAATGATTACTGTTCCTATTTGATTGATTGTTGGGATTCATCAACCCAATATAGCTTGCATTATCATCCATATAGCTTGTATCATCCTGGTTTCTTGCTATTGGGTCATTCCTTCATCGATTTATCGTCTCAATTGTTGAAATTGATCACTATTGGTTCGAAATTGAATGAATTGGGTGTTGAATTGCCCTAATTGAATTCGGTGGGGTCCACTTGACTGCGCCAACTTAGAAATTTGGGGAGTGTTTCCCTTTGGTTAATTGATGCTTTAGTGTACTGAATTGTGGTGTTTGGTAATATTTAATGGTTGATTCCAGCATTTTCTAGAGGACTACTGAGAGTTCAAATGTGAAACTCTCTCAGTCTATTCAAACAACTACGATTTGGTTGAATGGATCGAATTATATAAACTAGTCTAGATCAATTTTGATGTATTTGAGGGCCAGAAGAATGGGAAAATATATAACTAATGATTCCCTGGTGCCTGTTAATGAAGATTGGGTGGTAAAAGATAATTTAGTAATGACCTGGTTGGTCAATAGTATGAAATCTAGATTTAGTGACCAGATTTTGAGTTGTAGTACTACTAAGGCAATGTAGACTACTTTGGCTTTTATTTTGTCTCAAGAAAGTAATTTGTCAAGGATCTATGAGTTATATGTGAAGTTTTTTAATATGAAGATAGGAGGTAGATCAGTGATAAACTATTTCACGGAGATGAGGGGAGTACTACAAGAGATTAGTACATTTCATCATTTTACTACGAATGTTGAAGACATTGGTAAGAAAGAAAATCAGATTCAAGTAGCCCGATTTTTGGATGGTTTGGGGCCTGAGTATGATGCTATTAGAGCCCATCTGTTGGTCAATGAGGATGTGACCACCCTTGAGCAAACCTTTAACAGAGTTCTTCGCATTGAAAGTGCAATTGTAAATAAGAATGAGTCAGGTGAAGTTCTCTCAGAAGCAGCTGCTCTTAACCTTCAGTCTTCTACTGGTAAGCCTGATGGTGAGTTTCATGGAGGTAATAATAGAGGTAGAGGTTGTTCTTACTCTACCTGTGGTCGTGGCCAAAATGATCGAGAGGAGCAAAATGTGTTCATTATGGTAGGATTAATCATATTTTTGAGAAATGCTAGGAAAAAATTGGTAAGCCTACTTGGGCCAACTCTATAGTCACAGATAAGGACACTTCCTCACATACTAGATCCTATGAGGAAATTCAGTAGTTACTACAGCGATTGGGTCAATTGATTGCTTCATCTACTGCTTCTTAGACTATCAAGACTCTTCCTTCTTCCTTAACGAGTGCCATGATGGCTAGTGCAGGTATGGATGCACTAAATGTGTCTCATTCCCCCTCTTGGATCATTGATTCAAGAGCTTCTACACACATGTCAGGTATGCCCTCCCTATTTCAGTCCATTAGTCTATCTCATCATGTCGTCGAGTTACTTTAACTGATGGATTCACCTCTCACATTCAGGGGGAGGGTATAACTCACACTACACATATCCTTAGATTCTGGTTTATTTGTACCATAGTTTTCAGTTAATCTCTTGTCCGTGAGTCATATAATTAAATCCTTTAACTGTTCAATAACCTTTTATCTTACTTCTTGTGTTTTCTATGACTTGTAGAAGAAGAGGACTATTGGTTCAGGACATGAGAAGGGAGGGCTCTACATGTTGGATGGTGTATCCGTTTCTCAAGTTGTAGTTATCACTAGTGCATATTCTTCTTACTTGTGGCATTTGTGTTTGGGACATCTCTCATCAGCTAAGTTGCGTCAGTCTTTTCCTTCTTTGTTAGTCGATATTTTATTTGATTCCGAATCCTGTCAATTGGGAAAATGTTATTGCTTCAGTTTCCCAATTAGTTCTAGTCAAAGCTCTAAGCTGTTTGAATTAGTCCACTTTGATGTATGGGGTCCATGTCGAGTTCCTAATCCATTTGGTTTTAAATATTTTGTGTCGTTCATTGATGATTTCAGTAGATTTCACTTGGGTGTATCTCCTATGGGAGAAGTCCGAAATACTTGATGTATTCCTTCAATTTTTCAATGAAATAAAAAAATCACTTTGGAGCCTGTGTTTGTGTGCTTGACAATGGTTTGGAATATGTTAACCATAAATTTCAGTATTTTGTGCTTCTCATGGTATTACCCATCAAACGTCCTGCCTTTATACACCACAACAAAATGGGATGGTTGAACATAAAAATAGACATCTCCTTGAGGTGACAAAGACACTATTACAACATATGAATGTTCCTAAATCTTTTGGGGAGTTGCAGTTTTAGCTTCTAGTTACTTGTTTAATCATATGTCCTCATCTGTTTTGAGTGGTCAAGTTCCTCTTCAGTTTTTAAAGCCCAATGGTAAAAATTTTTATGTGACTCCTTGTATTTTTGGATGTACTTGTTTTGTTGATATGTTTAGAATTTTGATTGATAAGTTGTTACCTTGGTTTGTCAAATATGTTTTTTCTGGGGTATTTTCGTCGACAAATAAGGTACAAATGTTATGTTTTTTTGGGATATTCTCGTCGATGTGACATTTTTTGAACATACTCCATATTTTTCATCATCTATTGAGCTTCCTATATCACCTTAATCACTCTCGTGCTCCTGCCGTGCCTCCAATAGTTACCTCTATATTGTTCTCTTCTCATGATCCACTAGCTTCCTCATTGCCTGTAGATCTTGTTGTCTCTAATTTTGACCTGCCTATTAGTCTACGAAAAGGTAAATGATCTTATACTTCTCATCCGATATTCAAATATCTTGTTAGGAATTAAACACCCTAATTCCAAACTAACGAGAGTAATAATAATAATCACGGAAGAAAAGAACAACAAGCACGAGAACAAACAAGATTCATACATGTTCGCCTCAAGGTGAGACTACGTCCTGTCTTTCGCCGCTATAGCGATCCACTATAAAGATGAAATAGTTTACAAAAGAGATCACACACACTTATAGGTGGTTTTTTCTCTAACCTCTCTCGGCCGCAATTGATGTTCCTCGGATGATAAAACCCTAATAGCGGCGCCCTCAAATATAAAGAGAAAATTAGGGCAACTGCAATACAAGAGTAAAATTCCCAAATTGCCCTTAATGAAATAGCAATTAATATATCGTGGACCGGGCAGGGGCTTTGCCCCCACACTCTCGGGAGGGGCTTCCTGCCCCCCGTCCAACCCCACGACGAACTTACCTCAAAGGTCGATCCACGTACCGACTCAGCGTAGGGCGTTGATTAGGCTCCACAACTTAACAAATATGTGTCTCTTGATTTTTTGTCCCAATCCTTCAAGTTCTTTGCTATGTCATTGTCTACTTCCCATATACCTCGTTGAGTGCAGGAAGCCTTGTGCTCTCTAGAATGGTAACAAGTTATGGATGATGAGATGAGTGCTTTGGTGTCTCGGGGAACATGGCATCTATGTGATCCACCTGTAGGAGCAACTATTGTGGGGTGTCGTTGGGTTTATACTTTCAAATATAATGTTGATGACTTTATTGAATGGTACAAAACTTGACTGGTAGCGAAGGGGTTTGCACAGACTTTTAAAGTTAATGTCTTTGAGACATTCTCTCTTGTGGCCTGACTTACTTTGGTATTTATCTTAATATTTGTGGCTATTAATAAAGGTTGACCTCTCTTTCTGTTTGATGTGAAGAATGTCTTTCTATATGGTGATCTACATGGGAAAGTGTATATGGAGCAACCTTTTCGATATGTTGCTTAGGGGGAGACAAGAAAGGTATGTAAGCTACAGAAGACTATTTATGGACTTAAATAGACTTCACAGGCTTGGGTTGAAAAATTTAGTGATGTGGCACTATAATTTGGGTTCTATAGGAGCCATTGTGATAATTCTATGTTCCTATTCAAAAGGAAGACCGTCATGGTGGTTTTGGTTGTCTATGTAAATGATATTGTGTTATCTGGTGATGATCTTGATGGTATTACATAAGTTAAACAATATCTAGCCACACATTTTTAGACGAAGGATTAGGACTCTCAAGTACTTCATTGGCATTGAAGTCGCTTGTAGAAAACGAGGTATTGTTCTTTTTCAGAAAAAATATATATTGGATATGTTATAGGAGTATGGTTTATTAGGTACTAAACCCATAGACACCCCCATGGAAGATAATCATAATCTATATGACACCTAGGGTCTTACACTCAAGGATAAAACTCAATACCGACGGTAAGTAAGTAAATTGATCTTTACTACAGTTACCAGGCCGGATATCTCATTTGCTATGGGAGTTGTGAGCCAATTCATGGAAAATCCTTAGAAAGTCCATTTAGAAGCTGCTTAGAGGATTTCAAAGTACTTGAAGGGTGCACTTGGAAAATGTCTTCTGTATACTCAAAATGGGAAAGTTGATGTACTTAGGTATTTTGATGCTGATTATGTTGGGTGTAAAATGAATAAACGTTCTATGTCTGGCTACTGTTGTTTTGTTGGAGGCAACCTACTAAGCTGTAAAAGTAAGAATGGGAAACAGACAGTTGTGGCTAGGTCTAGTGCAGAGGCCGAGTATCGAGCATTGGCTCATGCAGTTAGTGAGTTTATGTGGATTAATTCTATGCTTTTTGAGTTTGGTTTTTCATTACTTGACGCTATGGTTATGAAATATGATAACAAGGTAGCCATTTTTATTGCCAACAACCCTGTATTCCATGAGAGAATGAAACGTATAGAGGTTGACTGCCACTTCATTAGAAATGCAATTATGCAAGGGAAGGAGATAACTCCTTATGTAAAATCTTCGGACCAGTTGAAAGATATATTTACCAAGCCTTTGGGAAGATGTGAACATGTATCCATTAGTGACACATTGGGATTGTTTGATATCTACACTCCAACTTGAGGGGGAGTGTTAAAATACAAGCCCAAGGGTATTTTGGTTATTTTCTATATTTTTCACATTACAATTTTCTCTTATAGTATGGCTATTAGATAGAGAATGTCTTATTTTATCTTTAGTTAAATTTTTATTCAATTTAGACATGTATTTTAGGAGATATGTAATTTTGAGTATTGAGGGACATTTTTATCTTTTTGTAAATTTTCACTTAAACTCTAATTATAAAGAAGCTGGACGGAATTTTTTGGCTTGGATTCCAAGGCAGCAAAGTTACTCCTCTTCAAAAACTCTTTTTCCTCTTCTATTTTTCCCCAAATCACATTTTTTTCAAAAATGTGTATTTATAATACTGCTTCATGTTTATTACCTAGTTGTTAAGGTTTTTCACAGCTTGTATTTATCAGAAACCTAAGCTTGTAAATGTCAGAAGGATCGGATATATGCAGAGGGGAACACATATTAAGTGCTAAAATGAATCAGTGAATTGCCACTTCTTTGTTAGAGAAACTTCTGTTGAAATTGATTGATTCTACCTTTGTATTGCGGTTTTCAATGTGTTTGGTGTTTATCAGTGCGGTATTTTTCCTGTGAGTTGTGATGAGAGAGAAAACATACATTCTTCTCCTCTTAATGATGCCATCTTCATTTTCAAAAAAATTAGAATTTGGATGTCATTGTCACCATGTCGTCTATATGGGGCTTCTTTTGTAAAAAGCCTTGCATGCAACTTAAGCTGATGTAGAAACCAAAATTTGGTCAGTTGGTCTTCTTGTCTGGATCTTTTGTTTGTCTTTGAGGAAAACAATCTGTTCCTGTTGTTTTTGTTATGTTGTAATTACATCTATGTTATAGACTATTTTTAGAAATTTTATCGTTGATTTCTATAAGTGGTGTTAGCAGTAATTTCTCAGTACAATTTTGGCCACTTGCTTTTGCTCATAGAAATGTTCATGTTCTTGGACTAGTGCTGTGATGCAATGCAAATTATCTTTTGCTCCTATTTTGAAATTCTCACTATGATATTGATGGTTTTTCTTTTGCAGTGGACTTTCCATCCATTCATTTTCCAAAGCAAGAAATTCTACACTGTTGTTCTCTGGTGCAGGGTTTTGGCTTTCCTAGTTGTAAGCGTCAATATAACATTTAAATTTTCAACTCATTATAACTCTTGATTGTGACACTCGTAGGATGTTTATGTTTCTTGTAGTTGTTATTTTCAAGCTTGCTTCTTATGCGACCAAGCAGCATTCATGAGAAAGAAGAAAATGATTGAGAACCAAAACTTTAGACTAGGGTAGAAACTGATCCAATAAAATTTAAGGTCTTGGATTCCCATTCTCTTTGGCACTAACACTATGCACACGAACATTAATCATACTCGAAATCCACTACTGCATAGTGCCTACTTTTTTCTAACATTTATTGAAACAAATCATAATTCTAGTTTTGTCTCCTGCAGGCTTCCCAAGCTCTCCGAATCATCACTTTTTATTCCACGCAGCTTCCAGGTCCTAACTATCACTGCCGTGAGGTAACATATTTGCAGGACATGTATATTCGGTTTGCTGCATGTTTTTCTTCTTCTTAGGAAATGTCAATGGTTGGATGGTGGAATTAGTAACTATGTCTGAGCACCTGCATTCTGTTTCGCTTTGAATCTAGTGCATGAAAGTTTGATTAAAACAGTATTATTCTTATAGGGATCAAAACTAGCTAGATTGCCTCGTCCAGACAGCGTTCTTGAAGTTCTCTTGATTAATTGTAAGGGATAGCTTTGCTGACCGTCTTCCCGGTGATGATCTGTCTATTTGAAAATATGAACTTCTGACATTCACCCCGTTTGTCTCAAATGCAGTTCCCCGTGGTGCAATATATGGTTGTGGTGATTTGATTTTTTCATCTCACATGATATTTACACTTGTTTTTGTTATCACTTACCAGAAGTATGGCACTAAAAGGTATGATAACGCATCTGATAAGCATATGTATGGTTGTATACTGTCAAAAAACATTGCTAAGGTAGTCACTTGACGAGTCACATGCATTTTTGAATGTTATGGGGGTCTGTCATTGTTTACATGGCTCCTCGATTTCATGTGGGCCTTGAATATTTTTTTACAAAACGTTGTTTTTTAGAGTGGCATCTGGATGGTGATGTTCTGATGCTGCTCTTTGACATCATGATAGGTGCATCAAGCAAATTGCATGGTTGATAGCAGTGGCACTCAGCTTCTTGATTATTGCTTCGAGAAAACATTACACAGTCGATGTTGTTGTGGCATGGTAGGAAGATCGTTTTCCTTGTGACAGAACTGAATGAGTAGTTCTCTTATTTTGGTTTTGATTATGTTTTCGTTTTCCAGGTATACTGTGAACTTGGTGATATTTTTTGTGGACAAGAAACTTCCAGGTTTGTTTAAGATAATTTCTGTCAATGGTCTCTGAACTTCTGTCTCTCTCGTGATTGCTTGTGATCACTGGATGTTTCTCATGCAGAAATGCCTGATCGGACCAGTGGCACGTCACCTCCTTCACTCCCTCTGAGCATCAAAGAGAAAGATGGCAAATCAAAGGAAGAGAACCACAAACTGATAAATGGGAATTCTGTGGATTCCATCGATTGGGTAAAGTTCATTGTGACTGATATTCTCTTTCATTATCTTCTCGATTGTCTTTCAGTCATACTCGGCATCATATTATATACCTTGCAATGACTTCTTTATCCAGAGACAGAGAACACAAGCGAATGGGAAGCTTCAGGAGGATGGAAATACAGTGCATACCGATAGTCCAATGAATGGTTCATAGTTCAAAGAAAGCGCTGCATATCAGCTCTCCCTCAAGAAGTCACAAGTCATGCAGGCTTGGTTGCTGATTTGACGGAGGCCCTTTTCCAAATCGTAACTTTGAAGGAAGAACGGAAACCATGGAACACATGCTTCTTTATTACATGGCCGTTTCTCACACATAATTGTGACCTTTGAAATTTTCATTGAACATGTCTAGAAGTGACTGAATTCAGATATTCCTCATATTCATCCCCTTCCACATGTATCCGTCAGAGATCAGGCGAGATGGCAAGAGGCTCATTCACCGTTTTTGGTCACGGATTTGATAGGATTTTAAATAATTTGCCCCCGAACCTTAAAAAAACGGAAAGTGAAGCTGTGATGGAGAAGATGCTCACTATGGTGCCATCATCACTGCAGGTCCTTGTTTCACTTTAATGCTGTTCCTTTTCATCGGTCATCTGAAAAGATGGACGTGACCCTTGCGAGTGGAGGATGCCATGATTATTATCATCCCCATCCTTTTTGTTTTATCGAAAAAATCCATGTAATATTATGATTGCTACTGTCTTTCCTGGGAAGAAATGAACGTGTATTATTATTACTACCCACTTCAAATACAAAATGCTCCATACGACAGGTCTCACAGAAAGAAGAAGTGGGTGAAAAGTACTTTGATCAATACCCGATCCATTAAAGAAAGTGTGGTTTTGGGACACGCTGACCCTTGATTTCACTGTAACCCTGCTGAAACGGGAGGAAACGGAAACGGCTTCCATGGTTCGTTCTTCCACCTGTTTAACACCTTTCTCTCTCCCTCTTAAAAGAAAATTGAAAAAAAGGCTATAGACGATTTGATAAGAACTTCAGATTTTACATTAAACCCTTGATTTCGTTTTCTTCTTCCATTCCCTCTTCTCTTCTCTTGTTTCTTTCCTTCTCTTCTTAAGGGTTTTCGTCTGTGATGGGAAGATGAAGAGGATTGTTCTCTAATACCGTTTCACGAAGACAACTTTATCCTAGTCTAGTAATTTTTGGATTCTACGCCTCGTTTGCTCTCCGTCTCTATTCTTCCAATTTTATTTTTGCTCCTTAAATCGATGAGCTTACCCTTGTTACTTGCTCTTCCTTTTAACAAAATCTTATACTGGATCGTGTACGTTCAGCAGTTGGGTATCGTCTTTTTTGTCGCACACAAGAGTCATTAAAATGACCCAAATATCAGAGATCCTCCTTGAAACATGGCTGAGCTTTCTCTGCTTCCAATCATGACTGGTTGGTTGACTGAATCCACTACAGTTGACCATGCTAGGGAATGAAGATGGAAAACAATTTAAAAAGCCGTTTTGGGAAATTGCCTAGATCTTCTGTAGGTTTCTGTTACCTTGTGGGATCGTCTCTTGCCATCAAAATCAGCCTAAAATTGAACGACCAGCGTGTCAAGCTTTAACACAACAGCTGGGATAAAGTAATGCTCCTAGTGCCCTTGTTCCTGGTTCTCAGAGTCATGCCACCGCATAGGGTATTGAGGAAATCATGTTAGCCGTTGCTCCGAAGTAATGAGTTGTTTCAGTGCTCTGTCTCTCAAAGAGGATAGAAACGAACTTCCAGCTAATTTACCTGACGAAAATGGGTTTTAAAGAGGAGAGGGGTCTACTGTGAAAATGAACAGCTAATTCCCGCGTATGTTGTTTCCTTTTTGCGTCCTGAAAACAGGGAAAAGGGGAAATAAGGTGGAACAGGGACGGGACACAGAAAAGAAAAAGAAAGATAAACGTCGGAACAGGCGATAGAAGAACCAGCAAATATAGGTTGGTGGGAAAGCTGATTGGTAAAGCAGAGGCAAATGATCAGGGTGGTGAGATGGAGAAAAGAAGAAAGCTGAAACGGGAAAGGGGAAAAGTCCATTTGCAGCTCATACACAGGCACCAGCAACAGCAGCTATAAAGAAAAAGAACAGGAAAAGGAAGAAGGTTTATTCTCTGTTCCCTTGGATCCGCCAAATCTTCCTCCCTCCTGCTACCATATCCAAAACTCCTGTCCTCACTTTTTCCTGTTCCCTCTCTGTCGGCCTCTGTCGCTCCTCCTCCCTGTCTTCACGAGCAGTGATTGTTAATGAGCCAAATCTTTAAGACGGGGTGGCACTTCTTCTCTCTCCTGCTTCTTCTTCCTCCTGGTTATTTGCTCCTCCGCTCATCTTTCTTCCTTGTCTGGAACAATGGGAGCCAGTTGCTCCAAGTTTACCGTCTGCTGGTGGTCTGCCCATCTGGAATCCTCCGTTCTTGAGACCTCCCACCTTGGTATGTCTCGTTCAATTCTCAAACTATCCTCCATTCATTGTATTTCCTGATCACTTTTCGTTCATCTTTGGTGGGTGGTGCAGAAAATGACGGCAGAAAAGTGGACTCCCTGCCACCCTTCACCGAGTTCAGCCTCGACCAGCTACGAGCCGCCACCTCTGGCTTTGCCGTGGAGAATATAGTCTCCGAACATGGAGAAAAGGCACCCAATGTCGTCTACAGAGGAGTTCTCGAAAATGACCGAAAGATCGCGGTCAAGAGATTCAGGAAGTCAGCCTGGCCCGATTCCCGGCAATTCCTCGTTCGTTTCTACCTCCTGCAGCTTTTAGGTTCTCACTTCTCAGTCTCATTTCTATGCCTCTGCTTTTAGTTCCTGCCTTGAAATCTTCCTGTTGCATGTAGGATGAAGCCAGGTCGGTGGGCCTGTTACGCAATGAGAGATTGGCCAATCTTCTTGGTTGCTGTTGCGAAGGTGACGAGAGATTGCTAGTTGCCGAGTTCATGCCATATGAAACCCTGGCGAAGCATCTCTTCCACTGTAAGTTTTCACCCTCATCAGGATGATTTTGTTCGGCAATTTTTTTTGGTACAGACGATAGATCGTGAATGACCAATGCCCGTCGATTGGTATTATATTACGTGATAGTTAGGAATTTTTTTGTTCTAAATATGTTATGTAGAGAGCCGTCGAGTTCTTATGATCAACAATACCAATTAATTGGGGTCGATTAGCATTTTCAGTGCTCTAATTATTGAGATTCGCCTGTGTAAATGTGTGCTTAAGTAAATATGTTATGTAGAGAGCCTGTTGTTCGCTCCTTTAAATCTCATTCATTTTTATTAAAACGAATGATTCTCATTATCAGGGGATACGCAGCCTATGAAATGGGCAATGAGGTTAAGAGTTGCTCTGTTTTTGTCACAAGCTTTGGATTACTGCAGCAGTAAAGGTCGAGCCTTATATCATGATCTAAATGCTTACAGGGTGCTGTTTGATCAGGTGGGTATTGTCTCCTAGTTATTTATTTTCTCCACTTCGTCTAGGTCTTCTGCTTTTATGTCGGTCTCATTGTATGTTGGCACACGACAGGATGGTAATCCGAGGCTGTCTTGCTTTGGCCTCATGAAGAACAGTAGAGATGGAAAAAGTTACAGTACAAACTTGGCTTTCACTCCTCCTGAGTTCTTGAGAACTGGTGATTACTTGCATACAGAGAAAGTTTTTGTTATTGGATTAATTTACTTGAGAGTTTTCATTATGGTTTCACTTGAGCCTGTAATGTAAGCACTTCATGATGTTTCCTTCTTCTATTAGAGCTTTCCTCCTATACAATTCCATATTCCTGTCAATGATGCTAAGAGCTCAAGCTTCTAGTATGATGTTATGAGCATTGGATTTGGTGAGATTGCTCCTTAAGCATGCGAGTATTCAGGAGTTCCTGATTTGACCTAGATGGAGTCCTTCCATGAACCCCTCCCTCCGAATCAGGGACTGATGACCCTCACATGACTTTGAATGACGTTCCATAATGTGGTTAGAGTATCATTCATAATTCACCAAGTAAACAAAGCACTCCTTTTTGTTCTTGCTTGTTCGGTTTTTTGTACGAATATTATAATGTTTCTTTTATATAGTTATTTCAAGTTTATTTAGTGATCAGTTTAATTACTCATTGCCCCTTTTTATCCAATCTAGACTCGTGGCTGGTCGGTTGGATATGTAGAAGTCCTTGTGATTCTAACACCTTTTGAGTAGTTTTACATGAATGTAATTTCAAGTTCTTTTTCTTCAGAAATCTGACGATTTAATCACTTGACATAATGGTTATGATCATTTGTGATATTAAAAAAAAAAAAAATTAAGGGTTTGTCATATTTAGTCGTGTCATTTGATTTGGTTACAGACCATATCTGTTTGTATAACCAACTTAAGGCAAACTGCTGTTTTCTTGTTCCTTATTGGCAGGCAGAGTGACACCTGAAAGTGTTATCTATAGCTTTGGTACTCTATTGCTTGACATCCTTAGTGGCAAACACATTCCCCCGAGCCATGTAAGTTTCATTTATGTCCATTTTAAAGCTTTCTTTGCTTGTAATTTGAGAGTCTGGATCACCTCGCCAATCACCTGACCGGGTTTGAATGAGTCCTATATGTAGTGGAGCCCGGTTCTATCCATGTCCAACCAGGTGATTTGCTTCGTCTATGGACCTTGATTCAGGAGATACCATCACTGCCAATTGTGCTGCCATATTAACTGTTCAAGGACTATAGATTATGGAATGACCACTAAGTGTTTTCTTTTTGTTTGGTTGATTGATATATTTTTTTCCCACTGTAGATGATTGCTTTTACATCTTTTGTCTTAAAGAAATGAGTTGCTTATGTAGTATCAGAAAATAATATAGAAACCAAAATTGAGTTTACTTCTGAACGTACAAATTTATCAGGTAACTCTTATTTTTAAACCTACGATTGCGTGTAGTTGAGCTATATGGTCCTTTTTCACACACAAAGATATATAGTGACTATACCTCAACCATCACTTGAAGTAAAAGATTCAAATAACATACATTAAGAACTCTACTTCAATTTACAAATCAACTTTCCATTATGGTGAAAACAAGTCTTAATTTCTTTAAGTCCAGATTTAATGAGACCATGAGAATGTCATCAGAGAGTGCTGGTAGTGAGGAGCTTGATGGACTTCTTGGCCCAGAAACAGCCCATCCGGCTTTCTATGTGAGCCAGTGAAGTTGAATTGGTCAGGCAGTTCTTCGCAGGTTGCAAGGGAGGGCAGATTGATGAGAAATAGATGATGATGATTAAGGATTTGATCAAACAAGCCTATCTGCTTCTATTAGTTTTCAGTCTCAGTTAGGGTAAATGCATAAGTTTCAGAGCATAACATATGAGTTTATTTTCACTGATTTGTTTTCTTTAATTGGTGCATTATTCTTCAAATAGCTCCATTTTGGTGCCAAAAAGTCAGCAAAAGATAGGATTCTTTGTTCTTTTCTCTCGTTTTATTAATTCCAAGAGAGTTGATTTTCATTTTGCAGTTATGTGACTTCTTTAACTGAAAGAATCAGATATTAAACTTTTCCTTTCTGTTGCAGGCACTTGATCTCATCCGTGGGAAAAATTTTCTGATGTTGATGGACTCTTCTTTGGAAGGTCATTTCTCAAATGAAGACAGAACTGAATTGGTGCGATTAGGTTCTCGTTGTTTGCAATATGAACCTCGTGAGAGGCCGAACGCAAAGTCTCTAGTCACTTCTCTTACTTCTCTTCAGAAGGAAAGAGAGGTAAAACCCTACTTCCAGAAGAATCAACAGAGATTACCATTTTTCATTGATTTTTTGTAAGGGAGACCAAGTCCAGTATACTTTACTTATTAAAAGCTTCCATAATTGTGATTGTTTTGCAGGTGCCTTCATATATTTTAATGGGTATTTCACATGAGACTGCATCCTCAACGAATGAACCAGTGTCTTTAACCCCATTAGGTGAAGCTTGCTCCAGAATGGACCTGACCTCCATCCACGAAATGTTGGAAAATCTTGGGTACAAGGATGATGAGGGGATAGCCAATGAGGTCAGTAAAAAATCTTTTAGCTTCTATTAGAATCTAAACCTTTCGAGTAAATCATGTATGCAATGTCCCTGTTTCTTCTCTATAGCTCTCTAGCTAGAAATCAAACATAATGTGATGTGGCTTCCTGAGCATCAATTAATATTGGTTTCATGGTTTAGAGGGTTTTAGAGCCTTGTTATGCAATGATTACTGGTCAAGTTCAACAATTGCAATCTGTGACTTGCAACCAACATAAGCATGTTTTCATTTCATTTTATGCAATGATGCTTTGGAAGATGTCAAGCTGGTTCATATTATGGTCTGACCAAGTATGCTGACATTAGTGTCTCTAGACACTATGTTGACTCTAGTGCATGATGGATCTTGGCTGGGTAAAGAGTGCAAGAATGGCAATAACTAACAGTTTGAGACCACCATTTCATATTTTTCATGCAATGAACATATTATTATCACTAGTCAAGTGGTATTATGCGAGTGGCATTTACATATTCACATTATTTGTGCCTCGATTCAGAACCACAATTCGTGTTTGTCTGCAGCTATCCTTTCAAATGTGGACCAACCAAATGCAAGAGACCTTAAATTTTAAGAAACACGGGGATGCAGCTTTCCGAGCAAAAGACTTTGGAACTGCGATTGATTGCTATACCAAGGTTAACGCCAATACCGAAACCCTTATTTAATGTCAACAATATTTGCAGCTTAATGACTAGTATGTTAGACCTCCTGGCACTGCTAATGGCCTTCATGTCTATCACTTGGGTACGTTTTGTAGTTCATTGAGTGTGGAACCATGGTGTCACCAACTGTAATTGCTCGGCGATGCTTATCATACCTCATGAGTGACATGCCTCAGGAGGCATTGGCCGATGCAATGCAGGCCCAGGTTGTGTCGCCTGAATGGCCAACTGCCTTTTATCTGCAGGCTGCAGCTCTTTTTAGGCTTGGAATGGAAAATGATGCGCAGGTGACACTTGAGGATGGCACAGCTTTGGAAGCCAAAAAGAACCGCAGAAACTAAAATTTGTATAGGCTTTTGTTTTTGGTTTTTCAAAATTGGCCCTTGTATTTATTTTCTTTTTCCTTTTCGCCTTTTTTTGGCCACTGTGTGATAGGATTTTTTTGTATTTTTTTGTCTTGTCTTTTGGTGTCTATATGTATTATGTTCCCATTGATGTTATTTGGCTACAGTTTCAAAACCTTTGATTGGGGTTTCTGTTAGGGTTGGAAGTTGTTTAAAATGGGTGCCCGTGCTTGCATTACCGAAAGAAAAAGCAAGTGAAACTTACAATGTAACTTGGCTACCTTTTATTTGAAACTGAAACGGAGTAGTTTACTATCATGAAAGCCACAATGCCAGCAACTTCAGAATTACTGAAGAAGATGAGTATTCCTTAAGAACCCATGCAATTAAAGGGTTCGTGGAACATAAATGCTTCAATTGCAAGTAAACTGTTGTTCGTGTTTGTTAGACGAAAGGAAAGGATTTGCTGAACTGGATTCTCTTCACAGAAGTAAAATCTGAACCGGGATGAGAAGTGGATATTAACAGTAACAGGAGTGAGTAGTTTACTATCATGAAAGCCACAATGCCAGCACCTTCAGAATTACTGGAGAAGAATAGTATTCATTAAGAACCCATGCAATTAAAGGGTTCGTGGAACATAGATGCTTCAATTGCAAGTAAACTGTTGTTCGTGTTTGTAAGACGAAAGGAAAGGATTTACTGAACTGGATTCTCTTCACAGAAGTAAAATCTGAACCGGGATGAGAAGTGGATATTAACAGTAACAGGAGTGAGTAGTTTACTACCATGAAAGCCACAATGCCAGCAACTTCAGAATTACTGGAGAAGATGAGTATTCATTAAGAACCCATGCAATTAAAGGGTTCGTGGAACATAGATGCTTCAATTGCAAGTAAACTGTTGTTCGTGATTGTAAGACGAAAGGAAAGGATTTGCTGAACTGGATTCTCTTCACTGAAGTAAGATCTGAACCGGGATGAGAAGTGGATATTAACAGTAACAGGAGTGAGGTTGGACGGTTTGTTAAGTGGGCCGAATTTTTTAGTTTTGAACTACTTTTGAAATTGTTCAGTCCCAAGTGTCCATTTTTGGCGACCTCCAAGTGACTTCTTCGTCATCCCTGGGTCTGTGTTACAATTTTGCTGCAGGTCAGGTGCCACTGTAACATTGTCATCCACTTTTAAAACACAGTAAACCTGTAAATGGGATCACATCCAGCTTGGAATTACCTTTCATGGTGAAGTTTTAGCACAAATTTGGATAACTTGTAAGCCCGAACAGCATATGAACATAACGAAAACAAGGTAAAAATTGAGCCACAGAAGAAAAGGGGGCCACTAAAACTGAAAGTGGAGAGCCAATTGATCCTATTAAACATGGATAAAACCTTGTGCACGGTAAACAAATGGATCATGACTGCTGAAAACATAAAAAAATTGCTTCATATCTGATAAAAAGTATAGCAGAGCCTTGTGTCAAAGGTAACCGTCACTCTAAATTCTTTTAAAACGACAAAGTGGAACAAACTGGAGACAAATTGGAGCCGAAGTGGACTAGAAGAGCAACAACAATAACACAAATCTAATAAAACTACAGTGCTGTATATATACCTGTGACATTCCATTACACCATATTCGAGCTGTAAATTGATATGGATTTCCTTTGCTTTCTCTCCCTCCAATCATTTTGACTATTAGCCATAAGGATGGATATAGTTTCTCAACCATCACAGCGGCTGTAATAGGACCTAAGAGGGAACGTTGAAGTGAAAGAGCCAGGAGATTACAAATGCAAATACCATACAAGCAAGTAGAAAATTAAGAAATCGGTGGCCATGCCAAAAGCTTCGTCTCTCTTGCGGAGTTGTTGTCACAGGGTTGGTTGTCTCATTCCATTGTTCCAAGAACTCCGTCTCATTAGCACCAACCACATTTCTTGCAGTTGCACCACAAATCTCGCAGGTCCTGTACAAAAAGAAAACAAATTTGAATCTTTGAAGGAGGCACAGAGAAATCAACGATATATGCACTAGTTCATTAGGTTTTCTTAGAAGACGCTGTTCACAAGCTTTAGTGTTTCAGTATACCAAGAAGAATTCATGTTCCAAGAAGGTGATAGAAACACACAAAATTATCTTAGTTAATATGCACGAAGTGCTTCAAGAAGAAGATAATCTTTTATAGGGCTTTGAAAAGATTGTACACCTCTATTATTTTCCACAACAGAAATTAATTAAAGCAGTTCTGGTGCACTATTAAAGCATTGTATAGATTACGTTTTTAACACAGGAGAAGTAGAAGAGCTCAAAGTCTTTGACAATCAGTCAAGACAGCATCTAATAATACCATGGACAGCACTACTGTTTTCTCACAAGCAGGTAGATTACGTTTGATGGATTCACCATCCTTTTGTGTACTTCACCCGCGACTTCTGCTTATGATCCACCCACGTTAACGAGGGAATACCGTCCTAATTCTGGATAGAGAAGAAATCCTAGCAGAGCAACCATGATTGGCCATGTGAAATGACATTTGACGCAACCCAATAGAGCTAGAAACAGTCCCTGATACTGCAGATATAACAAAACAAAAGGCAGCAAGAATCCAGAGCAGTGTTGGGCACGACCAGATGTTCCCAATGCTTTTCTTTTCCACTTTACTTCTCGGTGCTATTAAAATAATAGAAATCTGCTTTTACTTTTCCAGCTTTTTATATTCCATACTTAAGATTTGCTTCTTTTTAAAGTTTCAGTGTTGCCTTCTGCAGTATAAAGAACATAAATCAAAACTGACCACAGATCAATTTAATAGACGCTGATAGTGAAACTTCATTACTCCCATATCACTGTGTCAGAAATGCAAACACAGACAAACTTAAACAGTCTTGTGCAATTATGTACTCACTACAGGGGTAAGAATACACTTTTAACAGCAAAAAGTATACACATAGATCCATACTGTTTGCAGGACAGGGAGGGAAGGCAACAGGAGACATTCAGAGGAAGATATTATTCTACTGAAAATGAGGAACCTACTAAAATAATCAGAGATTAGGTAGGAAAATCACATCATCTTATATGAGGAGAGAAAAAAATATATATAACGATAAAAACAAAAGGACAAATTGAAGAACTAACACGGTATTTTCTATTCAAATTAAAGAATCAACGTATGTCGTATTCTATACATGAGAATGTCAGCAGATAAAACTTTTTTGGAGAACAAAAAGGTAAATCAAGCGCAAATGAGAGAACGAAAGAGCGAAAACCATGTCTTCCTCAGCACTTTCAACAAAGAGGTGAGCAATATCAAATGGGTTTTGGAAATTGAACATTTTCTCCCTCTGTGTCTAGGAAACAAGGAGCATCCATTTTGTACGTCTAAAACAGAGCGAATTAGTCGTTGAGTACCACACAGGGTTATTGCAACCCAAGGGCTGACAAGAAAGGGGAATGTCGATCTTCTGGTTGTCTCAAAACCAAACACAAAATCAAAATTTTCTGGCAATTAAATGTTGTTTCATGTACTCACTTGTTGCCCTTAATCTTGAACCATGCCTCCGCACACTGCTTATGTGCGGCGGCCATATCGTCTTTACAGGAACATCCCAGCTCGATCGGAATTCCAGACTCCTGATTAGCACTCTCCAAACTAAGATGACAAATTCTGCAATCCTTCTCTACTTTTGCCAAATGCACCTTAGTTTCGGCGAGTCCACTCTCCAAATCGACCTCAGCGCAACGATCCGATTCCGAAGAGCTTCTACGCGCACCCGACGCCCCGCCTATCTCGGGATCAGACCCACCCGAAAAATGGAACTCATCATAGGATCCGTCGTTCCGGGAACCGTACGGCGAATGCCATGAATCATCTTCGGCATCAGAAAAGCGGGCAGTTTCGTCAGTATCGCCGCCGCCACCACTGGCGGAGCCTCGCCGACTAGTGTCTTCTGTTACCCTTTCATGGGATTTCTCCTCCGTAGCCATTCTTGAGAAAACACGGAAGGAAAAACTTCATGGAAGGGGAAAAGAGAGAGAAGATTAGGTAGAGAGAGAGAGTATGAAGATTTCTGAAAAGATGTCCCAAGATAGAAGCGAGCTACTCCGTGTGCCAGAAGGTGAGAATGCAGAAAAGAGAGAAATCAAAACAGTACAAGGACGGAGATACTACTAGGAGGACGTAGTGGAAAAGCTTTGGGAAAACAAAGAAGAGCGGAGAAAAGACAGACACTCAGAGAAGATTGAGCTGGATATGTAAGAGATATTTAAGGAAGACATCTACGTATCAGCCAGAAAAAGCTGCATTTTTTGTTGGTTGTCTCCCTGCCCAGAAGACAAGCAGAGAGGTTCGGAAGAACAAAGGACTTGAACACATGATCTGTCCATTTATAATGCCAATGCACAGCGAGTACCTGGTTGCTGATACAGAGATACTCACGAAAAGACAATGTGCTAATCACTTATCTCTCTAATTTCTTAATTTGAATCTAAGGCCATCGATTTGGCAGAGTGATATCGTGATCCGTATCTATCGGACGGCAAGCGATAGGAGCGCACGTGGGTGTGGAGATTTATAGTGTGGGCCCAGTGGGGTAGAGGTTTAGGAAAATTCACGGGTAATGGACGGTTGTGATGGTTGGATGTACAAACTTGATGATAAATATTTCCACACGAGACCGTTACACTTGATTGCATCCACCAAGGAAGCATGAAAATGATGAAATTTAAGCGTGCACTGGTTTCCTCATCTCCTCCTGAAAAATTAAGGATCATAAAGTCCCCAAAGAATCTTCTCACCTCTCACGCCTCTCACTGCTTTCTTCATCTTCCAGTTGCTTCGGAACAATTATTGGAACTGCTGAGAACTGGTTGCTGCTGGAACCACAGCGATGGGGAAGGCTTACCCTTTGGGATCATCATGTGGCCGCAGTCTCCGTTATCTCTGTATATTAGACAAGCTATCACAGATGAACAAGACTGCCAATTAATTAACTATGGAATAAAGGAGTACCGGTGGGTGTAAAATCTTAGTAGAAATCTTACAAGACTTTTCAACTAAAGCCCTCTAATGTGGTTGATAATGTGAAAGGCTGCCGTGACATCTGGGTCCCCATAACTTCTGTCATTCTCCCCCCTGATAATATTGGACCAGCTGAATTATCCAATATCTTAGTATCCATACTCTCCAACCCACTCTTGAGCCAGGCAATATTGCTCAAGTCAGCTGCTATCGAGGCTAATTCATGACTTGCAATTGGTGGTGGCTCCACAAAATCTACAAACTCGGGGCCCAGTAAAGAGATTTGAGACTGGCTCCCAACTTGGTTACTACAACAACCATGCCCACAACGAGCCGGAACTTGAGGATCATTATAGGCATTATCAAGCAACTTGCAGATCCTGGCATTTGGTTGAGAAGGTTGAAATGGAGACCCATGTATTGGTAGTGTTACTGGGACTGGTTTTGACAGTACTGAACTGTTTGCTGGACCATCTGTAGAATTATATGGGTTGAATGCACTTACTCTTGCCACAGGTCTAAAGAGATTCTGCGATTCTCTCACTTCAGGCTTAAAATAATCGTTTTGGGTTTGAGCCTTCTCCTCAGAATGGTCAGAGAAGTTCTCAAGTGGGCTAGCGACTTCTTTTCCTTCAAAGGACTTCAAAGAATCAGCATCGCCATAAGAAAGAGTTTCTTCTGATGATGCTTTAGTCTTGTCCGGACTAACATCTTCCAGGATATCACAAGGGATCACATTTAATTTGTCAAACTCCGTGCACCTGCGTCGAAGGGTAGAATTCCAGTGATTCTTTATAGCATTATCTGTTCGCCCATGCAGGAGTCTTGCAATAGATGCCCATTTGTTTCCATGGATTGCATGGGCAGCAACTATAATCCTGTCCTCTTCATCTGCAAAAAGTTTCTTCTTTGTGAGATTTTGTTTTATCCATAATTACAAAAAGAAGATTAAGGATGATAGTGCCTTTGTTTCCTTGAGGAATGAGCACTACACCTAGCGTGTGTGTGCTTTACATGCCCAATGGCATTGAATACTCAACACGAAAGTAATTTGCCAGAGAGTCAGCATCATTCCTCTATTGAAAACTGGGTCACTCCAATTGGAGAGGAGATGCATCTTGACATGATAATCATAGAAAGCATGTGAAAGACCAACAAGCAAAATCTTTGTCACTGCTGTAACTGAACAAAATTAGGATCCTATGCTAAATACATGCAAAAAGATAGGTATTCTCAGCACCCAGCAACCAACTGACCTAACTTGCACCCCCAAAACACTGAAAAATACTGACAAAAGAAAAAGCAGACACTAAGTGCACCATAATCACCCTAACCTTTTTTTCCACAACTCATTTACAAACATCCACGACTACTTGTTCCATTGGGGTTGCTTATATTCATTAGCAGTCAGGTTATTTTCTTGGAGAAACGATTTCAATCCCAAAAGACAACAAGCAAGGTCATTCACATACAAAAGTATCTAATAAAAATAGAGAAGACATTTTCTTGCTTGTGCCAGTGGTCTATCAAAAAAAATAAAACAAATGAAAAAACACTAAGAATAAAAACCAAAAATATACATGTTTATGTAGACCATCTTGAATAAATGAGAATACTATTCAATCATAATACCATTAAAAGAGTCCTTTCCTATCTTCCACTTTCCTCAAAGAGACAACCGTCTCTTCTTATATCGGTATCTGAAACAATGCACGAATCTTCTGACTTCTATGGTGGATCCTCAGGAAACATGATTCAGTGAGCTGGTTAAAGCATATCCCAAACAACCACTGAAATACCAATTCAAGCTATGAATTGAGCAAGAAATTTCTACAACTCATCTTTGTGGATGCTCTGGATACTGGCTCTCGAAATAGTAGCTACCCTCAGTTGCATAGCCATGGATTCAAATTTCCATTTTTGAAAAGAAGGATATGACCAGATAGGAACTTTATGGCTCTGGCAGTAGAAACAGACATGAGAATATCTTAAAGTAACAGAAAAATTACAATAAGAAACAATAGAAAACTTTACCTTGAAGAATATAAAGCAGTCATTCCATATAAAGGCAAATTGGGTGAGACAAGTATAACTCAAAAGTTGAACTAGTTCCTTTTTTCTTTTTTTCTTTTTTTCTTTTTTGTGTGTTGAAAGGATGGGAAAACAGACTAAGCTAAGGCAAAAAGTTTGTAGAAAGCACTACAGAAGGAGACAAAGGTATAATGAGAAAGAAAAAATGATCCATTAAAGCAAATAAAACAGCAGCTGAGACATCATGAGGTAATCTCTAACAACAAAATATTGAAAGGAGACACCTAGCCTAGCCTGATGCGAAACTCTTTTTCTCATTCATTACAGGGGGATTGGCATTTGGCTGAGACGTGATCTATTTTTTTGCTTGGTAGAGTGGAACTTTGGTTTCAACAGAGAGAGACCATTCAACTTGGCAGACAGTCTTTTGATTAAAGAAAAATGCTCTAGGCATCAAAATGATAATGTGAAGCTTCCCAAATACCTTGGGTCTTACAGCATTCTCACAGAAACAAATATTCTAGTAGATAACTATTTTCTTAATGTAGAAAGTGATTAGCTATTCCAACTTAATTCAGGCTTGGACAATTCTCTTTCTCAATTCAGAATTAGACAAGTCTATGTAGAAGAAGCTGTAGTAGAGTGTGACTTTTCAGACAAATGGTTATTAATTCAGCTCCAAGTACGTGATTCAAGGGAAGGGAAGAATTCATAGCATTTTAGATACTTCCACTGATTTATCAGCTGCAAGACATGAGGTAACAACAATCATATGACTCTGATGTTTAATATGTTCACCAGTAATATGTTTTGAATAACTAAATGAAAATGTGGGAGCATCACTTGCATTTATCAAGTGTTAAAACCTAATCAAATCAATAATGGCTTCTTGTTATTAAATTGGCAGCCATTACAGAACAGAAAGAAATTCCAGCCATCAACAGCAATGGAAAACTTTTAGGAGTACATTGTTAGTGCCATTTTACCCTATTTTACTGCAAACACTTTTGAGCAAATCCAACATAATGCAATCGGTGAATCCACCATGATGCACTTCGTTGCTGACTTCTCTGTGTCCTTCAGTCATGCTTGGCCACATTTCTCACAATTTTCTCTAATTTGAAAGTATCATATTCCTCTAAGGCTATATACTTCAGGTTTACAACTATAGGAAGCCCACATTATCACATCTATTTGTTAAAATAGCTAAACTAAAGCTTTTATATTTAACAGACTATAAAGTGGCTCCATATAGGTCCCTATTATCTTTTTGATATGTCATTAGCTTACCACAGTTCAAAATGACCATTACGTATTCAGCACTTGCAAACATAGAAGGATGCTGATACGGACTGTGTATGTAGCAGAAAGAGTCTACCAGATCTCCTAAACATTAGAAGACTCAATAAACAAAATGGTAGGTGGCAAACTGTTAAAGATCTAACTGCTAGTTGACATTGTCTGCTTACTCCCTCCAACAGTACAATTGCAAGAAAAATATTCTCTACCTTAGTTAATTCCCCAAAATTCAAAGCAGACTCTTTTTGTTCCACATGCGCCCATGTGTTCAAACAAGTAAAATTGGATGCTTGTCCTCACTGAAGAAACTCATCTTGATTAAAGAGACCTTTATATCAAATATTTGTCAACTTCTTTGGCGTTGCCTCACTCTGATTTGATGTTTAGCCTTTTTACTGAGAGAAAAATAGGAGAAAAGAAGTGAATCAGTAGACTCAGCCTCTGGGTCAGTGGCCACATAGAGGGATTTCTTGATGCAAGTCCAGATTCAAATCTAACAGGTCTCCATGGATATTTGAGAAAAAAAAAAGAAAAAAAGATACCGAAGCATATCCTAAGGTTCAAGAAGAGCACTTCATATTGACAGGTCTGGGTTCAACTTCTTCCCCATGGCCACAGACTCACAAGGAGAAATCAGGGATATGCGTCTGGTTTTCCAAGATGCATTTCATCTCAGCTAAGACACTCCCTGTAATGTCTCTTTATATAAGGGACATATAGTCTTGTCCCCAGAAAATCCGAGATATCTTGCCCAATGGTTAAGACGTCTCGCCCGATAGACATCTTGGCAAGACGCCCTATCTTTGAGAGAACTAGCAACATAAAAGTCACTGCACCAGTAAGATGAACCAAAGATCTACAATACTGGAGCCCTGATACCGATCACTAAACTTATCAGTTACACCTAAGTACTTCCAAAGGAAAGACTACTCCAAAGGGGCATGCGACAATGAGAAATCGTATTACAGTCGCAGTCAAGATCAAACCATGAAGATAGATTAAAATCCAACTACTGTTCTATTAAAAAATCAGGAAAAAAAAACTCGCAAATATTGCGCGGTCTAATTCAAAATCATACTACTCGACTTGCAAGTCACAAGCACCAAAGTACCAAATGGGCTAGTAAAGAGGGAGGTAAAGAATCCAAAAGCAGAAAAGTCGAGCTTAGCTAAAATAAACTAACATGGGGAGCGATAAATGTGACAATATTTCAAACAAAAAAAACACAAAATTTCCCTGCTATTTTTTCACGACAATACAAAAACCCAACTACCAAAATATGAAAAATGAGAACCCTAACCCAGCATCGACAAAACCAAAAAATGTAAGAAAAAGGTTAGGACGGAAACAACTCCAGGGTATTGAAACATCACGATATGAAAAGCAGACAAATTTTGGGAAGAGCAAAATATACCGGTGAAGGGCTTGCGTTTGACACAAGGGTCGAGCTGATTACACCAGCGCAGGCGGCACGATTTCCCAGATCGTCCCGAGATCCCCCGTGCGATTAGGCTCCAGTTCCTCGCCCCGAACTTGCTCACAAGTCGACTCAGAATCACGTCTTCTTCCGGAGACCAGGGCCCCTTAACTCGATCCTCGGAACCAGCGCCAACGCGGTTGCCGCTGCCACCGGTCGCAGCAGCTACAGCGGCGTCGACGGCAGCTTCAGCCGCTTCTTCGTTCTTCATTCTCGCTTCTGTTTGGTTCCCCGGCTTCGCACTGCCGTTGGTCTTCTTCTGTTCCCTATAGGAAAAATAACGCCCGCTCTAAAATCCCAACCGTACCTACCCGCTTCTAACCGCCATTGGCCCGACGACGGTCGGTTTTACTTACAGAGCAAGTGTCTCGGAAAAAGCCTTTCTTTTCCGGTAACTGACCTTGTCTTCTTCTTTATTAGTGAACTGCATTCTCGTTAGACTTTGGACGGGGCTTCATGGGTAGGTACGGAAAGTGGCAACCAAGCTGAAACTGAGAAAAAATAAAAATAAAAGTATTTTCTGTGACAAAATTCGAACCAGGATGATCAAAGAGAAAAATCAGAAAAAGTCTATTTTATAATTAAGAAAAATACATGACAATGTCACAAAACTCACCTCCTCAACATTTTTGTCTAATGATATTGCACTAAGACAATGTTGGATTGATTTGGCAATAGAACCATTGAGTTGTTCTCCTCAACATTTTCATGAATTGTTAGCCCTTTCTCAAAATTCATTAAACACATGAGAATCTCAAGGGAAGGAGAGAAGAGAGGAATTCTAGCTCTTGGGAGAGAGGAAAGAAAAAACTAAGGGAGAGAAGGAAGAAGAAAATAGAGAGGTGTATGGATGAATTTGAGCCAAGAGGAAAATGTTTTATTGTTCTATCCCACGCCTGGAGGCTATATTTATAGTTGTGTTAAGGTACTTACAATGACTACAATGCCCTTAAGACATACACTAGTTTGCATAATTACAATTCTATGCCATATCTATGAAAGTTCTCCTTATTTACTAGCCATGCCACCCTTACACACGTGGGTGTCTTTTAAAACTCCCTCTCAAACTGGTGTTTGTAACTCATCATTGCAAATAATTTTGGTCAAAAAACTTGTGTGCTTGAAAAGAAATTCCAATCTTGTGTGGTTTGAAAAAAAAATTGATTGCCTTGTTTTGATTCAACTTCTTCTTCATCACATCTTGCTTGTAGTCTTCATTTTGTTCTCATCTTGTGTCCCCCTGTCTTGGATATTCGAGTCACATAAAATTTGATTATTTCAACACATGGAGCAAACATCTCAAATGCTCATACTATAAATGGTCTTTCATGAAATTAGATCTGTGAATTTAAAGATTAATAGCATAAGTCCAAATGCTAGTTATTTACTAAACAACTTCCATATCCTCTATCCATCCCTCAGTGCAAGTGCTATATGCTTGCTAGGAGAGTAGAACTCGAGATCTTTAGTGAAATAAATGGAAGGTAAAATTTTATAAAATCAACGGAGTTGGTTAGACAGCAAAATTAGTCTTTTTTAAAGACCCAAACTTACTATTTTCTTTGTTCAATTATCTTTTCATCTCAGGTTTGTTTCGAGAAAATTGGTCAACTTGAAAGGTTTTCACTACCTTTTCCCCAAAGAAAAAGAGAATATAAATTACTCTTTAGACTAGGCATAAGTTACCCAATTTTCACTAGCCCTCTTAACGGAGCACAGATCAATCGAGTTCCCATATGGTAGCTCTCTTAACAGAGAACAGATAAATCGAGTTCCCATATGGTCTCGGGGGGGGGGGGGGTGGTGTTCAACTTGAAAGGCTTTCACTGCCCTTTCCCCGAAGAAAAAGAGAATATAAATTACTCTTCTCTATCCATCCCTCAGTGCAAGTGCTATATGCTTGCTAGGAGAGTAGAACTCGAGATCTTTGGTGAAATAAATGGAAGGAAAAATTTTATAAAATCAAAGGAGTTGGTTAGACAGCAAAATTAGTCTTTTTTAAAGACCCAAACTTACTGTTTTCTTTGTTCAATTATCTTTTCATCTCAGATTTGTTTCGAGAAAATTGGTCAACTTGAAAGGTTTTCACTACCCTTTCCCCAAAGAAAAAGAGAATATAAATTACTCTTTAGACTAGGCATAAGTTACCAAATTTCTGCTTGGATAATTGCCACTAGCCCTCTTAACGGAGCACAGATCAATCGAGTTCCCATATGGTAGCTCTCTTAACAGAGAACAGATAAATCGAGTTCCCATATGGTACCTCTCTTAACAGAGAACAGATCAATTGAGTTCCCATATGGTCTTGGGGGGGGGGGGGGGGGGGGGAGGAGTATATGAGGAGTATATTTTGAACGCAGATACATTGCCTGTCAGTGACTAACGAGCACCTGAATAAAAATAATAATAAATAAAATAAAAGAAGAAGAAAACAACAAGGACTGGTTGAGTTACTAAATTTACTTTAGTCTAGCGATGCGAACAACCAAATGCTTAAATAAAACAACAAATGCAATGTAAAAAAATAAATACAGCATAAAAAATAATGGAGCATAAATAAAAAATCAACCCACATGCTTAAATGTAGCATAACATAAAAAGAATTAATCTGCAGGACAAGAAAAAAAGTAAAATAATGGAAACTTCCTTTTCCACTCATTTCCACTAATTCAATGTCTATTGAGTTCATAGTGACAAAGAGAATTAACTTCCATTTCTACTCATTTTGTTTGAAAAGAAGAATTAGATGGTATTATATCTTGGGCCATATTGCTTCATTTCCAATCGTTTGTGTCATCTTAGCAAAGCAAAAATAGGAAAATATTATCTTATGTTCCCTAGGGAAAATGGAAACGAAGCAAAGCAAATTTTCTTCGACAATTATTACTATATTTGTGCCTTTAATAAAAATAATTAGATGAAGTTGATGCCTACAATTGAAATGAAGAAATGTTTTATAAATAAATTAATTAGGTTATTATAAAAATTCTACCATTTAAAATTTAAAATTAAATAAAAAATTTTATTTTAACATTTATCTTGATATCTAATAAAGCAAAGCATACTTTTATGTAAAGACTTTTAGTTTATATCAATTTTTGGAACACTAATTAAATCAGCTTTTTCGATTTTGTTCGAGCACATTTTGTATTTTTCTTTTTCTAGCATAAACATATTTTATCTTTATTTGCCTGGTAAAACATAAAACATCGGAAGGGGATTTAGCTCTTTGACTAATTTTATTTATAATTAAAAGTGCCGTGTAATTTTTTTCCGTTAAAATAATCGAAATGGTCAATATATATTTGTTTTACTTAAGTTGAATAATTTTTGTTAATGAATAAGCAATCTTGATGGTAATAAATAAATTAACTTGCAATAGAGAATTGGGGTAACGACTCAAAGCTTCACAAAAGTTAACCTAGAGTGAGATCATGACCATTTAGTTGGCTAACCTATAGAAAGATGAGATTATTTTATTCCTCAGGACCAATATTCTTCTAGAAGCCAAGAATGAAACTGAGAAATAGTTTGTTCTTCTCATTTTTATTACTTTTTTGTTCGTATAAATTATTGGCTGCCGTACAAGACATGAATCAGGGATTTGTAATGGTCAGTGTTGAATTAGTGATCTCCCATTGGATGCAGCGGACGGGCACCTCGCCCTTGTTGGCTTGTGAATTTCCGCCACCCCGACGTGGAGGGTGGGGGGACTCCGCCCCGTCTCCCCCCTTCTTTCCACTGGTCAGGGAAAACTGGGGAGGAGCGAGCAAGCAGAGGAAACAGTTGTTGTCTCCAAGAATCTGTCCAGACTCAGGGTACGGCCATCCAACCAGGAAAAGTGAGTGTCATGAAAGATGAGAAGAAGGAGACCAGTCAGGAGGGAGGGGAAAAATATAGTGTTTACTCGACTTGTCAGGTCTCAGGAGCAGGAACAAATTACATCCATCTAGTCTGGAAGAACATTCAATTGGGTGCCTTTTGTTCCAGTTGGAGAATACATTTTCTTGCGAATCAAAGACTTCCAGAAACCAGTAAATAATATTTTCTCAAGCTGTTGAAACAACTCGACCTAATTTGTAAAAGAAGAAGGAGGAGCAGAAAATGCAACCTAGGCAAAGAATCCGGAAGCCAAAAGGGTTGAAACAGTTTGCAATATAAAAACAATAACCTATTCCAGACGGCAGAAGACAGAATCAAGATGGAAGAAAAAGGACCGAGAGGGAAGCATTCATTCACGGAACACTGCCTTTGACGAGGAAAATCATCAGTACCGATCAACCTAGAAAGCTAGATGAATTAAATAACAGATTTTTGGTATTTTATCAACATTTAAGTCGGTCTAAGATGAAAGTTTAATGAAGAGGAAACAAATCAAAATGGATGCCGTTGTGACGGCGGTCAAAATCTGAGCCCTTTCAAAGCGACTGGGTGATGATGAGGTCTCAGGCTGTTTCTTGAAGACCTGGATTTCTTACGTCTTTACCTTGGTAAAGTCAGATCGATAACGAAGGTTTCTCTAAATAATAAGTGTGTTGTATTTTCCTTGGGACGGCGAATGAGATATTTGGTTTAATTTAATTATCGAGTTCAAATCCTGAAGAAATCAAGAAGCTGCCACCTTATAAATCTGGGGATTATATAAGCGTCTGATCAGTCTTACAACACCAACATAAACATTTCAAGGAGGTTTCAGTCGTGAGAACATCAAGACCTCTCCCCTCCTCGCTTTCTTCCTATCCTACTCTTACTCTTTACTTTCGAGCCCACGTTCGAGATGGCCGCTAGTTCCAGTTTCTTCCTGCTTCTGTGCGCATTATTGCTATCGTCAATGGCTTCCGCCGCAGTTGTGAAGCACACTTTCCATGTAATTTTCCCAGCTTCCATCTTTTCACCCATTGAAATTTTAAGGACTTAGAGTGGCTCAAATGGCGTAAGGATTCAGGGGCCGCGGTTTCTATCAACCGATGCTAGTGACCTTGGCCGCAGTTAATGCAGTAATTGAGACATCTCGTCACTTCAAATTATTATTTCACCTTCGTGTGAGAATTAGGATAACAGTTCTTAGAACGAACAGAGAAGTGCACCACTAGAAAACAGAGGCCGATGATTAAGATTTGCTGTAGCTTTTTCATTGACCAGATTGCCATTGCTGATCTTTTAACATCGTGGATTTGAGTCATTTGAGATTTTTTTTTCTTTTCTTTTTATTTGCTTCTCAGGTTGGAAACCACACTGTTAAACCGTTGTGTAAGGAGCAAGTAGTGGTGGCAGTGAACAAGAAGCTCCCTGGTCCTACAATTCGCGTCCATGAGGGTGACACACTCGTTGTCGACGTTTTCAACGGCTCACCTTACAATCTCACCATTCACTGGTATCATTTATGGGTTCTTTCGTTCTCTTTTAAAGTAGGAATTAGGTAAAATTAGGTACTAATAGATGCATGTTATGTTCTGCAATTTGCAGGCATGGAGTATTCCAGCTACTGAGTGGGTGGGCAGATGGACCGAGTTACGTGACCCAGTGTCCGATTAGTCCTGGCAACAAGTTCACTTATAGGTTCAACATTACTGGGCAGGAAGGTACCCTTTGGTGGCATGCCCACTTCTCATGGCTCCGAACCACAGTCTACGGTGCCCTCATCATCCGCCCAAGAGACTCTATGCCTTACCCTTTCCCAAAACCATACAGAGAAGTCCCGATTTTATTAGGTATACTTCTGCTTCTCTCTGAATCGGCCTTCTGAAAAACGATTCTTATGAAAATGGTTCCCTCGTTCGAGCAGGACAATGGTGGGATGCCAACGTGGTGGATCTAGAGAACGAGGCCAAGACGAGGGGAGGAGCAAACATCTCGAATGGTCATACTATAAATGGGATGCCCGGCCTTCTGTACTCGTGTGCTAGAGGTGAATAAAAAGAATTCTCTTGGGATTGGTTTACCTGATAGATCTTTAATTAGATAAAATTTTACCAATTTGGCGTTTGTTTCTGCTTGTTTTATCAGACACTTTCAAGATGAAGGTGAAGCCGGGAAAAACTTATCTCCTCCGTATCATCAACACTGCGCTCAATGACCAGCTCTTCTTCAAAATTGCTAAACACAACTTCACCGTTGTTGCTGTTGATGCCGCTTACACCAACCCCTACCACACCGATGTCGTCGTTATTGCTCCTGGTCAGACCACTGATGTTCTCCTCAAAGCCGATCAGTCTCCGACATCATACTTCATGGCTGCGCATCCTTACATTTCCACCTCCCTCGCGCCATTCGATAATACCACAACCGTAGGCATCGTGCAGTACAGAAATGCCTCTTCGTCGGAGCCCATCATGCCTGTCCTACCAATCTTCAACGACACTCCAACAGCGCACAAGTTCTACACCAATATCACCGGATTATCCCGGAGACGTGGCTACAAGCCCGTCCCCAACCATGTGGACGAGCGAATGTTTATCACTTTCGGGGTGGGACTGGATCCTTGCCCTCCTAATGCCAACTGCAGCGGCCCAAGGAACACACGATTAACCGCCAACATGAACAATATCTCCTTCCAGTTCCCCTCCAAGTTGTCTTTGCTTGAGGCGCACTTCAGGGGAGTCGGCGGGATCTTCACGGAGGATTTTCCCGACAATCCACCGGTGGTCTACGACTACACAAATGCAACGGCAGCTGCAGCTTTCACAGCATCGGAGAAGGCGACGCGCTTGAAGAAGCTGGCTTACAATGCCGTAGTGGAGATAGTTCTGCAGAACACAGCAGTAGGCGGCACGGAGAACCACCCAATGCATCTACACGGCTTCAGTTTCCTCATTCTCGCGCAAGGTTTCGGCAACTTCAACAGAGAGACTGATGAGAAGAAGTTCAATCTGGTGAATCCCCAGCAGCGAAACACCATCGCCGTTCCCGTCGGTGGATGGGCTGTGGTTCGATTCCAGGCCAACAATCCAGGTGAAAACCCTCAATTTTCTTGGACCAAGTCCCGATCGTTGAATGATATAACTAATATGGCTGACCGATGAAAATGCTTTGACTGACAGGTGTCTGGCTGATGCACTGCCACATGGATCTCCATCTCCAGTGGGGCCTAGCAACAGCTTTCGTGGTGGAAAACGGGCCCACGGCTTCTTCCACTCTCCCTCCGCCTCCCAGTGACCTTCCTCGTTGCTAGAATCCTTCTTTTGGTAGCCCCAATGTCTTATTAATTCCTTTTAAATCGTGAAATAATAGATGCTGTTCAAACATATCTCCTTCGTATGTGTATCCAATGAAATGAAGAATAATGGCTTGATTCCTAAGATTTGGTTAAAGATTTATTTTAATTAGGGTTTTTTACTAAAATACTAGTTTGAAAAAAGCTTATTTATGAAAACAACGACGACCTTAACTTATTTGCATAACTGCTGAACTTTGACTGATCCACTGTACATGTGAACAGTCAAATGTTATACATAAGCTTTGACTGCTTACGCGTCACTATATCATTAGTATGATACTGTAAATTAACACACCATCTACCACGTCAGTATAGTTGACACGTATTCTGTCACATCATTACACGATAAAATTTTGAATAAATTTAAAAAAAACTAAATGCACTTTTTATTACCTAATATATAAAAAAATAAATTATTAAAAAATATAATAAACAATTAAAAAATTAACTCTTACTTATTTAACACCATTTAATATCAATTAAAATATTTATTAATTAAAAAAAATTCATTACACTTTTTATTTCTTCATATTTTAAAAAATAAAATAAAATAAGTAAATTAATTAGATTTAAAATATTTATAAATTAAAAAAATACAAAAAAGTTATTTTAAAGTTTAAAAATACAATTTGTTTGTATACTTTTTATCACCTTATTTAAAAAATAATAATATTTACAAATTTAAATATTTAGAAATAGAAAAAATCTAACTCTTACCCATTTATTATGGATTTAAAATATTTAAAATTTTAAAAAATATATATACAAAAAAATTATTTTAGATTTTAAAAATACAATTTATTTGTATACTTTTTATCACCTTATTTAAAAAATAATAATATTTATAAATAGAAAAAATCTAACTCTTACCCATTTACTATGGATTTAAAATATTTATAAATAGAAAAAAAATTACTTTTAATTCTTACCCATATATTATCCATTTAAAATATTTATAAATAGAAAAAAATTTACTCTTAAGTCTTACCCATATATAATCCATTTAAAATATTTTTAAATTAAAAAAATATACAAAACAGTTTTTTTAGTGTTTAAAAATATAATTTATTTGTATACTTTTATCACCTTATTTACAAAATAACAAATTATTAAAAAATATATTATTTAAATAAAAATCTTACAAAACTTTACAATAATTTTAATTTTGCAGAAATTTCATTAACATAAAATCAGAAATTAAAAAGTAAATCACAAAAAAATCAATACAGTAATTAAACACCTAAATTCAAATCAACATTATAATTAAATACAATAATTAGATTCAATTAACAAAAATCCTAAAAAATCACCCTCCTAAATCGGCTTCTGAGATTCAAATTTGGGTTTGGAGGGTGAGTAGGGCTTCGGTTTTGAGTGAAGGGGGGCGGCGAGAGGATGAACAGAGGGGAACAGAGAAGAAGAACGAGAGATGAGGCTGAGACGAATAGAGAGAGGTTGAGAGGGGGGTGTCGAGGGCGAGGCCGAGTGGCGACAGCAGGGGAGTGGCCGAGGCCAAGCGGTTGTAGCTTAGCGGCGGCAGCAGGGAGCGGCCGAGGCCGAGCGGCGGCAGCAGGGGAGCCGTCGTGGCTGAGCGGCGGCAACAGTAGGAGTGAGGGCGAGAGGAGGGGAGAGGAAAAAGATCGAGGAAGAAACATTAGAACGAAAATTTATAATGACATGTTAGATGACAAGTGTGTAAAAAATAATGATGTGGCAGCTTATGTGTTCAACTACCATACCGCACAGATGAGGTGTTGACATGTAAGCGGTCAAAGCTTACGTGTCGCCTTTGACTGTCCACATGTACAGTGGACCGGTCAAAGTTCGGTAGTTTTACAAATAAGTTGAAATCGTCATTGTTTTCATAAATAAGTTTTTTCAAATTGGTATTTTGGTAAATTTCCCTTTTAATTATAATATTTTAAATTAATAGTATATGTATTATTATTTTAAAATCATTTATATGCTTAATTTGTTATATTTTGCACTTCTTACGTTAATTAATTTCATAAATAAATAAGCAATCTAGATAATAATGTAGTGTTATTTAGAAAATTTTGGTAAAAAAAATATTTTCTTCTCTTTCCTTCTCAATTCTAATTATCACTAACACACTTCTTGCATTTCTTGTTATCTAGAGCATTTGGACAACAAGTCCATGATGCACATAAGTAGGTTGAACGATATTATTATAACTTGTAGCTAATCTATATTCGAGTAAAAAGCTGAACTGGAGTCGAACCATGACCATAAAAACTTATCCCAAGACATGAAGAAAACATTTTATTTTTCAAGAGCTCAACAAACTATCTTTCTTCTACAATAAGGAAAGAAGGAAACTAAAAACGAGTCCATTTTATTTGAAATGTTCTCAAACCAAAAAGACTTATAACAATGTTGAAGAGCATGTATATAAGAGTTTTACATGACTCTCACAGCAAGAGGTCTCACAGAGATAATTAATATGGTGTAGTCTTACAGGAGTCTCACATGAGGAGTTCTCACAAAAGCGTCTCACTTAAAATGTGTTTTAATTTTGTTAGTACTCTATTTATGTTTAGTTGTTCAATTGCTCTAGGACGTATCTTTTAGTGTTTGACTTTGGGTGTAAATGGGACAAGGTTAGTTTAATTGTAATTTGATTCTACTTATTTCCTCTATTATAAATAGATATCATGTGATCATTTTTTCTAATTTCTTGTATAGTTTAAGTTCAAATTCTATCTTTTTTCTTCTTTTCCTGTCCCTGTATCTATTATTTCTTTGGTATTTTCACCTTCATAATGAAGTTTTAATATTATAAATTATACATAGATGAAATTTTATTTGACTTTACTTTCCAAATCAAAAAGAATTTTGGTAATCGGAGTTTTCTACAACAAGAAATTGATACTTGAGACAACAAAAGTTAGACAACAAGAGAGGTTCGACAGTAGTAGGAGGAACGTTCATGTCAATTTAATCTATATGTAAGGAGATATTTATATTGGACTCAGAAAGGGTCATACGACAGAATGAAACAACTCAAATGGTCATAATGGATTCTAGAACGAAGTTTTATGCCAAATTGGATATCAAATTAAAGCTTTTTGAGTTTAGTTTCTTGAATAATAAACCATTAAAATTTCCTTTTTCTCTCCTATTATCTCTCCACGTATTGACGTGAATTGAGTTTACTTTACTCTTAGAATCTTAGTTTTTTAGCCAAATTTCTCGTATAATCATAGAGTTTTGGTCAAACTTAATCATTCAATGACGTGTTCGTTCAAGGTATGATATATCCTGCTTCGATGTTGTTTTCAAGTTGTGTTGTTGTTACTTGGTTGTGTATCTTCTGCATTGTCAACTCCGAAAAAATATGGTCACCCCAAAAAATTTATACTTGATTAAATTTATTAAGTTCTATTGTTGAAGTCACCCCTATTTTTTCAAAAAAAAAAAAAAAAAAAGAGTCTCATTCTAGATTCGTTTGGAAGTATGAGTGTTGCATAGTCGCCTCCTTTTTGTTAAAATTATTTTCCTCTAGTATTTATTTAGTTTATCATCTTGTATTTTTCTCACTTCTGAGCAATGCTCCCACTACCTAAAAAGTGTTGATTTTTTAGGACTCCATGAAGAAAGGGAGACAATGCATGTTGGAGAGAAAACAGGAGGAAGAATGAGGTTATGGACTTGTGTCCTAACCTCCACAGAAGCTCTATTTATAGATGAATAAAAGTAGAATATTATAATTATACATTTGAAACTTAAACCAATTACATCAATGCCATTTTTATGAGACAATTCTTTATTTACCATCAAGCCATCACTCTTGGACGTGGGCCTTCCTTGGTCTATGGGCTTGAGCCCATCTTCCACCTTTCTTGGACATGTGAGTCTTCCTTGGTCGTATGGGCGTGGACCTATCTTCTAACACACCTCTCTTGGACGTGTGGGTCTTCCTTGGTCATGTGGGCTTGAGCCCATCTTCCAACACTCCCCCTCAAGTTGGGGGTGAGAGAACATTATATACACCCAACTTGCTACAAATGGTAGATAGGATCTTCTTGTATAAAATGACAGTCGACTATATTTTCCAACTTTCCCCCTCAAACTGGTGATCTCTTCGTTCTTTACCAAGAGACCCAATTGGCATAATATAAGAGTGAGAGAAGAAAAATCACTCCTAGTCGGGTGACAAAGCTCCATACTCCAGGCAAATGGTCATAGTCTGAAATACTCTCCGCTCAATTTCAAAGGCAAAAAGTAGCCCAACTGTGAGGCACAATGTTTACTCACTTTCTGAGGGTAACTCTAAATATACCTCTTGGGTGAATAACAGACATGACTCACATAGGATATTGGGTACACTCATATCCTTTGTAGGTAGTGGGTTTATAGGCATTGCTCGAAAGTGATTTTAACAAATAATAAGAGTGTAATGGGGAAGCATCAGAAGATAATATGTTAAGGCCACCATGTGCTTTCTTCTTCATCAAAATAACCAATGTTGAAAACTGTCAGCAACTGAGGAGTCATTCGTCAATAATAATGTCTCAGTTAAAGAGACACAATAACAGCAGGGGAAATGGTCCTGGGCCAAAATAACACGTACCAAAGAATGAAAGACCTTAATAAGGACACAAAATAATCCACACAGAGTCCATCCTTGAATAAGGAACCGAGTAATAAGCTTTCAAAAAGTCTAAGATAATAATCCCACCAGAGCCAAGGGACCCTAGTCAAACTGAGGTAAGAGAACAAGTTGAGTCTAGTCAAGAATAAAAAAAAATATAGTTGAGTCACTGAAGGAATTGGTATAGGATTTGGGACCCAAACTAGTATAACAGAAGCATCAAGCCAATGGACCGAGTCAAACTAACTCGGACCGAGTTGACAAGGGTGAACCGGAGTGGAACAGAACAAAATCATTGGGTTGACTCGACTAATTAAATACCCGCTCGCAAAACCATGGTAGATTAGACCATATGCAGTAATAACAACACCTTTCTTCTCTCCCAGCGAGATAAAACAAAAACTTGGCAAAGTCTCACAACTGGGTCATCTTCTCTAGCAACAGCAATGGAGTTGTCGTTAGGGAAATAACTAGTGAACAAAAACTCGAAGATAAGAGTAGTAAGGATCTTCCAAAAAAATTACCAAGATCATTGAGATCAATTAACGATGGTACTCTTTTGTCGATGCCTTGGAAGAGATTCAAAATAATGACAAAGCTCGCGTTGCTGAGATTGGCAAGATGACAGCCAAACCAGTAGAGAGACAACAAAGCGGGAAACAACAGGAGAGAACTAGGATAGAAACAGTACAATGCAGCAGCAGCTTGGATTGACGACTTTCCTGATTAATATCCAAAATAATAGCAAGGTGTTTTCAAGATTTACAACAAGTGAAATATTGCCAGCTCTGCTTGATCTTCCTTGACTGAAACAAAAACTTCCAAACAAGAAAGAAATCAATTGTCAATATTGCAATAGATTGACGATAACTCTTCTCAATCAATGAAAGTCTTTATCCCAAGATCTTAGTAGTTTTTTTTTGTGCCCAACTTCATCAAGTCATGAGTTTTGAAGAGAGACGTAAGATAAAAATAATGGAGATGAAAACAACAACGAAGGCTGAGGTGCCAAATCAATGACAATGCCAGCTAGAAGATTTGTAGCTAAACGAGATCACTTATCATTTTATTGGAAGATTGGCCACACATGCAAGTGTGTGGAAGATGGGCTCAAGCCCCCAGACCAAGGAGAAGGGCAACAGGCCCACACAATGGTAGCATGATGGTAAATAAAGAGTCATCTCATAAAGATGCCACTAAATTAATTAGATTATGATTTATGTCTCTTATTTACTCTTACTAAGGTGAAGAGTATGCCTGTAATATTAGTACTTTTGATATCTATAAATACAATTTAAGGGGAAGGGTTTGGACAAGTCCATTATCCTTATCTTCGACCTCTTTTTCTCCAAAATCGTCACTCATCCTCTGCTCCTCCTAAAACTCTTGGCAACTCTTCTTCTTCTTCTCACCCTTTAATCTTCTTCTACTGTGATTACATATCATAGAATCCTAAGTTTCAATATTAATTATTAATTTAGGAGTAAGAAGAAGAAAGCACATGGTGGCCCTAGAATATCATCTTCCGGTGATTACTTTTTACCCCTTTAATTAGCAGTTTTACTCCTACCATTTGAGAGTCGTTATCCTGTGTTGGAACACCGTGATGGGGGAGTTTATTACTACACTTTTGAGCAATGCCTATAGACCCACTATCTACAAAGGATAAGAGTGTGCCCGACATCCAACATGAGTCAAGTCTATTATTCACCCAAGAGGTATTTTTTTTAGCTACCCTGAGAAAGCGGGTAGACTATGTGCTCCACAACATGAGTCAAGTCTATTATTCACCCAAACTATGCTATAAATCATGATTGATCTACCCAAGTGAACTGATCTATCAATATTGTCTAGGCAAAGCAAAATTATGTTGATTGATCGATCAACCTCTAGAGATTGATCGATCATACAAAATTTTGTCAATCAGGGACATAAAACATGATCAATCATAGAAAAGTCATAGATCTATCATACTTGTTATGCATTGCCTGTAGGAATTTTGAATGATCGATCATACCAAAAACATTGATCGATGAACTTAAAATGTTAGACTCAATGGGAAGATATTGATTGATCAAACCATAGATTAATAAGTCACTTTCTAACAGAAATATAGTCATCACACATGAGTGATCGATTAGTCATTTTACACTGATCGGTCAATGTACAATCAACTTGTTGCAAAAAGGCAAAAGATGGCTAGTTTGTCTTGGGGAACTTATAAATGTCCCACCAAACCTCTCATTTAGAAGTTAATGATATTTTATTAGTATACCTATAACTATTCATTAGGATTCTCTTGAAATTCCTTTCTAAGTTCTATTTTGAGAAAGAGAGAGCCTATTTTTTAAAACTTTGATATTCCTTTCTGAAGTCCAACTCCTTGTATTCATATTAGTCAAGTTTCTATCTACTCCATTGTGCATCAAAGGCTCGAAGCTTGGTAATCTCAAATAGAAGGTTATCACTCCACGTTTTAAAGGGTGTAAGTTTAACTTTTTTTTGTAATTTTTTTTCTAATAAATAGAAAAACCTGCTAGAGCTAAAATCTAGCTAATTGCTTGGAGAGATTAAGTTAAACTCATGTATATGAACATACATGTGGCTTGAAGGAGAGTCAGAACCTCTTTGTTGTAATTCCAAGCTAATTGAGCTATTATTAGAGGAATTTCCCAAGCACGAGTTCTTGGGTTGTGAATATTAATAGGGAAATATTCATAAAAAAAATATTTGGTGTAGAATTTTGGTGTGTGAATTTTGTCTCTTTTTTCATGTTTGTTTTCTTTATTTTTCACACACTTTTAGTTTAAAATTGCAAAAACTCAATTCACCCCACCCCATCTTGAGAAGCCACCTGGGCTAACAAAAAGCTAACAAAACAATTTAGTTTTTTTGCTAGTTGGGTTACAAAAAGAAAACACTATGGGAATGGAGGAACAAAGAAAACATTTAAAATGGGAGAGATGAGGATATAGTAGAAGTATTAGTACCATGAACCCTTATTTGGGTCCTATCTATAATGGATACAAATCGGTCCACAGTACAAGAATATGGAGAGGACAAGTTTCTAATTTACCAGTAAGGTGTTCAGATGCTCCGAAAATCAATCATCCAATACCCTAAACCCTTGTTTGGGGGTCCTATCTGCAATAGATACAAATTGGTCCATAGCACAAGGAGACGGAGATGATAAGTTTCTAATTTTACCAATAAGGTGTTTAAAAGCTCCATAAAGAGATTTTCCAACAGCTAACTAGGCTACACAAGCCTAGACCCACACATATTTTTTCAGCAACTCACAAGGCGTTCCAGCCTAGACTCACAAAGGTATTTCTAGCACCACCTACCTACACTAGATCTTACGACTCATTCAGTGTAAATACAACTCTCAACTTCTACTCCTCAGCCACAACAACTTCTCACAAACAATTTCAGGTGAGGATGTCTTGCCTACTCAAGGCTTCACCAAAATGCAAGGATTATGTATTTATAATATAGTCCAATGTAAATGGCCTTTTAATAGGCATATTTATAACAATATAAGCACATGCAAATAGGTACACAAATCATAAGTACCTACCCAATGTAATAGGAGCTCTAAATAATCTTTAACGACTTGATTTTTAAATAAGATTACCTCATATAGTCCTTAATGTTTTGATTTGAAAATATAAGTAGCTCAAGATGACTTGATTTAAAAGAACGGGCAAAATTTAAATTTGAGATTAGTTTTTTTTAACTTGAGGAATGGACACATCGCAGCTCAATGTAATATTTGATTTCAAAATATGGCCCATGAGTAATCTAAACTTTTATAAATGATTTCAAAGTGTTATGACACTAGTTTGGAGTATTCGACCAAGTATTATAAATATATCTCAAAGTATACACTTGTGAATACTTGGATTTGAAATTTTATCCTCAACTTTAAATAATACTTTGTAAAAGCTTTTTCAAATGTACTAATGAATCAGAATACTAGCATATAAGTATAAGATGCTATTAATATTGATTTCAAGTGGGTGTCAAACATGCATCAACTCAAAATACATTTGCTGAATCAGTATAATATTAAAACATGTGACACATGTTTAGCAAACTCAAATCTAAGTATTCAATAGAGATTTGAATAGACAAGTATTAAACTACTTAGCTCAATAAAGAAAACTATCTGATTTTGCTTCCTTTTAAGCCTTGGAGGAGGCAGAAACTTTCCAAAACGTCCACGAGGGCTAGAGAGTCTTATTTTTCACTATGACAAGGAGATGGTTTCGTTTTTTATGATTTTGGGTTAAATTGCATGATTTTCAATGTTAAAAAGATTAGTCGTTATAAATGGATAAGGCTATCTTGTTATTTTATAAAAGTAGGTAAAAATTAGGTAAAAAAATTATGAAAAAATAAATCAGAAATCATATTTGTATTGTTGAACATTTTGGTAGGTTGTTTACAAGATTTAGAGACCGGCCGGTTTTGGATCTAAGTCTACCATTTTAAAATTTTGAATTCTGTAGAGAGTGGTCTACTTATTTCCATGAGGTAGACTCTTTTTTGGTTCACACAACTTGATTCTATGAGCACATGTAGTAGACTATTCTCGTGTGGTTAATTGGTTCTTTTTTTCTACCGACTTTTTGTGCTAGTCGTAGTGGTCAATTACTTCTCTTCTACTATTTCTTCGTGTGGTCGACTACTTTGTAAAATGTTGTTGAATGATTTTCTTTACTATTTCTTCAAGTGATCGACTAGTTTCCTAGTGGTCAACTGCTTTTGTTCACTATATCTCATGTATTAGTTTACTTTTCAAAATGTGGTCGACTTGTTTCTTTTTGTGTATCTTATGTAGTAAATTGTTTTTCAAAAAATGGTTAACTACTTCCTTCTCTATATCTCAAAGTAGTTGAGTCCTCGCTTCTTTCTTTTATGATGAGGGATCAACTCTATCCTTGGGGGTCGGCTCTTTTTACTCCTTTTTCATCGTGTGATCAACTCCTTCTTTTATATTTTTTTTAGTTTAGGCTTCGTCTTTCTCGATGCGCTTGACTTCTATTCGTGAACTCTACTCTTTTACTCTTCTTGCTTCTCTAGGGTGGTTGTTTGTTTCTTTTTTTTCTTTTTTTGATATGTCAAATAGTGTTGTTAGGACTTTTAATAATGTTCTTCTTAACATGAGCTACTTGTTCCCTTTTTATATATGGGGTCTTTCAGAAATTTCCTTTAAGGGCTTTACCAAGCTGCATAACATATTTCATATATGTTATTAGTAACTTGGCATTTGTTATCATCAAAATTATCACAATAAGGATCCTGAGACCAACGTCGACACAGCCCATATAGTCCTCCATACTTGATCTAGCCACCTTTCATTAACTTCTACTTCTACATTTTACAAAGATTCTAGCTTGCAAGATGTGGTGTGCTGTGAAAAAACTTAACAACTTGATCTCATTGCTCTTAAAGACCTCTTAGTTATTGCAAGCACTATTCAGATTATTTAGTAGATGTGAGTTTGCAGATTGGTTGATGTTAATTTACAATCTTTAGTCTGTTAGTCTTATTTATATGGGCAATGACTACTCTGAAGAAATAGAATTTAGTCTAGTACATCTGCGAATCAAGTAACTGAGGTACATAATGGTGGAGACGACTTACCTCTGTTCCTTTTGAAAGCGTATTAAGAGTGATGAATTTAGCTCTGTCATCTGGTTTTACAACTGATGAAATGGGTTCTACTTTCTGCTAATGAGAAATGACACACAGGAGTAATTGTTTCGAAGGTCAAAGTTAAACAATTGCATCTCGTGTTTTCAGAGAAGTTATGAAAATATTTGAGAAAATTAGATTGGTTAGCAACGTCTAGAAGGGGGTAGTGAACAAGGATTAACGACACAAAAAGCGATCTCTTCATTTCTTTCCTTTGTCCACCAAATCTATACCTAACGTAGCAGATACCATAGATTCCGTGCAATTCTTTCCGTATACAGTGTTCAAATAGCAGAAGAAACTGATCCTCCGCGCGTGAATTTAAGTGTTTCCTCCATTCCCGTCCCCACGCATCATGCCAGATAATTTCTTCTCTTTCCAAGTAGCTTTTCAAAGGATTCAACCGTCCATCAAGCTTGGACACCTACCGCCGTTCGTATTATGAAAATAAGTAGCAGAAGGGACGAAAACATCAACCTCTTCCATACGATCTTTTTGAGTTTAATCGCTTGCTTCAACCAATAACCTACATCAATCTTCCACGTGGAAAGTTTCTGAGTCAGTTCTCATTATTTGATTAGAAGTTGGTAGATGAGATGTTGAACGAGAGTGATAACGATGTTAACTAATTAACATGTCGATACAGATAGACAACCTCTGCTTGTTTTTTCTTTCCTCGTCTTCATGCGCTTTCGTTCTGATATCTGGGGTATAAAAGCCGTTATCTCTCTTCAGAAAATGAGATTTAGGAACGTAATCTGACGTCCACTGGGTTTTTCTCTTTTGATGCCGTCGCGGACATTAGAAGGACGGACTGCCATGTGCAGTTGTAAACTTATAGAAGAGGGGAAGTCAAGACAGAGGAGATATCTCCACAATGTTACGTAGGGAAGGAAGTCAAATCTGGATCCCGTCTTTGCTCAAAGATGAATCTTCTATTGTTCTGAAATGCCTTTATTTTATTCTGGCATTCTTCGTCCATCCAAGTGAAAGTTTTCTGGGGAGATACGGAAACGGATTCTGGGCTTGAAGAAAGGGAACATATGTTTAAAGTATATCAACTCGGGAAGATTAAGAAAACGCGCAAGCAATGTGCTTTCTTTGTTAAAGAACGCCGACTTCAGCGTGTTCAACTCGTGACAGTGAATCTCCTCTCTTTTTCTTTTTAAAATCATAAAAAAGCTAACTAACATATGTTTAAATATTTTGGTTTCAGATCCTGTGAAATCTATTTGCTGCATCTGATTGTAGTTCAAAGTCTTGTTGGCCGATTTGGTAATCTGCAGTTGCATCTTTAAAAAAACACAAAAAAATGAAGAAGTCTCTTGACCCAAGCAAAAGAATTCTATTAACCAAATACGCTAACGTAAAATATATACTTTTTTTAATATAGGCAATTCAATCAAGCTCAACAGTCATTTTCCATGGCGAAATGGTCACAAAACACTGCCTAAGTGCAAGCATGGAGCCTACTATAAGTTAAAATTTTATTGGTCCATGAAAAATATAGAGAGAGAGAGAGAGAGAGAGTCAAATGTTTCAAGCACATTAAGTTCAACTCATATGCATTAATACTGAGAAAATTGTTTGAATTTGATGTTAATTAGAGACTCCAAAAGAAAATAATATCGTAAGTTCAAGTGGCACTTTCGAAGAACTTTCAGCTTTCTGAGTTTCTTCTTCTCATCCTAAACTGAAGTTCTGCCATAAACATATAGGCTTCAAAACGAAGAAGACTTCTGTTAACGTAACTAGGAAGACGAGGTCTGCTAATCCCTTGCAGGTGTACAAGTTACAGCTATCAAAGTGGAATACATTTAATTTCAAAAAGTTGACCGCGATTTTAACGTTCTGAATAGTTTTCTTTCCCTTGCAGAGTATAAACTCTGTTCCAACTCTGTCAACAATTAAAATTAGGATCCAATCCATCTCATCCTAATCCCTTTACTGCTATCTGTTGCAAGGAAGAACTCGACTTAACGAAAAGTTGATGATAACGAAAGCGACGACAAAAGCATCTTTTTTTTTTTTATAGTTTTGCTCCCTTGGGCTTACGTTAGCTTCAAAAGGGTGGTGTCGTCAAGATTCACCGGCGAAGAAAGATCTTACGAGTTTGTGCATAGCATTTAATCTCAAAGATGGGTACCTAATCCTCCACTTTTGACTCGGTTACTACCTTTGGGTTTTCAGAAAAATCAACCCGTGGAAAACCGTCGTCTGGTTGTAGTAGAAAGTAAGAAGGAAGAGAGAAGAACTGTTAGCAGGTAGAGCCAGTCAAGAGACCAGGAAGAACAATCTGGTTTTGTTTTTGTTACATCTGAAAGACTACATTATCTTGCGTCTCAAACTCTTCTAGAAAACAGAAAGCAATATTTTCGATCTCAAACATTTCCACTCGTTTCTGAAGCGGTCATGGTTACAATGGCCGACTTCCAAATTTTACCTACTCCGTGGAAGATAATGAAGGAGGAGATTTAAGCATAAAAAAGAAGAGCAGGCTTGATTCACAAGGCACCATGGGTTGAATGTATCAATCAAATAAAAACTATAATCTATACCAAACGCTTAACGACCAAGCTAACTGAAGAAAACCGACTAAGAAGGAAAGAGCAACAAGCATCCGATCAAGGCACACGGCTTTGACGCAGAAAACGATCAGGACCACTCAAACCGAGATCAATTAAATTAGCAAAAGCCGAGGTATTTCATCAACCGTTAATTCGGTCTAAGAAATCACAAGTTTCAGGAAACAGATGAAAATGGGAATACGTTGTCTCGCCGGTCAAATGAAGGATGAGTGAAGCTGAGGTTGGACAACTAATCTCACATGGTGTCGAGTAACGAATCAACTCACATGACTGCATTCAAACAGTCTTCAAGCACTAAATGAAACTATCTTGACCTAGCTGTAATGGGATAACAGCTGAGAATGGTCTATCAACCAAGATACAGAGTCCAATTACGTATCAAAACTCGCTAAAAAAGCCGTGGCCGGACCAGGATATTAGCACATTAACCTCATGGTAATAGTTTTTTTCTCATTATCTGAAACGGTGGATTTTCAATCGTAGAAAGCAGTTCGCACTTTTGTTTGTTCCAGCAAATCTCAACCCAGGCTGGGCCCTGGGGCGATTTGGTGACAGTTTGGTCGCGGCGTGTTGCTTGCAAAGCTGGATTTCTTAGGCGTTTATCTATTTTCCTTGCGACGACTATTGAGCCATTTCATCTATTTAATTGACTATCCAATTACGCGACCTGGAGGAGCTCCCAGTCTATAAATACGGGTATTATGCGTCTCATCAGTCAAGGACACGAGCTCATAGCATCACACAAACGTTTTGGACATAGCCCGTGGCCATCTCACAGAATACGGGAATCTCTCTTTCCTTCCTTTGTATTGATTGTCTTCGTTTCTCCTTTCGAGCTCGCCATCGACATGGCTCGTTCATTCCTCCTGCTTCTGTGCGCATTAGCGCTAACGTCAATGGCTTCCGCAGCAGTCGTCAAGCACACCTTCCATGTAATTGAAAACTTCCTTCTCTCTCTCTCTCTCGCGATTTTTACATTGAAAGTTTAGGCCCTGCACTTAGAATGGCTGAGATGCCATAAGAAGATGGTGCAGTTTCGGTCAGTAACCGAAGCTGGCGATCTCCATTCTCGTATTTCTCATATGCAGCCTGATCGTTAATCAGACTGCTATGTAAGAGATATCAGGTGACTTGGAATCAACAGTTGAGATTGTAGAAAACAATGTCTAATGATTACGATTTTTTTCAACTTCTCAATGTGAACCGGGGAGGACCCATTTAGCTTTTTTCGCACACACTGGATCAGAAATGGTCGTAAAGGTGTTAGGAGGTAGCCTGCCATTGGAGGGTAAGGTTGGAGGAATCTTGAAAGAGCAAGTAATGTCTTCTTTGTTCAGGATTTGAGTGTTCTTCTGTAATACTGTTCCTATCTTGAACAAGTTAGGTCGGTTTTCTCATTCATCGAGCATTTCCACAAGATGAATAAAGTTATAGGCCAAGCATATACCAACCAGTCAGCTGTGAAACTTCCATAGCTGATAAATTTAGCATGTTCTGACTGATCGTTTAGGCTTATCTTTATTTGCTATTGCTTCTCAGGTTGGGAATCACACAGTTAAACCATTGTGCAAGGAGCTAGTAGTGGTTGCAGTGAACAAGAAGCTCCCTGGTCCTACAATTCGCGTCCATGAAGGCGACACACTCGTCGTCGATGTTTTCAATGACTCACCTTACAATATCACCATTCACTGGTAATCTAGCCGTTCATTACTTGTTTTCCATATTCTTCCTCTGCTATAGCTACAGATTTCATGGAACCACTTCCATTTTTTCTCACATTGAATTATATATAACACCATCTTTCCAAAAGGTTTCCTATTGTTAAGGGTTGTTGCCCCATCCATTGTTGTGGGCGTTGCTACGTTCACTACAGTGAGGATTAGAGCTCTGATACCATAAAGAATAATCGGAGGAAGAAATAAGTAATTTGCGATACTTTTCATTGATGTGGAATAAAGTATTTATAAACGAATATAAAGATTTACGACTCTTCAGCTACGTGTCATAGCTGGATAGAAGATTTATAGTTTGAGTTAGAGTCTGTCTCGAACTCGATCAACTCGTATCCTTATCTCTATCGATTTAATTTCATAAAAAACTAATACATCGTTTGATGATTTTTAGGCATGGAATATTTCAGCTACTGAGTGGGTGGGCAGATGGACCGAGTCTTGTGACCCAGTGTCCGATTCGCCCCGGCAACAAGTATACTTACAGGTTCAACATCACTGGTCAGGAGGGTACACTTTGGTGGCACGCCCATTTTTCAGTGCTCCGAGCTACAGTCTACGGTGCCCTCATCATCCGCCCAAGAAACTCTATGCCTTATCCATTCCCAAAACCATACAGAGAAGTCCCCATTTTATTAGGTATCTACTGCTTCTCTCTGAATCCTATCCCTTTTCTTGCTTCTCTTCACTGAAGCACAACGATTGTTCCTCCTTTGAGCAGGTGAATGGTGGGATGCCAACGTGGTAGATGTAGAGAACGAGGCCCTCGCATCTGGGGGAGGTCCAAACATCACCGATGCCTACACTATAAACGGGAAACCTGGTCGTCTCTACTCATGTTCCAAAGGTGCATAAAACAATTCTTTATTACAGTATCAGATTGATTTTAGACAGGTTCGCGTTGGAAAATTTTACCGATATCAGATTTGCTGATGTTTTTCTTTTGCTATATACCAAAATCAGACACGTTCAAGATGAAGGTGACCCCTGGGAAAACTTATCTCCTCCGAATCATCAACGCTGCCCTCAATAACCAGTTATTCTTCAAAGTTGCCGGACACAACTTCACCGTCGTCGCCGCTGATGCCGCCTACACCAACCCCTACCACACCGATGTTGTCGTTATTGCTCCCGGTCAGACCACTGATGTTCTCCTCACAGCTGATCAGGCGCCGGCATCGTACTACATGGCGGCACACCCGTACATTTCTGCTCCTATCGCACCATTCGACAATACCACCACCGTTGGCATCATCCAGTACGAAAATGCCTCCTCATCAGCGCCCATCATGCCTGTCCTGCCGGCCTTCACTGATACTCCAACAGCCCACAAGTTCTACACTAATCTCACCGGGTTGGTCCGTAGCCGGGGTTACAAAGTCATCCCTCACGGTATAGATGAGCGAATGTTTATCACTTTCGGTCTGGGACTCGACCAATGTCCTGCCAACGCCAATTGCGGCGGCCCCAACAACACACGATTAACAGCCAACATGAACAACATCTCCTTCCAGTTCCCGACCAGGTTGTCGTTGCTTCAGGCACACTTCAGTGGAGTCAACGGCATCTTCACGGAGGATTTCCCCGATAATCCACCGATTGTCTATGACTACACAAACGCAACGGTGGCTGCTGCTTTCTTGGCGTCACAGAAGGGGACGCGGTTGAAGAGGCTGGCTTACAACGCTACAGTGGAGATTGTTCTGCAGAACACGGCTGTGGTCAGCACGGAGAACCACCCCATTCATCTACATGGCTTCAATTTCTTTGTTGTGGCGCAAGGTTTCGGTAATTTCAATAGAGAGACGGACGAGAACAAGTTCAACTTGGTGAATCCCCAGGAACGAAATACCATCGCTGTTCCCGTTGGTGGATGGGCTGTAATTCGATTCAAAGCCAATAATCCAGGTGAAATTCAAGACTTTTCTTTCCTTTCGTCTCCAAAACACTGAGATATTAAAAACGACAGTATAACAACTCTGGCTTACTGGAAAATGCTTTTTCATTACAGGAGTCTGGTTAATGCACTGCCACCTGGACGTCCATCTTCCGTTGGGTCTAGCAACTGCTTTCGTGGTGGAAAACGGGCCAACTCCTTCTTCCACTCTCCCTCCGCCTCCTAGAGATCTTCCTCGTTGCTAGAATAAAGAAGCCGGCCAGAAGCTTCAAAATTATTTCCTTTCTTATGTTCACCCGTCCGTTGAATTAAACCGCGCCCACCTCTCACCGTCTCAGTCGTCCAGTTAACATCTGTTCTTTCAAGTATCCAACTCTTGGAGATTAGAATTCTTTCGTAGCTTCAAAATTGTTTATTTCTTGTCTGTTGAAATGATAAAAACAATGCTACTTCCTTTCTTTCACTCTATATTGTGAATCTGTGATTGTTGTTCAAAATTTCAAATGTGTATCTCAAGTATGACAATAATTAAATGAAATAAGGCACCGCCTGTCCAATCTCTCTCCACTTCCACCAGTTTCGCAAAATGGTATTCATCTCCAAAGACTTTAAACTGAAGGAATCGCAAAAGCCATTGATGAAACAACGAAGTCAAGACAACGTTAGATGAACAAAAATGAAGGAATACGAGAAGATTTTATTGTAAAAAAATTATGATCTTTTGGAGTCTCAAAGATGGCTTTTGCACTATGAGCCATTTATGTTTTAAACGAAACTAAATCGCTCTAATTTGACCAGTCTTAGAAGAATAATTGCGCCTACCAACTCACTGTAAACTTTCTTCAAACGAAGGAGAGGCTGTAACTGAACACGTTTTTGACTTTTTCCTTCATTATTGTTATGGGTAGACTTTGATTTCATCCAATTCTCTTCATCGCGCAGTTTAGTAAAAGTCGAAGTAACTTTGAGATAAAAAGTCCCAATGTCTTCGTTTCCATCTCTTCTCTGCTCTCTTCAGTCAGGCTAGAAGGAGAACTGGGATTCCCTCCGAACAAGGGAATTTTCCGGTTTGCCCACAATGACTAACAGGAGTTGTGAATTAATGGCTTCTATGGGCGGCGGATCCAGACCCAAAAAGGGTCTCCTTCTAGCCAACAGAAACGGGTTACAGAGAGAACGAGGGTGTGTTCCAGTTAGTTTCTGATAGCAATCTACCACTTTCTAATCATAACGTTCAGAAGCGGAGAACAGGTGTATGATGGACCTTAATCTGAAACGGTTTCGCTTGATTTGTTAACAAACAAGTGAAAATTGAAGGTCCACCTTGTCCGTTTATCTGATTTCGTATTCAAGAAAGAGGGAAAGATTAAAGAATAACAATGACAATTAAAAATAGATAGAACTCAACAAAAGGAGCTCATCCAGAAGCTGAAAGTGAAGGATCACCTCCTAAACCACTCCTCTAGGTCTGTTAAAGGTGCCCGACGCAGAGCCGACTGGAAAGGATTTATATTGGGGAATCCATATTCTCATATATCGATAACTGTATTCTACGCTTCTGGAACCCCTTTCCTTAATGGAGCCGCATACCTTTACATGAAAGAGAGAAACGAATTTATTAACTTGTTCTGTGAATCCCAAAATACTTAAAAGCTATCAGAACTACCAGAAAAAACTAAGAATGGAAAATTAAAATAACATATTAACTTATGGGCACAAGAATGGAAGGGGAAACGAGCACAACAGCAGCCTACTCATCTGCTTCAGATCATCTTCTCCTACACAAACTCGGCGCATTTTCTGCTTTCATCCTCATCTATGATAAAGCTGTAAATTTGATATGTTCCCCACTTGCTCTTGCGTCTTAATAGGAATGCTGAAGAGAAACAGCAGCATATGTAACAGATTCTCCATCCAAATGATCTCCGAGGACCATTTTCCATTCTGTAATCACACTAAAATGCAAGAACCATCAGGAGCAGTAGCCCACGACGACCCTTAATCTTCAAAGAGGATGTATGAGCTCATCCTTCTCACAGCAGAAAAGTCTTGGAGGAAACTAAAGTTGCAGACACGGAGATCTGCCTATGCCCTTGTCGCGCGCATTCATGGTACAAGAACAGCTCTGAGGAGGACCACTGAGTGGAAGAGAGAGGCATAGTGAAGCACCCTCTCTGTCACAGACCCCACCAACATAATTGATAGTCGACAATGGAGAGAAGAGTAGCGTTCAAGGCCTCTCCATGGAAAACGACAGAGAGGGAGCAGCATATTGCAGGTTTAATGAAAGTACTTGGGATTATACAGGCCGGGTGACACAGACTGGTGGGAAACACATTCATGTCCATTATAGAAGTGACCAGATATCCATAGAAATGCCGCCCCTATGAATTCAGATGAACACAACAAAGAGTACCACGAATCCTCATTTCAAATCACTCCCCTCGACCCTCCCCCACTTCACCTGCCCCACCCCCTTTACCGTACTCTTTCTTCCCTCAAAGAAAAATATATGGAGAATTTAAACAAGTTCTGGCAATGGAGTTTGATAATCTGTCATTTCAGCTCCTTCAACTCCATTGACAGACTTCTCTCAGAAAGGTGGAAGCCCATCTTTGTCATTTCAATGGCCAATTACCAAGTTACAGACCCAATCTTGGAACAAAAAAAAAATTCACATGAACTAGGAAACTAATTGGGGATAAATAGAATGAATGATTGGCACCATGATTGGGTGATTTTAAGAGGTGAGACTCCCAACATCTTTAGAAATATAAAAATGTAAAGAAGAAACGCCGTTTTCCCTTGAAAGTTTAGAAGCCATCGAATGAAATGAAGGAATTACTTCCTTGTATCAAATTGAGTGAAACTGGAGATTCCAATTTTTGGCAACTAGTTCCAGTGGCGTAGAGCATGACCTATTGTGGGTCCAGATATCATGGACGCCTTTGATATCTGGACCTACAATAGATACTCGGCATCCCCAAAATCATGGTGGTTGGATTATCTATCATTACTATATTAATGCCCTTAATTAATCCCTAGTCTCCAATTACTTGAACGTGAACCAATGGAGAGTGGGTTCCCCTTTACTTGGACATGCCTCTGAAAAAAAAAAGTGAAATTAATAGTACTGGGACTCCCTTGGCTCTTTTATATTCCTGGCTCTCTCGGAGCTTCCTTTGCGTTGTTTTGGTTTCAGAGAGGCAGAGAAAAGAGACGGTGGTGGTGGTGGTGGCGAGTTGAGGAAGCTTCCAAAGGGATCGCATTGATCCGGGTATACTCAGCAGCCTCGGTGATATGGATCATGCAATCCTTTTGGAGTCTTCCTCTGCTTGCTTTTGTTTTCTTTTTTTTATTTTTCTTCTCCGGCTGGACTTGCTTCGTTTATCCTCCTGGACGTCCTTCCCCAACCCTGCCATTGCAAGCCTGGGTTCTGCACAAGTGGAAGCAGCGGTAAGTCATTCTCCTCCTCTTCCTCCTTGATAGGTTGTCTTTTTTTTTTGTGTGTTTTCAGCTCTATTTGTGATTATTATTCATTGCTACTTATCAGACTGGGCTGCGTGCCGATTCAGAATTCTTTTTTTTTTTATTTCCTAGCAATTTTTACCTCAATAATCTGGGTTTTGTCTTCTTCCACTGCTTCCGATCTGTTTCTCAAATTAATCAACAAAGGTTAGCATCTTGAAATTGCTCGTGGGTCCTCCATATCTCTCTTTCGATCAATGAAATGATCGTTCCTGCAAAAGAAGAAACAATGTAAATGATCAATATTAACGAGCATTATGTGTATTTTTTCACTTTTGTTTGAATAAACACGAATCCGATTGACGACTAGTATGCTTCAACTTGTTTCCTGCAGAGGAGTTAATTTGGAGAAGAAGAAAAAACCCAACAGTAGCTTGCAAGTGATTGAACGTGCTATCCACCGTTCTTCACAATGGTGAGCAGCTCCCTCTCTTTTCAGAGCCACCATCAACCATTCTTCATTCACAACACATTTGATCATCAACCGCCATGATTCCAAACCCATTTCAAATCAGTAGTCCTCCGCTTACGACAACAAAAATCATGTCCATGCCAGTTTCACAGAGTAAGAAAGCGTTAGAAACATGTTTGCCAAAGATAATGAAAGTTAATTATGATTGATCCTCCTCACTTTAGCATTCCATCTTTGATTGATTGAAGATAAGAAAAGAGACGGGGAGAGCGTCTGTGGTCTGATTTCTCTCCGTTTAAATAAGAAAGAAGAGAATTTCCCTTAAATACCCATTTAAAATAAAATATTTTCAAAAATACACGTCATCAAAATATTTCTAAAACTACCCAACTTTGACCGGTCAAATGCCTATGGGTGCAGTCAAAAGCGACACGTAAACTTTGATTGCTTATGTCTCCATGTCATCGGTACAATAAACATAGATCGACACGTCGTCTGCCACGTCATCTGCCACATAAGTTGTCATGTCATTTAATAAAAAATGAATATTTTAAAAAAAATAAAAAAATCAGATACATTTTTTATTACCTAATATCTACAATATTGGACATTTATCTTTGGGAAAAGTAATAAAATTTTATGTCTAGAAGCATAAAAAATATTTTAGAGTTTAAAAATACAATTTATTTGTATAATTTTTATCACATTATTTAAAAAATATTAAATTATTAAAAATATATATTATTTAATTAAAAATCTTACAACACCTTTTATTATCAATTAAAAATATTTATTAACTAAAAAAATATGAAAATTTTACTTGAGTTTAAAAAATAAATGTACAGGTACACTTTTTATTACCTTATATTTAAAATAATAGTTTATAAAAAATCTTATTCTTACCATTTTAACACCTTTTTATTATCGATTTTAAAATTATTTTAATAAAAAAATTTGAAAATTTTAGTTTTGGGTTTAAAAATCAAATTTATCAATACGTTTTTTTCAAATTTATTATTACCTTATATTTAAAATAATTAAAAATAAAATAAACATATAATTAATTAAAAAATCTTACTCTTACTAATTTAACATATTTCATTATCGATTTAAAATATTTTTTAATTTTTTAATTGAAAGGGGGGCATCAAGGGCGAGGTCTGAGGCCGAGCGGTGGGGAGCGGCGGCAGCAGGCACTGCGAGAGGGGAGGGGAGAGGAGAGGAGGCCGAGGCTGAGCGACGGCAGCGAGAGGAGAAAGGGCGAAACCAGAGGAGGCCGAGCGGCAGTGAGAGGGCGAGAGGAGAGGGGGAAAGAGGAGAGGAAAGGAGGTTGAGGCCAAGCAACGACAGCGAGAGGAGAGAAGGCAAGGCCAGAGGAGGCCAAGGCCGAGTGGTGGCGAGAGGGGGCGAGAGGAGAGGAGGCCGAGCGGCAGCGAGAGGGCGAGAGGAGAGGAGAGGAGAAAGATGAGAGGGGACACATAAGGCATTTAAAATAACTTATTTTGAAAAACAATGAGGTGGAATATGGTGAGGATTATTTAATTTTTTATTTAATGATGTGGCAGGTTATGTGGCAGATGACGTGGTAAAATAATGATGTGGCAGATGATGTGTCGATCTATGTTTACTGCTCTAATGACGTGGCGATACATAAGTAGTCAAAGCTTACGTGTAGCTTTTGACTGCACACATAGGCATTTGACCGGTCAAAATTGGGTAATTTTAGAAATATTTTGATGATGTCGGTATTTTTAAAAATATTTTATTTTAAATGGGTATTTAAGGGAAATTCCCAAGAAAGAATGGTGAGCCAGGAGCCATCTCTCATCACCACCAGATTTCCATTGGTCAATGATAAGATGTTACCAGTTGTCGGCATTCCAAATGGTTATGTCGAAGAAAATGGTTTCTCAGAGAAGCAGGGCAATGGCCGCCTTCAAGGGTCCGTCAAATAATTATTCTAATGACTATACTTAGAATCCAAAGCCAGGGGAAGGGATTTCTAAAGGCACTTTATGGACTCCATTGGTCCCAAAAAGACTTGTTTCCTATAGAAAAAGGTCAACTGATGGGAATCGGGACATATGGGAGAAAGATTTTTTTTTTTTTTTTGCTCTTTCTGCTTTGTATGATCATATGGAGCTACCTTTTACTGGCGTTCCTATTCTCCGGGATGGCCGGCCCAACTCTCTCTCTCTCTCAACCTACCACATGTCACCCCTTCCGGATGGAATTCGTTCAAGATAAGAAGCTTAATTTATCGTATTTTACATATTTTCATGATCGGATACATCACACAGTACGTCATCCAAATTAGAATCGAAAACAGGAGGCCTCCAATGGCACCCATGGCCTCTCGATAAGCACTGTTCGAGGTTTATTAAACCATTCTCGGGCACCCAATAAGGCTGATAAAAAATTTAACAAGATTTAAGAATGCTAGTTGGTCTTCTCAAAACAGTTAACCAGAGTAGCTCTGGTTATACGACTGAGATAGTAAGTAAATTAGAAAAGTAGATTTCAAGTTATTCGTATCTGATCGTCATGATCCATTGGAGAAAAAACTTTTCTTTCTTTCCATCGATCACATGCATCGACGTGTATCCAACTACAGCTTGATGTACGAGAAGAGGCATCAACGGGGAGTGATGACGAGAGGTGATACTGTGTCAAAAAACAGCCCAGAGGTGATGAACTTCCAAGTTTTGTAAGTTCCAACACGAGGGGAGGGGAGGAGAGGATGCTCCTTGCATAGGGAGAGAAGCTCCCATCGCCTGTGATGAAAGGATGTGCGGAGGAGAGGCAAAATGAAATTTTTGCATGTCTTGATCTGTATTACCACTGGAGAAAAACAAAAGAAAGAAATTAGGGCGATGGTTCAGCTTGAGATTAAAAGAGAGAAATCCATGGCGCATCTTTACTATTTGGACAGTGATGTCGTGAATTGTTTGGCAGTGCTCTTCCCGACTTACTGCCTGCATTAACATTTTCAATCCTGTTCTCAGAAACGAAACGGAACCATGTGGGAATCCAAGGTTAAATACTAGTATTAAATTGGTCACCTTCGGGGTAGGTTCTTGTCTATCACAGACGAATATTTTGGACCCTGGTTCGCCTTTCAAAGTCACTGACTCACTACGTGTGAGGTGATAAGAAGAGAGTATAGACAAGATCCATCATATTTGTTTTGTTGAGATGAAGATAGCATTTACCCGTGTCATAATGCCCACAGTTAACGGATGTAGAAGATGCTAAACAGCAAAAGAACAAAAATTAAATGGCTTGATTAAGAAAATACCAATATAAGCTTTTCAAAATCATATATTACGTTTCTTATATTATTAATATGGGACCGACCTAATGAATCACATATTGAGTTTATGGGATCTACCTAAGGGGGGGTTAGTCAACTTGACTCAAGACATGAACTTCAGCCGCATTACTCAGTTAATGTCCTGAGGTCGTTAGTGGAGAACTGGACGTCAAGTCATGTACATAACTAACATGACTCAGGAGATCAATGTTCAAAGCGTATACAATGGAAAGTGATTTCTGCCCATTTTTGGCATTAATGTACATGAAACGAGCGCGCCCCTCTCATTTCATTCCCGCACCCCCTCTCTAGGCTTCGACATCCATCTCTCTGCTCTCTCTCTCTCTCTCTCTCTCTCGACTTCGGCATCTCACTCTGGTCTCCCTATCACCGGTCTCCTTCTCGACCTCCGTCGCAGAGTATAGGAGGTCAAGAGGCTCTGCGACGGCTTCCCCCCCCCCCTCCCCCCTCGTCAGCCTTCCTCCCTCTCCTCTCCCTCTCGACCTCCATCGCAAAGCAGGGGAGGCCGAGCATCTGTTGCAGAGCCTTTCGGCCTCCCGACTTCTCTTCTCTCTCGGCGTATCGTCAAAGTGTCGCCTCTGTCGGCGTTGCCCGTTGGCTCGCCGTTGAGGAAGACGACGGGCAAGACGATGGTTTAATTTTTCCTAAGTTGGGAAAAATTAAACTATCGTCATAAAAATCACTAATTTATAATTTCTATTTATAAAATAATTATTTTTATTTATTTATTGTGTTTATTTTATAATTACTATATTAAAATAGTGATTTAATAGTCATAATTAAAATATTATTAAAATAAATATTTGATAAATTATTTTGGTTTAATTATCCCATTGCTATAATTAATTAAACCAATGGTTTTAAATTTTATGATAATATATTATTAATTAGTAATACATAAAATATATTATTTTATTGATAAATATATAAATTTATTTATTATATTAATTTTTTATTATTGTATTATATTAGTGGTTTTTAATAATATAAGATATCTTATGTTATTAAAAATAATTTATAATGTTATTTATTTATTACTTGTAATTAATCATGTGCGTATTTCATTGGCTCACGTAATTATCATATTAATGCACAATAAAATATCTAATTCAATTAATAAATATATTAATATATTTAATTATTCGTGTAGTAATAATGGTGTTTTACCTAATTTGGGGTCTAAGGATTATGTTGTAATTAAATATACTGTAAGGGTTTAGGCATTCTCTTGTTTTTTATGTTTTTCTCATGTTGGGGCACTAACAATGGAAACTGTTTTCCAGTGCACGTGTCAAAACTAACACCAAGTGTGAAGATGAAGATCATGTAGATGACTGACATGATCTTCATATTGGAGATGAACATGAACTTCAAAAATTCGTTTCGTTGACTAACCCCCCCTTAAAGGGATCGTGTATTGAAATAGATAGCTTACTTTTAAAATGTGCCCACCTTAGGTATGGAATCCATTTTATTGGATTTCCATTGCAAAATTTTAACATACATTCTATGTAGTATGAACTATTTCATAATTCTGAATACAATTAAGTTACAATTCCATTTAAGGAAAGGCAAACCACGTCGGGGGGGAGGTGTGTGACACAAGAGATGAACTTCAACCACATTATTCAGTTCATCCCCTGACGCCGTTAGTGGAGCACCAGTGACTGATTCATGTGTACAACATTTTTGTTGCTGCTCTAACCTTTTTTTTTTTTAATCTGACATTCGTTGCTTCAAATATCAATTTCTCTTTGTAGATAAATCCAAATAAAAATTGGTTGAATATGTAAGAGAATAGATTTATATATATTTTTTTTATAAAGTCTCATTCTTCATAGCATAAAATACCTCAAAAGTTGAAGTTTTCTGCTGCTGCTCGAACCTCTTTCGTAATTTGACATTTGCTCATTCAAATATCAATCTCTTCATAGATAACTCCAATTGGAAAAAATAATTTTTTCCTTGGATAATAGACTAAAATATCTTTCCGTCAATATATAATTTTCAATATTAAAATCTCATTATAGAGGTAAAAAAATGTAAAACAAACTACGGGTATAGGGACTGAAAAAAATAACTATGACCCTAGACTTAGGGTTTAGGGTTTAGAGAAAAGGATCTTATTATCTCTATGGGTTGACAAAGTCAACTTACAGAACCTGCTCTGATACCATGTTGAATTTATGGAAAGAGAAACACTTCATTGATTTCATTAACTTATTATAATCAAAGTACATGAACCTCTATGAACCTCTATTTATAATAAAGGAAGGTAGTAGAGTTCAATTATAGTAAAACTACCTTTGTCCCAATTACACCAAACTCTAACACTTAAAGATAAGTCCTAGCATAATTAAATAACTCAATATAGATAAAAGACAAACATAACTCAAACTGGAACTCTTTTAGGACATGACCATAAGATAAAGATGCTTTTATGAGTCCTTCTTGATCTTTCAACATATGTGATAAGGATGTCAGTTCATGGTAATCATAGTGGGTCCTACTTCTTATGGGTTTAGGCCCATCTTGTAGGTCTTCCTTGGTCGTGTGGTCTATCTTATAATACTCTTAGATATGTGGGTCATCCTTGGTCGGGTGGGTTTGGGCCCTATCTTCCAACACTCCCCCTCAAGTAGGTGGTGAGAGAACATCAAGAACTCCCAGCTTGCTACAAATGATGTATAAAATCTTTTTGTATAAAATGGCAGTCCTCCAATCTTTCAAAACTTCCCCTCACGCTAGTACTCTCTTCATGAGGCTCAGCTAGCCAATTCAAGGAGATATAACATAGATGTAATAATAAGTTCCTCCGTCATGGTGTCCCAACCGTTGACATTTGATATTTTTTACGGGGTATTAAGTTCCTCCGTCGTGGAATCCCAACCATTGACATTTTTTATATTTTTAAGGGGTATTAAGTTCCTCTGTCATGGAATCCCAACCATTGACATTTGATATTTTTCACGGGGTATTAAGTTCCTCCGTCAAGGAATCCCAACCATTGAGGAGATTTTGAATCAATAGTGTCGTCTTTCACGACCTCCAAAAACGGAAACAAATCTGTCGCAACGCCGACTTCTAAACAATCAACGTTGTCCGTAATGCAGACAAATAACTCAAAAACCAACATAGAAGTTTTCTAAACAAAGAGTTAGCACCGAAAAATTATAGTGTCGACAACTGGATAAAGAACAGAGTTCGTCCTCCACCAGAAACAGAACCAGAGTGGTCTTCTCTGACAACGTAATAATCGGCCACTGTGTCTATCCAACAAAGCAGCAACGTTGCAGACATAAACCTTCCGTTCTTGTCTCTCGACTGAGTGAGGATATATAGCGTGTTTTTCTTGGAATTCTGATCTTGGATGATATTTGTGTCAAATGCCTAGCCAATACAACTCAAAAGACCGGTCTGTTAAGTGCGGAAAGCCAAGTACCTAGCCCATCAGTGGTGGGCGGAACCACCTAGCTCTAACACCCACCGTTCTCATTCCTTATGGTTTCACCCGGGATTCGAATGCGGAATGTGGTGCCCAGCTCTGATACCATGTCAAACGCCTAGCCAATATAACTCAACAGACCGGTTTATTAAGTGTGAAAAGCCAAGTACCTAACCCATCAGTGATGGACGGAACCACCTAGCTTTGACAATTTGTGGCAGAGATCAAGGAGATACGAGATTAATGGCAACTTTGGACAGCAGTCAGAAGAACAACAACATCTGCTTGTTCCGCCGGCTGCTGCTAACGGTGGGAAGACTGAATAATAGGATGGCAGAGGAATATGGGCTGAACAAAGCAAACTATACTTCAACGACTCTGAGCAAAAAAAAAAAGAAAATCATGGACCAGCTAGACTTGGAAAAAAACAACTAATAAAATCAAACTGAACTCCAGCAACTATGCAAAAAGAGAATGAACCCTTAAAAAAAAAAAAACCATAGTCGGAGTCCTTAAAATCACAACTCTGATACCATGTTGAATTCCAGGACTCCATGAATTTAGCTCATGGAGAAAAAGGGAAGGGATATGGACTTGATTATTCCTAACCCTCTCCCTGAAGCAATTGTATTACAATAATACCCCTAAACTTAGGGTTTAGGGTATAGGGTTTTAACCCTGGAAGTTTAACTTAATTACATCAATAACATCTCTATGAGATGACCCTTTATTTACCATCCTACCATCAATGTATGTAGGCCTATGGGCTTTCTCCTTGATCTGTGGGCCTTGAGCCTATCTTCTATATCTCTTGGTTGCATGGATCTTCTTTGGTCCTATGGGCTTGGGCCCGTCTTTTAATGCACTTGGATATGTGAGTCTTCCTTGGTCGTGTGGGCTTGAGCCCTGTCTTCCAACACTATTTGAGTAAGAAAGGCTCTATAATTATTTCCACAAGCTCTAATATAAAATCTTTCATTCAAGCTATGTTCCAAGTATCTTTGCTAATTAATTGGCAATCATCTAATTGAATTCATTGATTGACATCACTTCTTCTCCAACTTAGCTTGAACTGAATCCAAGATCATGGAAAGAGCTTAAACTTTGAGGGGGATATATTGGGTATTATTCAATATAAAATTAATCAAGTTATGTTAAACTACAAAAATTTATATCGCTATTTTTTTTTATTTTTAATAGAATAATATTAAGGGATAGTTAAAAAAAGGGGGAATAAAAAATCATTTAAGAAAATACCAAACTTTGAAAAATATTTACAAAAATACCAAACTTTGAAAAATATTTAAAAAAAATACCGGATTTCAAATGTTGAAATCCACGTTGCATCGGTCAACATGCCATGTCAGCAAAACAGGTCCATGTGGTCCCACATCATTTTTTGTTTAAAATACAAAAAAAAAAAATTATCTTTCCTCTTTTCTCTTCATTTTCACTTGTTAAATTTTTTTCTTTCCACATGGCGAATGGCAGAAGAGAAAGGGAAGAGGGAGGAAAGAGAAATTTTTTGGATTTTAAACAAAAAATGATGTAATATAAACTTTTTTATGAAAAAAGTTGAGATCAAGAACCTGTCACGAATCAAGTTGCTTCAACATCTTCCTCCAAAATTCTTGTGTAGTTTTATGGACGGATGGCTCAGGTCCTACACAAACAACCCCTCCCGTCACCATGCGCCACTCTGCTGTTTAAATTCATCAAAAAGAAACATGCAACCACAGACAGAGACAAGGATAAGCAAGGTTGGTCCATTCAAAACTGAGAGCTTTTGCTAGCCTTACACTCCCCCTCCCCCTCGCCCTCACAACGCAATCCAGTAATTTGCTCAAAACAACAAAAATATCCTCACAGGGGACTCATGCCCAGATACATAGAATTGCGCAAACACTTGCTTGTCATCAGTGATTGGCTAACCGAAGCGCGAACATGGTGGCCGCCGCCGTTCCCACGTCATCCCAGCTCCTTCAACTCTCAAGTTCCCGTTGCATCTCCCGCCTGTCGCCGCTCCACCTCTCGGCTTTCACCCACAAGGAGCTCCGCTGTCGTATCAGGACAGGATCAGGAGGCAAGGCGGTGACTGTGCAGTGCGCGGCGATTGGGACGACGTCGGAAGTCGCGACGAAGAAGAAGAGTCGGTATGAGATTCAGACGTTGACAAACTGGCTACTAAAGCAGGAACTGGCGGGGGACATCGACGCGGAGATGACGATAGTTCTATCCAGCATATCCATGGCTTGCAAGCAGATCGCTTCGCTGGTGCAGAGAGCTAGTATTTCTAACTTGACAGGGGTCCAAGGCGCCGTTAACGTCCAAGGTGAAGATCAGAAGAAGCTGGATGTGATCTCTAACGAGGTCAGATCTTTCCCAATTCTTCAATGGCAAATTCAAGCCTTTTTTTATGGGTCTACTGTCAGGCACTTCTGAGGACCTACTATCTATATTGGTGTTATCGCACTCTCACCGGTATCTATACCGAGTCTCCGATCAAACCCATTCAAGTCGTCTTAATTAGATTTTCAGACTAGAGGTAGCTCATCAATTAGAATCAGAGTCGAGTCGAGCCAATATTGCTTTTGATTGAACAAGTTGCACATGCAGGTGTTCTCAAACTGCCTGAGATCCAGTGGACGAACAGGGATTATCGCATCAGAAGAAGAAGATGTGCCAGTAGCTGTAGAAGAGAGTTACTCAGGCAACTACATCGTCGTTTTTGATCCCTTGGATGGATCTTCCAACATCGACGCTGCCGTATCAACCGGCTCCATCTTCGGTATATACAGCCCCAACGACGAGTGTCTTGCAGACTTGGGCGATGATGACACTACGGTAATTGGGCGAATTGAACTGAATTTTTTTCACTCTTGAACAGCATTTGGCATTATGCGATGTCGAAGACCAAAACATTCAAACTCTTGTTTAATTCAGCTGGACCAAAGAGAACTGAAGTGCGTGGTCAGTGTCTGCCAACCGGGTAGCAATCTACTAGCTGCAGGCTACTGCATGTATTCGAGCTCCATCATCTTCGTCCTCTCCATCGGGAAAGGCGTGTACGCCTTCACACTGGATCCAATGTACGGTGAATTCGTTCTGACCCAGGAGAAAATTCAAATCCCCAAGGCAGGGAAGATCTACGCGTTCAATGAGGGCAATTACCAACTCTGGGATGACAAGCTGAAGAAGTACATCGATGATCTCAAAGACCCGGGACCTTCCGGCAAACCCTACTCGGCCAGATATATCGGCAGTTTGGTAGGAGACTTCCACCGAACGCTCTTGTACGGTGGCATTTATGGGTACCCAAGAGACAAGAAGAGCAAGAACGGGAAGCTGCGGCTCCTGTACGAGTGTGCGCCAATGAGCTACTTGGTGGAACAAGCCGGAGGAAAAGGCTCCGACGGACACGGGAGAATACTAGACATCCAACCGGAGGAGGTGAGAGAAAATGATACTCTTAAATTTGCAGCAAACATGCTCATGTTTCTCTTAGCTTTTATAGACAGTTAAGGTAGAGTACCTTGGTTTTCTGACGATTATGCACTTGTGATTGCTTGGCAGATTCATCAACGAGTTCCTCTTTACATCGGTAGCTTCGAGGAAGTGGAGAAACTAGAAAAGTATTTGGCATGATACCTGAACAGTCACAAGATTTGTAATTCTGCTACTGAAATGTATTATCATTCTAAGGTACACATTTGATTTTCTATTAATCTTTAGAGGCTGCATCAAACTTATTCCACTTCGATCACATTTTTTTTCCTGAAATTATACAGCACATAACCAGCTTTCTTGGATAAAAAAGAGACTTTAGAAAAATGAGTTGAGAAGGAAGCAAACTCGTTGATAGGTTTTTGGCTCACAAAAGTAATAAACTCAAACCTCACTTTTCTTCCAATCAATTCATAGTCTGAGATAGTGATTTAGGATAAAAGGAACAGCCCTAATAAATTGACAACCTCAAATACTAACTTGTTCCATAACCTTAAGTACTTGCTGAAAAACAACTCTTTCTTTTCCAATATTGAACAATGCTTAACAGAAAGTCCAATTGAACATTGGATAAGCATTCAACAGGAAGTTGCACCAAACTATAGAACATTTCACACAAATCCAACCACTTTAGGACCAAGTTAAAGCACAATGATGACATCAATAACTGTTTAGCCTTTTATTTATAATCCCAAAAGAGAGTGCAAAAGATCCAAAAATGATTCAGGGGAAAAACAAAAATATTTGGAACACTTTCCAGATCAGCACGTGTTAATGAATTTCAAAAGTATTTTTTTCAATATGGGCTTCAGATATTAAGAAAGACACAAGGTCTGCCACCACAAGAACAAATAAAACAATGAAGGTACTTGCACTAAAACTACGCAATTTTGTTAAAGCCATATAGTTAGAACTCTGCACAGGTGAATTTCTTGTGGTTAGGTCATTGCTATTGTGTCAAAGACTGAAGCTATGTAGCTACATATTGTTGATCTCATGCATGTAGATTTTTTCTGTTAGCCCCTCGCTTACAAATTCTCTTGCCCTGCTCTTCTGGGTTTTGCTGCCATTTAGTAAAAAACAAACAAAATCAGCATTTTCAAAATTTTAACAAGCAGAGGCAAAGAGAAGGAAAGAGACAACAGAAACATAGGGATCAAGAGCAAGCAAAGTAAAACAAGAAAAAGAGAATTTACCAGGACTCGAAATCTGGATGGGTCTTGTTACAGATTTAGCTGACACCAAGGGATCAGAGCCTGCAAGCAAAATGCGAGTAGATGATATACAACTGTTGAATACCAGATTCTGGGAGGAGAAAAAAAGCCCAAATTTTAACTTAGAGAAATCATTTCACCAAGTATGTTCATGTCTTTCTCAGAAAGAATTGCAGTTGCATCTGGAGGATTAAGTGCTTTAGGACCTGGAGCCACATTTCCTGATTCATGAATTGACCTACAATGATTCAAGAGAAAAAAACAATTACATTGAGAAGCACAAAGTAATTGCTATCAAAGTAGTTGGCAAGAAGATGGAAAGAGAAGAATACCCATTCAAAGAACAAGCAGTGGGATTCACATCTTGCACAGGTTGAGAGTGTTCAGTCTCAAAATCAATATCAACCAATAGTTCAGAAAGGGAGAAGTCATTTCCAAGGACATCAAAATTTGGGAAATCTATGTCAAACATCTCAGTGTCATGAATGTTCCCAATTGCCCTAGTCTCTGCCTCAACTGGCCTTTCAGCCTTTATGGATTCATTAGCATAATTGAAATCCAATCTGCCCTTTATCTTGCTAGACTTCTTTGGACTTAACTTCTGAGAAGTGAGGCCTCGATCAGGAGAAGAGCAAACAACATGCTTTAAAGGGCTGACAACAACTGTTTTGGAAGAAATTATGCAACAATTAACAGAAGAAATCTCTGGAGTTGTGATACTATTAGATGACTCAATTTGGGAAAAAGTCCCAGCTGGGGATACTGATTCATTAGGCTCAACTGTTAAGGCTTGTGGAGGCGTTTGAGGACAAGGTGAGTCAGTATTTGAATTAGGAGAGCTACTCATTGAGCCCCTTGCATCAGACGATCCTTGAACTAAACTCTGATTTGGAACATTATCATGAGACATCGACATCTGATTTTTCTTATTAGTTGCTTGATTTTCCTTGTTATCTGCAACTATCAATAAAGATCAAATCAGACAGTTAAAGGTGCACAAGAAGTAAATATGTACAAAGAGAAGGTAAAGAATCACTGACCTTCAGCCACTGAGGGATTAGTCAACACTCGAGTGCAATTTCTTTTAACTGTAGGGTTCACTCCTGTAAGAGGCCTTGAAGCTTTTCGCTTGCTCTTTGTGGAGACATCATGGTTTGGAGTTGAGATTCTGATGGGTTCAGATGGATTGTGAGGAAGCAGGGCAGGAAGTGAATTTGCAACAGGAAGCTTGTACATGGAGTGAGCTACATGCACTAGGAAGGAAATCGAAGGTTAAAAAAATCATCACATTAAGAAACTTAGAACCAGCACTTGAATCCTACATCCTATGAAATCTACTCAGGGAGAAATGTCAACTTATGCACCAAATATGAGGGGAGTTCAGCTTGTGTTATGCCTCCGCGACCTGGCTTATAGAGTTCACAAATGTTATCAACATGTCCAGACCTCACAAAAGTGAGGGTATTTCTGAGGGAACCAGATCAGGTGAGAACAAAACTAAGTTGTCCACCGCCTGATTTAGGTTGGCCCATTCCTCTGAATCAGACGGCTGCACCGCCTGATGTAGAGGGTTGTAACTCGAAAGTGCTAGGTCGTTAGACCTACTATACCTATCGCCAGGCTCCCCAGGAGCACGACCTTTCCTCCCCGAGGCAATGCAATCTTCAAAATCTTTTGCATTTAACGTGAGTGTGCAGTGAGACATGTGTGTTTCGTAATCAGCTCTACCGATCAAGTTGGAATGTCTTCAGAGCATTGTCAATCGAAAATAACAACAGAAAAACCTTTTAGACTTGATGAGCTAGATCTGTTCTGGTTTACTAAATGCTATGAAGTAAGACAATCACACAACATAAAGCGGCGAACAAGCGACACCAGTGTCAAGTTTATGAATCACATGAGTGGGTAGCAGAATCATACCAGCAGGGGTCCTGATTCTTGGGTCAACTTGAGAAACCTGTGTCATGGCTGGGGGCAGCGGAGAAACACCTGAGACAACCGGAGGCTGAGAAACAGAGGGCATGGCAGAGTTGTAAGCCCGCATCACATCCTGTACACCCTGTAACAACATCTCGACCCTGCACTTCTCCTGATACAACATCAGCTTTTGCTCCTTGAGAGAGATGTATTCATCCAGAATAGTCTCCAGACTCAGCAGATTTTTGGGCGCCTGCAAAAATAAGAAGAAAAAGATTTATCCATTTTTTTTTTTAAGAAACAGAAAGAGGGAAAGCCAAATCCATACCTCTTTGGCCTTCGTTTTGGAAATGAGAGGTGTAGCCTCAGATCTGAAAACGGAGAGAGTCCTGATACAGTTGTTGTCTGAGAGATATCGATCGACAATGAAGGCAACTTGAACCGGAGTGACTTTGCCTTTGACAGGACATTCTGAACTTCTCGCTCGATTGCATTGCTTCCCCATCTTTCACTCCTTGCGAGAGACAGACAGTGGAAAGGAAGAGAGAATAGCCAAAATGAAAAAAGGAATAGTTTCTAAAGGAGGGAAATGAAGCGGGAATTTTGAATTTTTGGGGGAAAAGCAGGACGGGGAGGAGGAACTCGATCCATGGCGGGGAGACCGTAGTTTTAGCGGTCAATTTTTAAAGCCTCCCTCCGTGTGTTTTTTACGGTTGGCGCAATCCAGCGGACAAAGTCGGTACACGTCTGAAGTCCAGGAATATTCATTTGGTCCGTAATAACCGGTCAGGATTCCACACGTAATTTTTATTCATCTATTTTTTATAATAAATTAATACACAGTTAATTATCACACTTAATTGTTGTATTAATTTACAATAAACTATAATCATTTATTAATGAAATCTCTTATTTAATTCATTAATATTTTAATTCTACATTAAATTACTTATTTAGTGTAATAATTATGTTTATTTTTATTAATTATGTTTATTTTTTATTAATATGTCCATCGACAAGGAAACGACAAAAGAATAAAGTGCACTGCGCACACAAGTGCATGTTAGGAAAGAGATCGTCTCTCCTACTCGCTGCCTTCTTTATTTATTCCGACAGACAGCCAGGACCGTCTGCAAAAGGCATTAACGCACCTCGACACTCGACACCCACCTTCGGATTAGGGTTTTCCTTCCTGTAAGAATTTCCGGAAGCTTCAGTCTCTCGATGTCAGCTGGTAATTTGATCTACGCTTAGCGCTCTCACGGTTCGAAAATGGCGATTGTGTCCACCTCCAGGTACTCCACTCTCTTGCTCTGTTTGGTTCTCTGCTTCCTACCCCTAGCCACAAGGACCATCTCGTCGTTCTCCTTTTCTAAGTTCGAGAACGACCTTTATTTCGATTCCCAAATTGCTCTGTACGGAGACGCGCAGATCAGTGGCAATGATGCTTCTGTTAGAGTCACTCGCCCTTCCCTCCCCAGCTTTGGTCGGATAATGTCCAGGACACCCATAACGATTTCTCCGAGAAACCCAACAAAGGTTGTTTCTTTCAGGAGCTACTTCTCCTTTGCCATCTCGCCGGGTAACACCGATGGCCTTGCTTTCTTCATGGTACCGAAAGATTTACTAGCAGAATCCCTCAATCACTCCTCCTTTGGAGTTTTGCCCGGGGTCGTTGCGGTTGAGTTCGATACCTTCGAGGACAAAAGTTGCAAGGATCCAAATGCGAACCATATTGGTCTGGATATCGGTAGTCTAGTTTCTGTGGCGTACAAAGATGCTTCAGAGAGTAAATTAGTACTGAACAGTGGGGAGAGATTACACTGTTGGATCGATTATGATCTAAATTCGAGACGACTGGAAGCTAGACTGAGCGAGTCCGGCGTTGTCAAGCCTCTCGATCCGTTGATTTCCTATCACATCAATTTGTCTGAAACATTTGGTCGCGGATTCTTTGTGGGTATAAGCTCTTCTAGTAGGAATACTACGCGAGCCACGAGTGTGTACTCCTGGAGTTTAGAGCTCAAACGCATTTCAAGCTTTACTCATTCTCAACCATTAGATCCTCGGATAGTCGTCCAGGGTACTGAACAGAAGCTTGTTCGCTGTAAGTGTGATTATCTTCTAAGAACTCTCGCTGGTATGATACTGGGTGCAGCTTGTGGTGCCATGATAGCTCTTCTTGTGTTATTTGTGTGGTCAATGCTTGAGAATAAGCATCATCTGGTTCTGTCTGAGTATCCTGTTTATCCTGTAGAGGAAGGGTACGAGAGGATTATTGTCAGCGGAGATAAAGGAACTCCCGACCCCAAGAAGTGAAAGGGACGGGTGATCAGCTTGTCCTGCTCGAACTGTAAATTTCGAGTTTGTTGTGCGTATGTTTGCCATGTTTATAGCCATTTTGTTAATTTTGATTGGCCATGCATCTGTTAATGCAAATTCGAATTTCATTTTTCTCATTTTGAACTAAAAAAAACAAAAAAATATCCTCGTGGATCATTAATGATTGGATGGATGTGAACAGGACAGTGTGTGCTCACTTGCGTTAAGAGTGGAGAGGCTCTTTCCCTCCGGTCATCCCCTGCAAGCCCACTATTCAATTCGCTTCTCTCAAACAAAATTTCTATTTTCTAAAAGAAACAAACATTTATGAGCAAACAAGCTAATGAATGCATGTGAAATCAAATTTTACAAAGAACCTACACTTGTTTTCTAACATTTTAAATCGTTTTCACATCCAAAGGCTGATATTTCTTCCATGAGGGCTAATCTAATACGAAAAGTATTTGGTGCGCAATACGAAAAGTATTTGGTGCGAAACATATGAAACGGTTACAACTATCTCAACCGTCCGATTAATGACTATCTCAACTGTTTTGTATTTTTTGTACCAAATGATTTTTCGTATTAGATCAGTCATGTCTCCTCCATATTTCAAACTTATGATAACAAAGACCAAGGATCTTACCGGGTTGTAGCGCTGAGACTACGAAAAACGAAACCAGTTAGAATGAATTGGAGGGCCAGGCACTCCACTCCCTTCTTCGCCTCTCAATAATGAGGGTGTCCCCCCTATATGTTCTCTTTGCCCATAGAGGCAGGTAAAGCCTCCCCTTGCCCCATTCTCTTATCATTCTTAATGCAACAGAGAACAGGAAGTTGGCATACCAACAGTCTCCGCCTACCTACACATTAGTAGAAATCCGAAACAGTTGAAGCAAATATCCATTATTTCCTAAAGCCAACCAGAAAAGCCTAACCAACTACGAAAGGCATCAACTTACTAATAGAAATTGATAACTAATACAAGCACAAACATACAATATGCAACACCAACCCTTCTTCCCCCAAGAAGTCATCATAAACTGGGAACTACATGACAGAGGCAAAGACCAAGATTTAGAAGAAGATGAAAATTAACCAATGTGTTCAATGGAAACGACTCCACAACCTGGTTATCGCCATCACATCTATTCTCATACCTATCTTAAATATCACCCCCTCAGGCTGAACATTATACCACCACGACTCTCTTGCAGAAGCCAACAATGTCCATCAATATGCAAATACAATTAGATGCTTTGCTAAAGAATTCAGCTTTACCGAACCGGAGTTATTTTCCATTCAACCACATGTTAATGTAACAGGTGAAATCAGCATCATCCAATTGTATCAGAAGTGTAACTACACTAGACAAACACATTTTGCTACACAAACTAAGCTTTTACTGAAACCTACAAGCATTTCCTAATCAACCAATGTTAAAGTAGCCAATGCAACACTCAAATGATACAAAGCTCTACCTCATCTAGGTTTACCATATCCTTAGTCACATATGCAATAAATAACCAGCGGTAATAATTGATTACTGTATCCTATGCTGCCAATAACTATAAAATTTAAAATGCAAATACTGCCCAAGAACATTTAGTGCCACCATCTCTTCAAGACAGGTTATGCTCAAAACAGCTAACAGAGACTTGAAATTCAAACCCCATGAATCGGCTAGATACAATAATCAAGCAAAACCACCAACATTTACTATACATCAATCTGGTAACCAACAGAGATACGTCTAAACAAATTCACATGCAGCCTTCAGAACAAAGGCATCCACAGATTGAAGTTAAATAAGTTCCCTACAACACCTATAGTACCTAATATGAGACCACTGACACCACACTAACCCTAAAAAAATGAACTAATCTAATGGCAGCACCAAAGCTAGAAAACCACATTGAGGCATTAAACTAACATCAGTAGATGAATGTTTTATGATTAACAACCCTCAGCAGTTATTTTTCCTTTTTCGGGTAGCTTCACTAAATAGAGTTATCACCTTAAAATATTGTTTTGCATTGGAGTTCTTGGGACCTTTTTTAGGGCCAATTGGATAATTAATCACTTCATTTTAAAACTACAATTATGTAGAGAATAACGCATTTGAGTAGTTAGAAAGGACAAAGAAAAAGTTAATAGAGGCAAGTTTCAGGATCTCAGAAAGTAATTAGGACTTTATCATCCTTCCAAGGAAAACTACAGAGAGATAACACAGAGTAATGCTCACCATTGATCCCAAAAAATAAAAAGAAGAACCAAAACGAAAACAGAAGATAAGCATCTCAGCTACTTCCTCACAAGTTTCTTCATTAACAGTCAAAGTGCAAGGATAACAAAGAGGTTACACATCATAGATGCTGACCTCCACTTTCAACGTTCACCTTCATTAGGACATAATGAAGTAAAAGAATGCCGATCGACATTCTTTTTTATCAACTAATGCCTATTGTCATTGTCATTTGCAAACACCACTTAGGCAAGAAAGAAAGGACAAAGAAGTCAACAAAAGAAATTAGTTAAAAAAAGCAGCTTTGGATCTCAAAAGGAGAATAGTATTCAAACCACACAAAAAGTATATACAATGTATTTAGTATAACTTGTGATTGGCTCCCAAAAATAGGGAAAGAACAAAAAGAAAAGCACGTTGAAATACTGCAAATAAGCATCTCAGTCTAATTTTCCCATATGTATCTTCATTGGCAATCAAAGTGCAAGGATAACAAAGAGGTAGTTACACATCATAGATGCTGAAATAAAAGAAGTATTACCCCCTTTACAAAAATGACCACTAATGAAGGCACTGATAGAAGTAAAGTTGAACACTACGCACAAGGCTGGTTTGACTAACACCTAAAAAAGATAGTGTTTTCAAAGAGGTAAAAAAAACACATTTTTTTTATTAGCACTAAAGTACAAAATAGTATGTACAATATGAAAATGGTTCAGGTAAAGAAACAGATAACAACATACAACAAGATCTAACTGAAACTAGCAGAATCATACACAGAGAGAACTTCAAGGATTACTTTATGTAAACCATACCACATGCTTTAGTCAACAGGAAAACTTCACTGTTCAGATAATCTGATTGACTTTCTTTTCGATCCTTAAACAAGCAATATAACTTTAGTGTTGTTACAAAAAAATGAGCATCTTTTCTTGTGATTTCACCTTATTTCCATATCTAAGAAAGAAGCTTCCTTTTTCAACAACAGATAGTGGACCCTCAAACAATATCTGGAAATGATTCAATAGAATCAACCTGTTGGAGCCTATTATGTTGGTTGAGTACATTAAGAACCCTAGTAAGAAGGGAAGTTGACAACAAGTGGATTTTTATGCATATATTGGATACTTTAGTGAATCATTCTCAAACTCAGAGGGTAGAATAATCTGATGTGCAACAGATTAATAATAAGGGATAGAGGGTCGAAACAAATAAGCTCAACCACTGAAACAAATAAGCTCGGCCACTGAATCCTCTGTGTCTCTCTCAAATCCTATCTTTTAATCTGATTTTGCATCTAAACAACTAATACAAAATTTTCAATAAAAAACCATGGTTATTTAATGTAGAGCAATATCCCTTTGAACTAAAAGCTCGAATAATATGTGCAAGTAATCACTATTTCCTGCTAAGTCATCTTTGAACTAAAAGCTCGAATAATATGTGCAAGTAATCACTATTTCCTGCTAACTCACCTTTGAACTAAAAGCTCAAACAATATGTGCAGGTAATCACTATTTCCTACTAATAGTTAGTATGAAAGTAACACAAACAACATCTCCAGAAAAGGATAGGGTAACCTTTGAGCGACTTGGCTGCAGATAGCAACATGCTTCATTAAGTCTGAAACAAAATGGTTTGCACTGATGCTTCCCGTACGAAGGTAACCAAAATCAGATCCTCAACATTCAGCACTATTAAGTAACTGAAATCATAAGAAGGGAAGCTCGAACTGTGGGACCCGAGAACAGCACTTCCCCAAACTTCCCCCTTCTATGTTCAACATGCCCAAAAATACTTGTTACCATGATTTTCGGACTCAAGTCTCCTGGAAATCCAAGTCAGTGGGGACCACCCAACTCGAAGGCAGGACTGTGGCCAAATACCCCACCCCTTCCAAAGGCCAATCAACTCCGTAACATCTATAGACGTATCGTATCAGCAATACGGACATTATAACACAGGTTAAACCGAGAGGGGTATAAATACCCATCTTCACCTTCAGAGAACAATTTCTTACAAACTACTCATCAAATTCCGGCGAAACTTCAGCCAGGTGTAAATCACCCGTCTCTGAGCAGATCCCAACAGGTATTATTGCCAGTTGACACCCTACTGCTCGTCTTCTTCATCTTTTTTTGCCAAATGATGACTCTAAATCATGTATTTTTGCATATTGGAGTTCCTAGGAGTTACAACATACAACCAACTCCTAGTCTGATTTGTCTTAAAAAAGGGATTTAGCTCTGTGAAGCTTTCCCCTGAAATCACACCTTATTCAGGTATTTGTGTCAATCGTGGATCAGTAATCGCGTTAGACCTTACATGTTCATTGTTTTATCAGTTTTAGGCTGAATAACTTAATTGTTGGGATAATATGTTATGGTTTGTGATAGATAGCAAAGAAGTTTGAACTTTACTCAGATGATTCATATATGCTACCGCGATGAGTTTTGTTAATTGTCACTTGATTTATATATATGAACTAATATAATACAAATAAGGTAACAAATTTGTAATATTAATGTAGAAATCTTTTTAAAAAAATTATGTGCAATAATCCCATGCCCCGAAGAACATAAAAAGAGCATTATTAAGCCTTTAACCATATCTTATTATTTCCTTTCTTTTGGAAAATAATTAAGTATTGATGATGAAAGAGAGGTATTAACAGTAAATAAAGAGTCATGAGTGATATCAACCCACTTTTTCATCTTGTCATGAGTAATGCATTTTTTGCCAGATCTACGCTCACCCAAGTGTCTTAGAGACAGAATCATAAACATAACAGGCCAGTTAAATTTTAGTAAAAAATAAGTACTAAATATTGTATAATATTTGATAACAATTATGAAAAATAGATACAGTTAGGCACCCAAGATCAAATCCTCAATCTCAAAGCAATTCTAGCCATCTTCGAACTGCTCTCTGGTCGGAAAGTCAATCAGCAATCCAGACCTTTAATCCTGGCCTCTATCCTCGGGTGCCAAGCAAAAGCAGCATCCCAGCCTCCCACCTCGGTCTCCCACTATTCACTTCCCCGGTGATTAAAAGAATAGGCAGGAAGACTAACGCTTATCAACTCATGCTTTAGCGGCATTCCTTCCTACTTTTCTCCACTGCCCAATGCGAGTCTCCTAGAAAATAGAAAAGCTCATGCAGAATTTCCTACAGAGGGGATCAGATGCTGGTTTCAAACATCACTTGGTTAAGTGGTTGGACATCATAAAGCACAAGAATCAGGGGGGTTCTTGGCATCAAACCAATCCAGTCAACAAATCAAACACTATTGGCAGTGTGTTGCTGGAAGTTAAATAAATGTAATGATGCTGTTTGGTGGAAAATGGAGTACAAGCTCAAGCTGGCGATCCGAGCAGGTGGTTCGGTGAAGGACACCCCCCCTCCCTGGCATAGGTTTGCCAGGGTCTTCCTCAAAATCTGTACTACCATCCACTTCCAAGTGGAGAATGGAAACTCGGTCAGATTTTGGCATGATACCTGGAATAGGCAGTAACCTCTCAAGACCCAATTCCCTAGTCTCTTCCGCAATGCAAGAGGTCCTAACTATTTCACTGGTAAAGACCATTTCAATTGACAGCAACAATACCCACAATTGGGAGCCAAGAAGAGCGATTAACGATGAGGAAGTAACAGCCACCTGAAGCCTTCTCTTCAGCTCAGCAACTACTAACTGCGAAGAAACATTGATGACACCACCATTTGGGCGTCAGAAGCAAACGAGGAATTCTCTGTGCCTAACTGCCTTTAAGCTCCTCTCGACAGTTGATACAACAATGTCATTCAGGCATGGACCTTCCTCAAATGCTGGCCTTCAATCTCCCCAAACTCAGAAAATCTTGATGAGGGTATGTACTTCGTGTTCTAAGATCATGGGAGTGTTCCTCCAATCCCTCATTGTTAGGCATTTTGGCCTTCGGGTACTTTGATGAAAAACACTTCTTTCTAAAAAAAAACAGAGAATTATATGACAACTAGGTGGGTAATCTGAAATGAATACATTGCTTGCTAATCATTCTCAATTCTTTAATTTGTCCCACTAATTGATGGATATTTCAAATTCCAATGCACAATATCATATGTTTTTCTTTTATTTCTACAATTTTTTGGGGCATTTTATCACACGCTTCCCTCGTTCTCCAATGCAAACAAGAAATTTATAAGGTTGTTCTGCTCAAATGGGTGTATCCCCTTTTTTTACTTATTTATGAAAATTTCAAATTTATATATATATGGATAAGTTGGAAATGAAGAGCTTTAATTATTACCATTTTCCCACATTTTTTATGCTTTTTTTTATGGCAGTCCCACGCCAACAACATCCGTCAAGGTGGCCATCTCCGGTAAGACATAAGATGACCTCTTTTTTGGGTAGCCAAGATTTCTTCAACAAAAAACAAAAAAAAACATGTAGGAAAATAAGACAACTTGGAAAAACGAATCTCCCATCCCTAAAGACAGCAGACATACTAAGAGGGAAGAGCTTCAAGAAACATAAACATAATAGTAGGTTGCACCATTGTAATACACAGTATACACAGCAGATTTACTAGTGCCTGTTCTAACATCAATCGACGACTACGATGACTACATACTGCCTTTCCTTATTATATGACAGTTGATGCAAGCAGCTCTATGGAACAAGGCCATACACCAAATAGCAAGTACATTGCATACTAAGAGCCGAGAGAGAGCTAATTTCTAGAAAAGAATTACAGTATACCAACAATTTTATTGGCAGAAGAGGAATCAGGAAGGAGCTCTATTTTTATGTCCAAAAAGTGTAAAAAAAAAAAAATACAATTCAGATGGACAGCACTAGGACAAAAAGAAAGATAATAAGACGAATGTGTAAAAATATACAGAAAAGAGAAGAACACAAGAATATGAACAAAGAGAAGAGGTAGGAAACGAGGGGAAAAAACGTAAGCAACAATATAAATGAGCAGAGGAAAGAGAATCAACAACAGCACTCAGTGGTGAAATTGAGATACAAAGAAATAAGTATTTTTCTTTTCGAATGCTGCTTACACAAACACACACATAGAGAAAACACTCGATGCCTTGGTGAGACCTCCCTCCACACACCTCCTCAAAAAAAATAAAAAAAGGCCATTGAGCCAAAAGCCCAATCCACAAAAGAGCAAGCAGAGTTTGTGTAGGAATTTTTTACCTTTTCCTCCTACCTTCTGAGTTAATTTGTTATTGTCCTACAAAGCATTCATTTCAAAACCACGAAAGAATGCTGGGTGGCAAAGACGAGGATGTCATCCCCTTAATGTTAGGTATGTAGCTGATATGCCAAAAACTAAAGAAAATGAAATATAAGGGTCAGGCCCTTCAACCTCTCTCAGACTAAGTTCACCAGGAACGTGGCATCATACCCTGGTTGAGCCCTATCATATGCATATAACACAACACCCCACTTCTGCACCAATGTTCACAACAGCCTTATGGTTGACTTCACTCGGGATAGGCAGCCCTTTTTCACCTTGCTAACAGCTTTCACTTTAACACCAGGAAGCAATTTCATAGATAGCCCCTCCAAGATTCAACAGGGTGCAGTGCTAGCAGCTGAAACTAGGCTTTTAAGCATATCTCATATTAGGCAGGCATAATTCAATGCCCACACCCTTTGATGGCCTCCTCAGGCACAAATCAGGCTATCATGTGTCTGTGCAGCAGCCCACCTCACAAAAGTTTTTAGTCCCAACCAGGGTATCCCTGATCACCTTGTAGCCGCTCTCATTCTAGCACTAGACAGCACTACTTGTTGGCTAAGTTGTAAAAAACCTGCCCACCCATCCACATCATGGCCTGTAATCAGTTCAATAGTTAGAATCGCTGAACCTTTCAACCACTTCAGCTACGACAGTTTTTTTTGAGAAGTCAACTACAATACTATTAAAACTAAAATAACTTTTATGTTAATCAGACCAGTTGGTTCACCTACTTGGTCGGATTTTTTTAGGCTTTTAACGACCCTGGCTTCAAGTACGCCTAACCTGCCTCATGCAGGTCAAGTAAACGTTTTTCTTCTAAAGTTGCTGCTGTGCAGGGCAGCAAAATGTATGTACATGTTCAATTTCAGTACTTTAAAATATCAGTAGTTAAAGGGTCCCACGGTAGTCACTAATAAGGGAATAGGATCCAGATCCAGCCAGTGATGGCTGCCTTGTCACCATACCCAAGAGAACCAGATAACTATTTCTTTTATCCATACTACGTGAAGCACCAGTGACACAGCTCAGTCCTTAGTTAGAAGCAGTATTATCAATCAATGCCTATACATGGGAAGTTCCCTTTCTAAGATAATTCTACTTTTGTTGCACTAGTTTTTTTACCATACACACTACCCAATAACCCCAGTGAGAATTGAAGCCAATCGTTCAACTGTTCTTTCTAATGTTATATGTTTTCTCATACCACTCAAGCAACGTTATATCTCTCCTGGGAGCCCCGTGACTTTTTCCTCTACATAAAAGCTTCTCTCCATTATCTTCAAAAATAATAATAACAAAACAAAAATGACAAAAACTCCAACTGAACCTCAAAGCCATAGGGTATATACCAGGTGCCCGTAAATTTTGCCATCTAAATTCCATCTTTAGTTTGAAAGCCAGAAGCTCCACCTAGTACTTTTGTCCTACAAAGTTGTAAATAGATAATAACATATGCTACATACAAATGTGGTTTGGTTTTATGGGTTATCAAATACGAACACTCCTACAATAGAATTAGTCTGATTGCGGTTGCAGCCAACATTTTAATGGTCAGATCCAGATTAAACCATAAGAAAACCTAAATTTTGAAAGACAGATGATATGCCACCCCTGACTACACAGAATCTAAATCTTGATCTCTTTACAGAGGAAAAAATAATAACAATAACATTATTTCCAACACAGCACATAAAGATTACAATCAAAGAAATTGCTGGAGCATAGATCATACAGGTGATAGCCATATGAAATTGCCTACCTAGATATGGAAATGCGGGAGGCTAAATGGAGAAACGCCCCCACCAAAACCACTTGACACATGAATGTGTTTCATCGTACAGGCAAGTTTTATATGAAAAACTGCCACAGTGTGAAGGCTGGGTAAGGTTTTCCCAACCACAATTTGAGGGGTTTCATTACCATTTAACCATTACATTAACATTAATGGCATAGGTAAAAAACACAAAAGAAATGATTTTTTTAAACAAGATAAGGCAATTAAAGAAAAAGAAAATTCTTGTAACAAAAGAAATTTACTTATACACCTTTATTTTAATTAAAATAATTTCTTATTTGTAAAAAGTAAAATAAGTGAGAGTATTTTAGGGAAATTACAAGGATCGGGTTGGGGATTCAAGAACTAGACAGGGATGGGCTTGGAAATCCGACACTATGAAGAGGTTTAACAGGGACAGGGTAGTAAGGTAGGGTCAGAAATCTTCAGAAGCCACCCAAACCTAACCCAGATCCATCCTTATGCCCACGCAAATACATAGAATTAAAACAATCAAATGCTAATGAATGAAAGGATCATTTGAGTATGGACATCACAAAGCAAACAATACCTATTAATAATTGAGTAAAATACATTAATGGCTGGGATTCGACGCAAAGGGAGCATGATATTCACTTTGTATGGCGTATTTGCTCACCTCCAAAGATAAAATTCTTCATGTGGAATGTTTGCCAAAGTAAGATTCTCATGAGTGATGTGCTTAGTAGAAGGGGTCAGCCAGCTATCGACCCCCTTTGTCCTCTCTACAGCACTAAAGCTGAAACTGTTAATCATATTCTTCTATATTGCTCCTTTGCATGGTATATGTGGACCTCTGTTCTAGGCAAGATGAGGCTGCAATTCTGTAAATCAGTTGATCTGATCTCCTTCAGCAAGTCGATCATTGGCCTCCCCCTCCCTGGTCTCGAAAAAGTGATGATATCTGCCTTGTGCCAGTTTCATACTGTGGGGCTATGGAATGAACGCAACCGAAGGCAGTTCGATGCTAAAAGTGAATCGGAAGTAAGAGTAGCGGACAAGGTGTCGGGGCAAATATCCTCTTGGCTTATAACTAAGAAGGTTTTTTCCTCCTTCAAAGGAACCTCTATCCGTGAAAATTGGAATATTTTGGCAAGGATGCACTTTGGGATCAAGGCTCCAACAATGCAGGAGTGGACCCCCCCGGAAGCTAGATAACTCAAGTTGAATTTTGATGGCTCTTCACTCGGCAATCCGGGGATTGCTGGTTTTGGGGGAGTTATTTCGGATCCATCTGGTAATCAATGTTTCTCTTACGCCGTTCCATTAGGCATATCTGATTCTACGTCGGTTGAACTCTATGGCCTACTCAATGGGCTTTGCATTTTCAGAGACAACTACAGTGGTCCCATTCACATTGAAGGAAACTCGAAGGTGGTCATTGGATGGTGTGAGCGTGCTTTCCCTCTACCATGGCGCCATTGGGACATCTTTCGGAAGATTTTAGATATTACCTCACTTTACTCTTGTATTTGGTCTCACATTCTGAGATCTACAAATTCGGCTGCAGATGTGCTAGCCAAGCAGGGAACATCCCTGCAATCTCTGGTTGTGAGGGATCTGCTCCCTCTTCCTTTGTAGTTTTTCTTGTTTATATATATAAATATATCTTTATCAAAAAAAATTTGAGTAAAATAAACCTTTGATGGCTCCCGACATGGCGATCGCATCTGCAAGCGAAACAACGCTGTTTGCGACAGGGCTTGTCTCCTACTCAAATAACTCCGATGTCAACCTTCCATCTCCCGCAACGAAGCCGACCTCTGGCACAACGATCCCCCACCCTTCGAGAAGTCTCAAAGATTAGCGAAAACTGTCTCCAGTGTGATTTTCCCGCTGGAGAAGACGACTTGACTTGCCATTTCGACCTGCATTCCTTGACAGGACATCGTCGACACAACGACAGCGAAAGATGCGACGAAAGGATGTTTTGTTTCTACTATACTAGAGAGATTGAGTGGTGTCGACGACTGTTTAGTTGTTGACTGATAAATCACAACCAGGAGAGATTGACAACGACGGAAGGGAATGGATATCCATTTCGAAGAAGAAACGATCGTCTCCAAAGCTGGTACCTCTACAGTGCGCCTACAAAAAGACCTTCACTCTGGAGAAGCTCCGACAACCCTCTGGCGACATCATTCACATTGTTTCAGCCAGCGGTAAGAAGAAGTCTTTCGTTGGTATCCCAACGGTGGCCCTTCACTCCAATAAACTTTTCTTCCGGGTTACCTCGGAAACAGTGACCTTCAATGTTTCTCGTGAACTTTGGACTAGGTCAGAAAACTTCAGGCCCTTCTGGGATTATTTGAGGTTTCCTCGAGTCAATTGATAAACTAGAGGAAAACTACCCTCTTTGGCTATCACATCGACCCTGAGACTTTGCAACATATGGCAAAAAAAATTTGTTGTTCTTTGAACGCTACTCCATCGACGTACCTAAGCCTCCAAGTTCAAGCCTATGGTGTCCTCTAATTGAAAAGTTTGAGCACCATTTGGCTACTTGGTGTGGCAAGCTACTCTCCACTACGGGAAGACTCTCTCATGAAATTTTGTCTGGCTGACATCCCAAATTATTATCTCTCCTTCATGCATTGCTCAGCCTTTGTTTGCAAAAGAATTGGTTCCATCAGAAAGTGCTTCTGATGGCAAGGATCCGAGGACTCCTTTCGCTATCATCTTGTCAATTGGAATGATGTTTGCTAACCTCGGTTACTGGGTGGGCTTGGTGTCCACCCCATAAAAGAAACGAACCAAACCTTCCTTCTCAAGTGGACATAGAAAGATAATGCTCAGTGTACCTCTTGTTGAAAACCCATGGTGGCTTACAAGCTACAATGCTCTTGTCCTTGGTTGTTTGAGGGGGGGAGACACAGACGCCTTTCCACCATATGGAAATCTCTTCTTCCCCTGCTTCCTCTTTTCAAGAGTGCCACCTCTTTCTATGCAGGTAATGAGCAGAGGCTTCTTTTCTAGCAAGATGCTTGGTGCGGCAACCAATCCTTTATGGATGCTTTTGGTTCTCTCTTTACCATCACTTCTCAGCAGGACGCCCTTATTGCGGATGTTTGGCATAACTGTTCCTGGGACTTCCACTTCAGACGGAATCTCCGAGACAGTGAGGTCAATGACCTATGTGCACTTCTTGATATTCTTGCCCCTATCGTGATTCGGGGAAACATACCAGATAAAATTATTTGGAAGCCGAACAACAGCGACCTCTTCTCGGTGGCCATTGCGTGCTCTCACATCTAAGTTTGGACAATCAGCCCCCCTGAGCACAATGTCGCCGCTGCATGGAAGCTTCCCACACCAAATAAAATCAAGTTTTTCATCTGGACAACCCTTAGAGGGATGATTCTTACTACCGACAACCTCCATAGGCGGGGGGTTTCAAGCCCTAATGCGGTTTGCCCTCTCTGTGATACGTGCGACGAGTCGGTCTAGTATGTCCTCCCCCATTGCAGCTATTCTTGGAAAGTCTGGATGGGTGTCTTCCAAAAAATCAATCTTCAGCTCACCCTCCCGCAAGACCTAATTGGAACTATTCGAATGTTAGAGGCACCCCTTTTCCCAAGCTTGGCAAGATCTTTTTATCCGTCTGTCTTACCCATGTTCCCTGGTGCATTTGGTTAGAGCACAATAACCAACGTTTTAATCACAAGTCCAACAGCATTAATTGTTCTATCGAGCTGGTTGTCGATCATATTGCCAGTTGGCTTCACTCTCGTTGAGAATTCTCTACCCTCAAGGGGGTGCTGCTTCGCATCAACTGGCGTATCCTCGCCCACATGGCAGGCCCATCAAAGACTAGCATTGTTGAATGGTACCCTCTCCTCCAAACAGCATCAAGCTGAACTCTGACGATAGTGCCTTGGGTTGCCCGGGTCCAACTATATTTGGAGGTATATTCCGCAACTCATCAAGTGAGACCATCTTATCCTACGCGGGACTGTTGGGTCTTGTTGACTCTACCACCGCTGAAGTCTGTTCTCCACCACGGTCAAAATATTTTTAAGGAGCGGCTCTCCGAGCATTTATTCATTGAAGGGGACTCTAGTGTCGTTATTAGCTGGGGATCAGGATTGGCTTCCCCTCTTGACACCATTGGCCTACTCTGCATTCAATTCCCGACATTGTATCCGCTATTTCATGCACTTGGAACCATGTAATCCGTTGAGTAAATTATTTTGCCGACAATTTAGTTAAATTTGGGACCTCCCTCCAATCTCTCACTGTTTGGGACGCCCCACCCCACCCCCTAGATGTAATTTTTCTCTGTTTAATACAATTCTCAACATTATTTAAAAAAAAAAAAAAAAAAGCCTATAGAATTTCACCTACCCAAACCTTGCACACATTTTTTTCTTTTTTGAAAGAAAAATGCTTTTTATTTCTAATTGTCAAACTTCCTCTCTCCTCATATTTTTGTTTCCCTTTGAGAATATCTGATTACACATATGCACTCAAATACCCCATCATCAGTAAGACTTGCACCCAAAAGTTAAGAAATATCCGAACTCCAAAGTGATCATTGAGCTATAAGGTTCAATCCAGACATATTTTGATATATCTTCAAAGAAACGAGGATCCTTCTATTAGCAACAAGAGCCAGGATTCATTGTTTATTCTTGACACAATTTGTTTTAGAAAAATTTGAGAGTTTCATAAGTTCCTATCAGGTCGATACTGGGCATGGAACTCACGGACTCCTAACAATGAACAGTTAACATCCCATTCCTCACAAGATTCCTACATTTTAAGTCAGAACAATTGATAGTATACTAGAATATCGGTCACTCCTAATTCCCACAGTGTTATTTGAAATGGCACCTCAAACTGGGTACTCAATGAAATGGAGATGCACAGATGAAGTAATCCATCCATTTTATATATTACAAATAATTAAAAAGATGCAATATATCAGCACTAGTGATTATCAGACGAGACTAAACTAAACCATCAGAATGGTGACACAAGTAAAGGGGCAGGTTTGAGATGAACACACACTCCATTGGTGGAAGAAAAATGGTGTTAACATAAGAGTCTTCATATAAAAGAATGTAAAAGTCCTTTAAAGGACAAAATGTTCAGAGAAACATTGTCGAGTAAATAAATAACAAAGCACCAAACATGGTTAACCAAAGAGCTCATAGGAACTGCAGCTTTTTTTTAACTTAGCATTCGTAGGAACTTTAACTACAAAAGGCATTGATCTAAAGTAAGCCATCAAAGCATTCAAAAATTATAGCACACTCAAGAAGCTTAACAGCACTAACCAAAAGGACAAGATATACAACATAAGACATAAACCTATTTATAAGCCAAAGAACTCACAATTATCAACAAAAAAACAGATGCCACAGTAACTTCGATACCTAAGAACCATCTTCACAAAATATGGCATTCACCTGAAAAACAAAAGCTCATGTAAACCAATATGAAATCTAAAAGTGGTTATATAGTGCTAAGACACCTACATGCCTCCTTGGAGAAAATAACGGAAGAAACAAATAGCAAGATCTCTGATGTGATTAGCTCCAAGCTGACTAAAACACGCTAATGTCTATTTCTTCATATCCAGTGTAGCTTTCCTGTTATTGTTCGCATCTTCCTTAAAGATGTGCTCCTCAGAAGATCTAATTAACAAAGTAATGAAGTGAATCAGTACATAGATAGACTACACAACCAATTCCATGAAACCAAAAAACGGATATTGGAAAGAACAAGGGGATTAAAAAAGAAACAACAACACTCACAATTTTTGTTTCTTGGCATTGCCCTGCTTGATCATCAGAACCATATCCATGGACATCTTTTGATGCTCTCGTGTCTGAGAATGTAGATCCAGACCCTCAACAGTCTCACAATCAATCTTGCATATGCGGCACCAACCCATGCTCCCAGGTTTTCTTCTCCTCAGATGGTCAAAAGACTCGGGGTCATTCTGAAAATGATAAGTCGATTAAGGCCACATACCCAAATTTTATACATTAATTGGTGTAATGAAGGCCATACACAAGCTAACATGAGCCATTACAGAAGAACAAGCACAAGCTTGTAAATATGTCCGTGTGCTTCATACAAACATATGCAAGTTATATATTCAGACTATTGGAAACATATATATATATAGATATATATATTATATGTAGATATATATATAAATTCACATGCCGTTGGACAATAAGAACAAATACAAATAACTGCATTTGTAGAGAGAGCAACAAGAAGCAACTGAAATAGATACTCACACGATCAAAAAATCCTCCTTCACTTGGATAGCCATGAGTTGGTAAGCCAAGTCCGGAATCACCCCTCCGCATACGGCTCGCAAAGTTACCACCTCCAATTGACTCACCAAATCTCGAATGACTTTGGAATCCACCAAAACTAGTTGGTTCACCGATACGCAGCAGATTTGAACCTAAGGGGTCACCTGCTCGCATATGACTAGGTAGGTTATGGGGAACCAGGTGTTCACCACCCCGCAGAAGAGGATGAGATTCGCTAGGCCGCGAATGACTAGGCAGAGCATCGGGAACCAAGTCACCACTCCTTAAAAAGGGAGGGACATTCACAAGGCCATCAAGCTCACCTCTTCGCAGGTGTGCGGGCAGCGAAAATCGACTTTCATGGAATGAACTGCTAATTGAATCAGGAATGTTAAAAGCTTTGGAACGATCACCAAACTCCTCTAAACGCAAACGACCACCTCGACCAAGACCACCAGAACTGCTACTAAATCTTCCAGCAGCAATTCCAGGATATTCTCTAGGACTTCTCAAAGAATGCCGACCAAATTCAGAAATGGAATGAATGAATTCTGCATTATCTACTTTTCTTCCCAGGCTATTATCACGGAACCTCAATCTTTCTCCAATATCTGTTGGGTGCATTCCTGGACCACCAGAAGAGTAGAAAGGTAGTGGCCTTGTATCAGTTTTTGCTGCACCATCATGACTAAATGCATGAGGTGCCCTATCAAAAGAATGTTGGCCCCGATCAAGGGACTTTGATAAGAAGTAGCCATCAGATTTTGGTGCATTTTCACCATCCAAATAAGCAGGGCGAGGAAACTGCTTGAGATCTTCATCGAACTCTCTTCTGTCAATGTGATGACTGGGATCTGCTGAAAATGCCTTAAAGCGTTCCTCTGGTGGTGGCCTGAACCCTTCCTCTGGGAAGGGTCTATATCTCTCTTCTGGTAGATGCTTGAACCTTTCTTCCGGAAAGCCATGCTGTAAGGATGCATCCTGGATCCCACCAGAAATTCCCTTATTTGGAGCCCCATTGACTTTCAGCATGCTCAACTGGCTACCGCTTGGATGTCCCAGTGGAACCTTCTCAGCAGATACAGCTTGATGTGGATCAGGTTGGTTACCATCAAATTTACCTGGCCTCTTGTGTGTAAATATCTCACCATCCATAGGATTAGCTGGAGGACGCACAATCTGAGAATGTGGACCACCAAGAGGAGGTCCTGATAAAGGTTCACCATGAGAAAAAAGGGGACCGGCAGCATATGGAGGGGGTATATTACCCTGGAGCCCTTGACTATGACCAACATTGCTAGATCCTCTACCGACTGGAGGAAAGCCTGGCCCTGGTAAAACACCTGGGACTGCTGGTGGTTGTGCAGGTCCTTGAGGCCTCAAGTGGCCAACTGCCTGCCCCTGCATTTGATTGGCATAAGGCTCTGGGAATCTGTCATGACTGGTACCAGCAAAAGGAATAGAATGTGGTACAATGTGATCGGGGGCAAGAGGCCGTTGTATAGTCCAGTCATGCATTTGGTGTGCAGTAGGACCAAAAGGTAACTGCTGTTGTTCAGGCATTAGAACCACAGGAGCAGGTTGTCCAATATTCTTGGCTAACATCTGACCAGATGGTGGCATCCCTCTCCACCCATGTGGCCTGGGTCCTGCCACACCTTGATGGGGGAGCTTAGGGAAATTTACTGAGTTCTCCTGAGTTGGAAGAGTATCATGGTGTGTGTTCCCCAAAATGTGTCCCTGGTGGGTTCCATTTGGAATTTCCTTCTCTGCAACTGGGCCCAATGCGTGTGCATGAACACCTGTTCCAACACCTTGAGAAGACTGACCAGATTCATTTGCATCCTGTTGATGTTCAGGAATCTCCTCTGATCGAGAATGAAGAGTCTTATCCACAGTACCGTCCTCTTTTTCTTTTGTTTCAAGAAGAGAATAACCATCAGAACTTTTGCCATCACGTAAACTGTGTGAATCTTCCTCAACTAACCTTTTAGCCACAAGGTCTTCTGCATTTTTACCATGTCTCGGCACATCTTCTGAGTGTCCTGTAGAACCAGAAGTTTCATCAACAGTGTAATTGTGAAGTGATCCCTGATCACTGAGCCCACTAGGTGGCTTTCCCTTGTCATCCAGAGGCTTTATAACAGCTTCATTATGTTCCTTATTTGAAACATGTGAATTGGTAGCATCTACCAGTTGAGAATTGCCAGCTGTAATTTCCTGTTTAACTACTGCATCTGAACCAGACTGTGGAGCCAAAGAAGATTGCAGGGTATTCTGGGTATCAGACTGTGATTGTGAAGTCTTCTGTACATATCCAGGCCTCTGATGCTGATGTAACTGATTTGGGCCAAAGGGACCCTGCTTAAATTGATCCTGTGTTGGTCCAGCAGATCCAACAGTAGGCTGTGGAAATGGCTGAGATTGGAATCCTTGATTCATCGACATGGGCCTTTGAGAGGGATGGGCTTGTGGACCTGACATGCTCTGCAGTAGCTGAGGATGAGCATAAGGATATTGCGGGCCCTGAGGCCGTAAGGATTGTTGAGTCTGTTTTGTTTGCTGCATCATGAAAGGTGGACCTTGACTACTAGGAAACCCCCCAAAGGACCCCTGAATTTGATGAGGTTGAGGTGGCTGCTGTGTCATCGGCAACAGTGGAGTCGGATAAGATACTGGTTGACCTGGATGAGGATGATTAGGGACAGTAGAATGCTGTCCTTGGGGAGGTAGCATACTTGGTTGTTGTGCACGGGGGGTTAGTATAGGGGACTGAAGTGGAGGGTTGCTTGGACGCATCTGAGATGACTGATGTGAAGGGAACTGTCCTGCCACTTGATTAGGGGCATGCTGAGGTAAGCCTTGTTGCTGGGGGGGATTGTGCAGAGGAATCGGGGGAGGGTGTGGAGCAACAGATGATGCCTGTTGGTGAGCTTGAGGCTGAGGATAGGACTGGTGGCCCGTAACAGCCTGCAATGATGGATTTGGGAGCTGAAATTGAGGATGAGGATTTTGCTGTACTGGGGCTTGATGCATATAGGGTGGACGATGATGGGACTGGGTCTGAGGATGGGCATGTGGTCGAGGCTGAAGAAGAACATGTGGCTGGGGATTTGTTGGACCCACAGGTGGTGCTACAGGAGGATGAGTTTGTGGCTGTACCAGAGGAAGGGGCTGTACCGATGAGTGCAGTTGTTGTTGTTGTTGTTGTTGTTGATTAGGTTGACCTTGAATTTGAGACTGTGCCACTATCTGAGACTGTAGAGGTAGGTGTGCCTGAGAGTGAGAAACATTCTGTGGTTGAACCTGGGAATGAGCCTGGACCTGCGATGCAGGCTGAGGCTGAGGCTGTGTTTGACCCTGAGACTGAGGCTGAGGCTGAGGCTGAGGATGAATGTAAGGCTGACTCTGAGGATAACCCTGAACTACAGGTTGCTGGTGGGGCTGTAGATGCTGCTGCTGTTGCAAATGTTGCTGTTGATATAGATCATACTGCTGATACTGCTGCTGATAAGGGTCATATCCAGGATACTGCTGATAATATTGCTGGTACTGCTGTTGCTGATGCTGCTGCTGTTGCTGATACCATTGCTCCAGAGTAGGGGAATGTTGCAATGTTTGTGGAGCCTGCACAACAGCTTGAGGAGCTACAGAAACGATTTGGGGCTGTGCAGCAACGACTTGGGGCTGTGCAGCATTTGCGTTGGTCTGGCTTTGTCCTTGCATGGCCGCCAAAGTTGTCATACCCTGAGAAACTGGCTCCTGTGTACTAGCCTGAGTCTGCTCTGCAGTAGTGGCTGGCATAGTTTCAGGCTGCTGCATCTGAGGCTGCACACCCTATCAACACTCATCCAACCATTCATCAGACATCCACAATGAGTAAAATCATGAAACTACATGAACAGTGAAGGTTCATTTAGATTACCGGGCAGTTTAGTGCATGTTCTTGAACTTGACGATGCACAATTTGTGTCCCACATCTATTGCATACAACAGGGGATTCACCAAAGACACATCCAGTACAATGTGTAGTACAATCTGACAATGACCCCTGCCAAGTGCACCCACTCCTATGATAGAGACAGTGGACTTGTATACTACCAATAGCTTCAGCAACTGGTTTGTTTACTTCAACCAGAGGCTGCCAAAGTCAAACCACATGCTATTAGACAAACTGAGGGTGGGTAGCTTTTTAAGATATAAACTGACAAGAATATCAGGGAGAGAAATGGAACCTTAGAATCGGCTTCTGTCACCAGGTAACCATCGTATGGGCAAGCACGGGTGGATCCCACAATATATGTTAAACAAGGTTTACAGTAGAGATGAGTACACTGTGTTTGTAAAGCTTCATTGGGATAGACAAGCAACCGGCACACAGGACAGAAATACTCTCCAGGTAGAGATTGCATGTTTATTATGCACTCATTATCAAAACCCATCTTCATTCTGAGTAGAGAGCCTCCACACAGGACAAAAGGATGTTAGCACGTGGCTGTCCTGCATAACACAAGCATATGTAAGCAGAAGGAAATTACAAATCCAATGAAACAATTACACATCAAAAAGTGCCTATGCGGCCCTAGAATGATGTATCAAAATGGGAACACAGTTGAACAAAAATTTGCTTCACACTTCAGCTTTACATATCCTACAAGAACAAAAACTATCATTTACACGAATTACAGATTTAGTAAATTTGCACATCGCAATACAGAGCATGCCTAATATTATGATACGCTGTAACTTCACAAAGAAACTTGGAGAAAATATTTAAAAAATGAACAGCATGAGAATGATAAAATTTTCCATGAATACTGAGAATGTAAACTCTCCAAAGAAATCAGGAGCACATGCAGATTAAGTCTCTTTCAACACAACCGGAAGGAACATAAACTAGCAAATAAATTTACAAGCGTGCCTAACGGGAGAGAGAGAGAGAGAGAGAGTTGTCTTCAGAATAGTCAAAACGGATACATTGTGAAGAACATAAAAGCAGATCACGGCGGATCATCAATGTCAAGAAATCCTTCACTTCACCGATTTACTCAAAATCTTTAACTACAAATTTATACAAGTGACTTGATTAAAGAATCACACCAGTGAAGGATTATTCCAATGACAACACCAACTGTGATTAATAAGGACGATACTAAAACTCAGGTAACGTCTAAGCAATGTCAAAGAGAGAGTCATCTAATTAAAATCTTTCACGAATCTTTTGATGGTACTAAAGACGACTGCACATAAAATCCATAGTAACTGATGCGAACGACCAAAAATGTAAGAGCCAAAACTGCAGCTTAATTTAGATTTTTTATTTGCCCCAGATTGCCGAAAGTCTGGTGGCACCAGAGATTTAGTGAATATTGTTTGACAAATCAAGGAAAAAACGACTAATAGGCTTATAATGCGCAAAATCATTTCTCATTTCGTAAGTAGATTGAAAGTAAAACTCGATAGAAACTAAAATCACTGGGATTTCTAGATATATATATATATATCCATCTAATAAATTCTGTCGTAGCAAAATAACTTCAGAATGAAATTATTATTTTTTTGCGGAAGAAGAAACACTTTGAACGGTTAACAAGGAAAGTAAAGGGAACCGACACAAATAACTTCTATTAATCGAGGAAATTAACAAAACATGGGAAGGAAACGAAATGTAACTACAACAAAACGAACAGAAAAAAGGAAGGCTAACTCGATAATAACTCGATAAGAGATTGTACCCTAAAAATTATACGGCCGAATCCCTGGGGCAATGGCGATGGTTCAATAGGATTTCAGATGTTAAATGAAGAGGCAAGATTTATAGAAGCTGACCACTCTTTGGTCTTCGAATCGACAAACCTCGACTGGAAAACTCTTCAGCGGGCTTCCAAAGAGGAGTGAAACCCGAAAGAGAAACCCGACTGAGGTTTTCGTTGGAGGCGGTGCTTTATACAAAAAAGAAGCTCTGTAGCTCATCCTATGCAAAACTGACGGCGCGCGGGTCCTGACCCTAACGGCTGCAAATGTGCCAAAGAATATGAGATATTGAATATCCGGTATATCTTTCCTAATTATCTACTACCTTGTGTTCCCCATGTACCATATTTGGTTTTCCGTACTTAACCGACCCGTTGAATTGGTCCGGCATTTGACACATTGGGTCTAGTAAGAATAATTTTAAAATATTATTTTTTTAGATACTATATTTTTGGACTAGATTACATAACTTTGATTAAATTTAAAAGATAATTAAGCTTTTTAAAAATCAAATTATTAAAATATATAATTTATTATTGTATTTGTCTTATAATTTGTCAAAAAAAAATACACATGAAATAAAAGTACCACCACACATTATGTTCTCCTTCAAACAAAGTAGATAGGAGGAAAATCCAAATTATATCAACACGAATGCATAGGATAATAAATAAGAACATAACTAGAATCAAATAATTTCTAAGCTATTCAATTCAAATTAGATGATAAATTTGGTAATAAAATATATAGAAACCTATATGGATTTAGGTATATACTCCTTTTATACTATAATTAACTATTAGTCATATAACTCTAATTTTTAATTAGTAAAAATATACAAACATAAGATACCTATAATAACTCGATTGATCCAATACGAAAAGCCATTTGGTGTGAAACATGCAAAACGGTTATCTCAGCCCTCATGATCGGACGGTTGAGATAGTCGTTGAACGGACAGCTAAGATAGCGTTTTGCACCAAATGACTTTTCGTATTGGATCAGACATCCCTATAATAATAGCATAACTGAATTATATTTTATATTTATGAATTATTTCTCAGGCCTATAAAATTAAAATGGAACTATCTTAATATGGTTAAAAAAATAACGTTCCACCATAGGTTAATTTACATGGACCCTGTATAACAATTCTAAGCATACATGGTTAGCTTATATGTATATAAATCTAATAAGTATTTCGTGGGAGCATTTTTATCTTTCTATAATCAAAATTAACGTTAAATAACAATACATAATGACTAGCATATAGCACGAATTTGAAAATAAGGGGAATCCAAATAATTTGTTATATTTTAGATGTGTAACTATTTACCCTAACTCTTTACTAGACCTAAGAACAGTAATTGAACTATCCCTTTATAAAGACAATAATTGACTCATTTGTACTCAAATTCTTGCTTTTCTTTAAATGATTTAAAAGAAGTTCAAGTTCATTATATTAGCTTTATTTAAATTACAGATCAATACAATACAAATTAACATCGAAATGAAAACAAAAGTATGGACAACTTGTAGTTATTATTTTTATTTCAAGTTTATAATACATTTTTAATAATTATTTTCTATCTTCCCTTGGTATCTAAATTTCTTCACGCTTGTTTTTTTCCACTTTGGAGAAAAAACAATAATATAATTTTACATTTCTCAAATATATATGGTGGGTCCGTGTTGAAAGACATAAACAAGCTTAGGTGACATTATTGTAAATATCTTATATTTTTTGTCTCTTCTTCACTCTCTCTAGGGTGAAGGGTATACTTGTAATTTAAATATTCTTGACTAGCAGTGGCATCGAGCAGATCCGAGCCGAGCCGTGCTCGAACCTGCCTATGTTCGAGCTGAGCTCGAGCTTCAACATACATTTAAAACTTTTTAAAAAATACATGATAAATAAATTGTATATAAAATTATGCATACATATTACATAAAATTGGGAATGACCTCTACTTAAAATTTGGCATAATGGTGGCATCGAATCCAGCTGAGTCTGAACCTTGTTCAAGCTGAACTTGATTTAAATATTTTGAACTCGAGCTTGAGCCATCCCTAGCCTTGAACCTAAAATTGCAATCGAACTCAAGCCTAATAATTTTAACTGAGTTCGAGTTTAACCTACATTTAATACTCTATATAAAATATATGTCAAATAAATTATATATAAAATTATACATAAATTAAAAAAAAAAAAAGAATGATAGGGGAGGTTCATGATTGAATTTCAATAATGGATTAAAACACATCAATATTAATCTTTTTTCCTCCAAATGTTGTCTAACTTGTTTTGTAATTTTTGAATCTGGCCATAAATTTACTATGGTCTCCTTAGTGCCTCTGGTTGAAACTTTTATTCTAGGAAAGACTATAAATGTTTTACCTATGATACATATTTCCAAAATAATTTTTAAATAAAATCCTATTACTATTAGTGACTTATTAGAAAATTACAAGAAATATTTTAAATTTTTTTAGGAAAGTTACATGGACCTCTAGCTCTTCTAGGGAAATAACAAAAAATTAATAATCAATCTAATATATTACTATACTTATCGATAAATTATTAATCAAATAAAATGTCATACACAAAATTACAATAAAAATTGCTTCATGCTAAAAGTATTATAGCATCAATTGTCAAATACTTATTCAAAAATTTTCTATACGGTTTTCTAACCCATCTTGGCAGGAAAATCTTACTTAGAAAATTATTTCTCCCCTGAACTTAGGTATTCCGTCAAGACGACGTGGAGGAAGGGGGTTATGACGTCGTTGTCGTCGAGGATGACGGCTACAACAGAAGTTGTTGTGACAAAAGCGGCGGTGACGAAAACAGAGGCGAAGGCAAGGGGAAGAAGAAATTGAACGATCGGCGACAGAGGCGGTCGGCGAGCAGACGGGAGGGGCTCGACGGTGATGAAGGAAGCAAGAATTCCCCCCCCCCCCTCGCTCCCGCTCCCCCGATCCCGCTCCCGACTCAGTTCGTTAACGAACCAGCTCGCGAGTCATCGAGTCCAACCTGAATTCGGTCGAGCTCGGCTCGTTAATTTAAACGAGCCAATTCCGGATCTCAAGCTCGGCTCGAGCTTGAGAGACACCAAGAGCTCGAGCCGCTGGCGAGCCGGCTCGGTTTGAAGCTACCCCTACTCTTGACATCTATAAATAAAAGTGAAGGGGGAGGGTTTGGATATCTTGGAAAACCCTAATTCTCTTTTCTCTCTCTCTCTCTCTCTCTCTATATATATATATATATATATATATATATATATTAGCCATTCTCTTCTTTTCTTTTCTTTTCCTTCTTCATTCTTCTCTCTGACACTTTAGTTGAAGATTAGTATAGAATTCTAAAATCAACAATATCAGAGTAGTGATTTCAGGATTCCAATTATTTGTTGATCTATTTGAATTATGATTCATGAAGGAACTGATCGGCATGGAGGAGTCGTATGACAAAAATAAGTTTTTTTCTCTTGTTCATGGATCTGAAGCAGTAGATACCGCATACTTCCCATTGATATTATAACTATTTTTCATTGCTACTGCTAATCTGCAATTTCTTGCCGATCGTTGTTGCAACTAATCTGTTGCTGGTATAGATACTATTGTTGGTTGTTGAACATGCTAATTTGTTGCTCATCTATAACTCTGAACTCGTATTATGTTCTTTTGCTATCATTTACTACTGTTATCTGCCATGGCTCTTCAATAAAGTTTTTTTTCCAGGAGAATCCTACGTTGAGTTTGCTGATTCTTGGTATTATTCATTCCGAACAAGTAGTATTATTCTTGGTATTCCTGGTATTCGTTCAGCAATCAGTCAGCCTTAGCTGGATCGTACTTTGGTTGAGCTTGAACATCCTTTCCCATTGATCGAGTAAACTTCTCTATACTCACCTACTAATTCAATGAGGAATGCTTATTGCATCGGGGACTTTGTTCCCATTTGATGATGCTGGAATGAGCTTTAAGGCTGGTTGAAGCCAATCTGAATGAGTAGGCCAGGCGCAAGCGCAAGCCCAAGTCGAAGTAGATTTGATTCCAGAGCGGCGATCAGTTGAGAAGAACACTTTCATTTTGGAAACAGCATTGCTGTCCACAAAGGGGGTTGTCCTCTGGTGCCAGTGCTGATTGTTCATAGCAGTGTTATCTCTTCTCTGAATCTCTGGCGTGAGATGTTAGGAAAAGTTGGTATCTCTACGTGATTGGCATCGACAACAAGATCCAACGTTTGTTGATGATTCTTGCAACTGATTCTAAGTGGTTGTTGTTGCTTGATCCAGCCCAACATAACAGGAAAGAATTGATTCTTGTAGCTGGCGTAGTCGTTGGGTAGCAGCAGAGTACGAGTAATCTCAATAGGGGGCATGGTATATGATGTAATCTTGACAACATTTTGAATCATTATCCAACATTTTGGAAGTCCCCATATTGAACCAGAATTACTCTCTTACTGGCAACATATTCCAATCTCGTAGCTCTCTCGAGTGCCGATTACAACTAAATTGCTGCATATACAGCCATACCGAATCTCTTTTAGCAACAGATTTTCGTTGATGTTGCCAGCCAGACTTCGTTGTTGGTGGCTTACAGTCTGGGTATCTCAGTATCTTTTTTAGCAGCAGACATTTGGTCTTGTTTTCGGATGTCTCCAACTGTTTTCGGTGCAAATTTTCTCTCCTACTATTTTTGGACATCTCCAACTATGTTTTGGACGTCAATTTGCTAACTGTAGAGTCGTGACTGAGATTGAACAGATTGTTTTTGCCTGTTGTTGTTTGGACATCCGAAGTATATGGTTTCGATTATTTGATATATTAACCTGTATATGGTTCTGTATATGGAAAGTTACAATAGATTTCCTAATCATTCCAAAATCATCAGCAATCATTCCTGGTATCACGTGTTGGCTCGTCTTCATTCTGACATCAACAATCGCATTCCAACAGCATCTGGCTTGACTCTGCAGTCTGGCTTAATGATACTGGCTCATCAAAATAATTTATTATCTTGATATTTGCTTGATTATTATATAGTCTGCTTGGTTTGCCAATTACAAAGACTTCCACTTAACTATGTACGACTCGGTCTTTTAACTCGGGTTGACTCACACTTGACTCGGTCCCTTGACTCGGCTTAACTCGGGATCTTAACTAGGTTGGACTCGTTCCTTATTGAAGTTGCTATTGTGTCTCATACCATCGTTGCTGCATATTGGGTCCCTTTAATTGAAACATTTGTGTTGAAGATGAAAAATCTTCAAATTGATTACCCTGGATTATTACTCACAAACTGTTGTCAGCTTGCACTACAATGGCTCTAAAAAACACCAAAGGCCAGAAGACTGTCTCTATTGACGAATTTGCACTACTTCAGAAGATAAGGCGTTTGATGGCTTATACAAACAACCAGGCCACTCCTAACAAAATTTCTCCTATTGTGGCTACTTTTATAACTGATATGGTATCAGCTACTTCTCCATCCTGAAACATTGATTATGGGGATTCTGATCACATATAGGTAATGGTATCCTCTTGAGTTCTATATCTCCTTGTTTACCTGACAAGTTTGTTTTTGTAGCGGAAGGATCCCAAACCAAGGTACGTGGGGTGGGATCCATATTTGCTACACATACTCTTCATTTAAAAGATGTCCTATTTGTTCATGAGTTTCCATTAAACTTTTTTATTCGTTAGGCAACTCACAAAAAAATTTAATTGCTCCATCATTTGTTTCCCACTTGTGTTCTTCAGGATTTGAAGACAAAGTAGGTTATTGGTGGAGGCCGTGAAAGAGGAGGGCTCTACTGTCTTGATTCACCAGCACTAATAGCTACCACAAGTGCTCAACATATGGCTCTTCAATGGCACAATAGGTTAGGACATCCATCGCTTCAGTTTCTCAAACAAATTATTCCCACATTACAGTCCATTTCCAGTCTCAATTGTGGAGACTGTCAAGTGAGTAAACACCAATGGAGTACTTACTCTCCTCGCAGTGAACCCAAAAGTGTTGCCCCATTTTCTTTAGTTCATACTGATATATGGGGCCCTATGAACATCTCAAATGTTTCTTGGTCAAAGTATTTCGTTACATTTGTGAATGATTTCTCTTAGGCTACATGGTTGTTCTTATTAGGTGTGGCATCGAATCGAGCCGAGCCCGAACCTACCTATGTTCGAGTCGAGCCTAGCCTCGAGCCTAAAATTGTAATCGAGCTCCAACCCAATGTATTGGAAGATGGACTCCAACCCACACGACCAATGAAGGCCAACATATCTAAGTTATAAGATGGGCCACACGACCAAGAAAGACCCACAAGATGGGCCCAAACCTATAAGAAGTGGGACCCACCATGATTACCACGAGCTGACATCCTTATCGCATAAGTTGCAAGATCAAGAATGACTCACAAAGGCATCTTTATCTTATGGTCACGTCCTAGAAGAGTTCTAGTTTGAGTTATGTTTGTCTTTTATCTATATTGAATTATTTAATTATGTTAGGACTTATCTTTAAGTGTTAGAGTTTGGGTGTAATTGGGACAAATGTAGTTTTATTGTAATTGGACTCTACTATCTTCCTCTATTATAAATAGAGGTTCGTGTACTCTGATTATAATAAGTTAATGAAGTATTTCTCTTTTTATAAATTCAACACAATGATTTTAACTGAGTTTGAGCTCGAGCTCGAGCCGAGTTCGAGCGTCCACCTATATTTAAAACTTTGGATAAAATATATGTCAAATAAATTGTATATAAAATTATCTATACACTCTGCATAAAATTATTCATAAAAGCTACATAACTATGCATAGATTTTATTCAATAATTAAATGAAAAAAATCATTGAAATATCAATATCAATATCAATATAAAATGGTTGATGTCTCCTCTAAAATTGAGAGCTTGAAACACAACGCGATTAAGCTACGGTCAACAGATATCTAATAGTGCTAATTGTTGAAGATTGACGATTCATTTGGCAAACAGTTAAAACGGTCAACAAATTAATACAATGGAAAAACAGAAAAATCAAAATGGTAAGAGCTAAAAACAGAAAAATCAACAGTAGGGTGAGAGCCATTACCTCTTAGAAATGAGTAGAAAAAAACTCCTAAAACAACATGAGGCGTTTGTCCATAGCACTTTTAATGCGAGATCAAAGATAAATAAAGGAATACAGAAGATAAAAATGAAAAAAAAATCACTGTTAGTCTGTTACGTTGGCAAAGAAAAAAAAACCAGAAGATTAAGATTAAGAGAGAGGAAAATAGGGGCATAAGAGAGACAAGGGAAGCAGAGAAGTGGTTGGGCTTGAAATGTGTTGGATGGTTACCGAACCAGATAAGTTTTCTTCCCCTTGTTTGCCTTCTTGTCCATCTATAAACCTGGATAATTAAATGCCAAACACCCAGTCAACTGGGACAATCCTTTTGTACCTGTTTCTCTCATTTGGTTTCTCTCTGTAGGGTTCCTTCTGTCCACTTTACTCAAGGCAAGGAGAATCTCGCCTTTTGAGCTTCTCTCCAGCTCTCGTCTTTTCCCCTTTAATAAATTTCCCTTAAATCATTGATCGATATCCATTGGGACCATTGATGAAATTTATTTTAATTTTGGTGTACATTGATGAAAATATTAAATGGCATAAATTCCCACCTCCCATCTCCTTTTTTACCAAATTTTCTTCCTCAAGCAAAGAACTTTCCCTTTGCAACTTTCGTCTCTTTTCTTTCTTCTGTGTTCTCTCTATTCTCGTTTCATCATTCTTCTCCTAATTTCTTCAAATGGGGTGCGTTCATAGCAGCTATAGTGAGTCAAACGAAGCAGAGATGGGGGAGAAGGCTTGAAAAAGTCAAATGGGTTGTGTGATTGATGAGAAGAAAATGTTATAGGGTTTGAGCTTGATGATTCTTCTGGGTTTGAGTCGAAGGCAAATGAAGAAGGAGGGAGAGAACAACCAGGCGTGGCTCTTGGCGGACTCTACTCTAGCAGTTGCAGACATCGCAGACCCAAAATCTCAAGAACTTACCTCTGTCTCGTCGGCGAGGAAAAAGTTTGGAGGAAGAAATTAGAGAAGTGTATTAAATCAGAGACTGAGACCGAGAGTAAGAAATCAAAGAGGAAAAATGAAAATAAGAACATGAAAGACGAAGATTTTCCCCCATTTTTACTTAATCATCGTTGTCGAGCGTCCTTCCCACTGATTCCCGAGAGAACGAATGACGAAGAGTTTCCACTTGAACTCGAAGAGTCGAAGACCTCCTGTTCTCTGTTCCCACCTCCTGAACGTTCATTAAGTTAACGAGCCGACTCGTGAGCTTTTGAATCGAACCATGGTTCGGTTGAGCTCAACTCGTTATCTTAAATTAGCTTCATCTGAATCTCGAACTCTATTCGAGATCCTTATAAATCGAATCAAACTGAGTCGCTAGCGAACCGGCTTGGTTCGATGCCACCCCTAATTCCTATTACAAGAGAGATCAAAAGTATTACCTCTTTTTATTCCACGGTGTCTACCTAGTTGAACACTACCTTAAAGATTCTTCACTCAGATAATGCCAAGGAATATCTGTCTACATATTTTCAAATTTTTTCCAAGACAAAAGGCATTATTCTCCGAACCTCTTGTGTCTACACACCACAAAAAAATGGTGTCGTTGAAAGAAAAAATAGATACCTACTTGAGATTGCCCGTGCTCTACTCAATCATATGCATGTGCCTCATTTCTACTGGCCCATGCCATCCTCACGCCCTAATATCTTATTAGCAGGTCACCTTCTTTAGTGCTTGGTAACTGTTACATTGTGGGACCCACCATGGTGCACGAGCTGGTGGGACCCACCATGAGGATGTGGGATACAAAGAAGAGTCATAACCTAAGCTAGTACGAGTTAAGAAGATAAGAAGCACAAGTTGAAATAAGTTAGAAGACTTGAAGATTAAGTGGGACCCACAAAGATACCACAAGTTGTAATCTTATCAATATGATCTGGAAGATCATGTGAGACCCACAAGGATAAGGCTACGAGTTGACCTTCTCCATTATATTCATGTTATTGAAGAAGAGTTCTAGTTCAACTTATATTAGACCTCTAGTAGATTGTGTTATCTTTTCATGATGGACTTATCTTAGAGAGTTAGGGTTGGAATGTAATTAGGAGATTGAAAGGTTAATTGCGTAAGGACTCTATCACTTCCTCTACTAAAAATAGAGGTGTTTTAATTCAGAATTAATCAAGTCACACATCTCCTTCTTGAGTAAATCTCTCTCTCTTTACTTGGCACACATCTCTCTTTTCTTTTTTTCTTCTCTCTACCTGATAGCTCTTCTTCCCTTTTCTTCTTTTTCTTTCTCCTTTCTCTTGCTCAGAATATTGGAAAAGGGATCCTAAATTCAATAGTAAGCAACCACCGTATTCTCATCTTTTTCCTAGTTCTCTCTTCCTTTGAGAGTTTTTGGGTGTACCTATTTTGTTCACAATACTTCCCCCATACTACTAAATTGGATCCTTAGGCAATTAAATGCATTTTCTTGGGGTACTCTCGTACTAAAAAAGGATATGTATTATTAGAAGATGGTCTCAAGCCCACATGTCCAAGGTAAGAAAGCCCACACATCCAAGATGTGTTATATTGGTAAATAAGAAGACTTCTCATAAAGATGGCATGAAGTTGTAATTACTTGTCTCTTTTATGTCTCTTCTCTTGTATTGTTGTAGCCCAAAGGGCATTGTAAAAAGCTATAAATAGAGGCTCTTGGATAAGAGGTAGGGTATCAAGACTTCTCCTCCTTTTCTCAAATTCGTCTAAGCTCTCTCCCTCTTTGGTAGGCGCTCTCTCTTCTCTCTCATCCAAGCTCTCTCCCTTTGGTAGTAGATCTCTCCTCTCTCTCTTCTCCTTCGTCTTTTTACTTTGGTTGAAGTTCTTATCATGGGATCCTAAATTCTCCATGGTATCAGAGCTTAGAGTTTAGGACCCCCCATGTTAAGGTATACGTGAAAAAAAAAATTATGAAGATCTCACAAAAGTTACTCGCAAAGGAAGGTATCCAGCCTTGAAGAGATAAGTTATCTCTGGTTATTACTTACACATTTTCTTTGCTAGATGTTGAGCTTTTAATCTCTGGATTACATTAAGAAAATATGGCCTTCATATGAGATATTGTGAAGGTTCATCTTTTAGTTAAGAAAATGTTATTATCTTGGTCTTCTTGTAGCTAAATTACAAGTTTGATCAAGATCGATTGTCACAAGTTTTTTTATCAAGATTGATGATTTGAGAAAAAGATGTTTATGTGAACGAAATGATTTGAGCTTCAGTTACTTACATGAGACTGGGCTCGATTTCCTAATGTTCAAGATCCTTTCTTTGGTAACTTGGATTCAAGACAAGTTGTTTATACTCGGATTAGTCTACAAAGCATGAGACAAGTTCTCACTTTGAATTTTTTCGAGTTAAAGTGATTGATAATATGTTATTTGGAGGTTCAATTTTTTCCCTATGAGATGAGATTTATAAGATACCTTATTTGCCACAAAGGATCTCAAAGAAAGTTAAAAAAACTTGTGGTTCTTAAGTGATTAGCCACGGTTTTGGAATTTTGGGTTAAGGCACGAGTTTTCACTCTATATCTTCTTGAGGTTTTTTTTTTTGCTTTAAGGGTATAAGAGAATTTGATTCATTACTAGATGGCGACTCTACTTGACATAGGCCTGAAGTTTTCGATGATTTAGTGTCCGATTTTGTGGATAAGGTACTATATCTCAATTTGAAAGTGGCTGATTTGGTACAAGGATTTTTCAAGTTTGAATTAGTGGATTTTTTTTTTTTGAGAAGATCTTTCCTTATTTGGTCTATTTTGGAAATTCGGATTGACCTATTTGGCAGCCTATGCATGATTTTAAAGTGACTTTCGACCTCGGTTTTATTCACTCTTAGATTTGGAGATTCTATAATTGGATCTTGGGTGTGGTTTAAGCATTTGTTTGATTCAAGATAGATGCAAGAAATACAAATAGTAAGAGTGACATACTCAAAATTACTACTATTCCCTTAACGGGACTATCAAATTATTTTATTTGGTATCAATTGGTAGGAAGTGTTCTTATTACTCGAGATCATCTTGGTCACTTAACCAAACCTTGTCCACCAATTGATGAAGAAAGTCAATCCTATATCAAGTGGGTTAAGGATGACAATTTGTTTATTAGTTGACTTATTAATAGTATAGAAGAGCATGTAGCCAACAATGTTGTCCACTTAGAATCAGCCAAAGAAATTTGGGATACTTGTGCTAAGTTATATTCTTGTACGACTTCTTTACAAAAGTTATTTGATGTATTGCAAAACATGCTTCACACTAAGCAAGGGAACAATATTCATGAATTTTTAGCTCAGTTTTGGGGTCTCCTTCAAGAGTGGAAGAACACTAAACCATACTCCACCGTTATTTCGGTTCAAGAGAGGCAAAGGGAAGCTTTAGCGACAACAATTTGTTAGACAAATATCAAGCCATACCTTGAAGTTGCTATGGCTCAACTCCTTAGCTCCTCTGCACTACTGTCCTTTGATGAAATAAGTGCAACCTTGCTGCGAATCCCTGATCCTTCTCTTAGCTCAAATAATGATGCTCCATCTGCTATGTATTCAGGTCATAGAGGTACTATTAGGGAAAAACCGGATGACAAGGTAATCACGCACGGCACAATTTTTATGTGGTTCGGCAAATTGCCTATGTCCACGTGAGAGCTGCATAGGATTTTATTTCAAATCTTTGAAGGATCACAATACAATAGATATGCTTTTCAGTTACAGCAGCAATGTCGTTCCATTGTCTCTCACAACAACAACACTGTCTCTCATAGCAACGACTCCCTGCTACCTCTACCAGCAACACCTGCAACACCTCCCTGCTGTCTCTACCAACAGCACCTGGAACGCCTCCCTGCTGCCTCTACCAGTAGCACCTGCAACACCTCCCTGTTGCCTCTACCAGCAACACCTACAACACCTCTCTGTTGCCTCTACCAGCAGCACCTGGAACGCCTCCCTGTTGCCTCTACCAGCAGCACCTGCAATGGCTCCCTGCTGCCTCTACCAATGGCACTGTCGAGTCCCGACCTGACCTCTTCCGGCAACAACGTCGAGTCCCGACTTGACCTCTTTCAGCACAAACGCCGAGTCCGAGTTCTCACTCTTTCGAATCCAGAGAGCTTCTCTTCCGGTAATAGCGTCGGGTCTGAGCTCTCACTCTTTCGAGTCCAGAGAAGGGCTTCTCTTCCGGTAACAGCATCAGGTCCGAGCTCTCACTCTTCCGAGTCCAGAGAGCTTCTCTTCTAGAAACAATCCCAAGTTCGAGCTCTCACTCTTTCGAGTCTAGAAAGCTTCTCTTCCGGCAATGGCGCTGAGTCCGAGCTCTCACTCTTTCAAGTCCAGAGAGCTTCTCTTCCGACAACTGCACCGTACTCCAGAGCTGCTCTGTTATGACAACAATGACGATTACCGAGGGCATCTCTGCAGCGTCGATGCTCTCTCTGTGGCATCGTCTCTATGAGAGTCCAAAGCCTCTCTCTGCAACATCGTCTCGACGAGAGTCTGAGGCCAAAGCCTCTCAGTTTCTCTCTTCTGCAACTGCCACTGACGTCGATACCAGGTCTCGAACTTACCCTCTTCTGACAACGGAGAAGCAGTCCCGAGAGCTCCTTTTCTGGCAGGGGTGACGCAGTCCTGAAAGCTCTATTTTTCTCCCAGCGCCGAGAGTCCCGAGCTTCCTTTGTTTTTCTCTCGGCACCGAGAGTCCCGAGACTTTCTCAAAAAACCTTCTCTCTGTAAGTTCCGAGAGTTACTCTATTTTTCGCTCCTTCTCCATAAGTTCCGAAGAGGGGATTTAATCAATAGAAATGAAAGCCCCTTCATTTATTTGATTGAGTGCAGCACACGCTAGGGCAAAGGGAATGGTCCTTTGAGTCCCTAGGGCCCACCTCTCTCTGATAGTGGTCCCATCTACTCAAGTGGTTTGGATCAGACTCCACCACTCAACAATTCTCCCACTTGGAGACTGGTACACTCACTGTATCACCCTCTTCCTCAAACATGATGTCCGCTACCTTTGTAACTCACTACCCCTGTCTTCATGCTAGAAGAGCTACTGAAGTTGCGCACAACTTCAGTTTCTCAAGGGTAACACCCTTCATGGCCAGCTCCCACTTGCTAGAATTTTCATCTGGCAAAGTTTTTTTGTAACTCCTCGAACTGCAGCTGCAGGAGTGGACGGCTCTGGATCTAACTGCGGAATAATAAAAGTGGGTGCACTAGACCCACTCTCCCCTTCACTTGCATCTCTGCATTGCATGGTAGCCTCTGGTAGGTCATCCAATCTTCTCATCTCTCTCCAGCCATCATTTTCCCTCAGACCCGAACCTCAGCTCTGATGCTAGTTATTAGGGAAAAATTGGATGACAACAAGACAAGGTAATCACACACGACACAATTTTTACGTGGTTCGAAAAATAGCCTACGTCCACGGGAGCTACATAGGATTTTATTTCAAATATTTCAGAAATCACAATACAATAGAGAGACTTCTCAGTTATAGCAGCAACATTCTCCCATTGTCTCTCACAGCAACAACACTGTCTCTCACAACAACGACTCCCTGTTGCCTCCACCAGCAGCACCTGAACGCCTCCATGCTGCCTCTACCAGCAGCACCTGCAACACCTCCCTGCTGCCTCTACCAGCAGCGCCTACAATGGCTCCATGCTGCTTCTACCAGCAACACTTGCATTGCCTCTCTGTTGCCTCTACCAGCAACACCTGTAATGGCTCCCTACTACCTCTACTAGCAGCACCTGGAACGCCTCCATGCTGCCTCTACCAGCAGCACCTACAACACCTCCCTGTTGCGTCTACCAACATCACCTGCAACTGCTCCTTGCTGCCTCTACCAACTACACCTGGAACGCTTCCCTACCTCTACCAGTAGCACCTGCAATGGCTCCCTGTTGCCTCTACCAGCAGCACCACTGAGTCTTGACCTGACCTCTTCCGACAATAGCGTCGAGTTTGAGCTCTCACTCTTTCGAGTCCAGAGAGCTTCTCTTCCGGCAACGGCGCTGAGTCCGAGCTCTCACTCTTCCGAGTCTAGAGAGATTCTCTTCTAGCAAAGACACCACACTCCCGAGATGCTTTGTTCCGGCAGCAGCGACGAATACCGAGGGCTTCTTTTACAACGTCTGCATCGACGCTCTCTTAGTGGCATCGTCTCGACGTGAGTCGAAAACCTCTCTCTGCGGTGGCGTCCCGACAAGAGTCAGAGGCTGAAGCCTCTCAGTTTCTCTCTTCCGTAACTCCCACTCATGCCGATACAAAGTCCCGAGCTTACCCTCTTCCAATGGCGGTGACGTAGTCCCGAGAGCTCCTTTTCCGGTAGCGACGACATAGTCCTGAGAGCTCTATTTTTCATCGACGCTGAGAGTCCCGAGACTTTCTCAAAAAACCTTCTCTTTGTAAGTCTTGAGTCTTACTCTGTTTTTCGCTCCTTCTACGTAAGTTCTGAAGAGGGGATTTAATCAACAGAAATGAAAGCCCCTTCATTTCTTTGATTGAGTGTAGCGCACGCTAGGGCAAAGGGAATGGTCCTCCGGGTCCCTAGGGCCCACCTCTCTATGACAGTGGCTCCATCTACTCAAGTGGTGTGGACTAGACTCCATCACTCAACAGGTACATCATTCTCTAACTGAGGTCACAGAAATTCTAGAGGAGGCTGGACAAGATGTTGTAGAACCGGTTCTAGCTACTCTCGCACAGTGTTCGCAATTAGATGTCCTAATTTTAAACTAACGAGAGCAATAATAATAATTACAGAAGAAAAAAAAGCATGCACAAGAGCAAACAACAAAATTTATACAAGTTCGCCTTAAGGTGAGACTACGTCTTGTCTTTCACCGCTGTAGTAATCTACTATAAAGATGAAATAGTTTACAAGAGAAATCGCACACACTTATAGGTGTTTTCTCTAATCTCTATCGGGCTACAACTCCAACTCCTTCTAGGTGATGATCAAACCCTATAGCAGCACCCCTCAATTATAAAGAGAAAATTAGGGCAACCACGATACAAGAGTATAATTCCCAAACTACCCTTAATGAAACAACAATTAATATATCATGGACTGAGCGGGGGCTCCGCCTCCACACCCATGGGAGGGGCCTTCTCGCCCCCCTTTCAACCCCCACGCCAACCTTACCGTGAAAGTCAATCCGCGTACCGACTCAACATAGGCCGTTGATTAAGCTCCACAACTTAACACACGGAGCCTCGCATATGCACCTATTGTGGTGGTCCAAACACCTTGTGCAAAATTGTTGGAAGCTTCATGGCAATCCGGAATGGGCCATGGCTACTCCAACCTTTGTTAAAAATGATAAACGGGAAGAAAAAGCTGAATCACAAATTGGGAAGATGACTCTCATTCATGAAGACTATGCAACATTTCAGAAAATGAAGTAATTTATGGAGTCTTCTCTTCCATCTTTACCCACGACTGCTACCACTATTGTTTCAGGTATACTTTCTTCCACTTCTTCCTCTTCATCTTGGATAATAGATCCTGAGGCCTCCGAACATCTATCAGGTAACAAACATATGTTAAATTCTTTATCTCCGTGTATTCCCGATAAGTTTGTTAGTATCTCTAATGGTACCCAAACCAAAGTACTTGACAAAGGATCATCTTCTATTACACCCTCTATCCGACTTCGAGATTTCCTATTTGTTCCTCAATTCCCTTTACACATACTCTCGGTAAGTCAGTTCACAAAACATCTAAATTGTTTTGTCACCTTCTCACCATCTTCTTGTGTATTTTAGGATCTAACAACGAAGTGGGTGATTGATGGAGGCCATGAAAGGAGGGGCTTGTATTAATTTGACCTTCCTCCGTTAACTGCACTTTCATCCTCCCCATCAGTGGAGCAGTTTTGACACAACCGGCTTGGCCATCCGTCTACATCTTCTCTTTGACATTTATTTCCTTATTTAAAGTCTTTTTCTACTTTAAATTGTGAGTTTGTCAGTTAAGCAAACACCAACAAAGTACTTATTCTCCTCGGCCTAAAAATAAAAGCGTTACTCCTTTTTCTCTAGTACATTCTGATGTATGGGGGTCCTTGAGTGTCTCTAATATTTCTCAAGGTAAATATTTTGTTAATTTTGTTGATGATTTTACCCTGGTTACTTGGTTATATCTGTTTTAAGAAAGATCTGACATATTTCCTATCTTTAAGGCACTTCATGCTATGGTATTAACTCAGTTTAACAAGAAAATTCAAGTACTTATGTTTGATAATGCTAAAGAGTATTTATCTAGTGAGTTTTAGTTCTTCTGTGAAGGTAATGACCTTATACAACAAACATCTTGTGCCTACACACCTCAATAGAATGGTGTTGCCGAAAGAAAGAATCATCATCTCCTTGAGGTTGCTCGCGGCCTCCTGTACTCCTTGAAGGTACCCTACTTTTATTGGCCTCATGCCATACTTATAACTTGTTTCCTTATCAATAAGTTACCTTCATTTGTACGGTCATAAGACTCCATATTCTGTATTATTTCCTAGTGAAGACGCATTTTCTCTTTCCGTAAAGGTTTTTGGGTGTTCATGTTTTATCCATATCACATCTCCTCTGAAAAGTAAACTTGCTCTTCGTTCTATGAAGTGCATTTTCTTGGGTTACTCTCGCACCCAAAAAGCTTATGTTTGTTACAATCTTACCCTTCGGTGGTTACTTGTGTCTAGGGAGGTGACCTTTTTTTAGGTCACATCATTCTATTCATCAAATGATGCTCCCCTGGGTTTGTCATTCCCTCCTACCACTCCTTGTCCAATTGTCCTCTATAATGCCGATGTCACTCCGCCCCCCGTAGCATCGACCGACATCACACCTGTGGAGTTTTTAGATCCTACCGAGTTAAGTCCTTCCCCTATTCCATATGGTCCATGTTATACTTAGCCCATTGCTCATAGAAAAGAACATCGTACGTGTACTACTTCTCATCCTATATCCTACTTTATGTCTCACCATCATTTGTCTTCCGCATGTTATCAGTTCCTTGCATCTCTTTCTTCCATCTCTATTCCATAGTCCTATCAAGAAGCCCTAAAACATCCAAGATGTAAGGCGGCTATGGATGAGGAAATGCAAGCCTTATATGAAAATCAGACATGAAACTTAGCACCGCTTCCGACAGGTAAGAAACCAGTGAGTTGTAAATGGCTCTTTTCCATCAAACATAATCTGGATGAGTCCATTGCTTGCCTTAAGGCCCACCTCATTACTAAATGGTATACTCAATGTTATGGAGTGGATTGTGAGGAGACCTTCTCTCTTGTTACCAAGTTATATTCGACACATATCCTATTATCGTTTGCCGCTAACTCTTCTTGGTTCGTCTATCAACTTGATGTAAAAAATGCTTTCTTAAATGGCGATATACATGAGGAAATTTATATGATTCAACCGCCTGGTTATGTGGTGGAGGGGGATTCTGTATGCCACTTAAAGAAATCCTTATATGGGCTTAAAAAATCACCTCGGGCCTGGTTTGATAAATTTAGCCAAGCACTACTATGGTTAGGATTTCGTCGGTGCTCAGTAGATCATTTGATATTTTTTAAAGATACCTCAAAAGGAAAGATATTATTGACTGTGTATGTTGATGATATTGTCTTAACCGGCAATGATGCACATGGCATACAAGAAGTAAAAAACATGATATGTCATAAATTTATTACTAAAGATCTTGGATTTCAAAATTATTTTTTAGGGCATAGAAGTTCTTCAGTTCAAGTATGGTATAATATTATCTCAGAGGAAGTATGCTTGGACCTCCTCAAAGAAATAGGAATGATAGGGTACCACCAAAGGGTGGCTTCGAACCGAGCCGGCTCGCGATCGGCTCGAGTTCGGCTCGGTTCGATTCGTTATTTCTCGAACTCGAGCCAAGCTCGAGATACGAAATCGACTCGTTTAAATTAATGAACCGAGCTCTAACAGAGCTAGGTTCGGCTCGCCGGATCGCGAACCGGCTCATTAATTTAATGAGCAACGATTCGGAAATCGGGGGGATTTGGGAAATTTTTGGGAGTCTCTATCGGGACCGAAAGAGAGTCGTGTCGCGGGACTCTCTTCTATTCCGTCTTTGCGATTCCCATATTTCTCTGCCATTTCCCATGCTTCTCTCGCAATTTTTTCAGTATCATCCAGATGTATGCAAGGGGAACAACTGTAGCATTCAATTTCATCGGATCAACGATGCTTACAATGTAAATAATTAAAAAATACCCCCTTCGCTCCAAGTTTTAATCCATTCCCTTGTCTTCCTTCCACAAATTCAGAAAAATCGATAACTGATTTCTTTCGGCGACCCTTTTCCTTGTTCAGATGGTGATGAGCAGTTTGAGGGAATCCGATGAAGATGAATCGTATTCTTACAACACCAAATGCTACGAATACGCGGGTGGTTGCGACGAACCCTTCAGGGGAATGAACGATTCGACTTGGGATTTATGGGAAGAATGGATGGGTTGGGTAGGAGCCGAAATCCGAGACTACTCATCTCACATCAAGCCTTACATCTAATTCCTTTCATCATCATCTTCTTCTTTGATTTTCTTCTGATTCTGTGAATTTCGTCGCCGCAAAAGGAAGAGGTTGTTGGAATTATTATTTGGCATATTTTTTGAAATTTTTGTCTTGATCTTCATATATTCACAAATTTTCTCATTCCCATATATAACTTTAGCTCTGGAAGGATTAGTTATCCTACTTCTTTATTTCTCTTTAGCATATTGTGGAAATTATCTAGTTATCTTGCTCCTCTAAGTTCTTCAATGTATCATTGTATTCAAAACTCTGTGAGATTTATTTCAATAACTGTGACTTGTTTAATTGCTGTTAGTTTCGTATCTCACACTGTAACTGACACTGAGTTTCGCTACTACTGTTTTTGGTCTCTGCTTTTGAGGGTTAGTAGATATCATTCTTGTCTTTTGGTGTTCTTATTTTTTTGAGATTCCTGAAGCATGAGTGAGAGTTCTGTTTTAGTTGTGGCATCTGGAGCTTAAGAGTATGATAAATTTATCTTGTCTTTTCTTCTGATTATTCTTGTTTTCATACTCAATTAAAGTTCTTATCGTATTTTCAAATCTATAAGCTGAAATTCAAGGAAATATCCCAGCATTAGATATTTCTTTATTGTTACTCGAAGCTTCCAACGTGTTTTGCCACCAGATTTGCAAACATTTTGTATTCTCCATTGCTTCCTTTGCTCTTTGCAGTTTTTCGCCTACCGTGTCATTAATAATTTTTACTGTCAAGTATCCTTTTGGCAAGTGATTGCATCCTTATTCACTTCAATAAATACTGAAAATTTGAATATTTCTACCAGATTCTATTTGAATGACAATAACATGCCAAATATAGCAGTGATCTGCATTCTGATTTCTATGGTTTCATTTCAGGTGGGTTCAACTTAAGTTAGAGATGGCAAACTTCAGAATGTACATAAAACTCTTTCTTCATCCAAGAACTTTTATCTTAGTTGTCTGTATCGGTTGTTTTGGTTGTGTTGCCATCTGGGCCGTTGATTTTTTTTCTTCTTCTTTTTGCTCTTAAAAGAATTAACTTATTTTTTTATTCCTCCGGCACAATAGAATATGCCTTAGGAGGATGAATCATCATGAATGTGAAGAGTTGTGGAAAGGACTTTAAAAATTACTCTTTAATATTTAAAAAATAAAGAGTGGAGTAAATATACTTCTTAGGTAGGTGAAAAGGAATATACTTGTCATTAATATGTGACTCTTACCTCATTTGAGGATATTTGCTTGCTTATGTACAGTGTAATCTTGATTCATATTAATATGAACCTATATTTGGTTGGTGATTGGATTTGGAGTTTTGAACTATAGGTTCATATTAATAAAGACTTTTCATAGTTACTTTTAACTGGTGGATGTGGCCAGTGGTCACCAAAGTTCAAACTCCTTCCCCTACTTGAAGATTCTTTTTTTTTTTTGGATTATTGGTTTTCAACGAATTTTCACTTTAAAATCTTATTAAAGTCCTACTTGAAAGTCACAGACACGACTTAACAATGTGGACTTAAAGCAATATAAGAGATGAACATCTGATGCCCTCCTTTTTCTGTTCAGTTGGTGAAAAGAATATGCCAGCATGAATGATTTTCCAGAACAATATTTTTCTTAGAAATTAAAAGTGAAGGCTCCTAAAAAACCCCTATTTTTCGAGGGTACGTTTCTAGGGAAATAATACTTTTTTTCTAAGAATTAGTTTATTTCTACCTAGAATAGATTTCCCAAGGGGAACGGGACAAAGTGACCCTATATATCTTTTGCAAAAGTGGAAATCAAATGGGAATTCATTCTGCCCCTCATGCCCAATCTTATACAGGTATTATATACATAAGTTATGCCCAATTTTATGTAGATGTCATGCCCAATTTTATGTAAAATGTATGCATAATTTTATATACAATTTATTTAATATATATTTTTTGAAAAGTTTTAAATGTATGTTAAAGCTCAAGCTCGGCTCGAATTCAGTTAAAATTATTGGGCTCGAGCTCGATAGAAATTTTAGGCTCAAGACCCGGCTCAGCTCGAGCTCGAGTTCAAAATATTTAAATCAAGATCGGCTCGAACATAAGGTAGATTCGAGCTTGGCTCGGCTCGATGAGACCCCTAGTACCATCCAACTGATACATCTTTGGATGCAAATTATGGAGAAGATATTGATATTGGCAAATATCAAAGACTTGTAGAAAAACTTATCTACCTCACGGTAACTAGACCAAATATATCATATGTAATAAGTGTGGTGAGTCAATACATGCATAAACCACAACTTACTCTTTGGCAGGCCTTGGGAAAAATATTACGATACTTAAAAGGAGCCCTACGAAGAGAGTTGCTTTATAAGAAAAATGGCCATTTCAACGTAGAAGGTTTCTAAAACGCAGATTGGGTTGGATCAGCTGATGACAGGAGGTTCACTTCTGGATACTGCACTCTTGTTGAAGGGAACTATGTTGCATGGAGAAGCAAGAAACGAAATGTGGTTGCAAGATCTAGTGCAGAAGCATAATACAAGGCTATGGCTCACACAGTTCGTGAATTCCTCTGGATCAGGTCCCTTCTTCCCAAATTAGGATTTTGTAAAGGTGGTTCTATGGGTCTATATTGTGATAACCACGTAGCTATTCATATTACTTCAAATCCAGTCTTTCATGAAAGGACCAAACACATTGAGGTAGACTACCATTTTATACAGGAGAAATTTCAAGCGGGTATAATCTCCCTCAAACATGTTTCATCACAAGATTAGCTCAACCTCACACGTCCAAGGTAAGAAAGCCCACACATCTAAGATGTGGCATATTGGTAAATAAGCAGACTTCTCATAAAGATGACATGAAATTGTAATTATTTGTCTCTTTTATGTTTTTTCTCTTGTATTGTTGTAGTCTTAAGGGCATTGTAAAAATCTATAAATAGAGGCCCTTGGTTAAGAGGTAGGGCATCAAACTCTCCTCCTTTTCTCAAATTCGTCCAAGCTCTCTCCCTCTTTGGTAGGCACTCATGCTTCTCTCTCGTCCAAGCTCTCTCCCTTTGGTAGTAGATCTATCCTCTCTCTCTCTTCTCCTTTTTCTTTTTACTTTGGTTAAAATTCTTATCATGGGATCCCAAATTCTACATGTATGTTACAATCCATCTCTTCGAAAACTGTTTTTTCCTAGTGATGTGACATTCTTTGAGGATCAACAGTTTTTATCCATCCACTGGTTCTCCACTTGATTTTTCTATTGCCAATGAGTTTCCTAAACCTATTGTGCCGATTGATGACTCATCAACTCATGGCCATATTAATGTACTCACCCAGCCCCATTACTCTTGGAAAGAACCTAGGGCCTGCAACTAATCTTCTACCTCTCGCTCCATTGCATTTTTTTATCCACCTTCGATGATCACCATCTTGCTGTCAGTTTCTTGCATGTATTATCTAAGGCCCCACAAAATCCAGGATGGAAAACAACCATGGACGAAGAGATGACAACTCTTCATGAGAATCAAACATGGTGCCTTATTTCTCTACCATTTGAAAAAAAAAATTGGTGGGCTCTCAATGGGTCTTCATTGTCAAGCAAAATCTGGATAGCACAGTGGCCCGCCTTAAATCCCGCCTTGTGGCTAAAGGCTATACCCAATGTTATGTGATTGATTATTAGGAAATCGTTTCTCCAGTCGCCAAGCTCAACTCAGTGCATCTCTTATTATCTTTCACTACTAATTCTTGATGACATGTTTTTTAGCTAGATGTAAAGAATGCCTTCCTCAATGGTCATATTAAAGAGAAAATTTATATGCAACAACCACCTGGATATGTGGTTGATGGAGAGTTGGTATGCCACCTTAAAAAATCATTATATGGTCCGAAGCAATCTTCGCAAGCTTGGTTTGACAAGTTTAGTCAAACAATTATTTGATATGAGTTCACAAGGTGCTTTGTGGACCATTATGTATTTGTCAATCAAACTGAGAAAAGGAGTTGTACTACTTGTTGTATACGTAGATGATATTATTTTGACGGGTAGTGATACCAAGAATATCAGTCAAGTAAAAAATAAGATATGCAGTGAATTGAAGACTTGAGACTTGAGACTCCTTAAGTACTTTCTCGATATTGAAAATTTTTAGTCCAAGCATGGTATTATTTTATCGTAGAAAAAATATGTTCATAACTTGCTTGAAGAAACGGAAATGATAGGATGTCAATCGATCATCTAGAAGTGTGCATGCCAAAAATATAAAGCATGATCGATCATCCCATTTGGATTGATTGATCAATACCATCCAAACAAACATATTTTACATGGAATGATCGATCATCCCACTGGATTGATCGATCAGAAAAAAATCTTTCCAGTCAGGTACATAAAACACAATCGATCATAGGAAGTTCATAGATTGATCATACTTGTATTGCACAACCAGTGGAAATTCTAATTGATCAATCATCCCCTATCAATGATCAATCGACTTAACTTTTGGGGACCAACGGTAACATATTGATCAATTAGTCCATTGATTAATAAGTCACTTTATAACAGCAAAAGTGTCGTTATGATTGATTGATTGATCAACCACTTTATAGCGATCAATCAATCTTTACTGACTTTTGCAAATTTGCAAAAAATGACCAGTTTGGCTTGGGGAAGTTATAAATACCCCACACATAGAGAAGTTAATGAAGAATTATTGGTAAATACTTTGAGCACTTACTCTCAAACTTGCAAACTTCTCTAAAATACCTTTGAGTGAAAGTGAGCCACAACATTGCATATCCTTTACTCTTTTCTCTACCTATTCCATGCATTTCACATAGTCAAGCTCCACTACATTCTCGTTGTGTTGAAAAGAGGTGAATGCTTAGATCTCTCAAGGAGAAGGTACTCTCCAAGTAAAGGGTGTAAGTTTTTATTTCTTTTGTTTAAATTTGTGAAAATTTCATATAGAATCTATTCAATCTAGATAGAAAGGGCCAACTAGAGCTAGAATCTAGCATCAATCTCTTGGGGACATTATTTTTGTAAAAGCATAGATTGAGATATAAGGGGCTTAAACAGAGCCAAAATATTTTTGAGTTAAATTCCAACTATTAGAGTTTTAAAATAGTGAAATGTTACAAACAAAGGTTCTTGGGCAGTGAATACCATTAGGGAAACATCAATAACAAAAATTATCCTTGTGTTATGGTGAGTGCATGTTTATTTTCCATCTAAATTACGATTTTGCATGATATTTTGTATACACATCTTACATACCTTATAATTTGAAATACTCAATTCACCCCCTCTTGAGAACCCACTTGGGCCAACACAAACCATATGTGGAAATTGCATAATTTTTATATGGTTTGATGATAGCTCTTAGAGCTCATGACTTAGTGAATTCTTACAACAAAATGGGTACAAAAGAGTTGTGGATAGAACCTTGTTTATTTTGTGTCATGAAGAAGATTTGTCTATTGTCCAAATATTTGTGAATGATATTGTTTCATCTCCTTATGTGAATAATTTGCTTAAGTCATGAAGAATAAAGTTGATGGGTGAAAATTCAATCTTCTTTGGACTTTAGGTGGTTCAAAGTGGAAGTACAATTTGAAACCTACTAGCACACCTAGGAGTGCAGCCTTGAAAGTTGACTAGGGTGACTCTAGTAGACCCATAGAATCAAATAATATGGAGATATAATAGGTTCTTTACTTTTCTTGGCAGCTAGTGCATTATACTTACAATTTTTCCTTTGCACTAGACTTCAATCCGATCTTTGAGAGTCTCACCTAGTGGTTGTAGAAAAATCTATTCAATACTTAGGTATTTAACACTCGTCATTCAACTATATCTTATCAATTATGACAATTTGAGTGTCATTAGCTTAAGTAAGAACTCGACTGCCTATCTTGGTCCAAACACATTAAAATTGGACAATACCTTACTCAAGAATTGGTCAAATTAGTTTGATCAAAATTTAAATTGTTCCTACCCAAAAACCATGAGCAAACATTTCCACTCGTCCTGAGGAGTCAATTGATTCTCTAAGCTAGAAGGAGAATTAGACATGAGCAACCTTCCTTAGACTAACTAGCTCAAGATTAGTGATAATGAAGGGTATCCCCATTAAAAACAAACTTAAAACTTAAAAATTCAAGAGAAAACTTAGGATAGACATTCTTCTTCTTTTTCTCTACTTGTGCCTTACTTGAATATCATCTTTTTGGTGTATGAGAAAAAAAAGGGGGAGAAAATGTGTAGCTTAGATTAAAGGGGAGTTAATATACACCAAATAAAAGCACATTAAAACAACAACCGCCTTGCATGCATAAATTAAGGGAGAGTTAATTACCATGCATGTAAAGATCTAGAGGAAGCCCAAGTTTAGGAAGTTTAGTCCTTGTGCTGTTATGATAGAACATTAGGACTTTACTTCACGTGGTTGATAAATTTTGGAATATGCATAGAAATATGATTTTTTGGCAATAACATACCATTTCCAAAATTATCAACATGTGCTTTTAATGTATAACTTCAATCAAAGGATATTGACATCATAAAAAAGGGTGAGATTGTTAGACCAATGGTACAATCATATTCATCTCCATTATTTTGATGATAACAAAATGGGTAGCTTGAAAGTGTGCTATTACTAGTGTTATCAATGTAGCAAAAGCTCAAGACAAAAAAATGATAGATCAATTTGGCAAGTCAGGACATGAAGCAAAAAACACATTGAAGATTGTTATTGAGAAGAAGAAATTAGAAAAGACATGAATAAAATTTTGAAAACTAGATGTCAAATATCATTAGAAAATCTCAAGAACTCTAGCTATGTAAGTAGATGGCTAACCAAAGTTTGATTTTTATGTACTCTATGTTATGGAGCTTTAAGGCATAAAATATTTCAAAATCATGTTTTTATTGAATGCATATAAATGTTTTACAATGTTAAATCCCTTAAAAATAGCCTATATCATACTTATATGTCAAAATAGTACATTGACATATGGTATGATTGATCATACTTGTGGCATGATTGACCATCAAGAATGTAGTCTGACATAACTTATAAAGTATGATCGACCATCCCTAATTGACCATATAGAATTTTGCATAGCCAGTTCTATAAAAGCATGATCGATTGATCTGATTTGGTTGATCGATCAATGAGTTTTCTAAAAGGTTAAAATTTTCTTGATGGATGTCTTGATCAAACAATGGGCATAGGGAACCTAAAAAAATGTAACCGTTATACACAGTTGATTGACCATACCTTTCGAGTGATCGATCAACACTTTTTGTAGCTTGTTGTTAATGGGAAAAATGGCTAATTTGGCTGACAAACTTATAAATAGGCCCCCAAACTAGTAGAGGATCAAGAGTTGAACTTATATTAGCATACCAAACCTTTGAAAAATCCTTTTGAGCTTAAAATTTCTATTACACCCTTTTTGAGAGAAAAAAAAGGTTGTATTTTCTCAAATCCTTCATCTTCTTTCAAATTTCCTTGCATTCAATAGTTCCATCAAGCTCCTAACAACTTGTCTCATGTGCTTAAAATTTTGGAGGTTGGAATCTCACTTGGAGAAGAGCTATCTCTCCATAAGAAGATTGTAAATTTGACTTCCTTTTGTAGAGTTTCTCTAGTACCTTAAGGGGGGGTTAGTCAACTTGAAGGACGAGATGATCTTCAACCGCATAACGCCCTTCACACTTGAAGTCGTTAGTGGAGAGCAGAGGAAGCTTCATCTCGATGCAGGGGATGAAGGGGTCCTTTATCTCCACGGTTTAATTTTGATAATCTGGAAGAAGGCCTTGTTTGATCTTCTTCGAATTGAAGGATGGGTGACACTCGCTTTTTCCCCTCTCTCTCCTCTCACCCCCCCTCGCGCGTCGTCATTTCTCATTTTTTCTTCCTCACTCCCGCACTCCCTCTCTTGTCTCCCTGCCCCTTGACGTCGCTGCTGCCATAAAATCGATCTCGTCCTTCGTCTCTGTTCACCGTCTCAGTTCCCTCTCGTCTCCGGCCTCATCTCTCAGTCTTCTCTTGCACCCCCTCTCTCGTCTCCGTGACTCCCTCTCTTCTCTCGGGCTCGCTCTCTCTCGCTTCTCTCTCTCTATTCCCTCCCAACCTCCCTTTCTTCTCTGTCTTCTCCCTCTCTTCTCCCTTTCGGCTTCCCACTCTCTTCTCTCTCTTGCTAGTCTCCTTTCCCCCGAAAATACCTTCCGATTTCGTTCGATTTCCCCATTTCCATTTCGATTTTCTTCGATTTTGGACATTTGGGCATCGATTGCTTAATATCTACTTTGATTAGGCATCGATTTCACCCTTCGGCTTCGGATTTCCCCAAATTTCAGAAGGTATGCCTAAACCCTAATTTTTTTTCATTAAATTAGTGTTTTATTTGATTTAAATTTATTTTCAGTGCGTAATTGGGGGTTATTTGTGCATTACTTGGGGATTTAGGGTTACGGTTTATAGTCTAAATTCTTGATTCGTGTATGGATTATTTTTAGGGTTTGCTGCTTGGTATTTAAGGGTCCAGTAATTAGGGTTTAGGGTTTATGGTTAAGGATTTAGGGTATTTTAGGGATTAGGGTTTTTAAGGTTTAGGGGGTTTAGGGTTTTTAAGGTTTTGGGAGTTTTGTGTTTTTAAGCTATAAGGTTTTTTGGGTTTAGGGTTTAGGGCTTTTAATGTATTAAGTTCTGGAATTAGTGTTTAGGGTTTAGAGTTTAGTAGGTGATAGGGTTAAGGGTTTGATGGTTTAGGTTTTTTTTTATGGTTTGTGTTTTGGGTTTAGGGTTTAGGGTTTAGGGTTTAGGGTTTAGGTTAAGGATTTAGGGTATTTTAGGGATTAGGATTTTTAAGGTTTAGGGGGTTGATGGTTTTTAAGGTTTTGTGTTTTTAAGCTCTAGGGTTTTTTAGTTTTAGGGTTTGGAATTAGGGTGTAGGGTTTAGGGTTTAGGGCTTTTAAGGTATTAAGTTCTGGAATTAGTGTTTAGGGGTTTTTAGTCCAATTCAAACATGGTTGAGTCGCCTACACGGGCGTCCATTAGCCAACGAAACCCGACCCCTATCACTGACGAGGTACAGTTCATAGTGACTGCGAAGTTATATGGGGCTCTAGTAGGGGTCTTCGGTGAATTTGGACTTGATGTGTGTGTGTTTTCATTGTTTAGTACATATGCATTAGTGAAAATAATTTAATTAATTTTGAAATGTGTGAGAATGTTGTTGAGAATTTTTGAAGTTCTATGGAATGTTTTTGCCATGTGGTGAGGAGATTCGGGTATTTTACATATCCACCACATGGTATTTTTTTTACGGTTTGTGTTGGTATTTTTTTTTATGGTTTGTGTTTTCGTGACGAGTAAAGGTTGTCTGATAAAGTTTTTTCCGTGAGGACCATCTCGGATTTAGATTATACATGGCTGCAAGAAGACAACCAAGTGGTCGAACATATGATATTTTGACATTCGATAATGATAGCAAAATGCTCGATCTCTTGGTCGAGCAGGTCAATCTAGGGAACAAGTTGCCTAACGGGATGTGGAAGCATGAGGTATACATGGACCATGTAAATAAGTTCAATGAAGACACAGTCATGAAAAAAACTGTTGTGCAGGTGAAGAATCAAACAAGAGCATGGAAGAAAACATACCAAACGGTAACGAGCTGTATCAACACCAGTGGGTTTGGTTGGGATGCAACCACACAACGAGTTACTGCATGTAATTCTGTATGGCTTGATTACATAAAGGTCAGTAAATCTGTATGGCTTGACTACATGATGTACTATAAAATATTTTTTATGTTTTCCACGTTAGTATAACTCTATTCAAAGACGTCTAAATGATGTTTTATTCTTGTAGGAGCATAAAGATGCTGAGAAGTACAGACGTGAAGGCTGCCCCCTGTACGACAAATTAGCTGTAGTGGTGGAAAACACAATTGCGGTAGGGTCAGGAGCTACAACCTTTGTAGATCAGGGCGATGAGGTGATCCGTGAATCAGAACATGTCCCGATGGATGAGCCAGAGGATGTTGATATAGTTAGGGATACTCCATCACCATTATTAAGCATAGATGAGTCTCTAGGTAATCAATCTGAAAGAAGTAAACGGTCATCTTCAAGTCGTCGTAGAAAGAGAACCGAAATGCCCGATGATGACACTAGTAGAAGAATCTTTGATGCAATAGATCGAATTGCTAAGACATTTGAGAATTTCATGATGAAAGACGATATTGTAAGAGATTGGGTCAAAGCCCTCAGGGAAATCCCAGACTTGCCTACAGAATTGAAGTTTCGCGCTCCTTCATGGTTGGATACGCCAAGTAAGAAGGTCATGTTTACGAAGATGACAGTGGAAGAGCGGGTCGAGTGGCTTAAATTTTGTTTTGAAAACTAACTGTAATGCGTTATAAATACACTATTCTTTTGGAATATTGTTATGTATTAGGTATGATATTTGAATTATGAGGTTGCAAGACTTATTAGTATGGTTTGTATTTAAATTTGATATGTTGTTGTGTTTATATATTGCATGGATGAATATGGTGCTTTGAGTATGGATGTGGAATGTGGATGAATGTAGGATGTGGGAATGTGGATGAATGTAGGATGTGATTGAATGTAGGATGTGGGAATGTGGATGAATATTGTTGTTTATAGGTGTGATTGCAAATAGGTTATAATTGAAGATTGATGTTTACTTGTGTTTATGAATTTTAGGCGATTGAATTTGTGGATTTTCATGGATACTATGACAGACGATGAAAAGGTTGCAACTATGGTTGCATTCACAACTTTGTTGATCGCCATGGAAAGATACTATCTGTACCATTGCAACAGACATGTACCACATTCTTGTGGGATGAATGGTCCATTGTATTTGCAAAAGGCACTAGACAAATCACCAGTTAAATTTCGGAAAGTTTACAGGATGAACCAACTGGTATATCACAAATTGGCAGATATACTTACTAGTAAAGGGTTTTTATCAGCAACAAAGACCATCTCAGTTGAAGAATAACTTGCATATTTTCTCCTAACTGTTGGTCAAGGACAAGTGTATAGTGTCACAACAGAGATGTTTGATAGATCAAACTGGAACATAAGTAAGTATTTCAACAAGGTGTTGGATGCAATCCTCAAACTTCACTCTGATTACGTCAAACGGCCTTCAGGACGCACACACTCGAAGATTTTAACCAATTCAATCTTTTATCCCTACGTTAACGTAACATCACTTCCTATAACTAAATAATTTTAGATTAATATACAAAGTTAGTAAATATTAATTGAAAATGTATAATTAGGATTGTATTGGAGCAATTGGAACTCATATCAAAGCCAACATTCCACTTGAAAATCAACCAAGGTTTTGGAATAGAAAAGGTTATCTCTCACAAAATGTGATGGTTGCATGTTCATTTGATATGCAATTCACTTATGTATTTGTTGGATGGGAGGGGTCAGCAGTTGATTCTCGTGTACTGAAGGACGCATTGACTCGTCGAGATAAAATCTTTTTACCTGAAGGTAAGTAATATATTTTTATGCAGTCATTTTTTATCTATTTATCTTCAATTATTTTATGTGGTATATAATTTATATTATAGGAAAATATTATCTAGTCGATGCTGGTTATGCAAATCTTCCGGGATTTTTGGCTCCATATCGAGGAACCCGATATCATCTGCAAGAATTTGGAGATAATATTCCTAGAAAAGAAAAAGAATTATTCAACCGAAGACATTCATCTTTACGGAATATTATTGAGCGAACTTTGGTGCTTTAAAAGCTTGATTTCAAATGTTAAAAGGCACTCCTCCATTTTCTTTTAAGATCCAGGTGAAAATTGTACATGCTTGTTGCATATTGCACAATTATATACGTGCAGAAGATTATGATGATATATTTGAAGATGAAGATGATGATTTGGGTGGTGAGCTCAGTGGAGGAGGTGATGCGGTCTAATTAGGTGCAATGGATGATACAGACAACGACGATTGCGATGATCTTGAGGATGTGGGTAGCCAAGTAACAAACATTCGGAGGCAGAGTGCATTAGAATTCACAAGAGCCGCACAATTTCGAGATGCCATATCGACTTCCATGTGGAACGATAAATGATGGTTTACTCTTATTACTTTTGAACATACGTCATTTATATGTACTAAACTTGTAACTTGTTGATTTTAATATTAAAGGCACGGACTCGTTATTTGAATAATTTTTTTTAGGTTATTTTCAATGTTGTATATGTATTTATTTATTAATTTTTTCAATTTTATTACTATATTAAACTTCATATTTAAGTCTCTGGTAAATAAAATATAATTAAAGTATGCATTTGATTAATTAATTACTTTTAATTTTGTCAAAATATATTATTAATTAATACCATGCGAATCTATCTTATGTTATTAATATAATACTTTTTATTCATTAATCATAATTTTTTTATTTACTCTATTGTATTAGTGATTTAATATTGGTAATTAAAATATTGGTAACTCAAACACTTGGTTTAATTAAATTATTTTTATAATTATAAAATCAATGATTTTAAATTTCTAAGATGAAGATGAAGTTGTCCACACTAACACCCTATTTCGAAGATTTCGAAGATGAAGTTGTTCACACTAACACCCATTTCGAAGATGAAAATCATGTAGATGCATAAGATGAAGATGGAGATCAAATTTTCATTTTGTTGACTGGGGGGAGGGGGGTTCAAGTTCAAGTGAATGAACTAGTTTAAGTTCAAACACTTGTTGGTGTTAGTGTGGATAAGTTCAAGTGCATTGAAAACAGTTTCCAATGTTAGTGCCCAAAATGAAAAATATGATGTATACAAGAGAATAAGTAATTTTTTTATAATATATTTAAATAGAACATATACCTAAATAGATAATTAACCAAAACAAACATAGTTACTATACTAATAAGTAATTTAATGTAGAATTAAAATATATTAATTAATTAAATGAGATATTATATTAACAAATGATTACAATTTATTGTAAATTAATATAATAATTACGTGTGATAATTAACTGTGCACTAATTAATTATAAAAATTAGATAAATAAAAAGAAAAAAATAATAGATCGCTACAATATTCAAGTTAGGGGTTAATCAAATCAGGAGGGAAGTACGAACAAGGGTCAAGTTTAGGGTTCATCAACTTGATTCCTTTTCTCCTTCACCTTTTCCTCTTTTAGATTCTCCTTCGCCTTCTCTAGAAAAGTAAAACCTTAACCTAACGATAGAAGATCTCATTTGAAGCTGCTTGGTGATGGGGATAAGATAGTTCTCCTATGGTTGGCCATTTTGAAATGGCTTCAACAAACATTGGTAGGTAACAACCCATATAGCGGCTTGGACAACAATTGGAAGAGTTTCCCTAGCAAGCAACGGGTGTGTAAAATTGGAGGCATTTTTGTCAGAGTACTAACCCACATAGACACGGAAACTTGGCACTTAGGTGGCCAAAGACAACGACACTTCGATTGACCATTATTTTGTTCTCCACGGAGCCGTTTGCGTGCTGCTGTTGTTGAGTCTTAGATCTCTTTTATGGATCACAGAGATCCATCCAATGATTTACATATGATGAAATGAACGTGTAAATGCCGGTCGCGACATTGTACAGATCAGAGGCGAAGTCGCTGACTCCAAGTGGTAGTGGAGAATTAAGGCATGGAGTTCGGTGAGAGGTTCCCGTAAACGGTTGTCGAAGCGCGGAACGAAACCAACACGGAACACCACCGAGATGTCCGAACTTTTGAACTGAGAAAAAACTGATAAACAGGAAAGCCAGAACGCGAGATTCATATCTGCGAGGGGGCTCACCGAGTCCTGCAACTTGCTAACTATTCGTTCAATCGACTGTATTTCAATTCAACTGCAAAAACAGTCTCGAAAAAGGAGGTGGAGAGCCGATTTAGAAAAAAACGAGAAGTTGGGCCAATCAGGTCAGCAAGACTGTCTTAAATGTTAAAACCGCACTCTTTTGAAAATTCAATGTTTTTCAGATTTTCCAGTTGTCCTTTCGAGAGATGGGGGGCGTGTATTTAAGTTTACTCTGACACTCGCAGAAAGAGAGAAGCTGGAGGTCACTTTCTTCTCCTCTGACGACGAAGAAGCGGTCTCTTTGCTCCTGAGAGGAGACCTCACCATGGACAGTGACGAAATTATCTCTTCCAAGGACAGAATCCATCTGGAGGAAAAGCTAGCGACCGAGGCCGCCGACGAGACAGCGCATCTGATCAGCCGTGGTAATTCTGTGCCTCTGATTCGTCATGTAAATGGCAATCCGGTGTCCGGACTATTAGACTACTGGCATTCTCTAAACTCCTCACATTACTCCTATAAAAAAATTGGATGGAATTTACATTGCCAAAGTTGACCTCATCATCCGTATCTTGGTTTATATATCTTTTGTGAATCAAGAATAAGATGTTCGTTTTATTCCCAGACATCTTTTTTATTTTATTTTTTAAATTTGCGTCTGTCGTTTTACTTGCATATTTTTGTTTAAGCTATGTTGCTAGGGCAATTTCAGTATTTTTTCTAATATAATTTTTTTTTTATCATTTTCTCGAATGAACTTGTTTTAAAATTTGAATGCCACAAACATCAAAAATGAAATTTTACTCTTGTGCTGAGAAAAGATGGATATATGTTGCAAAACCTCCTGTTTCCACATACAGAAGCTTCAACTTTAAACAGAGTGCACACCCTACACAAAAAAAGGACTTTGTTTACTGCAACTGTTAGTCAGCATGATTGTCCTTATTCTTATCTAATACCAAAACCAGTTCCGGGTTTATAAAATTTATGCATTTTAACTTTCGAACTTTTATTCTAAAAGCAGTTGAAATTGCAATTGTACTGACGTCCTTTAAAGACCTTTTCTGTCTGGAGGCACTTTGTGCTCAACATATTACCAAATAAGTGTACATTTGGGTAATTTATTGGGCTTCCAGAAAAGGAAAGAGCCATTGGGAAAGTAGAAATGCAGATTCAAAGACTGTTCGACAGTATATTCTAGGAGTTATTCTTGTGAAAACTATAAATGATGAGACTAGAGCATATTTTACAGGGATTTTGGAAAGCAGAGATTATGTGCTTTTGGTAATGTTTCATATAGGATGAGCTAACTATCACTAAAAAAGAAAGCCATGCAGTTCCAAGAAACAAAAACCATACTGTCCTGTGTGAAACTTTTTATATTTGTACAAGTGGCTGACTTAAATTTGAGGAAAAAGGATTATGGATGTCAGTTCTTTGAAAACCGACGTATATATTTATAGCTTTTTTATTTTTCTATGATATCCTTTTAATTTATTTATTTTTATTTAATAAAATCTTCTTTCTTGTGTTTGAATTGCTATAGATCCTTGGTATCAAGTGGGTTTTGTCCTCACAACTGGAGTTAACAGTGCCTATGTCTTGGGATATTCTGGCGCCATAATGGTTCCTCTAGGTTGGATAGCTGGTGGAGTGGGATTAGTTTTGGCAGCGGCCATATCCCTCTATGCGAGTATACTTCTCTCCCGTCTTCATGAAGTTGGAGGAAAGAGGCACATAAGATACAGAGATCTAGCAGGCCATATATACGGTCTATTACTTACTGAAACTTCTTTAGATTTTATTTTCAATCTGTCTGCTGTCATTGTTAGGAATCTGTAGTTATTAAAAGCTCCGTGAATATATTGTGTTTTATGGTTTATTTAAGAACTATCTTATTTCTTATATCGTCCTCTAAACTGTCTACTGAATGAATTCACGTGCTCTTGGTCTAATGTCTGAATTTCGATGAAACATATTCCCCTCTTCAAGTTCGTTTCTTACATGACAAGCCACAAGGGTCCTAGAGAGCACCTTGTTTTTTTTAAACAATCCAGCAATGTTCTGTAAATATGTCACAGCAGTAAATTATCCTAGTTTGACCATTTGAAGGATCGCCAATTTAGAAGGCTCAGATGTAAAATTCGGATGCATTGGTTATTTCTGTTAAATATGATCTGTGGTTGCTCTTGTTCAATCAACTATTGCAGGACACTCTGACATTTAAATTTCTTCACTTGGCTGATGTATTCTGATTGTGATGTCTGTCTGATGGGCCATTTTTCTAATGGTAGTTCTGGTTTTTTAAGAAGGTACCATATATGGTGTGCCACATGCTTTCCTATCTCTTTTGGATTCTCTGTGTTATACTTGCCGTAGCGATAACTTCTTTGTTTTACATGTCAAGGGTTGTTTGAGTTTCCTTTTACCTCCTGACAGATGTTTACTGCAGGCAAGAAAATGTATTATCTGACATGGGCGTTGCAATACATAAATCTATTCATAATCTGTACTGGATATATCATTTTGGCTGGGCAGGCTATGAAGGTTAGTTGAATTTAAACTGTTTACTCATATAGGACTCCAGATTAAAGAATATTTTTTTCTTATGAGCTCTTGCATCAGAAGATCATTTCTAGAAGTTCAAAATTCTGATCTCTTGCATCAGAAGTCACTTGAGAATAAGAGTTAAGCGCAGGTAGGCTGGTTTTTAAGCTGGCACTTGTTCACCTACTTAATGTTCATTCTAATTAATATGGTACTTATCCCCTGTTCACATGAAGCGAAGGACGGCTTTGCCCTTGCCTTGGCATGAGACGAGCCAGCTGGGTCAGCTTCCCTTCATGCAGAGGGAGGAGAGGGGCATATACTAGCTTATGTTGGTCAATTTTCAGCTTAACAGTTAGCATAGTTTGAGCATCATTGGATTTTTGTTTGTACTTCTCACCAGTAGTCTTGGCAACACTCTAAACAATGTTGATATGTATGTATATATATGTGTTATACATAGAGGGCTGATCCAATACGAAAAACCGTTTGGTGCGAAACATGCGAAACGGCTATTTCAGCCTTTAATCATGATCGGACGGGTGAGATATTGTTTCGCATGTTTCGCACCTAATAGCTTTTTGTATTGGATCAACCCTCATTATACACACACACACACACACACACACACACACACACACACATATATATATATATATTTGAGTGGTGATGATTTTATTGAGGGGAAAGAAAGAGCAACAGGGGGAGGGGAGGCTCTCCAGAGAATACAACAGAAAATTAAAGAATACTCTAAACAATGTTGATATTAAAGAAAGAACAGAAAAAATTCAATCCATCTTACACCAGTTATTATAATGCCTAAGCATTGTTTACTCTATAGCATAACGGGAATCTTCCTTTGTAACCACTGGGAAAAAAAAAAGAAGAAAAAATTCAGCACATTGGATGTCAGTAATTGTAATGCCTGAGCATTATTTATTCTTCAGCATAATGTGAATCTTCCTCAGTAACCACTGCAATGAGCAGCTAGTTTAGCAAGTAAAGGGTTAATTACACTCACCCCCTTGATTGTATTGTTATGTATTCTACAATCATCTCTCCCCCTTTTTTTAAAAATGATTGCCTTTAAATTCTAAAAATTAATTACGGGTCCACCTCTTCACCATAAGTGGAGTCTCTTGTTTTGCCTCTTCTCATCAGAGAAGGGAGGAGGGGATTGGGGGTTTGTGCTCTCTTCTGCTGCTCCTCTTCGTGAGGTAGTGGGAGATTCCGTTCCACCCTCCTTCTCTTTGAATAGAAGAAGAGGAAATGGTGTGGCCTCCACCTGTGCCGAGAGGTTGGCCCTCTTTTTAAAAAGAATACAAAATTTTGAGTTTTTGTCATTTCCAAAATCCTCCATTGTCATGTGGAATCCTGTTGGATCCTGTCAAATCTTATTTAATATGTTAAAATTAATTTACTTCTATGTCCTGTAGACTCTTGTATGATCTTCTTTATTATCTCATCAACTTGCTGTTTGTAATCCTTTTTTCTCTAATTTCACTGCATATCTAAGCCAACTTGCCACCTTCATCTTTAGTAGGAAGTGCTACTTGACTTCCTCAAAGCTGTTTGAATGGTTAGCCTAACAATTGCCTTTGAAGAATTTTACCTTCAACATTTTGAGGATGCACACATTGCATATCGTAGGAGCTAACTCCATCTTTGCCAGCCAACATCCTAGGCTTGTCATCCTCTTCAATTTCTCAGTCCTTTTGAAAAACTGAGCCTAGGCAATAGTAATAGTCTCTTTGGGGGGATGGTTTGACCTCAAACCGCGTTAGAGACATTTTCTCTTGAAATTTTCCACTAAACCACGGTGTACCTTACTATGGTAAATTGGTTTACATTCTTCTACAACAGTACTTGGTGTAATAATTAACCTTTAATAAAATGTACTAGATATGCTGCATCTTCCTTGAAAAAATCCATGTTATAAAGCAGTGGACTGTCCTACACATGCCTGTGTGTTAGATCGCTCTTCTTAAAAAATAAAGATTCGTAAATTGGTTTATTTTGAAGCTCTTGGATTTTCAAGCCTGCTTTTGTAGTTTCATTTTATACCATTTCTTGATTTATCAACCAATACCATTTCTGTAGAATGACTTATGCCTAAGGGGCCACAAGTGTCAAGCACTTTGTTTTACACTGTAGGACTCTTGCGTCCTGGATGATTTAATGACTCTCTTAGGACATTGTTTCTCCTAGTACCAACTGAACTAAAGCTACTTTCTTGTCCCAGTAAATGGGTTCCTAATTGGATAAGTAGGCTGCAGTAGGTTGACAGTGGTGTAAAATGTTTGCTAATCATTAGAACTTAGTCAAGCTGAAAGTTCAGCTTATATATTCTATGCAATCTTTTTTTTTTTTTTTTTTTTTTTTTGTGAAAAAGTATATATTCTATGCAATCGATACAAAAGATATTCCTACTGTGACCTCTTGAGCAAATGAATCGTCATTTCTTGCATTATTTTAAAGATTTTTTATGAGATTTATATTATTTTCATTTGAGCTTTTGCTTTAGATACCAGATGCATCATTATATCATTTCTAGAATTTGTGAGCAATAGTACTGGAGTTCTTTTGTTTTACTTTTCTAAAAATTAAGGTTTTTGGTGGCGGAAGGAGAGAGAAGTGAGAAAAAGAGAGTAGGAGAAGAGAGAGATTGAGAAAAGAACCAAAAGAAGGCTCCCCCCAGCTCTATTTAATGATAGGGTTTGATCAAAATTACAATAATACCCCTATACGTACAATAATACTTATTCTCCTTATATCTCCCTAACTATGTATCCTATGTACACGAAAAGTTAACCAGTAACATAATCCAATGCATAGAAAAAGATTACATATAGAAACAAAACTACGAAAGTAGTGAAATGACCAAAATACCCCTGGGCATATTTTCTAACAACTTGAATATTGATCTGCATGAGGTTGTGCTGTACAACTTCATTTCAGGTTTGACTTATTGTAATTTATATTTGGTTCTCACAAAGCATATTCGCTTTCAATTTTGGGCCTATTGGTCCACTCTTCATTGGGCTTTAACAATGCTATAGGTAGCCAAAAAAAGCTCTTTGCATGCCCTGGTATCACATCTTAGTTTGTACTAATACTTGTGGGTTTGTTCCTCTTTATTCTTGGCAAGTATCTTGCATTACTGGAAAAACTCTTTCAAGTTAAAGTTGCAAATTTAGTGCAATGGTTCTGTAAGTTGTTTCTCAGTTCTTGTAAATGCAAATTTAGTTCTATTGCTTCCCCAATTCTTCCTACATCTGCAACATAGTTGGTCTTACTATTTACCCAGACTATTTGTAGACCTTGCTGCAATGTGATGGATGTAGACTCAATCACCAATACTTTTAGTTTTCAGAGAATAAAGTGGTTCTACATTGTCCACCTTGCTCATCTTGTCTATTTATCAGTTACTAAAAGCATTCATGCTCTCAACATGGAGAATAAGCTGACACAATTTTGAGTAAATAGGCCTTGTCAATTTCAGTTTTGGTCAGTTTCTCCAATTTTCTTGAACTTCTTTGTCTAATCTACTCTTTTGGCAGGCAATCTATCATTTGTCTAATCTACTCTTTTGGCTTTTACAGGCAATCTATATCTTGTATAGGGATGATGGTGTCTTGAAGTTACCATACTGCATAGCAGTTGCTGGCCTTGTCTGTGCCATCTTTGCATTTTCAATACCCCATTTATCAGCTCTAAGGGTTTGGCTTGGAGTCTCAACCTTCTTGAGCCTAATATACATAGCTGCAGCCCTAGTGCTGTCAATCAGAGATGGTACCTACTTCTAGTCCCTCTTTTTTTTTTTTTTTTTTTTTTTTGTTGAGAAATGTGATGAGCTTTTGTTAGATGCAAAAGTGGAGTACAAGGTAAAGGACATTGCTAAAGTACAACATAACATACAAGGGAACCCACAAGGGGGTTGGAAGATACAATTGCTAGAATCTCTCCAAAAACTTCTGCTTTAGCTAGTTTATCTGGGAAGGAATGTGCTGGTCTTGGAATATGCCTCCGTGCAACCGTCCTTGAACTTGAAAAGTCAGCAATCTCATCATATACATATCTCAGTTTCCATGGAGGGGCCTTTTCCTTGCTCATTCAACCACTTATGGCTGAGTCCCTTCTTTTGCCTGTTATAAGAGCTTTCAACTCTGTGTCGTTGGAGTTGCAGATTCCTGCTGGACCGAAATATGCGAGAAAGGTTGATCCACTGCTATTCTGAAATGAGCCTAGGGATGGCAATGGGGAGCATGGGAGGGCTTAAATGGTAACCTCCCTGACCCACTTGATAATGGATGTGTTTCTCTTAAACCCGCATGTGGATGGGATGAGGATGGGTTTAACCTTAAAAATCCAGCCCAACCTGAGATATAAGTATATATTTTATTTCACAAACACACCCTTTATCTTACTTTAAATGATAGTATATGTAAAAGAGTGAATTTTAGGATTTTGGAGAGAGACAGAGACAGAGAGAAAAGATGGGAGAATTCAGAGCGCTGGAAAGTCTTTGGTTGGTGGGTGCTCGACCCCAGGCTTTTTATGAAGTTCTGAAACAAAAATTGCAGAAATGCCCCTTCTCACTTAAAAACACTTAAAACCCTTATATCTCCTTACATGTTCAAATTACATGAAAATTGAACTAGAGATAAAATTAAACACATAGAACAAGATCGTACAGATGCTGGACTTTATAGTAAATGCAAAGAGATAATATTGCTCTTCAATAGATTTTCTAACAGTATAATAGGAAAAAAAAAATTTTTGTTTTCTTTTTTGTGGGGCAGGTAGGCGTGGCAGAGACGAGATTAGAAATCTAACCCTTTCATGGGTTTTCATGGTGCCAGTTTGGTGGGGCTGGTTGTCACCATCCATAAATGAGCCCAAGTTCTAGCTGAATTCGAGCTGTCAATCTAGAACCATCGAACTGGAGTTTTATCCAGCCAGTTGGGGGAATCTTCCAAGAGATCATAGTCGGGGGTGTTCGACTTTTAGAATTGATAATTTGCTGCTAGAATCTTCTGATGATTACTAGGAAAAAAACACATTTCATGAAGTGAGCTGGTCTACAAGAATGTTCTACGCATAATGTTGAATTTTTGGAAAAGAAAAATAATTCATTGATTTTATTAACTAAGTACAATGAGCCTCAATTTATAATAGAGGAAACAAGTAGAATCGTATTTCAATTAAACTACCCTTGTCCCGGTTACACCCAAAGTCAAACACTAAAAGATAAATCCAAGAAAAATTAAACAATCAAACATAAATAAAAGATGAACATAACTAAAACAACTTTAGTTGAGATTCTTCTATGGGATCTCCTTCCCATGAGACTTCTCTTAGACTCCACCATATTAATTTTGGCTCTGTGAGACTTCTTACTATGAGAATCATATAAGACTATCCCATATCTTGTTTTTCAACATGCTCCTTCAAGTTGGAGTTTATAAATTTAACTTTCAATGAAAAAGATTCTTAGTCTTCAATCTGCAATGGCTAATTTTTTATCTTATGTTCTCCCCCTTTCTTTAATAATTTGGTAACAATAAAATTACCACAACATGTGGAATAAAATATCTTTCTTGTACTTTTTTTCTACTTTTCCCCTTCTATCTGGGAGGTATTAGCGAGATCCTAGGTTGAAACAAAAAAATAATTGTAATAATTATCTCCTCCATTAAGGTGTTTCGAGGATAAGTACTTAGTCGGACATAGACTCTCAAAAAATAATAAATATGAATGATAAGAAAAAAAGTGTTGAAACCAACCTTATAAGATTTTGAATAAAATATTAATAATAATCACTAAAAGGGGTAATGCCTGTCACTCAAATAACGACAATAAAAACCCAAAGGATACCAATAAAAAAATCTCAATGGACTTAAGAAACACCTCTTTTTTTTATTTTTTATAAAGATGTATTTATACTAACAAGAGAAAATTTACAAAGGGAGAGGGAGCAAATCCCTTACAACAAGAGATTGCAGGGGAAACTCCCTCCTTGGCAAGCACATCTGCTGCCGAATTTGCAGATCTCAGAATTTGAGACCAAATACAAGACAAAGATGATACAATATCCAAAATCTCCTAAAATATGTCCCAATGCCTCCATGGGGGAGGGGAATTACGCTGGCACCCACCAATCACATACCTTGGAGTCCCCTTCAATATGAATAGGCCCACTGCAGTTGTCTTTAAACACCCGAAGCCTATTAAGAAGGCCATGTAACTCTGTTGACGTAGAGTCAGAGATACCTAAAGGACCAGCAAAGGAGAAACATTGATTTCCAGATGAATCCGAAATCACGCCCCTAAAACCAGCGATCCCTGGATTGCCAAGAGAAGAGCCATCAAAATTCAATTTTAGGTAACCAGTATCTGGGGGAGTCCATTCCTTCATAAGTTGAACCTTGGTTCCAATGTGCATCCTTGCCAACTTCTTGAGGTTGACTTCTTGTCTAGTTTGGACACAACGTAATCCACATTAGAGAAAACTTCAATCATCATATGGCCATTGGGCCTAAAGAAAAACCCTTTCTTGGTCCTCCTTTAAGATACCTCAAAATTCTTTGTACAACATCTAGGTGTATTTTGCGAGAATGCTCCATAAACTGACTCACTACACTCATTGCAAAAGAGATATCAAGTCTAGTAACTGTTACATAAATTAACTTGCCTACTAACCTCTGATACTGTGTTCTATCATTTAATTTTGCACTTTGATTATCGTGAAGATCATGTCCCGCTTCCATGGAGTATCAACTGGTTTTACTTCCAGGAAACCATCTCCTGGAGCATATCAGTTATATATTTTCGTTTTGTCCTCACAACCCCTTTGCTTTTTGCCACTTCAATGCCTAGAAAGTATTTCAATAACCCCAAGTCCTTGGTTTGAAAACGTGTCGACAAATGAGACTTAGTATCCTCTATACCAAAAATATCGCTTCCAAATAGAATTATGTCATCTACTTAAACTAGTAGCATCACAATTCTAGAGGACTTCTTCATTACAAATGAGGAGTGATCACAATGACTCCTCGAGAATCCCATAGATATCACAACACTGAATTTTTCAAACCAAGCTCGCGAACTTTGCTTTAGCCCATAAATTGCCTTCTTGAGTTTACAAACTTTATTTGTCTCCTCCTGAGCAATATACCCCGAAGGTTGTTCCATATATACCTCTTCTTCTAGATCATCATACAAGAAGACATTTTGGATGTCCAATTGACATAGGGGCCATCCTTGATTCACTGCAACTGAGATCAAAATACGAACAGAGGATAACCGAGCAGCAGATGAAAAGTTCTCAAACACATCTATACCATAAGTTTTAGTTTACCCTTTTGCTACCAACCGAGCTTTATACTGCTCAACAGAACCATCAACATTATATTTTATTGTATAAACCCATCTGCAACCAACAAATGTTGCCCCTGAAGGTAAATCACACAGTTTCCAAGTGCCCCGGTCTACTAATGCCTCCATTTCAACCTCCATAACTTGCTTCCAATGGGGAGATAAATGAGCTTCCTGTACTAATGAAGGAATAGTGGAGGTAGAGATGGACAAATCAAACTTTTTATAGTTGTCAAATAAGGAATTATAAGATACAAAGTGAGACAAAGGATACCGCATACCTTTTTTGACACCTTTCCTGAGTGCAGTAGGATCCTTAGATGATTTAGAGTCATGAACCAATATGAGAGAGGAACTTGAAGCCTGAGATGAAACTTCTTTTCTAGTGCTTATACACTTGCAAAGGTTTCTCAACAATGACAACTTATGAACGTCCAATAGGTTCATCAACTGGCATAGGATAACAAGTTTAGGATCAAAAGGTATGACAGGAGTTGAGGGAAACGATGTAGATGAAAAGAAGGGAACATCCTCGAAGAGTGTAACATTTGCAGACACAAATATTTTTCTGGTGAATGGGCAAAAACATATGTATCCCTTTTGTGTGCGAGAGTATCCCAAAAATATACATTTAATTGCTCTAAGTGACAATTTATCCCCGGAAGGTCCCAATACATATGCAAAATATACACAACCAGACACCCAAGGAGAGAGAGGAAATAAGGGAACTGATGGTAAGAGGTCCTGAATAGGAATTTTACCTTCCAAAATAGCGGAAAACATTTTATTGATAAAAAAATAAGCAGTAAGTACAACATCACCCCTGTATGACTTGGGTACATTCAAGTGTATCATCATTGTCCTAACAACCTCCAATAAATGACGATTCTTACGTTCAGTTACATTTTGCTGATGAGTGAAAACACATGAGGTTTGATGAATAATTCATTGATTTTGATAAAAAATATGAAATTTGTGATTCATGAATTCAAGGTCTTTGTCAGTACATAAAATACGGAGTGAGGCAGCAAACTGGTTCCTTATTTCATTGAAGAAAAGTTTTAATACATCAAAGGCCTCGGATTTTTCCTTAAGAAGGTAAATCCAAGTGCATCTACTAAAATCATCAATAAAAGAAATAAAGTTCCTATGACCAAACTTACTAGTCACTGGATAAGGACCTCAGATGTCTGAGTGTACAATCTTAAACAGATGACTGGATTTGTGAGGTGAGACTAGAAAAGAACTTTTGTGATGCTTGCTCAATTGACATGACTCGCGCTTAAAAGAAAGACTCGAACGAAACTCTGTAAAGACTTGAATTAGTTTCGCTGCAGATAGATGACCTAGCCGAAGTGCTACTATAGAGGAGAATCTACCGAGTGTAACACTTGAATATTATCTGGTTGGTGGCTCTCCAAATAATATAGTCAATCTCTCTCATGAGCGGAACCAATCATCATCCTCGTTGTGAGATCCTGAAAAATGCAGTGAGTAGGATAAATGTGAGAGAACAATTTATAGACTTGGCTAATTGACTAACAAATAACAAATTTAAAGGAAACTTAGGGGCAAGAAGCACTGATTGAGGAGATAAGGAGGCTGGAGTGACATTTTCTACTCCTTGAACAAGAGAGGTAGATTCATCAGTTAGATTTACATGTTTTATAGACTCCTTCAAATCAAAAAACAATGATGATATACCTGATATATGCCTGGAGGCCCCTAAATCAAGAACCCAGGATGGTGATGAGTGAACATGATAAGCTGGCATAATTGAGCTAACACTGGTAGGAGTAGGAACAGGGATGGAAGCATGAGTCACGGATGCAAAGGGTGAGGTAATAGAGATTTGAGCCATCCACTATGCAATTTGCTGTTACTGTTGTATCAACTGTTGCATCTCAGTTGGAGCTCCTGGTGTAACAGAGGTAGAAGAGTCTGAATGTCCACTTCCACTATCATGAATGGTGGAGTTAGCCCATGTAGGTTTTCCAAACTTAATCCAACACCTGTCAGAATAGTGATTATTTTGTCCACAGTGAACACATTTTCTTTTTGACTTACCATCATCGTGTCCTTTACCTCAACCTGAGCCCTCTCTACCTCGGCTTCTACTAGTACTTGAGCGATCTCTAGAGGAGTCTGTGGGGACTGATGTAGTGTTTGAAGCATTAAGAGTAACACCTTCATTATCTTATCATCTTTACCTGTTTTGGGTACCACAGTCTTCTCAATCCTCATAATGAGATTAAAGGTGGTAGAGAGAGTAGAGAGAGTAGGTATCTCATCTGAGGCTAATACTTGAGCTTTTATTCCATCAAATTCAGAGCCTAACACATCAAGAAATTTTGCAACCAGCTACTGACTTTGTTGTTCCTTCAATTCCTTTTCATTCGTAGTAAACGGATGATAAACATTAATCTCCTACCATATACCACAGAATGCACTGTAGTACAATGTGACAGTTCTATTGCTTCTTTGCAATCCAAAGAAATCAGTATATAGCTCAAAGACTCAAGAGAGATTACTCTCCAGAGCATATAAAGACTCTAGGGACAACCACATTGCCTTTGTTGTTTCACAATTCATCACTTGATTTCTCAATGTTGAATCAATACTATTGACAATCCATTGTTAGGACTTAGACGCCCTAATTCAAAACTAACGAGAGAAAAAATAATTAACCCAGAAGAAGAAAAAATAAGCAAGCACGAAAGTACAACAAGATTTATACAGGTTCGCCTCTAGGTGAGACTACGTCTTTTCTTCCGCTGCTGCAGTAATCCACTGTGAAGATGAAATAGTTTACAAGAGAAATTGCACACACTCACAAGTGTTTTTCTCTAACCTCTCTCGGCCGCAACTGATGATTTTACTCCGGGTCATAAAACCCTAACAACGGCGCCCCCAAATATAAAGAGAAAACTAGGGCAACCGCAATACAAGAGTAAAATTCCCAAACTACCCTTAATGATCCGTATACCGACTCAGCGTACGGCGTTAATTAGGTTCCACAACTTAACATCCAAGTCATAACCTGGCTGTCCTATGCCTCCCAATCATCATTTGGAGGAACCGGAGGATCATCTTTAATGAATTTTGTCTTCTTTCTGCTCTTCAGATACATTCTGACAGATTTAGCCCAATTTAGATAATTAGACTGTGGCAGTTTCTCAGATATAATCATAATTATATCCTTTCCATCATGTCCTGAATTCTCTCTAGATGGAGTGTAAACTTCTCCTGCATCGGCCATATTATTGAGAACCTATTAACACTTCCAGAAAATTTCTAATTTATCACTAGAGTGGGCCCCGCCTCGCAGAATTAGGTTTTGGGCAAAAGACTAGGATGTGTGCGCTTTAATAGATCAAGAACCAGTAGCATGCATCGAATTCAATGAGAATAATATAAATTACTCAATTAGGGCTGACGTCAACCAAATCTGGAATGATGCAAGCACAGTTACTGGGATGGGTGATGCACATCCCAAAAACTTCCAATATAAACCCAGTTAGGACAATTAAATCATAGAGAATCCCTCAATGATAAATAGAAACCAATAACCCTAAGGTTATGGTAGAGAAAAAGAGAAAAACTTGAACTTTCACGAACCAGTAACCGAAGAACTTGTAAAACCCTTATTCTAGGAAGTTATCCTCTTCTAATATGATGGAAAACTGTAGTAAGATGCTCCTAGAAGTCATCTACCGCTCTGATACCATTTAAAAATTAAGGTTTTTGGTGGTGGAAGGAGAGAAGTGAAAAAAAGAGAGAAGGAGAAGAGAGAGATTGAGAAAATAACCAAAAGAAGGCTCATAACTCTATTTAATGATAGGCTTTGATCAAAATTACAATAATGCCCCTATACATACAATAATGCTTATTTTCCTTATAACTCCCTAATTATGTATCCTATGTACGTGAAAATTTAACCACTAACATAATTCAATGCATAGAACAAGATTACCTATAAAAATAAATTTAAGTGGTAAAATGACTAAAATACCCCTTGACATATTTTCTAACTATCTTCTACCCTGAACAATGGTAGATTTCACTGCTTCTCCCTTGTTTAATCATTCAAAAATAAAATTTGAACTAATTTTATCTTCCAAAATTGCTTTTATCTTTTATGTGAGCTGGACTATCCAAAGGTTTTCTAAAACTAATTTTTTTTCAGAGTTAATTTGTGATGTTCAAGTGAAACATAGGCATATAACTAACATGTTCTGCCATATTTTATGTTCTCATAGGAATAAATTCACCTCCTCGAGATTATGACATTCATGGAACAAAGGCCTCCAAAATCTTCAGCTCTATTGGTAGTGCGGCTAGTCTTGTTTTCGCTTATAATACAGGGATGATTCCAGAAATACAGGTAAGTTGAGGTCTGTCGTCACTGACTAGAATTTTTTGAAGAAAAAATGTTTACTATATAGCTAACACCTCCCCCCGGATTCAAAAACACCTTAATCAAAAAGTAATTATTTTTAACCCTATTTAATTAAGAATAGATGAGTCCACCTCTTCTCCTTTTTTACTTTGACTTTGACACTAGGAAAGTGGTAGTGAAGGAGGATGTTCCTTCCCAAAGAGGGAGAGGGAGGGTGGGGGGGAAGGAGAGAAGGGGGCATACAGAGGAGGAAGAAGCAGATTTTTGTGTGAGAGGAGGCCACCTCTTGCCTTCCTTGCACTTAGGGGAGCATACTTCTCTCCTCTGCGTACTGTGTAAACAAAAGGGAGTCAAGAGGTCAGGATGCAGGCACTGCTGTGAAGCAACGTGCCCCACCTCCTTTGGGTGAAACCAGAAGTTGTGAGCCCTCAATGTGTTGAATCTTCCTAAAATAAATTAAAATTTATGATAATATAATGGTTATTACGGTCCTTAGAAGCTAAAAAGAAAGGAGAATGGGTGAATATAATCATCAATATGGCCGAAAGTTTTTCAGAATTAAAAAAGGATAAAAAAAGAACTGTAATGAAAAATAATAATATGATAGGATCAACCCATTGTGCTACGTATTGGACTGAGAGTTTAATTGGGTTCTGTTGGAACTGAGGTTCCATATACTGAAGTAGGACAGCAAGGACTACAGGTTGTAGGGTTCTAATATGTGCTGAATTAGGTCACAAAGGGGTTGACTAAAAAAATCAGGAAATATGAATATTAATTGCATGCTAACACAATAACAAACATAGCTTAAACAATGATAATATGGTAAAGTCACTATAGACATGCATAACAATCACTAACTAAAAGAAATAAAAAACAAAAAAGAATTTTGGTGAAAGAACTTGAGGTGAATGTGAAACTGTAGAGAGATGTTGTACTTGAAGGATATATTGTGAAATTGAAGAAAATGTACTGTAAATTGAAGGAAAAAGGGTCAAAAGAGGAAAAATAACAACTTTAGTATCATGCTTACAGGAAAAACGAAAAAAAGTGACTCCTTTTCTTGCTGAAATATAACTGGAATGGAAGTACAATGAAGAAAGAAATTTTTTGGAAGGTAAAAATTAAGAGAAAAACAAAGAAAAGAGAAAAGTAGGCATCACACCTGATTTTTAGAATTCACTTCCAAGAGAGAGAGAGAGAGATGTCTCACACCCAAACAACATAATTCTGGAATTTCCTTCAAGCTGTACAGGTCTCTGGTGGCTTTAAATAATGACAAACCTAAAATTTAATGGCCCAGATTTAAAACATCTTATTGACTGAAATTAAAGGCCAAGATTAAAACTTAAAAGAATCCTAATGGACCTTATAGCAACACTAAAAAGTTCCATCAAACTGAAAAATAGAAGTTATAATAAAACCAAACTATTCACAGAAACCAAGCAAAACATAACCCACTGAAAATAAAACCGAAATTACAACTAGAACTCATCCAATTTCCAAAACCTACTATTTATAGCCAGTAACCTAGTATTTCACGAGAGGATCAAACACATAGAGGGTGGTTGCCATTTCCAATACGTCCTTTGTGAAGTCTTCAGAACAAATTGGTAAAGTGTTTACAAAACCCTTTGAAAAAATGAACATCTGGTGTTATGTGAGAAGCTGGGTCTTTTTAACATTTAATCTCCAGCTTGAGGGGGAGTGTTGAAATACTGGTACTAGGGTATTTTGGTCTTTTCACAGACTCATTTAGATCTCATATAGTTACAGCAGGTTAGACATCATGTCTGGACTTTATGTCTATTTTTATTAAGCTCTGACTTGTATTTAGGGAATTATAAGTATATTTGTATTGGAGGGCATTATGTGCATTTCATGTAACTTTCACTTAAGTGAATGAGATAAGGAGAAGGATTGAGTTCTGAGCCCTCAATGGAACGCAGACTAAACAGCTGCTTCTCTGTCTCTCTTTTGTTTTCTCATTTCCTCTTTCTCCCCTTCTCGAATCTCATCCATATTGCAAATTAACAAAACACTTAAGTGTTTGACCTTCCATAATGAATGACATTTAGATAAAAAAAGCCATGGTATGCCTAAAAGGATATGTGCAACGTCCATGGGAGCAACATCAACCATATGCAATCAGTATAGGGAGCAGATTGCGAAGGAACCAAACACCTATGCTTGATTGGAATGGTTGTTTGGTCAACCCAAGCCACTTTGTAAAGACGTGGGTGTGGTTCAGGTTTTAAACCTAGCCTTTCAGTGGCATTTTTTGAAAGAATATTCATGTTAAGTGTGGAAAAATCGTTGTCCTCCTCCAATCATCTTCACACTCTTAGGTTGAGTAGCTATGCACCTCACAACATTCATGCGAGTCATCTCATCTCTTGGCTTAACACTGTCCTCATTACTTGCTTCTTCGGCCTCATGAACAATGCATTCTCCATCATATTCCTCTTCATCTCCATCTTCAACCCTAGTATAGAGATTCCTTGTAGAACACTATTAGGTACAGTGGCCTGCACCCCACACTTATAATAGACTTGTTTGGTGTTGCCCTTGGAACCCTCAGAAACAAATCCTTTTCCTTTGTTGTCTTGAACTTGAGGTTTGGACTGGTTGCTACCCTATGTCACTGTTGAGTTGTTAATTGTAGACCCTATTACTAGTGAACTCCTCAACTTGGGAAGTAAACCTTTTGGTGGTAGTTTCTTAGCATACTGTTCCAACTTGAGGGTTATTTGGAAATTGGATGAATTTTGGAATGCCTCATCAATAGAGTCCTAGTGTGTGGAATCATTGCATGTCTAATTCCAGGTCGTAACCTTGTTTGAAATCGAGAAAGTGTCAATCTAGGATCTTCTTGAGTTTCACAATGAAACATCAATTCATCAAATTTCCTCATATATTAAAAAACTTTGTTATTTTGTTACAATGTTTGCAATTGGGCCATAGATTAGACGTGAAGGTATTTTTCTTTGAGTTTTTCTTTCATGTCATCCCATAAAATTATAGGATCTTGACCTAAATGTTGGATTTGCCTTTCCAGATTAGTCCAGTGAAGTTTGGCTTGGCCAGTTAGCTTCATCTTGGCAAAACTCACATGTTGGTTATCCGTCATGCTATTCTAATCAAAATAACTATCCAAATCAGATAGTCAATCAAGAAAAACCTTTGGATCAAATTTCCCATAATAACTATGGGTCTCAAGTTTATCCTTTTTAGTAATATCACTCACCCAGTCATTCTCATTAGGACCATGTCATGGTCCTGGGTCTTCTCACTCCTCTCCTAAAATGCCTGATGTGGAGAACGTGGGCCTAGAAATGTTTCCTTGAGCTGATTCCCTTCTAACCTTTGTAATAGCTACACCGGTAATGGGAATTTGGCTGACTGTTTCCCCTCTTATTTTGCCCTTGTCCACTAAAATGATTAGCTACCTCTAGACTCATAAAATGTTCTTGGTCACCTTGGAAAACCTATCAACATATGTAGTTCACCCAACTTAGCATTGATGCTCACTAATAACTCCACCATTTGTTCTAGGGACATGGTTTTGTGGTGATCTAACCTACGAGTGGGCATACACAGGGTAATAAGAGAAAGGTATGAGAAGGTTTAAAATAGTGCACCAAAAAAGGCTCTAATGTCAAAATAGATGTAGAACAACAAGGACGTAAGGTTCTAGGGTTCTAATAGGTGTTGAATTTAGTCACAAAGGGCTGACTAAACAAACCAGGAAATAGGGTACATTAATTGCATGTTGCCACCATAAGAAAAATAACTTAAACAATGGATATATATGCATAACAATGGAAATAATTTTAAAGTTACCACAAATATGCATAACAAGAAAGTGCTGCTAAAGGAGAAAATACCTGACTGATGAAAGTTCTTAACACATCTGGAAGGTTAAAAGACAATAAAGTTTGAAAGGGCTCAAAATAGGTCAGAAAAGGAAAAAGATGTAGTTTTCCAGGTTTGTCGTACTTTGGTTTAGGTAATCTAAACAAGAAAATGTCATTTTGATGAAAGAATTAAAGGTGAATGTGAAAACTAATATTCCTGTAGTTGATGCTATAGTTGATGTAAATATTCCAGAAAGTGAAGAAAGTAGTGAAATTTGAAGAAAAGCAGATCAAAGGAGGAAAAACAGTAACTTTAGGGTTTGCTACAATATTTTGCTACTATAAAAACGAAAAAAAAAGTGGCTTCTGTCTGCCTGAAATAGAACTGGAATGAATGTACAGCGCAAGTAGTAGTTTTTTGGAAGGCAAAAAGTAAGAGAAAAACAAAGAAGTGAGGAGGAAGGAAGCATTACACTACTTCTAGAATTCACTTGAGAGAGAGTTTCACACCCAAGCAACATAATTTTGAAATTTCCTTCAATGTGCCAATTACAGGGCTCTGGTGGCTAGATTTAAACATCTTAGTGATTGAAACTAAGGGCCAAGATTAGAACTTAAAAGAATCCTAATGGACCTTAAACCAACAATTAAAAGGCCCATTAAACTAAAAAACGTAAATTAAAAATAAAAACAATAAATTCTTATGGTTCAGGAGAAAACCCAAGTAAAACATAACCCACTGAAAATAAAAGCGATATTACAACTAAAAACCACACAATTTCTTAAACCTGTTAACTAACAACCAAATATTAGGCTCTTCATTGAGCCAAATAGCTACACTTCTCATTTTTTTTTTCTTGAACTTGTTTGGAACTCTTTATCCCCATCACATACCATGCTTACTTTTGAATTTGGCAAACCTGCTTGACCAGACCAGTCTGACCACCAATCAGCTAATCCACTTGGCTAAACCTGTCCAACCAGCAACCAGCCTAGTTCTGGATTTGGCCTTCTGCTCTAAACTGGGGGACTTTTAGCTTGAGCTCTTAGGTTTGAGTCACACATATGGTTCCGGTGTTAACAACAAAAGCAAAAAAAATAAAAAAAATGACTGGTTCTACCAGTTAATTTGGTCTCGTCACCTCAAAGTTTAAACATGAGACTCTGAAGACCTGAACTCATGACCTTTTAGAAAGGGAAATTATCTGACCTCCATGCTATTGTCAAAATTGTATCGCAAATTAAAAAGTTAGATGTCTATAAACAAGTATTCTATGACTATATAAAATTGTTTTTAATTTTATTACATCTTATGACATCATCCTGATTGAACCCTGTTGAACTCTGATTGTTCTGAAATGTTCATCCAGCCAGTTTGAGTGGCTGTTTCTATAATGTTGGACAACCTCATATTTTTGTCTCCCTCAAGCTGCCAAAGAAACTGCTTAGTGGTTCTTGGTTTATAAATGAGATAATTAATTGGAAATAACGAATGCAGCTGCAAATTCATTTTATTTTGAATTATTGTGTATGAATTCTCACTTTCTATGGCCTCAATTATTGTGAAGGCTACGGTGAAGCCTCCCGTGATAAAGAACATGCAGAGAGCACTTATTTTTCAATTTACTGCCGGTAATTTGCCCCTGCTTGCCGTAACTTATGTGGGCTATTGGGCTTATGGATCCTCAACATCAATATACCTCCTCAACAGTGTTTCAGGTCCTCTTTGGATTAAGGCCGTAGCCAGTGTAGCAGCTTTTTTCCAGTCAGTCATTGCTTTGCATGTAATTTTTCACTCCTCAACTCCTTAAATTTAGAAATGAAAAATAACAATTCAAATTTTGGAATTTTCACTTAGTTGTTTGAAACATGATCAAAGGTAAAGGGCAGTGGTCCAACGAGTTCCATTTTTCATCGAGTAAAGGGGGCTTGATGAATTGACGTTGGTGATACCTCATGTATTAGTGATAGTAATACCGATTGTTGCTAAGGAAATGGAAGAGTTAAGACTCTAGTATAATGGTTTGCCATATTGGGTACCCAAAAATCTGATATGTTTAGACCTACACAACCATATGGAGTTTTGTGGCTGTTCTTGTGGATGTACTGAGAAAAATGGTCTGTTTCACAGTCAGTTAATAGTTTTTTTTTGTGACTTCATGGGAGAATCTCTCTTTTTTGCTTGGAAAGTTACAATTAGTTTTCCAGGGAAATTGAAAGGTTTTGTTGTCCCATGTGTGCTTTCCCACCGAAAGATGACTAATCGTTTTTGTGTTGTTGTTCTATTTGCAGATATTTGCAAGTCCTACGTATGAATACATGGATACTAGATATGGAAGAGGCAAAGGAAATGCATTATCTTTCCATGTTCTGTCATTCAGAATATTAGTTAGAGGGGGTTATCTAACAGTAGTCACCTTTTTGGCAGCTCTTCTACCTTTTCTGGGAGATTTCATGAGTCTCACCGGGTCTTTGAGCACTTTCCCTCTCACCTTTGTTCTTGCCAACCACATGTACTTAATGGTGAAACGAAACAAATTGTCAGCACTGGAGAAGGGTTGGCATTGGTTTAATGTTTGCGGGTTCAGTTGCTTAGCAGCAGTTGCTGCCGTTGCAGCCGTAAGGCTTATCATAGTGGATTCTCGTAATTACAGTCTATTTGCTGACATTTAGGCTCCAATTGACCTAGATGTGGATGTTCGGATCTTCCTAACCTTGTCATTTTTGGGTAATAAGGTGTATAAAGCATAGCATGCTGGGGGGGTAAACTATGAACATGGTCAGGTATTCTGTAATGAGACTATATATCAAGTAATGCATTCTTTTTTTGTGAAATTATTTTATTTATTTATTTTTTTTTTTCCTGTGTTCTTAAACAAAGCCATTCATTAGTAATCGAAATCCGAATCAGATGACTCTTTTCTTCGTTTTCTTTCATTTCTGGTCCCCGCCACGAAGATCGTATTCGTGGAGTGACCACGACCACAAGCTTGTCCCTCCACCTCCTCTTAACTCCAACGCTGCATCGTTCCAACCTTGTGCAAGATCCAGTTCCACAATCACCAACACCCAAGCGATAGCGGAACCAAATGGGCACTGTTTTCGGCAGAATCGGCGTCGAAACGCCCAAATTCGAGCTACTTCAGAAGTCCCCTGATTACGAAATCCGTAATTACTCTCCCTCTATCATAGCTGAGGTCACATACGATCCTGCGCAGCTCCGAGGCAACCGAGACGGCGGCTTCACCATCCTCGCAAACTATATCGGTGCACTCGGGAATCCCCAGAATCGAAAGCCGGAAAAGATCGCCATGACTGCTCCCGTCATAACTCGAACGCCTGAAAAAGCCGGTGAAAAGATTGAAATGACGGGACCCGTTATTACGAAGTCCACCGACATGGTCACCATGCAGTTTGTGTTGCCGTCCAAGTATTCAAGCGTAGAGGAGGTGCCCGTCCCCGTGGATGAGCGAGTTGTTATAAAACGAGAACGCGAAAGGAAATATGGGGTGGTGAGGTTTAATGGAGTGGCTTCTGATGAAGTGATCGAGGAAAAGTTGGAGAAGTTGAAGGGGAGTTTGGAGAGGGATGGGTTTAAGGTAATTGGGGATTTTCTGCTAGCCAGGTATAATCCTCCTTGGACTTTACCAGTCTTCAGGGCTAATGAGATTATGATTCCTATTGAATGATGAGTTGAATTCAGAAATCGATGAAGGGAAATTGTAGCGACTGGTGGATGTTCCATTTTTACCTGAAAAATGCAGTTACATTTACGAATTATAGATGTTGCTCTCGTGTTGTCAATGGGAATTAACAGGCCTGAAACATCTCGGATTTTTTTCTGGGCAAGAGGTTTCAAAAATAAAATTGCTTCGTAATAATTTACAATCTTTTCCAATAGGCGGTTTTCATTGTTTGCGACGGTGTGGCGCGATCTAAGGCGACTGGTTTGCTGGGTAATTTTCTCGTCATTATTCCTCTAGGAGCAGCTTCTCCTACATATTTTCTTGTTAAATATAGACATAAAAGTGGTGTATAAATTTATTCAAGTACAAATAAAGTAAAAAATATTATACTCACATATGTAACTAACATCCTCTAAAGCTCCCCTTTTTTTTTTTTTTACATCCTAAATAGGAGGAAGAATGAGGTTATAGACTTGTGTCCTCTAAGCTCTATTTATAACTGATAAAAATATAATATTATAATTATATCACCCTAGTAAGAGTGATGAAGAGACAAAAAACATAAACAAATTATATCAATGATGCCCTAATTATATCATATCTTCCTATATTCCCCCTCAAGTTGGGAGATAATGCCAGTGATCCCAATTTTAAACATATAACATAAACGTAGTAATAAACTCCTCTATCATGATGTCTCAAGGATAAGTATGATACTGGACACAAACTCTCAAATGGTAGAAATGGGTGATAAGTCGAAACCAACCTCAAATGATTTTAAACAAATATAATGATAATAATTACTAAAGTGGGTAATACTTGTTATTCACTAGACGACGATAAAAAATCCAAGGGTACCAATAAAAACACCCATATATATATAAAAAGGCACCAACCAAAGCAACACTCCAAAAAAGGGTTAACCAAAGGGTTAAGTAAGAGTCAAATAAAGGACGATAGGAGAAAGATTGCCAAAGGGTAATGGGTAATGAGGAAGATAATGTGTAGAAGTCGGGGTCATCATGTGCTTTATTTTCCTAAGGAATTCAAATTCTTCATAAGATGAACCAATGCCGATAACAGTCAGCAAATAATGAACCCAAAGCAAGTAACTGAGGAGCCATTTTTCAGTAATAATGTCTCAATCAAAGAGGCACAATAACAATAGAGAAAATGGGTTAATGCCCAAATAACACGTACCAAATGTGAAATTATATAATAATGGATAATCAATAAATAATGAAAGTCTTTAAGAGTAATAAAGACACCTGAAATAACCTGCAATAAGTCCATCCTTGAATAAAGAAGATGTGCACCAAATAAGGAGCTGAAATCGAGTAATAAGCTGGCAATAATCCAAGATAATAATCATGCTAGAGCCAAGGGACCAAGTCAGATTGAGTTAAGTGACCGAGTCGAGTTGGATGATAAAATTATAATATTATAATTATATTATTCACCCTAGTAAGAGTGAAAAAGAGACAAAAAACATAAACTAATTACATCGTATCTTTCAACATGAAGGAAGCACTATGCATGGAGTTTGACATGAAAAATCCAGGTGAAACAAAAAAAAAAATCTTAGGTATAGAGATCTGTGGAGGTAAGAAATATGGGAAGTTGTAGCCATCGCATAAATGATATTTGAGTAACGCTTTCGCTAAGTTCAACATGAAGGAATCCAAACCTATAATTGTAGTGCTTGAAAAACTGAGACAAAAAGGAATGACATGTTCAAGGTACTATACTCTAATGTTGTGGGTCCTTTGATGTATATTATGGTTTGCAGTAGAGCTGATTTGTCACAGTGGTAAATACATATATGGCAGGTTCAAGTAGAGACCATTGGAAATCTGTTGAAAAAAAATTGCATTTTCGGATTTATCAAACTCTTCCATACAGTTTCTTTTCCAAACTATTCATGATTTTCTGCCGGCCAGGTATAATTCTCGACTTTATCAGCCTTCAGTCTTCGTGAGTGAGTTCATAATCCCAATAGAACGATAATATGAACCCAGAAATGGAAGGACAATATAGTTCAATAATTCCCTGTCAATGATGATATGAACCCAGGAACGGAAGGGCAATATGGTTCAATAATTCCCTGTCAATGATGATATGAACCCAGGAACGGAAGGGCAATATAGTTCAATAATTCCCTGTGAATTATGATATGAACCCAGAAATGGAAGAGCAGTAGTAGGGGCTCGTTGGCGTCACTTATTTACCTGAAATATGAAGTAAAATCGGAACTTTAAGGGGTGGGCGTCCCACAGAAATCAAATATATATTATGTAAGACGCCTGACACTGATTATGAAGTTGTTTTGTAACAAGTCAGTGTCAGGTGATCTAAGGCAAGAGGTATAGCGATCTCATTCGGAAGCAAATGCTTCCAGTTCATTACAGAAAACATCATTTTCCAATTTACTTGGAAAAAAACCTTCGACATAACACCAGTGAGGATCCATGCAGACTGCCCTTTAATGTACAATATGCATTCTAAAAACATCGTCTAGAACTCCAAAATTCATCACATTCACGAAAGGTTCTAATGATTACTAAGCCATCTCAGCCAGATACCAGTTTCACTACTATAGTAATAATATTAAGAACTATCAGGGGCACTCTTAGGTATTGGATCGCATATATGAGTCCTATCACTTGTCCCTTGAGAGTTTTGGACCCACCCCCTGAGAATTCAGAAAAGCTCCATCCTTTTGGAGCAAGGAAACGATCTTCATTCAGCACAGCAAATGCATTTGCCAGCAGGAGAAAACCTTCAAGCAGCGTCCACAGACCCATTCCTGTACAGCCATTAGTCATTTCAGTTCAACTATTATAACTAGTTATACAACCTCAGGTAATGGAAAGTACTCAGAAGAAAAGTTGTGAAAAAAGGAGCATAAATGCTCTAAAGAAAATTCCCACTGAAGAGAAAAATAGCATGTGGGGCTTTAGTTCACTATGGTGGCTTTTTCAAAGAAAATGTCAATAAGGGTTAATAAAGCAACTGCACATTGCTCATAACCGACAACAAATATGAATCCTGAGAACAAAACTGTTGCAGTCAAACATTTTAGTAATAATACAGTGGACTGGCCTTCCAAAGGAAGACAAATCATCACCAATAGCTGACTCTGCACAGGGATTGTGATACTTCATTTTAACTGCAGCATGGAACATACACAATGAACCAGTTAAAATGTCCCCTGTACTTCAGTTTCTGCCCAGAGGGAATCCTAAAATCACATGATCCTCAAATCCATAATAAATATCATATCTGGAGTTCATAGGCATATATCATAAACATTACAAACAAGGTTGCTCTTTCTCAGAAAAGAACATTTCGGCTTTGGCTTCTAAATGAAAGTAACTTAGATGGCAAACCTCATTGCATTAATTGCCATGGAAATCTTTATTGACAGGCAGCCTCTCTCATGGCTTTCTATTTAACAACCTAACATTACACAGATACATTGAACCCAGAAGCTCAATGCAGAATGATGTTTGAAAATTTTCATGCAATTATGCACTGAAATGTTGCCAGAGCAGCAACATCAATCTTGGGTGGTCCAATTATAACAAATCCTACAATCATCTGCTACATCTCATGACTCTCCTCCACCATTCCACTGCAGCAACCACTCACAACTCTCCCCTGCCACTCCAGTTCAGCAACATAAGCTAAGTACCAAACGCATTTGATGTCATAGTTCATATGTTGCAATGACATTTCACACCATAAATCCACAATCAATCAGACTAAGAAGAAAAAAAACTAAAATGATCTTTCACTTTGATGTTAGGGGTAGCAATGCAGCAGCCAAAGAAATTGATTCTGGTTACTTTCTTCAAACTGAATCATGTTGATGCTTTGGAACTTGCAATTTTAACTTTTTGTTTTTTAATAAAGATAACATAAAAGCAGCATCCTAGAATATAATTTTTCAGTTAAGAAATCCCATGATTCACTTTGAAGCACAAAAAAAAAAAAGAAAGAAGGTTATTCTTCGTGACCACTGGATAGGTAATAGGAATGATTTATTATGAGGCTTAACTTGCATTTCCTAATTCAAATCAGTCAAACTTCATCATGAGAGGCAGATAGCAGAAATAGGAATTGTGTGACAACAAGCTTGCGAGGAATAGCTCACCCAAAATATCGGCTGATAACCACTACAGTTTTAATATGATGTCGAAAAGTAAGAGAATCTTTAATCACGCACAAGTAACATTTCCACATATTTATCGAATGACAAGCTTAAACAGATAAGGCCAGGATCACAAAAAATATCTGTTAGCCCAGTTCACAATTTTTGGGTACACTGTTGATTCAAAAAATAAAAAAAATAGAGATCATTTCACATAAAAAACAAGCCTAAACAAACTAGAACAGCAACATAACAAACCAAGTAACATTTGGGAAACCTACAAGCAAAAATGACCGTGAAACCCAAAAAGCAGATTTTTTTTTGACACCTACAAATTAGAGGAAACACCCTGTAATCCTAATGACATTTGAAACCAAAACCTCAAACTAGAAAACTCCTCGTGTGGCCATTGAATCAAAGACCCAACTCAAAAGATAGAAGTTGATTCTTGAATAATAAATAAATTGGCATATAATTAAGTCTGCTCTACACTATTATTCATAGGAAGAAAAATAACATGAAAGCGGTTATTACACTCTATGCCCTAGATATAATGATGCCCATACCACAATGACACCATGAGATGGTTAACAAAAACATTTTTAGTTGTTAAGGTCAGTTGATTCAATTCTCTCCCCTTCACACAACAGTTGTCATGAGAAGAATTCTTTTAACAAGTGGTTTCTCTGATAGCAGCAAAAAAGAACACAAAAAAAGAAACGCAAAATTAAGTAAATTCTTCAGCCCAAGAATTGGAATAATGAACCACAATCGCCAGAAATTTAAGCACCTGGTGATTGCGAGTAGAACCAAAATAACAAAGAAACAAAATCAACAGCAAGAGAAACCAACCTGACATAAATTCAGTAGAGAAACTAAGATAAGTAGCTTCTCCAGACAATCATAAGAAGCTTCTCAATCAACCCAAGAGTCTACCTTCTAATAACCTAGCAGAAGTATCACCTTAAGAACTTTCATGGATATGCAATCCCATCAATGCATTCCCAAGTTTCCCAACTCATTGTTTGCATCCTAACATGCCAACTCACAAAAAGCAATCACTAAAATGCTAGCCTTTATATTCCTCAATCAGCAAACAATCACTTACTTTGCTGCTTATCTATCCAAACAAATACAAATCCCACATAGTGCCAGAGGAATTGAAGACAATCCAGTCCAGTCCAGTCCTACAAGGTCTCCTAAAGTATTTCTGGCCTTCGGCAAATTCCCCATGGGGATAGGACACACCAAACTACGCAATTACGTCGAGAAAACCACAAATTGCATATAAACAGATAGCTTTGCTTCACTGATTGGGAGACAAAGAAAAAAAAAAAAAAAGCGAGACATTCACATCAAATCAAAACAATCCCCCAAATGAATACCTGTAACGGAATAAAATGTCACTTCAGATCTGAACGATCGCGCTGACTACTACTGCCCCTGATTTGGATGACAAAGGCAAGGAAGCCCTCCGTCAAGAGACTTTATACTCTAACCAGAGAGCTTAGAATGTCTGGAGATGACAAGCGCTAGAGAGAAGCAGCAGGTGGATTCTTCGGCCCTAAGACTCTAACCCGACCTGACAAATTCGTACAACCAGAGGTCCCCGTGAAAAATCCGTGAGACCCGCGGGTCCCCGTAGTCGAGTGACCTCCGCCATGAGAAACCAAGAATAATTAATATAAAGAAAAAAATTATTTAATTCCATAACTATTTAATCCATAGTCAAAGGTTACAAAAACTAAAAAATATACTCCCAGATCTCAATACAGAATGTCGTTCCCCAGAAGAAATTTGATTCCAAACAAATCGAATCCAAGAATGAGTAACACTGAAGATAATCACAAAGCATCCCTTTAGGCCTTTACTCGGAAAGACACCCATAGATCCAACTGGTAAATTGTTCCCAGTCCCGAAAGAAAATTGAGATGGAAGAAAGAAAAGACAAACGAACCTCAGAATTCATCATACCTGGTGTCCACGTGAGCGGCAACTTTTCTCTTCTGTTTATATTCTTCAGCGGAAGAAGAGACTGGTTAAAAAAATGGGCCAGACCATGTAAGGAGGAAAAATGATGGCTGATGGTGGACGGAAGAAGGTGGGCGGTAGGCGGAAGACTATGAACTAGTTCCCCTCGAGCTAAAAGTTTTTCCAAGTGCTTCGTACTTTCAAATTCAACAAACACTATCAATTTGTTTGCCCTTGTATTGTGAGATTAGTGTTAGGTTTGGTGGGGGATAAACCTAGAGGATGGAATGAATAAGTTTATTAACTTTGTTACTAATTTCTCCTTCCTTTTTAATTAAGTTAATGTATATCTATATTTTAATGATCAATGTGTAAAGTTGACTTTGTTAAGAATTAGACACCCTAATTCGATACTAACAATAGTAATAATAATCGTAGAAGAATAAATAATCAAACACGAAAACACAATATTTATACACGTTCAATGATCATTATAACGGTGGTCCAAACCCTAGGAGAAAACTAGGGCAACCGAATTACAAGTGTGAAATCTCAAAATTATCCTTAATGAAATAATAGTCAATATATAGGCACCCTAAACAATCCGCCTGCCGACTCTATGTAAGGCGTTAATTAAACTTCACAATTAAAATTCAAATACAAGTAATAATTTAAACAACAAACACACACTACAAGGAAAATTACTCAATACAACAAATTTTTTCTCTTCAAATTAATTTCACCACTAAATGTCACTCTTCTAAAAAAAATTGAATTTTGTTGTTAAAAGTCAAAACTATTAACGACATAATTTATTTTCATCGACAAAAATGACATTTAGCAAAAAATTAAAATTTCTTTGAAAAAAACTTTCCTACGAAAAGGTGGAAAGTTGGACTCTGGCATAAAATTTGTTTCGTCAATAATTGTTTTTGCTACTAAAAAAAGTATGCATTAGTAGCAAAATTCAAATTTTATTGGTAAATGTACACTAAATGGCAAAAGTTTTTGTCAAGAAACAATTTAAATTATGTATTTATTTAAAAATATTATCATTTGGCAACAAAATTCAAATTTCATTGGTAAATGTACACTATTAGTGTTGAAACTTAGGATTTCATGATGTATGATAAAAATAGAAGAGGATTAAGGATTGAGAAGAGGAAGCAAAGTTGTCCAGAGAAGATTTAAGAAAAGAACAGTAAGAGTGGCAAATTTGGAGAAGGAGAAAAGGGGAGGAAAATAGGGTTATGGTCTTGTTCCAAACCCTCCCCCTTAAGTTCTATTTATAAATCATAAAATACAATATTATAATTATACCCTTAACCCTAGTAGGAGTGAAGAAGAGACATAAAACAAAAACTAATTACATCAATGACACTCTAATTACATCATATCTTCCAACACTCCCCCTCAAGCTGGGAGGTAATGGTAGTGATCCTAGCTTGAAATAAATAACATAGATGTATTAATAATCTCCTCCATTCCGGTGTCCCAAGGATAAGTACAATGCCGGACTCAGACTCTCAAAGTGTAGAAATGGGTGATAAAACGTAAGTCAAAACCAACCTCAAATGATTTCAAACAAATATAGTGATAATATCAATAAAGTGGGTAATGTTTATCATTCATAAGACGACGATAAAAACCCAAGGGTACCAATAAAAAGTCTCAATAGACTTAAAAACACCCCCATATAAAAAAGACCAACCATAGCAACACACCAAAAAGGGTTGGCCAAAGGGAGTCAACGAGAGTCAAATAAAGGATGGTAGGAGAAAGGCTGCCAAATAATAAAAGGGTAATAGGGAATCAATAAGAAGATAAGATGAAGATGGGCCCATCATGTGCTTTATTTTCTAAGATAATTCAAATTCTTCATGATATGAACTAATGCACCAAAAATGGTTGAGAACACAACAGTCATCAAATAATGAACCCAAGGCAAACAACTGAGGACTTCTTCTTCAATAATAATGTCTTAATCAAAGAGACACAATAACAACTGCAGTAATGAGCCAATGCCCAAATAACTCATACCAAATATGTTGTTATATAGCAACGGATAGCCAGTAAATAGTAAAAGTTTTTAAGAGTAATAAGGGCACATGAGATAATCCACAACAAGTCTATCATTGAATAAGGAAGATGTGCACCAAATAATTAGCTGGAACCAAGTAATAAGTTGTCAATAAGTTGAACCAAGTGTTGTTAATCTTCTAAAAAAGAATAACTAAACTGAGTATTGCTCGTTCCAAGAGCAGCGACAAAGTCTTGTCAAAAGAAGAGAAGAGTGAAAAAAACAATAATGGATGTTGCATCTACACTTACTGCAATAGTGATTAATTCAGACACCAAACCGAGAGCTAGACATATTAAACCAACTAATTAGCAGTCATTGACATAAGTGTCTTGTTTTTCTTCTCTTTGACAAATAAATCAAGGAAATTTTTTGAAAATATGATGATCTTATAAATATTCTTTCCAGATATTGTTAGTTAACAAACAAAAGTTTCCAAGGGTAGATCATGAGATACTTTCTTGATATTGTTGATCAATAATAACAACTCAAAAAGTGAAACAAAAAATTTGGCTTAAATTCGGATTTTCGCATGCAATAGGATACCAACATGACCTTCGATTCTTCCAATGTGAATATCTCCTTAAATATAGATCAAATTGATATGAACTTAAAATGAACCACTATTGATCATCGTGTTCATTATTTATTTTTGTATGAATGGCTAGTTCAAATAAAAATTACAAAATAGAGAGCACTAAAAGTGGGAGCACATAGGCCGAGTATAAAAAAATAAAATTTGGCATCAAAATGTATAAACCTATTCACCCATCCCTCTAGGTTTGTATCTCACGGGACCTAACAAGTGCCTCTATTCTTGAAAGGCCCCAATTATCTATTTTGGCATTTTAGTGACATTTTTTTCTAATAAAACATAACGGAAAACTATGTGTAAATATATCAATTTATCGACTTAAGTAATTGTTATTATGAGTATAATTTTAATAAGATAACATGTTAACATAATTAAATATTTTTATAGGACTATTGGTTGTTTGCAGGCTTAGATATACATGTAAAACCCTTTGTGAGTCCAAGACTTAGAAGTTGCATAAAATATCTAAACAAAAGATACAGTAGATAATATGCATAAAATGTTACAAGATCTTGTCACAGTTATATAAGTAAAATGAAAATCTGAACCGGGTCACCGTCCATAAACTTGGGTTGAACCGGAGGGCCGTATGGTCACTTTTAAGCTTTTTTTAACTCCAACTTGAATCGTATAAATTGAACAGGGTAAAGTAGTCGTGCCCATCTGGTCGTCATCAAGATACCAGAGGAGATAACAGGCAACAGCTCGACAAAAGGCCGCCGCGCCATGGCAGCGAAGCTCAATAGTAGATAGGAGAGGCGAAGAGAAAGTCCTAGCGCTGATAAAACGGACGAGCTCCGTAATTTGATCTCGTTTAATTATACTTTAATGGCGTCGTTCCAGCTGTCGTATTTTCTCTGTGCTTCAGCTCCGCAGTGTTCTGGCATAGCGACGGTTAGAGCTCACAGTTTTCAAAAATGTCTAAAGGCTCAAGCTTTGTGTCGATTTTATTGCGGAAGTGGGACACCGTTATTGATTATCCGGAATTCAACAGAAACGGTTTCGTTTTTGGCTTCGTATTTTCAGGAGTCCCGGAAAATGGTGGTACCAAGAGCCGTCATTAATAGCGACAATGGCGCTCTAGAAACGCAGAAATCTACCGGAAGAGGTAGGAAAAAGGCAGCAGGTTCGCCCTCAACCCGAAAACCTAGGCGTTCTAAAAAATCTGAAGTTAATGACAGTGACGCTGAGGAAAAAATCTCAAGTAAGGAAGTAAGTACAGTGAAAGAAAAGCCCGAAAATGAAGAGGGTGAGGAAGAGGATTTCGATGACGGGATTGACTTCCCTTATGAATCTCCCCCATTAGTCTGTTGCTTTGGTGCCGCTCAGCGAGAATTTGTTCCGACAGTTCGGGTCTCCGAATGCCAAATGCACCCGGACAAGTACTCCACATGGAAGGGACTGCAATGGAATCCACCGGAATTCGTTAGGGCGCCTGGTGGGCCGCCATCAAATGTTGCCATCTCTCACGTCAGACTTGGCGGCCGAGCAGCCTTCATGGGGAAAGTTGGGGACGACGACTTGGGGAATGATTTAGTTTTAACACTAAATAAGGAGAAGGTTCAAACTCGAGCCTTGAAGATTGATGGATCATCCAAGACTGCACTCTCATACATGAAGATTAAGTTTGAAGATGGAAAAATGAAGGCAGAGGTGAAGATTGAATGTGCAGAGGATTCTCTTCGTAGTACAGAGCTGAACTTGGCGGTGTTGAAAGAGGTAGGCACAAACAAAGACCTTTCTTCTCTTGCTCAGAATTAGAACGATAAACTAGGAATAAACAAAACTACAAATCCTAATACTAAATGTCGGAAAATGTATAATGACTAAACCGAACCGAAGGCCTGAAAATTGGGTACGAAGGGCTTGCCGGATAGGATCATCTGATGAATGTGGAAGTTGTGATGATCATAAAACCAAATCTGGAAGTGATATTCTTTTTGTTGTGCTTATTTTCTTCCATTGAGCTGAGCCAGTGCTTATTGTCTTTGAACATTCTATGCAGGCTAGAATTTTCCATTTCAATTCGGGAGTCCTCACATCTCCTTCAATGCACTCAAGCCTTTTTAGAGCAATAAAATGTTCAAAGAAATTTGGTGGACTAACCTTTTTTGACTTGAATTTGCCGCTGCCATTGTGGGAATCTCGTGAGCAAACAAGGGAGGTAATCAGGAAAGCCTGGAACGAGGCAAATATAATTGAGGTGACAAAACAAGAGCTAGAATTTCTTCTAGATGAGGATTATTATGAGAAGAGAAGAAACACCAGGCCCCAATACTATGCAGAATCCTTTGAGGAGACGAAAAGAAGACGTGATTATTACCATTATACGAGGGAAGAGATTTCATTGTTATGGCATGACCAAATAAAAATGTTGTTTGTGACCGATGGAACGCTTAGAATTCATTATTACAGTCCTGTATTTGATGGGGTAGTAGTAGGGACAGAAGATGTGCTTATAACTCCCTTTACATGTGATAGAACTGGTTCAGGGGATACTTTGGTGGCAGGTATTATGAGAAAGCTAACGATGCATCCGGAAATGCTTGAAAATCAGGATTTGTTGGAGAGGCAGCTGAGGTTTGCAATTGCAGCAGGCATTATTTCACAGTGGACTATAGGTGCTGTCAGAGGTTTTCCAACTGAAAGTGCTACCCAGAACTTGAAAGAGCAGGTTTATGTGCCTTCCATGTGGTAGACCTCATGGCACCATTTTGTACTGCAGGAATGGAGAAATATAGACCATTCAGATGTCTGGAACAAAAAAGGATTAGGTATAACCAAATCCAAACAGGGAGTTTTTTGTTTGGAATTTACGGTATTCAAATCAAACTGCTTCACTTACCTATTTGCTTGCAAACTGCTTCTCCAAGTGCTTCTGTTTACTTGTTCAGCTAGGTCATTGCAGCCATTAAGGTTTGGGGCATTTAGAATGTAGTTTCACTGAGACTTAGCATTAGTAATCTGTGTTCTTCAAGGGATGAAGATGGTCAAGTAACATATTAATAAGTCTACAACATAGTCTCATTCCCCCACATTCAGTAGAACAGGCTAATGATGGTCTCTTCTTCATCTTCTTCTTCATTTATTTATTTTTTTAAGCTGCTTGAACTCAAAATGATTTTTAAACAATTAACTCAGTAGGTAGAGGTTTCTACTGCAACAAAAGTCTGCCTCGGTAAGATAGATGTTGTCTGCTAACAGAAGATTTGCAGGATTTATATTATTGAAAATCTGTCAGATAAGCTCAATTTTGAGCTACATTTGACCATCGAGTGGAAGTCCAAGAATAAATAATGGGAGTGGGAGCAAAATTAAGAAAAAGAAAAATAAAAACCCCAGTAAAATATACAAACATCTTCTTCCTCCACCCACTCCAGGCGATCTTGGATTCTCTGACTAAACATTGCTTTTTGAAACTACGTTACTCTGTTCCTTTACCTTTCTTTACACCCTGTGTGTTATCCGACTCGTAAGAGCAAAATTGTTTACGTGGACGCAGATCCTCTGGCTGACTCAAACCAAACTCCCACTGCCAAATTCTGCCAAACCGGCGGAAAAGTATAGAGATTTGCCTAAATTATCCCATGACATCTTCCGATGCAACGAGTTTTCCTGTGCAAGAATTTTTAAATTTCAGCTGCGCGAGAAGCGAATGACAGGGGGCTTCATCGCTTCATCGCCGAGCTGATCGCTTAGAGCTAGTTTCGACCCTCCATAGAGGTCGTTGTTTTGCAGACGCAACCTGGGTAGGGATTCGCGTAGAAATTCTCCTCCACTCTCGGTGTCTCTCCTCGTTGTCTTGGGTATGGTGCTCCCAGCCTATTAGCATGTAATCTTTTCGTCTTTGATGAGAAGTCGTCCCAGCTGATTTCCCCAGAATCCAATTCGTCGACCAATTTCACGAACTTCTGCCTGTTAAAAAGAGAGAATCAGCAAGTTCATACTGATGGCCTGAAGAAAACATGAAATCCAAAAGAAAAGTCTGTAAAGAGACGACATAGCCATACTTGTCAGGGTTGATAGTCTTTCGGAAACCTTCAAACCTCCTGTGACCCTGCACTGCTTTAGCCATGTTGCCATCATATGTATACACAAAAACATCGCTCTCCAGGGCCAGGATATAATCCAAGGCTGCGAGTCGATTCTGAAACATTTTGAAACGCTCCAATTCCACTACGGTTGCAAGAGTAGAGTGTGAATAGACGTTGGGGTACTCGGCCTGGAGAGCGGCCATCGTGTTTTCTCCGTAAATTTGCCCGGCAACGATGTAGATGTTTGTAGATGCAGGGTAGCCCAAAGCTTTGAGGAAAAGCGCAGATTCTCGGGGAGTGAGTGGGCATCCCCCCTGAATTCGTTTCTCCTTGCTGTCAATCTCTTTCTCTTTCCAGTGTTTTACATTGTATCTCATGACTCGGAGCTCCTCCGCCTCCTCCTCCGTGAGGTTGTGACTGCAACCCGTAAATGACAGCATGTCCTTCTCATATCTGCAATGGTGAATTTTCTCATCGATCAGTTTTTAAACGACTGGGAGGCCCTCTCGTCGAGAAGCTAAATTTTCATTTCTTTTTTATCAAATTTCGACCAGATGAAAGCGTATCAGATAGCGAAAACCGAAGAGAAGACGCACCTTAAATGCAGAGCGATGAAGGGTTTGCCATTATTTTTAAGCCTATCCACAAGTGTCTTTCCCAATTCTTCAATCTCGTCCGAGTATCGGAGTGCCTCATAGTTTGCCCGGCACCTAAGACGTTGGATTGAATTTGCAAGGCCATTGTTCGCCAGACGAGAATCAGTGTGCGTAAACTGCAACACCTTGTGCCGCTTCATCAAGTTAACCATCTCTCCTCTGTAATAGCTTGCCTGCGAAAATGGAGGTCCCTCTTTTTAAAAACGGGAGTCTGATGATTAATCAAATTTCTGGGTAGATAAACGAGTTGTACAGGTCTCGCACCTTGGACCAGGAAATAGGTGCCTTCACAAGCGGCTTCATTTTAGCATATGCCTCCGGGAGAGCCTCCACTATCTCGACATCGTCCCTTAAGACATCTATGAATCGCTTCCAGTTGAAAATGTCCTTAAAATCACTGCAATTTCGGTTCCATTCCGATCATATATGATCCACAAAAACAATCAAAACACCAGTCATCAGCGTGCTGCGAAGAAAAGGTTCTTTACCTGGTATCAAGCCAAAAGGAATCATGATCGAGGGAAGGAAGAAGCAGAGTCGCATTCATGATCTTCGCTACCGCGACCATGTCGCATATCTGAAAAATTGGACCAGGACAAAGATCATTTCCCAGGTATTCATCATATAGACAACGAAATGGAAAGGCGTTAGAGGGTTATAACTGATACCCCTGTTCTCATCTGATTTAATCCGCCATTGGCATGTACGAGAAGGTACCCATTTGTACCAGATCCACTCCCTGAAGAAAAGAAAAAGAAATCCCCATGTCAGTCCTGTCGATTTTTCATTTTCTTTCTCGCTCAGAAGATGTGGGATAAAAACAGTAGCCGTACTTATACGATTACTGGGTCGAGCGATGCATTGATGAAAGTTATCGCTGTTGGGTTTCATCCAAATCTCCGGAGTCTGTAATGAATAAAGTAAGGGTCAGAAATTTTCTCCATGTCACAAATTCAAGACATTTCTAGACAAAAAATTAAATTCGATCCCATTAGAATGCATGTTAGGGTCAAACGATCATTCAACTACGAATCGAAACTTGAATAAAAGTACCGTACTTCATGTTGAGGCTCTCCTCAACTCCCAACCAATGCAAACGGACAGATTTTAAAGAAAAAACGACATTTTTCAATGACAAGCAGCCAAGAATGAAAAAGAAAACCTGAGAAGATCATAGGAAATGCATAGAAAGACGACAGATAACATCAAATCTGAAAGGAACAGAAACCGAGGCATAACAGAGAAAAGATTCGAATTCGATTGCCATCATCAGGTGATGAAATCAAGAGCATTAAGAAAAGCTTCGTATTCGATTGCCATCATCAGGTGATGAAATCAAGAGCATTAAGAAAAGCTTCGTTTTCGATTGCCAGCATCAGGTGATGAAATCAAGAAAACTTCCAAGAGGAGGTGCAAATTCATCAAATAGACGAGGAATGTTTTTCAAAGACGGGACAAAGATTCCCCTCAAAATTGTCACTCAAACATCTGGTCTCCTCCTGGAGAAAATTTTCCGGGAAAAAAAAGTTATCAGCTCGAAGAAACCAAGAACCATTACCCAGAAAGAAATCTGCCGAAGGCTCTGACCCATAATTCATTGGTGCGCCCAGTTTAGAGCATCCAACAAGAAAACTGGTTTGAGAGAGAGAACGTAAAAAAGAACAAAACAAGAACCAAGAAATCCGAATAACAGCGATTCAGATTCATTGTCCGAATAAACTGAAATTCGTGAAAAAAAAAAATTATTAGTATCACGGCATACCAAAAGAAACCAAAATGTCGAATGAAAAAGGAGAAAAAAAAAAACAGAGGACCGCCATTTCACAAACCGAAAGAAGAAGCAACAGGCGGAGAAACGAAAAATATAAAAAGAAAGAAGCTGCTCTCACCGGAAGTTTGACAAACCTATTCTTCGCCAATCCCTCGGTCTCTGCAACCGCATTATTTATGAAACCCGATTCTTCCTTCACCATATGTTGAAAAATAATAACTCCCTTCTCCGTACCCTGCTTCATATTTACATCCACATTGCTATCGATCAAAGACAATCTCAAAAACAACAAAATGATCGCGAGCGTGAACACGCACGAAAAAACCCGTCTCCCGAGGTTCCTCCCAGATCTAATGGATTGCACAAACATGCTCCAACTCAAAACCGTAGCCTCTGCCCAAATAAGCAGCCACTGCGGCAAACAAAACAGCCTACGTCGGAGACCGAAATACTGATTCAACGGGCCGTGGCCTTCTTCTTTATCGGAAGGATCCGCTTTTTCTGAATCGAGAAGATCAGCAACCCGTCGCCGAGCCATAGGCCCGAACGCTCTGGGGCTGCTGCTGCTAGATGCCGTAATGCAATTGGACATCTCACCGGCAAACCTCTCTCCCACAGAGAGAGGTAGGATGAAAGAGAGAACAGAAGGAGCGGCCAAGAAACCCGCGCGCAGCGTCGTTGATGGCGCTCCAGAGAGAACCGTCGTTACAGTTTCTTTGCTTTTTTTTTTTTTTTTTATTCGAATTCGTTATAGTCTGATAATTTCGGGAATGACCCATGTCGTGTCTGATTTTTATAAGCGGAGATGAAGACCAGAATTGCTGGTTTAGAAAAATTAGCGCTTACTCGTATGGCAATCTATGGAGTCTAGACTTACATAAGTAAGATTTCCTCTAATCTCAGATTTTATTATTTGATTACAGTTTGGGAAGTTGCTTCTTCTGAATCATTCCTTCGTCTTTGAAACAGAAACTCTTCAGTTAACCCTTTGTGGGTCCCCTCCCCATCTTAAAAAGGCTTCTTCCTAAATCAACTTTCACGTTTTGCAGATCACATTTGATGTAGTTTCCTCAATCTGGGTAAAGAATCGATCGCGAATGACCCTTTTATTGATCTCTCTATATAACATTCTAAAACTTTATTTGCCTTTCTAAATCATATGAACCAGTTGATGGGTCAGCATTAATTAAAAGACCTCGTTTATGAAATAATCATTATAATTACTCTTTTACAAGTTCATGTCCTTGAGAACTCATCTTTCCAAGAAAATGGTTCAGTTTCAGTCGGACGTTAAAGTTAGACCCGGCTCTTTTAATGGTTCCAATCCACCAGACATTTGGCTGGATCCGACTGGAGGAGTCGCTTCTCTCTCCTTGTTCGTGTAAATTCATTTTCTGCTCCTCAACAGATCGGAAATCTTTATAATTTTACGACTGGTTTGAGCCGGTGAGAACCGCGAGGTCCGTCGCTCCATTAAAGACGGGAAGAAGAAAAGGAAGGAGTAAATTAAACAAAGAAAAAAAAAAAAAAAAAAGGAAGAATGTCGGCTCTCAATTTTCTTATCTATCTGTTTTTTCTGCAAAGAAGCGTCCTTCACGTTCCTCCCGTAGATATCTTTTAGCTTTTCTCCGTTAAAGGAAGAAAAGACACGTAAAATTCCGCCGCAGAAAGTGGGAAGAAAACTCAATACTGGCGTTTTCCATTTCGAAGGTAACGTATATACTTCATACCATACAGTGCAGGCCTAACTGAGCGAGCTTCTTCTTCTTCTTCTTCTTTGAGACGGCTGATGGAAGGTATGCGTCAGGGGATCTAAAATGGGACGATGATGACCAATGGAGACCTACTTTCCATTGTAGAAAGTGGTGGGCCCTATCATGCTTCATCAACGCAAGACCCGGAGATTAGTGGATGATAAATTGATGATCGATGTCTTCGGTGGGCCCACCCACTGTGTTTTTATTCTTCGAAACGCAGAATTAGTGCCTAGTGGAATGGCGTGAAATTGCGAAACTGACCGGATTTGTCTCTTTCCCTTTTGATTGCCAAATTTTTGGAATGGTAGTGGAGACCCACGACTCGTCCGGCGGTAACCCGGGTGAGTTGAGTTAACAAACGAATTGAGTCTAGCGCAGTCTATTGATGATTGACTTGTTCTTTACGCGGCAAACAGAAACTGTCACGTGGCGGCATGGTTGGCAGGGGGAATCCAGCCGTACACAAGGAGTGGGAGGATCTCGGTGATTCGTTTCGGAGATCATTGCACGTACAGAAAATGGATGCTAGACATACACGTGTCTTATGTATTATCACGCCGAGGTGGGTTTAGTGGCTTAGTGGAGGCGCAAGTCTTTCTCTCCCACTATAACGAGTTAAAAAACAAAACAAAAACGACAGATTTGTCTTTGTAAAAAATAAATGATGATAAAGCAGGTGAGTTTAATGGAAGTTTGAGACAAGTGATTGAACACTTCAAGTAGTGAAAACTGACGCATCATCTGAGATTCGTCCGCAGTTGGGCGGCGAAGATTGCAGCCAAACACAAGCTTCTTCCGTGAAATGAGTTCATTATCGATTTCTGGCGAGTCTTTGCTTTAGGATCTGAGAAAACTCAAAATAGTAATGCCCTTTTTCTTCGTGGCAAGGTTAGCTCCCGCAGTGAGGTGCCAGATCGGAGTGTTGGTGTTTTCCGACAAGTTGCCTTCTTCGTCTTGTCTCTCAAAGGGGTTTCCAACTTTTCGATGGAATTTACGCAAGATTATTGCTTCGAGTTCTTGACTAGAAAGGCAGAGATGGCAACCGGATGAGTGAGTTTTTTTCCTTTGAAACCGTCGTTTCTGTATTGGAATTTCGCCTAATCTGGTCTCCTGCTTTTCACAGACCTTAACAAAAAAACATGAATTGGTTGCCCATTTGTCGTCCAGACACTCCGGCCAGTCACGGAACTCAATTCCTTGAAGCTGGGATGGTTCAGAAGATTCCATCTCACATCCACACCTACCTCATGCTGAAGGTCAAAAATGCCGTCTCAAGGTGGGGTGGGGAGGGGAGGGGTGGGGTTTATGAGGGTTTTATATGCTAATCTCTCTATGAGGAGACCTTGGAAAATCATTAAGAAAGGTAGTTCTTATTATAGATATTATAATAAAGTACATTTTGTGATTCAATTATTATAATAAAGGTAGTTCTAAACCAACCCTTACTATCCCTATATCAAGACCCTCATAAGTGGATTCAATTAGGTCATGACATTTTGTCTTAATTGAATCAAATTACCAATCTAGTAACAAAAAAAAAATCTAATGAAAAATCTTATTAAATCCATAAGCAATTCCTACTAGGGCACGAAGAAGAATTTAAATTAAATATTTCTTAGAAACCAATAGAGAGAAATATTATAAAAACTTTTCTTGCGTTGCATCTAGGGGCATTAATAAAGCTTAAGTTTCTTATTATTCTAATAAAAAACAATGAGAAAAATAAAAAAATAGAATTTCAAAAGCCATAAAAACACGCAAATTTGGTGAAGGAATTTCTTTTTAGGGAAAAATTTGTCATAGGAAGAATGACCCTTTTTTTAATGGAGAGACATAAGCAGTCGAAAGAGTGAAGCACCATTAAGGGTTGTATCGAATTGAGCCGAGCCCAAACCTGCCTATGTTCGAGTTGGGCTTGATTTAAATATTTTGAAGTTGAGCTCGAGTCGAGCCCAACCTCGAGCCTAAAATTATAATTGAGTTCGAGCCCAATAATTTTAATCGAGATTGGCCTCCAACCTACATTTAAAACTTTGCATAAAGTACATGTCTCATGTGAACCCATTAGCAACAAGTTTAGCCTTGTACTACTTAATATTGCCTAATGAATCCTTCTTGGTCTTAAAGACTTATTTACAACCAATGGTCGTCACCCCATTAGGCAATTCTAGGCGATCTAAAAGTTTTTTACTCACCGTCTCATCTTGTATGACATTGTACCATGCTTTGGAATTACGCTACTCGTTACTTGTGAAACATCTCAGTTACATTCTCAATACCAATTTCATATTCACATTCTTATAAGTATACCACATAGTCACTACAAGTTGTTGGTTTAATTCATTATTATGTTGATCTTCTCAATTTTGTATCAACAACCTCTTATGAAGGTAGTTGTACAACTGGAGGAGGCACTTCTACAAGAGATCGTGGCTCAATAGACTAGATTATGTAGTGGTTGTTGTTCAATAGAATCAATTAATGAATAATCAATCATTTATGTATTGTGGGTGTCATGCCTAGATTCTAATCTATAGAACATCTAGCATGACAATATTTCTTCCAAACATTGTAACTCTTTTTTTTTTACCACATTCATCATTGCAACATTATGCCCCTACAATAACATCATACTCTCAACGAGCACTACTAAATGACGTGAAAATATAGCATAAATTGAATGACCTATTATCATATGTTCTTCCTTGTAATCTACATAACACATCTCTAAGTATCCTAAGGTGTAATTTTCCAACTACAATGGACATAAAATAGCCCAAATATACTTAGTCCTTATACCTTCCCAAATCTCCTATTTCTGACTCTGAATGTGCTTCACCCCATGAGTGAAGTATGTTACCAACTCCCTTATTGATCTCAAAAGTATATCTACATAGATAGGTGAGCTTTTGCCTGATAAGTCCTACTCATGGTCACTAAGGAATTAAAATAAAATGAACAAACGAAGAATCAAGGGAACTCAATCCACAAAGTTCAATACTCGATTTCGATTTGTAAACACTCCATACATTTAAACCTATTGATATTTCTACTATTAACAAAAGTCATTCATCACATGGACTAAAAATCATTACTCGACATCCAAATAGGGAACCGATGCCTCACAACAACAATCTATTTACAAGTAAGAACTTGATACAAAACGTGAATAATTTACACATTTACTTACTATACCACATTTTCATTTCAAAAGTCAAATATCAATGTAATAGTTGTCTTTCACACACACACACATACCCTTGTTGGTCACCCAACAAGGTCCTTATGGTTGCCTTATATACACATATATCCTTGCTGATTACCAATAAGGTTCTTATGGTTGCATTATACACAACATAATACCATCGTTTAATTATCCATCAAGGTCCTTATTCCTTACTTAAGGTGAGGCACAATATTTCCAGAGCCAGATTTAATAAGTCCACATTCATAGCATTGGTCAGTTTCATATTCATTTCCCTCTATCAGTGTCCCCAAAGAGGTCTAAATTCCCCACTAGGCGTCCCAAGCAAAGTCCACATCATCTTGCCATTATCCTGACAAGGTCCATATAACCCTCTTCCGGTACTCAATTGAAACTTAGAATCCCCATTGTAGATAGGGCATAATTATCCTCTCCTAGTCACCCAGTTGAGGTCCAAACTCCCCACAACATATGGGACACAATTCACATATTAATAATTTATTTTTTATAAATATAAACACACACACATAACCCCATATAGTCCAAATAATTTATAGCTGTCTTATAAAAGCATGTTCACAATTCCACACTCTTAAGTAAGGTGAGGTGAAATAAGATCATCCATTCAAGTCCCATAACAAAATTCTCAGCCCAAAATCCAAAGGTTCCTTCACTACTATAGCATGCGATGATATCTTAGAAGCAATCACTACATGTGCACACATAGCTTCTAATTCAATAGATGACAAGTAAATAAGACATAATTTCATTGTAAATCACTTCGAGACCTGATGGCAGCTTATGGTTTAAAACTTATGAACACATCTACAAAATCTCACAAATCCAACCAAACAAATATTTGCTCAATCCATAATAGTTAAGAGATAAGTGTAAGTACCTAAGTATAAAATTCTAAAGGATTCTATTCCTATAAACAAGAGTTATTATTTATCTGTAATCTGCATCTCGTTCCACATGGTATCAACCAAAATTTAGCTTTTATGTAGAACCCAAAAGAAAGAAATATATTTCAAGTAACTTAAGAATGAATAAGGTAACACATGACAGTGCTTCAATACTCATCCAAACAAAGACTTAACACCATATCCATCTCATGTTCCAACTTTCTCTTTATGCATAGCCTTGGCAGGTACAAAAAATTTTTTTGGATATCCTCTTAATACAAAATTACAAGACCTATAGAAGTGAAGTACAATAATCCTACATAATCGTGAATAAAATAGCATAACATGTTGACCAAATGATAACTCTCATCTTGATTTTGATGATAAAAAACTTAATTGATTTAACAATAGAAATTCTAGCATTTCAGATGCAAATCCTTCAAAAGACACAAAAGTAAAGGTCTATGCAAAGAGCCGACAAAAGCTTCTCAAAACTTTAGACTATACAATTGTGTCAAAGTGAACGTGAAGAAACACCCTTAAAAAGAAGAAGCAAAGAATTGAATACTAGAGTTTAGAAAGTCTTGGGTAATCACAAAAAATCATTCTATGTAAGAGAGCAGCGCCAAACCTTCTAAATTGAGGTACAATGAAAATATTTGGAGCCTTAGGACAAAATTCTATTTCTACATGTTTTATCGATACATACACATATTTTAAACAGGTTAGAATCAATTAGGATAATTTTTAATCATGCTTTAAAAACACACTTAGAGAATTGGCACTTGATTGATTGATCAACATTTGCCAATGATCGATCAACCTTATGTGCACAAACTAAAAATATAAAGCATGATCGATCAATCCAGAAAGAGTAGTTTTTGTGTAACCAAAATGTTCAAGAAAGGGAGGCATAAAAAATGAAGTTTTTGCATCTATGAAGAATTGCGTATGTGAAAAAAAAAAAAAAAAATTGAAGACCAATAATCTTTTTCATTGCAAAATGAAGTTATAAACTCCAGTTTGAGGGGAAGTGTTGGGGAGCAGATATAAAAATGTTTTACATGACTTTCACAATAAGAAGTCTTACAAATCCAAAATTATTATGGAAATAAATCTCATAGAAGGGTTTCAATTAAAATGTGTTTTAGTTATGTTAATCTTCTATTTATATTCAGTTGTTTAATTATACTAAGACTTGTATTTTAAGCGTTAGACTTTGGGGGTATAATTGGAACAAAGATAGTTTAATTGTAATTAGATTCTACTACTCTCTTATATTATAAATAAAGACTCATGTATTCAAATTATAACAAGTTAAGATTTTTTCTTTTCTAGAAATTCAACAATAGGAGATAAAAATTTATTAGGTTAACCCAACCAAATAGCCTAAATTCTTGTCAGTTTGACGAGCTTAGATAATCATAAGCTTCCCAAAGATTCCAAATAATCTAACCTTATCTAAAGTCTAAGACCCTCAAGCATTCATCATCCATGCCAGCTTCAAGTTAAACAAAGGAAGACATCATAAAATTCGTTCACCTTTATTTCAATTTCTTCTTCCCCATATGACAAATTACAGGAGCATCACCCAACGCACACAAGACAAAGATCCAATAATGGAGATTGGAATTTATTCACAAAATGACTTAAAACAGGGAAAAGTCCAACGTGAACGAGCACACATTGCCTCATGCCACTCATACTGATGAACAGTGTTGACAGAAATATTTAGTAGTAAACTAATAATACTGAATGCCCTCCACATCACTGAATGCAGGTTTACCACAGCTTCAGCCATTCCAAGCAAGGGCAAAGTCCCCAGCAAAACTGAGAGGGGTAGTCCTTTATGTACACATCTCTGCTCAGTCCAATTATGTAGAAACTGAAGTAACGGTTGTTTTTCGTCATGGTGACACGAGTAACTGGGACAACCGAGACTGTGTGCCTCTCACATATAACCCTTGCAGTCGGTGGCACTGGAGGCCTGTCTGCTATAACCTCTGATGAGAATTTGTTGAGAAGGAAAGAGTCCGCGAAATAGGCAGGTGTGCATTGGTGAGCTTGGGTGTTACATAGTTGTACTCCTCTGGCCCTATGGAATACGTCATCTGGGACTGAGGCAGCACCACTAGATGCACTCACTTTTCGGGTAGAAAGCGTCCTCCTGCATGAACTCAAGTAGATTATATGTAGGTCATGACACTAACCGAGTATGAACTAGATATACAAGCAATCCTCATATCTCTACATGCAAGAGTGGAGCCAGGGTGAAATTGCACCAACAATGCCCTCTGCCGCATTGCCTACGCCCTTCCAGAAATTTCTGGCTCGGCCACTGCCTAGTTACTGCATACTCCATGGTCAATTAGTGTAAAGGTAACTTTATGCTTTGAAGTATAATTTGAGGCCCATCTTAGAGTCCTTTAACAGTGATACTCTTTAAAGTGAAGGCAACAGATGTGGCAAACTGTTCTAAATAAATTTGCCACGATGAATCCTTTGAGTTTGGCAATATCAGCTGCAAATTCTGGGCTCTAAAGTACAGAAAGGGAATAGCACTCAACATGAGCTGTTCATTTGAAACTAAAAAGCCAATCCATGAACTTGGTTCATTTGAACTTATCAGACATCTCAAGTGATAGAAATAAATCAATCAACAAAAAATTTAAAGAGGAGTAGGTACCATCTAACAACAGCAGTATTGCATGTGAGCAGAGAACCTTTCCCTGCACATGTGTCACATTTGATTAACCCTTGAGATCCACATGTTAAACATGGAAGTTTTCCCTCACCCTTGCAGTTCAAGCACCTGCATATAACAAGAAAAAAGTCCCGTGAACTTATGAGCTTCAAATATGACGAATCTTCTCTATGTGGCTAGAATCGTCTTACTTAGTGTCAGAACCATCTCTGTGAGCAATCAGACCCCTCCCATGGCAAGCAGAACATGGGGTCATCTGCTTTTCCTTGTAAAATCCAGGTTCTAGTGCTGCATTGCATGTAGGACATGGCACGTCTCCTCGTCCTTCACAACCTGCTAGTTTTACTTATTAGAATAAAGAAGAAACAACATCAAAGATAATTATTCTCTCAACGCATGCCTTAGAAATGCACAGGCGATTATTGACAGAAAACAACAAGTGAAAGGCACAGATTGCCAATTCCATTAAAACAGTTATTCGAGATATCGTAATGTCAAGGTCATGAGTAGCACAAGTAGCACTGAGTTTCAGAAGAACCAAAATTTCCATCCTTCCTTTTACTTGATGATTAAATTTTGGAAAAATAATATTTTAGAATATATAAGTATTTATCTTAAGAATTTTAAAAGCCTCGAGCCAGAACATGTTGCAATGTCCAGAAGGGCACTCTCACCAGTTGCTTCCTTTCAATTCTTTTGACAACATCTTAAGAAAAAAAAGTTACTTTTGCTGAGTCATCTTTACCTGAGCATTTCTCAACAGCTTCAGAATGAGGTATTTTAGTCCTTGTTTCTTTATGTGGAATGAATAATAGAGGGAATTCAGACCTCAAATCCAATTCCCATGTCCCCAGCTCAGGCTCATTATGCCTCCCATCAATTTGGCCACCAAGGTACGGCTGTATCTGTCTCATAGTTTCTCTTTCCTCAATAAAAGTTTCTAGAGTTCCAACATAGACATTGCAGTCCTCTACTGCACAAACTTTCCATGTTCGAGCTGGACGACTACCCCAGCAGCAACGGTGGCCAACATGATCGATGAGTAATTCACGAATCTCTACCTCATCCAGTAATTGCCTATCAAAATAATTCACCACATGACAATGAGTACCTAGTCTGTGAGTTCATAAGAAATTTCAAACAATTCAAATAGAAGAACTATCAACGTAAGGATCATTTGAAATCCATACAAGGATCCAAATATACCTTCCAAAAGCCTGTGAATTTCTTCCACCCGTATTCCCTCCATATCCACCTGGGTAGACAATAACTTGTTCTGCCACAATTTACATAGAAAGTTACCCAAGTATCAGAAACATTTCTATGGATGTGATAAAATGAAATTTGGTGGCAACCTATGGTCAGTAAAGCTGGACCCAAGTTCGAATCATTGATATGAAGATTAATGTTCCTCAAGTGCACCGGTATCCCATTTGAGTTCCAAAATCATAGATGAAAAAACTTCCTTGCAGGTTGTTATTTAACAAATTTAAATAAATTCAAAAGAGATATAAAATCTCTGTTCTTATAAGTCCATTCTGAGTTACCCATGACTTTCCAAAGAAACTAGAGTAAAGCATGAAAAACCTTTTCTTTCTTGATTAACCAAATATCAAATCATTTCCCAAAAAATAAAATAAATAAAACAATCATGTTATAATCAGCAGATATACACTAGAACTCCCACATTTGTTTTCCCTCAAGAAAAAGATAAAACCCTCCGAGAAAAAAATTGCCACTCGATCTCCAGTTAAAAGCAATTTTCCAAACTCCCACACGACAGAAGCAATGAAAGAATGAAAAAAGTAAACAAGAGGGGGGAGAAAATTAAAAAAAAAAACGCTCCTTTGCAAGAAATAACATCTTAATTTCCACTGAAGCTTTCCAACATTTTCATAGCCCATGAACTAACATCAGAGGACCACCATATGATCAGAATAGTCCTGCAAAGGCATGCGTTCCTACAAGAACATTGAACCAAAATGATAGGAAAATAGAGAAAAGAATTCCATTATTGCATAATAGTTGAATCCTATACGACTTCTATTTTGTTATCGCAGACTTCCTCAAACTCTATAGTCCCCATCAGCTAAGTTGCGACTAAAACTCCGTGAATGGGCAGTTTGGGTGTTAAAACCGGGAGGAAACCTTCGTCAGGAGCTTTGAGGAATCGCCGTTCTTCACTCAAAATGATTCAGGAGACCTCTATTCCTCAACTAGAGCACCAAACCAGAGAAGGGTCAAATTAAAAACGATATAAAACCGACTTAGAGCAGCCTCTGCAATCTTGTCCACCCAAAGTTTCACAAGAAATCACATGTATAGCTTAATAATGTTGGCTGCATATAACATACCATTGGGGGCAGGCTCGGGAGAGCTGATGAGAGCGCCATGGATAGAAGGGGGATAGTAATCAGAGAAAGACGAGGCCGATCGTATTTCTTCAACGCTAACATCCGCCGCGATAGAGGAAACTGGCGGATACACAGAACCAACCCTCTCAACATACTCGTACGAAGGAGAACCCCATTTCTCCTTCTCTTTATCTAAAAGGCAACAAAGTTTCAGACACCATGAAAAATGACAATCAGAAAAAATAAGGATTCAGGGAAGAGAGGCATTTACCAGCAAGGAGAGGCACGTCCATTGCTCGTGCAAGACTTCCACCAGAGGCCGAAGACTCTTCGTTGCAAAGGAATCCAACTCCAACTGACGATTGATTATCAGCAGCAGCAGCAAGCGATTATATAAGATTAATCCGCTGGCCCACACGTTTAAACTAGTCGTTGAAACCTGCAATACTCGTAAGGAAATGGGGAAAATTGGACTCGGGGAGGTGAAAGCTGTGAAATCCGACGGACGCTAGTAGTAACTCCATATAGCGCAGATGACTTCCGCAAGGTTAGGAGTCGTTTTGGGGAAATTTTCTTGGCATAGATTTCAGCACCAAGTGCAGAGAGTCTAATAAAGCTGCTGACTTTAAAAAAAGAAAATCCATTTCTTTTCACTATCTTTGGGGGGTTTTGTTTTTTATTATAAGAAGTTGCCCTGAAACTTCGACGATGTGACATGGGTTATTGTGTTGGCCTTTATCCTGACGTTTATTTTCTATAGGGCGAGTTAGATTGATTCGGCTCAACTCCAAAACAGGGCTCTAAACAGATCTAGACTTTATCCATATCCAACATATCGGACAACACTTCCTACTTCATTTCATTTCCCCCTTTTTATCCTCTTCCCTGAGTCTCTCTTTCACCTAGCCGTTTTTTTCTGTCCGCCGAACAATCCTAACACTAAGGGCCTATTAGTGCACTCTATAAACGAAAGTGACTCTTGAGGGGTGGTTAGTCAACTTGAAGCCAAAAGATGAAGATCAGCATTACACCATTCATCATTTTACGTTGTTAGTAAAGTGCCAGATTTTATGTCATCTGGATGCTAGGGATGAAGCGGAACATCATCTCCATGTTATAAAAAATGGAAAGTGGTTTCTGACCCTTTTTACCATTCATCCAGATGAAGGAACGCGGGGGTTTGAACCCCTGATGTTTTTTTTTTCTTCCCTCTCTCTCCTTGCACCCCCTCTCTCGCTCTCTTCTCATTTTTCGTTTTTTCTCCCTCTCTCCGCACCCCCTCTCTTGTCTCCCCACCCCTGACGCTCCGCTCCCTCTTCTCTCGAACTCTCCTCTCCGGCCTCCATCTCTGCTCCCTCCCCTCTCTGGCCTCCGTCTCTCGGTCTTCTCTCGGACTCACCCTCTCTCCTGCACCCCCTCTCTCGTCTTCATGCCTCCCTCTCTTCTCTCGGACTCGCTCTCCGTTTTTCTCTCTCGCTTCTCCCTCTCTCTTATCCCTCTCGCCCTCCCTTTCTTCTCTCTCTTCTCCCTCTCTTCTCCCTTTCAGCCTCCCACTCCCTTCTCTCTCTCGCTATTCTCTTTTCTCCTAAAATACCTTCTGATTTCGTTCGATTTCCCCATTTCGATTTTGATTTTGATATTTGGGCATTGATTGCTTAATTTCTACTGCGATTAGGCATCGATTTCCCCATTCGGCTTCGATTTCACCCTCCAGCTTCGGTTTTTCCCAAATTTCAGAAGGTATGACTAAACCCTAATTTTTTTTCATTAAATTAGTATTTTATTTGATTTAATTTTAGTTTTAGTGCCTAATTGGGGGTTATTTGTGCATAATTGTGGGATTTAGGGTTACAGTTTAGGGTCTAAATTCTTGATTCGGGTTAGGGTTTATTTTTAGGGTTTGGTGCTCGTTATTTAAGGGACCTAGAATTAGGGTTTAGGGTTTATGGTTAAGGATTTATGGTATTATTAGGGATTAGGGTTTTTAAAGTTTTGGGGGTTTTGTGTTTTTAAGCTCTAGAGTTTTTTGGGTTTGGGGTTTGGAATTAGGGTGTAGGGTTTAGGGTTTAAGGCTTTTAAGGTTTATGGTGCAATGGATGATACAGACAACGACGATTGCGAAAGTCTTGAGGATGAGGGTAGCCAAGTAACAAGCTTTCGGAGGCAGCGTCCATTAGAATCCACAAGAGCTGCACAATTTCGAAATGCCATATTGACTTCCATGTGGTACGATAAATGATGGTTGTATCTTATTACTTTTGAACATGTGTCGTTCATATGTACTAAACTTGTGACTTGATGATTTTTATATTAAAGGCACAAACTCGTTATTTGAATAATCTTTCTTTTAGGTTATTAATAAAGTTGTATATGTAATTATTTAATATTTTTTTCAATTTTATTACTATATTAAACTTCATATTTAAGTCTCAGGTAAATAAAATATAATTAAAGTATGCAATTGATTAATTAATTATTTTTAATTTTGTCAAAATATATTATTAATTAATACCATGTAAAAAATCTATCTTATGTTATTAATATAAAATTTTTTATTTATTAATCATATTTATTTTTTATTTACTCTATTGTATTAGTGATTTAATAGTGGTAATTAAAATATTGTTAACTCAAGCACTTGGTTTAATTAACTCATTTTTATAATTAATAAAATCAATGGTTTTAAATTTAATGGAAAAATATTTTTAATTAATAATATGTAAAAATATATAGTGTGTTAAAGTTAGTATTTGATAGATTTTTCCTATTTAATCTTGACTTTTTTATGTTAAAGAGCACCATATATTATCAATAAATTAATAACTTAAATGTATTATATTCATTTATATTATTTTTAACTTTATTTAATTATTTTTTATGATTAATCATGTGCACAGTTAATTGACTCACGTAATTATTGTATTAATGTACAATAAAAAGTAATCTTTAACTAATATAATATATAATTAAATTAATTAGTACATTAATATATTTTAGTTATACATTAAATTAGTTATTCGTGTAGTAATAATGTTTATTTTACCTAATTTAATGTTTAAGTATTATATTTTAATTAAGTATACTTTACAAGTTACTAATTCTCTTATTTTTTGTGTTTTCCTCATTTGGGTGCACTAACACTGGAAATTGTTTTCCTGTGGACATGAACTTGTCCACACTAACACCCATTTTGAAGATGAAGATCATGTAGATGCATGAGATGAAGATGAAGATGAAGATCAAATTTTATGTTCGTTGACTAACCCCCCCTTAATGAGACCAGTTAATTCATTTTCACTCACTCGACGATACGTTTGCCTCTCGCTCATTCCATGAAGATGACACTCTCTCTTATTCGCTCATCATCCATCTACCAGTCGTTGTGCACGTTAATGTGGAAGTTCTTTTTGTCTCTTTGTTAATAGCCTCGAGCCACATCTCTTTCTCCTTCTCGATTAGTAGGTGGCTGCTAATTCTTATTCTTGGAATTATATATTCTAATCACATTTTTGTTTGTTTTCTGAAACTGCGTGATAGTGGGAAACCTGATTTTTTGGGGGAATTGTTTGTGGAGCCTCGTTATTACTAGTGATCCATGAATGTGACTTAATTAGATTAATGCTATTACTGGCCTCCTTTTGTGTTCACCTGCTAGTATGTTCTTTTACTAGTTCTTTGTTGAGTAAATTCACTTTCGCTCCAACTTCCCTAGTGAAAGTAATCCTAACACTAACAGTCTGTTTGTGTTCACCCGCAAGTATGCTCTTTCTTTTACAAGTAGATCTTTATATCATGAATTTTTCAATAAAAACATAAATGAAACTCATGAACATACCTCTTTACATGGCGTCAATTTCCAGCATACGGCATTTATCGTCTCCGACGAACAGAGTGAACGGCGTTATCTCATGTATCACAGAGGCTCGTCGATGGCAACATTCAGGCATGCCTCTACTAGACCAAACCCCCTCTTATAGCCTCCTCTCCATCAAAGGAGACCACCAAACCGACGGGAAATTGTAAGGTTGTAACCGACGACCACCTTCAATGGAAAACCAACGACAGACGGGTCACTTAAGTGACGGTTCGTGAACCGTCTAGGTGACGATTCATGAACCGTCTTACATTCTCCCACTTGACCCATACGCCTACTGAATATGTATCAATGATTATTGATACATCTTCAAGAATATTTTCCATAGATATAATATCCTTATACTCAACAAATTACATGAATCGTAGCGGTAAGTCCTTTAGAGCCAGTATTACCTTCCACGTATTACAATGCAACTGTCTCCTTTGAATGAGAACCTTATGTGGCACATTTCTTTATGAATGAACTTTTATAATGCTCATTCTGGATCATCTTATATTGTCATTCTCTAAACTTTATGTATACAACCAAATAAGAGAAGACACAAATGAACTTAATGGAGCTATTCATTGACAAAATTGCGATACAAACATAAAGTGAATCTCAATTATAGAAATTACTTAATAGAACTGAGTCTCATATGTTCAACATGTCCCTTATAAGCAATGGATGGTAGACCTTTTGTCAACGGATTAACAATCATTAATCCGGTGCTGATGTGTTCCACAACACTTTGTTTGCTTTGACATGTTCTCAAATATTTAAAAACTTTATCAATATGCTTACTACGACTTTCGCTCTTATTGTTCTTGGCCAAAAACATTGATGCGGAATAATCACAGTAAATCCTTATTGGCTTAGAAATTGTGTCAACAATTTCAAGCCCTGAAATAAAACTCCTCAACCATATAGCCTATGATGATGCTTCAAAACATGCTATAAACTCTGCTTTTGTAGTAGAAGTAGTAATCAAAGATTGTTTTGCACTTCTCCAAGAAATGGTTCCTCCATATAATAAGAAGACGGATCCTGATGTCGACTTTCTCGAATCAAGGAAGCCAGCAAAATTAGAGTCTGAATATCCAATCACTTCCAGATGATCAAATCGTCTGTACGTAAGCTTGTAGTCATTAGTCCGCTGAAGATATCGCATGACTTTCTTTGCAGTTTTCCAATGGTCCAAACCAGGATTACTTTGATATGTGCCCAACATTCCTACTACATACGCACTGTTGTCGCCGTGAAAGAAGAAGACGTTGTCGTCGCCGTTAATGAAGAAGATGATGTTTGCCTTTCTCTTCAGTCTTCGCTGTCACCCGAACTCCGACAGAACTCTCGAAAGCCATTGCCGCTGAACCACCTTCCAGTGATCTGCACCAGCGTCGCAGACAGAGAAGACGAAGGTGATAGTTTTAATTTTTATCTAAACATAGGAACTATTGTTCCTTTATTTTATTTTATTTTCTGCCGAGCATGATTCAGATTCAGATCGGATCGAGACCCAAAACTGATTCAACCTAACAGACCAGACCAAAATCCAGATCTGGACTCGGACCGAGACTGAGACCCCCAAAAAATGAGTCAACCCAACAGATCAGTCCAAAATCCAAACCAGGTCAACCCAGCGGTAGACGAAACCAGAATCAAAGACCCAAACTGGGTCAACCCAGCTATATGAAGCGAACCAGACCAATTCTTTGGGTGTTTTATTTTATTTTGATCATCGTCAATCTCCCTGCATCATGGTGAAGGAATCAACACCGATTATTCATATTCAATCCAAAAACTTTGGTTTTACAACCAGCGTCATTCTTACGGAAGTTAACTACGACGTTTGGTCCTAGATCAATGAGATACAAATTGCAGGACGTGAGAAGCTTGAATATATTATGGGGGAAAACACAAATCCCAAAATAAACTGATGCTTCCTATACAAAGTGGTACGCTAAAAATCAAAGGGTCAAGGGGTAGTTGCTAACCTCTATGTCACCAAATATTATAAAGCGGTATATTCCTTACGTACCACACGCAAAATCGGGAATGCTCTGGTCAAAGATTTCTACAATGGGTCAGATGAATTTCATTAAATCATAGAGTTTTCTCCACCAAACAGACTAGTTGCCCTCTGCCAACATATTATGGTGATCTTGTGGAAAATTTCCAAGAACTTGATCATCATGACAAAATTATAATGAAAGATCCTGATGATATTATCGCCTATAGAAAATTTGTTGAAAGATTGTGTGTACACATTTTCTTAAACAAATTTGATGCAAATTTGAACAAATCTGAGGCAAAATTCTCAGAAAGGGCCCGTTATTAGATCTTGAAGAAACCTATGCTTACGTACATCGTGACTCCGTTCGTAGAACCACTTTAAATGTTGACGTTGATCGTGTAGAGTCATCTACAATGGTGGCACGTCGAGCTAAGCCTAAAATAGCTCGACCAACTGGTCCTACCAGTGATCAAAACTGGGCATCAGGATCCCAGAATCGCAACTATGAGATTGGAGCAGCAAAACCAGAGCATATTTGTACTCACTATGGTGAGATTGGGCATACAAAGACAAGATACTATGAACTTATTGGGTATCCAGAATGGTGGGATCCTACCAAAGCACCTCGCAAACGAAACTCTAAACCAAATAATCATGTTTTTGTTGCAATAGAAGAACCTCCACCTCTCACACAACTGAGGATGCATCAATTTTAATTGCTACATCTGGCAAGGTTTTTAATACTTCTATTCCTAGTAGAAAAAGTGAATGGATAATTGACTTCTGGTGCTATTGATCATATGATCTTTGACAATCATCGTGTTAAAATTATGAAACCATCTGAATAACATATCGTATCTACATCAAATGATATTCCCTCTCACGTTATTGGAGAAGGTTCCATCACCCTCACTGAAAATCTGAGTCTTGATTCTATATTAGTTGTTCCAACCCTCAATCATAATTTATTATTAGTGGCTCAAATAACTCTCACTCTGCATTGTATTGTGATCTTTTTGCCAAACCTTTGTGTTTTTAAGGACATTCGAAATTGGAGGACAAGTGTTTATGGTACTAGAAGGGAGAAGCTCTATTATCTTGATCTGAAGCTAGAGAGTTCTCATCAATTAGCTCAAGCATTCTTCGTGAATAAATCTGCAGATTCTGAAATTTGGTTATGGCATAAACGGTGATTATCTACGTTGATGTATGGCGTCTGGTGATAAATGGTGGTTTGTTTTCTTTATTGATGATCACACCCGTATGACTTGGATTTGCTTAATGAAATAAAAAATTGAAGTTAGTTCATTGTTCAAACAATTTCACAGAAAGATAGGCACTCAATACTATTCTACAATACAAACTCTCTGAAGTAACAATGGTGGAGAATTTTTTAATCAAGGTTTGAAAGAATATCTAGATGATCATGGTATTACTCATCAAACTACTTGTTTGTACACCCTTCAACAAAATGGGGTTACAGAGCAAAAGAATCGCCATCTTCTTGAGGTTGTCTGTGCTTTCTTGTTTGAAGCGTATATGTTAGCTAGTTACTGGGGTGAAGCCATCACAACTGCAGTTTATCTTATCGACCGAATACCCTCGAGTGTGTTACAATTTCAGACTCCCTTGAGTGTTCTTCATGAAACCATAAGTTCACCTGCTGCGCCGAATCTGCCACATAGAGTTTTTGGGTGTGCAGCCTTTGTTCATCTTCATAAGCCATTGAGAAATAAATTGGAACCCCGAGCTCTCAAGGGTGTCTTTGTTGGCTATGATCAACATCAGAAAGGCTATCATTGTTATCATCCTCCCTCTCGCAAATTGTATGTCATTCTTGATGTCGTATTTCACGAAGATAACGTGTATTATTCTACTCCCAAGTCTTCAATTCAGGGGGAGAACAAGATTGAATTGCAGACCCTTGATCATCATTTAGACACCTTGGATACTACAAGTGGTAAGTATTCAGATTATAGTAGTGAACATCAAAATGATACAAATGAGCATGATTCGTAGGATGGAGACAAACAAGACCAAATGGAAGTGATGCAACTAGAGTCTCATCCGACATCTTCCCCCCTTCATAATGTACCAGTGGATCAATTACTTTCTGAGTTCGAGTCCATGTCTGAGCCTCAAGTAAGTTCTGAAACTCAACTAAGAGTGCTACCTCATCGAACCACAAGAGAAAAACCTAGAGTCAATTATGAACCTCTTCTCACCTCAAAATCTCAGTGTCCCATACATAATTTTGTGTCTTATCATAGATTGTCAAAGGCAACTGAAGTATTTTTGAATCAATTATCTGCTATATCTATTCCTAATAGTGTGTAGGAAGCTTTGAAATATCCTAAGTAGAAAGAAGCAATGAATTTAGAAATGAGGTCCCTCCAAAAGAATTCAACATGGGAAGTGGTTGACCTACCTGTAGGAAAGACACCAGTCAGATGCAGGTGCATATTTACCATTAAATATAAAGCCAATGGCACCATTGAAAGGTTCAAAGCAAGGCTTGTCGCCAAAGGATATACTCAAACATACAAGATTGACTACATGGAGACATTCGCACCAGTGGCCAAAATCAATAATGTTTGAATTCTACCATCTCTGGTTGTGAATTTTGATTGGCCCTTATATCAGTTTCATGTTAAAAATGCATTTTTGCACGAAGATTTCCAAGAAGAAGTATATATAGAATTATCTCCTGGATGTATTATACAAACCAAAGGATGCAAACAAGTATGTAAACCAAGGAAATCTCTATATGGTTTGAAGCAATCCCTGAGGGTGTGGTTTGGAAGGCTCACCAATTTTATTAAATCTATCGGATACAAGCAAACAACTCAGATCATACTCTCTTTCTAAAATCCAACAAGGAAGTAATCACAACTCCTATTGTGTATGTTGATGATATGATAGTAATTGGGAATGATCCAGAAGAAAAGAAAGCATTGCAAAGTCATCTTGCCAGAGAATTTGAAATGAAAAATTTTGGCTACTTAAAATATTTTATTGGTATTGAAATGTCAAGATCGAAGGAAGAAATTTTTCTATCTCAACGATAATATGTTTTGGACTTGTTGAAGGAAATTGGTATGACAACATGTAGTCCAGTCTGTACTCCCATGGAAGAAAATCTAAAACTGGGAACATTTAGATCAAGTCCCCCCTAATAAGGAACGTTATCATAGACTAGTCTGGAGGTTAATGTATCTTGCACATGCCAGACCAATTTTAGCTTATGTACTCAGTGTGGTTAGTCAATTTATGCACTCTCCAAGTGAAGAACATATGAATGTTGTCAATCGTATCTTGCGCTACTTGAAATCATCTCCAGGGAAAGGAATTTGGTCACTTGGAGAAGTAAAAAAAAGAGGTGGTGGCTAGATCATCAGTTGAAGCCGAATAAGGGGAATGGCCAAGGCAATATGTGAATTATTATGGATAAAGAATATGATGCAGGAACCCAGTAAGGTAGCATGTGATATTGCCCACAACCCAGTCCAACATGATAGATCTAAACACATTGAAGTTGATATGCACTTAATCAAGGAAAATCTAGAAGAAGGAATCATTGAAGGCGCTCATGTTCGGTCTCAAGATCAGCTTGCCGATGTGCTAATCAAGGCAATGTCTTACCGAGCCTTTAACAATTTTCTTGACAAGTTAGGCATGAGTGATATCTATGTACCAACTTGAGGGGGACTGTTGAGATTTCCTCTAAGATTTCTTCCCTTACAAGGAAATCCTGTAAATATTCCGTTGTTACGGTCCCGGTTCATGGATCGAGTAACACGGCGTGGGATCTGAGGCTCCAGCACTATGAGTGTGTTGTTGGACTCGGTACGGTCAGAGAAAACCCTTTTCTTGACCACGGCAAAGACGGTTTCACTCCTCTTCTTGATGTTGCTCATGCTAGGATTGTAGTCCTAGCTTGGGTAGCCCTTGGCCTACGTTGGGAAGCTCCTTCCTAGCTTCTTTTGGACTCAATGCTAGAAAGAGACTTGCTTGATGCTGCTCGCGATGTAGGAGATGAAATCTCTCAATTCTGGCTCGGTAAGAGAGGGGAAAGCTTTCTCTTCTTGCTGGTGATGGAGAGGAGGCTGAAGCCTCTCTTTGAACGTGGAAAAGGGACAGAAAGTCTCCCTCCCTTGCTCGGTATGAATCAATGGAGAATGGGTCAAGAGTGATGGTGGGATATGCAGATTTTTTAGGAAAATATATACCTTGATACCTTCAAGGGAGATTTCTAACCCTAGAACTCGTCAAGGTGAGTCCCAAGCCTATTTAACCTAATTCTCAATGCTTTCCTTTTCTCTATTTCCTTACCCTTTAAATAGGGTTTGACGTCATAAGTGTTTTAGGACTAAAAATACCCATACTGCCCCTACGAACATAATCCTTACATACTTAATGAAAAATCATACTTAAAGCAATATAAAATATGAATTATAAAACTACTAAACCCGTTGAGTCATTGTCTTCTCCTTTGAGTGACTCAGTGTGCGATTGAGTCCACAACATCCATAAATCCAGTAATTATGTTTTTTTGTAATCCTTGTAATCAATCTTAAACTCTCCATGTATAGTCTATAAAATGGCTATTTAAGCTGACGATGTAAGTAAAATTTACCATTTTATTTGTTGTTTCTATTTATTTTTGCAAGTGAACTTGAGGATGGGATAATATTGGTCGTCCATGGAAGTTATTTTCCTAATGAGTTTTTAAGGGTGGCTAATTAGATCCATTGAGGGTTTCATATGTGTTGGCCTTCTATTTATGTATCCATTTTACGTGAACTATGGATTGATCTTGTCACATAATTTTATTTTATGTACACCAAATGAATACTTATGTTGTTTTCTTATTGTTTGCTAAGCTTTGATAATTGCTATTTTTATTATTAGTTTTTGAAAGTTATTGATTTGGGGAATGTTCAATTGTAGCATTTTCGATTTAGGGAGAGTCAATAACTTTCTACCTTTAGTAGTAGCTTATTTATTAGAAAAAATTTAAAAGTTAGTAATTCTATACTTGGTGGTTTCCATCTAAGTTACTAGCTAGAAATTCCCCCTCTACTCATTATTTTGAACTTAGGAGGTCCCAAAGTAAATGAAAGAAATTTTTGTCCTAGGAGAGTTCCATATGGTGGTGTAACTTACTTTAACAAGTCAATGGCTGGTTTAGAGTGTAATAATTAGGGAGATATGTTGTAACCTGGACAGTTTTGGAAGAACTAATACAACTGTCTTTGACTTTGGTTTTCTTTCTCTTTACTAAGAATGATTTCCTAGTTTTTTTTTCTTACCTCAAGCTAGTTACTCTAATTACAAAACAAAACTCGTAAATTCATGTCCTTCTCTTTGAACTTGAAAACTACGAATGTCTTCGAATTGAAGACAGTAGTGACTGGATCATATTCCAACATTGTCCTTCAAACTTAAGTTCTATAATTTTGCGGCATTATCTCATCTAGGCTTGAACTTTGGGAAGTAAATATTCTTTTTATTGTTATATTTGTTTGTTTCATGTTGCAAATTCTGGCTTATTTCATACATCTCTTGAAATTCTATTGACCATAGCTTATGCTAAACCCCTAATACAACTACCCCACTTTGTAGCGGGTTAGTATGATCTTCCTCCCTAACTGATACCTATAGAGCATCCATAATGTGCACCACTTAAATGATTTCCTGAACTGAGACTTTGTCTCCATTGATGTCATCACAAGTACAAGCCACATAGAACTGTTTCAACACAAACAAAAACTAAAAAAATAAAAAATACACAAGGAATCAATTGACCAATTTACAAAAAAAAAAATCCAGAGATAATTCTGGAATAAGGGAGATTTATGACACTTATTTGGAATCTAGAATTAGGAAACAAAAATTTTTAAATAAAAAATTTCAGACTTTGTCAAAAAGGAAACTAAACTCATAATGGGAAAGACTTTGCTTAAGGAAACTAATGTAGTGTGTGATCAAATAAAAAAAAACTTTTAAGGAAGGAAAGATACTCAAGTTGGTATAATCTTGATTAGATTTTGAAAACAAAAAGAAAATTCAACCAATATTAGCAGACCAAAAAGTGAAGCAAAAAATTCGGCTTAAATTTGGATCTTCACATGCAACATGATACTAACATGACCTTTGATTCTTCCAATGTAGATATCTTCCTCAAGAAAGATCAGATTGAGAAACAGTTTATTAGGATAGAAAGTATACTCAAGTAGATTCTGAAATATAATTATCAATATAAATCTTTAGTAATGTTGGTAAAAGTCGTTCAGGAATTTGAGGCTTTATGTTGTGAAACAAAATTTTTCTGCTGCTCAACTTTGATGCTTCAAATGTCGTTTTTTCTTTCTAGAAAATCTGTTTTCAACGATTCTTTTTGAGTTGGAAACTAGACTCAAATATATTTCTATTGGTATATAATTTGCTATAGGAAACATATGATAAGAGAGTGAAACATCCAATGGAAAATAGGAATTGGGAAAGAAGTTTGAAACTCCTTTTTTTTTTCCTTTTCTTTTTCTCCTTCTTCTTCTTCTTCTTCTTCCTCCCTTTCTTCTCCATCTTCTTATCCCTTTCCATCTCAAATCTCTACCCACTCTAATACCATGTTGATTTATAAGGCCAACATATAAACACAAGATAACTCAAGGGAAGGAGAGAAGATATGAACTCTAGCTCTTAGGAGAGAGGAGGGAAGAAACTAAGGGAGAGAAAGAAGAGGAAAAGAGAGGTGTATGGACAAATTTGAGCCAAGAGGAATAGGCTTTAATGGCCTACCCCATGCCTTAAGGTTGTATTTATAGTTTTAGGAAGGTGCGTACAATGACTACAGTACCCTTATGGCTACATGTTTCAAAAGGAAAATGACATACACCAACTTACATAATTACCATTTTATGCATCACTATGAAAGTTCTTCTTATTTACTAGCCATGTCACCCCTACACGCGTGGTTGTTTCTTACCAAATAACATCTACTATGTCAATACCACGATGAGGAAGAGGAACGTACACAAAACTCATTACTCATTTTTGTAGCTCCCAATTACCTTCAATGAAATGCCTAGTAATAATCATGTATTCTATTTGTTTATTTTGAGAATTTCATAGATCGTAGTAAGACTAATCTTATTAATCATTTTATAAAGTTCTTAATTTTTTTCCTCTGCCTCATACACCTCCACATACTTCTTAATGGTCTTACGGAATATTTTTCCATAATTCACATTTACCATCTCCATTACAAAATTAAATCCCTCCTCTTCTACAATCATAAATGGATGTTCATTCATAAGAATCTAATGAACAATGAGTACTTTCAATCTAGCTTGATCATATTTGCCCTTTAAATCCATAAAAGGAAGGCTAAATGTTCTTTGATCAATATTAGACCACACTGGTTGAAAGTTTATGGTTTATATTTTGTTATTGTCACTTTTCTACTATGACAATGTTTCAAATATCGACTCATATGTAGGTCACTCCACTACTATTAATACTCAAATTAGTTTTACAATGAACACATTGAGCTTTTTTGTATCATCTAGAAGTGAAAATTCTTTAAAATTCCAACCACACACAAGACCTCTTTTGCCTTTTTGTACTCTGGATAGAATCACCTTTTTCTTCATTTGGAGTATAGTTTTAGGGGGACATGATTCTAGTGGAGTTGAGTCATTTTTTGTGATCACACTAGAACTATTGACATCAAATGAGAAGAAGGTATTGACATTCCTACTTTTATAACAACAAAAAAAAAAATTAAAAACATAAAGAAGAATAGCAATCCACACAACAAAGACAAATTAAAAAAAAAAAGATTAACAAATAAATCTAGACACATTGATGAGAGAGGAATTCAAAGATTGGCTCTAGTCCCATAGACAAGTTTGTATAAAACAACACAAACTTGAGTAGCTCAAAATTCTCTCTCCTCACAATTCCCTTGCACTAATACTTAAATATCATCTAGCTGTGGTCCAATGGTGAATTCTTCCAAACTTTTTCACTCAAAAGAGAACTCCCAAGAATAAAGCTCATTCCTCTTAGCTACAAAATTTGAAAGTCCAAGGGGGCCCACAAGCAAACGCTTTTAATTTAATAATTATTTTTAAACAACCATTGAACAAGTTACCCTAAATTACATTGATTCATTGGGTGGTATTTGAAATTAAGCATGTTAGGAATTATAGTATTCGGTTGACCTTGTTTCATGTTGACCAAGAAGTAATGGTGAGGTTGACCTTGTTTCATGTTGACCAAGAAGTAATGGTCAGGACTACTAAATTGCAATTCCTAAATCTACTAAATTTAAAAAACCCAAATTTTAGGCATAATCAATCAAAATTGCCAAAATTTATCTTGTCTTTCCTCAAACAACCTTGAAACTCTCAATCTAAAAAAAATGAAAAAAAATTTAACGCATCATAATCGACTAATGCTATAAAGTTCTGATTAACAATAACTAATATGGATACAATTAAGGTGATATTTTAATGTTTTTATTAATAGATAATTATAAGAAAATGGAAAAAAAATTGGTTGATTTAAAATATTTTATTGTCTATATTAGTTTTATGAGATGATTTTTTTTACCATGTCTTCTCTTATCCCCAAAAATATTAAAATAAATACAAAATTATTTCTTATCGCTTTAAGGAAACAATTGAATAAAAAAAACAAGAAGACAGAAGTGGCAAAAAAAATATAAACATTCATCAAAGGAAAAAGAGTTTTAACTTTAGGTTATTTTTATGTTTCTATAATGGCCCAAATAGTCCTAAAAGGATTGTTAGCAATAGTGGAAGTTTTGAAAAATATTTACAAAAATATTTCTAAAAACATAAAAATAAAACTCTTTTTCTTAAAAAATGAAGGATAATTTCTGATATAATATCTTTAGATGTTGTCAATTAGAAAACCAAAATTTGAACATGACCAACTCAATAAGTTAAATCTATAGGTCGTATGGTCACTACAAAAATAACAAATAATTCATTAAAAAATACCAAATTGAGACCCCACATATCAGCCCATTTTTTGGAGAAACATTTTCTCCTCATCTTCTTTTCTTGCCTTGACAATCATGGATCCCCCTTTTCCTCCATATTTTGGTTCAAACAAACAAATTTAAATCTCTAATTAGTTTATGTAGAAGGAGAGGGAGATGCTAGGGTGGGGTAGCAGAGCCCCTTGGTCCCCTCCTTAGGGAAAAAAGAGTGGAAGGGTCCTGTTAGGTATATGCACCGGTTTTATGAAGTTGTTACAAGTAGGTCAATACATGATCGTGGATATAAATATCAAACTAAAAAGGTTTTTTTATTTTCTTACTATTGGAAGATATGATGTAATTAGGGTATCATTAATGTAATTAATTTATGTTTCTTGACTCTTCTTCACTCTTACTAAGGTGAAGGGTATAATTATAATATTATATTTTTATTCATTTATAAATAGAGCTTAAGGGGGATAGTTTGGACACAAGTCCATTACCTCATTCTTCCTCCTCTTTTTGTCTCCAACGTGTGTTCTTCTTCTTTCTCCATGATGTAATCCGTGGAGTCCTAAAAAATCAACATGGTATCAAAGCATTGATTTTCATGACTCGTAGCTATAGTGATTTAGAATTCCAATCTTCCTATATGCTCAGATTATTACTGTTGCCCATTCTAAGTTGCTCCACGTTGGTTGGTTTGCTGTTTTTATTGGTTGCTACCTCGCAGCCTTTGGTATCTCTCTCTAGTACTCATCACCGTATTTTTACTGGAAATTTGCTCTGCTCGGCCTGATGGTATTCTCTGGGGGTTGAAGGGTATGACTCCTTCCAGAAGTCAGAACTATTGAAACTCGTGGTATTTGTGGTTGTTCTCCTCAACAATGAAGACATCTATGATATCCTTGTTTCTTGTCCTTTACAGCCTCTCTAAGGTTTGATGGACCTCTAAATGTTGATGTCACCGAGTTCCAGACCAATCTGGTTCCATACCCGAGAATCCATTGTATGTTGTCTTCCAATGCCCTTGTTATCTTTGCTGAGAAGGCGTATCATGAGCTGCTCTATGTTGCCGATTCTAGAAGCTGAGTCACAAAAAAACGTGTTCAGCTCTCTTAACTGAAAAGTCTCCCCTCATCTATTAGCTGGTGGTATTCGTATCTTGCTAGTATTACCACTGGAAGTCGGGTTGCTCTGTTGTTGTTAATTGCTCGGTACATTTTTGTATGGTGTCGCGTGAGAGAGTCCATCACGTGTGTTGCTGTCTGATTGTCGTCCAAAGTTGCTGTCAATGAATTCTGTTTTTCGAAAGTTTCTCTCGTCTCCTTTGCTGGCTCGATCCTCTGGTATCCCTCATGTTGTCTACCTTATTCACGTGACCTCTGTTTGATTTCTTGAGATTAATCTGGCAATCCAAATCGTCTCTGATTTGGCTTACTAAATCCCATCATCGGTACGTTCATCATTCTTGTCATCGGTTGCTATCGATGTTGCATTGTTGTCTCATAGTTGTATTGCGCCAACTTTGTTTCTGTTTCTGGAGGACAAAGATTCGGCTACACTGATCCTACCAAGTTTATCTGTTGGAGATGAGATCTTTGAGTCGAAGGTCTCTTCTTCGTATGAATCCGAGTTTATTTACAGAAGTCTAGTTTGGAAAATCATCAGAGATTAAGTTGTTGTTTTCGTCTCCTTTACTAGGTGGTCATCTCTTTGTTGACCTGTTTCCATACTGAGTTTATTCATCTCTTTTATCCACCTATCCATTGGTTTAGTTGATTCCAATTATTTTTCGGAAGATTGTCGAGCTGGTGTCTCGGTTGCTGTCTTCTGAGCCAATTACTTGCTCTGTTCTGAAAGATCTCCAGTTGTTTGTGATCTTCTGTATCTTACTATCTTGGTTTAATTTTGGTTGATCTTCTGCCAAGAATATATTTGATTTGGGTTTGATCTTTCTCTATTCGGAAAGATCACGACCCAGTGCTAGTAATCTTGCTCTCGTATATTTGATCTACCACCTAAGCTATAGACTCGTGAACCAGTAATTTGTACGTGAAGATCTTGATTTGATTTTTCTGCTTTTAAGGTAAGTCAGACCAAGTGAACCAGCTCTTGCTGATTATACGAGTTGTTGCTGCTATTCGTTGGTATCATATATGTTGTTGATTTATCATAACTGGTTTCGCTCGAATTTAACTCGGACTCAAGTCAGCCTGACTCAGTTCACTTGCTCTTTGCCTCTTGTATACTACTCTCGGTCCTGAGTACTCTATCCATTCCTCCTGTGACTCAGTTATATTGGTTTGACACTGACTCAGCATAACTCAATATTTTAACTTTGGCTCACTCACTCTTGACTCGGATCCTTGACTTCAACTTGATTATTATCTTGGATTATCGGCAACTTATTATCTAAGAGGTGGCATATGGGTAAATAAGAAGATTTTTCATCAATATGGCATGAAGTTGTATATACATATCTTTTTTTTGTCTCTTCTTTTATAATGTTGTAGTCTTAAAGGGCATTGTAAAAACTATAAATAGAGGTCTTGGCTAAGAGGTAGAGCATTCAAGTTCTCTCCCCCTTTTCCCCAAAGTTCGTCCAAGCTCTCTCACTTGGTAGGCACTCCCCCTCTTCTCCTCCAAGTTGTCTCCCTTGGTGATTGATCTCTTCTCTCTCTCTCTCTTCTCCTTCTTCTTCTTAGTTTGGTTGAAGTTTTTATCATGGGATCCTAAATTCTACAACTATAAATAGATACCCTTGGCTTAGGGTTGAACATTCTAGCTCTCTCCCCTTCTCTTAATTTGTTCAAGCTCTCTTTTAACCTAAAGGCTCTTTCTCTCCCTGTCTCTCTTCTCTACTTCTTTTCTTCTCCTCTCCCCTCTTACTTTGCTCGAGGTTCTAATCATGGGATCTTAAATTCAACAGGGTTCATTATTTGTTGACTGTTGTCGGCATTGGTTCATCTGATGAAGAATTTGAATTCCTTAGGAAAATAAAGCACACGGTGGCTCCTACATCTTATCTTCCTTTGATTCTCATTACCCTCTTATTATTTGGTAACCTTTCTTCTACCATCATTAATTTGACTCTCACTTACCCCTTTGGCCAACCCTTTTTTGGACCGTTTCTTTGGTTGGTCCCTTATATATATATAGATATATATATCGGTATTTTTAATTCATTTGAGACTTTTTATTGGTACCCTCGGGTCTTTTTTTACCGTCGTCTTATGAATGACAAGCATTACCCACTTTAGTGATTATTATCACTATATTTGTTCGAAATCATTTGAGGTTGGTTTCGATTTATCACCCATTCCTACCATTTGAGAGTTTGTGCATGGTGTCATACTTATCCTTGGGACATTGTGATGAAGGAGCTTATAAATACATCTATGTTTTTTGTTTCAAACTGAGATCACTGTCATTACCTCCCAGCTTGAAGGTGAGTGTTAGAAGATATTATGTAATTAGGGTATCATTAATGTAATTACTTTATGTTTCTTATCTCTTCTTCACTCTTACTAGGGTGAAGGGTATAGTTATAATACTATACTTTTATTTATTTATAAATAGAGCTTAAGGGGGATGGTTTGGATACAAGACCATAACCTCATTTTCCTCCTCTTTTTCTCCCCAATGTGTTCTTCTTTTTTCTCCATGAGGTACTCCATGGAGTCAAGAAAATCAATATCATAATTTTTTATTTTTTATTGTGAATATACAACATCTAAGAATCTGAAAAATTATTAGGTAGTCATGGGTCTAATCTACTTCCAATATAGAGAGAGAGAAAAGAAAAAAGAGAAAAATTGGATTCATTCTATGTTGTCTGTAGCAGATAATTTTCATTGATTTCACGGAGATGGAAACAAAAGACACAATACATGTTTCCATATATAAAAGTGTGGAAAGTTGACCATTCCGGTGTGGTAGTCCAAGTTTGAATTCAGTTATTCTGATAAATAATTTCAAATTTTGAATATTTAGTTAAATAAAAAAACTATCTAGTATTATTACAAAAAATCATTAAAAAATTAAAAGGATTTTTTTTAGATTTTATGTTTAATGATGGTAAATCCATAATTCATATATCAAAGATGTTATATTTACGATTCATATTCTTTAAGACAAAAATGTCCGTAGTACTAACCCACAACAATCTCATAACATAAGATTATGACAATACATAAGATAGTATTCCACGACAAAAAAGTGTCTCTATCTTCAACTCAACTCAAGACATCTTTTTTTGAGGAACAATTATATTAATCCATAACGGAATACTATGTTATGCACTCCTATAATACTATGTTATACACTCTCATGTCCTATGTTACGAGATAGTTGTGGGTTGGAAACAGGTGCATTGTTGCCCCAAATAATATGAATCATAAATATAACATCTTTTGTAAACTAAATGTGGATTTGTCATAATTGAACATAAAATCTATAAAATTGACAAAAAAAGAACAAAAAAATAGAAAAAATTACAATTTTTATATTCGATGGTGTTAAATTTATAAGTAATGTATCAAATATGTTATATTTATGATTTATATTTTTTATACCGAAAATACCCATATTTCCAACCTAGAACTATCTCATAACACAGGACGAAATTGCCCCAATTTCACAACTAGAACTATCCCATAACATACCATTCTTGAAGTGCATAATATAATGTTCCAATACAAAAAAAAATGTCCTTGTTTTCTGACTTATCATAATCCTGTGAATTAATTATGAACTAGAAATAGGGCCATTTTTGTCTCAAAAAATATGAAAGCAAATATAACATCTTTTATATACTAATTGTAGATTTAACATCATTTAATATAAAATTTATAAATTGACCTAAAAATTAATATGTTGGTAAAAAAAAAAAGCTCCTCGTTCTCATTTGAGCTATATCCAATTTAATCGTAGTCAATCCAGGGTCAAAATGGCATTAGTGTAGTTACACGCTGCAGGTTGGGCCTTATCTTTCCTTTCCCCAACCACGGCCTTCAAATAGCTACCCTGCTCTGCATTAGGGTTTCTCTTCTGAGGTTTAGAGAGAGCTCCGCCCGCCGCGCTTCATTTCTATAATATCCAGCGACAATGGTGAAGGGCAGGCAAGGAGAGCGCGTCAGGTTTAAACAGCTTCATCGATCTTCTTCATATATCGTTAGATTTATTGGGAAATTTTGAAAATCTTAGTGTCTTTTTACTTTACTTCTTTGCAGATTGTACGTTCGGGGGACAATTCTTGGATACAAAAGGTAATATTTGGTGCTTGGAAACCCTGGATCAGAGGCTTTCGTAGTATAACTTTCTTGGTCCCATCTTTTCGTTATGTGATTTGATCTGTGCTGGTTCGCTAAAACCCTTGCTATACATTATGTTCTGTCGTTTTAATTTGTATTAAATCGATGTCGTAAGTTTCACCATATTTAGATGGTGCTGAACTATGTTTTTTTTTTTTTTGGTCTAAGCTGTTCTCCTTTACTCTTGGTCATCCTTTGTGGAACAGAAAATAAACTTTTTCTTTCCCGACTACTCTTCTGTACTCTAGCTCATTTTCAATAATTTCATATTTTCAGTTAGCATCGAAGTTTTTGTACACCGTTTAGGATTCACAGGGACTTCGTGTAGTTCTTTACTAACTTGTGTATGGTTTAGTTCAATCTTGATATTCAATTTCTTTTTCACCCGTTCATTCTTATTTAGTTTAAATCATGTACAAGTTAGTTTTCTCTTGTCCTGTTCACCCCTTCCTTCTAATTTCTATTGCTATTGTTATTAGGTCAAAATCGAATCAGTATCCAAGCACATCCTTGATCCAGATTGAGGGTGTAAACACGAAAGAAGAGGTGACATGGTACCAAGGAAAGCGTATGGCATACATCTATAAGGCTAAGGTGAAGAAGAATGGCTCCCATTATCGTCGCATCTTGGGAAAAGTTACTAGGCCTCATGGAAACAGTGGCATAGTCCGTGCCAAATTTAAGTCTAATTTGCCCCCCAGATCCATGGTACTTTACTGATTTTGCTTGAATGACCGTTTCATTTTTATTTCTCCTACACCACTCAAGCTGTGTTGAATACGGTTTTCTTCTCTTTACAGGGAGACAGAGTAAGAGTTTTCATGTACCCAAGCAACATATAAGGTATATATATCTGTTGCTGGTTTGTGCACCCCGTACCAGTTGTAGCTTTTGATTTGGCTCGGTATTACCCATTATATTACGCCATGATTTGGAGGAAATAACTAGAGCAGAAAAGTCCAACTGCTCATGTTCTTTATGTTAATATTTCCTGTTTCTTTTTCTTCTTCCACTTTCAAGATTGGTTAAGTGCTCGTGGAACTATCTTTAGGTCCATAGAATGATTGTTGTCTCAGGAGTCCTGGTATAGATTGAGTTTGACATTAGTTGAGAATTAAGATTATGTCATTGACTAGATTTAAAGTCCAGAACTTGTGCATACTGACGGGATTTGTTAAACAGAGAAGATAGATTTAAAAACTAAGTTAGGAGTGCCCAGTAAAAAATATGATTGTTAGTTTGGGTTTCTAAATTAAGATTATAGAGAAACGGGGGTAACCCTGGCCAAATATGGGCGAGGTCTTTCATTCCACCAGTGGTTTCATGGGTTTTCCCTTAATGTGTGCTTCACTCTCCAATTTATCCTTTTAATAAGTCTTATTTTATGTGGAAAATAAAATATTGCTGACTATTCTTTGTTGTTCTCAGTTTTCTTACTTTTTGTGGCTCACTTTTCATTGGTTCTCACGCTTGTCTTGAGCAGGACAATGTGTGGAGATCATGGAACGATGACGAGTTTTATGAGTTTAGGATGATTTTAAATGTGAGTTTTTTGGAATTTTTAAATGTTGTAGAACTAAAGTAACTATCTACTTGGCGCTGCTGTTATTTTCTTTCTTATTTGAGATGATGAAACAGATGAGTATGCTTATTCTTGTGTGCTCCATTGTTACTTCGTTACTGTTGGAACTGTAGTTGCTAAAGGTTTTTGTAGAACATTTTGAACTGGACACTAAACGTATCAGGTTTTTTGTCAATATGATAGTGATCTGCAGGTAGGAATGAATTTTGGCATAATTTAAATGATTGTTGTCTCATGGTCATAAAACCGGAAGGTTCAATCGGACTAGGAGCCCAATCTAAGTCGTATATATAACAAAGGATTAGAATCGAAGCAAAACTTAGTCAACTCGACTGAGTTGGCCGATTCATATCTGGTGTGTGCAGCGAGTTAGAGGGGGAGCCGCTTTTTGTCGGTACGCATAATGCAAAAGTTCCACATAGCCGCCTTTCCCTGCTCAAATCTGGTCAGACTATAAAATGGGCATAGATGGGGATTCAGACTTCCACCCATACGGAAGTAGCAGATTTTCGCTATGTAGTTTCAGATAGTTCTCCATTGTTAGCAGTCATGGCTTGATGCTTTGTGAGTTTGCAAGAGGAACTCCTGATTGAAACACTCTCAAATCGTCGCATGCAGTCATGGCTTTCGTTCTAGCAAAAGAGGATAAAGCAACTATATTTTCCGGACTTATGGTGCAATTACATTTTCTGGATTGATGATTCATCAAACATGCTCAACACCGTCGTCTTATCCTCTAGTTTCCAGAGCAAAGGAAAATCGCATATCGAACTTCTGCACCAGGCATGAATCCATTCTTTTAACAACATCGCGGCATCCTCTGTAGGAGTGGCTCGGCCTTTCTCCAAACAGATTGTCTACCATCACCTCCCTCGTACTTGCATAAATATTTCGTGCCCACGTCTTAACCTCCGGATTGGAATTAGAGGATATTATCTGTATCCAACTTGTAAGTTCCTACTTATCCTTCGGCAACACGGGTACTGCTCGCTTGATTCGACTCTGTAACAAAACCAAAAACAATTTTGTGGAACTACGTGATTAAAACTCATACAACATCTGGGCAGTACGACGAGGGACTCGAAACGTAAGATGTAATGCTGGATATAGAACAAACAAAAGGAAGAAGAAAATAATTTATCATATTTTCATTGATGAGAAGACATGTATTTATAGGATTATAATAACTGTCGTAGCATTTACAACTCTTCAATTATGTGTTGTAACTGGATGCAATTTAATTTGAGTTCATCCGTTATTTTTATCTCTATCATGCTTCCGCAAGATGGAGCTCCGAGAGGAGAGTCCAATTTTGGCCTTCAAGAGGATGAAGCTTGTTAGCGGAAGCGGTTTGGTGAGAGCATCTGCTAATTGATCGGCAGATGAGACATGAGTAACCCGAAGAGCACCACACTGAACTTGTTCTCAAATAAAGTGGTAATCCAAAGCAACATGTTTCATGCGAGAGAGATGCTGGATTGGAGCACAAATTTATAACACTGATATTGTCACAATAAAGCACCAGTTGTTGTGAAAGAAAAACACCAAGTTCAATGAGAAGAGAGCATATCCAACGGAGTTCAATTGCAGTGGTTACAATAGAGCGATATTCCGCCTCAGTGGAGGATCGAGTCACAATTCATTGCTTCTTAGAACTCCAAGAGATAGGATAGCGACCTAAGTAAACAAGATAGGTATTTGTGGAAGTGAAATCATCCTTCTATCCTACTCAGTCAGCGCAACAATCACTTGTTTGCATCCCAATGGTCAGTTGTAGGGTAATGCATAAACTGAAATAACTTATTTACCACATAAGCAATGTCAGGACGGATAAGAGACAGATATTGGAGACTACCAACAACAGTCCGATATTTAGATAGATCAAAGAGTGTCGTGCTAGACTAAAGTGTGTGTAGATGTCGTGGCAAGAGGTGTAGTTACGGACTTTGCATTTGTCATGCTTGTGTGAGTAAGGAGATCAGAAATATGTTGTCATTGAGACAGAAATAATCATTGAGAATGACAGGTAAGAGACAAATATTGGAGACTACCGACAACAGTCTGATATTCAGATGAAGCAACCAACCACGACTTACTACAAGGGTATGAATAGTGGTAGACTTGACAACGGGACTAAAGTTTTCATGATAACCAACCCTAGGGCATTGGTGAAACCCTTTGGCAACTAAGTGAGCCTTGTACCTGTTAATGGAGTCGTTAGAGAGATATTTAGTACGAAAAATCCATTTGTAACCAAACGGATCCTGTGATGGATCCAAGGGAACAAGTTCTCATTTCCAATCAAAACAAGAGCATCATACTCATCAGACATAGCCTGACATCATTTGGGATCGTTGAGAGCTTGAGTCACGGTAGTTAGTTCACGGTCAGTAGATGTAGGAAGTTGGGCTATGAGAGGTTTAATTTTTGGATGGGTTTGTAAATGTTGTTTTTGGATATGGTGACAATAACATGGGGAGGGGAGGAAGCATGTAGGGATGATGGGTGTGGGTCGGCCAATGAGGGAGGTGTTTGAGTGGGATTAGGTGCGAGGTCTTAAATGGAGCTTGCATAAGGCGCATGGATCAAAGCAGTGGTTGATGTGGCGGTAGTCGGAAGGAAGGACACAAAGGAATAACAAAGGGAGAGTGTATCAGATGAAGGATGGTCAAGGTGAGATTGAAGTGTAATGAAAAGGAAGATAAACTTAACAAATTTAACATGACGTGATGCATAAAAACGAGTGGTAGTGGTTCAAGACATAGATAAGCATTTTGAGTAGTAGAGTATCCAAGAAAAACACACACACAGGAACAAGGAGTGGGTTTGTGGGTAGAGTGCCTAAGCCATGCATAACAGAGACAACCAAAACTTCCAAGTTTAGAGTAGTTAGGAGGAGTAGCAAAAAAATTGGCATATGGTGAAAGAAGAATAAGTGTGGGAGTAGGTAGACAATTGATGAGATAGACAGTTGTGGAGAAAACATATGACAAGTAAGATAGAGTTATGGAGGCATGAGAAAGAAGAGACAGACCTATTTCGACAATATGACGATGTCGTCGTTTGAAATACTCAATGTGTTCAGGTGTATGTGGAGGAGGCGTGAGACGAGAAATGACATTGGTAGCCAAAAAATAGAACATTGCTTTTTATTCCCCTCCATTATCATAATAGAGTATTTTAGTCCGTTTACCAAAGAAGTTTTCAACAAGATATTTGAACCGGACAAATGTATGAAACACATGTGACTTTTGTTTGAGAATATAAAGCTAGATATACTTTGTAAAGTGATCGACAAAAATAACATAATATTTGAAATCATTAATAGAATAAATAGGAGAGGTCTAGACATCCGAGAAAATAATGTCAAGAGTGAAAGAAGAGACAATAGAGGAGTGGGAGAATGGTAATTTGTACTCTTATTGCAATGACAAGAATTGCAATTGAAAGTAAAATTCAGAGGAGGTGATCAATCTAACTGAAAAGTAGGGACAATGTGCCTTAGAATTGGAGAAGATGGATGACTTAAGCGATGATGTCTTGCAGATGAATTGGTCTTGACACAAAAAAAGGCTACTAACAATGAAGACTGGGCTAAGGACGACGGTCACTCATACATACCATTTTTAGTTCGACCGTGCAAAAGTGTTGCCCCCGTGAAAAGATCCTTCAAAAGAAAAGAAGTAGGTAAAAAATCAATGGAAGTATGATTGGATTGACAAAAATGAGAGATGAAATAAAAAAATTTTGCATGGTAGGAACACAAAGAATACTATTTAACAAAAAAGTGTGGGAGGGTGTAGAGAGAGATGTGGAACCGGTATATGTAATAGGGAGACTCGTGGTTGTAAGAATGTCATCAGTACTGTCATAAGGAGTGTGATCAGAGAGATTACTTAACTCGGACATAACATGGTGTGATACGCCACTATCTAGGAGCCAAGAAGAATTGGTAGAAGGTCTCATGGTTGTAAGATATGATCGCAGTTGCCATTGTGCCAAAGGGCGTGGTTGTAATTGATTTGGGCAAGGAACTTGTGGTGGTCACAATTGTGGATATATCTGACGAAAAACAAGACACTATGGAACAATGTGTCATTAAACACAGCACCACTGGCACTGTTCGAAGTATGTCCGGGGCCGAGGTTGACCATGAGCACAGATTTGGATGACTAGCAAAGAATTAGTTCTTGTTGACGAGTTGGAAGACCGTTAAAGTAGACTTGAGGGCAGGGTGCCTCCTTTTTTTCTTATTCTTTTACTATCGCACATGTGAGAGTTACACATGCATCAACCTTCTTCTTCCCGACCTCCTTTTTAATCATAAATTCAATTAAATCGAAGATCGACAGGATGAAAATAGGAAGAGGGAAGAGAAATACCAAGCACCAACGATGGCGGCTTCTAGAGGCTCCGCCGAAGTTGGGGGGACGGTGATGAGCCGAGTTGCAGATGTGGGATAGCAAAAGCTGAAATTGTCAGTTGCTCTTGAGGCTTTGTCGGAGCTCGACTTTTGGTTAATTTCGTAGTAAAAAAAGGGCAAATATGCATATTTCTATGATTCAAGAAGGGATAGATTTGGACACCCCACGGTCATCACTACCCTCATGACCAAGTACCCAAAGTGTGGAAATCTGAATAAGGCCAGAGAATTGTTTTCTAGCATTAGAGAAAGGGACATATAGTTGCATGGTCTGCCATGAACATGAAATTGAGAATGGAACTCTTGGAAGGATTGTTGGTAATTATAGAGAAGAATCATGAAGAAATTAACCTCTTATTCAGCAGATGGTGAAAAGAAGCGAATTCAGTTAATTATATCAGTTGTCAAGGAGCAGCATGAAGAAGAAAAGGTAATCACTTAGCCCATGATAATGCTTGTGACAAGATTTTATTCATCTGAATCGTGGAAATGGATGATTTTCCCATGGGCCGTGAAGCCTTTGTAAGTAGTTGTTATTCATATATATCTAAGAGGGGATTGGGCTCTCAAGTTCTTTTAAAAAGTAAATTTATTACAAGAATTTTATTTACTTCTTTTTTAATTTTATAATCATTAAAAATGGAAAAAATTAGAAGAAGAAAAATCAAAATAACATGAACATGAAAAGAAATTAATTTGGAAGTCATTTGTTCTAATTTTATGGTAAAAATAAAAATTATACTTGTATCCATGATCCTTTTTTTCCTATTTGAAAGGGGGAACTAACCACACCAAATAATCTTTGAAATTCTGATGAAAACAATTACTCTCTCTCTCTCTCTCTGCTTTGTGTGACTGCCAGTAGGAATTAATCTGTCTGACATAGATTCTAGCTGAAGTCCGATCGAACCGTGAATATTATTTTCAAAGAAAGGATCAAATGAAGCTAGACTTTAAAAGTGAAGAAAAATTGAAATTAATATCGATCATTAAACATAGAATAATAAATAAATACATATATAAAATAAGAAGCAACTAAGTTTTGAGTTGATTAAATTAAAAACTGGATGAAACTTATTTGTTTACATCCAAATAAAACGGTATCTTTATGTCGAAATCTAATGGCGTGCATACACCTGAAAGCGGTAGACATGATAAATGTATAAAAAGAGCAACCAGCACTACAAGGAAAAAAAACCCAAGTAAAACATTTTCCAGTTTCCTTATCTTTATCATCTCTCTGCTTGGGTCCCTAAGCATAGTTTGGATCTACGTAATTAATTCAAGTAAATGGAAATTGGGATGGGCAGTGCTTGTCGAACCAAGACAATTCAGAAATCTTCCATAAATGCGTTGGCTGAACCATTCTCATTGGCTAAACCATGAGCCTCACAGCAAATTTCAGAAATACCTTCCGGGAACACCTAAAAGCAGTATTTACTCCGCATGAAAAATCTTTTCAATACAAACAAATATATTTACTATATAACAATAGACCATCACAACAAGGGGTAAAAAAACAGAAGCCTCAAGGAAAATGGCAATAAGTGCAGATACCACAAAGAGGAAAAGGAAACTGGAGTATATAGCCTAACTTGATACCCCAGTAAAAAGATTTCAAGTATGGGGTCTTGAAACCATAGGGGGCTTAAAAAATTTACCAGATTGGTACACATCGGCCCCTTTCCTCTGTTTCTGTAACCCAGCACCCATTCTGCTCATGAATGTGCTCTAGGTAAGGACAGAGCACCAACCAAAGATGAATTTTGGTGAAGATATAAATTGGCAGCTAAAACATCTTTTTAACTAGTATTTGTACACAGATGAACTAGACTGTGGCGGGGGAGGTGGCAACCGGTTTGGAGTGCGACGACTTCCAGAGTTTGAACCTGAGTTTGCATCCCCATTTTGCGCAGGATCGCTGTTACGCCGGCTGTGGCCATTAGAGCCAGATTTTGATGAATCGTAATGATCCACGGGTCCATTAGCTGCTGCATCAAATGCAGATCTCCAATCATCACCGGATGGGGCAGATGTTCTTGGACTGCTCTCTGCAGTGTCAGACTATTTGTCAGCTTTAGGTGATCAGGCCCTCTCATAAATAAATATATAAAGGAATCTGTAATACTTAAACTAAAATAATTAGCTCAGGAATTTAAGACCCTTTAAAGATGATGGGTAGCATAGATGCACAGCAGAATCAGTTGACAAGGCAGTAGGAGTTGTTTTCGATCTGCAGTGCTGGACAATACATTCTAATGCAAACAAACAATATGCTACCAAGGAACAAAGGCTTGCTGCTATCAAGCAGATTACAGCTGATTGTCCAAGACTAGTGCACAACACAATATTTAATCATTCTTACTTACTGCAAATACCAATAAAGTGACTTAAATAGTAAAATAAATTTTACATATACATAAAACTGATAATATTTGTGTTATCATATTTAATAATATGTGAATACTGTTTGGGCTAGATGACCTTCTACCCATAAATGCCTGTTACATGCTGTAACTTTCTTCTGCTCGTAAATTATAGTACATATTGACCTTATCCATCTAAACAGGTAAATTTCATGCTTTCTAAAAGCCAAATTACCTGATCCACCTCCACCATTAGACCAACTAGCAGCAGCAGCGGCTCGATTATCATGGATGCTTAGTTGACGAGTAAGTTTGGAGAGGAGAGATGATTGTTTCTGGAAACGGTCCCTTCTCCGCTTCACATTTTGGTCTTCCTGAAGTAATTCTTCAATCTTCGCATTACTTTGGGCACTAAAAAACAGGGGAAGAAAAGGGAGAGGGGCAAAAACGTTGACATCATTTTAACAACAAAAATGTATCAGCTACTTTGATGACTAGCCCAAGCACCAATGCCGTCACTGGATGAAACAGTGTCATTATTCAAATTGCAACAAGGACACGACAAGATTTACACAAATGCAATAAGCATCAACTTTATTATTTCAAAAAAAAAAAGCATCAACGTTATGTAAAACTAACCTTACAGAGCTGTATAATTGATTAAGCATGTCTTCCTTTGCTTTTTCAACTTGACAAAGCACTACTGCCTGCTCACGAGAATTGCTAAAAGTGTTAGGGATTGACTCAACTGTTCAAACTTTTGGACACACAAAAATGAAATGAAAGGAACAGATGACCCAAAATGTTCCGAATAACTGTGCATCCACCATCTTTGTTTGAAGAAACTCAAGACATTATCAAGGACATTGCAGTGATATGATGTCACTAATACAGCCTTAGTATCCCTGCAGCTAACTCAGCTCTTTATTTATCCTTAGAAATTTCCTTTTTCCATATATCTTTATTTCAGTTATTAGAAGTTCTTATTTTATGAGTCCATTGGACTTGGGCCTGTGCCTCAATGATCACATATGGGGGTTTTTCTAGTGTGGTATTGGGTTCAAGTTTCACCTACAGTAAAGAGGGCATGTGCTTGTATAAGTCAAAATAAAAAAAGGACTGTCCCTTTTGTTGGAGTTTCCTATTATATTCTTGTGACTTTTTTATTATTTAGTACTTTCTTATTAAGATTATTATTAGTACTTGCCGTTTGAATATTTAAAATTTAATTTAAAAAGAGTTATTCAGCAAATAGAGGATAGAGTTCTAGTAAATGAAAAAGGGAGAAAGAAGCTAAAAAAGCACAATCCAAGCCCAGGACATGACATCTTAGTCCGTTTGACGGCAAGCTATCATGTATGACTTTGAAAGTCCTTTCAAGGTCAAATTACAACTTTGTTGCAAATAGATCTGTAATTTGCTACTGAACAATTTTACCAGCAAACTAAGTTCAATGAAAAAAAAAGTTGTATCACATTCCAATTCAACCTACAGCTGCAGCACTCACACTCTCCACTCAGTTGATTATATTTTTGGTACATTACCAAATGGATTTCACCACACATAGCTCTTCGTAAATTGCCCTACACCTTTTTTACTTCTCTTAGTTTGTATTTTCCCCATCAGCTCTTTCTCGATAGGCCTGCTTGCGTTCTCTTTTGGTCGTTTCCGTAATAAAACCAACACCGTAATACACACACACACACACTCCTATAGCCTTTCACATGATAAAAACAACACCATATATGTATAATCCTTTTTTGAGAAAGAGTGCATTTCATATTTTCATTAAAAAGCCCAAAGGCTAAACAGGAACATCAAGGAGCAGGCGCCCTTACAATGATTACAATTATGATTATGTATAATCGTAATTACAATGATAATAAGAAGAGGGGTTACCTTGGGAACATTCGCAGCCAGACTATTCAAAACTGCCTCTGCATAACCACGTACTTCTTGCACCATCCACTTTAGCTCTTCTTCAGGATCTGCGGGTCTTCTTGCCATTGTATCCTGAAATAACAGGCAAGTTAAACCAACATGGATAAAGAAGGCTACAAATGAAGTCCCACATGCAGACATATGTTATTTGACCTTGATAATAAGTGCTACTAATTCTACCATTTTCTGAAGCACCAATGAAAATTTTAAGAAAACTATTCCAATCATTCATTCAGTCATATAGAAGGCCTGGCACTTCATTTTGTTTGAAAAAATCAATCAAGGTAAAATGACAACCAGAAAAGAAAATATCATTTTCAGACTTACTAGAGAACCATCTGAAAGACTCTGCCGCATGGCTGGACCACCTTCTCCCTTGGTCAATGGACCTCCCTTAGAAGAAGGTCCGATAACACCTCGAATCTTGTTCACCCACTCAACCTTGTCAACCATACTTTCAGCCTTCAAAACAACAGCACTATGGGCTGCATGTCCAGGGGAGAAATTTGAGTTTTAATATAATACTGATTTAAAATTACAAAAAAAAAAGGATAAAAGACCACTCGAAACATGAATGTGCACCTTTCAGCACAGTCTTGTAAGGAACTTTGCTAGTGATTTTAAAGACAACACTACCACTTTTTCCAGAATCTGGACCATTTGACTTATCCTTATCCTTATCCTTTTTGGATTCCTTTGAGCTTTTGGCAGGTGGTTCTTCTTCATCAGAAATCTCTTCTACATTACATTCCTGGACATTACAAATAAAATTAAACATTGTCAATAGAAAAGTATCATATGATTTGAATTGTAAACATTTAGGGGAGAAACGGAGAAACAGACATACAGCAGAAATAAGGAGAGAGGAAGAGAGGGCAGGATGGAGATGAATTAATGTTTAGAATTGCAATTCTGGAATAATATCAAATGGAATTTCATTGCCGGGACCATTTTGTAGAATAATTTTTCAGAAGTAAGAAATTCCAGAGTGTAATTACTGAAATTACTGTCCACATTCCATAAACAAGCAGTACTTTGCTGTTAGTATGATTGACTTAGGTTGATGAAGAATTAGGTACTAGAAAAACTAGAATACTAATTAACTTGAATAAATCAACCAGATCAGAGCTATTTTCATAATTTTATATGACAAACATTAAGACAGTCCTGTCTTATTTGTTACTGACATAAAAGTAGAAGGTCATTAAGACAGTCCTGTCTCATTCTCATCATTTTACATGACATGTATACAAAGTTCAGTAAAAAAAAAAAAAGGTTGATATAGGCCTTTTATATGCCTAGTATGAAAATTAGCATAAGACGATGTATTCTTCATTTGCTACACAGGGGTAGCTCAGCGGAGACAGCATCAAACTGAAGATATGGAGGTCACAAACTCAATTCACGCTCAACGCATCATTTATTTAAATATTTTCTTAAAAATAAAAATAAACTCTTCATTTCAATGCCAAATGTTGAAGAGAAGATATGGATTACTCTTACAAGACACGTCTCATAGAGCTAGAATTAATATGGTGAAGTTTTACAAGAGTCTCACAAATGAGGTCACACAGAAGAGTTTCAGTTTAAAAGTGTTTTATTTATGTTAGTCTTCTATTTGTGTTGAGTTATTTAATTATGCTAGGACTGATCTTTAAGTATTAGAGATTGGGTGTAATTGGAATAATGCTAGTTTAATTGTAATTAGACTCTACTACTTTCCTCTATTATAAATAGGGGTTCGTGTACTTAGATTACATAAAGTCAATGAAGTTTTTTTCTTTTCCATAAATTCAACACCAACAATATGAAGAAAGTTGTTCATCCAATAAAAGAGTAGGTTTTTTTCATCATTCATGTGACTTTACTTGGTTAAGAAGAGAACTAGAAAAGGTTATGTTCATCATTCATGTGACATTTACTTTGGTTAAGAAGGGTATTTACTAATTTCAGGTAAAAAGAATGAACAAATATATTAAAGGATATTTGACTAATTTACATGACTGTTGCAAAAAAAATGGTTAAAAGAATATATTTTCCATCTTAAATGATAAGGATTGAAAAAATATGCCTAAGAGTATTCTTGTCAAGATGACAAGAAAAGCTTAAGACATAGGGACACTGAAGTAATTTACAAGGTATGGATGACATAGGTGAAAAAGACCCTGTTACTTCCAATGGAACATATAGGCCACAAGGTTAAAAGGTATTCTTGTCATATTATATGATCGTAAGAAATATTTGAGATATGATAACCAGAAAGGAGAGGGCTTTTCAAACACTCCACTTCCCCCAACCACCACCGACCAAGAAGTTTAATAACGACTTTACATGAGCAAACACAAGTTTGAAGCAAACAAAGAACATCAATGCCATTGCATAAAAACTGGGCAGACATTGCCTGTATAAAAAAAGACTTCTAAGAAAAAAGTAGGCCTATCAACTATCAAGGAGACAACCAAAAGATCCTCTTTGTTTTCTTTGGTGACTACGCAGGGAAGTATCATAATTCATACTGCATACTTTTCTTTTTTAAGTAGAATGAGACATACGAAAAGCCTTTGCATGTGGACCACCCACAGAACAAGTTACACTAACTCCCTCATAAAAGGAGGATATGCGTAAGTGGTGTGGAGTAATTGGAGTTCATCAATTGAGGACCCATGGTCCTTGCTATCTTCCTTCCCCTCTTAGGTTTTGTCTTTGCTTAAAATGTAGTCTTTAACTCCAGAGGAGAATTTAAGACTTCCATTGTATTAGATCCACCGAAAAGGAGCAGATTCTATTGCCAATCACACAAATGCATCCTAGAACAGGCAGGTCCAAGTTTTTCTTTGTTTTTTGATAACTTATGCAACTCCAAGTTAACGACATACAACTGTCCAATACACGGCAGTGTAATAATATTATCAGTACTTAAATCCCAACAGTTATGAAAATAAGGGAATCATGAACTTTAGATATCAGAAGAAACCACAAAAATGTAAATATTGAGCAAGAACACACCTCCAAAGTGATGACGCCACGGAAATGTCTTTCCTCTTGCTTTTTAGTGTATCCTAGCTGGAGAAGAAGATTAATATGATGAGATATACAACAAACATTATGAAAGAAGAAAAAGAACAACATGAAATAAAGAAAAAAAGGGAAAAAAATATATATGTGATAGTAAATAGTAATAAGCTCCTCTCATTTCTCTGAAAACAAAATAGTAATAAGCTCTTTATAAAACCCAGACTGGACCAGCCAATAGAAAAGGGGTTCAACCAGAACCGGTCCCTTTGTCCAGGTTAGGGGTATGTAAGACCCTGGAGGAAAACCTGGCTGACCCGGCCAGGCTGGGCAGCCAAGTGGGAACTGCATGAGGGGGAAAATTCACCCCACATGACGCAAAGGGAGGAAGAGGGGAAGGGAGGGGAAGGGGCTGGAGGGATCCGCACCATCGTACAACAGATATGATAGCAGGAAGGGTGGCAGATCCCTCTGAGATCTGACGGTCAAATCCAATTGAACCGGGTTGGACCAGGCCCTGTCACCTCACCCGGTCAGGTTGGTTTTTTATACATTGGTAATAAGAGCTCTCTTTTGCTTATCATTTGATGACGAAACAACTAAAAGCTGAAAAGTAGAAAGTTGGTAGCATGCCTTGCCACTTTTCTCATTCAAAACAAACCATCGCCTGCTCCAGCCATTAGTTTTCGCACTTTTCTTCAGCAAATATCCTGAAAAAGAAATAATGATGTTCACATGTTGGTGAGTGAGACATTTCACAAAGGCTTGGGTATCGACAGTTCCAAAAATCTCCAAAGGTGATATAAATTCAAGTGACACAGTATACATGATCAACTAAAACAGACATAAGACACAAAAGAACTAGTAAAAAGTAATAGGCAACAAACCTGCTGTGATGTCTCCACCTGCAGCAGTCTGTAAAGACCCTTCCTTTGCATCCTTCTCTGACTCTTTGGACTTTTCTTTCATTGATTTCAAGCTGCCTCCACTTTGTTGACCTCCTGTTTGAGGGCTTGTAGCCTGAAATAAATAGTATTAATAAAAGTTTATCTAAGTCAACAAGACTTCTATAGTAAAAAAACAAAAACAAAAAAGTGAACCTCCAGATTTTATAAGCAAAATGATAAAAACTCACTCTGTTTAAAATTGACTGCTCAGCATCATGTCCTTTCTTCGAGGATCGATTCTTCAACTCCTCTTCCCGGCGTTGCCTATCCATCCTGATAATGGAAAGATGATGAAATATATATATTTATATATGAATGCCCTAAAAATAACTAGAATATAATTGTAGATGTATAGTCATATAAACAGAAGAAAAAAAAACAGAAAACAAAACGCAACAGCACTGTCAGAAGAAACAACTAGAATAGCTGTAACAGGATAAACTAGGTAAAAATATACCTCCTTTGCACCAAACGGATGAAGTGCTGGGGAGGAACAAAAGCACGTTCCATGTCAACCAACGCAACAACCATTTTTTTTGCCTCATTTCTGAATCCATCCAAAGCAGTAGATGCAATCGCAATAACCTTAACCACACAAGAAATTGCAGTCGGTAAGAAACATCAATCCCTTGTTTAACCAAAAGAGAAGTAGCTTTAGACTTAGGACACAAAAATGGAAAATTTAAAAAGTACACCACAAGCCCCAAAGCAAACAATTGACATCAAGCTGATCATGTTTTATTTGAATGATATCAAGCTGGTTTTTCAGTTATAGATCTATGAATCAAGCCAAGCAGATTTTCAATTGTTACCTCCCGCTTAAAAGGAGGATATCTTCCAAGACCTGGTGTTGCATTTGCAGCTGCAGAAACTATATCTTGCAACACACGGTGTACCTAATTGTGCAATAAGGACAGAGGAACACATACTAAGTAAAAACCGGAGCACTAGAAAATAGAAAATGCAGGAAACTCAAAGACTTCATTGCAATAGAAATAAAATTGAATCAGCACAAGTTACTAAGTGCCTCATCGAGATTATACCTCATCAACACAAAGACGTGAAGGTTCCTTAGCTAGTTCTAGGACACCTTTTATCAAGGATTTCAGACCTTTCTCAGGAGATATAAGATACGGCTGATAACCATCAGCTTCAAGCACAATCTGAAACAAAGTCCACAGTTGGAAGTAATAATCAGATATGCTAAATATAAATAAAGCATAGTACCATTATAAACAAAAACAAAACATGAAAAGAGCATCATAATAATTACCCTTTTGACATTGTTAATATCAAAATGTCTATCTAATGGAAGTTGCTTGATTCGATTGGGGAAATTGCCCTCAAAACTTGCAACAACTTTCCAACCAGCACCCTGGAGAGAGAATCCAAAACATTGATAAATTCATGAACTTGTTTCAACATGTAGAAGTATACATCCTTAGGAATCATAATCTACATCCAACTAATAACAAAACAACAGAATGAACATTATCACATATATTTTTTAACAAGATCGTTGTCATCATATCATCTGCATCATGATCTTATCCCAGTAATTTGGAGTCAGTTAAAAGCGCTCCCTATTCCACTCTATCATTTTTCTAACTGCATGGTTGGGTTCCCTTTCTTCAAGTTATTCCACAGACTTGCATCCAAGCCACACTTGACCTCCATTTATTAATTATGAGTTCCTTAACAGTCACTGCTATAACCTTGCCACTGTTAGTCTTCCATCAAGCATGCTCACAGACCAACACAGCAAAACTCAACATAATCATTACAATCACCATAGAGAGGTACCCACCATACAACTTATACGCTTCAATGTCAATGTCAAGTAACCAACTTCTTTTAACCCTTTGGAGATTAAACCAAGTTACTACTTCACAGCTGTACTTGCAAAAATCAGATTGTAAATAATATTAATAATGAGATATACAATTTGGCTGTAAAATTTCTCGGTCCAAAACCCTTGTTCACAAGCCATACTGCTAGACTTCTATATCTTTAGACCTGAAGTGCAACTTTTCCATCATACTTCTTGCAAATAATCCCACTTGAAACAAACTGGAACCAGCAGTTGCTGCATTTCTCAGTTTTCAAGAAATAAAATTTCTGTTATGCCTTTTTTGAAGTATGATAAAATTTCTGATGTGTCACTGAAGGAAATGATACTTACTTCATTTTTGTCTTGCTTTTTTTACTTTAAAGAAAATTGGCAATTAAGAATTTCAAATATTTGACAAGCCAAAGTCTTGCATACTCTCTCTGGAAACAAGACCGAGTATGTCCTTATGTACTGAAACATAAATCCAGTAAATAGTTCTAAGATCTATTAATAAAATTTTCAATCAATTGGAACTAGCCGATGATTTGTTCATCTTATCCAACCTCCTTGGATCATGTGACTCACCAAACTAGAATAACATAGCGCATGTGAAGAAAGAAGAAATTACATGAGCATAAAGAGATAGTCGAGAACTACTGACCTCCCCACCAGCAATATGCAGGAGGAATCTATCCTCAAACTCGCGGCAAAGCTCCAAAGCAATAGCTCTTGTTCCTTCTGCACTGTGAACCATTTGTTCACCAAGCTTTACCAACTCATCTTCAACCATCTGGGACTTACCTTGTAGCCTGAAATGATAAAGAGTCAACAATAAATGTATGGCTTTTAGTAGACTGATTATCTTCTAGAAAAAAATCATCCAACCATCTGAGTTCAAAAAATTGCACTTCTTTTCTTTCATAACTGGTCTATTTTATAATAGTTCAGAGCATCTTCAACAGCAGAAAAACAAAGAAGTTCCTTATGTGTCTAGAAAGTTTGACAGTATATTGTATAATAAGAAGTCCTCTAAGTTTTTGTTGCACATCTAGTATATGAACAGAAAGAAGCACTATGGAAACAAAATATAAAATAAGATATATCCTCTACAAGCTCCTATTCAAAATGTAATTCAGCCTATTTGAATGCAGTTTTCTTCTTTACAGAAACTAAGATCCTGCTTCCTACAATATGTCCTGATTTTTGTAATTTCTTTCTACCTTCCAGCCTTCATGTTCTCTTTCCATATGCATAGCCATGTTTGTCATGGAAAATAGGACATGTAGTTAACTAAAGTAATATGGCAAACTGCAATGCGTACCATTTAGCCTCTTCAACTTCTGTACATGCAATGAAATCTAGAAAATTTATGTTTGTAAAATACTTTACCCAGATAAAAGGTTAGGGAGCCTGACTTTCATCCTCTTGCGTATCTGACGAGCAAGAGTCTCAACCAGGGCTAATCTGCCAAGCTTGCTCTGAGGGGCCCCAGTCAATATAGATTTAAGACTTTCACTTTCTGCTCTCCACGCAGTTTCCAAGGAATTTTCTGAACCTGTCGAACCAGACTGTGCAGAAGCAATAGAAACCGATTGACCAATGAGGGCAACCCATGTAATTTCAGATGTGTTTCGAGGACCCTGATTCAAGAGAAGAGCCTGAACGGCAGCAAGGGTTTTCTGATCTGATGCAGCCTGATCAATTTTACTAATTACACCAATTGTTCTGGTACCTAAAGTCAAAAAACAGAAAAATAAAAGGCTCAGTCCTCTTTCAATGGACTGAAGCTGTACGCACTACCTATGTCAACAGGAACCCACCATCGGAGTCGTACTCTTTTGCAATTCTAAGAGCTCGTGAAGAAGAAATTTCTGGTGCTTGGACAGCAGGAACTATCACCAGTAAAATAGCATCATTATGCTCAACATACTGACTGATCTGCTACAAGGACAGTAAAAACAATAAATATCACTATAAGAGACAATTCCTTCAATATAAACCAACATTCCACAAAGGTGATTAATTCTAGAAGCCAGTTAAAAATAAAGATGGAATGCAAAATGTACACTCACCACGGAATCATCCATAACACGTTGATCCAATCCAGGTAAATCAACCAATTTTAATGGTGGAGCTGAAAGAAGGGCCAAGTCAGTTAATTATACACGATATTAAGTCAATAGCGGTACCAAAGAAATCATCTACAAAGAACAGAAATCATAGTTCTCATACAAAACATGGAATTGTTGACAACATATAAGTAGAATCGGTACTAGCATGAGGATTACATTGTTCAAGAAAAAATGCTATTTGTCCCAATAATCCTTAGCAGATATGTGCAAGAGTCCGCCCTCTCCTCACCATCAAGGTTAAGTGCCAACTGTGTCAAGGTTGCTACATCAATTATATTTCGCATTTGCTACCCATTGTTATGTTGACACTCCTTCACACTTCCTTACCACTCCACCATGTCATTATAGCCACTCCACTTTTGGATGATTGATCCATGTCAAATTTATTTACCCACAACCAACCCTACCCCATAATGCACCCTTAGGACTTTGTTGGACATATCAAAAACAGGTCAACCCTTATTTATTATCTATTAGTGCTACTATTAAGTCTCATCCATTCTAATTTGTCCACTCTCATTTTTCTATGCAGCAATCTTATCTCTCCCACACTATTCTTATAAAGATGTATTTGACATTGCATAACATTCTAATCCGACTCCATTGCTGGTCTACGAGCTATATCACAAAATGCATTAACAAAATCATTAATAAATAAATAACTGAACATAATATTGGCAAATTTCCATCACTAACATGCAATAGAGATAGATTGCTCCAGCATGCTGGAGAGTATTCAAAATTTAATAATTAAATAATAATTAAATATATCAATAAGGTCTGCTACCAATTCATTCTCATTAGACCTTTATATTGGTTTAGATAAAATAAGACTTTCTTACGTCTTCAAGCTTGGTTGAGAAACTTAGCCAAAACAACAAGTAATGAACTACACACGAATAAACTGTTGAGAATAGCCACACTAGGAGACAAGTGTGTGCATGAATGTTGACGATTCATTTGTACCAAGAAAGGTGAAAATAGCACAGATAAGATTTGAGAACACAATAATGGAGTAGTAAGAGATAGGTCAAATGTTGCCAGGAGATGTCATATTGCTTGTAAAATAAAGGCTTGAGCATGTAAAGATTGGAAATAGACAAAGCTTAAGCAAATAATTGACAAGAATCTAAACATTTTAGCAGATATAACACAAAGCATACAATAAATATCACAAATTACCTAGCAAAATACCAAACTTAGAAATGAAAAATATCACCAATAATTTAACAAGACTAACTTCTATTCTAAAATTAATACCAATGTAAATTTTGATATATGAAGTATGTAGATGCAAGCAAACTGAATATGTGACTCAAGAAACTAAAACAATGTCACAGCTACATCAAAGCCATTATATGATTTGAAGTGTCCTTAGTTAAAAATAGAAATACTTGGATTTTGATATATGAAGTATGTAGATGCAAGCAAACTGAATATGTGACTCAAGAAACTAAAACAATGTCACAGTTACATCAAAGGCATTATATGATTTGAAGTGTCCTTAGTTAAAAATAGAAATACTTTTACTTGGCGTCTGTATTAACCCTTAAAAAGTAAATAAGAAGGTATATCTCGTATGATATTTAGGAATACATCAAATGATACCACCACAAAGGATCATTTGTGGACCACCTGAGTCTTAAAGCTTTTGAGTTGTCTCACACAAACAAGAACATTTCACAATTTTATTATCATAAAAATATGGAGAAAAGTTTGTTAAGGGAGAAGAGAGCCATGGAAGAAATTATAGGTGGCAAACCTGTACTAGTACGTAACTTCAACTGGATGTCTTCACGACTCTTTGACCCAGAAAGTGCACTCAGCCTGTCCTGGAGAGAATGACGAAGAGCACCTATTTTACAGGGCCGAAATACAGATGCCACCAGAGTAAGCAATAAAGTGAGGTACCACTAACAAAAAGGAACAAAGGAAGAAGAAAGTCCATATGCAATTAATATCCACGAAGAAGCGATGTCAAAACAATGACAAGACCTAGAGTGTGTTAAAAGGCCTCACTTGCAGAAACAGGCTGAGACTTATTTTCAATTTGCAAGACAATCGCTTTGCTGCTGACAGAACTATCTCTATGCAAATCAATAACAATTGGAGCTCGAGTGGCACCATTTTCTCCCGTTGGCTGTTAAGAGATAAGCATTAGCAAACAACACATACACGCAAAATATAAGACAAGGTGAAGTCAGGATGAAATGGTGAAGATCCAACACTGAAGAATCTGCGTGGATGATACTTACCAGAACAGGATGCCCAATCAGACTGTTCAATACTGCCGATTTACCAGCGCCCTATAAACCAAAGTTCTGCAAAGTAAGGAAACATGGAGGAAGGAGGAGAAAGGAAATAGCAGAATAGAACGCCACTGATTTTGCTCAAATAGTTCTACTAAGCCATTATGACTTTCGATCCAGTAAGGGCAAATCAAATTTCAATGAGCAGATCTGAGAAATAACGGAACAGCAACAACCACCAATAAAGCAAAAACTAGAAACATATACAGCCATCATTTCTAGGAATTTCAAGAATAGCATGAGATTTCCAACCTCGAATTCAAAAGTGGTCCACAAGACAACCAAACCGACAACTATCAATTTGACACATATAAATATTAGAGATAGAGAGGAGAGTAACATGAATGGAAGCACTTACAACATTGCCCAGGGCGACGACGTTTAAGAAAGTGGAAGCCTTTCTCGACGGCTCATCGGGGTCTTCGTCCGCGAGAAGGGCCGCTGCTTGAAGCATGGAATCCGAAAGTTGAATCAGCTCCTCCATGGCCTCCATGGCAGTCAATCCTACAAGACGAAGATCCGGACGCAGAGAACTGATTCAAACAAGGATCGACTCCTAGTATAACCACTCGATGAGATCCGGATCAAGATTCCGGCCGGTCGTCGGGCACCAAACGATTAACGAACGGAGCGAATGAAAATGACCTAAGAAGAAGGAAAGAAAGAGAGGGAGATCTGGGATCGTTCAACTAGAAGGAAGAGAAAAAGGAGCCCTCTTCGCTCTTCTTCTAATTTCTCGTTCTGCTTTCTTTGACGATCGAAAATGGGGGAGGACAAAAGCGGAGAGGGAGAGAGCGGAGGAGGATCGAAGGGCGAAGGTGAAGCAACTGGGGGCTTCTATATCTATTTGGTCCCAAATATCGTGGCTCGCTTCACAAATTCTAAGTGATCGGAGTTTGCATCAATTTATATTCGATGAAACGAGGACGTGATAGATTTCTCCCTTTGGGATTTTGATTTTTGAACGCTCCCCTCTCTGCAGTAATAATGACATGCTGGGTGCCAAGTAGTCAAGCCGTTGGGATATGAAGGGCATTATATTCTTACTAGAGGAAACTTGTGTGAAATAATTTTATTCAACAAAGGTAAAAATAGAATTTTTCCAAAAGATATCCCCCTTTTTTTATATATATCCTTCTTCAACCAATTATTTTGCAATATCACTTGTTGTTGGTAGATTATATTGTAGTTCATTAGATTTTCGATCAACAATAATCGTTATGTACAATTCAACTTGAGGATTGTGTCCTTGTTATGATCCTGAGGTTAAGTATTTGTTTTCCGTTACCTACCAAGTCAGTCTTTTGGGTAGTATTGGCTAGTTGTTTAATATTTACCAAAAGACCGGCCTAGTAGGTAACGAAAAGTTAAGTACTTGACCCCAGGATCATAACAGTTCTATTATATCATTAGTATTTATATATATATATATATAAACATATATTTTTAATTTTCTACCATTAGCTTTATGATATCAACTATAGATTCATAAATTATATTAGAATCCTTTTATCCTCTAAAAGCAATTATGTTATGTACTTATGTTCCATATTATATGTGTAATGTTATGCAAATTTTAGATGTTCGCCTATTTTTTGAAGCATAAATCCAATCAAATAGTAATTCGCACCTCTAATTCTAAATGTGTATCACTCTATAACATCATTCAAAGTGTTGTCCATATAAGTAAAAATAAACTGTAAATTCTAATATGTTTTTTTAAACTTATATCTAGGGCGGTTCAACTTCACATCAAATTAAATCTCGAAAAAATAGAAGAATTAGTGGTAATAAGGGCAATGTAACATTCTCGTTTAACAACATAATTGATAACATAGACTTAGTTTTGTAAAAGTCGATACTCTTTTTAATCCACATCATTGTATTGCATACATAACCAATAACATCTTCATTATTATGTCTTTATAATCTTTTACAATTTCTTGGAATTGTTGAAGAATTTATTGAGTTTAAAACAAACTAATGAATTAGTTGATGATTTATTCAATTATCATAAAGAGAACACTAAGTATTAAGTTTTCACTCCAGGGATTTGAAGTGGATGTCCCTAAGGTTACACTTTGCATGCTTGAAATAATATTTATTGTGATAGATGCACATGATCAACTTGTATTCTTGATATGCTTACATGTTATATTTTGTGTTGATTGCCAAGTTATCCCTCATTGATCTTCATATATTCTTCTATGTGTAGAATGTTGATAATCAATATCTACCTGTATATTATGATGCATAATGAACCTCCAATAATGATTAAATGATACTAATGGGGTAAGACAACTTAGTGAAAGAATATGGTAATTCAAAATTTTTAATTGACTGACTAAATTCAATGAGGTTAGTATCTAATAGTCATTTCACATGTTCGAATGATATTAATTACACTTGGATATTGACCAGTATGTTTGAAATCCCTCGTCGGTAAACTTGTTTGTTGCCTATGGTGACATTTTATTTACCATTAATAACATATACGTTGTTTTGACGACAAATCATATAGTTGTTCAATTGAATCTATTTAAGATAAAAAGATATTGTAATATAATTATTTATTTGGACATATTTTTGTATGGTTGAATTTGCATATTTGTATGTAGCCAGTTCTTCTAGTGTTATTTGGAATTCTAAAAATAATTGTGTCATTGTTATCATATAGTATGGATGTTCTCCATGTGTGAAAAAACTCTTCCAAGCCTCTTTCATTGTTATCTAACGGTCTAAACAACATCCACACTATTTTCTTATATTTTACTCTTCCATTTTCAAAGTTTAAAAGGATTTTATCTTAAGATAAAATTTATGCCGATAAGTAAATGAAATGTGGGCCTGGTAGGATTTTATCTTTTAAATAAATATAAAATAAATCCAAATAATAAATAGTAAATTAATAAATTTTAATATTAATTACATTGATATTAATCTAAAGAACAAAATGTGGGCCCGTAGGTTTAAAAGGACTCTATCTTGTAAAAATAATAAAAAATACAAATAAAAACTAACCCAAAAGATGAGAAATCAGTATATTAAATTAAAAATAATTAATATATCAACTCAATGACATTAATGTAAAGAGAAAAATACGTGCCTAAAAGATTTTAATGGACTTTTATCGTATAAAACTAAAGTAAATAAGTAAATAAAATAAATCTAAAAATAAGAAATCAGAATATTTCTTAAAAATAATAATTAGTGAATAAAATTTTATAATAATTATATTTATAGTAATGTGAAAATTATCTTATAATATTAATGTCAATGAGTAAATAAAAAAATCCAAAAATTTAAGAGATCATAACATTTCGTAAATAAATAAATTTTAATATTGTTTATATTGATATTAATCTGAATAAAAGATTGTGGGCCCTGTAGGACTTATTATCTTATAAGAGAAATAACTAATTTTTGCGAGTCTCGTGTATCGCGCAGGATCGTCGTCATCATCGAGAAGAAGAAGAAAGAGCATCAACCCAACACTGAGTCGAGAATGAATTGTAGAGAATCAAAAGAATAACACAGAGCATATATATGAAATAACTAATTATGTTGAAACCAGTTGCGCTAAAAGCTCGAGCTGGTAGTGTGAGGCGGCAACTGATATAAGAACGGGTCCAGGCCAAGCGTGGACTTTTATATACCAACCTCCCCCTCACAGGAGGCGCGGAGCCGGAATGAACATCCGGGGTTTCAAACCCAAAACCAACCTACTCTGGTACAATGTTGAAACCAGTTGCGCTAAAAGTTCGAGCTTTAAGCTTCATTCTTCTGATTTTGATACAATTCCAGATCAAATTTTATCATGGTATCAAAGCTAGACGAGATCTCGAGTTCCATTCGTCCAATGGATTCTTCGAATCCATATTACCTTCATCATGGAGGTAATCCAGGAAATGTTCTCGTTACTCAACTTCTCACCGGTGAAAAATTCAATACCTGGCGTCGCTCAATGATAATGGCGTTAACTGCCAAGAACAAAGTATGTTTCGTTGATGGATCTCTTCCATCTCCTTCTGAAACATCTTCTATGTTTCATTTGTGGACTCGTTGCAACAATATAGTTCTCTCCTGGATTTTGAATTCACTTTCCTGAGAGATAGCTGCCAGCATCATTTATGCTGATTTTGCTTGTGCGATGTGGTTCGAACTCATTGAGAGGTTTTCACAAGGGAATGGACCTCGCATTTATCAACTGCAGAAGTCCATCACATCTCTCGTTCAAGATGATCTTTCTGTAAGTGCCTATTTAATGAAAATGAAAGGTCTCTGGGATGAGTTACTCAATTACTATCCACTACCTGTTTGTTCCCGTGGCGCATTGAGATCTTTGATGGAAATGTAGCAACAAGAGTATGTCATACAATTTTTAATGGGACTAAATGACTCATTTTCGCACATTCGAGGTCAGATCCTTCTTAATGATCATTTGCCTTCAATTAACAAATTGTATTCTCTGATTATTCAAGAAGAAGGTCAACGACAAATTGGATTTGTAATGTTACTTGCTATAACTACTGTTGCTGTTGCAACTGTTGATGCTCAACCCGTTCGTCAGAATAAGTCTAACAATCGGAGACCTATTTGTTCTCATTGTTCCATACCAAGACATACAGTGGAGAAATATTTTAAATTGCATGGATATCCTCCAGAATATCGATCTAAAGGCAGGTCTTCCAATTCTTCTAACTCTTCCAATTTTTCTGCTAATCATCCTGCGTCTGTTAACAATGTTGCAGCAGAATCATCAACTAGTCCTTCATTACCTTTAACTACAGAGCAATGTCAATAGTTGTTAGCATTACTCAATACTCAATCTTCCAATTCTTTGCCACACAATGCTAATATGGTAACATCTCTACTTGAACATTTTGTTATTTCGTTTAACACTATTAAATCTAGTTTGATTCCTAGTGGTGAATGGATCATTGACACTAGTGACACAAACCATATGATTCATTCTATATCCTTATTTGATTCATATAAGTCTATACATAATTCATTTGTCAAATTGCCAAATGGTTCCTTTGCGCCAGTTACACATATTGGATCTATTAATTTGTTTCCTCAACTCACATTATACAATGTTTTGTGTGTTCCTTCCTGCAACTTTAATATAATTTCTATTAGCAAGTTTACTCAATCTTCCTCATGTTGTATCACATTCTTTCATGATTTTTGTTTTCTTCAGGACCCCATCCATTGGAGCATGATTAGGAAGGGTAAAGCTTGTGAAGGACTTTATATACTGCAGAAACCAAATTCACCTGTGAACTCTCATAAAAATGTGGTTTCCAATTCTGTTTTTGGTTTTAATTCCAGATTTTCAGTTTTTGACATTTGGCATAAGAGATTGGGTCATCCATCTCCATCTTGAATGAATTTTTTATTATCTTTTGTTCCAAAAATTGTTGTTTCTAATTCAATGGTTTGTGATATATGTCCTCTTGCTAAACACAAGAGATTACCTTTTCCTTTACAAAGTCAGACAAAAACCTACTGTCCTTTTGAACTCATACATTGTGATATATGGGGACCATTTCAATCTTCTTCCTTGGATGGTTTTAAATACTTCTTAACGATAGTTGATGATTATACTCGTAGTACTTGGTTTTATTTGTTGAAATCAAAATCTGATGCTCGGGTTCTTTTACAACATTTTATATTTCTGGTCGACACTCAATTTCATACTAAAATCAAGTCTGTGAGAACTGATAATGGCAGTGAATTTGTCATGCCTTCATTCTTTGCTAGCAAAGGTATAATCCATCAACTCTCTTGTGTAGCAAATCCATAATAGAATTCAATTGTAGAAAGGAAACATCAACACATTTTAAATGTGGCTCGAGCACTCATTTTTCAATCTCATTTACCATTTCATTTTTGGTCTGATTCAATTCTTACTGTTGTTTATTTGATAAACAGAATTCCTTCTCCATATTTGCAAGGTAAAAGTCCTCATGAATTGTTTTTCAATAAGCCTCCTGTTTATGATCATTTGAAGGTTTTCAGATCATTGTGTTATGCTTCCACTTTATCACATAATAGAACCACGTTTGCTCCTAGAGCTCGTAGATGTATATTTCTTGGATATCCTCTTGCCATCAAAGGTTACAAATTATATTATCTTGATGATCATATTTCTTTTGTTTCCTGAGATGTAACATTTCATGAACATATATTTCCTTTTAAATCACTATCTCAGAATTTGCATTCATCTACTCCAGTTGTTCTTCCTAAACCATTGGTTGATTTTTTTTCTCAGCACTCTAATATTTCATCTCCTTCAAATAATCATTCATCTCCTATAACTCTTGAATCTGAACCTTATTCTCAAAATCAGCATTCACATACAATTTCTAAAGTAGATCACACATTACTTGTTTCTAATGATCAACCTCTTAGAAGATTTTCTCGGGCTCACAGGTTATCATGATATCTACATGATTTTCATTGCCATATGGCTTCTTCAACAGCTTTACCTCCAACATCTTCTAATACGATGGCTGGTTCTAAAATAGGTACTTTGTATCTTCTTTCCAATTTTGTTTCTTATTCTCGTCTTACATCTAAATACACAACTTTTGTTTTTGCTCTTTCAACAATTTTTGAGTCTAAAACATTCACTCAAGCTGTCAAAATTTCTCATTGGAGGACTGCCATGGTTGAAGAAATTACAGCCTTGGAAACAAACACAACATGGATTTTAACAACTCTTCCACCTAATAAGGCTACAATTGGTTGCAAATGGGTCTATAAGGTGAAGCTTCGATCTGATGGGACACTTGAAAGGTATAAGGCTCGATTAGTTGCTAAGGGCTTTACACAAAAGGAAGGTATTGATTATTTTGATACTTTTTGTCCAGTTGCTAAGATGGTGACAGTTAAGTGTCTTATTTCCATTACTGCTATTAAAGGTTGGCATCTAATTCAATTAGATGTCAACAATGCCTTTCTTCATGAAGATTTGGTTGAGGAGGTGTATATGGATTTACCCCCTGGTTTTGGTGATAAAGGTGATAAAAGAGTATGTCGGTTAACAAAGTCCTTGTATGGATTAAAGCAAGCTTCACGCCAATGGTTTGAAAAATTTTCTTCAACCATTGTTTCTCTTGGTTTCAAACAGTCCAAAGCTGATTATTCTCTTTTTACCAAAACTCAAGGATCCAGTTTCAAGGTTTTATTAATCTATGTAGATGACATATTGATAGCCGACAATGATATGGAATTTGTAGACACTTTCAAAGTTTTTCTTCATAAGCAGTTCAAGCTTAAAGATTTTGAGCCCTTGAAGTATTTTTTGTGCCTTGAAGTGGCACGCAATCAATCTGGTATATCTCTCTTCCAGTGAAAATATGCATTAGATCTTTTATCTGACACTGGTAATATGCATTAGATCTTTTACCTGACATTGGTTTTCTAGCATCTAAACCTGCCAAAATACCTATGGAGCAATATTTTAAAGTTTCAAAATTTAAAGGAACACCTCTTGAGGATCCTAAGCTTTATAGAAGATTAATTGGAAGGTTGTTTTATTTGACCAATACTAGACCAGATTTAACTTTTGTTGTGCCTCAACTAAGTCAGTTCTTGGCTACTCCTCGACTGCCTCATCTCCAAGCTGCTCATCGAGTGTTGTAGTATATTAAGAAGTCCCTTGGACAAGGTCTTCATTTTTCGTCTTCCTCTAAACTTGACTTGATTGCCTTTACCGATTCTGATTGGGTAGGTTGCCAGGATACTCGGAGGTCGATCACTGGTTTTTGTATATTTCTTGGCAGCTAGATCATTTCATGGAAATCAAAGAAGCAAACTGTGGTTTCTAGATCATCGGTTGAGGCTGAATATCGAGCACTTGCAAACACTGTTGTTGAGTTGCTTTGGCTTATTTCATTGCTGAAGGATCTTCAAATTTCTCATAGACATCATGTGGCTATTTATTATGATAATAAATCTGCTGTTCACATTGCCACCAATCTAGTGTTTCACGAGCATACAAAACACATTGAGATTGACTGTCATTTTGTGCGTGACAGAGTTCAAGATGGTTCTATTAAACTCTTTCACATCAATGCTTCTCATCGACTTGTTGATTGTTTTACTAAACCACTTGGATTGCCGTTGTTCTCTGATTTTATTTCCAAGCTTGGCATTCTTGACATTCATGCGCCAGTTTGAGGAAGAGGTATTAAGAGTCTTCGGTTATACTGAGTTAAGCTGAGTTGAGTTGTTGAGTTGCTGAATTAAAGTTACTAAGTTGTAATACATGTTGAGTTGTAATGCGAGTTGTAATATGTGTTGAGTTGTATCGTTAAGTTAGAGAGTTAGCGCCAACTTATTTGATTTTTTTGTTTCTGTATATAAGGACTTACAATAGCTTCTGTAAGTTAGCTTTGATACCATATTGAAACCAATTACTCTAAAAGATCGACCTTTTAGAGAGGGCGCAACGTGAATATTAAAGACAGTCGGCGGGACTTCTCCATCACTCCCCTGCATGTGCGACGCCCACAACACCAGGGACCATGTTAACCCACGGGATCATATTCGACAACCGATATGGGGGCAGCAGGAGGATTCGAACACACGAACGACTTGCTCTGATACCATATTGAAACCAATTGCTCTAAAAGATCGACCTTTTAGAGAAGGCGCAATGTGAATATTAAAGATAGTCGGCGGGACTTCTCTAACACTCCCCCGCACGTGCGACGCCCACAACACTGGGGACCATGTTAACCCGAGGGATCATATTCGACAATTGATACGGGGCAGCGGGAGGATTAGAACACACGACCGACCAACTCTGATACCATATTAAAATCAATTGCTGTAAAAGATCGACCTGTTAGAGAAGGCGCAACGTGAATATTAAAGACAGTCGGTGGGACTTCTCCAACACTTCGCACGTGCGATGCCCACAACACCGAGGACCATGTTAACCCGGGGGATCATATTCGGCAACCGATACGGGGTAGTGGGAGGATTCAAACACATGACCGACTTGCTTTGATACCATATTGAAACCAATTGCTCTAAAAGATCGACCTGTTAGAGAAGGCGCAACGTGAATATTAAAGACAGTCGACGGGACTTCTCCAACACTTCCTCGCACGTGCGACGCCCACAACACTGGGGACCATGTTAACCTAGGGGATCATATTCGACAACCGATACAGGGCAGCGGGAGGATTCGAACACACGACCGATCTGCTCTGATACCATATTAATACCAATTGCTCTAAAAGATCGACCTGTTAGAGAAGGTGCAACGTGAATATTAAAGACAGTCGACGAGACTTCTCCAACAAACTACCTAGTCTTCATAGTCTAGAATAACCCAACATTTGAACAAATTAACAGTTGAAAAACGAAACAGATAAAAGAAGGAAGAGCATAAGATTACAAAACAGAATAACACATAACAGAAACAAAACGAAACAAAAGGAAATAGCGCGGAAGCAATGAAAGCAAAATTAACTTATATGTGTCGTGAAACAATAAAACAATCGAGTGTGAGACTAATAAATACTGTTCGCTTGACCGTCAAAGAGATCATCCACCTACAATCCAATCCAATTAGGAGGGGACTCATTTCTAATATATTATTCTATAGGAGACACTAATTGTGATTTAATAATATCTAAATAATACTTTTTGATATTTTTTTATTTATATCTCGTGTTTATGTCGATCCGCTTGTCACATTGAGGGAGTAAATTGGCTTGTGGCTTGGCCTCAATGAACTCTCACTATGAATGGTATCGAAAATATAAACTTGGTTGAGGAGCTTTCAAACATCTGAGCAAAGGAGTCTCACATAAATATATATGTGAGAACAGGATGATCATAAATGAAGAGGGGGACAATGTCACAATCTCAATTGTCTCCCATGCCTCCAACGAAAGGGCCTTCTCTTCTCTGGACGTTGTCATGGATTTTTGTAGTCATATGTGTGTATTCTCATTACTCTCATTCTACTCCCAACTTTGCCTGTGTTTTGATCCCATTGTCACTATCCGGGCAGTATGCTGGTTCATGGCCTTTGCTTCCTTGGACAAAAAGTGCCACACCAGTGTCTTCGCTCTCCCATGAGTCTGATAAAGAATAAGATCCCATTGGATTTATCCCATCTTGTATTTATCTTAATATGTAAGTTTTATATACTCTATTCTAAATTGTATAAATATCACCATTACTCAAAAAGGTGTGATTCATTTTATCCTCTAATGTGGTTCAAATCAATATCTAACATGGTATCAGAGCAGATTGATCCTTCTGCATCTATCATCCTTCCAACTTTTTTTTCTTTCGCTTCCACTGCCTCTCCACCCGTAACTCACTCTCTACCACACCCTTTCAAGATGAACCACCTGGATGATGTGTTCTCTCCGATTTCATCCGCCCCAGCCATTACTAGTGCCGTTGCTCTTCCTAGCCGCTCCTAATGCCATTTGCTCTTCCCTGCCACTACCAGTACCACTACTCTTCCCAGCTGCTACCAATGTCGTTGCTCTTCTCAATTGGTCCTAATGTCGTGACTTTTCTCAGCCAGTGCCATTACTCTTCCACATTTCTTCACCGGATGATGTGATTTCGCCCACCCCAACTGCTATTAGTGTTGTTGTTCTTCTACATCTCTTCATCAGATAATGAGATTCTGTCTATCCTAGGCACTACCAATGTTGCTATTCTTCCACATCACTTCACCAAACGATGTGTTCTCTTCGATTCCATCTGCCCCACCCGCTACCAGTGCCACTGCTCTTCTACATCAATTCACCGGACGATGCAATTCCGTCCGCCTGAATCGCTACCAGTGCCTCAATTATAAAGGTGTAGTTCTGTTCATCTTCTAATGTGGTTCAATTCAATATCTAATAGAGACTTGGGTGCTAATAGGGCATATCAATTCTAACAATGCCCACATCGAGTGTAATCCTATCAAATTAGGGAGGAAAAAAACCTTGAAAAATTATAACTATCTATTTCATGGAATTCTTTTAAGGGGAGCTCCTACAATAGGAATGATTCAGCTGGCCAAGGTGAGAAGTGGTCATATTCTATACATTCTTCAAAAGGGGTTATTGAATTTTGTTTGACTTAGATATGCCAAACTATTGCCAAATCCTTTGAGATAAGTTAAGATTAGTCTACTATTACGCTTTGAAGATTATATGGTTTTAAGATGGTTCCTTGATATAGTAAATTGTCAATTGCCTTTTATTGACTTGTAATTTCTTATAATCTTATGGTGTACAATTACATAGATAGTTGACAAATATCACATGTTCAATTTGTTTTAGATATATTAGTTTGTAGGATTATGGAGGATTTGATGTTTAATCTAGTTCTGAAAGCATAGTCTACACTTATGATAACTATATGACCATCTTTTGATAGTATTCTCATTCTCATTTCTTTGTTTTCTTCATACAAGAGTTGCGCTATTTTTGGTAGTCTAGTGCACACAACATTAAATGAATCACGATGTGAGAAGTTATTTATGAACAATAGGACTTCTCTATCCAAGGGGTCCAAAGCCTCAAATGAGGGGGGGATTATAGCAGCAACCTCATACCTCATGGAAATTGTTTGTTGTGAGCCTTCCAATATTTGTGTAGCATTTTGGGCAATTTGTGGTTGTATTAGGCTCTTAGCAATAACCAACTTTGATTGAGTTAATGTTGTCATTTTTTTAACTACAAACAATAACTCTTGTTGATTTCTAGGGCCAACAGATGAACACAAGAGATCTCAAGGGAAGGAGATGTCAAGAGTCTAGCCAATACTCCCGAAAAGGTCGACCTATTAGGGAGCGAAAAACCAAACTCTAACACCCACCATTCCCCTTCTCTCGCGTCCATGACCGCTACACTCCAGGATTCGAATGCGGAATGTGGTGCCCAACTCTGATACCATGTCAAGAGTCTAGCTAATACTCCTGAAAAGGTAGACCCGTTAGAGAGCGGAAAGCCAAACTCTAACAGGAAATAAGAGAGAAACTCTAGCGCTTGGGAGAGAGGAGAGAAGAAATAAAGGGAGAGGAAAAAACGAAAGTAGAGAGAGGCGTCTATGGACGAATTTGAGCCAAGACGAAGAGGCTTGAATGCTCTACCCTACGCCTCAAGGCTATATTTATAGTTGTGAGAGGGCTTTTACAATGCCCTTAGGGCTACATGATTCAAAAAAACAAAAAACATAAGAGGACATACACCAACTTGCATGATTATAATTCTATGTCATCTTTATGGAAGTTCTCCTTATTTACTAGTCATGCTACCCCTAAATACATATGTGTCTTTTAACACTCCCCTTCAAGCTGGTGTTTGTAACTTCACTTTGTAAACAATTTTGATAAAGAAACTCGTGTGTTTGAAAAAAAAATTTGATTGCCTTGCTTTGATTCATCTTGTTCACATCTTGTTTTTAGTTTTCATCATGTTCTCATCTTGTTCTCCTCCTTAGTTCGATGTTATAGTCACATAAAATTTGATTACTACAACATGTGGAATTCTTCATTGTAGATTATACTTTTTCTTCTTCTTAGAATTTAGAAGGCACAACCACTGCAACACTCAACTTCCAATTTGAATTCTTACACGTAAAGAAAATAAGAAGATGACATATATCATATCAATAGAATAATAAATGTGACCTGACTTGATTCAACTTGTAGAATCTTTCATGGTAGATTTTGTCACCTACTCCATCCTTCATACGGCTCCTTCTATTTCTCCCCCTCAAGCTAGGAGGTAATGGTAATGATCCCTGTTTGAAAAAAAAGTTATAATAACTATCTCCTCCATCAAGGTGTCCCAAGGATAAGTACCCAATTTGAGAGATTCTCAAAAAAGTAGAAAACATGGGTGATAAAGCAGTAGTTAAAACCAACCTCAAAGGATTTCAAACAAAATAGTGATAATAATCACTAAAGAGGGGTATTGTTTGTCACTCAAAGGACGAAAATAAAAACCCAAAGGGTTCCAATAAAAAATTTTTAATGGACTTAAAAACACCTATATATAAAAAAAGGATCAACCAAAATAACTCACCTAGGGGTTGGCCTAAGAGGGTAAATGAGAGTAAAAAAAGATGGTTGGAGAAAGACAATAGAGTAAAAGGGTAATGGGGGGTTAAAGGAAGAGAAAATACCCACTACCATAATAAGAAGGAGATTGTAATGGTAGTACTGAAATAACTTAACAAATTTGACCAAGTATGACCCAAGAGGGAGATAAAAAAAATCCTCTATGAGCATGATGACTGAAGAAAATTTAAAAAATATCCAATAAAAAACTTTTGAGATGAAACATAATAATGAAAACTTTTTGAACATAGACTTCTCATATAAGACAATTACTTTTTAACACAACTTGACCAATTTAGAAAGAAAATATTCAAGAGATAAATTTTGGAATAAGGGAGATTTAGGACACTAATATTTGGAATCTAGAATTAAGAAACAAAACTTTTTTATTCAAAAATTTTAAACTTTGCAAAAAAGAAAACTAAACTCATATAGGGAAAAACTTCTCTTCAAGAAACTAATATAATGTGAGATCAAAGAAAGGAAACTTTCCAGTAAAGAAAGATACTCAAGTTGGTAAAATCTTGAGTAGACATTGAAAAAAATAGGAAAATTAACCAATATTAGCAACACAAAAAGTGAAACAAAAAAATCAACTTAAATTCGGATTTTCACATGCAACAGGCTACCAACATGATTTTTGATTCTTCCAATATGGATATCTCTCTCTAGAAAGATCAAATTGAGAAACTATTTATTGGGATAGAAAGTAGACTATTTTTTTTAGTCATGTTAGTACAAACAGTTCAGAAAGTTGAGGCTTTTTGTTGCTACTTGAAACTTTTGTACTACTTGATCTTTTCTTTTTTAAATGTTGATTTCTCTCTAGAAAAATCTGATTACAATTATTATTTTTGAGTTGGAAACTAGATTCCAAGGTTTTCCTATGGTATAAAATTTACTATATGAAACATATGGGTAAGAGAGTGAGAAAACCAACGAAAAATAGGAATTGGGAAAGAAGACTACAGGGGAAAACATAAAAACTCCCATTTTTTTTCTTTTTCTTGTTTTTTTTTTCCTTTTTTTCTCCATCTTCTTCTCCTGTTCCATCTCATATCTTTGCCCGCTCTAATACCATGTTCATTCCTAGGGCCAACACATAAACACAAGGGATTTCAAGGGAAAGCGAAAAGAGAAGAACTCTAACTCTTGGGAGAGAGGAGAGAATAAACAAAGGGAGAGAAAGAAGAGGACAAAATAAAGAGGTGTATAAACGAATATGAGCCAAGAAGAAGAGGTATGAATGCTCTACACCATGCCTTGAGGCTATATTTGTAGTTGTGGGGAGGTTCTTACAATAACTACAACGTCCTTAGAGCTATACGATTAAAAAAAAAAAAGACATAAAAGGACATATATCAGTTTGTATAGTTACAATTTTATGCCATTTCTATGGAAGTTCTTTTTATTTACTAGTCATGTCACCCCTGCACACACGTGGGTGTCTTTTAATATTTCTCTCATGTACATATTTATCCAATAGTAATATTCCTTGGCACATTATAGTTTTCCTCGAAATTGTAGTATTTCATTAGGTTGTAATATGTACTATTTTTTAAAATCGAAACTCCATGACGTGAGTGGATTTGACCGGCCTTCATTCCAAGTTTTGAACAAATTTATTCTTTTCAAGCTTGGACTTCATTTGAGTTTGCCTAGATTTGTCATTTACAAAAATGTTGATGATGTTAAGGTTAATATGTCTAAATTACAATAGAGGATTCTATTACTCGAATATCACATATTAAGTATAAAAACGGGCATAGAACCTTTAAATTTATTGAGACTTGAAGTGGAAGGAATTGTGATATTTGCATGGCAGATTGTGGTAGTGAATAAAAAATGTTGGTCGGGTTAAGGTTAATATATCTAAGTTAAAAAAGAGGACTCTATCAATCAAATATTACCTCAAAATGAGCATAAAAACCTTAGATCCATCGATACTTGAAGTAGAATAATTGTAGTATTTACTTCCAAATTGTAGTATTTTAGACCCTTGATGGGTAAAATGTCATAATCTGATCATTTGAACAATAGAAGAGGACTCTATTACTCAACTATCTCTTATCAAGCATCAAAATGGGCATAGAGCCCTTAAATTCATTTAGACTCAAGGTGGATTGAATAATGGTACTTACATTCGAATTTTGGTATTTCATGGTATATTATGGTATACTATGCCCTTAGTCGCTAAAATACTATAATCGGGTTATCTAAACTAAAAAAGAGGATTCTGTCACTCAAATATCACCTATTAAATATTAAAATGGGCATAAAACACTTGAATCTATTCAAACTTTAGCTGGATCATTTACCTTCGAATTGTGGTATTTAATGGTCAATTATGGTATTTTAGGCCCTTGGTGGGTAAAATACCATAATCGGGTTATCTTAACCACAAAAGAGGACTTTATCACTCAAATATCCCCTACTAAACATTAAAATGGGCACATAACCCTTAAATCCATTGAGACTCAAAGTCGAACAAATTATGGTATTTACCTCCGCATTGTAGTATTTCATGGCACATTGTGGTATTTTAGGCCCTTGATGGGTAAAATACCATAATCAGGTTATCTCAACCACATGAGAGGGCTCTATCAGTCAAATATCCCCTATTAAACACCAAAATGGGCATATAACCCTTAAATCATCAAGACTCAAAGTCAAACTAATTGTAGTATTTACCTCTTCATTGTAGTATCATGGCATATTGTGGTATTTTAGGCCCTTGGTCGATAAAATACCATAACCGGGTAATCCGAACTACAGAAGAAAACTCTATCACTCAACTATCATCTATTAAACGTTAAAATGGGCATAGAACCCTCAAATCCATTTACATTGATATGGATCAAATCATGATATTTACCTTCTAATTGTAGTATTCATGGCAAAATGTGGTATGTTAGGCCCTTGGTGGGTAAAACACTATCATCAGTATTTTAAGGCTAATTTTGTTGAACTATAAAAGAGGATTCTATCACTCAAATATCACTTATTAAACATCAAAATGGGCATAAAACCCTTAAATCTATTGGGACTCAAGGTCAAACAAAATTGTGGTATTTACTTACGAAAAGTGGTATTTTAGACCTTGGTGGGTTAAAAATTATGGTTGGGTTAAGGTTAATTTTGTTGACTACAAAAGAGAGCTATATCACTCAAATATCACCAATCAAATTTCATAATGGGCATGGAACCGTTAAATCCATTGAGATTCAAGGTCGAATGAATTATGGTATTTACCTTCAAATTGTGGTAATTTAGGCCATTGGTGGGTAAAAATTATGGTACAATTAAGGTTAATTTTTCTAAATTACAAAAGAAGATTCTATGACTCAAATATCACTTGTTAAACATCAAAATTGGCATAAAACACTGAAATCCATTGAGATTGTTGGTGTTTACATATGAATTGTAGTATTTCATGAAAAATTCTGGTAGTTTGGTCATTTGTGGGTAAAAAATTATGATTGGGTTAAGGTTAATTTTGTTGAATTGAATATGAGGGCTATATCACCCAAATATTACAATTTTAGACGTAAATACCACAATCTATTCAACCTTGAGAGTGCATGGATTTTAAGGGTTTTATGCGCATTTTAACATTTAATAGGTGATATTTGAGTGATATAGCCGTCTTCTATTGTTCAACAAATTTGACATACCCATTAAGTCCAACAAATTTTGCTATGAAATACCACAATTCAGACGTAAATACCACAATTTATTCAACTTTGAGTCTCAATGGCTTTAAGGTTTTACAGTCCATTTTGATGTTTAATAAGTGATATATAAGTAATAGAATCCTCTTTTGTAGTTCGAAAAGATTAACCTTAAATTGACAATAAGTTTTACCCACCGATGGCCTAAAATACCATAATCAACCATGATGTAGCACATTTTAGAGATACATACCACACTTCGTTTGACTTTGATCTCAATGGATTTCAAGTGTTATATGCCTATTTTGACATTTAAAGGTGATATTTGAGTAATATACCCCTCTTTTGCAATTCAACAAAATTAACCTTAACACAACCATAATTTTTGACCCCCCAAGGGTCTAAACTACTATAATCTATCATGAAACACCGCAATTTATTTGACCTTGAGTCTCAATGTATTTGAGGGTTCTATGCCAATTTTGATGTTTAATAGGTGATATTTGAGTAATAAAACCATCTTTTATAGTTTGTTAAAATTAACCATAATTAGCCACTAAATGTTACATTTGGTTCAAGAATATTAACATTAACCCGATCATACTTGCTTACTATTAACAAATCCATTTATGTCAATTTCAGAGAATTGGGAAATTTCTACGTGAAAATTGAAATTGAAGATGAAAGGAAAAAAATGCACAAACCAATTTTACGTGGTTTAGCCCTAGGAGTGTAATCCAAGGGCGGAAGGAGAGAGGGAGAAGTTTTATTGAATCATAATAAAATTTCCCAATCAATACAAGGCTAAGGAAGGATTATTTAATTATTTAATTAAGAATTCAAATTTCCTTAATTTAAGAAATATAAAATCAATCAAGATTTTCTTCTGACAAATCATTCTTTTCATTAATTTCCTAAATTATTACAGTAATTTCTGATTGTTCCCATATAGCTTTTCTCTCTCAATTGCTGTTCATCTTACAGAATGGTGAAATAGGCTAAGCAACCACGAGTCAGCTCTTCTTTATGACTTGTCAGAAGAGTAGCTCAGATCATCACGAATCTGTGGTGGGCAACTTTCTCTTTCAAATCTCCATTTTCTTAGCTTACAGTTGATTCACTTTGAGTTTTAACTTGTACTCTGCTTTAATTTCATGGGTTAACCTGTGCGTCATGATCGATGATTGTGTCCCCCCCCCCCCCCCCCCCCCTGATTTTCAATCATCGACCTTTTATTTGCACCCTCGTCCTTATCAAAACAGAAAGAGATACGAGCACAGTTTTGCAAGAATCTATCTTAGTTTTTGATTCTCAGTTGGAAAACCCACTTCTCACGGAAGAGCCCAACTTGGGCGTATTTTCTCCACCTGTGAATCTTAATGGCCATTAACTGGCCGTTCCTCCTCCCTGAGAGTTTGAGACACTGAAAATGCATGGTAGGCTTTTGTCTTTCCGATCGTACGAATTCTTGTCATCTCCGTGACTCTGGTTTTTACGATCAATTAATGCTTTTGCAGGTCTAAAGGAACCAACTGAATTCTTATGGCTGATTGGTTTGTTACGAATGAGAAAGCAGTAAAGTGGTTGGGATCTTTTAATGGACGATTTTGATCTTAATTTAGTTTCCTATTGAGATGCATCAGAGGCAAGTTTGATTTCAAAGGCCGAATAGTAATTGGTTTCAAACATTCGCGACGAAACATCAGGAAAACGCCCACGCCCACGCCCCAGAAAAGAATGATTCTGTCGTCAACACAAAAAGACTCTGCCCATCTTTCTCCTCAACTCGAATCGTCCGCCTTGACTTCAACGCAAGCCTGCAATGGATTAGAGTTACGCCTTGCTTTGGTCCACTACCAAATCATCCTCTCTTCCCACGCTTACGATAATACGAGTCATTCTTCGTTCTTTCCAACGCAAGCTTTGGCTCAACTAATCGGGTTTATCGTCTTGCTTTCATTGCACAGCAAGCGAGCATCACTGGAATTTCCGTCTGCTGCACTCCTCCCCATCGTCAGGCTCACCATCTCAGCCGTTCAACGACGGCACCCCCGATATTGTGGTCCCTCGTCTAGCCGTAGCTCAGCTACTGGGATCGGCACCGTCGGACACTCAATTCAACTTTTTCCCGGACGTAAAACGACGGTTCAACTTAATTTATCTCTCAACTGCAGTAACGACAAAAAGGCCCGCTCCATGGTGCCACATTCTTCCTTGCTCCCCTCCCCTCGCTCTCTCTCTCGTTTCTTTTTCGTTCGCCATTAACGCTCCAAGTCTTCTACTATGCGTTCTCTCGCTGGAAACCGAAGCCAATGAAAATTCCTCGGTAATAGCGCCCGGTCGAATAGAAAGTGGAAGAAGCACTTAAGAGAGGAAGGAGAAGTTCTCTTCTTTGGGTACTAGCCCTCGTGCACCCAGCCTGCTTCGTCTCCGTCTTCGTAGGTGAGCCTCTGCTTCATGTTTTCCATTTCAGTTTCTTCCGTGTTGTCTGCGTTTAGTGGGAGGAGTTGGCGGACAATGAGTTGACTGTTACTTTAAGGTAGAGTACGGAAAAGGATTTTCCCGGAGATGGCTGCGTTTGAATCATAGTTCCTGTTCTTTTCAGCTTCGGCATTGCAGCTTTTTGATGATATCTTTTGAAGAAAGTTAAAAATATGTAGTTTTGGCTTTTGTTAACCGCTTTATACTGAGATCCTCCAGAAAAGTTGGTGTTTTTGCATCTGTTGCGTCATTTTATTCTTGTTGCTGAAAAGTGTTTGTTGGGTAGAAGGATTATAGGATTCAAAAGGTGCGGATTTGAAGATTATTTGCTTCTATATCTTTCCGGATCGCTGCATTGAGAGGTTTCAGCTGCAGCCGATTCTCAGGTATTATTAGTTGCTATTCATCATATTCTTTTATTTTTTCCGATTGGGAAACAATTCGACCTCGCTGAAGATTTTTTCCCTATTTTCGAGCGTCCCTGTGGAATGGAAGAATATGGATTTTTTTTGCATTTTTTGGTAACAGAAAAGCATGGAACTTTCATCAATGGCCAACTCTCTACTCTCTTTCTGCGCCGTGACTTTCGGCGATGATTCTCAGTATTGGTGGTAGTTGGTACTCGAAATGACTAAAATGCCTGTGTCGTTGGAAAGAGAAAGTGATTAAGGCACTGACCCCAGGGGTGATTGGTATTCTCCTCTCTGGTGGGTCAAAATTGATATAATTTTATAGGCACCGACCAGTAGTGCTCGAGTAAAAAAATGATTTTTTTTTCTTCCAGATTTCCATCTACCATGAGATCAAAGAACTGATAGCTAGTTATATTTCACCATACTTGGATGTGCTGACGTAAATCTCTTTAAATTTATGCTGCACGGATCCGTTTGGTTGAGCTGCAGTTCATCTGGTGGTTATTTACTGATTCAGTTCTTCGATGCGCCAGATTCCCGTGGTTTGCTCTCATCTTCTGACTTCTGTCTGCACCAGTGCAGTTCTTCTGGGACGGGATAACCTTTAGATAATGCAGACACCAAAATCCAGGTGAGATAAACTAGAGTTTCTGTAACTATTGTTTCTTGTCATAGAATAAGCCGATTAATTCAAAATGTTCGTCTTTTCTTTTTGTTTGTGTTTCTTCTATCTTAATCCGACTCGTTATTTTTCTTTTCTTTCTGGAGAAGAGCTCAGAGACGCTGTTATTTCTAGATCTTCAGTCGTTAGTCTTGAAGCCTCTGTTGATCGATATGTTTGAGTTTGCCTGGCTTTCTCATTTACTTTATATTATGCCAGGAGTGGAGCCCCCGAGGTTCCTCAAAGAACATCTCCTGTTACCCCTCGAACTCGGCAATCAAAAACAACCACCGGATCGGCGTCAGAATCACCCTCTTCTGGGCGTCCAGTGATCAAGACCTCAGCTGATAGAAGTCCAAAGGTTCTTGAACGGAAATCACCTAGAAGCCCCGCATCAGAGGTATGTGACTTATGCTAGTAACATCAGAATGATGAAAGAGTAGATTTAAGCTTTTTTTGGTTCCTATATTTTGCTTGTCCATGTCTTTCTGGAGATTCGAGTTCTTTAATTTGGACGCTCCTTGAGTTTTCTCATTTTACGATTTCCCAATATCAGAAGAAACGGCCAGGCAGGATTCCTGAACTTGAAAATCAGATCTCCAAACTTCAAGAGGAGCTCAAGAAGGCAAAAGATCAGCTTAGTGCATCTGAGTCATGGAAGACACGAGCGCAGGAGGGAGATGATTTAAAGAAGCAGCTTGCAGCCATGGCTGCGAAGCTTGAAGAGTCACAGAAACAGCTTATTGACCTTGCAGCATCTGAGGAGGCCCGCCTTCAGGAGCTTCGCAAGATATCCCAGGAGAGAGACAAGGCCTGGGAGTCTGAGCTTGAGGCTCTCCAGAAGCAGCATTCCATGGATTCGGCTGCTTTTTCTTCAGCAATGAATGAGATCTCAAGGCTCAAGCACCGGCTTGTAGTGGCTGGAGAATCCGAGGCTATCCATGCAAAGCAAGCAGAGATGGCTCACTTGGAGCTCCAGGCTATGAAACAAGACATGGCTGCTACCCTTTCCCTACTCAATGACCTGAAATCCCAGATTAGAAGTTGTGAAGAATCTGAAGCTCATGCTAACCATGTTGTCAAAGAAACCTTGACCATGTTGGAAACAAACAATGCTGCTATGGCAGTTCTAAGAAACGAGGGGTTAAAAGCTGCGGATTCTCTCACGTCCATATCTGCAGAGTTAGAAGAATCGAGGTCCCAGGTGTCTTCACTAGAGCAAATCATCTCCAAAATGAAGGCTGATAAGCTTACGGTTATCTGTGAGATCTCCAGCAACTCTGAAGGTGGAAATGAACTTCAAGATACAGTTAAAGAAGCAGAGCAGCTCAAAGCTGAACTGACTTCAGTTAAAGCAGAGGTTGAACAGTTGAAAACCGCTTTAGAAGCTACTGAAATTAAATACCAAGAGGAGTGTATAAAAACTATGATGGAAATTCAATCCGCTCATGAGCTGGTTGAACAGATCAAATCTGAAACAAACAAGAGACATTCACGAGTAGAGGAAGAGTTGAAGAAAGCAAATGAAGATATAGTGGAACTAAAGGCAAATTTAATGGACAAGGAGACTGAACTCCAGGGAATAGTGGCTGAAAATGAAGGGCTAAGCCTTGAAATTGAGAAGTGTCTGTTGAGAGAGAGAGAGAACGAGCAGGATAAAGAACTCAAAAAGTTGCAGGCTAATGTGGCAGATTTGAAAGCTAACTTGCTGGATAAAGAAACGGAACTACAGAACATTGCGGAGGAGAACGAGTTGTTGAAATCAGATATAAAGAAACAGCATTTGGATACAGAGGCAGAGGCAGCTAGGGCTGCTGAGAGAGAGGCTTTAGCGAAGTTGCATTATGTGAGTGAGGAAGCTGATAAGAGCACAAGAGGGGTAGTCAGGATCACTGAGCAGCTTGAGGCAGCCCAGGCTGCAAATTCAGAGATGGAGGCAGAGTTGAGGAGGATCAGAATTCAATCAGAACAGTGGCGTAAGGCTGCTGAGGCTGCAGCTGCAGTGTTGTCTGGGAATAATGGTAAGATCATGGAGAGAACTGGATCATTGGATAATGTGGAATATCATGAACATGTGGGTGGGAAGCTGATGAATTCGCCTTACTTTGATGATCTCGATGATGATTCCCCTAAGAAGAAGAATAATATGTTGAAGAAAATAGGTGTTCTATGGAAGAAAGGACAGAAGTAGTAAGTAGAAGATTTGCTGTTTATTAGCAAATATGCACCCAACATTGTAAGAGTGGTGGTAAGCTTTTCTTGTGTTTTAGTTATCTTTATACTGCAGTTTGACTATGTGTCTATGCTCTTCTTGTGTATGGAGAGAGGTTGTTCATGAGTAGCTTCATTGTTTTGTCTTCTCGATTCTTCCTGGCTCTTAATATATTTATTGTTCTGAATGACTAAATTTGCTAAGAAATTTACAAAGTTCTTGCCTTTCACGAATAATTCTCTCATTTACCAATAATTTCTACAAAGAAAACAAACTACTGTAAAGCCACCCGTTTGACTAGATGATGTTTCTGTTTCATCATCCCACCAGCACTTAAAGAGCATAAATGATACCAGGAATGTAACCCAACAAAGTCAGCAACAAGTCGATCCAGAACTCAACCTTGCAATAGCAGCACAACGACCCCTTCAATGGCGATTCTCATTTCATTTCAAACTCTACCCAGAAACAGAAGGGCATACATCAAAGAACAGAAAAACAAGAAAAGAAAAAACAGAATTACTCCAAATCCTCAGAACCCATGACTGCCAGACGACAGCTTCAGGTTCAAGGTTCAGCTTTAGTACGGAGAGCGACCAAGACGAATGTAGTGCTTGAAGAGGCCATGGAAGGCCACCTGGAGTAAAAGCTCTGGGTGCCCGACGCCTGGTGTTTTCGTATTCTAATCTTTTCTGAGGGAGTAACTGACTGTTTTGCTGATTTGTTGAGATTCGTCGTTCTGGTCAATGGTTGTATGGGATCAGAAACAGAGATTTGGCGGTTTGCCCATTGAATTATTGGAAACAATTAAAATATATTCAAAATCTAAATGCCTGGAAGATTATTCCAACTCCGATATCGAAATCTGATCCGTTAAGATAATATTTAAATTTGGATAATATTCTGATTCAAAACCCTGTAATGAAAACTACAGAACTCTTAAAAAAAGTCTCAAATAGAGAAACTTACGAAGGGAAGAGCTTAGTTGACGTGAAATCCAGAAATAGAGGTCAGAAGAACGGTCTGAGAAGAGCTTTAGTTGACGTGAAATCCAGAAATAGGAGTCATAAGCCGACCGTTCTTCCTTTTAATTACATTATTGGCACTTTCTTTTCCTTTCTATTAGAATTATGGTTTTAAATAGATAATTTATAAAATAAAATTATCATGATATTAAAGGTATAGGGCCCACTTCTAGATGTTGTCATTGGATGTTCAGTACAGGGAATAATGGCCAGCACATCCCCCTGTAGAGGTAGATTAAATGGGTGCATTGACTTAGTGGGCACATCCCTTGGGACTAAGGAGATATGTCTCTCTTGAGAGGATGTATCTTTTCTAAGAGGATGTGTCCTTATTGAAAAGTCATTAGTGCACCCTTTGAAAATCTATATAAACCTCTATGGTCTTACAAGTGAGGCTAATGCTATTTGCACACCCAGTCTGGCTGAACGGGAGCAAACTTATCACTTGTAAACGAAGTATAAAAGATTATCTTGTGCACTTCAAGTTTTGTTTATATTCTTCAAGATGAAAGGTACGCTCTCTTTATTCTTCTTATTTCAATTCTATATTTATGTATTTGTATGTGAAAATTAAATTAATTATATAATTTGCAAAATCCCCAAAGGGTAATGCATTTTGTATAAATTAAATTAATTTTATGTGTGTTTATTTTGAGTATAATTTGTTTTATGAGTTATACTAATTTTATTATATGATTAGCAAAATCCCCAAAGGGTAATGCGAATTGTATAATTAGATTAGTATGCTGTAAATTAATTCATATGAATCCCCAAAGGGTAAGTATGAATTAATTTATTTGTTTGTTTGTTGGTTTGTGATTGTTGGTTGTTTATCATGTGTGGAATGATTTGCCTAGTAACTCTCATGAATCCCCAAAGGGTAAATGGGAGTACTAGATGGTTGAAATGATTCTATAATTATGTATGTTCTCCCAAATATTGAAATATTTTTTGGATGACAGGAATATCCAGTAGTGGACATAATTTTGCTGAGTCCCTAAAGAAAAATGTACTTGATGGGACTAATTATGTGAACTGGTTACAACGGGTTGACTTAAGGCTACGAGGCTATAGGTTTGATAAGATTATCAAAGTGGATACTCCTCCTCAAAGACCTTCCCGAATAAACTACCCTGATAATCTGAAACAGTATAAGAAGGACCTTAGAAAATTCAAGCAATGGGATAATGCTAATGAAATTTCTATGTCACATATTCTTGGGGCTCTAAGTGAGACTCTCTTGATGACTTATTTTCATGTCCCCACTACAAAAGAGATTCTCGACTCGATTGAGGCTAAATATGGTAAAAAGTCGTCTACTCACATCAATAACTTATGGCAAAAGTTCACTCGTGCCAAATGGGAATAAAATGCTGATGTGAGAAAATATGTAAATGACATGCTTGCCATGACAGATGAGTTACAATATCATGGTAGACCAATGGATGAAAAAACTAAAGTGGTCACCATTACCAACTCTTTACCCAAATCTCTCAAATATATTCAAGACTTTTATTCTTTGTCCAAGACAAAGTGGACTATATATGATTTGGTTAATATGATCGACCACCAGTCCGAAAGACTCAATCCAAGTATTGAGTTAAATAAACCTTCACCTAGTGCTAACGTAGTTTTGAAGCTGAAGAAAAAGAATTTTAAGAAGAAGGGAAAGAACTTTCGATTTTAAAACTTCAAGGACAAAAAGGTCAATCAACAAAGGGTTGAAGTACATGCAAATCAACGTGTTTGCTTCTTCTGTAATAAGCCAGGACATATAAAAAAGTATTGTAGGGCTTTGAAAACCATGCAAGAAGGGCAACAGGAGAACACCAGTGAGTCCTTATCTCTTGAAACTTGTACTATTTATATCAAACCTTTTAGTTGGTGGGTTGATTCTGGTGCAACTATTCATGTATCGAATGAGTTGCAGGGTTTCAAGGAGCTAAGAAAGATTGAGGACAAAACAAGCTTTATTTACATGGGAAATGATGAAAAGGCCATTGTGGAAGGCGTGGGAACTTACCGGCTAAAGCTTGTTGATAATAAGTTTTTTGATTTAGAAGATCGTCTTTATGCTCCTTCTATGAGAAGAAGTCTATTATCTGTATCTTGTCTTGAGAAACTTGGATTTACATTTTACTTTGGAAATGGAAAGTTTCTTATGTTACAAGATGATAAAGTTATTTTGAGAGGTTTTTGAAATTCTGGTCTATATCAATTGCAACTTAGTGGAAATATGGTGTTCAATGTTTCTACTTCTTTGGATATTAAAGAAAATGAATTGTATTTGTGGCATTTACGACTAGGGCATATAAACAAGGATAGAATTATAAGACTTGTGACACAAGGATTATTGAAAAATCTTTCACATAATGATTTTCCTATTTGTGAGTGTTGTATATATGGGAAAATGACAAAGATACCCTTTCCATCCAAAGGCTCAAGAAGTTCTCATGTTTTGGATATTATTCATTCTGATATATGTGGACCTATGAATGTGAATACTCGTAATGGTCATTCGTATTTTATCACATTTATAGATGATTTCTCAAGATATGGAAGAGTATATTTACTGCATAGAAAAAATGAGGCCTTAGATTATTTCAAAACCTTCAAATTGGAGGTAGAAAATGCCACAGGAAAGAAGATCAAAACATTCCACACCGACAAAGGTGGAGAGTATTGTTCGGAGTTATTCTCTGAATTTTGCAAGTCAAACGGGATTATCCATATGTTTAGCATCCCTTATACACCTGAACAGAATGGTATTGCTGAAAGGAGAAATCGAACCTTACTAGAGATGGTAAGATCTATGATGACACTTGCAAATTTGCCAATATCCTTTTGGGGCGAAGCATTATTGACAACTACCTATATCTCAAATAGAGTGCCTTCAAAGTCGGTTGAGAAAATACCTTATGAGGTATGGTCAGGCAAAACTCCTAGTCTTAACCATTTTAAAGTATGGGGATGTGTTGCTTAGGTTTTAAAACTTGATCCTAAGGACAAATTGAAGGCTAAGACTCGAAGATGTTTATTCGTTGGGTACTCTGAACATTCGAAATGATATAGGTTATATGATCCTAAGGAGGAGGTGATTATTGAAAGTAGACATGTAAAATTCATTGAGGATATATTTGATTGTGATGAAGATTTAGGTATGAAGTCTCACTTGGAAGAATGTGTTGAAATGTCTTCTTCTGAATCTCCTTCTAATATAGAGAATTCTACCCAAATGGATATTCGAAGAGGGACTAAAGAAAGAAAACCTAGTCAACTCTTATCATCTTCAGATTTTTATACCTATGCTGGAGAAACTTATGAAAGAACAAGGTTGAATGAAGATGTTACTGATCCTGACACTTACGAGGAAGCACTCCTTGATGTGGATTCCGACAAGTGGAAGTCGGCAATGGAAGAAGAGATGGACTCTATGTATAAAAATGAAGTTTGGAAACTTGTTGATCCTCCTACATCGGTTAAGCCCATTAAGTGCAAGTGGATTTTTACAAGGAAGAGAAATGTTGAAGGTAAAGTTGAAAGATTCAAAGCTTGTCTTGTTGCCAAGGGTTTTACTCAACAATACGGGATTGATTATGATGAAACATTCTCTCCTGTTACAAGAATACAGTCTATTCGAGCTCTCCTGGCATTGGTAGCATATTATGACTATGAGTTGTTCCAAATGGATGTTAAAATTGCTTTTCTAAATAGAAATTTGGATGAGAAGATTTATATGGAACAACCACGTGGATTTGTTAGATCTGGAACTGAAGCAAAAGTGTGTAAGTTGGACAAGTCTATTTACGGTTTGAAACAAGCCTCAAGATTATGGAATATCAAGTTCAATAAAGCAATTACAGCGTATGGTTTTACTCAGAATCCAGAAGATCACTGTGTTTATATAAAAACAGTGGGAGATCACATTGCTTTTCTTACTTTATACGTAGATGATATTTTATTAGCCGGGAATGATATTTAGTTACTCCAAGGTATAAAGACATGGTTGTTTCAGACATTTGATATGAAAGAACTTGGGGAAGCTTCTTATATTCTTGGCATTAAAATTCTACGGGATAGATCTTTGCGAAAATTGAGTTTGTCTCAAGAGAAGTATATTGACACTCTTCTGGATCGGTTTCACATGTCTAACTGTATACAAGGTAAAGTACCTTATGATAGCACTAAAAAGATGAGCCATGTGGATTGTCTTTCTCGCCTCAAAGATAAGTTGGACGAATCTAAGTATCCATACGCTTTTGCTGTGGGGAGTTTTATGTATGCTCTTTTATGTACAAGACCTGATCTTGTTTATGCTGTTGGGATTCTTAGCCGGTTTCAGGCTAATCCAGGTTTCACTCACTGGGAAGGGGTAAAATGGGTAATGCGCTATCTAAAAAGAACAAAATCATATGCTTTGACTTATCAAGCGGACAATTTAGAATTGGTTGGTTATTCCGACTCAGATTATCAAGGATGTGTTGATACCCGAAAGTCTACTTCTGGTTTTATCTTTATGTTTGGAGGAGGTGCCATTTCTTTGAAAAGCAAGAAGCAAGATTGTGTCGCGCAATCCACCATGAAGGCAGAATATGTGGCTATGAACTTAGCTACAAGGGAAGTTATCTATCTTCACAAATTCTTGCGAAGTCTTCTAGTGGTAGACTGTGTGGAGCGACCTATTCCTCTCTTTTGTGATAATGAATCTGCTATTGCTATCACAAAAGATCCGAAGTGTCACTCCAAGGCTAAACATATCGAAGGAAAATACCACTACATACGAGACATGCTGAGGAAGGAGGAAGTTGTTCTTTATAAGATATCTTCTCCGGATAACTTAGCTGATCCACTAACCAAGTGTCTTCTCGTGACCAGTTTCACTTTCCATGTGGGGAACATGGGTTTGATTTGTTTATAATTGATGAGACCAAGTGGGAGAACATTGTTTTGTATGCATTGTGGTCTCAATGATTTGTAATACTATGTATGTCATGACATTGTAATTTATATTCCATGGAATGAAGGAATGCATATGCTTTTGTGAGATAATATGAGTACTCAGTGTATGCCTTGAGATTCAACTTCCTATTAGGTATGCACTTGTACGTGTATATGTGAGGGTCTCAATAGGGAATGACGGTTGAGTCTCTAAATTATCCAGGCCAATGGGACTGCATAGGCACAGTTTCCTTTACGGTTAATACTCATGCTGGTATAGAGCTTTACCCTGAGCTCCTCAAGTATTGAGTATGCTATGGACGGTGAGATGCCTTGATGTCCAGCTTTTCTATTAGGTATATACTTGTATGTATATACGGAAGGGTCTCAATAGGAAGGTAGGGTTGGATGTCTAAATTATTCAGGCCTATGGTACTGATTAGGCACAGTTACCTTAGTGGCTAATACTCGAACTGGTACAGAGCTTTACCCTGAGTTCAGGTCCGAGTATGCTATGAATGGAGACCGTTGAATTGGCAAATTTGACAAGTATGGATTTGGTTTATTCCCCAGCCTTGGATATCTAAGATATATATTGTGTAGGCCCGGGTTAACTACACATGTATATTAAAGTGTTTAAGGTAATGCCTATGGTCATGGTATGGTTTTATGTGTCAAAATTGATTTTTCATATTTTTTTTCGAAAATCGGAATTTGAAATGGATTCTAAACCAAGTGGGAGTTTGTTAGAATTATGGTTTCAAATAGATAATTTATAAAATAAAATTACCATGATATTAGAGGTGTGGGGCCTACTTCTAGATGTTGTCATTGGATATTCAGTACAGGGAATAATGGCCAACACATCCCCCTGTAGAGGTAGATTAAATGGGTGCATTGACTTAGTGGACACATCCCTTGGGACTAAGGAGATATGTCTCTCTTGAGGGGATGTATCCCTCCTGAGAGGATGTATCTCTTCTAAGAGGATGTGTCCTTATGAAAAGTCATTAGTGCACCCTTTGAAAATCTATATAAACCTCCATGGTCTTACAAGTGAGGCTAAGGCTATTTGCACACCCAGTCTGGCTGAACGGGAGCAAGCTTATCACTTGTAAACGAAGTATAAAAGATTATCTTGTGCACTTCAAGTTCTGTTTATATTCTTCAAGATAAAAGGTACGCTCTCTTTATTCTTCTTATTTCAATTCTATGATATATGTATGGTTTTCATGATAATGGAATTATGGAGGATTTAAGATCTATTTTCTATGATGTTTATATTATTATTAGACATCAAGTCTAACATTCTCGAGTTCTTAACAAGGGAGTTTATCAACAATGGGCTTGGCACAAGCATACTAATCTAAAACCAATGGAGAGAGAAACCGAAAATATTGGCAAATAGAAAAGTTAGGAAGCTCATTCTCAGCTCAGCAGCAGCTGAAGTTAGATATTCATTACTCGCAAAGAAAGAACACATGAGATGTGTTTTTGTGACTATTTCTAGTTAGCATAAGCTAAACTAATCCATAAGCTGCTTGAGCTCAATTTGAAAAAAACTCAATTCAGTTCAGTTGTTATTTGAGTTTGACTCGAGCTCAAATTTAGAATAAGGTTTGTTATTATAACTAATCAAGCTCGATATTTTTCAAGCTCACCTTGTCAACTCAAATAAGAGCAGACGATGTTTTACTTTTTGATCTTCTGCTTTGAAGTTGATTGATGTAAGCCAGCTCTTGTCCTAAATTCGATTTGTTCAGCTTCATAGCCTCCAATGTCGGCTCAACTCATGGGCCGATTGTTAACATAATTTTTCTTAAGAAAATACCCTTTACCCCAATTATTTTTGTCAATTCCCTCTTTAGTTGATTGATAATTGTTCTTATTTATTTCAAACCTCAAAGACGATCAGTCACTTAGTCATTTCAGATCCTTCAATATCCGATGTTGTTGTTTGCCTATAGAATAAATGCTATAGATGAAAAAGTTTGATCTTTCTATTAGGTCTATTAAGGTAAATATTGTATATTAGTAAGTTCCTGATACTAAGCTCATCACCAAATTCTCTATATTTATTTTTGTAGCTCTAAATGTATATTGAGCTGGTGCTTGATCTTGAACTCATTTAAGATTTTTGAGCTCAAACTCGAGTACAATTTAAAGCTCGACGTTAAGCTCGAGCTTGAGCTTGAAGTCTTAAGGTTAAACAAAGTCTTTCTCACTTTCATGCCACACTAAAGTGAGTTCTTTCATAGCAGTGGTTCAGGCCTGAATTCCACTCTCTTCATGAGCTTCACAGTGATGGACTAGGGAAACCCAAACCAAGGGAACAACGTCTCTTTCCATAGCCAAATCTATTACAACCGTGGAGCATGACTTTAAATTAAGTAGTTGAAAACTGATTAAACTGAGACATCAACATAGCCAAAAAGTCAGAACTCAGAATATCAATCGGAAGAAGTAAGAGCAGAGACGGCAAGGGTTTCTAGAAAGGACGAAGGAAAGGCGAATACTTCCATCCGTAATATGGACCAGTGTTGCACCTTTTCTGGGTTTTCCAGAAACTGCGTTATCACTTTTGTAAAAGGCAAGACAGAATAAAAGAGCGTCCGGATTTTGTCGAGTTTATAGCCACAGATCGTTGTAGTTTTGATATCGATCTTCTTTACGGGTATTCTTCGTCCAGTTTGTAGCCTCGAATATAGGCTTTTAAGAGCAGACGATGTTTTACTTTTTGATCTTCTGCTTTGAAGTTGATTGATGTAAGCCAGCTCTTGTCCTAAATTCGATTTGTTCAGCTTCATAGCCTCCAATGTGGACTATAAGGTAGATTAATTAAGGACCTTATCTGCAAAATACTTTTAGTTGAGCCGATAAGGAAGGATTGTTCACATCTTTTGCTTTGTTTTACTACAAGAGTTTTGCAGATTGCCAGACCAATATTTCTGGCTCTTCTTCCTCCTCCTAATCATGCTGAGCAAGACCCTAATCAAGATTATGAAACCTATCAGATCCGGCTGTCTATTTTTTAGTTCATTCTCTACTACAGACAACGTTTTGTAACTGAAGTTGAAGCTGTCATATAAACCATTAACAAAATCCATTTAGGACAAACTAGAAACACCATTTTTCCTTCGTTAGAGAGTAGATAGAATGACTTGGGTGGGTTAGTCGACAATGAAGTGGAATGAATCCCCCCCGCATTATCTAGTTCATTAAATAACGTCGTTAGTGTATAATGAATTACATTGAAGTTAAATTACATCACTTCATTCTCTCAAGGGAAAGCTGATTCAGACCTATTTTGCGAATCAATCAATTGAAGCGCGCGAGTCGCGTTGCTCCTTCCCCCCCTCGGCGCGATCCTTCAACAAAATATTTTTTTTCTTCTCCCTCTTCCCCCACCCCCGTTGGCCTTCCTCTCTCTCAGCCTCCCTCTCCTCTCCCTCTCGACCTCCGTCGTAGAGCAATCCATTTCTTTTCGTCGACTTTATCATCATCTGATTTTACAGCATCACACAATACCGCAACAATTTCTTTCATTGTATCAATGAATATGAAATTGTCATCAATGGACATTTTCGGTCGCTTTCTACGACGACTTGAAGTTGACGGGTTTGCACTTCGAGACTGATTATGTGTCGACTCATTTTCTGTAAAGAATAGTGATGGAGTATCTCTACCTAAATCGACATCCTCGAGCATGTCCAAACGTGAATTTTTTTCCTCATGCTGGACATTATTGGACATGTCTGTGTTAGTTTGACTTACTGTCCCCATGGCTATTGAGTTTCCCACTACCAAAACCAATTTTTCATAAAGGGGACAACCTTGTTGTCTTTACTTTTTAACATCTTTATGCTCTTACAAGAATAAAACATCATTTAGACGACTTGGAATAAAGTTCAAGTAATACGGAAGACATACAAAATATTTTACAGTACATCATAATTTACTGACCTTAATGTAGTCTTGCCATACAGAATAACATGCAGTAACTCAGTGTGTGATTGTATCCCAGCCGAACCCACTAGTGTTGAGACAACTCGTTACTGTTTGGTAAGTTTTCTTCCATGATCTTGTTCGATTCTTGAGCTGCTCAACATTTCTTTTATTAGCTGCGTCTTCATTGAACCTATTGACACAATCCAAATACACATCATGCTTCCACGCCCCATTGGGCATCCTGTTCCCCATATTGACTTGCTCCACCAAGAGATTGAGCATTTTGTTGTCATCCTGGAGGTCCAAATGTCATATGATTGAGGAGTTTGTTGTCTTTTTCCAGCCATTTATAATCTATATCCGAGATGGTCCTCATGGAATTTTTTTTACCAGACAACCATTACCCGTCATAGTTACTAGGGACACACAGAAACACAACCAACAAAAAACAAAATACCAGGTGTTGGATATTTATAACACTCAAATCTCCTCACCACATGGCAAGAAAATTTCATAGCACTTCAAACATATTCAACAGCATTCTAAAACATTTCATAATTAATCGAGCTAATTTCGTTGCAGATGACTAGAACAATGCAAAAAACATACTCATCAAGTCCAAATTCATCGAACACCCCTGGTAGAGCTCCATATTACTTTGCAGTCACTACAAACCGTACATCGTCAGTGATGGGGGTCGGGTTTCGTTGGTTAACGGACGCCCATGTAGGCGACTCAGCCTTGTTTGAACTGGACTAAACACCCTAAATCCTAAACCCTAATCGAGAACCCTAACAAATTAAAATAAACCCTAAACCCTAGACCTTAACACCCCTAAAAGCCGCAAATCCTAAACCCTAAACTCTAACCGAGAACCCTAACAAATTAAAATAAATCCTAAACCCTAGACCCTAGACCTTAAAACCCCTTAAAAGCCCCAAACCCTAAACGCTAGACCTTAAAACTCCTAAAAGTCCCAAATCCTAAACCCTAAACCCTAGCTGAGTAAACTAAAAAATCAAAATAAAGCCTAAACCCTAGACCTTAAAACCCCTAAAAGCCCCAAACCATAAACCCTAAGCCCTTAAAACACTATCACCCCAAAAACTGAGAACCCTAATTTTTTTTGAAAAAACCATAAACCCTAATTCTAGACCAAAAGAGTACACCCTAGACCTTAAAAACCCTAAAAGTCCCAAACCCCAACTCTAATCCCGAAATTAAACCCTATCAAGACGAAATTGAGCCCTAAATCCCACAATTAGGCAATCAAGATAAACTAAGCACAAAAATTAAAATTAAATCAAATACAACACTAAATTAGTTGAAAAAAATTAGGGTTTTGGCTTATCTTCTCAAATTTTGGGGAAACCACAACTGAATGGGGAAATCTAAGCCCAATCGAAGAAATCGACACCTAAATGTAAAAAATTGAAGGAAATCGGGGGGGGGTGGGTTGAGGAGGAAAGAGAAGAGCGAGAGCGAGAAGGGAGAGGGAGGTCGAGAGTGAGAAGAGAGGGAGGCCGAGAGGGAAAAGAGAGAGGGAGAAGGAAGAGTGAGGCCGACAGAGACACGGAGAAGAGATGCGTAGAATAGAAGAAGAAGATGGGGCGAAAAAAATTGAACGATGATGAGAGAAACCTGAGAGTGAAAACGAGAGAAAGCAGAGAGAGCGAAGACGAGAGGAAGAAGATGGGGCAAAAAAATCATCGGGAGACGAAGGCCGAGGGAGAGGAGAAAGGGAAATGATGAGAATTTTTTCCTTTCAAGGGGGGGGGGGGGGGGGGGGGGTGGGGGTTGAGGAGGAAAGAGAAGAGCGAGAGCGAGAAGGGAGAGGGAGGTCGAGAGTGAGAAGAGAGGGAGGCCGAGAGGGAAAAGAGAGAGGGAGAAGGAAGAGTGAGGCGGACAGAGACACGGAGAGGAGATGCATAGAATAGAAGAAGAAGATGGGGCGAAAAAAATTGAACGATGATGAGAGAAACCTGAGAATGAAAACGAGAGAAATCAGAGAGAGCGAAGACAAGAGGAAGAAGATGGGGCAAAAAAATCATCAGGAGACGAAGGCCGAGGGAGAGGAGAAAGGGAAATGATGAGAATTTTTTCCTTTCAAGGGGGGAGGGGAGCAACGCGCTTCAAGTGGTTGATTCGGAAAATAGGTATGAATCCAAATTCCCCGATATTTGCCTGAGAGAATGAAGTGATGTGAATCACTTTCCAAGTAACTCATTCTACACTAACCCATTTATCTAATGAACTAGGTAATGCGGGGTAAATTCATTCCACTTCATTGTGGACTAACCCCCCCTCAGTCTCTACAAATGCTTGAATAAGAATATAGAATAATAAGGAATGAGAAGGACAACTTTGAGGAAAGGAAGATACAAACAAATACTTTTTAATGGTAATATTGATGAAAATTCCAACTTTTCAAGTTATTTCATGGAAACTGTATCCTTCTTTCAAAAGCCATGTTTCTTTTTTGTTGGTATGACCTATCAAACAAAAGAAATCAAGGATCGATTTGAGCTATAAAACAAAGAAAATCAAGGATTGGTTTGAGTTGTCAAATAGAAGAATCAAGGATTAGCTTCCTCCTTTCATGGATCATCCATGAGAAACAACCAGTCATCTCTTCTTGTACAATATTATAAATACAATGTACATCAAGATGAAAAATCAATGAAAATAGAGAGGATTCTTTGCGTTATCCTGGTATCAGAGTGGGTTTCAAAGTGGTGAACGTGATTTGATCAAGATCTATTGTGCATTTGTTCTTTCAAGTAATGGGTGAAAATTCCAGTAAAGAGCAATGGTTTCAAAGGTGGCCAGAGCAGACTCCTTGGATGTCGTTCTTCCTAGAGTGGTATTTGGGTAGCAGTTACTGATCTCAACGTAGCACAATCATCCTCTATTAGACGGCTTCACGAACAACGTTCTTGCTATCGATGCAAGCGAAGAAAATGTCATCAGATCTTCTTCGACCTTTAATAGAATTGAGAAAGTGCAAATAGGAAATTTCATGAAATGTGTTGTTGAGCTTGTTGTGAAGATCTCAATTTTTTTTCTAGCAGAGATGCTTCTTGTTATCCTTCGCTGAGTCTCTTCACCAACGGGTCACCTCCTAAAATTGGAGCATTGTCGTTGGGTTACACAAGGGCTTTAGTGAAAGGACTCTATGCAATTGTTTCTGGCAAAGGCGTAGAAGACACCATTCCTTCAGAAGACCCATTTTCATCGAAAACTTTGCCTGGGGAGATGCTTCCTGTTATCCTTCATCTGTTAGGAAACTCACATTTCCTATTCTAATTTGGGCAACATATTTATTATTCAATTATATTTACTATTTAATGGAATAGGCCGAAATTAAGTGATCTAATTTTGTTAAGCCCATTAAGGAATATGGGCCAATTGAGTAGATACCATAGGGAATTATGGGAACCCTATATAAGAAGACACATTATGGTTATAGTCCCCAATATACTAAATCACACATAATTTTCCTTCTCCCCATCTGGAAGAGACACGAAGGTCGCATTAAGGAACTAAGGAGTTTTAGTTCAAATACATTTTTCATCTAAAATTTAGATTCTCCAATTTGAGAATGGAGGAGAATACATTAATCAAGAATTTTGAGTTTATTTTCAAACTCGTGGCCTTCTATATGATACTTCTTGTGCCCAAACACCACAACAAAATGGCTTTGTTGAACAGAAGAATAGGCATATCTAAGAAACATCTCGAGCTCTCTTAATTGGAGCATAGATGCCAAGTAAATACTGGGAAGAACCTATAATGGTGTCTTAAAATTTAACACTTTTGAAGGCATTCGATTCGACAAGTGTATTGTTTGTTTTTGCTTGATTTGAACCGTTCTCTTATTAAAAGATTTATTGGTATTTATTTCCTAATCGGTTTAAGGAAAGAAGTAGTAAAGATTGTAATTTTTCAATTTCTAGGTTGCACATTTGACAAAGAAGGCAAGTTTGCCTCTTTGAAAGATACCCGATTTGGATTATGATTTGATTCAAGTTAGATCACAGATTTGACTAGATTTGAGATAATTTCCTAATTGAGAAATATTGTAATCCTCTCTAATTGCTTTGAATACATTAACCAAAAGTGTGACCCTCGGTTCACACACAAACTGAGGGTTAATTGAGAAGAAAGTCTAGGTTTGATTCAAGGCTAATGACTCCATTGAAAGATATAAGGCAAAACTTGTGGCGAAAGGATATACATAGTCGTATGACATTGATTATCAAAAGACTTTCTCACCAGTAGTAAAACTGAATACAATTCAAGTTTTGTTGTCTCTTACAGCAAACCTAGACTCGTCGTTACACTAGTTTGATATAAAGAATGCATTTTTTCATGGTAATCTTGAGGAGGAGGTCTACATAGAAATTCACCAGGGTAAAGTGCATCCTCGAAAACTAAGGTTGTGTGTACTATATGGCTATAGGCTAAAACAATCACCACATGCATGATTTAGACAATTTAACTTGGCTATGAAGAAATATGGCTTCAAACAGAGCAACTCGGATCATACTATATTCTTGAAACATCGACTGGGAAAGGTAATGACTTTAATAATCTATGCAGATGATGTGATTATTACATGGGATGACATGGAAGATCTAGAATTCAAGACCAATTGACAATTGAATTTCAAATGAAAAATCAACAAAGACTCAAACATTTTTAGGGCATTGAAGTAGCAAGATCAAGAAAAAGTATATTTATTTCTCAAAGGAGATATGTTTTAGATTTTCTATCAGAAGTTGGATTACTAAATTGTAAGCCAATTCCAATTATCCACCATCACAAACTTGGAGAGTGTGTAGATTAGGCGCCAACAAATAAAGAAAGGTATCAAAAGTTGGTCGATAAGCAAATCTATTTATCCCATACTCGATCAATATTAGTTATGTTGTAAGCATAGTGAGTCAATTTATGCACTGTCCTTGTGAAGATCATATGGGAGCTGTAATTCAGATTCTTTACTATTTAAAGTTCTCTCCTAGAAAATAACTTATGTTTTGCAAGAATCATCATCTAAATATTGATGGTTACACAAATGCAGATTGGGTTGGGCCTGTTTGTGACAAAAAATCTTCCTCGGGTTACTTTACCTTCATAGGAGGCAATCTGGTCACATGGAGATGTAAAAAGCGAAAGGTAGTATCGTTGTCTAGTGGCGAAGCTGAGTTTAGAAGAATGGCCAAGTGTCTTTGTGAACTGCTTTGGCTTAAAAGATTGCTAACCAAGATTGGATTTACTCTTGGTGCTAAACTGAACTTGTTTTGTGACAATAAAATGGCCATCGATATTTCTCGTAACCTAGTCCAACACGATCGAACCAAACACGTTGAAGTGGATAAATATTTCATCAAACAAAACCTTGAAGCCAAGATAATTCGATTTCCATTTGTGAAGTTTGAAAACCAATTGGCTGATATACTTACAAAGGTTGTTCCTAGCAAGACCTTTTACATCTCACTTGACAACATAGGCTTGAAAGATATCTATGCATAAACTTGAAAGGGAGTGTTGGCATGAGCTATTAGACAGAAGAAATCAAAGATCAGTTTGAGCTGTAAAACAAAGGAAATCAAGGATCAATTTGAGTGGTCAAATAGAAGAAATTTAGGATCAGTTTCCTCCTTTCTTGGATCGTCAATGAGAAATAATATGTCATCTCTTCTTGTATTGTATTATAAATACAGTTAAATCAAAATGAAAATTCCATGAAAATAGAGAGGATTTTTTGTGTTATCACTTTTTAGAAAAGTTCCTTACAGAGAACGAGACTAAAGAAAGAAACATAGTGTTTTCAATCTGTTTTCTGCCGTTTGTAGCCTCAAATGGAGACTTTGGAAACAGATTTTGTTGTGATCTTCTTGTAAAGGAATTTCTCAATTGCAGAATTGGATTACAGATGTACATTTGACTGGTATGGTGTGAATCATTGCAGCCTACTCTTTCTCTTGAATCAATTTGTTTAGGTTCGCTGCCTCCATTCTTAGACAATTTGATATCTGAAATATAATACCATTCACCCCCAATAAAGAGGGATTTGCTAATTTACATGTTTATTTCAGTGTCAGTGTTGTTTCTTAGTAGTTCCATGTCTTTTTTTTAAGCCTAAACATGAATTTCTAACGACATGAAATTCATCATATAAATTTAAACGGAAGCAAAGATCATACCTCCTTCCATACGCTTCAGATTCCTTCTCTCTGTTCTCTGTTCGGCGCTTCCGATCTCTGTACACTCTCGGCGATGGCTCAAACTGAAGGGGCTTGAGTGACGAGACGGGGGACCAAACTGAATCCAAAAAACGTAACTGTGCCAACCTCCCATCAAGGTATTAATGGCATCGTGTTACCGAAGGAGTTGCAACTGGTAGCAGTTTGAGACCATACTTAATAAGAAATTGTTTCTCATGATAAAACGGTTAACATTCTCCCACTTGGTCCAAACTTCTAATATAATCTTAAACCCATCAATAATCTGAATTGAAGTAATAAATACATGAATCATGGTGATAGGTCCTCTAATGACGATTATTATCTTCCATCTATTACTATATATTTATTTCTTATATTTTACGACCCTATGTTTACTCTTGGTCCAACACAAATGAATTTTCTCAAAATTAAAGTGCACATAAATATGAGAAAAAACATCACATTAATTAAGAATTTCACTGAAATAACATTGTTCATACAATGAAAAATTTACATAATGGAACCAAGTCCCATATTCACAATATGATCCTTGAATTTAAACGGTGGCATGCTCTTAGTCAAAGGATTTGCGATCATTAAGTCAGTGCTGACGTGCTCAATGACCACTTTATTTTCTTTAACACATTCTCTTATGGCCAAATACTTTATGTTGATGTGTTTACTTCGACTTCCACTTTTGTTGTTCTTAGCTATAAAAATAGTGGTTGAATTATCGCAATATTTTTAATGGCCTAGAGATAGAATCCATAATTCTAAGCTAAGAAATGAAACTCTTAAGCCATACACCATGTGAAGTAGCCTCAAAATAGGAAACTAACTCGACTTCCATAGTCGACATGGTGGTCAAAGTCTATTTGGCACTTCTCCATGATATTGCTCCACTGGCCATCAAGAAAATGTATCCTGATGTTGATTCGTGGGAATCAATACAACCAGCAAAGTCAGAATCTGAGTAACCAATGACTTCTAGATTGTTCGTCCGTCTATACATCAGCATGTAGTCTTTGGTTCATTGAAGGTACCTCATTACTTTCTTTGCAGCTCTCCAGTGGTCTAACCCGGGATTACTCTGATATCGCCCCAACATTCCAACAGCAAATGCAATATCAGGTCTTGTGCAGACTTGAACATACATTAGGCTTCCGACAGCAGAAACATATGGAATGTCCTTTATTTGTTCTCTTTCAAGGTCGTTCTTCGGGCATTGGTTCAAATTGAACCTATCACCCTTCACAATGGGAGTTACACTTGGTGAACAACCCTTCATCTGAAATCTCTCTAACACTATATTAAAACAGGTTTCCTGAGACAGACCTAATAAACCTCGAAATCTGGCTCTATGAATCTTAATGCCAATGACATAAGATGACTCACCCATATCTTTCATATCGAAATTGTTAGAGAGGAATTGTTTCACCTCATGTAGAAAACCCTTATCATTGGTTGCTAGCAAAATGTCATCCACATATAAAACAAGAAAATAGATTTTACTCCCACTGACCTTCTGGTATATACATTGATCCATAATGTTTTCTACAAACCCGAATGAAGAAATTACATTATGGAATTTCAAATACCATTGGCGGGATGCTTGTTTTAATCCATATATTGACTTTTTGTGGTGGCAAACCAATTGGTCACCATCACTAGAGGGGAATCCTTTAGGTTGTTTCATGTAAACTTCCTCCTCTAGATCTCTATTGAGAAATGTCGTTTTCACATCCATTTGTTGCAAATCTAAGTCAAAATGGGCTACTAATGCCAAAATTATGTGCAAGGAATCTTTCTTAGATACAGGAGAAAAAATTTTCTTGTAATCGATTCCTTCTTTCTGAGTGAATCCCTTAGCAACGAGTCTTGCCTTGTATCACTCAATGTTGCCTAATGAGTCTTTCTTTGTTTTAAGACCCATTTACATCCAATGGCTTTAAATCCACTAGGCAACTCAACAAGATCCCAGACTCCGTTACTCTTCATAGAATTCATCTCTTCCTTCATGACATTGTACCATAATTCTGATTCTTTGCAACTCAAGTCTTTTGAAAATTACAAGGGATCATTTGCGGTTCCAAAGTCAGATTCTTACAGATACACAATATAATTATCAGGAATTGCTGATCTTCTGAGTCTAGTAGATCTTCTTAATGTTGAACCATCATTTTCTTGTTAAGTATGTGGTTCAACTAGTTGGTCAAAAGTGTTTGGAAACTCTTGAAGTACCTGATCTATTGAAATATCGTCAACATTTTGTGGAACTACAATGATTGGTTGTTCAACACCAGTTTGTCCTTGAGGGGTGTTGTGAACAATAACCAATCTATCACTTGGGGTGGAAGGTTGAGATTCTGAATGATCCTTCTAAAAAACTATGTTCAGAGTTGGATTCCTCCCACTGATCAAGTCATTTTCAAGAAATTTTGCATTTCTTGACTACACAATCCTAGTGTTGTGAGATGGACAATAAAATTTGTAACCTTTAGACCTTTCAACATATCCAATGAAATACCCACTAATGGTCCTTGGGTCCAACTTCTTCTATTGTGGATTATAAATTCTCACTTCAGACAGGCATCCCCAAATGCACATATGTCGCAAACTCGGTTTCCAACTTTTCATAATTCAAATGGCATTTTTGGAACAGCCTTGGTTGTAACTCGGTTTAATATATACATTGCCGTCTTAAGTGCTTCAGGCCACAAGGATATAGGAAGATTGGAGTTGTTAAGCATACTCCGCATCATGCCTAATATTGTTCGATTTCTTCTTTTTCCTACACCATTTTGGTCGGGAGAACCAGGCATGGTATATTGGGCAACAATCCCATGTTCTTGAAGAAAATTTGAAAATGGCCCAGGTGCTTGTCCATTTTTTGTGTATCTACCATAGTATTCTCCACCTCTATCTGATATCATGATCTTAATTTGCTTACCACATTGTGTCTCTACTTCAACCTTAAAAGATCTTAAAGGCATCTAATGCTTCATTCTTGTTATAAAGCATGTATCGTGAGGAATCATTTATAAAAGAGATAAAGTTTTCTAACCATGTGAGTCCATGTTTGGACTACATATATCAATATGTATGATTTCTAATATGGTTGAACTCCTATTGGCACCTTTCTTTGACTTGTTAGTCTGCTTTCCTTTAATACAGCCTACACAAGTCTCAAAATCAGTAAAATTCAGAGTATTAAGTACCCTTCATTCACTAATCTTTTAATTCTATTTATGGAGATATGACCTAATCTCCGGTGCCATAATGTACAGGAATCCTCATTAATAACACCTATTTTATTACTAGTGTGAACATGCATTGAAACGTAAGTGGCATTGTTTTGTAAATTAATGTTACAAAGACCATCAGACAACGTACAATTCCCAACACAATCAGACTTATAATATAAACTGAAAGATGAGTCTGAATAGTTAAAAGAATATTCATAAGGTACAAGCCTTGAAACTTAAATAAAGTTTTTGGAGAAACTTGGAACATAAAAGGTATTTTCTAATTTTAAAACAAAGCCACTACTTAAATTTAAATAGCAAGTTCCTATAACTTCAACATGTGAGCTCATCTGGTCTCCTGAGAAAATGTGAGGCTCACTTCCCACTGGTTTCCTTAGGTTTTGCAAACCTTGCAAGGAATTCGAGATGTAGATTGTTGATCCAGAATCAATCCACCAAGTGTAATTATTGACATTAACCATATTAGATTCATAACAAACAAATGAGGTTGGTGTACCTTTGTTAGCAAGTCATTTCTGAAACTTGGCGCATTCCTTCTTCATTTGTCCCTTCTTTTTACAGAAGAAACATTTGGAATCTTTCTTAATACTAGCTTGGGAGGGTATTTTACCCTTCCCTTTTTGTTTGGCTTGATACTTACCCTTTCCATGTGTTGCCAGCATGACACTTTCTCCTTGTTCCATCACCAATCTCCCTTCCTCTTGAACACACATGGTCAAAAGTTCATTAACTGACCATTTATCTTTATGTGTGTTGTACGAGATTTTGAAGGGTCCATATTGGTGCAGAAGGGAATTTAGGATGTAATGCACCACGAAAGATTCTAGCATATCAATCTCGAGATTTTTTAATTGAGTCGCAATATCCCTCATTTGCATGATGTGCTTGTGCACACCTCTCATACTAGTGTGCTTTAGGGATGAGAATTTCATGATTAGGGTGCTTGCTACTGCCTTATCTGAAGTGACAAATTGTGCATCAATGGCTTTCAGCAAGTCTTTGATATTTTCATACTGCTCAATAGAACCACGAATACCAGCAACAATTTTAGTCTTAATGAACATTACACTGAGGCGATTAGATTGCTCCCATCATTCATAAAGTGTAATTTTAGTTGCAGTGCTAGTATCAGTAATTATTGGTGTTTCGTCTTTCCTAATAGCATAATCTATGTCCATTCACCCTAAATGAAGAAGTATTCGCTCTTTCCAGACCTTATAGTTATCTCCCTTAAGATCAAGGATATCACAACGAATATCAGAGAAATGTGCAGGTTGTACAACTGCATAAAATTAATAATTACATGCTTATGTTAAAACTGAGGCTTGAATAAAATATCATGCTTTACCAATGTAAATCATGCTTAAAAATTAAATCAATTGACATAAAAAACATTGCATGTGGGCTAAATATTTTTTAATTAAAGCAAATTCAATATTCTTTATGAGTAAACTTGATGATAAAACTATCAAATTATTTATGAATTCATAATTCCTGTGGGTAAATTATGAATAATTTGATATTTTATCCTAATTAATATATACTCAAATATAATAAAAATTCATGTGGGATAAAATTTATTATATGAAGTATAATTAAGTTCAATTAATATCTACTTTTTCTTTATGATAAAACTATCAAATTATATTTGAATTCATAATCCCTGTGGGTAAATTATGAATAACTTGATATTTTATCCTAACTAATAAACTCAAATATAATAAAAATTCATGTGGGATAAAATTTACTATATCAAGTAAAATTAGTTACAATTAATGTCTAATATTCTTTATGTGATCCTAATCATAATATATAATTTTTATTAAGTTAAAGATGTTGTGGCTACTCTCTAATTAATAAAAATTATATGGATCACTAGACATTAAATCTCATAAATGTATGAGAATAGTATGAATTGCATAATTTTAACTTACACTAACATGTTATCATTATGCACAAAAAATTCTCATAAGATATGCATAATTAAAAACTATAATATTATGGATAAATTTAATTTCATGCATTTAAATATATGCCAAAAATGCATAAAAACTATAACAATAAATAAATCTAAAAATTCCAATATACATAACAGTTGACGAACAATGGCCTAATGGTCACTGGCATAGATGATTTTGCCAGAGCGCGGGTTTGAATACCGTTGGCGCAAAATCAAATATAAGTACCGAGTCGGTTCGGTCTTGGAACGGCGAGCCAACTCAACTCGTCCGAGTCGACCCGTGCCTTTTTTTTTTTCACCGAGTCATCCCGACCTAAGTCACGGTTGCCAAGTTGGAACGGCGAGTCGCAGAAGACTCATCCCGAGCCAACTCGACGGTATTTAAAAAAATACCTTATGAATTTAATTTCATATCTGCGCGCTGGAGGTCGTCTTCAACCTCTAGTTGTCCGCAGAGACAAAGGTTTGCCGGCGTTCCTTAAAATCGTCGACGCCGGCAAACCTATCGGAAATATCGCTGACGCTGGATCCGACGTGTTACGGCGACGCTAGAGAGCCGTGAACTGTCGCCGCGGTGAGCTCACAAAGACAGGCTCCGTCGGCGTTTTGTAAGTTGTCGACACCAGCAAACCATGCGGAATGGTCTCCGACACCGACTTCAGGCTCTGACGCTGGTTGTTGCCGATGCCAGAGCCCACACTCTGTCATGCAGAGACCACATAATTTGTTTTTAAAAACAGAGATCGAAAACAGAGCTTTTAAACTTAAGCTCAAATGGAACCGATGCAAAGGATCAGATATCTGCTCTGATACCAACTGTAAGCCTAAACATGAATTTCTAATGACATGAAATTCATCATATAAATTTAAACGGAAGCAAAGATCCTACCTCTTTCCATACGCTTCAGATTCCTTGTCTCTTTTCTCTGTTCAGCGCTTCCGATCTCTGAACACTCTCGGCGATGGCTCAAACTAAAGGGGCTTGAGTGACGAGACGGGGGACCAAACTGAATCCAAAAAATGTAACTGTGCCAACCTCCCATCAAGGTATTAATGACATCGTGTTACCGAGGGAGTTGCAACTGCAGGGCAGTTACAATTGGTAGCAGTTTGAGACCATACTTAATGAGAAACAATTTCTCATGATGAAACGATTAACATTTTCATCATGAGGGAATCGTTTTTCTCTCTTTTGATGTGAAAAATGTTGTGGCTCTTCGTGAGTATCTTCAGTACCATGTTTGAAATCTTGCGGTCGTCTCCGCAGTTACCATAATTTTGTCAAATCTGGAGAAATTGATTTACCTTATTTATTCGTCGTTTACATAAGGTGCTTGGACTGGCCCTTGTGGAGTGGGTAAAAAGGATGTTACTGAGTTCTTTGAATAATGTTGTCCAAGTGAGAAAAGAGAGAGCTCCAACAATCCCATTTACAGGATTTAACAGCCGCAGCCATTGGACCAAATCAGAAAAAGGCAAGAGGACAGAGAGGCAAGGGTCACCGTAAAGGCAAAGAGTGGAAACATGAAAAGGATTGTGATAGGATTCCACTTTTTAAACGTACTTCCAGTTCATCAAATCTGTGGCTAAGACTCACTTTGTTGACACTTCTGCCTCTTTGTTCCCACTTGAAATATATGTTCCAAGCAAAGTAAATATAAAAGGTCTTTCTCTCACCTAATTTGGGGTTATTACAAATAGTAAAAGGTGATAACAGTACTCATTTCTCTCTCTCTCTCTCTCTCTCTCTAGCTTCTTCCCTTTATTTTGAAGTGAAGATAATGTTTTCTAACTAGAGAGGGTATTAAATACTTTGTGGACGAAAGGGTAAACTGTTTCCTATACATGGTTGAATATGAACTTGTTCTGTATGGACCTAATTGAAGACTTGTGTGGACAACCCATTTTAAGTAATGGTGAAGGAAAGCAACCTACTAGAAATAAAATTCTTGAGATGAGTTTATTGACTAGTGGAACTCTCCTTTTCTTCTTTATGAAGGAATGTGCTATATTAAATAAACTGTGGATGCATAAAGACTACTGGGAGACTATTAGGTGTGGAAGGAGATGGAACTTGGAAGGCTCAGCCTTCAACGGGGTCATGGAGATTAACATCCCCTATTGACTTGGCTTCCATTTTTATTTCAGATGTTATTGTTTTCATGGTTGGACCTTTTGGAATGCTCTCTTTTCTTAGAAACGACAAGCATTCTTGCCAACAAAAAACTAGCCTGCAAACTATAATCACTGTTAAAGTCAATGGGAGGTTTAGATTTTTGGGGTTTGATTCTATTGTTCATATCCAAGATACCCAGTTAATATTTCTGGATGAATTATAAGAGTTCGTGTTCATTTTCAGCTCTGAGAGTAATCATTCTAGAGATAGATCTTCAGAAGACGAAATGATCTTCTGCTAAACTGCAGAGACAAAGACACAGTGCAGAAACATCTCTTGAAGGAAGAAAGTGAGAACATGAGGGTAGTTTCCAAGACATTCTCTGGCCCCAATGATCTCAATCTTTGTATCCTCTAAAGGTCATCAAACAATAAGATATTGGTATCGATTATCAGTATTTTCTGAGAGGTGGAGAACTGGAAGTCCAGGACACGTCGCAAGTTTGAATTGAAGCTAGCAGAAAGATCCAATTATAAACTCATTATCAACCCCTTTTGTTGGCCACCATCAAAGATCTTACTACAATAAAGAGAAATCTCCCTGAACATATTTGGTTGAAACCTTTATGAATGAAAGCATTCCTATTCTTAAACAATGAATCCATTCTCTCTCTCTCTCTCTCTCTTTTCTTAGGATATTTTTATAAATTGACAAATTCAGATCAGTAAGTGGCCATCCAGGAAGCAAGCATTTTAGAACCAATCGCTTCTTTGTCACCAACAGGAAACAAACCATAGGCTGCTCTCTATTATTCCATCTCAGTGGGATAAATTTTTAAATCATTTTATTCTTCAATCTGCTTTGACTTTTCCTTTGAACCGTGCCATCCATAATGCTGCACCAAAAGGGGATAGCATTTGTAGTTCCGGAAGATCTTCGAATAGACTAAGAAATTCGAGAATTTTCAGTCCCATTTATGGAAGATACGATAACAAGCAATATTGTTACTGAACCAAAACAAGTTCAGGAGCAGTGAATAACAAATACTGATGACAACTGGGATTGTTTAGGAAGGGTAACATGATGCCATGAATAACCTTGATGGGAGGTTGGCAATTATGATCAACAGTTTGGTCCCCTATCTGGTAACTCACTCACCCCTTTAGTTCTACACCATCGCTGAGAGTGATTAGAGAGCAAAAGTGCTAAATAGAAGCATATAACAGAAATTTCTGCACTGAATCTGATCGTACAGAGGGAGGTATGATTCTTGCTTCTATTTACATTTTTATTCAATGAATTTCATGAGGATAATTAGAAATTCATGTTAGTCTTATACGCATAACTCATCTGAACCTTCTCAGAATTTCTCCAAGAAGAATAGGTGGATAACATAAAATCTCTTTTGTCAAACGCTTTTATCTTGTACATAATGTATTCTTTTCGGGTAGAATACCACCTTCCCCTTATGTGGACTTGTATAACCACTGATCAGATAGGATTTTCACCATCTGTGCTTTTACGAGTTTTCATTAGGATAAGAAGCTGTATGGTGTTCAGAAAACGACGCCGTTAGTGCATCTCAAATTCTGAAGTTGATGTCCACAACGAAGGTTGATTCTATTCTATTTACCATCATATTATCATTACCAATCGTGAATGAAATCATTTGATCCTCCAAACTTACTGTTCAGAGAGAGAGAGAGAGAAAGATTGATAAGTGGCTGTATATTATAAAATGGGTGCCCAACATGCTGGGCGATCGGAAACCAACCCAGAAAGAGAATTTAGAGTAAAAAGCCGCTGCTTCACTGGTCAACAAGAAGAGCTTAAACTTTTGCATATCTTTGCCGGAACCAGACACATATATAAGAACAAATAATTACAGGGATCCCATCTGTGTTTTTTTTTTTTTTTAATGTACTAAAATACGTAAGGAGATGGCAATCATACACCAGAAAAATTCGTGAAGAGACATACAAAGTCTAATAAATGGTAGATTATCCAATCCCACTTTGTCTTATCATGAAAAAATGACAGAAAGTTATTGAGTTTTGACTTCTGAATCTGATTTAGTCGTATTTAGTGGACGTAATATCCGTCTGAACAGGTTTACTTACGAAATTTGGGATGTTTGAGCAGAATATTATTGTTCAATTAGTTCACTGCAAGCAGGTTTAAAGAAAAATATGGTTTAAAGTTCTGGAAGAAGAAAAGCTGGATAGAGAATTGAGAGGCATTGACATTGCACCTTCTTTCTGGACCTTCTGAGTATCTGTTCCCACTTTGGAACTCGAACCGAAATTTAGTATCACAAATCAAGTGTTTTTTTAATTGTTGAATGAAAATGGAAGCAATTAGTATTATCTTTTACTGCTGATCAAGAACTGTGGACTTGGCGACAACATTTTCAAATTTTCGGTATTCAATTTTCAGCTCTATATTTTATTGTAATCATGGAAGTGGCATCTCTAAGACTAAAGTCTAAACTGAAGCTTACTAGTCAAACATAATTCCGGTTCAGGCGTAGAAAATGAAGATTTGTTGGGTAAGATTCGGAAACTTTGTCAACGGCCGGGAAGAAGAATCGGTTGTTCTTTGATTTTCAGGCAACGTCTGCAGTTGCCGACATGTAGAAAACGTATTCTTGTCCATTGCACGTGAAAACGAAAGAACTTTCCTTTATTTTGATCCCTGATCTCCACGGTTCAGATGGATCATGTCTATTACCGGAGATGTACACAGGCGGTTTCTACACGTACGGCGGTGGCGCCAAGGGGACAGCTCCCACAACTGGTGTGAAACACCCATTAAAGAAAAGAAAAAGAGAAAAGTTGTCCAAGGCTGAAAATGAAGATGAATGAGGCTAGTGGTAGTGGGTCACTTCTAGTCATCTTCTCCTTCCCGCCTGCGACTTTCGTGTTTCAGACTGGATCGGTGAATCGTCCTCTTTTGCCAAAGTCAGTACTTGCAACTTTCAAAGCGAGCTTTCTATTCGATAAAGAAATTTTCTAATCTTTCTTTCTTCAAAGCAGGCAGTGAAGTTATCTTTCGAGTTCTTCATTTGATCTAAAGGTCGTGAAACTTTCGAAGGAAAAGCCCAATGCTTGAGCTGTTTTTTAAATTAGCTTTCTGATCATAAAATTTTCAAATGGGCGCCAATGACTATCATAATCACTGATTTAGTATCGCCGGGAGGGACCGGGCTTAACTAACGCAGAGTAATCTAATAATCGTGGAAGGAAGTGATGGATCCGAAATTCCACGTGTCCGGCATGCGTGAGTACTTGGATCTTCTACAAATAATCAGGTAAACTACTGTTCTGTAAAAGCGATGGGAGATGATCCCTTCTGGTCAATGCTCAAGACTTTCTGCCAAACACCATCATGGTCACAGGCTTCATCCACTTTTTAAGGTTCGCAGTTTACAGTTTTACCGATTACCCACACGAGTGGATTGAGATTACAGCGATCTTTAATCCTCGGAACTGTAGCTTCTTTTGACCGATTGCGATCCCATCAGTTCTCGTAAGAAGGGAAGAAAGAAGAAGATGGGGGGAAGGCGGAATTGGGTTAGTGCTAGCACTGTTGCAGAACAGATGAAGTTAGTAAATCGAAACCCAGATGGAAATCTGAAACTTGTCTGGAAATTCATGAATGGACGCACATATTTAGGAATTATCATCCAATTGAAGCTCCGGCCGTCTCGTAGCAGTCATCGCCACCTTCCTTTAGAAGATAGATTGAACTCTCTGTTACTAACGTTTTATTCTTTTAACAGTGACAGCTTCATAATTCTAAAAAGTAAAGGAAAAGAAAAAATTCCCATTATTTCTCAAGACCGCAGGCGATTGAGGTACCACAATCCGCTGAGAGTAATGTGGGGAGAGGAAATGGAGAGCCATGTATCATGTCCATAATTGCTCCCAGGCAGCAGGGGCGGCGAGGCTGGTGTTGTCATCGAGGAAGCCTGCATTAGAAGTGAGAGGATTAGGCGGGAGGCCATAAGCGGCATCGGAGTGCGCGGGAGAAGCAAGGGAGCAAATAATGGCGATGAGGCTCTCCTGTTGGCTTCTCATGTTGAGAATCTCCGCCTGCGCTTTCGCCAATTGGGCTTGGAGTTGGCTTACTTGCTTCTGGAGCTGGCAAATGGCCCCCGCGCAGCCGTACACCGGGTCTCTAATCCTCGCGTTAGCCTCGTAAACCATGCTGCTCACTGCATCCGCTCTCTGACTCTCCGGAAGGTCCTGTAAAATTCAGAACCACTTCTTGAGTGTGTGATGAAAAACTCATATTTTAGTCTTCTTATTCCAAATGCTTTCTCTGGAGTTGTGAGTGTTCAGTACCTGTAAGAACTTGATGATGTTACTGGCGCCGAAGACCCTGTGCGCAGTGGTGAACTTGTGGGGCTCGCTGGGCGGGAAGTAAGGTGCAAGAACACACTTCTCCACACATCTGCGCCGGAGTATTTTACAGGCGGCGCAGGGGCTAACCACGACCGCCGCCGGAGTCGAGGGTGGAGGAGACGAAGAAGACGAACGGGGAGAGGAAGAGAAGGGCGAGCACGTAGTGGTGGTGGTGGTGGTGGTCTCACTCGCGTCCATTTTTTTTCTTCAAAAGAGATGAAAAAACGAAAAGCCAAAGACAATCAGAACGGCTCCAATTCTTATGGGTGACGAGGTCTCCGGGAAGGCAGATTACATATAGGAGGGGTAGAGCAGATAGGTCGCGTCACCATGACATCAGCGCATGGGCCCCGGTGATTTTGTCAGCAAAAAGCCACCGATCTGATTTGGATCCCTTCCTCAATCTCAGCCGTCTATAGTCAACTCATATGAGATTTCGACTCTTGCGTTAGTCAACATGAGAATAGAACCCCTCCCAGAGTGGCCTTCACGACACGCGTAAGGCACGAGAAAACATGGTGGGCCCATCGTAGACATGGCACCGCCCCCACATATATGACGTGTGAACCTGCGCTTCGCCGATCCTAGTTGGCACAAAAAACCAAAGAAGATGGTGGCGGTCGTGGTGAATGATTTACGAGTCAAAAAATGAGCCGGAATTGGGTGAGAAACCGGCCGCTAGTTTCGGACATAAAAGTAACTGTCAGTGGTAAGTTTACCGGCCGGCGGGGGAACTCCGTTTTACCGGTGCATCGTCCCCTCTTCTCCAAAAATTAAATATTAAAAATTAAAATTCACATAAATAATTTTTTTAATTACTTATTAGCCAACAACATATATTCGTTTATTAAGTGAGGAAGGAGATAGTCTGGCGACTGAATTTATTGGGCCAAAGAGCGGTCTTCGGACGTAATCAATACGGGCCCATTCCAAGGCCTATAAGGAGATTAAAGTCAGGCCGACGCGGCAAATCCTGATTAGACCTCCGGTGCTGTTTTCCACTCTGACCCGTCACCAAGGGAGAGGAGGAAGGAGATAGACATGTTTATGTCAGTGAAAATGCGGTTTATTAGTGGAATTCCAACACGTAATTAAGGTTGGTTACAACTTTTGATGAGTGAATGTGGGCCAACTCGGCGCCAGGCAATGATTGTGGGTGATTTGGGTTTTTTTCCCAGTTTCGGAATTTGAATCTATGAAGGAGAAGCAAATGCGTGGAATTTCTCAATTAGTGAAGTCACTGACGACATAGAAACTGGCTAACGGGAAGGGTGACTTGTTTTTCCCTACTAGAAAACGAGGAAGATGACAGGTGTATAGGAAAATAAGAGGGAGAGAAACTACATAACATTGTCAGGTCTTTTTCTATTACGTCTTTCAGGCATTCTCACACTCGAGTCATCCTCGCAAAAATGCTTCTTCCCCAACCTCTCTTCCTTAATTTCCTAAGAATTTGCTTGTTTTGTCAATGGTGGTGCTTCGTTACAGAGAGGAAGAACCAAGATTGGAAAAACGGAAGAAAGAAGAAGGAAAACTGAGACTGGCAGTGAGTCAAGAGAAACCCCCCCTACGACAGTTCATGAGCACGATGTTGGCTGACCTTTGGACATGCCATTGCGTTGTCACCACACCACACCATCAATTCGATGGGCTTTGATGGTTTTTTGGTGTTTTTCCAAAAAGGGATCATTGTAGCCATCTCAGTCAGTCTATGCAAAAATCTGCAACAAAGCTGACTTGTGTGGAGATATGATTACTAGTACCAGGAGGGGAAAGCCTCACCGGGTCAAAATGCTAGAAACTTACTCTAACAGGCTACAGCACGAAAATTTTGACAGTGATCCTCTGCGCATCAAATGTTTGATGAAATGCAATGGTGTGGAGGAGCCAATGTGTTGGCTTAAACTTGAGGTAGCTTAGTGTGACAAGTTGAGTTCTAGGGTAAAAATGCACTTACATTCTAGTGGGTAGCTTCATTCGCACATACAAAACTACTCAGAAATGTAATTCAGGTTTCCCCAAACCTTAAAGTCCAATTACTGTTCCCTGTAGAAATTTTATATTCCAAGAAAAGTTAAAAATGTTTTTTTTTTCCTGAAAAAATACATTTCCAATAAACCTTAAAGATAAAATCTTACTAATACCTTACTAAGAAATTACATGAAATTTTTTAAAAAAATCTTATAACTATTGGTGCATTTTCCATTGAAATATAAGAATATGATTAATCATTCAATGAAATAAGATGCCAAATGTAAATTTTAAATTTTTTTAACTAAAAAACAAATTGATGTTAAATCAACTACTCCACTGTAACAATTGTCCCACATTTGAACTATATTGTTACAAAAATAGATAGCTAATCCTGTTTGTTCATTTTTCCTTCTCCATGATGTTGAGATTGTAGGCCGGTTAATTTCTTCCTCCAAATCATCTTTACATTTCAAGCATTAAGCATAATCACGACACTTTAATATGTGATTCATAATAGAGACCCGCTGTTAAAACACAAGAAAAATACACATAAACTGGGATTATTAGTCAACAAATACCAGTCCATCCTCAATTCATCAAAGTTTGCCTAAAGTCAAATAGTAAGTTAGACTTTAATCTACTATATAAATGGGCTTTGCCATACCAAAGTTGAGGGGACCACATCTCTCTCCAATCAAAGAAAAGTCGAGAAAAGGACCCTTTTTTCTACATTAAAAAGAAAAAACCTTTCCAGGGCTCCTTATGTTGATGTGCCTCATTTCTCCACAGCCCAACACACGAGCAGCAAGAGTTAATATCATACCCTTATCAGAAAACGGAGATCTCCTTGGTTGGAGAATTGAACTTAATCATAAAACAAGAACTGGATGAAAGCGTTAGGCAAAAGCAGGAGAGAGAGAGAGACAGAGAGAGACTGACTGTCATTCAATCTCTGCCTCGAAACTTTCCCATAGAAACCTATTAACTTAGGTCTGGAAGTTCAATCATCTCTAGGCCAGCCGACAACATTCATTGAATATTATCAAGATAAGAATCCAACACCACCTATTTATACAAGCTCATTTGACAAAGGTCCTCAAGCAAACAACTGTTACTCCAAATTTCTTAGGTGGACCTTGTCCCCGATATTTCAAGGTACATTGCAGAGTTATCATGCTTCTTATAAGATCCTAGTCCTATGGCAGACCAATAATATGGATTGATATATCAAACTGGCAGTATAAGCAAGAAGTTCGTAAATAGTCATCTACTGAAATACCTATGCAACAAGTTTCTTGATGACGCAACAAGTTTCTTGATGACACAAGCCGTAACATGATGCACTTGTGAAATAAGGAAAGAAAAGGCTACAGGAAGAAAAATAAGGAGAAGGGAAGAAAGCCATGACCTTCTGCATCATGTATGAGATATTCAAAAAGGGTGCAAAAAAAGCAATTAAAATCCCAAGCCTTTTGGTCTTTTAAGTCTTGTACCAGATCGGTCTAAATTAAGCACAACCATGAGTAATCTTCAGGATATAGCAGTTGGAGAAGTGCATTACCAAAACTGAAATGTTAAAGACAGAAAAAAGGTGGCATATGAAAGATCTTGAGTATGATGTAGTTCAATTGGAGAAGTTCTTTTATCAATTATTCCACACATTAAGCATGGCCACGAGTTAAAGGATAATGTAACTGCGGGAGAACAGCATTAAGTATAAAGGAAGAAAAAACAAAAAGATAGGTAGTTTACGTCTATAATCCTGTTTTCCTTCAAAGTAAGGGAAAAAGAAAAAAACTGCTACCACGTTTCGTTGACCTCAGTGTTATCTGGCACTTCCAGTCACTTGAGAGGGTGTTGGTTGTAGTCATTTTAGTCTCATTAACTGCTGCCACATCTTTTTCCATTCATATGTTCAGAAACATGTCAGACCACCGACTAAATCTGTTCTTTAATGGGAACAGAAGCTTCATGATGCTAAATGAAAGATCTGCAATGTTCTCCTTTTAATTTATGACTACCTTACAATATAATAGAATTGATGCTACTATTATCGTTCTACTAGACTATCTAAATGCAAGCTGAAGTTAAAAAAGAAAAAGGGGCTTTCAAGCTGCTTAATAACAAATTTGTGAGCAGAAATCCATTACACAGATTTGTCTTGACATTTCATTCAAAAACAAGAAAGCGGGTGAGACAGGTTGTAAGAGGAAAGGATCATTTCCTATTTCCTTATGCGTGTTTAGATATTTGAAGGAGAGGACAAAAAATTAATGGAACGTTGCGATGGTCTCGGATTTATTGATGAGCAGTGAATAGGTAATGAAAATGGCAGTGTAGTGCCATCAATGTAGATTTTTCAAGCATCATGAAACAAGAAACTGCTCAAAATATTTGGTATTTGAATATCACTCCCGAGTATTTCAGTCAGAACTAAAATGTTGGATTTCCTGCTGATAGAAAAAGGAATTGTTTCTGTTTTGATAAAACATGGTTGAAATTCAATCATAACTGTGAGATCTGAAACAGAACGTGGGAGATAACTCTGCAAGAATTTTTATTCTGATAACATAATTTCCAAATTTGCAACGAAACTCACTATAGAAAAGTGGGAAGCACTAAATGACGAACACCAGGACGATAGAGACGACACTTTCAAACGGTAAAAACCATGTGCATTTTGTGTAAAATTGTTGAATTTCTGGAAAAGAGAAAAACTTCATTGACTTGATGTAATCTGGGTACATGAACCCCTTATTTATAATAGAGGAAAGTAGTAGAGTCCAATTACAATTAAACTACCCTTGTCCCAATTACACCCAAACTCTAACACTTAAAGATAAGTCTTAACATAATTAAATAACTCAACATAACTAAAACACCTTTAAACTGAGACTCCTCTGTGAGACCTCCTTCTGTGAGACTCCTGTAAAACTCCACCATATTAGTTCTGGTTCAATGAGACTTCTTACTATGAAAGTCCTGTAAGAGCCTTCCATTTCTTCTCTTCAACAAAAAATCTTGTTAAGGAATAGTCCCACATACGACCTGGTTGGTCAACAGTACGGAATCCAAATTTAGTGATCAGATTTTGAGTTGCAGTACTGCTAAGGCTTCCTAAGTTGGCAAGTCTTTTTGGGATGGGCCTTGGACCCATCTTCACAACTCTTACCATTGTTGTGTAAGAAGTTGCTTTGCTAGAGCTCCCAAAGTTAAGTTTTAAGTTCTTCTTTTGTTGAGAAAGTTTTAAGTTCTTCTTTTGTTGAGAAAGTTTTAAGTTCTTCACCATGCAATAATGGGGCTTCGAACCTCAAAAATTCCTAGGGAAAGATTCAAGCTCCTTCAAGAATCAGAGTTTAGCATGTGATCTTTAGTTGTGCATAAATTAAAAACTAGATAGAACTGAAGCAAGTGTGGAGCATCCAATATTCTTGATCCAATGTAATTCAAAGTTCAAACAAAACCAAGGCTAGTTTGGGTCCTTGGCTTGCCAGATTGATACCTTTTTTGACTAACATAACAAGGGAAGTAATATTATATTTGGATAAAAAGTTTAACAAACACATTCTAGTCGACTGATATCAAGCCTATGAAACTATTTTAGCTAGTTCCTAGCAAAAAGGATCAGTTTGTAAACAGGAGCCATTGTGGCTTAGAATTTTTTTCTCGTCATTTGGACTAAACATACTGTATTTGATCCCTCAATTTATGAGAGCTTCATTCCCCATTTCAGTTCAGAACTACTGTCATATTTGCACAACTTTCCTTTCTTAGTTATGGATTATTCATTTCGATCATCAAACTTGAATAGGAAAACAGTGGGAAATAAGCTGTAGGCAGGCAGCAAATCTGTTTCAATGGAAAACAGAAGGGTTTCCCCCTCTCTCTTGCTTTCCATTGGAAAAAAAAAAACTGGTTCTGTTTTCCAAATAAGAGGCCTCCCCTACCCTCTCATTTGATCCCAGAATTTCTTTTTGTTAAGGAGAAAGATCCAAATGACCTGAAAGGATCAGCTATTCACCCACAATACACAACTGGCTCGTATACTTTTCCACACCTCTGATTCTTGAGATTTATCACCCAGAGAGGGAACTAGTTCAAGTTGAACTGGCAACAAGTCTAGGTTTTACAACACTACCTATGAATAGCCACTAGCTTGGTAATACATCCGTAACCGGAAAAAAAATCTCTGCAAAAAGCTCTTCTAGGAAAATGGCCACCAGAAAGACCACAAAAAGCTTCCAAATTATGCGGTTATTCCCCTCAAGAAAACCATAAGTAAAAACAAAGAAGAGGGTTCTCATTTTCCAAAAGAAAAAGTGTCTGAACTGAGTCTTCAAACTTGTGTATATCAAATTCCTGGTTGACAGGACCAAATATTCCAATGGCAGTCCCAACATCATGAATTTTTAACAGCATGTGGTACAGAAGCCAATTTCAGCTGTGTCCAATGCAGCAGACTCGATATTTGAAGGTCCTACTTGAATCTGATGGTTCATTTTCCTGTGACGTTTCAATTCTATCAACACCTTTTATTGAAGTCTCTTGGTTACGACTTGGAAGCACATAGCAATAAGCATGTAGAATTTTTAAAAACTTAACCAAGTGCTCATCAGAGTTAATAAAGGCTAGTCTTAGCTACCTCCTTCCAGTCCACCAAAAGCACGGTGAAGAACATGTACATCTCAGCAATTAAGGGCAAATGCTTTTCAATCTCAATCTCTGTTACTTGAGACTCCTTGTCATCCAAGACCAGTTCTACATTCTCAACAGCCTCATAAAGAGAAAAATGAGAGAGGAGAAGAGAGAGAAGAGAGTGTAGAGGGATAGAGGATTATTGCCTGTAGATCAAGGATGGGAAAATATGGCATTGAGAGGAGGAAGATGGAGTTGGGAGAACAAACAGAAGTAAAGGTAAGTGCTTGATTTTTTGAGAGGGCCCAAATTAGGTCAATCCCGACATTTTTCCAGCTAACCGGCCTGTCATGGCTGGAAAACCTTACCTGGAAAATCATTCAATTTTCCAGGTAAGAATTTCCAAGCCTATTTGAGTTTCCTGGAAATATGGGACACTAATGATCCCTGGAAATATATTTCTACCTAGAAATGCCTTTCTAACATATCCTGAAAAAGGCACTAACAAGGCCTAAATGATTTGGTCCATTTTGACAGCATTCATTGGAATTTAGGCCACACAAAAGTGGGTAATGCTTTCCCAGTGAAAATCCATGAAAATACTTATATTTTCATTTTGGCATTTCCTTTTCAGGTACAAGGCTTGAACTGGACGTAAAAAACATCAGGGTTCTCTTGTTAGTGATTGAGCAGACGAGAGGCAAAAGGAAACAAATGGACAAGTGCACTTGCAATGGCAATGAATATATTTTTTCCTTTCATTGGGAGCTTACATACTGTTGGATCTCAAATCCCTCATTTCTTTTTCAGTAAGGCAACCATACTAGTAAAAGAGAGGCTATCCTTGTTTTAGAGAACCCCAAAATGAGGAGTGCAGTGAAATTTTCAGGAGCAAAAATTTATTTAAACAAAAAAGGGTCAAAACTTTACCACGTGAAGTTAGTACCAATCATCCTCACTGTCATAATCATCATCTTCATCCTCATAAACATCAGAGCCCTCTGAATCCTCATCATCCTGTACAATATAGTGCTCATCCCACAGAGGGCATGAGCAAGTTGGCTTCTTGTTTCTCCATTCTGCTCCACATGTATAGCAGAACTCATACCCACATCTGCATAAAAAACGGTATGTGGTAACACATACAAACAGATAAAATGACTGCAACAGTTATCCAATGGATGTGGTCCAAAAATATGTGGGGCAAGGTTTGACAAGATGGAATCAAACAGAAGATATAAATGCAGCCTTGTAAATTGTCTCAATTATAAAAAAATATAATAGCTGAAATTCAAGAAACGTTTTTTGAATAAATAAAATTCAACAAATCAAAAAATGCAAGAAGTATGGTTTGCACACGTTGCCTCAGGTGCATGGCTTTTCACAGCAGTTCAATAAGATCCTCGAATACAAAATTGTCTCACATGGATTTCTTTTTATTAACTTTCCTTTTTATTTTTTGGACTGAAGTGAGTTTTCTAACTTTCCCATTGATCATTAAATTTTTTAGAGTAATTTTTAAAAAAAGAAAATTTGAGAGAGAAACAAGAGAGAGAGAGAGAGAGAAATGGAATTCTATTTCCTCCTCTCCTTCAGAATCCTATTTCCAGTCGAAAACCAAAATGGAATTCTATAGAAATGCTAACAGCCTCCACTCGCTTGAGTGCAAGAGATATGCCTTGCCTCTCACCACTATTTCCACAACAGCAGGACATTCAGTTCTCACTTTCTCCTTTCGATTAGAAAAAAAAGGACATGTGGTACCAAAATAAAATTCTTTCCCGCATCACATTTTCCCAATTCAAAAGTAAAAACCTGCATAAAGTCTGTCAGCTCACAGAGATCACAAGCACTTCCAACGTCTTTGTTAAGTTGGGGGCCTTGGACCCAACTTTACATAGTTTTTTTTGAAAAAGGATGTATATATTAACAAAAGAACAAAGAATTACAGAGGGACGGGGAGCAATTGCCTAACAACAAGAGATTACCCAACTTTACATAGTATCAGAGTAGGTACTCATATGTGAGCTTACACCTAAATTATCCCCTTGTAGAGCCACAAAAGAAGGCCTACACGTGAGGGGGAGTGTTAAGGAATAGTCCCACATATATTAGTGAGTACAAAGATCTTGAGTTTATTAGTTGAGAAAGAGGCTTCCTAAGTTAGCTAGTCATTTTGGGATGGGCCTTGGGCCCAACTTCGTAGTCTTCTTTGTACAGGCATCCAAAAGAGCACACCTAACACAAGAAAGTGCACCATAATAGCAAACTCTACTAGACCAGTTATGAGCCTAGTAAGCATGCCAATGACCATAATAGGCCCTTTAAATTACTGAATATGGCCTATTTGAGCTTGTTGTTGATGGGGACATCCCTTGTGTCACTGATCACATAAGTCTATACTCGGAGACACCGGACTACGACAAGACCCAGCACACTATGGTTGGGGAGTGAGGCGTTTAGGACAAATTAATTTTTATTTTATTTATTTATAATTTGTATTGTCCTTATAAGAAATTGTCTTATTTTTTCAGAGGCATTTTGGTCTTTAGGGGGATTTTTACTATCAGGGGTATTTTGGTCATTTTGAAATGTTATAGGGTTTTGGGTAGCTCTTTAAATCCGTTATGTGTGTAATTGAGCATCATTGAATGAATTGAAGATTTTCTTTCTCCCTGCAGTTTTCTTCTTCTTCTCCTTCGTCGATTTTCCCCATTCCCCTTCACTATGACAGCACCAAAGCTCATCCTGCATCAAATTTGGTACTAGAGCCAAAGCATCCTTTGGCACGCAGCTTCCTGTATCGGCAACCACATCGTCGACTCCACCTCCCAATGCTTCAGCTCCAGCCATTGATGAAGCCTGCTGCTTTGCCAGAAATCCTCCGGGACAGTTCACCAAACCTCCAAGTACGGAAAGCTCCCTCCTATCTATGGCTGAACCTCCCTCTTATTTCCCCTTCATTTTTTCCATCGCCAATGTCCCCTTTCCCCACCGTCGACGACACCCAAAGTCGTCCAGCCTTCGTCGTGCCGTAAAGAACACCCACCACAACCGTTACAGAACTCGCCGCTACGTAATCGATGTCGATTCATCTCCCCGCACCCAATTCGACACCGTCCGACGTTCCTACAGTCTCCTCCGATCAAATAACCACCATCATCGTCACTTTACCCCTCCTTCTAGTCATCATCGCCTAGAAGAATACCCCTGCAGTAGTCGTTGACGAATTTTCCACCACCGTCGCTAGCAGTCGCCACCATAACTGAGTCTCCAAGGGTAATCCATCGTTGTCACCGGAAGACTCCCCCAGTGCACCCTTCACCATCATCAGCCATCGAGCTTCTGATTAAACAAAAGCTCAGGAAGGAGAAAGCTTCTGGCATGTGTTAGTGAGAGTAAGTGACATGTGCGAATTTTCACACGTGCTTAAAAAAAGTGGTAAAAAAAAGGAAGACTGCTAGCTCATTGTTTTTGGCTCCAACTCATTGTCTATTTTACGTACGTTGACTCAGCCAGTTCCAGATCGATTTACGAGGTGACGTCGTTCCTACCCCTTCCTTGGTATTCTACTGTTCGTCTTAAATTGTATCAAGTTTCAATTTTGTACTAGTAGCTAGCTTATTCATTAGTAGGGCCCACTGAAACCGAATTTGACCTCGAGATTTGTGCCAAAAAAAATTCATTCGAGTAATTGTAGCACCTATGTGCTAGAACTCTTTAGTGTTAATGTTAGAGCCCAGCCCATCGGTGTTATTTGCATCATTGCATAGGGTTGATCCTTTCTTTATTTTGGTGGTATTTGCACTAGTAATTTGCAATTTTGTTGATTTCAATCTTGACTAGTCATCAATCAAGCTAATAAATAATTAACTTTAACATGCATTGAGTTTGTTTGGGCTTTACTAGCTAGGATCCCCTAGTACATGCAATTATGTACTGGTGGCATCATGTCAGGTGTTGCTACATCTTCTGTTGTAGAAAACATTAATGACACATTCAAGCAAATCCTAAAAGAATTAAGCACCATCAATTATAGGTTCACTGCCCTAGAGGTTCGGACCTTGAAAGGGAAAAGTCTTGTAGGAGTAGATCACCTAGGGGCTATGACACTGAGGATAACGAACTTACCCATTTGTGCCCACATATATTTTCTCCTCCTAGAAAACACACACCCTATATCCCCACCACGAGAAACCTGAAGACAAAATGTTGAAACACATAAAAGGTTGAGGCCCCTACGTTTGGTGGTCGCTTAAACCTTGGGTATTCTCCAATGGGTTCATGAAATGACCAATTTTTCGAATGGTACGACCTATCTAAGGATAGAAAAGTTAGGTTTACGAAAATGAAATTGATAGGCACCGCTCAACTTTTTTGGGAAAACTTTAAAAGGCATATCACGAGAAGACACAAGTTTCCTATTACTTACTGGGAGGAAATAAAACTCAAGCTCTAAACAAAATACCTTCACCCTTCCTATTGAAGCACCCTTCTAGATCAGTTGTACAATCTTAGGCAGGGGAGTAAATCAGTCACCAAGAAAATTGCTCAATTTGATGAGTTCCGAATGCAGTGTTCTGTTATGGAAGACGAGGTCATCGCTTTAAGCAAGTTCCAAAAGTGCCTAAATGATGACCTTAGACGAAAGATGATGCTTCGAGGTGTTGCCACCATGGAAGATGTTTACGCACTTGCACATAATTACGAGTTAGCCTCCAAATTTACACCCACACAAGGGTAAGACACCCGTATGATGCCTTTTAGGTCTTCCACCACTTGTCCTCAAGCCTCGAGAATGTCAATTTTAGGAGCTCCACCTCAAAGACTGAGTTGCAATCTGGACACCCCTCCATCAAGAGCAGGAAAAGAATTGTCAAAATTCAATTTGAGGAATCAGTGTCTTAAGTGTTGAGGATTTGGGCACATCACGTCCAATTGTAGCACTCAAGCCCTTGAATACCCGCAGAAAGACCAGGAAAACGTGGAGTACAAGCCTAATCCAGCCGACTTTGATCTCCTAGATGAGACAGGTGAGAAAAACACAACCACCATGAATCATGTCAGGCCCTCTCACACTCCCATTAACAGGCTAAATGTTGTCCGATGTGCATTGATTTAGGCCAAGGAGTTTGACGACTGGCATCAAACAACTATCTTTCATACTTACATCAAGTATGGAGATAAGGGCTGCAAAGTCATCATTGATAGCGGCAGTTGCAACAATGTCATTTCATCCTGCACCATTGTCAACCTTGGCCTAAAGACAGTTCCACATCCCAGACTCTATCGAGTTTCGTGGGTCGATGACACTTTCATTTCAGTAGAGGGTAAGTGTTTGCTTCTCATTCAATTCCTCGAATACAAAGAAGACATTTGGTGTGATGAAATTACCATGGATGTGGGTCACATCATCTTGGGCAGGCCTTGGTTGTATGACCGAGATGTTACCATTTATGGGCATTCAAATATTTGCTCATTCATGTTTAATGGTAAGACCATCCACCTTAAACCACTGCCACCAAAACTTGTTACACAAGGTAAAACACAATCAAACTCCCAAAAGAAAACCTTGCATTTCATCAGTCCCAAAGATTTGGACCATGAAATACTGCATGAGTTTGCAGTTTTTGTAATGGTAGCGTGCGAGGTACCCGAGAAATCCTCAAGCAACCCCTCGCCTGAAGTTGAGTCTATATTACGAGAATTCTAGGATGTCTTTCCTAAAGAGCTTCCAGATACACTGCCACGTATGCGTGACATCCAGCACGCCATAGATTTGGTACCAAGAGCCACACTGCCAAATCTATTGCATTATCGAATGAATCCCGTTGAACATGGAGAATTACAATGACAAGTGAATGAACTCCTCCGAAAGGGATTCATCGAGGATAGTTTAAGTCCTTGCGTAGTACCGACGCTACTCACGCCAAAGAAGGATGGCACTTGGAGAATGTATGTAGACAGTAGGGCCATCAACAAAATCATCGTGAACTATCGGTTTTCCGATTCCCCGACTGAATGATATGATAGATATGTTGATCGGTACCACTATATTTTCAAAGATCGACCTTAAAAGTGGTTACCACCATATTTAGATCCGCCCGGGAGACGAATGGAAGACAGCCTTTAAGACAAGAGAGGGGCTATATGAATAGATGGTTATGCCATTTGGATTGTCGAATGTGCCTAGAACTTTTATGCACATGATGACAATCGTGCTTCGACCATTTATCGGCAAGTTTTTGGTGGCGACATCCTCATTTGTAGCCAAACTAAAGACCAACATCTTGACCACCTCTGCCTAGTTTGCCACATGCTTTGAGAGGAAAAACTTTATGCCAATCTCCAAAAATGCTCATTCCTGACTAATCAAGTGATTTTCTTGGGCTTTGTAGTAACTTCTATAGGCATCATTGCCGACCCCAGAAAGTGAAAGCCATCATCGAGTGGCCAAAGCCATCAACTCTCCACAAGGTTCGTAGTTTCGACCATTTATGCACATGATGACAATCGTGCTTCGACCATTTATCGGCAAGTTTTTGGTGGCGACATCCTCATTTGTAGCCAAACTAAAGACCAACATCTTGACCACCTCTGCCTAGTTTGCCACATGCTTTGAGAGGAAAAACTTTATGCCAATCTCCAAAAATGCTCATTCCTGACTAATCAAGTGATTTTCTTGGGCTTTGTAGTAACTTCTATAGGCATCATTGCCGACCCCAGAAAGTGAAAGCCATCATCGAGTGGCCAAAGCCATCAACTCTCCACAAGGTTCGTAGTTTCGACCATTTATGCACATGATGACAATCGTGCTTCGACCATTTATCGGCAAGTTTTTGGTGGCGATATCCTCATTTTTAGCCAAACTAAAGACCAACATCTTGACCACCTCTGCCTAGTTTGCCACATGCTTTGAGAGGAAAAACTTTATGCCAATCTCCAAAAATGCTCATTCCTGACTAATCAAGTGATTTTCTTGGGCTTTGTAGTAACTTCTATAGGCATCATTGCCGACCCAGAAAGTGAAAGCCATCATCGAGTGGCCAAAGCCATCAACTCTCCACAAGGTTCGTAGTTTCCATGGTCTTGCCACTTTATATCGACGATTTATTAAGGGAATCAGAACCATCATGTCTTTGATCACGGATTGCATGAAGAAAGGAGAGCTTTCGTGGTCAAAAGCTGCCTCTCGTGCTTTTCAAGAAATCAAAAAGCGTATGACCGAGGAACCTATTATGAGATTACCTGACTTCTCTAAGGTGTTTGAAGTAGAATGTGACGCATCGGGTATAGGCATAGGAGGCGTACTTAGTCAAGAGCAACATCCGTTGCGTATTTCGGTAAAAAACTTAATGCCTCGAACAAAAGTACTCAAATTATGATAAGGAGTTCCACGCGGTCATTCAAGCCTTACATTTCTAGCGTCACTATCTAGTTCCACAAGATTTTGTCCTATACTCTGACCAAGAGGCCCTTCGCTATCTCAACTCCCAAAAGAAACTCAATCACAAGCATGGCTGATGGATCGAGTACATACATGAAAACTCATTTGTCCTGAAGCATAAATCAGGCGGTGAAAATAAGGTGGCCAATGCCCTAAGTCGTAGAACAAGCCTTTTGTCCGCCATAAGCATTCAAGTTATTGGATTTGAGAAATTCATAAACGAGTACCCCTCATGTCCCAACTTTGGGAACATTTATACTGAACTGCGAGAGAGACCACATCATACCATTGAGGATTACCACATCCAGAACGATTATCTATTTCAATCCAATAAGCTATGCATTCCCCACACGTCTATACGAGACTTCTTAATTTGGGAAATTCATGCAGGGGAACAGGGGGGACATTTTGGACGCAATTAGACCATCGCGAAAGTAGAGTGTCGAATTTACTGGCCTAGTTTAAAAATGGATGTTGCGAAGCTAATAGGATAGTGTAGGGCATGCCAAGTAGACAAACACACCAAATAAAACACCAAGCTATATACTCCCCACCCGGTCCCTACATGTCCTTCGCAAGACCTGAACATAGACTTCGTTTTAGGCCTCCCGTGTACTTTTTGAAAGTACGACTCCATATGCGTCGTAGTAGACCGTTTTTCCAAGACGACACATTTTATTCATTGCACTAAAACGTCTAAGGCCTCGAAAATAACTCAACTTTTCTTTGACGAGATTGTCAAGCTATATGATTTACCTCAGACCATTATATCTGATAGGGATGACCGTTTTATGAGCTATTTTTGGAAAACGCTCTGTCATTTGATCAGTGCCAAATTGAAATTTTCCATTGCCTACAACCCACAAACCGATGGTCTAACCGAAGTTGTTAATCAGAGCTTGGGAAACCTCCTACATTGCCTCGTAGGAGAGCACCATCGCACTTGGGATCTGGTTCTCTAAATGCAATTTGTTTACAATCACTCAATCAATAGGTCCATCAGCATGAGCCCATTTAAGGTTGTCCACGGTTATTAGCCTAGGAACCTATTAGATCTCAAACCTATGTCGCCTCATGCTAGGGTTTCAGCATCTGCTATAGAATTTGCACGTAGAATTCAAGACCTGCATGTTGAAATTGCTAAACGACTCCAAGCGAATAATTCCCAATACAAACTTCTGGCCAATATGCATAAACGTCATAAACCATTTAAAGTGGGTGACTATGTCATGATTTGGATTAGGCTTGAGCAATTTCCTTCTGGACCCACCTAGAAGTTGTAGTCTTGTAGTGAAGGACCTTTTGAAGTGCTGAAGAGGGTTGGTCAAAATGCTTATGTTGTGGATTTGCCGTCAGATTTGAACATTATGTCCACTTTTAACATTGGAGATTTGATGGCATATAGGCACCATCCCTCCATTCTGGATGACACCTTTTGCTCACCTTCTGACTCCACCCCATCGCCTGACACACCCCCTCCTTCCTCGCCTGATATCCCTTTGGATCCTATTCCATTACCCGTACACTAGCACATAAAGAACATATAGATGCTAATTTGGATGAACAAATTGTTTTTACCAAGAGTGGCATGATTGAACGTTTCCTAATGCGATGGATAGGGCGATTAGATTCTGATTGCACATGGATTACCAGAGACACAACACAGCATTTGGATCCTGATTTGTTCGAGTATTACCTGAGTCAGCAAGAGTCCTACTCGACAAGGTTGAGTTTATCGGAGAAACAGGACTACGACAAGACCCACCATGTTGTGGTTGGGGAGTGAGGTGTTTAGGAAAGATTAATTGTTACTTTATTTATTTATATTTTGTATTAACCATAGAAGTAATTGTCTTATTTGTTCAGGGGTATTTTGGTCATTTTGAAATGTTTTAGGGGTTTTGGGTCGCTATTTAAATCCATTATGTGTTTTCTTCTTCCTTCTCTCTCCCTTTCTTCTTCCTTCTCCTTCCTCTATTTTCTTCATTCTCCTTCACTACGACAGCACCGACGCTCATCCCACGTCAGTTGTAATAGGTAGAAGAGTGGAATTGTGAACTGAGGCCTCTGAGGATGAAATGGTACTAAGTACTTCAACTAGCTCAGATGGTCATATCTAGTGTTTAATGACTCAACTAGATAAATCCTAGAAAAATGTCCTTCAAAGTCATTTCCTGGCAAATTTTAGCCTAGATTATGTAGGAATAATTTTTTTTCCGATGAAAGTCTTAGATGACATTCAATAGATCTACTAAAACACTGTAAAATGTTCATTAAACCAAGTAATGAGAGAAAATACAAATTAGGGAAGCTACTGTACCTGCAGGTCATGTGGAAGCAACCTTCAGCCAGTTCAATCATATGGTTGCACTTTGCACACTGCCGCCATAGCTCACGCTTAGCCAAATTGCATACTTTTTCATCTTCAGTATGGGGATGCAACCTTTTGTAATTATAACAAGACATATTATAATGCCATGGAACCATGCAATTGAGACAGAAAAATCCATTGCATTTGACGCATCTCCTAAGTCCAGATTTCTCCAGCAAGCGATGTGCAGAAGAGGATTCTTGTGGAGTATGACCCATCGCTAGCCTTGACATCAAAAAGGAACACTTTGGGTATGGACAATAAAGTCTGTCAGGTTCAGGAATTGCAGCCTCCTTTATGCGCTGAGTCATAGTTTCTAGTAATTTAGGGGTCAAAAATTTCTCGGAACTAGCCACAGTAAGCTTGATATGACAATCATCATGGGGACACTCAGGCAAAACACCATGAAGTAACTTGACTTCCACATGTTGTCTCATGCAAGAAAAGCAGAACGGATGGGAGCAACCATCGACGATAAAAATTTGCGATTGCTCAGTTTCTTCCAAACAGATATCACAGATGACCCTCAAACCCTTGCCTTCAGCATTCCCCACTGGTTTTGTCATCTGAGAATCTATAGCATCCCTCACCAATTTGTATACATGCTTAACATGGCATCTAGGCAGCAGAATCAGTCGACAAGCCTCAAATTTTTTTATTAGACAATAAACTTGGCTGATAACATTTGCAACCTTTCGCTGTTTAGCAGTCCATCTCCCCATAACCTGCATTAATGGTAATGCAGTCGCATCAGCAATAACCAATTGCTAACGGAAGATAGAAGTTTCTTGATAGAAAGTAGGAAACTTGTTGCTCAAACTCTTAGTCATGATAACAACATTGTTGCGTTAACCACTGAAATCTGAGTGAAGTGGACAAACAATTGACCCAAATAGAACAGTAAAAGCAATCATTGTTCCGATTCTTTCTGTCTGTTTTCCCTCGTAAATGCATCTTTAAGTTAAAAGAGTCGAAGGAGAGAAGGTCCGTATTGATAATATAGCAATGAAACTTATAGAAATACGTAAGGCATCAAAATAGAAAATTTAAGACTTTCTGAAGGATAAAGCACTGCAAAAAGACGACTTACATGATTGTAGAGAGGCACGTAATCAAAGAAGACATTGACCCTTTTGATATCAAGTGATAGTGCGGCATCGAGACCTTCAATCAAGGCCTTGGCCTCTAGGACCGCATGGTTCACGGCGGACCCACTCAAGGGCTTCTGAAGTTTAAGAATCAAATTATCCCGGGGATCGCAGACTGCAACCCCCATTGCGGCGAGAGGAATCGACTCTCCCCTGACACACTCGGTGCGGACAAGACCCTTGAAGTAGAGGCGGAAAGGTTCGTCGACGATGGGACCAGAGGAGGTGCCCTCGTCTATAGTCCTCTCGAAATTATCCCCGTACTCCTCCCACTCCTGGCGGGGCATGAGATGAACATCCAAGGCGAACTTGGCGTCATGTGCAGAGCGCTTAAGGTCGAAGGTGACACGGCGCATCTCAGCCTGGCAGAGTTCCCGGTCCTTCATCTCTTGATTGAACCTCTCCAATTCCTGCACCTGGACTGCCATCAACGCCGGGAGTTGTTCATCGACGGGGTTATGGAGCAGCGGCACAGTCACTGAAGAGGAAGAGGAAGGAACGTCGGCGAGGGAGGCGTTTATCGCTTCCAGAAGCTGCATCGTGAAGGCCAAATCAAGGTCGGATTCGACTGTTTTGGCGGCCATGATTTCGCGTTGCTGCTCAGCGACAAGAGTTTGGAGCTCGTCGTCCATTCGAATAAGGAAGCGCGGTTTCAAGTTTCGGGGCAATGCCTTGGCTAGGGTGTCTGCCCTGGCCCCAGGGTGAACTGAATTCTCGCTGAAGCTTCAGTCCGAGCTTTCCGCTCTGTCCAGCTGTCGTGGCCGAAAAGTACGACACGATCAGGATGAAATTACATGTCTTTCCCTCTGAACTCCCTTCAACATGCTGAGAATTAAAAAATATTAACTCTTTCTCTTCATCTTTTAGAAGTTATTACTTTAGGATAAATGGATTATATAAGAGTATAATTAGAATAGAAGCTAACGGGGCCATTAATATAACAGTCTAATTAATATTTTGATTTAAATTATATATTTATTATTTGTTTACATCAATATATTACTTCTAATTGATGCTAAAAATACACAAGGACGACAGCCAAGAGTCTCCTTCTCCCTCCCGAAGCCGATTGTTATGCTTTCCTTCGATTCAGGAACGCCCGCCCCTCTCTGTTACAGTCATGCTCACTCACTGCACGCATCTCTTCTGTTCTCTTCCCGTTCCCAAATTCTCCGGCCGAGCTCGAGCTCTTTGTGCGGGAACAGAGAGGGATCAAGAAGGGAGAATTACGCACCCTTTCGGTGTCGTCTTCCGAGACGACCTCTCTGGAGATACCAAGTTGAATTATTTTATATTCCACTTATTTAATTTCAGGGAATATTATTTGAACTATTCTATAAAATAAACTTTATGCAATTATGCTGCAACTGTGATCACGAAGCCATAACAAGTTCACCATAAAAACTTTTAAAAAAAAAAAAAAAACATGACTTCGTGAGTCACCGATTTGATTTGCATCACTATGATCCAGGTTAGATAGATTTGAAAAAAAAAAATGAATCTAATCGTTCAGAAGAATAATAGAATAGGAAAAATTCCAACTTCTTGATCATCGTGTTTTGTTTTTTTCTCTTGTTTTCTTCAATTGGACCATCCCTTGCTTCCCTCATTCCGAGACCTTGAGCTGCACCCTCATGCCTGATCCACAACCGGCGGAATCGTTACTTTATACCCTCTTCAGAAATTTATACCAGTTCCATTAAAATCATCTAATTCATCGTGCCTTACCTGCATTAGGCGGAATAGGGCTTGGATTAGAGACGATGGTTGCCATGTTTGTGGTGGGAGGGTAGACGTGCGTGGGAACCCCCATTGCCTGAGACTGGTGAACCTGGTAGTACGGGTACACTGGCATCATCGACTGGTTTGGGTACACGTATGAGCCCGAGTAGCTGACCTTCTACATAGCCAAGTTAATCGTCAAATCCTGTTAATAACTCGGAACTCTGATCCCAAAAGTAATCAGAGAATTTCAACTGATTCATCAAAGATAAAAAATCTCACCGGATTGTAGCTCATATCTGCAATATAGCTAGGCGAGTACCTGATTATAATCACCGAGTAGGAAAAACAAAATCACATGAGTTTTCATCAATGGCGAATACGGAGGGATTTCAAATTTTCGATTAAAAAAAGACACTTTGTGCAGAAAAAGATGAGAGAGGCTTCTCTTACCCGTAGGCAGGGAACGGTAGTCCATGGTGAGGATGATGGAAGGGGGATGGAGCCCCTGCGGAGTAGTACCACTGCACAGCATTCTGAGGTGTAGAAGAAACAGGCCTCGATCCAACGGTGGAACCTTTAATTTTGTATCAGAAAAAAAAAAATCAGATTCATTGGTTGGAAGTTAGAACCGAATCGATCGTATCATCCGTATTCGGTGAGTTTGTACATCGCTGTCAATTTCGATTCTCAAAGGCCACATTCTTAAAAAACGAAAATGCTCTGGATAAATGCAAGAGAAACTCGGATAAGCGACTTGGTAAGTTGTGTACCTACCTTGTTGAGGTGTTGCAGAAGCTGATCTGGGGCGGCGAGCTCCAAGGGAGGCCAAGTTGCAGTTGGCTCTCCTCCCGTTGATGACCGGCGTCGCGTCCTCACACGCCTTCTTCGCATCTTCTGCATCTTTGAACGTCACCTACACATACGCACACACTCTGCGTGTTAATTAATTAACCCGCAACATAGTACCGAAGATTAAATTCATCCCCGATCGGGAATGGACAAAAGCGGCCACCTCCGGCGATAGTTGATCTACTTACGAATCCATAGCCCTTGGATCTTCCAGTAACCTTATCGGAGATTATAACCGCTTCCAAAATCTCACCGTACTTCTCGAAATGCTTGTTCATGGCCTCCTTCTGCGTCTCCCACGCCAGTCCCCCGACGAAGACCTTGGTCAACGTGGTATCACCAAATTGAGCTCCGGCGTTTCCCATCGTCATCTTCAACGCCTAACAAACTTCAATCTGCCGGTTGCTAGTCAATTGCTTAAACAGAAATTCAACGACGTACGACAATGCGGACCATCCGATGGTAGAGCAGTAGTAATTAACCTCCGGCGAGGAAAGGAGCAAGCTGTGTGCGTGAAGGAGGAGGAGGAGGAGGAGGCGAAGAGAGAGGCGAGCAGGGAATTATAAGGAAGGAAGAGGAGAGTGAGGAGGGGTTCTGAAGTCCCATTCCAGCTCGGATCGGAAATAAAAAAAGCGGAGAAAGACAGTCATCGACAGAGGGACAGATAAGCTCGGCCTTGTCATGAACGTGCTTCCGTCCTTTTAAAACTCTTTTTAAACAGCTTTGTCTATGCTCGCTTTCTGATGAAATCCATAACCCACCCCATGCTTAAACCGCGATTTGCCGGTTCGCACATGTGAGCCACACATGTTAATGATGATGGATCGGAGGCGTCAAATATCAAATCAATCATGTGCTCCACTATACAGCCATCCATCACTCAAGTCCTCCTATGTTGCCTGGGTCCCACTTTACGAACGGTTCAGATTGGCAGCAGGGGCCCTGTGAATGGAATGGACAAATGGAAGGATTTTATTCAGGAAGAAGTGGCACATGCAGGGCACGTGAAGTGATGTGGGCAAGGTAGAGGGATGCCGTCTTTCCTTGAAAGGGACGGAGGATACGTTCAGGTGTTTAAGTTTAAAGTGGAGCCAGTCATCTTAGTGGGCCCTGCGTTTTATGAGATTGATCGCTGTCTGAACAGGAGGGGCCCGGTCCAAAGAGAAGGATGATCAAAAGGTTCTCTCCCATGGAATCCGATCTGATTAGGGAGTTTGAGGAAGCCACGTGAGAATCAGATTCATCGTTTTCTTGACCCAGATGGAAGAGGTAACGTGGCCAACTGTTCCGCCATCGGCGCAAAAGAGAAACAAAAAATAGGAAGTAAAAGTGCGGAAATCTAGCAAGATTCAGAAACCAGTCCCAAATCTTCTCCATTTATCGTGTTTTTTTTCCATTAAAAAAACCTCGTCTTATCTAATACGGCAGGAAGTGGTTAGTAGCCCACTTGAGAGTGGATGGAGATGCTTAATCTTCCCTTCGCTCTGTGACCCACGCCTCTTGATGGACTGCTGGTGTACATCGGTATTCGGTGAGGGGTGAGCTGTGTATGGGCTGGCGACGTCGCCCAGCCAGAAGAAGAGCAGAAGAAAGAAGCATTTGCTCGCGGCAGAGACAGTCAATCATATGAGCCTTTTCAAAGTGTACAGAAACGTGAATTGGCCGGCAGACACTCGAAATGATGGCCACGTTCTGCAGTCTCTCCCTAACCTTTTTCCCCTTCTTCTCCACGGTTTTACGCGTACGATCGTTTAAGACAAAAGTAAACAGGGCCACGGCCGTGGGCACCCTTGCTTTTGCTATCCTTTTATGTAGTGTTTATGTAGTGTGGCATCAATCTGAGCCGAGGTTCCATTTGATTTATCAGGATTTCGAAATCTATTCCCAGCCGCCATCATCCGCCATGACTGACAGGTCATCCGCTAGACCCCGTCCCCTCGGCCTCGTCGCGGAAAACCAGATAAACTAGATAGACCTAAGTTATAAGTTTTTTCATTGAAGAAATTGAAAAGATATTTTAGTAAAAATATGTTTTTATGGATTATTGGTGGGTTTTTTTTTAAATGTTGAAAAGACATTTTTAGTAGAAATACGTTTCTAGGGACTATTAGAGCCTCATGTTTTTGGAAATATTTTTCTAATTGAAAATTCTTATTAAAAAAATATATAATTTTCTAAGTAAGATTTTTCTACCAAGATAGGTTAGACAATCGTATAAAAATTTTTTGAATAAATATTTGATAATTGATGTTGTAATACTTTTAGCATGAGATAATTTTCATAGCAATTTGGTGTTTTGATATTTTATTTAATTACAAAATTATCAATAAGTATAGTAATATATTAGTTTGATTATTAATTTTTATTTATTTTCTTAGAAGAGGCAATAAGAGGTCCATTTAACTTTCCTAAAAACAATTTTAAAATATTCTTGTAATTTTCTAGTAAGTCACTAATAGTAATAAGATATTATTTAAAATACTTTTTGAAAATATGTATCATAGGAAAAATATTTTTAGTTTTTCCTAGAATATAAATTTTCAACCAGGTGCACTAATGAGGCCACAATAAATTTATGGTCATATTCAAAAATTATAAAATAAGTTAGACAAATATTTGGGGTAAAAAAGATTAATATTGGTTTGTTCTAATCCATTATCGAGAATCAATCCTAAACCTCCCCTATCATTCTTTTTTTTAAAATGTATGCATAATTATATATATAATTTATTTGACATATATTTTATCTAGAGTATTAAATATAGATTAAGATCGAACTCGGCTAGAGCTAGAGCTCGAACTCAGTTAAAATTATTAAGCTCGGGCTCGATTACAATTTTAGGCTTGAGGTTAGGGTCGGCTCGAGCTTGAGTTCGAAATATATAAATCAAGCTCGGCTCGAACATAGGAAGGTTCAGACTTAGCTGGATTTGATGCCACCCTTATGCCCAATTTTAAGTAGAGGTCATGCCCAATTTTTTGTAGAGGTCATGCCTAATTTTATGTAAAATGTATGCATAATTTTATATACAATTTGTTTGACATGTATTTTTTGAAAAGTTTTAAATGTATGTTGGAGGCTTGGAGTTCAAACTCGAGACATGTATTTTTTGAAAAGTTTTAATTGAATGTTAAAGCTCGAGCTCGGCTCGTACTCGGTTAAAATTATTCGGCTCGAGCTCGATAATAATTTTAGGCTCGTGCCTGGGCTTGGCTTGAGCTCGAGTTCAAAATATTTAAATCAAGCTCAACTCAAACATAAGCAGGTTCGGGCTGAGCTGGGCTCGACTCAATGCCACCCCTATTAAGAGGTCCATTTAACTTTCATAAGAAAATTTAAAATATTTCTTGTAATTTTCTAGTAAGTCACTAATAGTAATAGGATTTTATTTAAATGACTTTTTGGAAATATGTATCATAGGAAAAATATTTCTAGTTTTTCCTAGAATATAAATTTTCAACCAGGGGCACTAAGATGACCACAGTAAATTTATGGCCATATTCAAAAATTAAAAAATAAAATAGACAACATTTGGGGTAAAAAAGATTAATAAAGGTGTGTTCTAATCCATTATCGAGATTCAATCTTGAACCTCCACTATCATTCTTTTTTTAAAATGTATGCATAATTTTATATATAATTTATTTGACATATATTTCATCTAGAGTATTAAATGTAGGTTAAGTTTGAACTCGGCCAGAGCTCGAACTCGAACTCGGTTAAAATTATAAAGCTCAGGTTTGAGGTTAGGGTCGGCTCGAGGTTGAGTTCGAAATATTTAAATCAAGCTTGGCTCGAACATAGGAAGGTTCTGACTCAGTTGGATTCATTGTCACCCTTATGTTCACTTTTAAGTAGAGGTCATGCCCAATTTTATGTAGAGGTCATGCCTAATTTTATGTAAAATGTATGCATAATTTTATATACAATTTCTTTGACATGTATTTTTTGAAAAGTTTTAAACGTATATTGGAGGCTTGGAGCTCGAAGAGACATGTATTTTTTGAAAAGTTTTAATTGAATTTTGAAGTTCGAGCTCGACTCAAACTCGGTTAAAATTATTGGGCTCGAGTTCGATAACAATTTTAGGCTTGAGCTCGAGTTCGAAATATTTAAATCAAATTCGGCTCGAACATAGGCAGGTTCGGGCTCGGCTCGATGCCACCCCTACTTCTATCCTTCTATCCTTCTTCAATATAACACCATCTTAGACATTCTTCTTTGTGGCATTATCGTTATTAGTGCCCTCGTTTGAAAATTTGTATCACCTGAAAATTAGAAACGTTTGTCCTATTAATAGATTTATTAGAGCTTTTTGGCCTAATTTTTTTTAGTAGATATTAGTATAATTTCTAACGAAATAAATCATAATTTGTGACTCAAAGTGCAAACACTTGGCTTGAATGGTTAAACCATGTCTTGTTTTGAGTTATGGGATAAGTTATTTGATTATATCAATAAAAAATATTTTGACCACATATTGAGGGTCCACCACTTTGTCCCTATACCTTATCCATGTTTCATATGATCTTTCAAATCTACCACATCTTTAACAATTTTGTTTTTGCCATGAATTTTTTTTTGTCATTTTTTAATACTTAAGGGCACAAAAATAATTGTCATTTCCACTTTTCTCTTTTTTATAATATAGTGCAATATATAAAATAAAATTTATTGCATATATAATATGGAATAGTATCATATATTAAAAATAATAAAAAATACTATAAAATAATAATTTTATAATAAGTCATAGTTGCTATCTTATCGATTTTATAATATAATATAAATAATATAATTGTATTTGAAAAAATTATATTAAAATATATTATAGTATTTTTTTAATTTTATCCAATATTTACACTATTATAATATTTTTTACCAGAGATTTTTGAGCCTTTTCTGCTTTGAGAATATCTTATCCTAAAAAAATGACAATTTTTGGGAAAGAAGTTATATGAAGATAGGTCTTTGAAGGGAGAAAATAAAAGAGATCACTAATGCTCCTTGGTAACCTATTTCTATGTAGAATTTGCACATTCCCATAAGCCACTTATAATAAAGATAATTCTATGTAAAAATAAATTTTTTTATTTAATTTACCAGCAGAACACTCATGTGATGCATGAGGAAAAAAATTTTAAAAATGGGATATCAAAGTTTTAGAGTTATATGATTTCAACATAAATCATATTAAATAAAATGTGAAATGTTCAATTTCTAGAAAAGAGAGGTTGACTAATTTAATTTGAGAACATTAGGGTTTTATTTATAATAAGAGGAAATAAATAATCATAAAGAAATTAAACTACCCAAGTCCTCGTTACACTCAAAATAGAATATAGTAAATAACTAATTAAAAACAAATCCAAGTTTAGAGCAATAAAAAGAGTAATGAATTTGTAAGGTAGCTAAAAAATACCACATGGTTACAAAGGATAAAATAATTTATTTAAACTAGATGTTGGGTACACTCCAGTTTTTTGCAGGTAGTGGGTCTACAGGCATTGCTTCAAGGTAATAAAAATAAAAAATAAAAATGGAAGAAATTTTAGAGGAGCACAAAAGAAGTAGCACTCGTACTTAAAGCAGAAAGAGGCAATAATGCAAGACTCATATTTCAAGAAAAATGAAGCACTCATCAAATCAATAGATTAATGAGAATAACTAGTCTTGACATAGAAAAAAAGGAATAAGACAAATTAGAAGATAAAGATTTTTATGATGTCTTTTGAAAATTTCTTAAAGTAGATTTCTATCATATCTTTTGAAATTTTCTTAATGTAATAAAATAATATTACGTGGGAGCAAAAAGTTTACCACAATTGATCAAAAAATAGAAACTTTTGGGGAAAACACAATGAAGCATAAGAGAATTAAAGAGAGTTGAATAAGAGAACTTAGCTTGGCAATCAATGGGAAAAGTTAGTAAAATAATAGAAAAATTCAATAAAAAATGTGACGATATGCACTTCTTCTCCTTTATTTGTCTTTTGAAACAACCTCAAGCCCTGATTTAGGGTTTCAAGTGGGAGACAAATTAATTTTCCCTAACAAAAATGTTTATTGAAGATGAAATTTCAAAGTGTTTTTTGTTCATATAGGAGTGATTTTATGACATACAAACCGAAGGAAATGGCTATAGAGAGACAAAAAAAAAAAAAAAAAGAGAGAAATTTTGGTATGTATGGTTGCTATATGGTACATGCAAAACAAGATTTTGATAGAGAAGAAAGGACAAGGATGTGAATGATAGTAAATTGATGAGGCATAAAATTAAAATAAAAAAAAACTTTAGAGCCTAGAATTATGTATTCAAAGAAAAAACAACCAGAATTAGAACACATAGACTTATCTTTGAGGAAGGAGCTTACAATTTTAATTTTCATAAACAACATATTTCTAGCATAACCTTTGAGTTTTTCGATATTGATATCTGTCTCTAAAAATATTGAATTGAGAAACAATTTATTGGGTTAGAAACTAAACTCACAAGATTCAAGATTGAAAATGGCTGCAAGAAAACAACCATGTGGTTGACCATATGACTTTTGGAGCTTTGAAGAAGACAACAAAATGCTCGATCTTTTAGTTGAGCAGGTATATATGGGGAACAAGTTGCCCAATGGGGTTTGGAAGCACGAGGTATATACGGAATGTGTCAATAAGTTCAATGAAGACGCAATCAATAAAAAAACTGTTGAGCAGCATAAGAATCGAACAAGATCATGGAAGAAAATATACCAAACGGTAACGAGCTGTCTCAACACTAGTGGGTTCGGTTGGGATGCAACCACACAGTGAGTTACTGCATGTCATTCTTTATGGCAAGACTAAATTAAGGTCAATAAATCATGATATATTTTAAAACAGTTTGTATTGTTTCGCATTACTAAGAACTCTATTCCATTATAAATTATGTTTTATTCTTGTTGGAGCATAAAGATGCTGAGAAGTATAGACAACAAGGTTGCCCCCTTTACGACAAATTGGCTATGGTAGTTGGAAACACAATAGCCGAAGGGAGTGGTAGTACAACTCCTATAGATCTGGTTGATGAAATCATCCATGATGAGTCGTCCTATCCTGATGGACGAGCCCGACAATGTTGATGTAGTTATGGGAACTCAACCGCAATTCATTAGCGGCAAATGATTCAACAGCGGATCAATCTCGTGGAAGTAAAGGGTCATCTTCACATCGTTGTAGAAAGAGAAGCGAATTGCCCACTGATGACAATAGACAATTAATTGATGCAGTTAGCCAAATCGCTGAAGCAATGAAATGAGTTATGAAGTATAAGGAATGTGATGTCGAAGAACCTTGGATCAATGCCCTCATGGAAATTCCAGACCTCTCAAATGCACTGAAGTATGGCGCTCCTAGATGGTTGGATACGCCAAGTACGAAGGCCTTGTTTGTAAAAATGACAGTAGCAAAGTGGGTCGGGTGGCTTAATTATTGTGCAAACAACTAATTGTAATGCATTTTAAGTACAATATCTTTTTTGAGAAGATTGTTATGTATTAAAGACAATGTTTGAATTATAACATTGCTGGACTTATCAGTAAGGTTAAGGTTTCTATTTTATATGCTTGTTGTCTTAATATATTATGTGGATAATATGGTGGATGAGTATGGATGTGAATATGATTGTTGAGTTTGGATGAATAGGTTATGATTGAAGATTAATCATTATTTTTGTTTATGACTTTTTAGAAGATTAAATTTGTAGATTCTCATGGATATTATGACAGAAGAAGAGATGGATGTAATTATGGTTGGATTGGCATGTATTATTGTCATCATAGCAATATACTATCTATGCCATGGCAATAGAGGTGTACCACATTCTTGTGGGATGAATGGTCCGTTGTATTTGCAAAAGGCCTCAGACAAATCTCCTGTTAAATTTCAAAAAGTTTACAGGATGAATCAAATTGTATTTCATAAATTGGCAAAAATACTTAAATAGCAGAGGGTTTTTATCAACGACAAAGACCATCTCAGTGGAAGAACAACTTGTCTATTTCCTCCTAACTGTTGGTCAACAACATGCCTATAGTGTCACAACAGAGATGTTTGATAAATCGAACTGGTCCATAAGTAAATATTTCAACAAGGTGTTGGATGTTATCCTCAAACTTCACTCTGATTACATCAGACAACCTTCAGAACGCACACACTTGAGGATTTTAAACAATTCAATGTTTTATCCATACTTCAAGGTAACATCATTTGCCCTCTATTTAGATTACTATACAAATTTAGTCAATACTAATTGAAATTATATAATTAGGATTGTATTGGGGCTATTGATGGAACACATATCAAAGCGAACATCCCACTTGAAGAACAACCGAGGGTCTGGAACAAAAAGGGCTATCTCTCACAAAATGTGATGGCAATATGTACATTCGACATACAATTCACTTATGTACTAGCTGGAAGGGAGGGATCAACAACTGATTCTCGTGTACTGAAGGACGCATTGACTCACCAAAATAGACTATTTGTACCTAAAGGTAAATAATATATTTTTATGCAGTAATCTTTTATCTATTTTATATTTATTTATTTAATGTAAAAAATATTTTGTATTGTAGGTAAATATTATCTAGTCGATGCTGGTTATGCAAATCTACCAGGATTTTTGGCTCCATTTCGAGGAACTCAGTATCATTTGCAAGAATTTGGATATAATATTCCTAGGAATGAAAAGGAATTATTCAATCAAAGACACTCGTCTTTGCGGAATACTATTGAGAGAAATTTTGGTGCTTTAAAAGTTTGATTTCAAATGTTGAAAGACACTCCATATTCTTTTAAGATGCAGACAAAAATTGTCATTGCTTGTTGCATATTGCACAATTATATACGTAGAGAGGATTACAATGATATATTTGATTTGGAAGATGATGATTCGGATGACGAGTTCGGTGGAGGAGGTAATGGGGTCCAATTACGTGCAATAGACGATACAGACAGCGATGATAGCGATGGTCTTGTGGAAGAGGATACCCAAGTAACAAGTTTTCGGAAGCAATGTGCATTAGAGTCCACAAGAGCCACACAATTTCGAGATGACATAGCAACTTGCATGTGGAATGGTAACTGATGATTATATCTTTTATTGTTTTTGAACATGTGTTGTTCTTATGTACTAAACTTGTAATTTGATGATTTTAATACTAATCACGAACTAGTTATTACAATAAAACTTTATTACATTAGTAATAAAGTTGTATATTTATTTATATATTATATTTATTAAATTTTATTACTACATTAAACTAGATATTTAAGTCTAGTAAATAAAATATAGTTACAATATGCATTTCATCAATTGATTAATTTCAATTTTGTGGAAATATATTATTAATTAATACTACGCCATATTACGTTTTTAGTAAAATAATTCTTTACTTACTCATTATATTTATTTTTTATTTATTGTATTATATTAGTGATTTAATAGTGGTAATATTACGTACAAATATATAGTGTATTAAAGTTATGATTAAATCAATTTTTCCTCTTAAATCATTCATTTTTAGGCTATAGTGTATCATATATTATTAATAAATTAATAGCTAAACATATTACTTCCGTTTTTGTTATTTAAAATGTTACTTATTTATTACTTGTAATTAATCATGTGCGTATTTCATTGGCTCACGTAATTACCATATTAAGGCACAATAACATATCTAATTCAATTAATAAATATATTAATATATTTTAATTATATATTAAATAAGTTATTCGTGTAGTAATAATGATTGTTTTACCTAATTTGGGGTTCGAGGATTATGTTGTAATTATAAGTGTACTATATAGGCTTAGGGATTCTCTTATTTTTTATGTTTTTCTAATGAGTGAGTACTATTCACTGGAAACTATTTTCCTGTACATGAAGGCGTCAACACTAACTAACACCAAGTGCAAAGATGATCTTCATGTACATGACTGACATGATCTTCATGTTGGACATGAACTTCAACTTCAAAAATCCATTTGGGGGACTAACCCCCCTAATGCAAACAAGTACTTTACTTTCCCTCTCACTTTCCCTAGGGAAAGTATTTCACTTTCTCTCCCACTTTCCCCCTGAACTTACATTGTGCACTAACCCCCCCAAAATCATAAAGAAAATAACCTACCTAAGCCCCAATTACACTTAGAATAGAATTCCTCATCATAATTAAAGTAAACATTATTTAAAGATAAATCCTAAAACAATTAAACAACTCTTAATAAAGTAAAAATCTGAAAATACTAAACTTCCTCCTTGGCTACAACTCCTTACCATGAGACACCTTTCCATCAGAATCACATACGCCTCTTCCATGTTTATTCTTCAACATGAAGAAAAATTTAAATATTGTTCTTTAAATATTTATGAAAATATTGAGAAGAATACTTAAACATTGTTCTATAGGTGGGGTGCAATTTCTCAAAAATATAATTTAGTCTCACAAAAATTAAATAAAATAAACTATTAAAAATTCAAATTCTAATTTGGTCTTTAGACTTTCACATTCAATCTATCTCATATGAAGGCTGCCTTTGTCCAATCTAGTTAGTCTCAATTAGCAACTTGTGTAATAGTAAGGACTTTGTGCAAATGAATTATTGGATCTATCTTACTTTATTAGATTAGAAAGTTTTAAGTGATTACTTGTTCTACCAGTTCTTTCAACCTTTTGATACAAAAAAGCAAAGGTGCAAGTCAAAGTCAATAAATAAACACATTATTCATATTGCCCACAAATCAACCACCTATGCAAGGACATATCTAGTCCAGCTTGAGTTATCTAAAATTTTCAAGTTTTTATTTGAGTGACCTTGTTAAAAATGGCTAATGGTTGCTAGTTATCTAGCATACCACAAAAAAATTACTTTGCTTTCCTTTTAGTGAATCTCATACATGAAACATGAAAAAAAAACAGGAAAATAGTTAAAAACTAATAGAGGTACTATAGTAACACCACTAATGTAGAAATGTACTTTAATTATTCTAGTTTCTTCGCCCACCATCACTGAAAAAACTAAAATTTTAATGAGAGGAAGTCCTAGGTGTTTTGCAACCTTGTCACATACAAAATTACCTTTGTTGCCACTATCAAGTAATAGACATATCTGATGTCCTTTGACCTCACCTTTAAGTTACATGGTTCATGGTTGGAGTACTCCAGAGAGAGAATGGAAGGATACTTCAGGGTTAGGAACATCTTCTTCTGGAGCCAAGTTTGAAATTGATGATTCCTTCTTCTCCTCTTCAAGAAGGTACATCTGAAACCTCTTGAACCTAATACCGGGTGTAAAATTTATCGGCACAATTGAAGTATAAACCTTGCTTTGTCTCTTATCCATATCTTCAAGAGAGTTTCTTAATTGGCCTCGAGGTAGAAGGGCCCTTGGTTAGGGCCACTTTGTTTGCTGATGTTGAAGTGGGAGATTGGAATGATTGGAAGGGAGGTCCTTTGAGTCGAGATTGTAGTAGTGACAATTTTTCTTCTTGAACACTGACATGGTAAATTGCTTCAATAAGAGTTTTAGGGTGAAATACTATCACCATGGCAACTAAATCAGACTTAAGTCCTCCAATGAAGCATCCCATGTGGACGTGTTTTTGTCCATTGAACTCGATTTGCAATCTTTTCAAACTCAGCTTGGTAGCCTTCATTGGGTCTATTTGCTTGAACTTGGATAAAAAATAACAAATGTCTTGATATCGAGTTCGTTCAAAACAAACACGGAAGGCTTTCACAAATGCTTGCCAAGAGAGAAGAGGGTTGACCTTATTGTGCCATTGAAACCATCTTTGAGCATCTCTTCCCAAGTGATAATATGCTAGCAATACCTTTTGGTCCTCCTTAGTCCAATGGAAGGCAAAAAATTGTTTGGTCATGTAGGCCCAATCAACTGGTCATCCTTAGTTTTTTTATCTAGGGAAATCAATTCTTATCATTTTAAGTTGTAAGGAGTTAGAACATGGGAAATATTGGTCAATAGAAGGTGAGTGTGCTGATTGTAGATGGTATATAGGTGGTCCAAGAGAGTTTGGTGGGTGATAGGAATGAGGGTTTACTTGTGAGTAGGAATTAGGGTATGGATTCATGGGATGAGGTAAGTTTGGGTTGACCAATGAGAAAGGGTGGGAGGGAATGTTATTGTGAGTGTGAAAAATTCGAGCATGGGGTTGCATGGAAGTGATTGGTGGAGTACATGGGTGACGATGATTTTGCTTGGGTTGGTGAGATGGCATTATGGTTGGATGGACTGGCATATCATGGGTAGGGTGATTTGGTTGGGAAAGGGATGAGGTGGTAGTAAGGGAGAGTGGTATGAGGGTTAAGATGTTAGAAGATAAGTTTGACTTAGTGTGGGCAGCAAGGGTGGTGGGTGAGTGAAGAGGCTAGAGCAAGAACTGACCTCGATAAAACTTCTTTATCTAGTGGCTTATGAGAGGGTGATGAACTTTGTCTTTTAAGCACAAATCCATCCAAAGAGACAACTTTTCTGATTGGGGTTCTACAATAGAGATCTTTACCTCATGGAGAAAATTTGGTCTCAAAAGAAGAGATTTTTGTAAGCTGAACCAGAATTTCAGAAAGGTCTTCATTTCTAGGGGTTGGATGTGCAACTTCCTTTGTATCTTTCTCCATGCTTCTAGTGGACTACTCTGATACCACTTTGATAGAACTCTCCTTGCAAAGGTCCTATCTTTTAAGTCAAGTGTTGGAGAAATTTGAAAGAGAAAAGGGATGGGAAAAAAGATGAACAATTGAGGGAAGAAGCATAGAAGAGCTTGCGAGCAAGGAAGAAAAGATAAGAGAGAAGAAGAAATATTGTGAGAAAAAGAAGAATGAGAAAGAGGGAGAATAGTACTAGGGCACGAGTAGGAGAGGAAAAAGGAACAAGAGAGCAAATTAGTCAAGCTTCTTTTTATTTATAATTTCTCACATACATCAATTAGAAAACTAAAATGCCTAGTAAGAGACTAATTAAAACTCCTAATAAGAAACTCCAACTAAGAATCACACTACAAACAAGACTTTCTAGTTTAGGACTACTTTTTGTTTACCACCTCTGATTTTTCTACCAAAAATACCCAAACTATCCCTAAGAGGCTAGCACCCCCTCTCCCTCTTGCTTGGCACCTAAGTCATGGTATAATTCTCATTTTACCCCTCTAACTTCACACACTAACTCCTAAATTATATTTTAATACCAAAAATTATGAACTCTACCAATTTACTACCATCTCACTTCGAAGTAAATTAGTCACAGTGGAAGTTCATTCTTAAAGGGGGGTTAGTCAACTTGAAGTCCGAGATGAAGATCAACCGCATTATGCCCTTCATCAATTGAAGTTGTTAGTGGAGCGCAAATGACATTTCATCTGGATGATGGGGATGAAGCGGTCCTTTATCTCCATGTTATAAAAAAATTCAAGTGGTTTCCAACCCTTTTTGTCATTCATCCAGATGAAGGACGCGCAGGGGTTTGAACCAGCGACATTTTTCCCTTCTCACTCCTCGCACCCCCTCTCTCGCTCGTCCTCATTTTCAATTTTTCCTCCTTCTCTCCCACACCCCCTCTCTCGTCTCCCTGTGCCCCCAACGTCTCTGCTCCCTCTCTTCTCTCGGAATCTCCTCTTCGGCCTCCGTCTCTGCTCCCTCTCATCTTCGGCCTTCATCTCTCGGTCTTCTCTCGGATGTGCCCTTTCTCGGTCTTCCGATTTCATTCGATTTTCCCATTTCAATTTCGATTTTCTTCGATTTTGACATTTGGGCATCAATTGCGTAATTTCTACTTCAATTAGGCATTGATTTCCCCATTTGGGAAAGAGCTTCTGACGCAGTTGGTGCCATTGCCGAAGAAGACGATGGCCACTATTCTTCGTGATCTCCTGCCGAGTTGTCGTTCGGAGAAGACAACCCTGTGTTGTTCGAAGACGACGACATCTTGTGGAAAAAACTTTTCTGCCCGAGCCGCCTCAACCTAGTCCGAGTTAGCTCAGAATACTGCTTAGGCGAGGGGGAGATGAAGAAGTTGATCTCCCAAACTATTCGACTCCGAGAAGAGGAAGACGAAGCACTGTTCATCAATTTTTCCTAAGTTAGGAAAAATTTAATTGAGCACCGAGTTTAATTAACTCATTTTTTATAATTAATAAATTCAACGGTTTTAAATTTAATGGAAATATATTTTTAATTAGTAATATGTAAAAATATATAATGTGTTAAAGTTAGTATTTGATAGATTTTTCCTGTTTAATCATGACTTTTTTATTTTAAAGAACCCTATATATTATCAATAAATTAATAACTTAAACGTATTATATTTGTTTATGTTATTTATTTATTTTTTATGATTAATCATGTGCACAGTTAATTGACTCACGTAATTACTGTATTAATGTACAATAAACAGTAATCTTTAACTAATATAATATATAATTAAATTAATTAGTACATTAATATATTTTAGTTATACATTAAATTAGTTATTCGTGTAGTAATAATATTTATTTTACCTAATTTAATGTTTAAGTATTATATTTTAATTAAGTATACTTTACAAGTTACTAATTCTCTTATTTTTTGCGTTTTCCTCATTTGGGGGCACTAACATTGGAAATTGTTTTCCAGTGGACATGAACTTGTCCACACTAACACCCATTTTGAAGATGAAGATCATGTAGATGTATGAGATGAAGATGAAGATGAAGATCAAATTTCCAGTTTGTTGACTAACCCCCCTAAAATAAATTAGAAGAAGAAAAGAAGAAGAAAAAAAGATGATGTACCTATGAGAATTAGAGAAACAACGTAGCATTAGAGACACAACAAACTATAAGCACATAAGATTTGTTTTCCTTTGAATATTTCTCCTTTAATTTGAATATTTTGGGTAAATTTATAGATTTTATATCCAATCATGGTAAATCCATAATTCAAATATCAAATATGTTTTATTTACAATTCATATTCTTTGGGATGAAAATGCCCCTATTTTCAGCCCAACCTAAGACATCTTTTTCCACGGAACCACTATGTTACTCTATAATGGAATACTTATGTTGTGTACTATTATGATACTATGTTAATCAACAAATAATAAGTATATTACTGTGTAGTGGAATACTATGCTATGCACTATCATAATCCTATGTTATAAGATAGTTGTGGGTAGACCAAAGACCGTTTTCTACGGAACAACTATGCTACTCTATAATGGAATACTTATATTATGCACTATTATTTAATCCGTAAATAATAAGCATGTTGCTCTATAGTGGAATACTATATTATGCATTGTCATAATCCTATGCTATGAGATAGTTGTGGGTTTGGAAACAAGGGCAATTTTTCCCAAAGAAAATATATCTAAATATGGAAAATTTGATATCCAAATTGTGGATTTACCATTATTGAATATAAAATATGTAATTTTCTATATATTTTTTTCATCTAAAATTTCCATAAATAGTCGCTACTCTCTCCCATTTTCTCTCATTTCACTATTTGCTCATTGTTGAGAATGATCCATGTTTGCTCCTATGCTTTTTCCTTCTCTACTCGCTTAGACAATAAGAAATGAAGGGGAGATATTGCTATTTACTCTCTCTCTCTCTCTCTCTCTCTCTCTCTCTCTCTCTCTCTCTCTCTCTCTCTCTCTCTCTCTCTCTCTCTCTCTCTATATATATATATATATATATATATATATATATATATATATTGATGTGAAACGCTATCTCAGTCGTTCGATAATGATCAACAACTATCTTAGTTGTCCTATCAACGACTTTTAATTGGACAATTGAGATAGTCGTTGATCATGATTGGACGACTAAGATAACCATTTCATACCAAATGGCTTTTCGTATTGGATTAGCCATATATATATATATACATATGATAAATGTTGATTTTCATAACTCCATGAATTTAGCTCATAGAGAAAAAGGGAGAGAAACCCATTGGGAAAAAACCGGAGGAAGAAGGGTTATGGACTTGATTGATTCCTAACCGCCCCCCCTGAAGCTCTATTTATAGATTCATGAAACTACTGTATTACAATAATACCTATGAACTTAGGGTTTAGAGTTTAGGGTTTAACCCTGAAACTTTAACTTAATTACATCAATGTCATCTCTATGAGCCCTTTATTTACCATCCTGCCATTAATGTATGTGGGCCTATGGGCCTTGAACCCATCTTCTATATCTCTTGGTTGCATGGGTTTTCCTTGATCTTATGGTCTTGGGCCCATCTTCTAATACATTTGGATATATAAGCCTTCCTTGGTCGTGTGGGTTTGGGCCATGTCTTCTAACAATAGATAGATAGGAGAGTAATTAACTTTAAATAAAATAAAATGTTTGATTGACTTCATTACATAAAGAGGCCAAAGTAATATTATTATTTTTTTTGTATATGATTGATGAACGAAAAACTAATAAGTTATATCTAATTTTCTACATATTTTGTAAGGTCATTGGGATCCTTGGACACTCTAGTTAATAGTGTCTTAAGGGAATTTGTTAAAGATGATATAACTTGGTAAAAGAAATTGATCATCTTTTTACTAAGTATGATTGCAATGAAATTTATTCAATAAGTGTTAACATATGAAAAAATTGTACAAAGGGCCTTTTAGATAAAAAAATTTAATTTTTAAATTAAGAATGGGGAAGTGAAAGAGATGAATAATAATTAATAAGTTCCTAGTTCTAGCTCTGGGTCAAGCTTGGCTGTGTTCTCATCTTGCTAAGCCCAATTATCTCTTTCTTGTTATTATAGTAAACTTTTGATTTTTGCCTTTTCAAAGTCGTCTTACCAATTTCTCTTTTCTCTTTAAGTTTTATCATTTTGACCAATTTATAGGTGAAAATGACAAAAATTACATTTGATAACACGTTTTAAAATTTAAATGGCAAAATTTGATGGATTTATTGCCATGTTTTCTTCAATAAAGACTGTAAAAGTCTGTTCTCATATGAAATTAGAAGTTTTATTACTTTGAAGGACAAAAAACACACACAAAATGTTATGCAAATTAAAAAACTATTCATGACCTAAAAAATCAATATAGTTTTTATTCTAAACATGACTACATGACTAAGTTTACTAAACTCCAAAGCCCGTGAACATTCATAAACTAATACGATGAAATTACAATAACACACAAAAGAAAACCAAAACAAATTTTGGAATTGGGAGTCTTTAAAGATATATTGTTTATCTTGTAAGAAGGTATTCGTTAATCCATGATTGTCATTAAGTGGAGTTGTAAAAATTGATTATTTGAAAACCGATATAGTTCATAACAAAAGAAAAAAGAAAGTCATTATGATTCACTTCAGGCAGCAAGAGTCTATATAAGAAAATAAAATTGGCTTATAGTTAGTGACCAAAACTGTTAAGTCAATTTATAAACAAAATGGGACTATTATGGTCAATTGAGTGACAAAGTTCGTGTATAGTCGATATTGTAATTGGCACTTGAGGCAATTAGATGTAATTGCAATTTGGCACTCAAAAATTATGAATTAACTCTGAAGTGTAAACACATTGAGAGTAGAGTAGTAATCCAAGATAAAATTTTGAACCACACATTGAAATTATTCAAAACTGTGAACACACATAAATTCAAGTAAAAAAATAAAAAAATTAATAACAAAATTAACATACCTATTTAACTCCCTCTAAATTTGTTCCATATGGGACTTTACAGAAGTATACCTAAAATTCTTATTAATTGTTTATGTTTTTCAAAAATCTAAAAAAAATGTGTACATTATCCAGTGTTTGTCATGACATAACTACATGCGAACCCTTCCTAGAGAAATTAGTTATTTGACTTTGACTTTGACTTTAACTTATGAAAAGATAAAGAAGTGCCAAAAAAAAAAATTGTGTATAAAAATGAATGATTTTAGGTAACAATCATATGTAATTTTTTCTAAGCCTACATGAAGTTGGATCCTCCTTGAATAATTCACAAGTGTATCATTGTTCAAAGAATATGTTAATGTTGCTATGTCATGCAAAGGTAGTCCCTCCCTTGCACAATTCATTCAATTGGGTGGATCAAAACCGAGTTGGTTAATTATAGGATTATATCGAATTTGTTACAATTGATTGGGCAGTTAAACTGATCTAGGCTTAATGGCAATGGAAAATAGAATCATGTAATATTTCATGAATATGATTTGAATGCTCCAAACAATATCCTAGAAAACCTGGACACTATTTACTAATAATTGAAATTTATTTGTTTTAAAATATTAATAATTAATAAAAAGAAATCACAATTTTGGGTAAGTGATGGTGAATTCAAATTCATGGCCCTATTAGTGCACATTGAGATGCATTTTATTTTTACTAGGAGCAGGGGGGGGGCTCTTTGAACTTGAAATGAAGTGAAGATTTCAATTCATCTTAAATGAATTAAGGGGCGGTTAGTGCACATGACTCAGGACATGATCTTCATGCGCATTACACAATTCATGTCCTGATGTCGTTAGGGAGCATTGAAATTCATGTCATGTACATGAACATAAATGACTCAAGAGTTCATGTCTCAAGAGTAAAGGGCGAAAAGAGAATCATCTACATGACTCTCGTGTGGGCTCTCTCTAGCTCAGACCGTCTCTCTCATTTCTACTCATTTCGTTCCCGCACCTCTCTCTCGTTCCCGCAGCCCCTCTGTCGTCTCCCTGAAGCCCGAGCTCTCTACTCCCTCTCTCGTCTCCGCGCATCCCTCTCCGGTCTCCCTCTCTATTGCCTCCATCTCTCGTTGCGAACGTCCTCCCCACGTCCTTCTCCTTCTCGGACTCGCTCTCCCTCTGAACCTCCCGCTCGCTTCTCCCTCTCTCTTATCTCTCTGTCTCTTCTCCCTCTCTTCTACCTTTCGGCATCTCTCCCATCTCCCTCACGCTATTATTTTTTCCCCCAAAAGACCTTCCAATTTCTTGCGATTTCCCCTGTTTCAGTTTCGATTTTCTTCAATTTTGACATTTGGGCTTCTCGGCCTCCCTCTCTGCGTACCGTAGGAGTGCCGCCTCTATCGGCGTTGCCCGCTGGCTCGCCCTTGAGGAAGACAACGATAGTTTTTCGCCCCTGAGGAAGACGACAATAGTTTAAAACTATCGTCATCAAAATCATTCATATATAAAATTTATTTATAAAATAATTATTTTTATTTATTTAATATATTTATTTTATAATTACTATATTAAAAATAGTGATTTAATAGTCATAATTAATTTTTAAAAAAATAAATATTTGATAAATTATTTTGGCATAATTATCTGATTGATATAGTTAATTAAACCAATGGTTTTAAATTTTGTGATAATATATTAATAATACATAAAATATATTATGTACAAATATATAGTGTGTTAAATTGATGATTAGATCAATTTTTTCTCTTAAATTATTCATTTTTAGGTTAAAGTATATCATATGTTATTAATAACTCCACGTATTACTTTCATTTTTTTATTTATAACGTTATTTATTTATTATTTGTAATTAATCATGTGTGTATTTCATTGGCTCATGTAATTACCATATTAATGCATAATAAAATATCTAATTCAATTAATAAATATATTAATATATATAATTATACATTAAATAATTTATTCGTGTAGTAATAATGGTTGTTTTACCTAATTTGGGGTTTAAAGATTATGTTGTAATTAAGTGTACTATAAAGGTTTAGAGATTCTCTTGTTTTTTATGTTTTTCTCATGTTGGGGCACTAACACTGGAAACTGTTTTCCAGTGCACATGAAGTCGTCAACACTAACACCAAGTGCGAAGATGATCTTCATGTACATGACTGACATGATCTTCATGTTGGACATGAACTTGATCTTCATGTGTCCATTTGGGGGACTTACCCCCCCTAAGGGGGGGTTAGTGCCCCAAAGTGGATTCTTGAAGATCAAGTCATGTCCAACATGAAGATCATGTCATGTCATGTACATGAAGATCAGGTAAGAATTTGTGTTAGTGTTGATGACTTCATGTGCACTGGAAAACAGTTTCCAGTGTTAGTGCCCCAACATGAGAAAAACATAAAAAACAAGAGAATTTCTAAACCTTTACAGTGCACTTAATTACAACATAATCCTTAAACCCCAAATTAGGTAAAACAACTATTATTACTACATGAATAAATTATTTAATGTATAATTAAATATACTAATATATTTATTAATTGAATTAGATATTTTATTGTACATTAATATGGTAATTACATGAGCCAATGAAATAACTACATGATTAATTACAAATAATAAATAAATAACATTATAAATAACAAAAACGAAAGTAATACGTTGAGTTATTAATTTATTAATAACATATGATATACTTTAACCTAAAAATGAATAATTTAAGAGAAAAAAATGATCTAATCATAACTTTAACACACTATATATTTGTACATAATATATTTTAGGTATTATTAATTATTAATATATTATCACAAAATTTAAAACTATTGGTTTAATTAACTATAGCAATCGGATAATTATGCCAAAAATAATTTATCAAATATTTATTTTAACAATATTTTAATTATGACTATTAAATCACTATTTTAATATAGTAACTGTAAAATAAATATATTAAATAAATAAAAATAATTAATTATAAATAAAAATAATTATTTATAAATAAAAATAATTAATTTATAAATAAAAATAATTAAACCATCGTCGTCTTCCTCAGCTGCGAGCCAAAGGGCAACGACGATGGCGACGGGGACGGGCTAGTAGGCGACGGCGATGGCCAGCGACGACGGCGGGCAACGACGATGGCGACAGGGACAGGCTAGTAGGCAACGGCGACGGCCGGCGACGGAACGAGAGAGGGCTGCGGCAACACCGAGAGAGGGCTGCGGGAACGAGAGACAGTTGCGGAACGAAAGAGGGTTGCGGCAACACCGAGAGAGGGTTGTGGAAATGAAACGGCAGAGAGGGTGTGCGAAAGAGAGCCCCCCGAGAGACAGCCCCGCTCGCCGAGAGAGAGCCTGCGCAAGAGTCATGTAGATGACTCTCAAAATCGGGCGGAAAGCACTTTCCGCCCGTTACTCTTGAGACATGAACTCGTGATTCATGTATATTCATGTACATGACATGAATTTCGGCGCCCCCTAACGACATCAGGACATGAACTGCGTAATGCGCATGAAGATCATGTCCTAAGTCATGTGCACTAACCCCCCCTAATTCAACTTCAACTCATCCTTGAGTGTTAGTATAGACGATCAAGTGCACAGGAAAACAAATTCCAATGTTAGTACCCCAAAATGAAAAATATGATATAAACAAGAGAATAAGTAAATTTGTGTTATATACTTAAATAGAACATATGCCTAAACAGATAATTAACCAAAATAAGTATAGTTACAACACTTATAAGTGATTTAATGTGCAATATTAAAATATATTAATAAACTAATTAATGAAAGACTATATTATATTACTTAATTATTATTTTTATTATAAATTAATATAATAATGACGTGTGATTAGAATAAATTAAAAAATAAGTAAAAATAAAAAATAATATAAGCAAATATAATAAAAAATAAATTATTTTTTAATAACATAAGGTATATTTTAACATTAAAAACCACTAATTTAATACAATAATAAAAAAATTAATATAATAAGTAAATAAATATATTATTTTATGTATTATTAATTAATAATATATTATCACAAAATTTAAAACCATAGGTTTAATTAATTATAGCAATGGGATAATTAAACCTAAAAAATTTATCAAATATTTATTTTAACAATATTTTAATTATGACTATTAAATCACTAATTTAATACAATAATTATAAAATAAATATATTGAATAAATAAAAAATAATTTTATAAAAAAATATATGGATTATTTTTTTAATAACATAAGATATATTTTAACATTGAAAACCACTAATTTAATACAGTAATAAAAAATTAATATAATAAATAAATAAAGAAATATATTATTTTGTCAATAACATAATATATATTTTAACGTATTATTAATTAATAATATATAGTCACAAATTTTAAAACCATTGGTTTAATTATTTATAGCAATGGGATAATTAAACCAAAGCGATTTATCAAATAGTTATTTTAACAATATTTTAATTATGACTATTAAATCACTAATTTAATACAGTAATTATAAAATGAATATATAGAATAAATAAAAATAATTATTTTTATGAAGCTGGTTTAATTTTTCCTAACTTAGGAAAAACTAAACCACTTCGTCTTCCTCACGGCGTGCGTCCTCTTCCTCAGTGCCAATAATGGCGGGAGACTACAAGGGGCCAATTGTCAACGACGACGGAGGCAGCGCTTAGATGGTACACCGAGAGGGAGAAGAGAAGTTGGGAGGTTGAGAGGCTCTGCGACAGAGGCTCGGCCTCCTGTGCTCTGCGACAGGGGTCAAGAGGGAGAAGATAGGGAGGCTGAGAAGGAGAAGATAGAGGGAAAAAAAAATTGAGGGAGGAGGGCCGAGTGGGAGAAAAAAAATTTGGGAGGATATTTTTTCCTTCGCAGGGCCCAGGGGGGAGGGGGGGAGAGAAACGCGTCCCTCGCATGATTCATGTGGATGATTAGCAAAATAGGTGTGAAACCTAATTTTCATGTTTTTGCCTGGCCACATTACTTGACATTATTTAAATGAGGAGGAAATCAATTTGGACTAAGGGCTTAATCAAATGAATTGAGTAATGTGGGAGTAATTCATATCCGATTCATTTTGGACTAACCCCCTAGATTCATTTTGGACTAACCCCCTAGGTAAAAAAGATAAGAAATAGTTAGTGCATTTGTACGTTACAAGTGAAAATAAAATACATATTTAATGCACTTCCACTCCAATTACTCGTAACCCGAGTGAATTCACTTTCACTCGTTCGATTGTATCCTCTACCGTGACCTTATGCAATTTCAGTCCCCTTCCCTCTCCCCGTCACTGCAACCTCTCTCGCTCAATTCGGCGGGTAAACTCTCGCGACGTTCTGCGATTTCACTCCCCCCCTTTGCAACCTCTCGTCGGCAACATCGCTCGACTAGCTGAGGAGACAATGGCACCAAACCCGACATACTTTCGACTGGATTTTTTTGCTTAGAGCTACCTGCTGCGAGTGGTGACACTGATGCCTTCTGGTTTATATGATACTGCCCTACCCTTTCCTCCAAGTTTGGAATTTGAGGTTGGGAAAACTGGGATTTCGTCTCTCTTTGGCACAAGTGTTAGTGATTTCGTATGATGCTCAGTTATAATTCGATAAAAATATGTCTCCAATTCAGATCGGGGAAAGGTACGGAGATCTTCACCGCGACAGCAGAGATATCTTTACGAAATAATGCCCTAGCTGGTGGAAGCGGCAAGATAGAAGAGGCGGTTGAGAGGTGGGATGAAAATCAGATATCCCGTTGTCGACCGCTGCAAGGACGACTTTTACCATTTCATCATCGTCCACTATAACACTCTTCTTCCTTTTTGTTTCGTTATTTCGTGTTTTTTTTTTTCATTTTTTTTCTCTCCAAGATGGCTTGGCAAAAACTTGTAATTAAGATGGTTTTGTTCTCTATTTTTCACAAAAAAGTTCTTTTTCTCTTCGATCCATCCTACTATCTCAACTCCATCCCATTTTTGTCCTTGGCTCAATTTACTATTTATTTATTTTTATAAAATATTTAAAAATTAAAAACTACATAAAAATATCCATAAAATCAATTCTACAATATAAAAGTTAAGAATGCACCACCAAATTAAAGAAATTTTATTTTATATTTTTATATAAGTATTTTATTTTTAGATATTACAAAATTATAATTTAATATTATAAAATAAGTATTTTTTAATTATTATATTTAATATAATTAATTAATAGTAATTTAATTTTCTAAAAGTCAGATATATCAAAATATTTTATTAATAAATAATCTATTTGCACTTAATTAATATATTTTTTGTTGTGTATATTAACATAAACAAATATTTTACACTCCACTTTACATAGGGGGTTAGTCCACAATGAAGTTAAATGAATTCCCCCTGCATTACTTGGGGGTTAGTCCACAATGAAGTGGAATGAATTTCCCCCGCATTACCTAGTTCATCCCACTTATGGCGTTAGTGTAGAATGACATGAATTGAAGTGATTACACCACTTCATTCAGTCAGGAAAAAACGGGGGAAAGTTGATTCCCCCCTATTTTGCGATTCATTCGCTTTCCACGCGCGACGATATCTCTTTCCCCACCCCCCCCAAACAAATTTTTTTTCCTCTCCCTCTCCCTCGGCCTTCGTCTCACAACGATTTTTTTGCCCCATCTGCTTCCTCTCGTCTTTGCTCTCTCTGCTCACTCTGCTTTCTCTCGTCATCGCTCGATTTTTTTTCGCCCCATCTTCTTCTTCTCTTCTACGCATCTCCACTCCGTTTCTCTCTCAGCCTCACTCTTCCTTCTCCCTCTCTCGTCTCCCTCTCGGCCTCCCTCTCTTCTCACTCTCGGCGTCCCTCTCCCTAAACCCTAAACCATTCAACGGTGGTTTTTCCCAAATTTCAAAAGGTAAGCCGAAACCCTAGTTTTTTTTTTAACTAATTCAGTGTTCTATTTGATTTAATTTTAATTTTTGTGCGTAATTTATGTTGATTGTGGTTTAATTGTAGGATTTAGGGTTAGGTTTTATGGGATTTAGGGTTCAATTTCGTCTTTACAGAGTTTAATTTTGGGATTACAGTTGGGGTTTGGGAATTTTAGGGTTTTAAGGTGGTTTAGTCTTTAGGTCTGGAATTAGGGTTTATTTTTTTTTTTTTTTTAAAATAAGGTTTAGTGTTTGGGGCTTTTAGGGGTTTTAAGGTCTAGGGTTTGGGAATTTTAGGGTTTTTTGGACTAGCATATAGGATTTGGGACTAGGGGTTTTCAGGACTAGGGTTTAGGATATATTTTAATTTGCTTAGGGTTTAGGATATATTTTAATTTGTTTAGGGTTTAGGATTTGTTTTTGCATTGTTCTAGTCATCTGCAGTGAAATTAGTTCGATTAATTTTGAAATATTTTACAATATTGTTGAATATGTTTGAAGTGCTATGGAATGCTCTTGTCATGTGGTGAGGAGATTTTGCAGTTTAGGGTTTCCACCACATGGTCCAGTTCAAACAAGGCTGAGTTGCCTACATATGCATCCATTAGCCAACGAAACCCGACCCCCATCACTGACGATGTACGGTTCGTAGTGACTGCGAAGTCATATGGGGCTCTACCAGGGGTATTCGGTGAATTTGGACTTATGAGTTTGTTTTTGCATTGTTTTAGTCATCTGCAGTGAAATTAGTTCGATTAATTTTGAAATGTTTTACAATGTTGTTGAATATGTTTGAAGTGCTATGAAATTCTCTTGTCATGTGGTGAGGAGATTTTGGTGAGCGACTTAATTGGCTTAGATATTGTACTGGTGAAATGTAATAAATAGTTTTAAGTACACTATGTATTTTAGGACGATTGTTTTGAAGTTTAATTATGACTTTATAAGACATATCATTGATAGATTATGAAAGTTATTATGGTTAAGATTTTCGATTTTCATGATTGTTGTGTTCTTATTGTGTGGATGAATATTGTGGGTGTGTGATTGGAGATGGTTTTATATAGGTGTGATTGAAAATAGGTTATGATTGAAGATAATGGTATGTTTTAGTGTTTATGACATTTAGAAAGAAACATGAATTATTATTGTAGTCGTCATTGGGGTTGTGGTCATTGTATTTGCAGGTTTCCGTGGAAGACAAAAATAGGAATGCAAGAGGAGTCGTGCATTAGAATCCACAAGAGCTGCACAATTTTGAGATGTCATACCAACTAGCATGTGGAGTGATTATTAGTGGTTATACTTTATTGCATTTGAACATGTATGTTGTCGTTCGTATGTACTAAACTAGTAAGTTAATGATGTTAAACGCAAGAACTCGTTGTTAAAAATAATTTACATTAATTATATTTATTTTTGTTATTTTATACTTTTTTCACGTATTTACAATTTATTCTAGTCACATGTAATTATTATATTAATTTATAATAAACTGTAATAATTAATTGGTTTAATTATCTAATTGCTATAATTAATTAAACAAATGGTTTTACATTTTGTGTTAATATTTAATTAATTATTAATATGTAAAAATAATTAATTGGTTTAATTATCCATATAATTTAACCATTAGTTTTTCATTTTGAGTGAATATATTATTAATAATAATATTTAAAATATATATTATGTTATTGATAAATTAATATATTTACTTATTTATTATGTATTTTTTATTTTTATTAAAATAGTGAGTTTTAATTTTAAACTATATCTTATATTATTACAAAATAATTTATTTTTTATTATATTCACTTATGTTATTTGTAACTTTTTTATTTATTTTAAATAATTTATTCTAGTCACACGTACTTAATATATTAATTTATAATAAACTGTAATCATTAATTGGTTAAATTGTCCAATTGCTATAATTAATTAAACAATTAGGTTTATTTATTATATTCTCTTCTGTTATTTTTTAACTTTTTAATTAATTTTGTATATTCTAGTCACACGTAATTATTGTTTTAGTTTATAATAAAATATAATCATTAAGTAATATAATATAATTTATCATTAATTAGGATATTAATATATTGTGGACTACATGTTAAATCACTTATAAGTTTAGTAACCACATTTATTTTGGTTAATTATATGTTTTATTTAGTATATTATAAAAGGTTACTCATTCTCTTCTTTATATCATACTTTTCATTTGGGGGCACTAACACTGGAATTTGTTTTCCAACCACTTAACTCGTCTACACTAACACCCAAAGATAAGTTGAAGTTGGATCAATTCATTTCACTTCAATTCAAGTTCATTGTGGACTAACCCCCCTTGGTTCATTAAATAATGTCGTCAGTGTATAATGAATTGAATTGAAGTTAAATTACATCACTTCATTCTCTCAGGCAAAAATCGGGGAATTTGGTTTCCCACCTATTTTGCGAATCAACCAATTGAATCGCGCATACCACCCCCCTCCCTCCCGTCGGCCTCCCTCTCCTCTCCCTCTTGGCCTCTTTCTCCTCTCCCTCTTGACCTCCGACGCAGAGCATGGGAGGCCGAACCTCGGCCTCTCGACTTCTCTTCTCTCTCGGCTCCCTCTCTTCTCACTCTTGGCGTACCGTCGGAGCGCCACCTCCGTCGTCGTTGCCCGCTGCCCTCTGCTGAGGAAGACAACGCACGCCATGAGGAAGACGATGGTTTAATTTTTCCTAAGTTGGAAAAATTAAACCATCGTAATAAGAATAATAATTTATATTTTTAATTTATAAAATAATTATTTTTATTTATTTAATATATTTATTTTATAATTACTATATTAAATTAGTTATTTAATAGTCATAATTAAAATATTTTTAAAATAAATATTTGATAAATTATTTCGGTTTAATTATCCTATTGCTATAATTAATTAAACCAATGGTTTTAATTTTTGTGACAATATATTATTAATTATTAATAAAAAATATATTATGTTATTGATAAATATATTTATTTATTTATTATATTTTTTATTACTATATTCAAATAGTGAGTTTTAATGTTAAAATATTTTTTATGTTATTAAAAAATAATTTATTTATTTATTATATGCGCTTATGTTATTTTTTACTTTTTTATTATTTTTTAATTAATTTATTCTAATCACATCTATTATTGTATTAATTTATAATAAACTATAATAATTAAGTAATATAACATAGTTTTTCGTTAATTAGGATATTAATATATTTTAATACTACACGAATATGTGTAGTAACCATATTTATTTTGGTTAATTATCTGTTTAGGTATATATTTTATTTTAGTATATTATAAAAGGTTACTCATTCTCTTGTTTATATCATACTTTTCATTCGGGGACACTAACACAGGAACTTGAACTCGTCTACACTAACACCTAAAGTTGAGTTAAAATTGAATCAATTCATTTAAGTTCAATTCAATTCTTTGCTTCAATTCAAATTCGGTAGGTATATATTTTATTTAAATATATTATAAATCGGTGCACACTGATTCGCTTTTGCTTTCCTAACCCCCCAGGCCCCACCTCAACTACGAAACCGTCAGGTTTTCTTACCAAACCTTTCGTTTAAATCCAGACACAGTATTGTCCCTTGGAGCTGTCGGCCACCCAGACAGTCGTTCCCTTCCATGGGGTTTATGTCTTGAGATTTTTCAAAATCTGATCTTGTATTCTCCGTTTCAGTACTGCCTAGTTTCAGAATTTTACACTTTCAAATCATCAGAGTTCTCGGGCTTCCTCTGCCTTTTTCCCTTGGTCGACTTCATCGCGGCACCCCAACACTTTGATATCTACGTTGAGATCTACATTTTAGTAGCAGTCCGAAGAGAAGCGGTGCCCATCTCTCATTTTGAAACTTCTGCTTGGGAGTTGGACGGAAAATCTTCCAAATTCAAGGCTTGAAGTCTCCATGCCATGGCTATTTATCAAAACTTTAAGAATAAGCAACCACCCCACCCAGATCTATAATTTTTGTTTTTACCATTTCTATAATTGTACTTACTTTCGTCTGCTTATTCTTATCTTCAATTTCGATCTCTGGTTTCTCAATTCCTTCTCCGAAGACGCTGCAAAATTTAGTGAGGGGTAGACGGCGTGATAACCATCCAGACAAGTATTTGTATTGGGGAGATAGGATCGACTGTCCCGGAAAGCACTGTGATTCGTGCGAAGGATTGGGCCACCAAGAATCGAGCCTTCGATGCGCCCTAGAAGAAGCTATGTACTTACAAAGGTGGAGTTAAATGATAACTTTTTTTACTGAGATTTTTCCGCTTACGAATTTCGAGGTACCTCTAGTTTTTTTGTCTGGAGGTGATTGTTTACCATTAGTTTTTTTTTTCTTCTTCTTTTGATCTGGTTACTTTGTCTGGATTTTTTTTTTTTTTTTTTTTTTTTTTGTGGGCAAATTCTTCACAACAGTTCCTGTTGTGGACGGGATCCTTTTAGACTCATCGGTGTTTTATTTGTCGTCTTTCAGAACTTTTGTGATGCCGTCTAGAATGTGCATTAATCCCATGCACAACAACAAGGGTATCCTCCATGGGGCCAGTAATACAAGTTCAGAAGAAAGGTACACATTTAGCTTAAAAATGATTTTTTTTTCCGTTGGCCGCTAATGGTGATACGAAATGCAGCTTATTATTTCTCATAAGGTATAAATTTATTTTTTGCTACATTTTTAATTTTCAATATTTTATCTGTTGTTAACTGTAAGCTCTTTGTGCCAATTCTGCGCAGTTCTTTCATTTCCCTAATCCGTAAATCCTGGGCGTCCGTCTTAGTTTTCTTCATATGTCTAATTCTTCTAAAACGCTTAGGGAAGGTCTTGTTTTGCTTTTCTGGTAGATGGGCGACAAACTCTTGTGCGATGGACTCCTTGTATGATTTGGACAGTATATCTGAGCTCGTTCCTGTAATTCTGGACAACTCCAAAATGTGGTATCAAGTATTATCCACAAGCATGAAGCTGGGAGACCGGGGAGTTGCCCATGTTAGTGGAGTTAGCCGGGCTAATCTCAAAGAAGATTCCAAGTATTCAAATTTGTTGCTGATAAATCGTACTGCGAGCCCTCTTTCATGGTAATTACCTGTTTGTACGCTTGGTTATGTGATTTGCCTGCTTAGGCATGAAATATTGATACTAGAAAAGAAATATTAATAAAGAACTAAACCTTAAATCAAATTAGATTGCTAGAGAAGAAAAGGCATCAAACCATCAAGGATATTTCATATAAAATAACTTCAACCATGATGAATTGAGGCAAGTCACTTTATAATAAGTCCAGAAAGCAGGGTCTGCTCTTACTGCAGGTCTTGCAGAAATTGAGTGTGCTTCGTGATTCAACAAAGAGTCTGATTGAATTCAACTGCAATAGTGAATCTTTAACTATTGTTAATATATTGAGACAGTCACTGCAGAGATCCTGATCATGATATTTGCCCAGGTTTATGGAGTGCAAGGATAGAAACAACCGAAGTGCAATTGCACTACCATACTCATTTCTGCCTACAACAGCGGCCAAGATATTGAAAGCTGCAGCAGATCAGGTTTGTCATTCTTCTACTTTATTTTCCAAATTCACAAGAAAATTTCTTACATACGGTGTCATATGCAGCTCCCTGGAATTACTTTTTGAGAAAAAGCCTTGTTCATTTTTGCAAAACGAACTTCTTATTGTTTGCTATGTTTTCCTCAAGTGCTGTTTGGTCCTACTTTCCTATCTAAGGGCTCTCTACTTTTTTATCAAGCACCACCCAAACTCTGTTTTACGCCAGTTTTGTACCATTGATATTCTTAGGTCATTTGATATGGTTTTTATTCATTCTGTATGTGCATATCACATCATCTTCTTTGGCAGAAGACTTCGGGTATTTTTTAGGTCTTTGGATACTCCTTGTATTCACATGTGACTTTAGAAGCTAATAATTTGGATTTTATCGCTACAGAAGTAGCATTGCTCCACTTAAAAGTGCCTTGAGTTTTCTGACAGTTGTACAGGTTTATGAATCATCTCAATGCCTTGAGTTCACTGGTAGTATTTCCAGGTTTAGAGATCATCTAACATTATCACAAATGTTGAATGGAGACTGTAGGAGCTAGAAATTAAACCACTGAAGTTCTGGGATCAAATTAAGCTGAAAATGCCTTCTGCAGTATAAATTTCTTTGTTTTAAAAATTAAGACATGGCAGCTTCTGGTTCTGGATTCCCAGCCACCCCAGATTACTAGTTATTTGACAATTGTAATGATGATGTACTTTTCTTTAGTCCTAAAATATATAAATTTCCATCGAACTTGAGAGATTGGCTGGGGCTCATGGGCTAGGAGATTCTATCAAAGAGAACAGAGAATCTAAAGCATCACTTGTTTCTTCTTTGTACAGTTTTACTCCATGTTCTGTGTTCTGCACAGTGACAAACTACTGTCATTTCTTCATCTACCCGGTCTTTCAATCGAGTTTGCTTCTGCAGGTTAAGAAGCGCCTTGGTAATTATGATTCTATACATGTTCGTCGAGGTGACAAGATAAAGACCAGAAAAGATAGATTTGGAGTTGAAAGGTGCCTTCATCCTCATCTGGACAGGGATACCCGTCCTGAATTTATAGCTTTGAGAATAAAAAAATGGATCCCACCAGGCAGGACACTCTTTATTGCATCAAATGAAAGGTCTCCTGGGTTCTTTTCCCCACTCACTTCCAGGTATACACTATTTCTCCTTCTAGCCATTTTATTAGAAAAATTAGAAGAACGAAGGAGCCAAATCCATCTGAGTTGGGGAGGCCCTGAATGACAATGATCAGTTTTTTACTGAAAATGAAGTAAATTTTAGACCAAACCATTCTTATTGTTGGCATAGTTTCCTGGAAGACGCCATAAGCAAGGTAAAGTTACAAATGGAGTACTCTGTGCTCTCATGATATAGCTGAACAGTTTACTGACTTGATGATTTCTTGATCCTTGACCAACGTTGAACCTTTACCATAACTGAGCGTTGACGTGGTACAATTGTCTCTTGTAGTTGCTAACCTAACTAAGGCCATCATCTGTTTTTGCAGTTATAAATTGGCATATTCATCAAACTACAGTGACATTTTGAATCCAGTGGTAAAGAATAATTATCAGCTTTTCATGATTGAAAGACTAATATTAGCTGGTGCCAAGACTTTTATTGGAACATTCAAAGGGAATGATACGGATCTTAGCCTGACCAATGACCCAAAGAAGAACTCAAAGATTTGGCAAGTACCTGTTTATACAATGGACGGAGAAGGTACCTGAGTTTTGCTTGACACATCCCATTTCAGCCCTAGCCTTCAACCTACGTCCAAGGTCTGTCAGCTTGTTTTCATCCACCAAAGAGGTCTGAAAAGGCAAGGGAGCAAATGTGCCGTGAAGTTGTAAATGTAACTTCGTTATCAGTCTGGATCACACAAGTTGTTGCTGCGGAAGTTATTCTTTCTGCTACAAAACCCCAGAGTTATTTCAACTTGGTTGGAAGAAGCCATGCTGCTGTGTGGCCTCAGGGATGTGGTGAGCTCGTGAGAGGGTGCGGCGAGAAGTGACTTCAGAAGTGAAAATAGACTCTGTAAGATGTGTTGGTGTCCTTTGTATGATGCATATTAGATGGAAAGTGACTTTACAGGTGAATGATTCACTCTTTTTCTTATATGCTTTCTTGTGCTTGATTGTTTACATGTTTTTGCTTCCCATGGTTCTTGTTTTGCTTTCAATGCCCAGTTGCGATCTAGTTCCAACTTATTTGATCTTTTAATGGGTTACAAAAATTTTTCTGGGCTCACAGATCTTACTTTCAGATAAAGAATTACATAAATAGGTTTCTTATTTAAACAATAACTCACCGTTGCTGCAGCTCTTTTTTGCTTGATCGAAAAGTATGGATAACAGTCTTAAATCTCCTGCAACAACTCACTTACTGTAGGTAAAGAACCTCCTTACAAGCACAGTAGGCTGCACCAAGTTATGCAACAATGAATAGGTTGGCTCCATATGAAAAATTGAATTGACAAAATTTTGTAACAACTGCAGATACAGAAACACATTCAGATCGACGTGGATGACAACCACAATAAGAAAAAAGGCCTTCTTGGGAGTCCTTCAAGGTTCAGAGCCTTCAACCTTTTCTTCTGATAAACTTCAACAATCTCTAACTTTTTTTGTTGCAAAAGCATCAAAGATGCTCTCGTCTCCGAGCCAAAACTTAATTGTCTTCATACCATGTTCAATACTCTTGCAGATGCAGCCTCAAGTTCTGATCTAGTTTGAAGGTTACAAAGGGAATTCCATTTAGAGCCTCAAAGTTCTAATCCAGTTTCAAATGCTCCACAGGTTCAATGTGTTTCGAAATACAGACGATTCTAAGCCCCACAATACCCTAAAATTGGAAATATGGTCAAATGTGGCTGTGTATGAAAATAGACCACAACTTATTGTCGTAATTGAAAATTATCCAAACCACAATCACTTTGAAAAATCAGTCTCTGTGACAAAAATGCAAGAATATTGATGAATCTAACTATTCAATAGAGTTAAATGTATCCACCAAATCTAATATATTTCATAAAATTCTGTCAATCCAACTCTTCATGAGAACAGACAAACATGGCATTCTCAAGAACCATCCCAGAAAAGTCTGGCAGGATGAGCCAACACACAACTCCGTAAGAAATTGACGAAAAATCTGATAATTGTTTTGAACTCTTGGTCCTCAAGGGTCAATTAGAAGGAAGGCAGTCCTTCAAGAATAGTAAGCAATTCCAAATGTCATCCGCCATGCTCATTTTTTTACAATATCAGCTTCCTCATCTGTCAATATTCATATTTTCCCCAGGAAAATGACATTTAAAAATTTAAAATATTGTTTGTTTCATCAGAAAAATAAAATAAAATAAAGGAAAAATAACTGGACAACATTTGAAAAAACTGCCAGCACTCTTGAAAAAACTGGCTGTATTAACAATCTTCATGTTAGACTACCTCAATTGTTTGTCTTATAAATCATTACAAAGATCGTTGGACTATTATTCACAATAATAATCAAAGGAATGTTAAAGCTGTTCTACGGGAACACCTGACATTTTGAAATTGAATCAGAAATATTTAGTCAAACAAACATAAACAACTGAAAAAAGTACACAGACAGATTATTAAAATTTTAACTTATCATCTAGCAACATCATGAGATTAAATTAGACTGAAAAACCAAGTCTGTTTTTATAAGGTTGTCGAGAAAGTGGCAACTGATGTATACTGATCGGCCAAAGAGTACCTGTTTCAGGTTAACATATTTGGCCCATATCTCTAGGATAGCTCCCTAAGACTCTCAAATATGTGGCAAACTCCTGTCATCATAAAACATTAAGAAGTAAGATAAATTTTTGATGTTGAGTGGGAAAAAAAATCTCACATTGAAAAATGATAAGAAAAGTTAATGGGTTAAAAGGTTGAGCAATAGGCCTCCTAAGTGGCTCGTCATTTTGGGATGAACTCAATAAAAAAAAAACTCAACATTTCTCATATGAAAATCCTTAAGGTACTAATGGGCAACTTACCCTTAGGTTCCTAAGAGCATTTTGTGCATCCAGATCTGCCATTGATGCTTCAAAATCTACATAGAATAGGTAATCAAAGTACCTGGATGAACAACAGAGACGAAATAAGAAGATTTCATAAAAAAAAAAATCATAACAGCTAGAAAAAAAGAATACTCAAAATTACTTTTGAGACCCATTGCCAGATTCATCATGTACACGCACTGGCCTATTCTTGAGAGGTCGACTTTCAATCTGAGGAGAGTAAAAGAAAGCATGAGAGATTTCAACAAAAAGATGTATACCAATAAAATGCTTTGGGAAGAGAGAAAAAAGGTCGAAGTGGAAGCAGTGACGCACGTGCCTTTGTAAGGTTGATTTGCCTCATGGCAAAAACAGCAAGTGCCTTGAAAAGGATGCCAGGTCCTTCCTCGAAAGAGAACACAATGCTTGTCTGTGAATAACGCAAAGTTAAATTAGACAAAAAGTAGATAAGCAAAACAAACCCAGCAGAGAGTAATTAGCACTTCCTAGTACTAATTATCTCTTGTATAGACTATAATTGCCAGTCAGTGGCACTTATACAAGATTTCCAAACAATTAGACAAGTCAGAGGATTTAAAACGTGCTGTCATAAGTTGCCCTAGCCGGACATAGTTTCCTGTTGAAAAACAAGTACAGGGGCATTTTGGTTATTTTATTTTATCTTTATTTATACTTGTTCAGCATGTCCAACTATGTCTATGGACCAAGGTTCACGTAAAGAGGACAAGTAGAATAGGAGATACAAAAAGATTAGGGTTTTCACCTAAGTAAGGGCATTTGTGTAATTGTACTCAAATCGTATTATAAATGGAGGTCGGGGGACATGCACGTCCCCCAACACAAACCATTCTTCACTCTCTCGTTTCCACCTTCTCTCCTTCTCATTCTCTCTCTTCAACCCTCTCTCTTCTTAGCTTTTCATGGTATTAGAGCAATAGATCACATTTGGGAAAACTCTTTGTCAAGTTCACGTCTACATAAAAGAAGGATTTTTATCCAGTTTTTCGGCTACTGGTTAGGAAAAATCCTCCTTTTCTCTCTGTCATAACCCAGGGTTACTGGTTCTATTGTTCTAAGAACAAATCTTGATGTTTTAAACTGCTCAAAAGAGGTTTTTATACTGATCTCGGGATGTGCACACATCATCTATCTGCCCTAACCATAATTTTACGTGGTGGGGCCCACTTAAGTTGGTTGATTTGGAATCTTTGAAAGTTTTATTTGATCTATTTGGTATTCTACATATATGATATGACTGATGTTTTGTGAGGTTTACACTCTATCTAAAGAATCATATAATCCGGATTGTAAAGATATTATCACTATTACCTCTAAAAAGTAGAATGATGATAATTACCTTATTTAATCCAGATCTATTATAATGTATTTAAAGGGTAGAAAAAAACTGAAATTTATTAGAGATACCCTCATGTCCCTCAAGATGATGATTGGGAGGCTTGAAGACAGTCAAGTGATGACTTGGACTGTGAACAGTATGGAATGTTCAATCAAAAGTTAGGTTAGGAACTTTGAAACTGCCAAAGTTATGTGGCTATCTTTAGAAGCTCTTTATGGACAAGAGAATAATCTTTCTAGGGTTTACGAGTTATATACAAATTTCTTCAGCTTGAAACGGGGTAATAGGACTGTGACAGAATATTATAGTTCTTTTCTGAGTATTTGGGAGGAGATCAATGTCTTTCATCCATTTACTACGGATGAACGGAAACTCAAAAAACAGCGAAGTCAGCTCCTTGTTGCAAAATTTCTAGGTAGTTTGGGTCCTGAATTTGACAGCATAAAGACACAAGTTCTAGCCTCTGATGAAGTAGAAAAGATCATTGTGTCTAAAGCTGGAAATGATACCAAAGTGGGTGAAACTACTTCCCTTCATACATCAACTACAACATTTTTTTTCCACTGAGACATCCAAAGGAAGCACAAGGACAGGCAGAGATAACTCATATTTGAGTGCAAGTGCGTTCACTGTGGAAGCACAAATCACAACTCAGATAGATGTTAGATAAAGTTTGGGAAGCCTACGTGAGCAAATACCATTACACACAAGAGTATAGCCCCAAGGTTTGAAAATACAACATTAGTCCCGCCCAGTGCTCCACATGAATTACAACAATTGCAGCAACAACATATCTAACAATGTATGCCACAACAATCTATTCCTTCTGCATCCTTGGCTCATATTACTCCCACAGGTATGTTTGCATTCTCAATGTCTCATTCCCCATCTTTGGTACTTGATTTTGGAGTCACAAAACACATGTCAGTCACTAGGCGGGACTAGTGAGTTTCACCATTATAGGAAGTGGGAAATGTTACACTTGCTCCTTTTCTTTCACCTCAATCTGCATTGTTATTTCCTAAATTTTCTTCAAATTTGTTGTCCGTCAGTCAGGTAGCTAAGTCCATGAAGTGCTCTTTGACTTTGTATTCTACTATTTGTATCTTTCAGGATCTCGTGACGAGAAAGATGATTGGGTCCGCTTGTGAGAGAGGGGCACTATACTATCTGGATAGCCACAACCTATATAGTACTTTGCATGCACTACACACAACTGCTTCACCTTTTCAGTGGCATCTCAGATTCGGTCATCTATCACCTGCAAAACCGATTCAAGTAATTCCAAACTTTCCTTCTATTATTACTTTTCAGTGCGAGTCATGTAAATCATGTCAACTGGGCAAGCATCAACGGAGTTCCTTTCCTGTTTTATCTCATAAAACAAGTAAACTATTTGAGCTTGTCCACTTAGATGTTTGGGGTCCTTGTCCTGTGACTAGTCAGTTTGGTTATAGATATTTTATTTTGTTTATTGATAATTTTAGTAGAAGTACTTGGATTTATCTCATGCGAGAAAAATCTAATGCTTTTGATGTATTTCAACTATTTTATAAAGAAATAAAGAATCAACTTGCAACCTCTATCAATATCTTGCGTACAGACAATGGCCTTGAGTTTATGAATTTGTAAGTTTAACTCCTTTTGTCAGTCACAAGGGATTATTCATCAGACTTCTTATGTGTTCCCTCCACAATAAAATGGAATTGTTGGGAGCAAGAATCGCACTTACTTGAGGTAGCTCGCATAATGTTAATTCATATGAATGTACTTAAGCCATATTGGAGTGATGTTGTTCTTACTACATGTTTTTTGATAAATAGAATGTCGTCATCTGCTCTTGATGGTAAGATTCCCATTCAGATTATATTACCCACTGCACCTTTTTTCTCTATATCACCTCATGTTTTTTTGTGTGTCTATTTGCACATTTCTTTGATCCCTCGAAGGATAAATTGTCTCCTCTTTCTATTAAATATATATTTTTGGGATATTCTCAGACACAAAAAGAATACAAATATTATTGTCCATCTATAAGGAAAACATTTGTACCCACAAATGTTACTTTCTTCGAGGATGTTTCCTTTTTTTGAATCATCTAGGTCTAAGTTAATTCCTCCTGTGCCTTCTGTACCTAGTCCTGTTATTCCTATTCTAGTTGATAAATGTATTCAAACTTCACGTGATGTTACCACTGAGAAACCACTGTAGGTATATTAGCGCCGACAACAACCATCTCATCCCGCTTCGGATCCCCCACTTCCACAAAACCATGATTCTTCATCGTCTCCTAATTTTGAGGTAAGTGATCTTTATCTTTCTATAGCTCTACGAAAAGGTGTTCGCAAATGGTACTTGTCAACCTCTATCTTACTGTCTCTTTTGATTCCTCATTAGATAATTATCGTAAGTTTGCTTTATCCATCTCCACTTGCACTATTCCTTCTTCATTGCAGGATGCTTTGTTGACTCTTCATTGGAAGAAAGTCATGGATGTTGAGATGGAAACACTAATTGATAGAGGCACTTGGGAGTAATGTGATTTACCTATAGGTGTTGTTGTTGTTGTTGGTTGTCGGTGGGTCTATACTATTAAATATAACTCTGATGGATCTGTTGAATGATATAAGGCTCGTCTTGTTGCAAAAGGATATACTCAGACTTTTGGTGTGGATGTTTTTGAAACTTTTTCTCCAGTTGCCTGCTTGTCTTCTATTCACATACTGATTTCTATTGTGGACCATCAAAGCTGGTCTTTGTTTCAAATGGATATTAAAAATGTCCTCTTATATAGTGATCTTGAAAAAAAAGTATACATGGAGCAACCTCCATGGTATGTTGCTCAGGGGGAGACACATAAAAGCATGTCGACTCAAAAAAACTCTTTATGGCTTAAAATAGAGTACACGAGCATGGTTTGAAAATTTTAATCATATGGTTATATTCATGGGATTTCGTAGAAGACACTGTGATTACTCACTGTTTATAATGAAAAAATCGTCTGGAATTATTATCTTATTGGTGTATGTAGTTATATTATCAGGGATTGACAAATCAAACATTTTTTTTTTGAAAAGGATGTATATATTACAAAGAATTACAAAAAAACGGGGAGCAAATCCCTAACAACAAGAGATTGTAAGGAAGCTCCTGAATTGGCAAGCACATCAGCCACCGAGTTAGCAAATCTCGGAATGTGACCAAATACAATAAAATTGAGAAGCAATTTCAAGAATTTCCCACAAAGAATCCCAATGCCGCCATGAGGGGGAGGACGCCTTTTCACACCAACCAATTACCACCTTTAAGTCCCCCTCAATGTGAAAAGGACCACTATAATGGTCTCAAAAATTGCGAAACCCATTGAGAAGACCTTGAATCTCAGTCGTCGCTGAGTAAGCAATGCCTAGCGGACCAGCATATGACAAACGCTGATTGCTTGAGGAATATGAGATAACACCCCCAAAACCAGCCTTTCCAGGATTACCTTGAGAAGAACCTTCAAAATTTAACTTTAGGAAACCAAGCTCCGGGGGGGGGGGGGGGGGGGGGGGGGGGTGGGTCTATTCTTGCATGACCGGGGTCTTGGTTCCACACCGCATTTTTGCAATATTGCTCCAATTATCTCGGATAGATGAACCAACAAAGGAGGAGAAAGGCTTATTTGTAAGGAGCCAAGAAGAGATCTTACCAGACACACAATTCGCCACCCTTAACGCAAAATTACTTCTAGGATCAAACCGCCTCCGGTTACGTTCATTCCAAAACCCCCACAGAATGAAACTAGTGCTTGATGATATCAAAAGCTTTCCAAGCCCAGGGAGGGGAGTACCAATGAGCATCCTGCTAAAAGAAATCAGATCCTTTGATGAACAGAATTGCAACCACATCTTACTGAGGATGGAAGTCCATACCTTCCACGAAAGCAGAATGTGATTGACTAATTCGACATTAGAGTTGAATAGAGAGCAGAGAGAGTCAATTGTTGGGTGTCCTCTTCTTCTGAGCACGTCTGTTGTGAGTATCTTTCCATGGCAGACACTCCAAACGAATTGTTTTATCTTTGGCGGAGCGTAGAGACGCCATGAAAAAAGAACCTCATGATCCTTTGGTTTGTATGCCAACCATTGATGAAGTTGTAAACAGAGGACTGTGAAAAGACCGCTTTTTTCAGGCCACCATATCATCTTGTCAACAATTAAAGGCCTCACTCTGTAGGATTGCAGAGATTCCATCAACGTACTAGCCTCCAAAGCCTCGGTATCAGAGAGACCCCTTCTAGGGTGTAAGTTCAAACCATTCTCTTCAAAAGCATCAACAACCGATATTTCCTTTTGCAGAGATAGGAGAAGGAGGTTCTTGTAAGTTGACTGTAAAGGCTCTTGACAAATCAGACGTTGGAAAAGTTAAATCCCATTTGGCAAATCACTTTCAAACTAAATATCTGGGTCAACTAAAATACTTTTTGGGTATTGAAGTTGCAAGAAGTAAAGAGGGAATGCCTTTTGACTCAAGAGGAAATATGTCATTGATATGCTTCAAGAGTATGGACTTCTGGGGGCCAAACTAGCTGATACACTTATGAAAGTAGGACTTGATCTTCATGATGATCAAAACCCAAAATTGAAAGATAAAATAATGTATCGGAGACTAGTAGGCAAACTCATTTATTCTTGCATGACCGGGGTCTTGGTTCCACACCGCATTTTTGCAATATTGCTCCAATTATCTCGGATAGATGAACCAACAAAGGAGGAAAAAGGCTTATTTGTAAGGAGCCAAGAAGAGATCTTACCAGACACACAATTCGCCACCCTTAACGCAAAATTACTTCTAGGATCAAACCGCCTCCGGTTACGTTCATTCCAAAGCCCCCACGGAATGAAACTAGTGCTTGATGATATCAAAAGCTTTCCAAGCCCAGGGAGGGGAGTACCAATGAGCATCCTGCTAAAAGAAATCAGATCCTTTGATGAACAGAATTGCAACCACATCTTACTGAGGATGGAAGTCCATACCTTCCACGAAAGCAGAATGTGATTGACTAATTCGACATTAGAGTTGAATAGAGAGCAGAGAGAGTCAATTGTTGGGTGTCCTCTTCTTCTGAGCACGTCTGTTGTGAGTATCTTTCCATGGCAGACACTCCAAACGAATTGTTTTATCTTTGGCGGAGCGTAGAGACGCCATGAAAAAAGAACCTCATGATCCTTTGGTTTGTATGCCAACCATTGATGAAGTTGTAAACAGAGGACTGTGAAAAGACCGCTTTTTTCAGGCCACCATATCATCTTGTCAACAATTAAAGGCCTCACTCTGTAGGATTGCAGAGATTCCATCAACGTACTAGCCTCCAAAGCCTCGGTATCAGAGAGACCCCTTCTAGGGTGTAAGTTCAAACCATTCTCTTCAAAAGCATCAACAACCGATATTTCCTTTTGCAGAGATAGGAGAAGGAGGTTCTTGTAAGTTGACTGTAAAGGCTCTTGACAAATCAGACGTTGGAAAAGTTAAATCCCATTTGGCAAATCACTTTCAAACTAAATATCTGGGTCAACTAAAATACTTTTTGGGTATTGAAGTTGCAAGAAGTAAAGAGGGAATGCCTTTTGACTCAAGAGGAAATATGTCATTGATATGCTTCAAGAGTATGGACTTCTGGGGGCCAAACTAGCTGATACACTTATGAAAGTAGGACTTGATCTTCATGATGATCAAAACCCAAAATTGAAAGATAAAATAATGTATCGGAGACTAGTAGGCAAACTCATTTATTCTTGCATGACCGGGGTCTTGGTTCCACACCGCATTTTTGCAATATTGCTCCAATTATCTCGGATAGATGAACCAACAAAGGAGGAAAAAGGCTTATTTGTAAGGAGCCAAGAAGAGATCTTACCAGACACACAATTCGCCACCCTTAACGCAAAATTACTTCTAGGATCAAACCGCCTCCGGTTACGTTCATTCCAAAGCCCCCACGGAATGAAACTAGTGCTTGATGATATCAAAAGCTTTCCAAGCCCAGGGAGGGGAGTACCAATGAGCATCCTGCTAAAAGAAATCAGATCCTTTGATGAACAGAATTGCAACCACATCTTACTGAGGATGGAAGTCCATACCTTCCACGAAAGCAGAATGTGATTGACTAATTCGACATTAGAGTTGAATAGAGAGCAGAGAGAGTCAATTGTTGGGTGTCCTCTTCTTCTGAGCACGTCTGTTGTGAGTATCTTTCCATGGCAGACACTCCAAACGAATTGTTTTATCTTTGGCGGAGCGTAGAGACGCCATGAAAAAAGAACCTCATGATCCTTTGGTTTGTATGCCAACCATTGATGAAGTTGTAAACAGAGGACTGTGAAAAGACCGCTTTTTTCAGGCCACCATATCATCTTGTCAACAATTAAAGGCCTCACTCTGTAGGATTGCAGAGATTCCATCAACGTACTAGCCTCCAAAGCCTCGGTATCAGAGAGACCCCTTCTAGGGTGTAAGTTCAAACCATTCTCTTCAAAAGCATCAACAACCGATATTTCCTTTTGCAGAGATAGGAGAAGGAGGTTCTTGTAAGTTGACTGTAAAGGCTCTTGACAAATCAGACGTTGGAAAAGTTAAATCCCATTTGGCAAATCACTTTCAAACTAAATATCTGGGTCAACTAAAATACTTTTTGGGTATTGAAGTTGCAAGAAGTAAAGAGGGAATGCCTTTTGACTCAAGAGGAAATATGTCATTGATATGCTTCAAGAGTATGGACTTCTGGGGGCCAAACTAGCTGATACACTTATGAAAGTAGGACTTGATCTTCATGCTGATCAAAACCCAAAATTGAAAGATAAAATAATGTATCGGAGACTAGTAGGCAAACTCATTTATGCTACAGTTACTAGAGCATATATCTCATTTGCGGTCAGCGTAGTGAGTCAGTTCATAGAGCATCCACGTACGATGCACCTAGAGGTTGCAAAGAGAATCTTATGATATCTTAAAGGAGCTCCAGGAAAAGATCTCCTTTTTAATCCTAATAATCACTTGAGGATTGAGGCTTTCTCTGATGTTGATTATGCAAGTTCCAAGTTTGATAGAAAATCAACCACTGGGTACAGTGTATTTCTGGGAAGAAACCTAGTCAACTGGAAGAGTAAAAAGTAGAGTGTTGTTGTTCAGTCCAGTGCAAAAGCTGAAAATAGAGCAATGGGCCACACCGTTAGTGAGTTAATGTGGGTGAAATCTATTATCTAGGAATTAGGCTTCTATCAGAAGAATCCTATGACTATATATTGTGATAAGCAGGCAACAATCTTCATTGTGAACAAGTTGGTGTTTCATGCGAGGACGAAGCACATAGAGGTAAATTGTCATTCCATCCGGGATGTAGTAATGAGAAAGGAGGAGATCACTCCATATGCTCGGTCTAGTGATCAACTTGATGATATCTTAAACAAAGCACTGAAAAAGAGTGAAATTCTGAACTTTTGTGGCAAACTGAGACCATTCGACATATACTCTCCAACTTGAGGGGGAATGTTGAAAAATAAGTACAAGAGCATTTTAGTCATTTTACTTTATCTTTATTTATACGTCTTGATGTAATCTTGTTCAGCATGTCCAACTATGTCTATGGACCAAGTTTCATGTAAAGAGGACACGTAGAATAGAAGATATAGAAAGATTAGGATTTTCACTTAAGTAAGGGCATTTGTGTAATTGTACTAAAATTTTATTATAAATAGAGGTTGGGGGATGCGCAAGTCCCCCAATGCAGACCATTCTTCACTCTCTCTTGTCTCCACCTTCTCTCATTCTCTCTCTTCAACTCTCTCTTCTTAGTTTTTTCATTTCCAATATTAACATACAGACCAGCATATCAGATTGCAGCATAGCCAATACATACATACTAGTCAGTTTCCAGGGAGAATACTTTAAGTATATCAGCTATTGGGCTGAGATCTCACCCATCTGCCACTATATATCAGCACATTAACTGATATACATCTGAATTACAGTAAAGGAAACCAAGACTGTAAATAAACACATAAAGCCTCACCCCCATTAGGATGTTTCAGATATTCAACCAACGGTTGCAATGTGACTAGCTAAAACAAAAAGTTTCTTTTTTTGGTTACAGCTCAAACAAAATGGTTAAGGTTGTGTGAAGTGTGCAAGTTACAATTTGTGATCATTTTGCATGCTAAAAATGGTTTAAATAAGAAATGTGAACAAGAAATCTATTCAGGAGTCCAGACTCTTCATCACTGCACCACAGAGAGGTGTTCACAAGGATAGAGTGATTGTACCTTGAAAGGCCTATCAATACCAGGAATTATTGGTTCTCTTGCAAGCATTAGAAATCGAGTGACATTATCAGATTCATCCTGTCTCAGGAAGGACAAGAGAAAGATCAATCAATTCAAAGATCACCAGAAACAACATTAGGAGTATCAAGTCTCACTGAGAAGCTCAAGATTTACTGACTTGGATATTATGGGCAAGAATGTTCAACCCATACACCTCAGCAGCTCGAGCACTTGCTACAGCTCCTGTATCTTGAAGCTTTTCAACGGCGACAAACTACAAAGACCATACAAATTTACGCATGTTATATACTAGATCTATGATAATTTTGTAGTTTTTCTTTTTTTTTTAAGAGGAGTGTGGCGAGATTCGAACTCGCGACCTGACGCACCTGATGTAAAGAGAATACCACTAGACCAAACAGCCTTAGGTTATGATAATTTTGTAGTTAATATAACAAAGTATACTTTTGTTTCACTTAGAACCTTGCCTTCAAGTAAAAGCACAAAAATCATGGTATTTGAATAGGAAAGAAATGGAGAAGAATGAGGATTGAGAAAAAGGATGGCCAATGGCACTTCCATCTTTAAAATGAAATTTGGTTATTTACCTGTGCTGAACCTGCAGTATCATCAACAGATTCTCTGACCACCCCCAACTTTGTCAGTGTATGTTCACACTGAGCAAGAGCCTGCAAAATTGTTTGACTGAATTGCATAAATTCCGCAATTTTCAGACCATTTTGTAGCAGCTGAATTTGAACATTCCAAACCATTGAATGTCCTCAATGGAATTTCAAAACATCAGAGGAGAAGATATTTGATTAACTTTAGCTTCCCTTTTCTTTTGGAAATGCCACAAATTCTAAATGTTCAAAACTCACCTGAGGATGGCTGATCACCCTTTTAAGATCTTCAATTTTGACACCATGGTTGGCAAGCAAACAGTGGTGGACTGCCAACTGCACCTCTCCTACAATGTGCAATCTATGCCGAATTAAAAGGTCATAATTCCGATGAATGCTCCCACCAAGAGAATTCTCAATAGGTAAAACTGCTCGGTCAACAAGCCATCTTTCAACAGCCTAGAGAAAAAGGAACGAAAGCATGAAAATGATTAAACAAACTACAGTGACAGATTAAAAACACAAGGTTGCATTTCATCACAGATTCAAGAGTGATAAATTTTGCAAAAACAGTGGCACTTAGTGCTTATGAACCATCATAGCTATCTGGATGAATGACAAAAAAAAAAAATCATATAATCATATTCCTCATGGGAAATCTGAAAAACATTTGTTCCCAGTTTCCATAACACAAATAACACATTCGGGCAGGGAGGTTTGTTTACCATATTGACATTTTGGATCAGGGCACAAAACAAAAATTTATGGTTGTTGACTCGGAGAAATCTTCAACAAACTCTTACATTGACTCTGTGAACTTGCTAGACATTGACAGAAAGTACGAAAGAAATAAATAAAAAGACCCACATTGAAAGCAGTATCAAATTGTTCACACGGAACCGGCTCACAGCCCGGGTATGCTTTCTCTGCAGCAGCTTCACTGTATGCACCGGGAAGGCCCTGAGAAGACAATTTCTCATCAGTAAGGAAAACACGAAAACGCCTACACATCCGAATTTAGAACAATCCACTCCATAAACCTGATAAGCAACGCGCAACCGAGATCCTTCACTAACTGAATCGGACAAAGCAGCAAGAGATAGAGGCTCTGTAAGACAAAGAGCGGGACATACTCAGTTAGGTCGCTATACAGAAAAGAAGATATTCCGAAACGAAGAAGCTAGAAAATTGCTTGCTTGGTAGAGTTGGGGAGTCTCCGGGCACGTTATCCGTAGATGGGTTTTGTTCGAAGACACTTTCTAAGTGGACAGCCGGAGGCCTTTTCGACTTCATGTCATCCAAAGAGTGATGCCTGCGAAAGTAGGCCATGCGGAAAGTATTCTGAAGCCATCCGGAGGAGACTCTCACACTTCCAGGCCTATAAACGAGCTGTCTACAGACCGGAGAATCTGAAAGAGGAGGCATCGGAGGCCGAGATAGAGTCGATGACGCCATTGAAACGAAACTGACGGTGGTCAGAACAGGACCACAGAGACTTGGCTTAGCTCGGGCGCCTCCAAACAGAGGAGTGGAAAGTGGACACCCAAACCTTACAACCGTAATCCACTTTTGACGTTTGAGCTTCGTAAGGGGAACGTTAAATGACTGAATCACGATCAAACGCATTTGAGACAACCTGGGAAGATTACTTCTTTAAATTTAATTTATTTTTAAGAAAGTAAAGAAAAAAGAAAAGAAATAAAAAATAAATATTAATTTTCTTATTTGGATGCATAAGGAAAATGAAAAAAAAAAAATTTAAATAAATTTAATGGTAAAAATTATATACAAACCTAGAACTAAAATATTGATAAATATTAAATTATTATTAATAGAAATTTATTTTCTTTCTAATAATTTTTATTATTTATAAAATTTTCTCCCAAACTTCTCTTCAAATTCTATTCATTTTTTTAGAGAAGTTTCATTAACTAAGAGAGAGAAAAAAAGTTTTTCTAATTTTTTCTTTTCCTTTCAAGAATCTATACTACCAAACATTGAAAAACAATTTTCTCTCTTTTTTTCTTTTCTTTTCTTTTCGGAGAGAGCTAAAAAACCCTAGCATTGGAAGAGGGGTGAATCCGCCACTAAAACAAAAATGAAAAACAGAATAGAAGCAAACAATTAAGGAGTTCCGGTAACAAATAATGACATTGAGGTGCTCAGCCTCCCCTTTAGAAGCTCTAAGAAGGATTCCTCTAGTTCAAAATACCTTTATAAGGATTATTATTGTTAAATTCATTATTTCAATTATCAATGTTAGCCCTTTTATCTCACATTGGACTCTCTAACTTAAGATGTGGGAATCAATTTGCCATTTTTGACTTGTTAATTTTATAGTAAAAGTTCCAAAGAAACTTTGGAGTTAAATATGCTTGTAAAAATATGTAAACTAATATGTCAATTATTAAAAAAATGAATACAAATGTAAATTAAAAATATTAAATAATAATTTATATTATGGAATCATGTCATCTCATAAAAAAAAAAGAAGATAACAAGCATAGGTGGATATAAAATTAACATGATACCGTTTGCAATAAACATATATAAATAAGCAGGTGTTCCTTCCCTTACCAAATCCCTTACAATGGGCAATAACTTTGCTCTGTATCCAGTATCTTAGTATAAACCAAGTGATCACTTTCAATTGACACTCTCCATCCAAGTGAAAGTAACTTTGACAATTTCTACCAACTTATTCACCATTATTTACAACAGAGGTCAACTTTGATTTCATCATATTTCAGGTAGTTCTGTATCATACAAGAACACCAAGCGTAACAAGCTTCTTTGAACCTGAAGGGACTTCAGCTTATATTGCACTCTCTAGAACTTGAAGTGAAACCATCATCTGATAATGCATCACCACCATCAGAGACTCCGAAAACTAAGGATTCTTCCTCCTCATCCTCATCGTCGCTATCAAGATCAGTCCTCGAGTACCTCCTCTCGATGAAAGCCAATGTTTGCCTTCTTTGCAGCCTCAATACGTGCATGATCACATCGGGTGTGAGTGTTATTCGTGACCGGTCTTCTCTGCTCTGCTTGTTAGCTTTCTTAATCTATCAAGATGAAAAGTAAAATTAGGGCCCTTTTAATCATAGAAAAAAATTGTTGTTCATAATCTTTTATCAAAAACTTTTGGTTCAATCCAAAGGATCTGGGAAGGTTCCAATAAAATAGATGGAAACAGGATAGGCAGCCTGCTCTAAATTTGCATAAGATCTACTGGCCTCAGATTCCAGTGTGTCCTTCTGTACAGCACAAATTGTTTTATAAATGTAAGTTGCCAGTCACGTACCTCTTCTGCATTACTAGGAAGTGGTATTGGATCCTCTGCAGCGGGAGTCCAGATTTTTACGTCTTTCTCCAGGCCACTGGTAGCAAGAAATGGCACATAAGGGTGTGGCTCAAGACAGTTCACAATGTGCTTATCTCCACGCATTAAGCGAACTAATTCTCCACCCTTCTTCTTCCATATGAATATATGACCACAATCAGAACCACTCACAACATACTCATCATTAGGGCCGAAGAAGGAAACCCCTTTAACAGTTTGTGAATTCCTATGTCCCTCATAAACCTGTGGCTGCTCCAGATTCTGCAACTGTTCAGCAGACACTTCCTGTGGATTTGGACCAACACCTGCATCCTTTTGAAAGAGGTAGACAAGTTCATCATTATAGGAGACAAGAAACTCACTGGTATAGGAGTAAGCAAGTCCGGTGATGTGAACATTATCAGAGCCCACTAGGTGACGAGGAGAGAAAGTATTTACGGGTCTGTCTGAACTGCTCGAGGACCCCCACCTGCAATTTCTTATGTCATAAACTCGTGCATACTCATCAACACCCCCTACAGCAAAATAATTAGGGTTTCGAGGATCTATAACAATGGCATTCAATCTTATGCCTCGTTGAGCTGCTTGCTTCTTCTTTGTGAATGAAGAACAGGAGAAAAGCTTGGTAGCTGAATGACTTCTCAGATCAAACTGCAAAAATCAATTTTATCTCTGAACCCTTTATTGAAGAATGAACCAATTTGAGATGAATTTACAAAAAGTTTAAGTGCAATCTATGACATACATGTTGTATAACTCCATCCTCACCACAGCTGTAAAAAATGTGGGGACTTCCAGGCTCTACTGCAAGCTTATGTACACGGTCTTGGTGCTTTGCAAGCATTCTAGTGTCAACATTGCCATTCTCCAGGACCTGACCAACCCTAACCTGGTAGAAAAGAAAAATAAAACATGACTAATCGTCCTTGCAGAATATTTATTAGGCAAAAAGAAAATGCAGTGAAATTTTGATTCACATGTATCTGGGGGCAATGATGATCTTATGGTAGTTGCTCTGAGCTTTTAATTTTTTACAAAAGAGAGGAAAGAATGGCTATTAGTTTTTTTTAGCTGCACTCAATTTTCCCAGGCAAAGTCCTAGACAGTCAAGAGATGTTTTCCAGGCAAGCACCAAACTGAAATCATCTTGGAGCAGCTCCAGTTGAAATTTATTTTACTGGAGAATCATTAAGACCATAAGGAAAATACTCATTCAGCATCTCGCCATTTTGCACAAATTGGAACAAATGCAGATTCAATGTTAGAGACAACCTTTTACTGCTTCTACGCCCAAGTTCAAAATCACACAATGGGGGGGTTGGAAGGGGGCAGGAAGGCCCCCTCCTGGTCCCCGATATATTAACTGCTGTTTCATTAAGGGCAGTTTGGAAATTTAATTCTTGTAAAACGGTTGCCCTAATTTTCTCCTTATAATTGAGGGGGTGCCGCTATTAGGGTTTGATCATCACCACAGAGAAGGAGCTGGAGTTGTAGACCGGGAGAGGTTAGAGAAAACACCTGTAAGTGTGTGTGATTTCTCTTGTAAACTAGTTCATCTTTATAGTGGATTAAGGTAGCGACGGAAGACAGGACATAGTCTCACCTTGAGGCGAACCTGTATAAATCTTGTTGTTTTTTCGTGCTCGCAATTCCTTTCTTCTGCGATTATTATTATTATTTTTTATAAAGTTTGGAATTAGGGTGAAATAACTGTGAATTGCTGGTTATTAGATTGTTGAAGTACACATATCCTTTTTTGTACCCTAACCCTAATATTGTTAGTGCTGGAAGCTTAAATTGGTTATTTTGTGATCAAATATCAATATTATGGCTGAGACAGGAGTAAATTTTGGATTTGATGGAAAGGATATCATCATGATTACTTCAGAAAAATTGACAAGGCCTAATTAGCTTAATTGGGCTAAGTCTCTCAAAATGTATCTTAAGGGTAGAAAAAAGTTGAAGTTTATTCAAGATGATCCTCCAGTGCCTCTAGATGATGATTGGGAGGCAGAAGGCAATCAGGTTATGACCTGGATAGTCAATAATATTGATTCTACTCTTAGAAATCAGGTGATGAACTGTGAGACAGCAAATGCTATTTGGTTGTCTCTAGAATTTTTATATACACAGGAGAGTAATCTCTCTCGAGTTTATGAGTTGTATACAGATTTTTTTTGGGTTGAAAAGAGGAAATCAAACTGTTACAAAATATTATAGGACATTCCTTGGCGTATGGCAGGAGATCAATGTTTATCATCTGTTTACTACGAATGAAAATGAGTTGAAAAAACAACAAAATTAGCTGTTAGTTGCAAATATTTTGGATGGTTTAGGTGTTGAATTTGTTGTATTAAAGCCCATGTGTTACTTTCAAATGAAATCCCTACTCTCTCTACCACTTTTAATCGGACTATTGTTCCTGGAATCACTGCTCTTAATGCTTCCAACACTACATCAGCCCCTATCCATTTATTTAGAGGTAGAGGTAGAGGACGTGGCGATGGTAAGTCAAAAAGGAAGTGTGTTCACTGTGGCAGAAATAATCATTATTTTGATAGATGCTAGGTTTAAATTTGGGAAACCTGCATGAGTTAATTCTACAACTCCTGATAGTGGAAGTGGGATTTTAGATTCTTCTATCTAGGTTACACCGGGTGCTCCAGATGAAATGCAACAATTGATACAATAGCAGGAGCAAATTGCTCAACGCATGGCCCAAATCTATGTGTCAAACATGTTAATCTTGCAAATGGTTCTACCTCTCCTGTTCAAGGAGTAGGCCTCCTCAGTCAATGGTTTTTGTTCCCAAGTTTCCTCTAAATTTGTTGTCAGTTAGTCAACTAGCCAAGTCAATGAGTTGTTCTCTCACATTTTATCCTACTCATTGTATTTTTAAGGATCTCGCGATGAGAAAGACGATTGCTTCAGCTCGTGAGAGAGATAGGCATTACATACCGTAGATTCTCCTCTATAGTGGTACTTGCGGCTAGGTCATCCGTCTACAGCAAAACTGACTCAAGTCTTTACAAACTTTCCGTTTAGTTCTTCTTTTCAGTGCAAGTCACGTCAATTGGTCAAGCATCACGAAAGTTTGTTTTCAGTCTCGTCTAATAAAACCAGCCACCTATTTGAGATTGTACACTCAAACATCTGAGGTCTTTGTCCTATGACTAGTCAGTTTGGTCATAGATATTTTATTTCCTTTATCGATGATTTTAGTAGGAGTATTTGGATTTACCATCTTCAGGAGAAATTTGAGGCTTTTGATGTATTCAAACTTTTTTTCGATGAAATAAAAAATCATTTTGCTGCTTCGTTTCATATCCTGCATACTGATAATGGCCTTAAGTTCATGAGTCATAAATTCCAAGTCTTTTGTCAAGAATAGGGAATTATTCATCAGACATCGTGTGTCTTTACCCCTCAGCAAAATGGCGTAGCTGAACATAAGAATCACCATTTAATGGAGGTAACTAGGACAATGATGATACATATGCATGTGCCCAAGCCTTATTGGGGTGATGTTGTTCTTACAAGTTTCTTGGTTACTAGAATGCCTTCGTCTGTGTTAAAAGAAAAAATCCTATGCAGGTTCTTTTATCGTCTGCGCCATTATTTGCTATTTCTCCCTACATGTTTAGATGTGTCTACTTTGGTCATGTATTTGGGTCTTCCAAGGATAAGTTGTCTCCCCAAGCAATTAAGTGTTTATTTTTGGGGTACTCTCGCACACAGAAGGGGTACAAATGTTTTTGCCCATCCACTAGAAAAACATTTGTATCTGCTAATATTACTTTCTTTGAAAATGTATTGTTCTTTTCATCTGTGTTTTTACCTTCTGATCTTGTTGTCTCACTTGAACCGGCACCAGTTATCACCACCGACTCTCTCACTGGACCATGACTCTACTTCGTCTCAAAATCTTGGAGGTAATGATCTACATTTTCCTATTGCACTCAAGAAAGGGAAAGGTACGCGGTATCCATTAACTTAGTATGTGTCTTTTTGTTCCTTATCTAACTCTTATAAAATTTTTGCTTTGTCCACTTATACCTGCACTATCCCTTCTTCAATGCAGGAAGCTTTCTCGTCTCCTCATTGGAAGCAAGCTATGGACATTGAAATGGATGTTTTAACAGATCAGGATACTTGGCAACTGTGTGATCTACCATCTAGGGCCAAAGTTGTTGGCTGTCGTTGGGTTTATACTATCAAGTATAATGCAAACCTTTTTCAAAAAAAAAAAATATGATGCAAACAGTTTTATTGAGCAGTATAAAGCTTGGTTGGTTGTGAAGGGGTATACTTAAACCTTTGGTATTGATGTGTTTGAAATTTTTTCGCATGTTGCTCATTTGTCGTTTGTCCGTATTTTGCTCTCAGTTGTAGTGAATCAAGGGTGGTCCCTACGTCAATTGGCCATTAAAAACACTTTCTAATATGGTGATCTAGAAGAAGAGGTATATATGAAGCAACCTCTAGGATATGTTGTGGTATCTATGGGTCGGAGTCATTGTGATCACTCCTTGTCCATGATGAAGAGGCCTTCTGGAATTGTGGTGCTTTTGGTTTATGTAAATGACATTATATTATCTAGGAGTGATATTTCTGGTATAGTGGATACCAAGTCGCATTTGTTTGCACATTTTCGAACTAAAGACATGGGACAGTTGAAATACGTTTTGGGCATTGAAGTGGCAAAAAGTAAAGAAGGAATTGTGATGACAAAACTTAAGTATGTCATAGATATGCTTCAAGAGTATGGTTTGTTGGGAGCCAAGCCAGCTAATACCTCAATGGAAGTGGGACATGATCTCCTTGATGAGCAAAGTCATGAGTTAAATAACATAACACAATATCAGTGGTTAGTGAGAAAGTTAATTTATGCAATAGCTACTAGACCTGACATTTCTTTTGCAATAAGTGTAGCCAATTTATGGAACGTCCTTAGAAAGTACACTTAGAAGATGCACACAAAATTTTGAGGTATTTGAAAGGAGCATCAGGAAAAGATATTTTCTTTAGACCTAACAATCATGCGAAGATAGAGGTTTTCTCTAATGCAGACTAAGCAGGGTCCAAACTGGACAAAGAATCAACCTCTGGATGTTGCGTCCTTAGGTGGAAATTTGGTGTGTTGGCGAAGTAAAAAACTGAATGTTGTAAACCATCTAGTGCAAAAACTGAATACAGAATGATGGTTCACCCAGTGAGTGAGTTGATGTGGGTTAAGTCAGTCTTACAAGAGTTGGGTTTCAACCAGGATGAGTCGATGAGCATGTTTTGTAATAATGAGGTTGCGATCTTTATTGCAACCCAGTTTTCCATGAGAGGACTAAACATATAGAAGTGGATTGCCACTTCATTCGAAATACAGTGATGAACAATAGGTAGTGACTCTGTTTGTTCAATTGGAGATTAGTTGGGAGACATCTTTACCAAGGCCCTTGGCAAGCGAGAATTTATATCATTCGGCAACAAGTTGGGACTCCTGGATATATACGCTCCAACTTGAGGGGGTGTAAAAAAATACATCCAGGAGCATTTTGGTCATTTTACCCTCTAGGGGTATTTGGATTATTGTACCATTTCGGCGGTTAATTTTCTTTACATAATCTTGTTTTGCAGTTAAATTGTACAGTGGTTAAATTTTATGTACATAGGATGTATAATTAAGGAGATATAAGGAGATTAAGATTTGTTAAGTTTATAGGGGCATTTTTGTAATTTGTAACTCAAAACACCTATTTAAGTCTACGAATTCATGCACAGTTCCCAAAGAAGCTTTTCAAGCTCTTCAGAAATTTCTTCTCCTTTCTCCTTCTTCTCTTAATTTTATCTTCAACCCAAATCTGAATTTTCAAAATCGTTAACATCAATAAAATGTTCCAACTATGTTGTTCTCACTATATGAGGCCTCTTTTCTGCTCTACCATTTGCTATCTCCACAATCAGTTTGTCCTTGTTTTAAGTCTTTCTTCAATTTGCTTTCCTAAATTTCTTCCCAGTCCCATAAATCTACCTTGCAAATAACATGCTAATGGATTCTGTTTCATCTCCAGTGCTTGACGAATGTTTCATACCAGCTGTCAGTGCAACTGAATCCTCTTCCTTCATGGGCTTATCATGCAGTGAGCATTAACAGGCCAGTCTGATAAATATAAATATGTTCCTATGCTAGGATAATGTTTCACACTGGCTATCATATCTCTTAACCTCCTTCATTTACAGACATGGGTCCAAAAGTGAGTATTAACTGGCTGAATTTAATAAACATAGTAACAGAGTCATGTTCCTACACTAGGATACACTGAAGAGGCCAAGCCGAATACATGGTATGCATGGTTGAAGGTCATTTGCCTTGGAAGATGCGATCACAAAAACTGAAAATCAGCTTATTACATAAATACTTGATCAGTACCCACAGATCAATAATTAACATTACCAAAATAATTTCCTGGACCTTAAGAAATGAAACCTAAGGACAAATCCATGGTCAAAATTAACTATTAGAAAGATATTGTCATAACAAAAATTGACATAAGGCCAAGGTTAGCAAATGGGAGTGTCGAAAAGAGAAGAATTCATGTAGCAAACAACAGAAGAGAAGGCCATGGTTTGGAAGGCATTACAACTAACTTTGCTTCCATTAATATGCCTCTAAGAAGATGTAGAAAAGGGGCCTTGTTGTCTTTTCATACAGCCACCACGCATAAAAGGAGTACCACCAAAAACACCACATTGCTTGCACAAAAATGTTTTAACCAGCCAACACCACAAAAGGACTTCTCAGTTGCAAACATATTCTTAGTAATGAGGCTTTTGGTAATACTCTATCTACTATGAGCTTTATCTATTGCACTACAACTTCCTTCCCAGAACTCCACAAGAGATGAACTATAATTCGTTAGTGCTGTTGTTCCCCAGAAGTTTTAACTGTGGTAAAATTGAGATTGTCCCAAAAACATCATCCATAATCATTTAACAAAAAGGAATATCCCCATCAATTCTCCAACAATAAAGAGCAGGGGTGGGCGTATAGGTTTTCCAGTACGTTTCAGATGCCCTAAATCTGATACACATGTGATGTACACTTCTGCGTATTGGCCGATACACCCTGTACCAACCAGGGTGAAATCCGATACATATTGGCCAATGTACAATATGATAACGATACATACCGACCAACACGCCCATCCCTGATACAAAGTTACTGAACCTTTTAAAAAGAACCATATACAGATTATGGCTAGTAGAGAGAGAAAGAAAGAGAAAGCCATATTACAATACCTGACCATCAGCAGCACAAGTTATTATAGTTCGATCATTAGTGAATGGCATAATCCTGGCCTGAAAAACATTGTCATGATGGCCAGATGCATATGACAATATTTCACTCTTGGCTGCCCAATTCCAAAATATGATCCGCTTGTCATCAGAACCTGATACGAGAAGATCGCCACTTGGGCTAAAATGTACAGTATTTACACAACCCTTGTGACCATTTAACTTCCCATAGAGATTTAATCGCTTCACAAGAACCTAATCCAGAAAATGCAGACAAATAAACAAATATAGAGCTTCAGTACTTGTCAACATTTGACTTCCTCTGCAATTTCAAAGAACCAAATACAAATCACAAGTTTAAAGTTCAGACTCTTCAGAACTTAAGTTCAGAGAAAAAAAAAAAAAAACAGAACTTGGATATGGTTCTAGATAATCAGGGTTAAAAGTAAACAGATCTCAGGTAATCCACGTACTACTTCATACAAAATTAAAACAGTTACTACATAACTATTCAACACAAATGTTGTAGTAGTACAATTTCAAACACAATAAACTCTCATATGGAATATGCTTATAAGAGTATGTTGAGTGGGAAAAGTTCCACAATGAAAAATAAGAAGAAAAATTAATGGGTTATAATGTTAAGCAATAGGCGTCCTAAGTGGCTAGTCATTTTGGGATGGAACTGGGCTCAACTCAAAAATCCAACATAGTATCAGAGTAGGTTGTGGGTTGGGTCAAAGTCCAGTTTGTGCTCTCCAGGTTATTTGTGTGTTGTGGGCTCCATGAAGGGGTTTGTGTACCCTAGTAGAGGGTTTATACCCATGTCTCAGGCCTTTCATGTGTAAATTTGGACATGAGGGGAAGTGTTGAGTGGGAAAATTCGCACATCGAAAAATAAGAAGAAAAGTTAATGGGTTATAAGTTTGAGCAATAGACCTCCTAAGTGGTTAGTCATTTTGGGATGGAACCGGGCTCAACTAAAAAATTCAACAAAGTATCTTAGAAGTTCTGGTATCCGTATAAATATGATTTGTTATTCAAAGTTAACCTACTATTTCAATTTCAAATGAAGTATTTTCTCTTAGAATGGCATAGAAGGTAAGAGATGTTTCGATGGCTCAAATGATTATAGTCGACTAAGCTTTTGGCCCAGTCAGGGGGTTTCTTAGGATGTATCTCAAATTCAAGCCTCATTGGTGTCTAGTATCTTGAATCAGTCTTTGTGTGTATATGAGCAACCAACGTTCAAATATGTAATTGTAGAAAGATTCATGGATCAAGTGATGGAAAATTTTAATAAAAAGGCAGGAGCTTGATTTTTCCTCCTCTTTTTCTTGAGAAACTCTTGAAACAAAAAGCATTGGATATTTTTTCTTGCTGCAACCAACCCATGACACTGCAACAGAGATTTGAGAAGTTTGAACTGACTTTGAGCCTTGTAATGACTGACTCTTTTATCTTAGTTTTCAGCTCATTGATGATTCTAGTGCATGTTTAGGCATTGAGCTTCCATTTCTTATTCTAAACTAGTAAATTTTTGTAGTGGCTATTTCACTTTCAGGAATCCGAGGAACTAAATTGGCTTCCATTAAAGAAATCTCACACGGTAGGCCAAAGAGAATATGGTTTCAGCAAGTTCTTTTCTCTTTTTTTTTTTTTCCCCAATCAAGTTCGACGAACTTAACCTTCGAATTTTTAGATACTATTTGATGGTAGGAGAAGTTTTAGCTTGCATCGCGAGTGCGTAGGCGGGTCTCCGAATTCTGCATTGCTATTCTAGAACAAAGAATGAATTAAGAAGATAAAAACCCACATCTGGAACCTAGTGAAAACAGTTTATCAACATAAAAAAACTTAGTCCAATTTAACCCATCCACCAAACACAGAAACCCTTCTAAAAAATAGATGAAAACGAGTTCAATTCCCAAACCTAGAGTTCAAAGTACAAGTGAAGAAGATATAAATACCTCAGAAGAACCAATTCGGCGACCAAAAGCCAGTGGACGGGAGCCACCAATCTCTCGTCGCGAGATCTCCGAAAATCCACGACGAGAACCCTCCGACCTGATCTCCATTTTCTTCAGGTAACAGTGCTTCGGTCAGTTTCAGTTCGAGCCCGTGAGGGTCTGAGCTGTGAAGAGCTCAGCATCTAAGAGAAAAAAAAAAAGTAAGGTGAAAGAAGCGGTGCTCTTCTGCCCACCGATTGCGCATCAGCTACAGAAAATCCATATTTAGGAAACTTCCAATTAGCGTCTACCTACTGATACCTGTATGGTGTATATCTACAACAAACTACCTGGTATTCAGATGAATACCCTTGTTTCTACTGTGAAATGTGGTAGAATGGTGATTGCTGGAGAACTTGTGTTTGTATATTCCAGAAGATTGTCAGTATTAGAATTTACCAGGTAATTGCAGCCTCGTTTATTTAAATTAACAGGAAATAAAAATTAATGTAATTAAAATATGAACTAACTAAAATCGAAACTATGACATCTAAGCAAATCGGTATTGAAAAATATAAATCCTTTTTATATCGGAAAAAAAGGAGTAAGTCATATATGCTTAAGAACACCTAATTCTTAATTTAATCATTTTGACTTAAATATAAGAATGATTAACATAAAAAACCATTGATTTCTCCGTATCCTCCCATTTTATTCACTATAAAGCAACTATTTATTCAAAAATATAGCTTGAATGTGTATTCTAATTGTTTTTTTCTACACTTAATTAATGTAGAAAATCAAGCAAAATCTAGCAAAGATGTGACTAATTTAGTTAAGTGTTCTTTGGGTTTGGAGGGCTAACCAAGGCTGGCAGGAATATTGACTTTGCTCAGCCTGGGATGAAACATAATAAACCCAGGATCGGGTTCAAGTTGAGGAACCCAGTTTCTATAGGATCATCCACTTCAAATCAATTCTACACAGTTCCTTTCTGAGCTACCCATTCTTCCAGTTCAAACTATTTTTCATTCAGTTTAGTTCAACTTTGACCAATCCAAAGCTATTTGGTTTAAGAAAAAATACTTTGAAAAATATTTTTGGGCAATAGGAATACAATAAGTGTGGATCAAACTTTGTCAATACATTTAAAGTTCAATGTGCTTAATGGGACTATTTATGTAGATTAGTCATAACGAATTAACTTGATGTTACACCAAAAAAGGTTTCTTGGGAAACCTTTATTACACCATCACTTCTGCTCAAAGATATTTTATTTGTTCCAACTTTTCCCTTGAAGCTATTATCTGTCTGTCAACTTACTAAAGACTTTAATTGCTCTATCACCTTCTCACCCTCTTCTTGTATGTTTTTGGATCTAATGATGAAACGGGTGATTGGTGGATGTCGTGAACAAAGGGGGTTTTACTACTTGGACTTGCCTCAAATAAATGTAGTTTCAACCAAGAAAACAGAGGCAATATTATGGCACAATCGGTTGGGAAACCCCTCAACACCATCTCTTCAACATCTCTTTCTAGTTTTTAAACATTTGTCACTTTTAAATTGTGAAGTATGTCAACTTAGCAAACACCAGAGGACTACATACTATCCTCAGGCTTAACTTAAAGGTGCTCCTTTTTCCTTGATCCACATTGATGTATGGGGACCCTTGAGTGTCTCGAACATTTCTAGAGTTAAATACTTTAGTACTTTTTTTTATGGTTTTACTTGAGTCACATGGATATTCCTCTTTAAAAAGATACATGAAATTTTATCCATATTTAAGTCCTTTCATGCTATGGTGGCCACTCAACTTGGCAAGAAAATAAAAGTACTTCACTCTAATAATGCCAAAAAGTATCTCTCTAGTGACCTCGACTCCTATTGTCAAGAAAATGACATGATCTATCAGACATCTTGTGCCTACACCCCTCAACATAACAATGTAGCAAAACGGAAGCACTAACATCTTCTAAAAGTAGTCCGCGACTTACTATACTTCATGAAGGTATCATACTTCTACTAGTCACATGTCATACTTACTGCTTATTTCCTTATTAATAGGCTACCATCATCTGTACTCGGTTATAAATCCCCATACTCTTTGTTATTTCCAAAATAATGAACTATTTTCACTTCCTTTAAGAATTTTCGGTTGCACATGTTTTGTTCGTGTTACATCACCTTAGAAAAATAAATTTGACCCAAACTCTATCAAGTGTATTTTCTTGGGAAACTCTTACACACAAAAGGGTTAGTTTGTTATAATCATATTCTCTGAAAGTTACTTGTGTTTAGGGATGTGACCTTCTTTGAAGACACTTCATACTACTCTTCAAAAAATGCTCCTCCGGGTCTCTCATCTTTATAGGCCTCTCCTTGAACAGTTGTGCCCCCTATTGCGGATACTCTTCAACCCCTTGAAGCATTAGTTGATACTACACATGTGGATTTTACAGATCCCATCGAAGTAAGTCCATCTCCACCTACACCTATTCCATTTGGGCCACAATATGATACTCGACCTATAGCCTTAAAGAAAGAAATAATATTGTCTTAACCAGCAGTGATTCATATGGCATTCAAGAAGCCAAAAAGAAGATATGTAAAGAGTTCAAAACAAAAGACCTTAGACTACTTAAATACTTTCTAGGTATTGAAGTGTTACAATCTAAGCATGAGATCATACTATCTCAGAGAAAATATGTCCTTGATAATGCCTCTTCAACCTTGATATCCAATCATTGAAAAAAAAAAACTGAGTAATTTCTCATGCATGGCTTTATGAAGAACATAGAGTATCATAGGCTTAAGATGAAGCAAAGAAAAGGCCAAGTAATGCTTCAAAAAGGAACTTCCATCATCACTTGTATCAAATCGATTTTAATGAATAAGAGGCAATGAGAGAAGCAACATATGATCTATGTAGTTCTCTTTTAAGCCTCAACAATTAAATCTTATAATTATAATAACCACGAGATGAGCTTGAAAAAAATACAATTATCTAAGCATTAGAACGACTTCATATCATGAAGAGATAGAATAAGCATAATCAACTTATCTCAACGAGCTTGCTTCTTCAAAGAGCCTTCAATAGATGATTTGATCATCAAAATTTCAGAGCGTCTTCTTTTGACATTGGGATCCTAAATTCATTGCTCTGATACCATGTTGAATTTAGTATCTCGAGCAAAGAAGAGAGTGAGAGGAGAAGAGAAGAAGAATAGAAGAGAAGAGAGGGAAAGAGAGAACTCAGATAGAGAATAAAAGAGAGAAAGAGAAAGAAGAGAAGAGCCTTTAGGCTTGCAAAAGGAACTTGGATGAATTGAGAGAAGGGGATAGAACTTGTTGCTCTACCCCAAGCCAAGAGCCTCTATTTATAGTTTTTTTAGAGGATAATACAATGTCTCTAATGTCCTTAAGGCTACAAGTTTTACATAAGAAAAAACGTAAGTAGACATGTTTCTCCATGACTAATAACATCCTTGTGCCATCTGTATGAGAAGTCTTCTTATTTACTATTATGCCGCCTCTCTTGGACATGTGGGCTTGAGCCTATCTTCTAACATAAAGTAATATGAATGACTACCTAGTGTTAGAGGCTGAGACCAACCCCACCATGCCCACATGAGGTACCATAATGAGTCACCACACGAGATGGCATGATGAATCATCACACAAGGTGGAATCCTCATCACATGAGGTGGAAGATTTGGTAATCTAAGTTGATTAATATAATTGATTGATGTAATTAGGAATCCTAATTGATTGAAGAGTTTCCCTAAATATGTAATGGAAATAGTATAAATAGGGGGTCTTGGTTGAAACCTTCAATCAAGTTCTCTTCTTCTCAAATTCGTGGAAGAATCTCTCTCCTAGCCTAAAATCTCTCTTTTCTCTCATCTTGTTTGAGGTTTCACACTGGGGTCCTAAATTCAACATGGTATCAGAGCATTGAATTTAGGATCCCTGTGTCTAAAGGATGTTCTAAAAAGTTTTGATCAAAACTACTCATAGAAGGCTATTTGTCAAGCAAGATTGAAACTTGAGATAAGTTTGTTTTTCATTCTTGTTATAATGACTTCATGCTCTTTCTTACCTCTAGAAGATGGTCCAGATATGATTTTCTTAATCTATTCATTATATGAAAGTATTGATATTTATGCATCTTTGATTGGAAGAAGTTTGCCAAGGCTATTTTTGTCAGTTTGCAAGTTTTTGGCTACAAATCGGTTTATGTTGAGATTTTTTGTATGAAGAGTTATTATTTTCTGGGAACAAGATTTTATGATGAAGAAAAAAGTTCTTGATCCTATTAAGAGTGATTTTTTATCCATTAGATTTCGAAAATCTTATTAGTTAGCTTCTATGCTAAGCTTCTCCATTAATCGGGTTGTTGGAAGAGTCAAAACTCTACTCGGTTTTGTGACTTTTTTTGGAGATTTTTGTGACATCTTGGCTCTCATATGAGCATTAAAGAGATATGCTCATCTCTCATGCCAAGGTTCATCAGGTTTGAATTAAAAATAAATAAAGGGAAAGTTGAAAGAAGAAGGTTATTTTTTGTGCAAAATGTTCTGCAGAGTTTTTATAAAAATGGTGAAGCCAGACCTTGTTTGATTCAGAGCCACGAGTTGGCTGCTTTTTCTTGCCTCAATCTTCATGAGAAATCAAGAATAGAAGATTGTGTTTTACTTAAAAGAAAGAAAACACAAAAGAATTAAGGAAATGGTCCTTGGGAAAGCCAAGTTGGCACCAATCTATTTGAATAAAAAATGTTGTTTTTTGAGATCTCACATTCAATCAATATCTTCTTGATTAGGCCTGATTTGTTTAATTTTTCGTCAATCATATCTTGCCTAACTCATGAGGGATTGAATCTAGACTAGTTTATTCCAAGCTGGAGTCAAATATATTTTTGGAAAGATCTTACACAAAATGCCACCTTACCTTACTTGATTTCAAGCTTGTTAATTGATTTTTGCTATTCTCTAAAAGGAAGACTAGAAAATTGATTATATAAATTTTGTTCCCTCTTTGCCTAAAAGGCTTGATAAGCTTGGGTTCTCCTCCCATATACCTGAGCTAGTCTTGGCTTCACTTGATTCTACAAGCCACTTACTTAGGATACTTCATGTTTGAGTACACTATTACCCTTGAATTGCCTCTTATAACTAAGAATACATGGGTAGAAGGAATGATATTTTCAAGATTACTACCATACCCTTGTGAGGGATATCAAATTACTTGAGTTGGTCCAAATCAGTTTGACAGTTTCTTATTACAAGGGACCTATTTGGTCACCTAACCAAACGTGGGCCTTCCATTGATGAAGAAGATGTTGCTTATGCTAAGTGGTTAAAAAAATGACACTTTGGTCATTAGTTGGCTCATCAACAACATGGAAGAATTTGTCTTCAACAATGTTGTTCATCTAGACACTGCTAACCAAATTTGGGAGATGTGCTAAGTTGTACTCTAGCTCCGACAACTTACAAAGGTCATATGATATTCTCCAAAGTATATTCAATACTAAACAAGGAGAAAATATCCATAAATATTTGGCTCAATTCAGAGGCCTTCTTCAAGAATGGAAGCTAGCTCAGCTTAACTCCACTAATGTCTCTGTCCAAGACAAGCAAAAGGAAGCCTAAGCCACTGCCATTTGTCTAACAAATATTAAGCCATATCTCGAGGTTACTAAAAGTCATCTCCTTTAGCACCTTTTCTATTCCCACATTTGATGATGTATGTATCACATTACTCCGTATTCTAGACTCATCTTCCCCTTCTCCCACTAAAGTATCATCCGCTATGTACTCCAGGAACAGGGGAACATCAACCGACCATGATAGAGGTTATGGAAGAAATTATCAAGGAGGACGAGGAAGTGGTGGAAGGAATGGTTCTTCCAGAAAAAAAGGCAAATAATGCACCTACTGTGAGAAATATGGCCACACTATTAATCAATGTTGGAAAATCCATAGCACACCAAAATGGGCCAAGGCTAATCAAGCCTCAATAAGTGGTACAAAGGAGGACAAGTATGCCCCACCAATAGAAAAGAAGACCCTTACTGATGATGAGTATGACTTATTCCAGAAACTGAAAACTCTGATGGTCTCTCCTCCAAGTTCCTCCTCAACTACTGCTGCCACCATTACTTCAGGTATTTTCTTAGCCACTTCCTCCTCTTTATCCTAGATAATTGACTCAGGGGCCTTCGAGCATCTCATAGGTAACAAAAATCTACTTCACTTTATCTCTCCTTGTTTGTCATATAAATTTGTTACCATAACTAATGGCTCCAAAACTAAAGTTCTTGGGAAATGATCCACCTCTGTTACACCATCGCTTCCGCTCACAAATATTTTTTTATTCCTACATTTGCCTTGAATATTTTATCTGTTAGTCAACTTACACAACATTTCAATTGTTCCATCACCTTCTCACCCACTTCCCATGTCTTTCAGGATCTTACAACAAAGCAGGTGATTGGTGAGGTTGTGAACAAGGGGATTATACTACCTAGATGTGCCTCAAATAAATGTCGTCTCAACCAAGCACATTGAGACAAGTCTATGGCACAATCAATTGGGACATCCATTTGCACAATCTCTTCATCTTCTTTTTCCTATCTTTAAGGATATGTCAAGTTTAAATTGTGAAGTGTGTCAACTCAGCAAATACCAAAGGACCACATACTCTCCTCGACCTGAACTTAAAAGTGTTACTCCTTTTTTGTTGATTCACACAAATATATGGGGACCCATGAGCTCTCAAATATTTCCCGAGTTATATATTTTATTACCTTTATTGATGATTTTATTCGTACCATATGACTATTTCTCTTTAAAGAGTGATCTGAAATACCATCAAATTTTAAATCCTTTCATGCTATGGGGGTCACTCAATTCGGTCAGAAAATAAAAGTACTTAGGTTTGATAATGCCAATGAATATATCTCCAGTGATCTTGATTCTTTTTGTCAAAAGAATATTATTATCCACCAAACTTCTTGTGTCTACACCCCTCAACAGAACGAAAGAATCGCCATCTTCTTGAGGTAGCTCACAACTGATTGTATACATGAAAGTATCATACTTTTACTGGCCACATTCCATCCTTATTGCATGCTTTCTTATAAATAGGCTACCATCTTCCATCCTCAGCCATAAATCCCCATATTCTTTATTGTTTTCACATGGTGATCCTTTTTTGCTTCCCTTGAAAGTCTTCTGGTGTACATGCTTTGTTCATATTACCTCCCCACAATATAGTAAACTTTGTTGGAAGATGGGCTCAAGCCCATAAGTTCAAGGCTAGTAATCCCACACGTCTAAGTTGTGGCATATGGGTAAAATAGGATGTTTTTGATAAAGATGGCATAAAGGTGTAAATTTTTGTTCTTTTTATGCTTCTTCTTTTATAACGTTGTACCCCTAAGAGAATTGTAAAGCTATAAATAAAGACATTGGCTAAGAGGTAGAGCATTGAAGCTCTCTCCTCTCTTCTCAAGAAATTCGTCCAGCCTCCCTTCTCACTTGGTCGGCACACCCTCTTCTCCCTTAATCAAAACTCTCTCCATCTTGGTTCATCTCTTCTCCTTCTCCTCTCCTTTCTCTCTTCTTCTTCGTTGATCTAAAGTTTTCCACATGGGATCCTAAATTCTACATGGTATCAGAGCAAGGTGTTTAGGATCCCCTTTGATGAAGTATACAAGGAATTATTTATTAAGTCAGTCCAAGAATTTATTCATGAAAGAAGGAGTCCAGCCATGAAGGGATAAGTCAATTCTGGTCATTATTTACATACTCTTCTTTTAATTGTTGAATTCTTGATTTCTGAATTACATCAAGTCAAGATAATCTTCATATGAGAGGTTGTGAAGATTTATCTATTGTGACTGAGAAGGTGCTATAATCTTGATCTTCTTGTAGCTAAATTACAAGCTTGATCAAGATTAGTTGCTGTTAGAGTCTTACCAAGATTGATAAATTGATGATTTGCGATTCGGTTAGCATTATGTCACTTGGATCAATTTTCTTTGAGTTTGAATTCCAGCACCTGTTGCTATAAATTCTCTCATTTGACGGCGCTCATGGGATATTGTTATGTTGCTGGATGACTGTCATATGGTTAAAATTCCAGCATCTACTTATCTCTATTACTTTGTTGCTCTTGAACTCCAATGATTGCCTTTTTTTTATGTTGGAGTGTTCCCATGAGTTGTGAAAGTTTGCTTCCTAGAGTCCTGATTTGCCTCTAAGTATCTCTAAAGAAGATAGTGGTTCTCACATTTTTGTCCTCTATTTGTGTCAGAGTTTGGATTAAGGCATAAGAGTTTGCATATATCATTTCGTATTTGTTTTTTATAAGAATATAAGAGGAATTGAGTGATGACTGGATTTTGTCTCCACTTGACAAAAGCACAAATTCTTTGTCGGTGCCTGATTTGGTCCATAGTTTCTTCAAATTGCATTGAGTAATTGTTATTTGAAGACGCCCCTTGAAGTTTACCTCGGCATTTGAATTTCTTCATGATGGAGATTAGACATACAAGTAGTAAGAGTGACATACTCCGCATTACTACAATCCTAGTAATCTTAGCTAGTCACAATCAGTACAACGGGTTCTCATTACTCGCGACCTTCTCAATCATGTAATCAAACTCCCTCCTCCGATTGATGAAGAAGATGGATAACCAAGTTATTAGTTGGCTCATCAATAACATGGAAGAACATATAGCTTACAATGTGGTCTAGTTGGAAAGAACCAAGGACATTTGGGACACATGTGCTAAGTTATACTCTAGTACGGCCTCCTTACAAAAATTATTCGATGTCTTACAAAATATGTTGAACACTAAACAAGGGGATAACATTCATGATTTTTTGGCCCAGTTTCAGGGACTTCTTCAATAATGGAAAATCGCTCAACCATATTCAACAGATATTGTAGTTCAAGAAAGGCAACGGGAGGCCTTGGCAGTGGCCATTTGCTTGACGAATATCAAGCCCTACCTTGAGGTTGCTAAGACCCGGCTTCTTAGCTCCTCTGATTTTCTATACTTTGAAGACATCAGTGCCACGTTGCTATGGATCCCTGATCCATCTCTTACTTCCTCTATGGTTGCTCCATCAGCTATGTACTCCGGCAATATGGGTACATCATCCTCACACGAGGACGCGGAAGTAATATTAGAGGGGGTCACACTAGAAATGGTAGAACGGGTCTGACCCATTCCCGCATTGAGCCTCACCTTTGCACCTATTGTGGTGGTTAGAACCACCTTGTGGAAACATGCTAGAAACTTCATGGCAAACCTGATTGGGCCACGACTAACCCAGTTTCCGTTAATGTTGATAAACGGGAAGAAAATGCTAACTCGCAATCTGAAAAAGTGACTCTCACTGCAGAAGACTACGCCACATTTCAGAAGATGAAATCTATTATGGAGTACTCCATTCCACTGTTACCTACTACTGCTACCACCATTGCCTCAGGTATGCTTTCTTTCTCTTCCTCCTCTTTCTCTTGGATCATCGACCCCTGGGCATTCGAATATCTGTCAGGTAACAAACACATGCTTCATTCCTTATCTCTATGCCTTCCCCATAAATTTGTTACTATTGCTAATGGTACCCAAAACAAGGTACTTGGCAAGGGTTGCTCATCTCTTACATCTTTCAATCCTCCTCAAGATGTTTTATTTGTCTCACAATTTCCTTTAAATTTGTTTTTGGTTAGTTAAATAACAAAAAAATTTGAATTTCTCGGTCACCTTCTCACCCTCTTCTTGTACATTTCAGGATCTAACTATGAAAAGGTTATTAGTGGCAGCCATAAAAAAGGGGGTTTGTACTACTTCACTCGTCCTCCATTAGTTGCCCTATCATCCACTACATCTGAGGCACAACTTTGGCACAACCAGCTTCGCCATCCGTCTGCATCTTCCCTTCATCATTTTCTTCCTTCATTAAAATTACGTTCTACTTTCAATTATGAGGTTTGTTAATTAAGTAAACACTATAAAAGTACATATTCTCCTCGCCTTACAACTACAAGTGTTGCTCCTTTTGGTTTAATACACTCTAATATATGAGGACCTTTTTGGATCTCTAATATTTCTCAAGTTAAACACTTTGTTACATTTATTGATGATTTTACCCAAGTCACTTGGTTATATCTATTTAAAGAAAGATTTGAAATCCTTTCTATCTTTAAAACATTTTATGCTACGGTGTTAACTCAATTTGGAAAGAAAATTCAAATCCTTAGGTCTGATAATGCTAAGGAATACTTATCTAGTGAGTTCCAATCATTTTTTGAGGGTAATGGGCTTATCCATCAAACATCGTGTGCCTATACTCCTCAACAGAATGGTGTTGCTGAAAGAAAGAATCGTCACCTTCTTGAAGTTGCTCGGGCCTCCTCTAATCCAAGAAGGTACCCTACTTTTATTGGCCTCATGCTATACTTACGACCTATTTTCTTATCAATAGGTTACCTTCATCTGTTCTTAGCAGTAAAACTCCTTACTCTATTTTATTTCATGGTAAAGATTCATTTTATTTTCCTCTTAAGGTTTTTGGATGTACATGTTTTGTCCATGTCACATCCCCACAAAAGAGTAAGCTTGATCCTTGTTCTATGCAGTGTATTTTTTTGGGGTACTCTCGCACCTATAATGGATATGTTTGTTATAACTCTACCCTTTGGAGAATGTTTGTATATCAGGATGTGACCTTCTTTGAGGATACCTCCTTCTACTCCTCGCATGATGTTCCTCTAGGCTTGACATTTCCTCATTCCACTCCTTGTTCACTTGTACCTTTCAATGTCGATATTATTCAACACCCTGAAGCACCAGCCGCCACCTCACCTGTGGAGTTGTTGGATCCATCCGAGGTAAGTCCTTCCCCTCCAATGTTTGGGGCACTCGGCCTATTGCTTTAAGAAAGGAACGCAGTTCCTGTACTACTTCTCATCCTATCTCCAACTTTATGACTCACCATCGTTTGTCTTCCGATTGCTTTCAGTTCCTTGCATCTCTTTCTTCTGCTTCAACTCCAAAGTCCTATCATGAGGCCTTGAAGCATCTAGGATGGAAGGCGTCTATGGATGAGGAAATGCACGTGTTATATGAGAATCAAACCTAGTACTTAGCATCACTCCCAAAAAGAAAAACCCAGTTGGTGTAAATGGGTTTTTTCGATTAAACATAACCCAGATGGGTCCATCGCTCACCTTAAAACCCGACTCGTTGCTAAAGGATATACTCAGTGCTATGGGGTGGATTATGAAGAAACCTTCTCTCCTATTGCAAAATTAAATTCGGTACATATCCTCTTTGCTGCTAACTCATCATGGCCCGTATATCAACTCGATGTAAAGAATACCTTATTAAATGGTGAGATACGTGAGGAAATTTATATGGTTCAACCACCATGTTATGTAGTTGAGGGGGAGTTGGTATGTAGTTTACAAAAGTCCTTATATTGGCTTAAATAGTCCCCTCGGGCTTGATTTGATAAATTTAGCCAAACACTACTACGGTTTGGTTGTCATCGGTGCATGGTAGATCATTCGGTATATTTTAAAGATACCGTCAAAGGAAAACTATTATTAGTTGTATGTATTGATGACATTATCTTAACCGGCGATGATGCACATAGCATACATGAAGTGAAAAATATGATATGTTAGGAATTTAAAACTAAAGATCTGGGATTGCTTAAGTATTTTTTGGGCATAGAAGTTCTTCAATCCAAACATGGGATAATATTGTCTCAACGAAAATATGTCTTGGACCTCCTCGAAGAAACATGAATGAAAGGGTGTTGATCGGTTGACACACCTATGGATACAAAATGTAAAATTATGTGCAACAACTGGAGAAGATATTGATATTGGCAAATATCAAAGACTTGTGGGAAAACTGATCTATCTCACGGTAATTATGTTAGGAATTAGGACGAGAGCAATAATAATAAAAGCGGAATAAGAGAAAAAACAAGCACGAAAAAGCCCAACAAGATTTATACAGGTTCACCTCAAGGTGAGACTACATCCTGTTTTCCACTGTTATAGTAATCCACTTTGAAGATGAAATATTTTACAAGAGAAAGCGCACATTTACTGGTGTTTCTCTCTAACCTCTTGGGCTACAACTCGAGATGCTCCTTGGATTAAGATCATAAAATCCTAATAGCGGTGCTCCTCAATTATAACGAGTAGACTAGGGCAACTGCATTACAAGAGTGAAATTCCCAAACTGCCCTTAATGAAATAATAGTTAACATATCGTGGATCGGGCGGGGGCTCTGTCCCCTACTTAGCGTAGGGCGTTAATTAGGCTTCACAACTTAACAATCTCCCACTTGGAGACTAATTTATCATCAATATCTCCTCTGTAGCGGCAACAACTTCTCAATCCTCAGAGAGAAGTCAAACTGAAGTTGTGTTCAACTTCAGTTTCTTGAGCGTAGCAATCTTTGTCAACATATCTACTGGATTCCAATTTCCTTGAATCTTCTCAAGAGTTAAGACTCCATCCTCCACAGTCGATCTGATGAAGTGATAATGCACCTATATGTGCTTTGTTGTGACATGATAAACAAGATTATTTGCTAAATGAATAACACTTTGACTGTCACAATACAACACATTCTTCCCATGCGTGAATCCTAATTCTTCCCAGAAAGACTGCAAGCATATGATCTCTTTATTGGTTTCGGTCACGACAACATATTCTACCTCAGTAGTGGAAAAGGCAACTATTTTCTACTACTTAGAAACCCAACTAACTGCTATACCACCCAACATGTATACATATTCAGTGGTACTCTTCCTACCATCAATGTCTCCTGCCATGTCAGCATCTACATAACCCTATAATCCCAAGTTTGACTTTCTGAAACATAAGGCTGAGTCTGCAGTGCCTCTTGTTATAAGGTGGGACCCATCATGATCACATGAGGTGGTATGATGATTCTCATACTAAGAAGTCTTAGCTAAGGTCTCCTCATAATCTACTCCATAACACTGAGTCTTTAGCAACAAATCAGGCTTTAAGATGAACAACAGACCCATCCAAGTTATATTTAACCGAAAACACCCATTTACAACTAACTGGTTTTTTTTCCTTTTGGGAGAGGTGCTAAGTGCCAGGTTTGATTATCATATAAGGCATGCATTTCCTCATCCATAGCCACCCTTCATCCTGGATGCTGCAGAGCCTCATGATAGAACTACAGAATTGAAGTAGAATAAATAGATGCAAGGAACTGAGAGCAAGCGAAAGACAAATGATGGTGAGACATAAAGTTGGATATAAGGTGAAAAGTAGTACAGGAACGACATTCCTTTCTTAAAGTAATAGGCCAAGTATCAAATTCTAAACCAAACATAGGAGGGATGGACTACCTCAGGTGGATCTAAAGACTCCAAAGGTGAGGTGTTGGCCGGTGCTTCAAGGGACTGAGTAATATCGACATTGAAGGGCACAAGTGGACAAGGAGTGATAGGAGGAAATGACAAACTTGGAGGAGCATCATTCGAATGAGGTGTCCTCAAAGAATGTCACATCCCGAGATACAAGCATCTTGCGAAGGGGAAGAGAGCAGACCTGAAGCAATGGTGGTAGCAATGGTAGGTACCAGTAGAAGGGAGGACTCCATAGGGGACTTCATCTTCTAAAACTTGGCATAGTCTTCAGTAGTAAGAGTTATTTTTCCGGATTGGGAGTCAACCTTTTCTTCCTGTTTATCAACATTAACGAAGGTTGGGTTAGTCGTGGCCCAACCAGGCTTGCAATGAAGCTTCCAATAGTTTTCCACAAGGTGGTTTTGACCACCACAGTAGGTTCATATGTGAGGCTTAGTGCGTGAATATGTAGGACCCGTTCTACCACCTCTTGTGCGACCCCCTCTAAAATTTATGCCGCGTCCGCAGTTGGAGGATGATGTACCCCTATTATTGGAGTACATAGCTGATGGAGCATCAATAGGGGAGGTAGTAGTAGAAGATGGATCAGGGATTTGTAGCAACGTAGCACTGATTTCATCAAAGGATAAAAGTACGAATGAGCTAAGGAGTTGGCAACCTCAAGATATGACTTGATATTCGTTAAACAAATGACTGTTGCCAAGGCCTCCCGTTGCCTTTCTTGAACCATAATATCTGTTGAGTATGGTTGAGTGATCTTCCATTCTTGAATAAGTCCCCGAAACCAGGCTAAGAACTCATAAATATTATCCCCTAGCTTAGTATTCACCATATTTTGTTAGACATCAAATAATTTTTGCAAGGAGGTCATGCTAGAGTATAACTTAGCACATGTATTCTAAATATCCTTGGTTGTTTCCAAGTGGACCACATTGTTAGCTACATGTTCTTCCATGCTATTTATGAGCCAACTAATAACTAGGTTATCATTTTTAACCCACTTGAGATAGGCTACATCTTCTTCATCAATCGAAGGAGATGGTTTGTTTTAGTGACCGAGAAGATCACGAGTAATAAAAACCCGTCGTACCAATTGTGACTAGCTAAGATAATTGGAGAGGCCCCTCAAGGGGATAGTAGTAATTTTGAGTATGTCACTCTTACTACTTGTATGTCCAATCTCCATGATGAAGTAAATCAAATGCTTAAATCACACCAAGATCAATTGTAAAGGGCGTCCCAAAAAATAAAAATCTACTAATGCAACTTGGAAAATCCGTAGACCAAATCAGGCACTTACAAAGAGATATATAGAATTTTTTCCACAAGAGTAGGCACTAAATCATCAAAGAATTTGTGCTTATGTCAAGTGGAGATATCATCCAAAAATCAATCAATTCCTCTTATATCCTTTAGAAAAGATGATAGATTTAAACCCTTACGCTCTAATCCAAACTCAAAAAAACTGTGGCCAAACACTTAAAAATCATAATATTCTTTTGTGATCCTTAGTATCAAGTCAAATCTCTCATAACTCCTCAACTCATGGGAACAATCCAACTTCAAAGAAATAAGTGTTGGAGTTTAAGCAAGTAGAAAGGGCAACAGAATAATAGAGGTAAGTAGACGTTGGAATTTGAACCATATGACAATCATCCAGCAAAATAACAAGACCCCATGAACAATGCCAAGTGTGAGAGAACTTACAACAACATGTGTTGGAATTCCAACTCATAGAAAATAGATCCAAGTTACATGTAGTTAATTTACTCGCAAATCATTTTCATCGGCTCATCAATCTTGATGAAAGACTAACAACAACCAATCTTGATCAAGCTTTTTAGCTACAAGAAGATCAAGATTATAACATTACAAGAGATTAATCTTATAAACTTCTCATATGAAGATCATTTTATCTTGATGTAAATCATAAATCAAGACCTCAACGTATAGAAGGAGAATATGTAAATAATGACCAAAATTGACTTATTTCTTCATGGCTGGACTCTTTTCATGAATAAACTCTTGGACAGATCTTTATAAATATTTGTTTGTAAACTTCATCAAGGGGGATCCTAAACTCCTTGCTCTGTTACCATGTAGAATTTAGGATCCCATGTAGAGAACTTAGGTTAACCAAGAAAAAGAAGAGGAAGGAGAAGAGAGGAAGAAGGGATCGACTACAAAAGGGAGACAACTTGGACTAGGAGGAAGGAAAGGTGCACCGACCAAGGGAAGGAGGGAGGCTGGACGAATTTTGGAGAAAGGAAGAGAGAGCTTCAATGCTCTACCTCTTAGCCAATGCCTTTATTTATAGCAATGCCCTTAGGGCTACAACTTTATAAAAGGCCAAGTATTTACACCTTTCATGCCATCTTTATGAGAAGCATCCTATATTACCCATATGCCATCACTTAGATGTGTGGGCTTCCTTGCCTTGGACTTGTGGGCTTGAGCCCATCTTCTAACAACTTACTCATTGGCAATCACTAAAAAGAATATTGTGATACTTGAAAGGAGCTCCAGGAAGAGGGCTTCTCTATAAGAACTATAGTCACTTCAACATAGAAGGGTTCTCGGATGCAGACTGCGCCAGATCTCCGGATGACAGAAAATCTAATTTGGGATATTGTACAATGGTTGGAGGGAACTTGGTTACATGGAGAAGCAAGAAGCAAAATGTACTTGCAAGGTCTAGTGTAGAAGTAGAATACAAAGCCATGACACACATAGTTAGTGAACTTTTATGGATCAGGTCCCTTCTCACTGAACTAAGATTCTATAAAGAAGTTCATATAGATCTACATTGCGATAATCAAGCAGCGATTCATATCACCTCAAATCTGATCTTTCATGAGATAACAAAGCACATTGAGGTGGACTGCCACTTTATACGAGAGAAATTCCAAGCCAACATATTATCTCTCAAACATGTCTCCTCACAAGGACAAGTTTTAGACATTCTCACCAAATCAGTCATCCATAAAATCTTGTTCACCATTTGCAGCAAGTTGGGCATCTACAATGTTTTTTCACCCCCAACTTGATGGGGAGTGTTAGAAGGTGAGACCAACCCCTGCATTCCCACACGAGTTGGCATGATGAGCCATTACATGAGGTGAAAGATTTGGCAATTTTCCTTGATTAATTTAATTGATTGATCTTCCTTTGATTGAAGTAATTTAGCTAATCATGATTGATGTAATCAATGATTGATGCAATTAGAGATTCTAATTGATTGAGGAATTTTCCTAAATATGTAATGGAAATAGTGTAACTAGAGGTCTTGGTTGAAGGCTTTAATCAAGCTCTTTTCTTCTCAAATTTGTGGATGAATCTCCCTCCTAGCCTAAAGTTTCTATTTTCCCTTTTCTCTTCTCTCCTATCTACCCGAGCTCTCTCTCTTTGCTTTTTTTCTTCTCTTCTCTCGCCCCTCTCTTCTCCCTCTCTCATCTTGCTCAAGGTTTCAAGCAAGTCTCATAGAGCCATAATCAATATGGTGGAGTATAAGAAGAGTCTCATGGAAGGAGGTCTCATAGAAGAATCTCAGTTAATGGTGTTTTAGTTATGTTGGTTTTTTATTTATGTTCGGTTGTTCAATTGTTTTAAGACTTACCTTTTACTATTTAATTATGGGTGTAATTGGGACAATGGTAGTTTGATTGTTATTAGATTCTACTTGTTTTCTCTAGTAGAAATAGATGCTCATTGTACTCAAATTACAACAAGTTAGTAAAAAAATTCTCCTTTCTAGAAATTCACAAGCCACATGTAATCTCCAATTAAAAAAATTGATCTCTACCCTAGAGACTCAATACAATTAGATTCCCGCTCTAATGGACAATCCGTTTTTAGATTTCAAACTCTAGAATGTCAATCGTTCTATCTTTAAGGTACTAGAGAGCCTCTACAAAAGAAAGTATAAAATACAAAAGTATTAAAACAAACTTCTAACTTTCTTTTGGAGAGATAACCCTTCTCCAAGTGAGATCCAGTCTTCAAGATCTTTAAGCATGTGACACAAATAGTTTGGAGTTTGATAAAACTATTTATGCCAGGAAATTTGAGAGAAGATGATAATCACATTTTATAACTTAAAATTAAGTGTAAGGACAATAATGCCCCTACATGCTTAAACTAAATTACACCCTTACTTCTCCTTCAGTCCACCTCCTAATTGCATGAAACTTAAAACTATATAAACTATCAAATATACCGAATAAGATAAGTCTATTCCTAGGAGGTGCGGATAATAAAAAATTACCAACTACCTTTCTACAATATTTTTGAACACATCTGTATACAAATATATCATTTATGAGCTACATCTCTACTATGTTCGATGATGCGTTAGTTTTCTTGGCTAGTAGATTACATTTTGAGGAAGGAATCTTCAAAAAAGGCATGAAATTTTTTTAAGTTCCATGCAGAGAAACTTAAAGAATCAATCAGTAGTTTTTTTCTTTAATAGTTTTGGAAAAAAAGTTATTTTTGGTTTCTCTCTTTCCATGTACATCCATCTCCTTTCCGAAGCAATTTTAGCCCTTCATATAGAATATTTCATTTTTTTTACATAAATAATATATTATTTATTTGATGTAATGTAAGAATTAAAATGTGAAAAATAATTGTGGAAACGTCTAATTCTGACCAAGTATGATTTTTTAAATAAAATATTTATTTTTAATAATAATTAAAATTTTACTTGTTAAATGTGCAATTAAAAACTCAAAAATCGTCATCTGCCTTCGTCTTCTTAAGCATAGGCATAAGCAAGTTGTAGGAGCTTTTAAGTTTTTAATGTGTTTGACACTTTTCTTTCATAGGGTGTGTTTTCTATTGATTTCTTATAAGAATACAGAGCTCTTAGTCAAGAGTGTCGGCTTTGTACCTGGATGTTGATCTTTCACATAATGTACAAGTTTCCGTCATTGAATTATCCTTCATTTATGAGTCTTGAGGCCGCGTGGACTCCAAAGCAGTCGACTTATCCAAAACTCAGTATTGAATTCATTGAGTCAACCCCGACCAAGTGCAATTAAGAGTTTAAAAGTTAATGGCTGATCTCAATAGGAACTGGTGCAATAAAGTAGGAGAGCCATTTTCAATAATTAGATGGAGAAAGGTTAGGATTGTCTGAAACATCTCAATATGGACTTAAAAGATGTCTCAGCCAGGCTTCCGTCTTTTCTACAGTGGAGTGTCTTCGTGTATATTTGGCACGAGTCACGTCTGTATAGATAAAAATAATTATAAAATAAATATAGACTTATAATCACCTATCTCAGTTGTAATTCTATAAATAGTATACACCTGATCAATGATAATCATAACTATTTTACAATGTTGGTCGTCTTTAACCCCAGAGATGGTGTGATTCATGCATCGACAATGGCACCATTCTCAGGATCCATGAAATTCATTGGGATTTTTTTGGAAACTTTAAAGTTAGATTAAGAAACTCATCCTTCTTCTTAATCTAATACTAAAAATTTAACAAGGGGAGGAGTTTTAGAATACAAAAATCTGATAGAGGGCGGGCGCTTATGGATGGATTATATTATATCTGTTGTAATTAATTAAGGTTTTCCAAACTTATCTGGTTGACTTATATTTGGGAAGGAAGATGTCAGGTTGGGAGGTTGGCCTCCATCCTTTTATTTTAATTCAAGTGTTACCAGTTAGTTTCTCTACTTTTTATTTTTATAAACAATTGACAAGGGTCGGTGGTTGTTGTCTCACTTTTGCTTAAATCTCATCAAAATATTTCAAAACCCAAAAAAAACAACTCCACCTCATTTTTTCCTCACCAACGACGCTTATTACATAAGCCAGGCAGAAGTTAATAAAAGGTAGATTTATAGCGAGGATTGAAAATTTGATGCTCTTCATCGACGGAAAAGGGTGGTGACTCGCGTCTTTGTAGTTGAGCTTCTTCGGCGGCCTTGGAAATTTATCTACGTCTTCATTCCTCTCTCTGCTTTTAAGATTCGTCTCTGTATAAATCTTTTACTGTTTTTTTCATGTTTTGTAACTTTTAAAGATTTTTTCTGTTCAATTCAGCCAGCACCTTTTCTCTCTATCCGTTCTACTGGTAGTAAACCTGCTGACAACCCATCGAGTGAGCACATCAAGCCCAGCAGGAGCAGAGTACAGAGTACACTCTACTAGGTGCGGCTTTCACTCGACGATCCAGTAGGCCACTGTACGTACCAAGAAGAGAAGCAGATGAAGATCCGGTACGAAGCGAGAAAAGAAAATATATAGTGGATGAACAAGGGGTAGCAGCTGACAGAATCCCCGCTTCCTGAAGATGCTCTTGACGCGGCTACACTCACACTCACACAGCTCGCACTCATTAACCAGCCCCAACCGGAAAATCAGCAGAAAGAGCGCTGAGTAGCCGACGCGAATTTAACGCCTACCAGCGTACGTTCCTCGCTCTCGGGTCTCAGCACGTCCGTGGTCATGGACTCATGGGAGTCTCTTTCTTTTCTCACTTTTGTTTGACTGATTTGATTTGACGAAGGATAATAAACCCACCAAGGCTACAGTACAAATCCCCTGAGCTTCGTGGGAACCGAAAGGTGCACGGCAGCTTTTCCTTCATCGACTATTCTAGCATCATCTTCACAGTATTCAAGCTTAAATTAAAAACAAAAAGTAAAAGAAGACATCCATTTTTCATATTTCTCTTGGCCCTTCAAGAAACAGTCATTTTATTAGAAGCAAGCATATTCCAGGAGAAGCTACACTGCAAACCTTAAGTTTAAACCCTAGCAAAACCTAAACACTAACCCAGACACACCATATTTGTGCGGGAGATAGTTTTGATGTGTTAAGGATGAAAGAGTAGAACAATACAGAGATTACATACATATGTGAAACAAGCATCATATATATAAATCTATCGTACTTATTTTGATTGCCTGCTCAGCTCCGGTAGTAATAGCAATGAGAGTTGGCGGGAGGGAAACGGAGACTGGAAGCAGTAGGAAGCGGTGGTTGAAGGGCAGCTGATGAAGTTGAAATGGTTGAGAATCCTGATGATGCTGCAGAAGAGAATACCGGCACAGGGGCAGCAGAACCATTTTGCTGCCATGCCCAGTTGGAGACAGGCGGTGAGCCAATTTCAACCCTCTTCTCTTTAAGTCTTTCCTGTAAATTCAAATTAAGGTCCGATGACCTCAGAGACTTGAGTGAAAGAAGATCTTTCTATCCAATTAACAGTCTATGTACACAAGACAATCACAAATGCAGGTTGAGATCTGAAACTAAAACTTTTCCATTACCCAAAGTGAATTACCAAGATCAGCTGACATAAGCTAAATTTGATATAAAGGAACAGAGAGAGGAGACAATTAAACATTTTCCATATCTATACACACAAATGCAACAGAAGATGTTTGGGTACACATGCACATCACACCCCTTTTGCCCTGGTGAGTGTTGAACCCAAACCTCATATTAGGAACCCCATGTGGCCATTCAGCCACCAATGCAACAGGATATGAGAATGACTATTGTTGACCGATAATCACTGCCAAGGTAAGGACTTTGGAGTAGAGAACCACAACTACAGGTGAAAAAGTCAAGAGTTAATATGGTTCTCTACCATAAATACAGGACTGTCACCATGGTTCACCATATTTTAGGCAGGCATTAGCATTTGTGAAATCCATAATGTATCTGGTTTCCTAAAACCCAATGTGTTTTGGACAGACATCTGAAAAATCCTTGTAACATACTTTATAATTGTGCTATCAAGATGTAACACATATTTATAGGGACATTGCCGTAAGAGAGGGTGTCAAAAGGGTGTAAGCTCTATAAGCTCTAAAAAATCCGAGATGTTTCTGATGTTATACAATAAATCTTCGTGAGACGTCACCCATTGTTTAAGGTCATGTGAGAAATATGATATACAAAAGCCATGTATAAGGCATTATTCATTAATATACTAACAAGGAAATTTCGGAAATTACCTCAAAGTTGGGAAAGAAGCCAGGGTAAAGACCAGTCCAGAGAGGGGGGTGCTGGGGTACCACCGGTATGTATTGAGGTTGAGCAGTTGGCAGTGGACCAGGGTTCTCTGTCTGCAAATATATAACATAACATACCGGAAATCAACTTTCAGATAGTCCCTTCCCCTTTATGAAGCTAATTTTTCAGAGCAGCGCATAACACAACCTAATCAACAAATGCAGCTTCTAAATTATCAAGGTATTCCTCTCACTGAAAATCAATATCAAGGAAACTTGAGCGCCACTTCTTTACATAAAGCTAAACATTCCAAGAAGAAAATTTCTTGGATGTAGAATTCAAAACCTCATCAACCACAAACAAGTTGCGCTGTGATCCTCCATTTGTAGTGCTCTGCCCTTAAAATGAAGGACAATAAAAACACCGAATTATCCAATAAAGTAAGACAATTACCCTAGTTTTCCGCATTTCAGGCGACTCAAAAGGGCCACACTGGAAATGAAAGCCACTTGTGCCACTTTCACCAGTAAGATCAGGAGAAGAAGAAGGGGGAGAAATCCCCAAATTCAAATTAAGATCGTGGGTGGCCACTGTCCAGGGATGGAAGATAGAGTCAGATATAATCATAGACAGATAATTTGAGAACCAAAGTTGAATAAAAATGCCCACAAAGAACAATTATTATATAACATATGGTAACATTCATACATGGAGAATTACCTCCACTATCAGACTCCGGAATCTCTCCTCCGTAAGTACTTGGTTCGAAGTTGGTAACCGCTTCCCTTCCGTTACATTTGATAGCTGCCTTGTCATAAGCCCTGAGTTCCAAAACACCAAAAGGGAGATTTGTGTTGGATGCATCCTTAGTGAAGATGAGAATTGCGGGTATTAACAAATTCATTTTTCAGGAGAGCGAAATTCATGATCAGTTGGACCTTGCAGCTTCTATTTCGCTGTCGAATAGCCCAAGATATATGTACCTGCATCCAAGGTTATTAAGAAAAATCTAGGTTGATATCAAGCTCTATAAAACATGGGCGCGCTAGAAGCTTTTCCATTAGAACAGGCGTCTTTTCAAATGGGACGTGTTTTTGATTCAAGAGGAAAATATTCTTGTCAGATTTTTTTACACAAACCTAAGGCCCAAAATTTAAGACTAAAATGTCGAAAGATGCACATAATGTGCTTCAACTGGAAGAATTCTGAGAAATCCAAAAGGGTGTTAGGGCGACTTACTTCTTCCCGAGGAACTGGCCCATTCGTGCTTCCCATCGCCCGCATTTGTGGAGAGTCACACCTCTATACTTCGAACTGCCCCTGGAAAACCCAGTGCTTTGACGACGAAGAATGTGCACAAATTCTTCCTTTGTTAGGTTCCTCATCTGAAAAGATTAACAGACAAAATAAGCTCTAACATCAAATAGAGCGCCAAAACATACGAGGGGGACAAAAAGTTAAGGACGAAAGCGTAAGCCGGAGAAAATATTTACCTGCCTCAGATCTTCCTCGTAATCGCTAAGGTTAAAATTAATATCTGCATCAACCCCCCTGAACTTGATTGCAGCTCGATCATATGCCCTGCAGTTGAATATCCGCACCAGATATCTCCCAGATAAGAAAAAGTTCAGATAAAAAAGAACAGTAAAAAGATCGATACGTCTCTTTCAAATGATGCACCTGGCAGCCGCATGAGCAGTATCAAAACCGCCTGCAATGGATGAGTAGCCAAATTTATCAAAAAATCAGTACCAGAGAGACTGATACCAAAACAGAACACATAACATTCCAACTGAAAGAAGAAAAGAAAAAAAAGGAAATAGAGTGACCGACCTAAATAGACCTGCTTCCCACAGTCCCTGTTCAAAAGGAATCATGATTCAGTAAACTTAAAGAAATTAATACAACCGACCCTTCCATCGAAACAAAAAGGTACTAAATCAAACTCTCAATAGTCGGGAAGCAGCAGAGACCATATGTGCGATTCCCATCTCCCGGTCCTCCGATAGAAGGTGACTCCCCGGTACTGCGAGCTTCTGGACCTGGGGCCTCGCCGGCTCTTCTTCACTTGCTGCGGCTGCGGCTGCGGCTGCTGTTGTTGCTGCTGCTGCTGCTGCTGCTGCAGGACCTTAACCACCGGGATGGGTCCACTGCAGGGGTCCACCTGGCGGGAAGTGAGATCCACCCAATGCGGTCGCGACGAGGACGAAGACGCCGAAGAGGGTCCCGAAGCACTGTAGTCTCTCCCGCCCGTAGCTCGCACCGGGAAGAGCTGCATCGTCACGAGACTCAACTCCATCGGCGACACCCCGTTCTCTTCTTCTCCGTCCTCATCGTCATCTTCATCTTCATCTTCCGCGGCCTTTTTCAGGATATCAAAGCTAAAGGCGAAGCGATTATGGAACCGGTGGGCCTGAGTAGAGCAAGAATCCTCATTGCTGGACGCCTCGGCATTAACGATGGAAGAATTCGAAGTACCGGAATCGTCCAGCGGAGCTGCTTCCGGCAGCTTCTCTTCCTCTCCGAGGAAGGACACAATGTTGAGATCCAACATCGGCTCTCAATTGAGCTCCTTAGCAAGAGATGTTCCGGCGACTATTTGAGGAAAAAAAGCCACAGAAGATGAAGATACTGACAACACAGTGCCGATGTGTTTCTACACAGCATTTCCACTCATTAATTCTCCGAGCATTTAGAATACTTCGAAAGCCCCGATCACTCTCTATCTCTGTATCTTCTATCCATCGGAACTAGAACAGAAAATTCCAAGCACCCAATCAGATCAAACAATTCAAAACCAAAAAAAAATCACAGACCAAGATAAACCACAAAGCACTAAAGTCCTTCACACACGAGAACAAGAGATCACACGATCGACCCAGTAAAAACAGCTTTTCATCCCCACAAACCATCACAGAAAGAAGCAGCAGAACAAACCAGACAGAGAGAGAAATACAACCTTGTCGAGAAAGCATTTAAAAGTTGCCGGCGACGAGCTCCACCGGCTTCACCACCTCATGTCAGGTAATCGCCGCCGTGCGTCTATTCCATAAGAGGTAAAATCAGCCAACGGAAATCTGGATTCCCCGACGAGAAAAAGATGAGACAGCAGCAAGTATAAAAAGCAACGACAGACGTTGAATGATGGGGAGCAAAGAGAAGACGATAATGTTGGAGGCTTGGAGGAGAAGGAGCGAAGGAAAGCAGGCCAAGGAGCAGTCGCTCAGGGCCAAGGACCAGATGGGACGTGTGAAAGAACATGTAGCATTTGTATTATTATTAATTGTTATTATTATCATTTCAGAGAAACCAAATTTTCTTTTTTCCTTCCAAAAAAGTAAAAGAGAATACGTTTACGTACACCCCCACCCACCGGCTCTACCGGTAACTCAAGTGCATTGGCTTCTGTAAGAGGAATTTCTCGCTCTCTCTGAGATCTGTTGCTTCTCTTTTACACTCTCGCGGATTTCCTTTTTTTCCTCGGCGACATCCCGGAATCGCTCGCCGGTCAAGAGGCCGGCCGACGTTATTCCCGTCTTCTCTTTTTCTTTATCGAGAAAAACATGTAATCATTAAGTAAAAAATACTACAAAATATGTACCCACGAGATACTCATTCTGAGAGTTTTCTTTCAGCCCAGTTACCAAAACAAACCATGGGCTCTTAAGCAATCAACTGAAACACGTTTCTCCTAGGAGTTTTCCCGAAACAGACAAGCGTCGACATCAAAGGTGGGGCCGGACGCTAGATTACATCCATCGCCGTGATTCATGGATTGAAAAAAGTAAAGACGGACCCGCCCTGTCTGCACTCTTGACCGGACACGTGGAATCGGATTTCGTCGTGATCTTTATGGCAACATTTAAGAAGTAAAAAAAGTATATTTTAAGGAAACAGAAATTAATTTGGTTGGTTTCGGCAGGTGAGAAAAGATAAATCGGTTGCGACGCCGAAGAAAGCCTCGTTTTTAAGCGGTCACTGGCCGTACACGTCGTGGCCTGCCCGAGGCCCCCAGCTGTCGAGCATCCCTTTGACCGGAGCTGCCCGCACCACACAATATCTCGCGTGCCTTTTTTCCCCACTCCCATTTATTTATTTACAATATTCAAGAGAAAGAAAAAACGAGCGTTGCGAGACAGCGAGAGGGTAAAGATAGGTCCAATTGAACGTGCAAAATACCGGATATGTCCTTAAAGAAAAAAGGAAAATAAAAACATGCGTTCGTTCTTACCCTTTCCGGCGATTTGACTTCTCGGATTTGACTCGGGCGTCTTCGAAGAGAAAAATTACATGCCGACCACCGGGGTCAAATTACACTGCTGCAACAAATGAGATTTTCATGAGGAATTGCTGAGAGAACGATTGATAGGGACATAAGGTGGGTGGGAAGGGTGGATCTATCTTCTGAGAAGTCTAAAGCTTCCTATTTATCCCTAATCTGGCAAATTATTAATGCTATTGCTATTATTGAGCTTTGGACTACATTAATTCGTTGATTTCCAGGTTCAGTCTGACATCACAAATCCTTGATTGAGATGTTTTTGCAGCGATTCAACGACTAGTTGCTGGGAAAATAAATTACCGCTTTATGTCTTTTGTCTCATATGTTTCCTAAACCTTCCCCACATTTGTTTAGGACAAAACCACGTCGGACGGTGCAATCCTCACCACTCTTTCTACTTGATTTTTTTCTGCAATTCAGTGGTTATTGGCAAGCGACAACTGAGAAACCTTTTAACTCGGAATCACTTTCCAGTATGTCCGCTATTGACACCTAAAAAGAGTTATAGAAACGTAACGGTCGGTGTCTCTGTCCAAGCCATCTAAGCAGAGACGAAAATGCAAGCGTAAAAAACAAATCCCGACCGTCGCTTCCTTGAACAATCCAAAAAGTCCAGATAAGGTAACAAACGGAGAGAGAATCTGAGAATGTCCACACATGACTCACGAAACTTTCCACTTTCGGTAATACAGTAACCTTAAAAACTTTTTCCCGGCGCCCCTTGCCCGTTATGGCAAAAAACAACGACGGCTGCACATCAAATGAACACCAGCCGTCTGTACCGGGCGTGCCGGAGTATCGTCAACGAGAGATAGCCAATAGGAACACAACACGAATGCTCTTTCCCTGTTCGGCTACCGACTCGTTTTTTATCGTTTCCTTCCGGCTTTTCTAACTCCTGAAGTTGTGGATGTCGGTTGCCCCCTCCTTAATTTCTTTCTATAAAAGAAACGTGGGCCCCATCCCAAAACGGCTTCGTGTGCGTTCAGTCTAAGCATAGAACATCCCCCGATCCGACGGCTGTGATTCCTCCTTTCCATTTCCGGCTTTTAGTGCTCCCAGCAGCTGTTTTCGCTTACTTAAATAATGAATAAACCGTAATAAAGTAATGCTTGGAGGGATTAATTAATCTAAATTTGAAGAGGATCAAAAGAAGCAGGGCGATGAGGGGATGCGTGTCGATCTGACAAGAGATGGGCCCACTAAGCATAAAAAATCAAACCTAGTGGGGGGAAAGGGACATGGCTGGAAAACTGATAGGGGCAGATCTTGACCGAATATTTTCTCTACGTTTTTTAGTGGTATACCAAATAAGACTCCTCACTGTCACACACTTGGGTTAAGACTTTGTTTAATGGGACTAATCTAGGATTTGGTAAACCCAAATCGGGATTTTTAAATTCTCGAACCCCCTTGGAATACATTGAAACTGGGCTTCTTTCCGTCTTTCTCACAAGAGATTAAGGATGCGTTTAGTTTAATCTTGGTGGCCTCCGTATTAAGTAATCTGTCCGAAAGAAGAATTTTTTTTTTTTTTTTTTTAATGGAAACGTGTTTAAGCCGTCGATCATGTGGGCCTGGTTGTTTTCAAAAGTGGTACGTTAGTTGGTGACATTTCTCCATAAAAGTAATCATAACCAAATTAATCATCATTAAGCATGATTAACACCGATTATTTTTGCTTCTTGGTGAAAGCTCAACATCCTTTACAAAGGAAATAAAAGAGAAAAGTGAGCATGTGGGATTCCTCTAGGGAAAAACGTCTCACTTCTTCCTTAACCAGACGACATCAGGTCGGACTTCCCAGGCGGGCCAACCCATCATCAAAGTTGTTGCCCTCTTTCACCACCACGACACTCCTTCCAAAAAAAATTAAAAATTAAAAGTTGCGTTCGGCCATCTCCTATTTATCATCGACTCTGAGCTTCCACCCACTATCTCTCACTATTCTATTCCTTTTAAAGCCCAACAATACCTTCGTGAACTGTAAACACAGTTAACAAACTAATCCTTCTTTTATAGTTATGATTAATTTTAACCAATCATGACTCGGACCACGAGTTCCCTTGTCCCTCGATCCACGGCCGCAGCGGAACTCCAACGCGTGCGTCCTTCATCCGATGCTGCAGCCGGGATACGGCTAATGGGGGTAGTGGCAAGATCGAAAATAAGGGGATAGAGCGGGGACGAGTGGGAATATATAAAAGGCGAATGTCTGGGGAGCACGGGGAACGGGCGTCGGGTGGTGGGCCCTTCGACTCGATTGTTACATTAATTTAAGGATTTCCTTGCCTGTGGATTGTCAGCCGGCGTACGAGGTTTGCGCCTTGGGAGACGTGGGCTCTTCTTCTCCATTCATGGAAAGTGGCCCCCCCGTCAAACTTTCTTCCCCTTAATTATTGCCATCCTCTCTCATCCTAATTTGCCCTTTTCTCTACTTAAACCCCTAATCATCGACCTAATCCCTTCCTAATCTCATCCCTTTTCGACATTTTTTAATGGGTTAAGGTTTTAATTTCCCCTTTTTCTTTTAGTTCCAGGTGAGCTACACGCGAAGCTGGTAGAGCCTTGGAGGGCTCATCTGAACCGTCGAAATGTTCGCCAGTTTTTCCTTACCAACAAAAATCCAATTTCGTCATCATTCTCCCTTTTCATGGATCGTACGACTCTGCTGCGTTCCACCTGATTTGCCCCAACATGTCGCTTTTCTCTCTTATCCGACACGTGTGGCTCGCACGTATGCATCATGCCGGCCAAACGCAACATAACGAAGTGCGTGGAGGCTAAGCTTGTTCCGGTGCCGCAGTTCAGTTGGATTTGAATTACTTTTAGGCTTCGGAGCTTGGAGAGTGAATTTTTTAGCGTTAGTTTTCTTCTCCTGCGGCAAGTTGGGTCTTACGGATCGATGCCGCGCGGTTTTCCGACTTCCATACCGTTTGCAGGCAGAATCGGCGCTGCGGGGGTCTCAAGATGACTTCGCGGATCTCGTTGAGGTAACGTCCGAGTAAACTGAAACTGTCGTTGAAAATAGAGAATGACTGTGATACTCTATGAATCCATGATGAATCGACGCACTTACGGAAGTAGTTACTGTTTATATTTTAAGGATTTCGAAGTGAAATGAAACCGAGGTGTCCTTGACCTTGTTGCCTTTCATTTTTCTTCGTGCTTTTGTTGACTGAATTGAATCATTATCAATGACTCATCTTCCATCTCGAGTATTGGTTTCTAATGTCCCGATGCGTCCAACTAGCTTGTTGTTAAATAAAGAAAAACTGTATGCCTCATGTTTTTATCTTCACCTGTTTCGAAAATTAATCAGTTGTCAGTTTTCTTGTTTCTAGGGCTTAATTCCGAGCGTTATTTTAATTTTTTTTAACTAGTAATAATTTCTGTTTCTTGATTTTTGAGAGTGCATGTTCATATTTGTTAAGTATGATATAGAAGTTGTATTAACTATTCGATTAGAAGTTTATTTACATTATAATTTACTAGTTTTTATGTTTTGGTTAAAATTTTGAGATTAACTTCTAAGAAAATTGTGCGTCATTAGTTCAATAGTCCTAAACATTTTTAGAGATCCAAGGATCACTCTCTATTGAGACCCTTCCGTGTACATATATATATATAGGTGTATACCTAACATGGACATTGGTCCTCAAAGCAATATCCTATGAGTATTCACAAACATCGTATAAAGATGTATCTGAAAAACTTTAACCATATACATGAACTTCTAAAAACATAAATGAAATTCTTGAACTGAAAACAAACCTCCAGACATGACTTCAATTTCCAACGAACAGAGCATCTCGTCTATCTCAGAGGCTCGTCAATAGCAACGTTTTGGCTTGCTTCTACTAGACCAGACCCATTCTTATAATTCTCCTTTCCATCAAAGGAGACCACCAACCGTCGGGAAGGTGAGAGGTTGTAATTGTTGCCAGTTACAATCGGCGACCACCCAGGAAGGGAAAACACCAAACGCGGTCACAATGTGGTGACGGTTCGTCAACCGTCTAACATTCTCCCACTTGACCCATGCACATACTTAATATGTATCATTGTTTATTGATACATCTTCAAGAATGTTTCTCATAGATATAATATCCTTATACTCAAACAAAGAAGATTAAATTACATGATTTGTGGCGATAAGTCCTTTAGAGCAAGTATTACCTTCCATGTATTACAATGCAACTGTCTCTTTTGAATGAGAACCTTATGTGACACATTTCTTTATGAATGAGCTTTCATAATGCTCATTCAGGATCATCTTATATTGTTATTCTCTAAACTTTATATATACAACCAAATAAGAAAAGACACAAATGAACTTAATGGAGTTTTTTTTATTGACAAATTGTGATACAAATATTAAAGGAATCTCAAATACATAAATTACATAATAGAACCAAGTCCCATATGTTCAACATATCTCTTATAAGCAACGGGTGGTAGACACTTCAAAACATGCTACAAACTTTGTTTCTGTGGTAGAAGTAACAATCAAAGATTGTTTTGCACTTCTCCAAGAAATGGCCCCTCCAGCTAATAAGAAGACATATCCCGATGTCGATTTTTTCGAATTAAGTAGCCAGCAAAATCAAAGTCTGAATATCCAATCACTTCCAGATGATCAGATAGTCTGTACGTAAACTTGTAGTATTTAGTCTCCTAAAGGTATCTCATGACTTTCTTTACAGCTTTCCAATGGTCCAAACTGGGATTACTTTGATATTTGTCCAACATTCCCACTGCATATGTTATGTCAAGTCTTGGTAAACTTGAGCATACATTAAACTACCAATTGTTTTTTCATTTGTTCCCTCTCTAAATTATTTCGTGGACCTTGTTCCAGACTCAATTTGTCACCTTTCACAATAGGTGCAACACCAGATAAACTATTATTCATACGATATCTCTATAGAATTTTGTTGATATAGGTTTCTTGAGACAATTCTAATGTCCCTTGGGATCTATCTCTATCAATTTTTATGCTTATGACATAAGAAGTTTCACCCATATCTTTCATATCAAATTTCATTGAGAGAGATCGTTTGACCTCATGAAGTAATCCCAAATCATTTGAAGCAAGTAGAATATCATCTACATATAGGTCTAAGAAAATTATTTTGCTCCCATTGACTTTATGGTATATATGTTGATCTATGATATTCTCCGTAAAATCAAATGAAGAAATAACATTATGAAATTTTAAATACCACTGACAACAGACTTGTTTTAGTCCATATATAGATTTCTTAAGTCTACAAACCAAGTGATCATTCCCCTCTGAAATGAAACCGTCAAATTGTTTCATGTAAACCTCTTCTTCTAGGTCTCCATTGAGGAAAACCGTTTTCACATCCATTTGATGTAACTCCATATCAAAATAAGCTACTAATGTCATGATTATTCGAAATGAATCCATTTTTGAAATAAGAGAGAATATATCGTGATAATCAATTCCTTCTTGTTGAGTAAATCTTTTGGCTACAAGTCTTGTCTTATATCTTTCAATATTGCCTAAAGAATTTCTTTTGGTTTTAAAAACCCATTTACAACCAATGACCATCCCCCCTTTAGGCAATTCAACAAGATCCCAAACTTGATTTTTAGCCATTAAATCCAACTCTTCCTTCATTACATCATTCCATAATGTGGATATATATCCACTCATGGCCTGTGAAAACGTAATAGGATCATCTTCAACACACATGTCCATGTCAGACTCTTGAAGGTACATTTCATACTCTAAAGATATTGCAGGTTTTCTAACGCTTGAAGATCTTCTTCATGGTACTTCAATATTTTCAGGTTGAGAATGTTGAGTAACCAGATATATGAGTATCCTCATAATGTGATGGTTCTTCAACTATTGGTTGTACTTGAATAATCAGATCATAAGGATTATCATGAACAACAACCAATCTATGCAAAGTTGTAGGAGCAGGTTGAGAATTTATATGTTCCTCAAAAGCTAAGTTTCGAGGTTGGCTACTCTCACTAATCTCATCATTCTCAAGGAACTGTGCATTCTTAGATTGGACAATTCTTGTCGAATGAGATGGACAATAAAATTTCTATCCCATAGAATTTTCTGTATAACCAATGAAATACCCACTGACTGTTCTAGAGTCTAACTTTGTTTCATGTGGATTTTAGATCTGAACTTCAGTTGGACAACCCCAGACATGTACATGCCTTAAACTAGGTTTCCACACTTTCCATAACTCGAATGGCGTTTTATGAATCGCCTTGGTTGGAACCGTATTGAGTACATAGACTACAATTTTGAGAGCTTCACTCCACAACACCTTGTAGCATTACACCTTGTTCCTCTTTCGATGTACATTTTATAATATTCATCACCTCTATCTAACCTCACGATTTTGATTTGTCACAACATGGAGGATTTCTCATTTATAACACTATGTTTAGTGCCAACATCAATACCATGCACAATAGTATGACTGTAATCAAAAATAGGGTTTAATTAAAGTTTGAACAATCTTTCATCTAAAATTTCATTTCTAACAAGAACACGGTCTTTATACAATTGAAGGGAATTTCCAAGAAAATGAAAATTGAATCCAAAAGGGGAATGTCTGGAAACTGAGATAAGGTTTCTAAGAAAAGATGGAACGTAGAATGTCCTTTGAAGGTCCAATACAAAGCTAGTATTTAAGACAAGTTTGTAAGTTCCAACTGCCTCCACATGTAAACCCATCTTGTTTCCGGAATAGGTGGAGTATTCACTTGGTGTCAGTTTTCGTTGGTTTAAGAAACCCTACATGGTGTTGGCAACATGGATTGTAGTATCGAAATTGTTACGATATGTTAAAATGTATATTAGATATAATTTATGTTCATAATTGTTGTATAATTTGGGTTATGTACATAGGGTTATTAGGTTAGGTTTAATGGGATGGGTGGTATTGTATTGAGCCCATGGGCCATTTTGTAACAGGAAAACCTAAAGCTTAAATACATAATAAAAGGGGGAAAAACCCCAACGGAATTTTTTTTATCATTCTTCTTTGTGTTCGTCGAGAAACCAAAGAGCTCAACGCTCTCTCTCGTTGGTGATTTGGACTGTTCCGTCAGTCCCGTGAGGTAGTGGTGGTTTCGTCCACCATCGTGAGCTCGTTGTGCCGTCAGCCATTGAGTTTCGTCAGATCGGTCGTTCAACCGTCGGATCGTTCGGTTGACATGGTATCAGAGCTAGATTCGTCCAAAGATTGACAAAACCTTTCCGTCTGAAGGTTTTCCGCCCAAAGTATCCTGTCCGACGACCTACGTTGTTCGACAACTCTGTTTTCGGCAGCGATTTCGGGGGTTGTCGAAATACCTTGTCGGAGTTTGGAATAGTTGTCGGAAAAGCTCCAACGGCGGTTCCGTTGCTGGAGAAGCTCCAACGGTGGTTCCGTTGCCGGGAAGGGGAAACAAATTGTGTGTTTTTTTATTTCCAACGTCTGTTCGATTAAGAGGAAGATTATTTGGCATAAGATCATTTTGAAATTTTCAAAAACTTTGGGGGCCGATTTGGAATTTTTGAAAGTTTGGGGCCAATTTAGAATTTCTGATATTTTGGGGGTAGATCTGTAATTTCTGAAGGTGTGGAGGTGTATTTAGAATTTCTGAAAGCATCCTCAGATGGATGAGTATCTAGGAGAGACCCAAGACCTAGCCCATGGGGAGCCATAGAGAACAGAGAAATCAACTCCTATGGATGTAGATTGTCAAGCTTTTAAGACTATCTTAGAAGAATTCGACAAAGCTATGGGACAACCTCCTTCAAATTAGCCCTCTACTTCCAACTCCACCTTCACCTGCTAAAGCTTAGACTTTTGTTTGCTTGTATTAAAAGCTTCAAGATCTTCATTTTGTAAATTTTGAATACATATAAACTATCTTGGCTTCATGATTTCTTTGTGTTTTATGTCAATTTTGATGATTCCAAAAGAGGGACAAAGTATTAGATGATTTCAAAATAGAATTTAAGAATAAAGTCTCAAATTAAGAGTTAGCATCATATATGAATACATATAAATTTTTTGGGCTTCACAATTTCTCTATGTTTTATGTCAATTTTGATGATTCAAAAAGGGAGAAAGAGTAGGATGATTTCAAAAATGAATTTAAGAATAAACTCTCAAACTAAGAGGGAGCTAAAACAATTTAAGGCAACAAAACCGGGGGAGCCAAATTTGGAACTAAGAGCAAAATGATAAAAACATCACACCTAGAGAACATGGCATGACATCTGCATTAAAATTTTGAATCATATGTTTGTCATCATAAAAAAAGGGGGATAATGAGGAAGAAGAAGTTCAAACATTCCTCCAAGTACCCAAATTTTGATGATAACAAACATAAAAATTTGATTACTTTGCTATTGAGTGTGAATAAATTTATTCTGAGCTAAAATTGTAAATTTCAATAACTGTTACTTCAAGAAGCAAAAGTAGTAAAGCACACATGATTGGAGTTGAGCACAAACTGAGAAGGCAAGAAAAAGAATTGGAAAAGTTGTTACAAATAACAACCAGAAATAAAAGAATCGAGCATATGCACATAAGGAGTTGAACACATAAACAAAGACCCAAGCCTAAAGAAACAAAATTTCAAATCAAATTCTTATTGAAACACAAAAAGGAGTCTACCCATAAGAAAGGAGTCAACCCATATATAGTAGAAAGGAACAAGGAGTTGAACCCAAGAAATAGTAAGTTTTGAATTATTTAAGAGTCAATCCCTGTAGGAAATATTAGTGTATAAGAGTTAACTATATCAAGAGTATTCAATCCAAGTTGAATATAAAGGATAAAAGAATTCCACTCCTACAAAAAGAAATCGAAATAGAACACATAGGATTCGAGACATACAAAAGATTCAACCTCCTAGAGAGCCATTGGAGGAGAAAGGGTTTGACCCTAGGTAAATGATTCAACCCCAAAAGGCAAATATAAAAATCTAATACTTTTGAAAGGCTATAGAATTGGTTATAGGTTTTCAAATCGTGTAAATATCCTACCAAATGACAAATAGAACAAGTAGAAATAATTATTTTTAGAATATTTTTTACTAGAGCTAGTAGCACACCTGATTTTAGGCAATGACTAATGTTTTCAACTAGAATTTTGTCTTATATATACCCAAATATTTTTTAGCCTAAAAAAACAACTCCACACAAAATTTTGAGACTTCTCTTGTCATCTTCAATGGTTTCTAACTGCTAGATTTTGAAATCTGATAGGTGGGAGTGCCAAAGAGCAAAGTATTCTTGCTTTAATTGTCATATATGCTATATACTTTTCATAAGTTATAGAAGTTATGATTACTTCCACTATTTGAACTATTGTTTTCAAATTCAAAACTTATATTCAGTTAGCATAAGTTGAATTAATTTTGATATATACATATGTGTATACACACACACACACACATGTATATATATATATATATATTGTGTGTGTGTGTGTGTGTGTTGTTGATAATTTTTTTGTTCACCTATGAACTTATTCTAACTAAATATAGTTTTCAATTTGATATATGCCTACAAGTAGGCATTGGTAAGTTTCATTGCAAATGCAAATAACCCTTGATCATAAGTCAATCGGGCTAGATTAATTAAGTTGTCCAAATCTCTTTAGCGTTTAGGTTATTGTACCTAGATTTGCTGACCATAAGTCCTAAGGTGTTTGGGCAAGTGCTATAATTGAAACTATGGTTGTAAGTTGTTAATGTGGTTTCACTATTTATAGTGGAAGTTTTAATTCCTAGGCAAAGGCTTCTTAGGAGTGGAGTAGCAATATAAAATAACCATTGTGAACTACTACAAAAAATTTAGTGTAGTGAACTTGCTTGTGAAATTTATTAAAGAGTAGTTTAATTTTGATAATCCTATTTACCCCTCCCTTCTTCTAGGTTTATATAAGCAAAACCTTTTTCATCTTTATCTCCTTCAACCAATCAAGGGTATACTTTCTTGTGAATGAACAATCCCATAACAAGGTTGCAGGATTTTAATGCCAATGAAATACTTAAAAAGTCCAAGGTCATTGATCTAAATATTTCACATAAACAATGTTTCGCCTTTTATATTTCTACTCTAGCACTACCTGTAAGGATAATGTCATCCAAGTATACAGGCATAAACACTACCTTTCACTAGTGTTATTAAAAAAGATTGAGTAGTCAACACCACACCTCTTAAACTAAATTTTACCACCAATGTGCTAAACTTATCCGAGGAAACTGCTTCAATCCATAAATGTACCTATGTAAGTTGCACACCTTTCCCCCCTCAACTACAAAACCAAGTAGTTGATTTGTACATACTTCCTCATGAAGCTAAACATTCAATAACACATTCTTTATATCAAATGAAAGTAGATCCTTGAAATTTATAGCAAGGGAAATAAGAACATAAACTAAGTTGAGATGGTAACTAGGGAGACCATTTCTTCGTAATTTATATCAGATGTCTAGGCATAACTTTTGACTACCAAATGAGCCTTTAGTTGAGCCACAATACCATTTGGATTGTGCTTCACAATAAATACATCAACAATGAACAATCCTTCTGTTAGGAGGCAAAGATGTCAACTTATATGATTTTGATACATGACAACCATCTCCTCTTCCATGACTATTTTCCACCTTGGATAACCCACTACTTGAATAGGGAGCCAATTGATGATTGGAAAAAAAATTGAAATAAGGTTTGAGGTACTAGATTGTGAGTGCCTTTCGAGATTGTTTTCTAGAGCAATCCATAAATCACTAAATATTGAACCAAAAGGGACATAATGACACCTGCGGTTTAGGGAAACTAGGAGGAGGAGAAGACGTGGCATGGAACATTAGAATTGTTTATCCCGAAAGAATGTAATGTCCATAGCGGTGAAAAACTTCTTCAATGATGGATGACAATGTACACATTTTTATTTTTTTGGATAGGGGTGTAAAAAATATATAAAACAAAAAAAAAAGCTATTCCACATACTCTTCCATTTATATAGTCTATTGGTAGACTATATTATCAATATATAGAATAAGCTATTCCATATACTATTTATTTATATATTTATTTATTGAACGTAGATAGGGTGACTTGGTAAATAAATGGAATAATAATAAAAATAAATTAAAATTATAAAAATATAAAATTCACATTATCAATATATAAAAATATTAAAAGAATATTGCAAAATCCTTAGACAATGCCACTTGAAACATGTTTTATCTCAAACAAAGATTCACTCAAATAAAACATTTACCAAATTACTCTTATATATGATCGAGTAATCATTTAGTAGAGTGCTAATAATTTTATCCATTTCTATTCCTTTTAATAAGTGATAAATGTGTATCAGGAAAAATTACCCAAATGCCTAATCAAGCAAAGAATTTTGATTCATTTTTTCCCACTTAATAAATTGTAAAATGAAAATCAAGTAAATGAGAAAAATTGACACCCCTACTTTTGGGTCCTTGAATACCCTAACAAGATGTACTGAAGGCTCCGGCTAGGGGTGTCATCGAGCCGGCCCGAACCTGCCTATGTTCAAGCCAAGTTTGATTTATATATTTCAAACTCAAGCTCGAGTCGAGCCTAGGTTCAAGCCTAAAATTGTTATCGAGCTCGAGCCTAATAATTTTAACCGAGTTTGAGCCGAGCTCGAGCTTCAACATTCATTTAAAACTTTTCTAAAAATATATGTCTCGAGTTCGTGCTCCAACGTACATTTAAAACTTTTCAAAAAATACATGTCAAATAAATTGTATATAAAATTATGCATACATTTTACATAAAATTGGGAATGACCTCTACTTAAAATTGGGCATAAGGGTGGCATCGAATCCAGCTGAGTCTGAACATTGTTCAAGTCGAGCTTGATTTAAATATTTCGAACTCGAGCCGTCCCTAGACTCGAACCTAAAATTGTAATCAAATTAAGCCTAATAATTTTAACTGAGTTCGAGTTTAACCTACATTTAATACACTATATAAAATATATGTCAAATAAATTATATATATAATTATGAATACATTTTAAAAAAAGAATGATAGGAGAGGTTCAGGATTGAATTTCAATAATGGATTAAAACGCACCAATATTAATTTTTTTTACTCCAAATGTTGTTTAGCTTGTTTTGTAATTTTTGAATCTGACCATAAATTTACTATGGCCTCCTTAGTGCCCCTGGTTGAAAATTTATATTCTAGAAAAAATATTATGTTTTTCCTATGAAACATATTTCCAAAAAAAAATTTTAAATAAAATCCTATTACTATTAGTGACTTAATAGAAAATTATAAGAAATATTTTAAAATTTTCTTAGGAAAGTTAAATGGACCTCTTATTGCCTCTTCTAGGGAAATAAATAAAAATCAATAATCAATCTAATATATTACTATACTTATCGATAAATTTTTAATCAAATAAAATGTCAAACACAAAATTATAATGAAAATTACCTCATGCTAAAAGTATTACAACATCAACTGTCAAATACTTATTCAAAAATTTTCTATTCGGTTTTCTACCCCATATTGGCAAGAAAATCTTACTTAGAAAATTATATGATTTTTTAATAAAAAATTTCAATTAGAAAAATGTTTACAAAAAACATGAGACACTAATAGATTTCAGCTCGCATCACGGCCATGGCACTATGTACGTCGTCCTTAAACACTTGAACTAGTCATGGACAGGTTGTTGGCAATGTGCAATGCCACTTACGAACTCCTCCAGTCTTGAAAATTGATTCTCAATGCTAGCAAGCCTAGACTTGAAATCACCAAAACGTAAATCGTTTTTAGAGAGTGACTCCTTACCTCTTGCTGCTACATCCATCTATGGCGTCCATAAGTTAGCATGGAGAATCAATTTTCAAGACTGGAGGAGTTCGTAAGTGACATTGCGCATGGCCAACAACCTGTCCCTGACTGGTTCCAAGGGTTTGAGGATGACGTACATAGTGCCATGGCCGTGATGCGAGCTGAAATCCAGAGAGTGGACGGAGATGTTAACACCATCGCGGAAGAAGTTCGGGCAAGACTCACCCTATGCGAGAGAGCCCTTGCGAATAGAGGAGGTTCACAAGGAGGTACCAAGATCAGGATCCCAGAGCCAAAACCCTTCACTGGAAAACGTGACTCAAATGTAATAGACAATTTCCTTTGGCAAATAGAATAGTATTTCAATGCCTCTAAGTTTACCAGTGAAGAAGCCAAAGTCAGTACTATATCGATGTTCCTTGCGAAAGATGCGGTGTTGCTAGTGGAGGCAGTAGAAAGGCACCAGGTCTGGTGCTGCTGGGAGAGGCAACAGAGAGGCGCCAATTCCGGTGTTGCTGAGAGAGACAGCAGAGAGGCACCAGTTCTGGTGCTGCTGAAAGAGGTAGCAGAGGGGCGCCAGTTCCAGTGCTTCTGGGAGAGACAACATAGAGGCGCCAGTTGGCATCAGTTTCGGTGTTGCTAGTTGAGGCAGCAGAGAGTCGCCAGGTGCGGCGCTGCTGGGAGAGGTAGCAGGGATACGCCAATTCCGGTGCTGCTAGGAAAGACAGCAGAAAGGTGCCAGATCCGGTGCTACTTTCCAGGAACTGCTGGTAGAGGCAACAAGGAGGTCACATTTGGATAGATGTGTCAAACTGCAAGCCAACCATGAGTGGGTGGCGTATGTTGATGGCGCGCAGACGAGGACGTCTGTATTATGGCAGTGGGAGTGTGAGACGAAAAGCTTCTGGCTTGACGAAGGATTGCTCAAGACCAAAGGTAAACGACTTTATGTGCCTAAGTACGATAAGCTACGACGTGACCTCTTGAGGGAATGCCATGATACCTTGTGGGTAGGACATCCTGGTCAAATAAGGACGTTGGCCTTGCTCTCTAGCCAGTATTATTGGCCGAGCATGGAGAGCTATGTGGAGGAATTTGTGCGCACATGTCATATCTGTCAACAGGATAAGATTGAACAAAGAAAGCCCAGAGGCTTGTTACAACCTTTGCCCATTCCAAAACGGTCGTGGGATTCTATTTCAATGGACTTCATTTCAGGTTTGCGCAAGAAAGACAGGCTAGGGTCTATCATGGTAGTGGTGGACCGGTTTACGAAGTACAAAACATTCGTGGCAATGCCAAGTGATTGTACGGCGGTGGAGGCTACTCGAGCATTCATGGCACAAGTGGTGAAGCATCGGGGCATGCCCACATCGATCATAAGTGATCGAGACCCCAAGTGCACAAAAAAATTTTGGACCGAGTTATTTAAACTATTGGGACCTACTCTAAATTTTTCCACTAGTTTTCATCTTCAGACTAACGGCCAAACGGAGCGTATAAATACCGAGAGGAGCGCCAAAGGGGCAAGCCCCAGAGGACGCAATACTTGTCAAAGTGGCAGGGTCAACGAGAAAGCGAGGCAACATGGCAAGATGTTGCCGAGCTGTGGCAGTTCGAGAAAGAGGTGGCCCACTATCGCCAGGGGATGCAAACGAGGGTGTCTGCCTTATGGCAGTGGGAGTATGAGATGGGGGATGAAGTCATGGTGTGGCCAGACACCAAGGCCAAAGACTGTGCTAGTCTAGTGCACAACAATAGCAGAGACGGCCAAGGCCAAATGCAATGGCACGGCCCAGAGGGGCGCACGCATATGGCCGGTTTGACATCAGCTATAGAGGAAGAAGACATACTTGAGCTTGCCAGACGGATGACCAAGCATCAAGGCACGCAACAACCCCAGCAGCCGACCAAAGACACAAGGCAGCACGCCAACAGATGCGCAAAGGCAAGTCAAAATGGGGTTGCAGCGAGCAAGCGCGCAGGCGGGTCAAAATGGGGTTACGGCGAGCAGGCGCACAGGCGCGGCTAAATGTGGTTGCGCACGGCCAAGACTCCAGGCGCATCCGCAGGCGCGTGCGCGACAAGGACTCCAAGCGCAAGCGCACGAAGCGGGGTTGCACCCAAGCGCATCCTGAGGCGCACGAAGTGGGGTTTCAAAGGCGCCCGTGCTACCAGAACTCCATGCACGCGCGCAACTAGGGCGCCTCTGACGCCAGAATTCGAATTTTCAGGATCTGGCAGATTTTTGGGTGTCTTTAGAGATTTCTAAGGGCCAAGGACGGTTTCTGAGCCTTCTAAAGGCCAGGGGAGGAGGTTATAAATAGGAGGAGTCTCTCCAATTGTAAAGGATTCAGATTCTTAGCATTTTTTGCTCTTCAAGTATATAGAGAGTATCCACCGTAGCACAAAAGGATTTGAGATTTGATAACTTAAGACAAATCTTTTATTAAATAAACCATGTCATGCTAGTGAAATTATCTGCACAGACAATAAGGCATTTTGGCTGAGTAATATTTGACACATGAATAGGCTCCCAAAATTAAGGGAAACCACCACATGACATTTTGTTAATTATGTAGTACGTTGTAAGGACAACATATGGCTAGTAGAACAAAAGAAAAAGTGTTGAATAACAAGGCCATAACCACTTCTAGTAAATGTTTGTTCTTTTATTTTGCCACATTGCTTTGTTATTATGCGTAAACACAATATATTTGATCGAGAATGTCATAGTCAAAAGATGTAAATTGAGACAACAAATATTTCTTGGCATTATCATGACAAAAAGCCTTAAGCTTAGTGCTACATTTAGTATCCACCTTAGCACAAAAGGATTTGAGATTTGATAACTTAGACAAATATTTTATTAAATAAACCATGTCATGCTAGTGAAATTATCTGCACAGACAATAAGGCATTTTGACTGAGTAATATTTGGCACATGAATAGGCTCCCAAATGTGAGAAAGAACCCAAACAAAATGACTCTAATTCCTATCCACCATCTATAACTTACCAAATTGACAACTCTCACAATTTAAAATAGAAAATAACTGTAAGGAGGGAGATCAGTATTGTAATGCTTGTAAAGAAGGGTGTTCAAGCCGGTTGTGGAATTACAAAGCAATATTACCAGGAGTTGCTAATGCTGTGAAGGACTAATTATCAAGGTGATGGCGACCATCATGTTCACAACCTCTACCAATTGCATACTTAGTGTGTAAATCTTGAAAAACACAATAAGAGGGGAAAGGGTTGCAAAAAATTATAGTATACTTCTAAGTTAACTCAACGACCTAAGATTAGGAGGAAAGTTAGGCACATGGAAAACATATAGTACAATTAAGTGGGGAGTAGGGAATGATAAACCACCACCATAGAATCGGCTTTTTAAGCTATTAGGCGAAGATAGAAACTTGGTTGAGGAACAAGGTGAGAGATGATAATTTGCCAACATACCAACATACACAGATTTATGCTTAGAAGTGTCAAAGTCAATAATCCTAGGTGTTTAGCTAGAGGATGAGAGAAAGACATCCTTGTATATTAGGTCCCATAAGGAACAAACTCAGAGGGGAGAGAAGGGGGGAAGGGGGAAGAGGAATAAGGTTGTTTACTATGATGCCAAATTTCAATCTCTTTTGCTCAGTCTAAGTGTGTCCTTCACTTTTAGTGAATTGTATTTTGCTTTCTTGGATTTTAAACTAAGGGCCCATGTCAATGTAATTAGAAATACAATGAACACAATGGTTTATAGTGGTCCACAACCCAATTTTAGGTTGCTATTTTCACTCATAAGAAGTTCGCATATTGAAGTTAAATCAAGGGTAATACTTTCTTGTGAACGAACAATCCCATAATAAGGTTGCAGGATTTTATTGTCAATGAAATACTTAAAAAGTCCAAGGTCATTGATCTAAAAATTTCATATAAACAATGTTTCGCCTTTTATATTTCTACTCTAGCACTACCTGTGAGGATAATGTCATCCAAGTATACAGCCATTAACACTACCTTTCACAAGTGTTATTAAAAAAATTGAGTAGTCAACACCATGCCTCTTAAACTAAATTTTACCACCAATGTGCTAAACTTACCCTAGGAGACTGCTTCAATCCATAAATGTACTTATGTAAGTTGCACACCTTTCCCCCCTCAACTACAAAACCAAGTAGTTGATTTGTATATACTTCCTCATGAAGCTAAACATTCAATAACACATTCTTTATATCAATGAATGTAGATCCCTGAAATTTATAGCAAGGGAAATAAGAACATAAACTAAGTTGAGATGGTTACTAGGGAGACCATTTCTTCGTAATTTATATTAGATGTCTAGGCATAGCTTTTGGCTACCAAATGAGCATTTAGTTGAGCCACAATACCATTTGTATTGCGCTTCACAATAAAGACATATCAACAATGCACAATCCTTCTGTTAGGAGGCAAAGATGTCAACTTATGTGATTTTGATACATGACAACCATCTCCTCTTCCATGACTATTTTCCACCTTGGATAACCCACTACTTGATATGTCTGGAGAATGACAAAGATAAACATGTGACAAACTAGAAGAACAGGGAGCCAATTGATGATTGGAAAAAAAATTGGGTTTGAGGTACTAGATTGTGAGTGCCTTTCGAGATTGTTTTCTAGAGCAATCCATAAATCACTAAATATTGAACCAAAAGGGACATAATGACACCTGCGGTTGAGGGAAACTAGGAGGAGGAGAAGACGTTGGCATGGAACATTAGAATTGTTTATCCCAAAAGAATGTAAAGTCCATAGTGGTGAAAAACTTCTTCAATGATGGATGACAATGTACACATTTTTATTTTTTTGGATAGGGGTGTAAAAAATATATAAAACAAAAAAAAAAGCTATTCCACTTACTCTTCCATTTATATAGTCTATTGGTAGACTATATTATTAGTATATAGAATAAGCTATTCCATATACTATTTATTTATATATTTATTTATTGAACGTCGATAGGGCGACTTGGTAAATAAATGGAATAATAATAAAAATAAATTAAAATTATAAAATGAAAAAAATATAAAATTCACATTATCAATATATAAAAATATATAAAAAATTAAAAGAATATTGCAAAATCCTTAGAAAATACCACTTGAAACATGTTTTATCTCAAACATAGATTTGTTCAAATAAAAAATTTACCAAATTACTCTTATATATGATCAAGTAATCATTTAGTAGAGTGCTAATAATTTTATCCATTTCTATTCCTTTTAATAAGTGATAAATGTGTATCGGGAAAAATTACCCAAATGCCTAATCAAGTAAAGAATTTTGATGCGTTTTTTTCCCACTTAATAAATCGTAAAAAGAAAATTAAGTAAATGAGAAAAATTGACACCCCTACTTTTGGGTCCTTGAGTACCCCAAGAAGATGTACTGAGGGCTCCAGCTAGGAGTGTCATCGAGCCGGCCCGAACCTGCCTAAGTTCAAGATGAGTTTGATTTAAATATTTCGAACTCGAGCTCAACCCGAGCCTAGGCTCAAGCCTAAAATTGTTATCGAGCTCGAGACTAATAATTTTAACCGAGTTCGAGGCGAGCATGAGCTTCAAAATTCATTTAAAACTTTTCTAAAAATATATGACTCGAGTTCGTGCTCTAACATACATTTAAAACTTTTCAAAAAACATGTCAAATAAATTATATATAAAATTATGCATACATTTTACATAAAATTGGGAATGACCTCTACTTAAAATTGAGTATCAGCGGAGTCCGAACATTGTTCAAGTCGAGCTTGATTTAAATACTTCGAACTCGAGCTGTCCCTAGCCTCGAACCTAAAATTGTAATCGAACTTGAGCTTAATAATTTTAACTGAGTTCGAGCTTAACCTACATTTAATACTCTATATAAAATATATATCAAATAAATTATATATATAATTATGCATACATTTTAAAAAAAGAATGATAGGAGAGGTTCAGGATTGGATTTCAATAATGGATTAAAACGCACCAATATTAATCTTTTTTATTCCAAATGTTGTTTAGCTTGTTTTGAAATTTTTGAATCTGACGATAAATTTACTATGGCCTCCTTAGTGCCCCTAGTTGAAAATTTATATTCGAAGAAAAACATTATGTTTTTAGGGTTGTTTTTCCTATGAAACATATTTCCAAAAAAACTTTTAAATAAACTCCTATTACTATTAGTGACTTATTAGAAAATTACAAGAAATATTTTAAAATTTTCTTAGGAAAGTTAAATGGACCTTTTATTGCATCTTCTAGGGAAATAAATAAAAATTAATAATCAATCTAATATATTACTATACTTATCGATAAATTTTTTAATCAAATAAAATGTCAAAGACAAAATTACAATGAAAATTACCTCATGCTAAAAGTATTACAGCATCAACTGTCAAATACTTATTAAAAAAATTTCTATACGGTTTTCTAGTCCATATTGGCAAGAAAATCTTACTTATAAAATTATATGATTTTTTAATAAAAATTTCAATTAGAAAAATGTTTACAAAAAACATGAGACAATAATAGTCTCTAAAAACTTATTTCTACTAAAATGTATTTTCAATTTCTTCAAGTGCCATTAGGAAGGAGAGTTTAAGGAAAAAAAAAATTCATTTTATGATCTCGAACGTACGAAATCATCTTCACGCGGAAGGGGGGGAGGGGGATCCTTGAACTCTTGCTGTTCCGTCTACTCTCTGGATTTCAGCTCGCATCACAGCCATGGCACTATGTAAGTCGTCCTCAAACCCTTGGAACCAGTCAGGGACAGGTTGTTGGCCATGCGCAATGTCATTTACGAACTCCTCCAATCTTGAAATTGATTCTCCATGCTAACAAGCTTGGACTCGAAATCACCAAAACATAAATCGTTTTCAGAGAGTGACTCCTTACCTCTTGCTGCTACATCCATCTATGGCATCCACAAGTGGAGATGTAGTGGCAAGAGGTAAGGAGTCACTCTGTGAAAACGATTTATGTTTTGGTGATTTCAAGTCCAAGCTTGTTAGCATGGAGAATCAGTTTTCAAGACTAGAGGAGTTCGTAAGTGACATTGTGCATGGCCAACAACCTGTCCCTAACTGGTTTGAAGGGTTTGAGGACGACGTACATAGTGCCATGGCCGTGATGCGAGCTGAAATCCAGAGAGTGGACGGAGATGTTAACACCATCGCAGAAGAAGTTTGGGCAAGACTCACCTATGCGAGAGAGCCCTTGCGAATGGAGAAGGTTCGCAAGGAGGTGCTAAGATCAGGATCCCGGAGCCCAAACCCTTCACTGGAAAACGTGACCCAAAGGTAATAGACAACTTCCTTTGGCAAATAGAGCAGTAATTCAATGCCTCTAAGTTGACTAGGGAAGAAGCCAAAGTCAATACTGCATCAATGTTCCTTGCGGAAGATGCGGTGCTGCTAGTGGATGCAGCAGAAAAGCGCCAGGTCCGGTGCTACTGGGAGAGGCGGTAGAGAGGTGCCAGTTCCGGTGCTGCTAAAAGAGACAACAGAGGGGCACCAATTTCGGTGCTTCTAGGAGAGACAGCACAGAGGTGCTAGTTCCGGTACTGCTGGGAGTGACAACAGAGGGGCGCCAGTTCCGGTGCTGCTAGTTGAGGCAGCAGAGAGGCGCCAGATACGGGGTTGCTGGGAGAGGCAGCAGGGAGACACCAGTTCCGGTGCTACTAGGAGAGACAGTAGAAAGGGGCCAAATCCGGTGCTGCTTTCCAGAAACTACTGGTAGAGGCAGCAAGGACGTCACATTGGCTCGGTGCTGCTTTCCAGGAACTACTGGCAGAGGCAAGTACAATAACCTACGGGGTGACCTCTTGAGGGAATGTCATTATACCTTGTGGTCAGGACATCTAGGTCAAAGAAGGACGTTGGCCTTGCTCTCTGGCCAGTATTATTGGCCGGACATGGAGAGCGATGTGGAGGAATTTGTGCGCACATGTCTTATCTGTCAACAGGATAAGATTGAACACAGAAAGCCCAGAGGTTGTTACAGCCTTTGCCCATTCCAAAATGGTCGTGGGAGTCTATTTCAATGGACTTCATTTTTGGTTTGCGCAAGAAAGACAAACTAGGGTCTATCATGGTAGTGGTGGACCGGTTTACGAAGAACTGAACATTCGTAGCAATGCCAAGTGATTGTACAGCGGCGGAGGTTGCTCGAGCATTCATGGCACAAGTGGTGAAGTACTGGGGCATGCCCACATCGATCATAAGTGATCGAGACCCCAAGTGCACAGGAAAATTCTGGATCGAGTTATTTAAACAATTGGGAACTGCTCTAAATTTTTCTACTAGTTTTCATCCTCAGACTGACGGCCAAACGGAGCGTATAAAGACTGAGAGGAGAGCCAAAGGGGCAAGCCTCGGAGGACGTAATACTTGGCAAAGTGGTAGGGTCAACCGAAAAGCGAGGCAACATAGCAAGACATTGCCGAGTTGTGGCAATTCGAGAAGGAGGTGGCCCACTATCGCCAAGGGATGTAGACGAGGGCATCTGCCTTATGGCGGTGGGAGTATGAGACGAGGGATGAAGCCATGGTGTGGCTAGACACTAAGGCCGAAGACTGTGCAAGTCCAGTGCACAACAATAGCAGCGACGACCCAGGCCAAGTGCAATGGCATGGCCCAGAGGGGCGCACGCATATGGCCGACTCAACATCAGCTGCAGCAGAAGGAGACATACTTGAGCTTTCTAGATGGATGGCCAAGCAGCAAGGTGCGCAACAACCCCAGCAGCCAACCGAGACACAAGGCAGCATACCAACAGACGCGCAGAGGCGGGTCGAAATGGGGTTGCGCACGGCCAGGACTCCAAGCACGCGCACGGCCAAGACTCCAGGTGCATCTGTAGGCGCACGCACGACCAGGACTCCAAGCGCAGGCGTGCGAAACGGGGTTGCACCCAGGCGCATCCTGAGGGGCGCGAAGTGGGGTTTCAAAGGCGCCCACGCGACCAACGTGCCTCTGACGTCGGAATTCGAATTTTCAAGATCATGTGGATTTATGGGCATCATTAGAGATTTCTAAGGGCCAGGGACAATTTCTGAGCCTTCTAAAAGCCAAGGAAGGAGGCTATAGATAGGAGGGGCCTCTCCCATTGTAAAAGATTCGAATTCTTAGCATTCTTTGCTCTTCAAGTGTATAGAGAGTATCCACCTTAGCACAAAAGGATTTGAGATTTGATAACTTAGACAAATCTTTTATTAAATAAACCATGTCATGCTAGTGAAATTATCTGCACAAACAATAAGGCATTTTGACTGAGAAATATTTGGCACATGAATAGGCTCCCAAAATTAAGGGAAACCACCACATGACATTTTGTTAATTATGTAGTACGTTGTAAGGACAACATATGGCTAGAAGAACAAAAGAAAAAGTGTTGAATAACAAGGCCATAACCACTTCTAGTAAATGTTTGTTCTTTTATTTTGCCACATTGCTTTGTTATTATGTGTAAACACAATATATTTGATCGAGAATGTCATAGTCAAAAGAAGTAAATTGAGACAACAAATATTTCATGGCATTATCATGACAAAAAGCCTTAAGCTTAGTGCTACATTTAGTATCCACCTTAGCACCAAAAGGATTTGAAATTTGATAACTTAGACAAATCTTTTATTAAATAAACCATGTCATGCTAGTGAAATTATCTGCACAGACAATAAGGCATTTTGACTGAGTAATATTTGGCACATGAATAGGCTCCCAAATGTGAGAAAGAACCCAAACAAAATGACTCTTAACTCCTTTCCACCATCTATAACTTACCAAATTGACAACTCTCACAATTTAAAATAGAAAATAACTTGAAGGAGGGAGGTCAGTATTGTAATGCTTGTAAAGAAGGGTGTTCAAGCCGGTTGTGGAATTACAAAGCAATATTAGCAAGAGTTGCTAATGTTGTGAAGGACTAATTATCAAGGTAATGGCGACCATCATGTTCACAACCTCTACCAATTGCGTACTTAGTGTGTAAATCTTGAAAAACACAATAAGAGGGGAAAGGGTTGCAAAAAATTATAGTATACTTCTAAGTTAACGCAATGACCTAAGATTAAGAGGAAAGTTAGGCACATGGAAAACATATAGTACAATTAAGTGAGGAGTAGGGAATGATAAACCACCACCATAGACTCGGATTTTTAAGCTATTAGGCGAAGATAGAAACTTGGTTGAGGAACAAGGTGAGAGATGATAATTTGCCAAAATATTACACAGATTTATGCTTAGAAGTGTCAAAGTCAATAATCCTAGGTATTTAGCTAGAGGATGAGAGAAAGACATCCTTGTATATTAGGTCCCATAAGGAACAAACTTGGAGGGGAGAGAACTATGATGCCAAATTTCAATCTCTTTTGCTCAGTCTAAGTGTGTCCTTCACTTTTAGTGAATTGTATTTTGCTTTCTTGGATTTTAAACTAAGGGCCCATGTCAATGTAATTAGAAATACAATGAACACAATGGTTTATAGTGGTCCACAACCCAATTTTAGGTTGCTATTTTCACTCGTAAGAAGTTCGCACATTGAAGTTAAATCCTCTAAATCATGGCCTAATGACGACATCTCATCATGAGGTCTCAATGGCCTGATTACATTACTGCATAGGAGTTTATGCCTCTAAATTGGCCACAATTGCTAATTTACACTGACACACCCACATGGGGTTATAACATACTACTCTTTAACCTAAACCAACTTTTGGGATTTTTGTAACAATAGACTAGACTGTCTAGCTTCAACTTACAAATAATATAATTTCAAAGTAATTGTACAAATATTCTAACATGGATATGCTAAGTAATTAGGTTTTAAAGTAAAAGAGGATAGATACTTAATAGGGAGATGGCTTTAACATATTGAATCTGAACTTCAAAAAATATTTTCTAAGTATACGGACTCATAGGAGTAGTCGAGAAAGCCTTAAAATATCTAAATTTGTGCTTTTCCTTCCTCCTTTCCTCCCACACACTGTTTGGGACCATGCCAACATAAATAGACGAGTTCTTGGAGTTTGGACACAAAAAAACAATTGAACTTGGAAATAGACATTTTATCTCTTTGGAAAACTTGGTAAAAAGCATGATAAAAAAATCACTGAGTACATGTTTGAAGTTCTTTTGTTGAGTTGCTAGTCACATAAATAGATCACTTATGTAGCTTTTAGAGACTTATCTTATTTGAATTGAGCTCCCCATGGTTCTTCCGCGTCTTTATATGCTTGAACAATCACATTTTTCAAATAATCTTCGTTGGTCTTGTTCAAATATTTGATTTTTTACCGAACTTACTGTTACATGTGCCTTCTCGGGATATCAACTTTATTCAAACACTCTTTATCTCATGGAGCTTTTGCTGGTTTGTGCTATTCTAATGTTGTCATTTCTTTATACCTTGCTATTGGAGCTTTATATTTGAACATTGCTTTGTTTGGCCGGCTTCTTTACCGCTAGAGTTTCTGATGATGTGGGCCATCTAGACACTTCCCATTGTTCGACTATAGTTTTGTTCGAGCTCCCTTGTTGGAGATATTTTATTTAACCACTTGCCTTTTGCAGATACCTGGTGTAAGAATTCATGTACCGAGGGACCTACTAAACAAACTGATAAGGGATTATCTTCCTTTCAGTTTAGGAGATAAGATTTTTTATCTTTCCTTCGTTTAAGATATAAGATCTCCATGATTGTATTTATCATTTCTATTCTAAATTGTATAAATACCATTCTTAATCAATGGAAATATGTGGTTCATTTCAGCATCTCATATGGTATCAAAGCAGAGTGATTAATCCTTTGCATCTGCCTTCTTCCATTTTTTTTCAAAATCCTCTCCACCTGTCACTCCCACTCTGCAACACCCTCTCTAGCGGAACTCGCACCTCCAACAATTCAAGTTGAGCCATCAGAAGTGATGGATTGCATCCTCGCCATCTCTTCCTCTTCCATTTCTCCTCTACTCATGCGACACCTTTGATCCACGCCACATAGACGATCTTGTCATACCCAAAATTGATCACTCCATCCTCAACAAGAGTGTCGAAAGCCACAAGCAATCCTACTCGAGCCTCCACCATTCCCCTCCATTCCATCTTTTCTTACGGCCTTTGCCAACAAATTTTCAGCTATTGTTTTAAACCCCAGTCACCATTTCTGAGGAGACCATCGCAAACCACTACCGGGGTTGTTACAAGACGTCACATCAATCAAAACTCGCTGCCAACTGTCACCATCCATCAATTTGGGCCTCCCCGTTGCCACTACCTATTGATTTTGAATTTCAGTTGTCGCTTCTGTCACAAATTTCCCATTGAATCGTTGACCACCATATCTCTTTCTCACATTGTGGGCTTGTCGTACCCCGACCAAAGCAACTAGACCTTCCCGATCCTTGCAGAATTTGCTGCGATCCCGTTGTCATCACCTCTCACCGGCACTAAGCTCCTTCCTCCATTTTTTAATATTTCCATCATCGCACTAAAGGGGAATTGCGCACATATGTGACTATCGCACGTGTGACCTAAGTCACTCACACGTGCGAGAGATCCTCCCAGTCAACGACTTCCAGCATCTCCCTCTTAGCTTAACTTCATCCTTATCAAGTATGATCTCCTTGGGTATATTGATGCCTCCAAACTTTGTCCACCGAAAACCCTCACTATAAATCTCTCCCCAAATTTAAGCCACTCCTTCTTGGCTGAAATTTGTTTTTATCAGGTATGATCTAATTAAAAAGTCATTGTCACGTTCACAGTTTTAGTTACTAAGAGACAATATTGGCCTCTCTAACCGTGTCCTATCTTGGGGGCATGATAAGGTATGATCTTCCCTTCAATTCAGGAGAAAAGATCTCTTATCTTCCCTTAGGTTTAGGAGATAAGATCTCCATAATTGTATTTAATTTTTCTATTTTAAATTATATAAATACCACTCTTAATAAATGCAAAGACGTGTTTCAGTGTAGCATCTCATGATTTTTTTTAAAACAAGAACATAAGATCTTATAAAACATATCGAGAGGAAAGAGGACTTCTTGAGACAAATTACAGCCTGCAATATTTCACAAGGACCAGATTTTCGCCAAACAAAAGCAAATCGATTACCTCTTTTTAGAGACCTGATGATCCAACTTAGATTCATCCAAAGACTTCAACTCCATTTCTTCGCGACTGGAATGTTGACAACTGAAATAGTTATTTCCACTGTTTTCTCCTCAGACTCCAATTGCCACTACATTCTACCCTTCGTTCAGATGTCAATCAAGCATCTATAGCACCTGACAGAGTCTTGATCCCACTACATTCAAGTGGTAGATCAGACTCATTAGAATTATCTAGACATTCTATTGACAGAGAGTCTCAATTTATTGGCAACATATCAACAGATGCTGTTTTAGATTCAGGTTCTGCTGCTGTGACTTCATATACTAACTCATCTACCATACCTATTGAGAAGGATAGAGGCATGTCTACCCTGCAGGAAATAGGTCTCTCCATTGACCAGCTTGAAACAGATCACCAAATTTTTATCTCTAAATCATATTTCACCCGGAGAACTTGGTAATCCCCTTACAGAGTTCCAGCAATATCATTGTGAAAATGGGTTTGATGCAACCAAAACTGCTGTCTCAGCTTCATTGTTGAGAGATACTGCAGTGTCTGAAAGTGAATTAGGTCCAAGAGAAATATCAAGTTGGGATTTGGACTCACAAACAACAGTGGTGCCTGTTGCCAGTGCACATGATGATGGTGATTTACACTCTGGCCATTCTTCATATTTGTCCCATTCCAGTAGCCAATATGTGCAATTAGATAATATTAGTTGTGTAAGCCCTCTAGGTCATTCTGATTCTAGAATTGCAGTTGGGAAAGTTGATGAAACCTTGAATCGATTTACTACTGCTGGATCTATTTTAACTAATGGATACAAAGAACACAATTTCAATGCAGTTTCTGAACTGGGGAAAATATTTGAATCATCTGGATCTTCTAAGTCTCTAGCAAATGCTGAAAGTGAGAAAAGCGTGGGAAAAGTGGAAGCTGGAGCCTCGGAGATTGACCAGAATGTTGAGAGCAGCATCATTTCCAGTATCTTATCGTTGGATTTAGATTCTTGGGATGATCCCTTAACATCATCAAGCAACCTTGCAAAAATGTTTGGTGAATCCGACGGACAAAATGGTTCAATAGGGTTACCAAGTTCCTGGAAGCAAAACAGTCAATCAAGGTTTTCATTTGCTAGGCAGGATGATTTAATGAATCAAACAAACCATTTGGATCCTTCCTTCAGTGGTTTTGCCCCAAATGTACAGAGGAGTCCTGGTGAAAGCAGGAATTTCTTTGGACAGAAACATCAAAATGGTTTTGCTGCCAGTGGTTATGAGGATTTGGGTGACTCCACTTCTTCTGGTTTGTCGTCGTCTTCCTTGCATCTGTTTTAAGTCTATGCTAATGAAAAAAAGAGAATTCTTAGTTCAATTCTCCACCTCTAAGGATAGATGAAATTCTACCCATAGTAACCATTCGTCACAGAATGACTATTTATGTCAAATGAATTATGAGTTCAAAAAATCCTGTTTAGCAGGAAGACAAATATTCCTTAGTCATTATTAGACAATCTTCTATTTATTATAATAAAATATCAGTTTATATATTAATTATTAAAAATCTTCTTATATTTTAATTAACATATTTAATTATTGTTTTAAGATATTTTCAAATTTTAAAATTATTTTTAAAAAAAATTAATTTTTAAAAATCGTATTTATCGGTATTTGTTTTATTACCTTCTATTTATTATAATAAAATATAAATTTATATATTAATTATTAAACAGATATCCTCTAATTTAATTAACACATTTCATTATTGATTTAATATATTTGTTATTTTAAAAATATTTTTTAAAATTGTTTCTTTATTTTTTTTAAGATTTTTAAAAATAATTTTTTTAATAAAGTAAAAAAATCTTAATTCAATAATGAGAATATTTTAAATAATTAATATATAAAATTTATATTTTATTATAATTACGTGGTAACTGACATATCTAGTGACATGTCACCCGATATGGTATTTGACGGTGATGTGGCAGCTTCTAACTTCATATGCCGACGTTGTAGATGGTGCGGTGCCGCTTCAACGGCCATGGCGATGACGACAACGATGATGAGATATGACGGTTACAGCGTGCGAATGGGAGCGAACGGGGAGAGCAACCCGACGAGAGGGAAAGAACGGGGAGAGCAGCGCAAACACCAGTCGCACTTGATCAACGTTTGCTCCAACTCCTATAATATATTTTAATGGACGCCATTCAATTATTAAGAGAGAGGAAGTCACCCGACCCGTCTAATTTATTGAGAGGAAAGGAACCCACTGACTTCTCTCGTCCATGTATGTCATGGACACCATTAAATTATTGAAAGAGAGAGAGTCCCAATTCATTCTTCTGTAGATGTTTAACCCAATTCATTCTTCTGTAGAGGGATCAAGGATGCAGATATTTTCGCTCGTTTCAGAACTTGGGAAGTACTTCTATGTTTTCCTTAAACGCCATTGTGGTTATTTCTTTCACTATGAGAAGAATGTCAATGAATTGAGCAGTGAAGCAGAGCCTCCATGTACAGAGAGAGATGATACAAATAGGCAGCTTGATGAGGAAAGAGGTCCCAGAGATTGCCTTTACAAGCTGTGGAAGTCTGGAAGAGAGACGTAGATAACGTTGTTCAGGATATTCAGAGACTAACCGAGCATATGAGTACAGACGAGCACTATTGTCTGATGGGATGGTGTCCCAACTTGAGTTGGCGTTATCGTGTCGGTAAAAGTGCAGCCAAGATAATGGATCAAGTTAAAAAGCTAAAAAACGTTCGGAATGAGTTGGGTGTTTCATTAACATATGATATAGAGTTAAGTGACTGCGGCCAGTTGAAAGCAATCATAGCAAAGGAGGATGGAAAAAAAGAGGAGGTGGTTCCCTTGGAGAGCTTGTTTCCTCTATTAAGAATCCTCGAGATAAAGGACCTTCCTGAATTTTTGGATTTTTACAATTGGGAGAGATTTCTTGTACCCAGTTCCTTGATAGAGATGAGGATAAGAAACTGTCCAAAGCTGGGGAAACATCATTCTCTGGAATTCTTGCAACAAAGGCAGATGCCTCTGGTACTTTTGGAAACACATCGAACCTCTCACCTTATTTTCCAATGGTGTTAGCACAAAAATGTAATTTACATTCACTACGGGTTGATGATTTTAGTGAAATACGACATGTTTTTTGGTTGGAGAAAAGAGTTGCAGAAGCAGGCAGAATCACGTCCACATTCTCCCAATTGAAAGATTTACATCTAAAAAAGCTACCAAAATTGGAAAGCATTTGCGTGGGTTCCCTACCTCTTGACAGCTTCTTCCAAAATCTAAGGATTCTAGATGTTATTGATTGTAACAATTTGAGATACTTGTTACCTCTTGGGCTTGCCCAACAGTTGCGAAATCTGGAAACGTTGAAGGTTGAGTCTTGTGAGAGACTTGAGAAACTAATCTCTGATGAGGAGGAGACCGTAGGATGGACAACGAAAGAGGGCGTGCTTCCTCGGATCAACAATCTAATGCTACTAAACCTACCAGAGCTAACGAGTCTCTACAGTGGGGAGAGTTTTCTTCAACTCCCATCATTGGAGCGCATCGAAGTGGTTTATTGTAGCAAGCTGAAGCAGCTCTCGTTGGAACCCAGTACCAGCCCCAAGCTTAGAGAGATCTGTGGAGTAGAAAAATGGCTTCAGAGGTTTGGAACAGGAGATGAATACGGAGATGAAGAGCCATTTCAAGCCACTCCTCCGAGTGATAGCTAGGTATGTAAGAATATTGGATTGAGTATATTTTCATCATGTGTTTTATCATTTCATCTTCTTATCAACTACATTTTTTGAGTACCAATTTTATCGATATGAGGTTTATGTTAATGTGATTTATTAGATGTCTTTCCTGTGATTAAAGTCGATATTTGATGTTTCTTAATTTTCCTGAGATTTTTCTATTCATTTCGAGGATTAAATTGATTAATACACTCATTACTATTTAATCTTTGTTTATTTTTTTGCATGTATTTGTCTTTTTTATGCAGTACGGAAGAAGAGGTGGAAGCAAGTAACAAAAATGGAAGAAGAGTGGAGGACGATGAGCATAACCGATCAAAGCAAGTTGAGCTTTAGTACTCTCATGGACAGGCTTCGGAGAATTGGATATTTTTCTCTACTATGCCTTGTTTCAGACTTTGTTGCTAAAACTTGATATTTTATGTTTAATACTTGAGAACCTACAGGATTTGGAATGAAAAATATCACTCTGGCTCCTAGTTACAGGGATGATGGATCTTTTGCTAATTGATGTTCTGGTGATCGCTTCTGCTTTCCATATAGATTTAACTAAAAAGGATCATCATGCTTTAAAGAGTAGTCCACAAAAGTCACTCAACCATATAAAAAATAAGATGTTATAGTCAAATTCTCCTGTGTTGCTACATTTCCGTGAAGCTTCTTCAGGCAGATGCCCTGCTTCTCGTTCTTCAGTCTTGCCCTCCATTACGGCGCCAAGGGAGCACAGCACAGCCTTTTTCCACCCGAAAGCTTCTCCGGTTTCTGATCGCCCGTCACCGACTCGAGTCGCCGAAAACAGGCGATCGTGACTGACGGCTCCAATAATTTTCTTCCCTCTCCGATTTAACACCTTACGGCTCTTTTTATTTTTTTTGCAGATGCTTTTGTACCGCTTTTAGTTAACTTCATCCTTCAATGGAGCTCTATCGGTTTTAGAGAGTTTCAATTTCGTCCATTTTTCCCTCTTTCAATGTTTCTCTTGAACAGGAATTTTTTTGTGGAAATCTGTTGGCCAAGAAGCCCTTTCTCTGCTTGCGCGTCGTGACCCTACGCCATTAGCTTGAATGTACTTATCAAAATCTTGTCCCCATCAACAGTCCATCTCCTCAAACCCCTCTTTATCGCAACAATCTGCTCCTCCCATGTTACAGCAAGGTGTTAATTTCTTCTCAGTTTTCGCTCTTTCTTAGCGTCTTTCAGTCTCGATTCTGGAATGCTTCCTTATCTCTCCGCACCATGTCATTGCATATACAGTGCCCACCGTGGTCTCTAAGAGTGAGAAGCTTTTGACTCTGTAAAGAAGATAAAGAACTTTTCCCAGCACATTTTGGAAATTCGCTGGGATTCTTCCAACGAATTTTGTAGGAGATTCAGAGGGATTAGGGCAGCACATCCTTGCTTGAAAGAAACTGTTACCATACATTAAAGAGGCGATCTAAGGAGACCTTATCAACAAGACCAGAGAAGAGGAAGAAAACGAATCATAACAAAATCATGGAAAATTAAACAAAACAACGAATTTACCGTTTTTAACCTCCCTCGATGACGAAAGATGAATATGAAAAAGTAAAGTAATAGACTGGATCTGACCAGAAGAACTCCTCATCCCGTGCGTCGCATAGCTGAGAAAAAGACGACTTGATTCACTCTCGTAAGAACCGCTCCCGTATTCCATCTTTCCCCTGCACTTGTTCTTCTTTGCAGCTTTGAGTTTTCACTCTCTTATTAGGAAGAACGAACCGAAGCTCCGATGCAGTTGTTCTGATTCTGATCGATCGATAGACTCTTTTAGGGGTGGACAGATTCCGTTCTTGGCCGTCGATTCCAAGGTTTTCAAATGAGAGCCCGGTAAATGAAAACGTGCCTTATAAGATAATTGTGGGTTTCAAATAAAAATATTTTTTATTAAAGAATAAGAAATAGTTATACGGATTTATCATTATTAAATATAAAATCCGTAAATTGACAAAAAAATAAAACGTTATGAATAAGCACAACCAAGCCGGAATCAAGCTGAGCTATTCTGTATACCCGAATCTCGAGAGCCGAGTTTGAGATTCGAATTCTGTATACCCGAATCTCGAGAGCTGAGTTTGAGATTCGAGATCGGAACTGAACTTGACCGAATCAAAGTTCAAAAGCTCCTGAACCGGCCCATTAATTTAACGAGTGGCACGGGATTCGAAGGATTTGGGAGAGTCGAGATCGAAGCGGGAGCGAGAGCGAGGTGGAAAAAATTCTTCCTCCCCTCGTCACCGACGAGCCCCTTCGGCCGTAGTTGTGGCTACCTCTGTCATCGTCGATAGCTGCCTTGCCGAACGCCTTCTGCCTTTCCCTCGCCACCAATTCTGTGGCCGCCGCTCGATTTCTTCCCCTTCGTCTACCTTTGGCTTTGTTTTTGTCACCGCCGTCTCCATCGTAGCATATTATCCCCGACGAAAGTTCCTCGGTGGAAAACCAAAACCAATACCTAAGTTATGGTGAGAAATAATTTATCTCCACCCTCCCAGCACGAAGATAATTTCGCACGTGCGAGATCATGAAGTAAAAAAAAAAAAAATTCTTAAATTCTCCTTCCTCATTGCTTTTGAAGAAATTAAAAATACATTTTAGTACAAATAAGTTTCTAGGGAGTATTAATGTCTCAAGTTTTTTGTAAATATTTTTTTAATTGAAAAATCTTATTAAAAAAATCATATAACTTTCTAAGTAAGATTTTTCTACCAAGATGGGCGTATAGAAAATTTTTGAATAAGTATTTGACAATTGATATTGTAATACTTTTAGCATGGGGCAATTTTCATAGTAATTTTGTGTTTGATATTTTATTTGATTAAAAATTTATCGATAAGTATAGTAATATATTATATTGATTATTAATTTTTTATTTATTTCCCTATAAGAGGCAATAAGAGGTCCATTTAATTTTCCTAAGAAAATTTTAAAATATTTCTTGTAATTTTCTAATAACTCACTAATAGTAATAGGATTTTATTTAAAGGTTTTTTTGGAAATATGTATCATAGGAAAAAACATTTCTAGTTTTTCCTAGAATATAAATTTTTAACTAGGGGCACTAAGGACGCCATAGTAAATTTATGGCCAGATTCAAAAATTACAAAATAAGTTAGACAACATTTGGAATAAAAAAAATTAATATTGGTGCGTTTTAATCCACTATTGAAATTTGTTAGTGTTTGTAGGTTGTGTTAAGTATTTGGCTTTCCGCACCTAACGAATTGGTCTTTTGGGTTGTAATGATTAGGTGCTTACATGGTATCAGAGCTGGGCACGTCACGTCCCACGTTCACATCCAGTTTGGCACGGTGACTTTGCATTTGGCGGGGTGAGTGTTAGTGTTTATAGGTTGTGTTAAGTATTTGGTTTTCCGCACCTAACGGATCGAACCCTAAGCCAGCCATACAATCCTGAACCTCCCCTATCATTCTTTTTTAAAAATGTATGCATAATTTTATATATAATTTATTTGACATATATTTTATATAGAGTATTAAATGTAGGTTAAGCTCAAACTTGAACTCGATTAAAATTATTAGGCTTGAGTTCGATTAAAATTTTAGGTTCGAGGCTTGGGTCGACCGAGCTCGAGTTTAAAATATTTATATCAAGCTCAACCTGAACAAGGTTCGGACTCAGCTGGATTCAATACCACCCTTATGCCCAATTTTAAGTAAAGGTCATTCTCAATTTTATGTAAAATGTATGTATAATTTTATATACAATTTATTTGACATGTATTTTTTGAAAAGTTTTAAATGAATGTTAAAGCTCGAGCTAAGCTAGAACTCAGGTTAAAATTATAAGGCTCGAGCTCGAGTTCGAAATATTTAAATCAAGCATAGCAGGTTTGGGCTCAACACGGCTTGATGCCACCCTACCCGGCCACAACTCGTTTTTTCCTCTTTTTTAAATGATAAATAAATAATTTGCCTCCAATCACAGACCACGAGTCAAGTGAACGGCGTGGATTTGCCTTCGACGCCACGCTGATGCGAAATCTCGGCCTCCGTCCCCGCTGTTCTTTCGGATTTGGCCTTATTTCGCTTTCGTAAAGCAAACAGTCACATCTCACCTGTTGGGATTTGGCCTTATTTCGCTTCGCATTTGGCCTTAATTATGAGGGGTGGCATCGAGCCGAGCCGAGCCCGAACCTGCCTATGTTCGAGCCAAGCTTGATTTAAATATTTCGAGCCGAGCTTCGAGTCGAGACTCATCTCGAGCCGAACTCGAGCCTCAACATACATTTAAAAGTTTTCAAAAAATATATACCAAATAAAATATATATATAATTATATATACATTTTACATAAATTTGGACATAACTTATATATATAATACATGTATAAGATTGGGTATACTTAAAATTAAGCATAATCTATATATATAATACCTGTATAAAATTCGACATGATCTCTATATAAAATTTGGCATAATCAACATACATAATACCTGCATAAATACTCCATAAAATTATTTATACATTCAATAAACACTCCAATAAATTGTTTATACATTCCATAAAATAGTCTAAACACTCCATACACTGCATAATATTATAAATAAATTCCATACAATAATCAAACACAACAAAATTAAATGAAATATCACTATCAATTTACAATTACCCAAATAAAAACTATAAATCCATTATAAATTTACAAACTATAGTTATTTCTCTTTATGCTAGAAAATAATATACGTCCTTGCTTGAGAAAAATCTCCACCTATGACTAAAACAAAAAATAAAATTAGTTATTGTCAGATAAAAAAATACTCTTCCACTAGTAATTACTTAATGTCATTAAAAATATTAAAATTATCATGATGAGAAAAACGTGAAAAATCATGTAGCTGGTAGCATTATCTCTACACTCTTCTTCTCAGGCTGTAATCATAAAACAAACTTTTAATAAATAAAACTAAAAAATATCGTAATAAATAATTAATCAAAGAAATTCACCTTTTGATTTTTCTTTATACCGTGAAGAGTCCGAACCCAACCAGTGTCACAAATCAAAGTTTGAAATGTATTTGGTACCAAGGAAGAACTATACGAGTCTATTACTTTACCACCAGCACTAAATAATGACTCTGAAGCTACTGTGGATATGAGAATTATAAAGGGGGGTTAGTCAACAAACTTAAAATTTGAAGTTCATCTTCATCTCCTGCTTCAAATTCATTTAATTCCTCTACATGAAATTCAATTTCAAACTTGGTGTTAGTGTGGACAAGTTCATATACATTGAAAAACAGTTTTCAGTGTTAGAACCCCAAAATAAGAAAAATATAAAAAACAAGAAAATGAATAACTTATAATAGTATACTTAATTAAAACATAATATTTAAACCCCAAATTAGGTAAAACAAACATGATTACAACACAAATAAGTAATTTAATGTATAATTAATATATTAATTAATTAAATTAGATATTATATTATTTATTGATTGTTGTTTATTATACATTAATACAATAATTACGTGAGCCAATTAACTATGTACATGATTAATTATAAAAAATAAAAAAATAAACAGAAAAATTTGATCAAATGCTAACTTTAACACATTATATTTTTACGTATTATTGCATCGTCCAGATGAAAAACAGGTTGAGAATAGGATTTACAAGTTTTTTTTTTTTTTATAAAAACCACATGTGCGAACTCGCATGTGTGAACTACACGTGCGAGTTCGCATGCTGTGCGGGACGGAGCGTCGAGGGGGGAAAATAATCTCCCCCCCTCAGCTTAGGTCTCTGAAACTTTAGGTGTCCGGGGGTTCCCATTCCGACGAGAACGGTGGCCGGCTGATTTGACGATGGCAGTAGGAGGTGGTAGGGGGTGACGACGACGGGAGAGGGTCCAGAGCAGCCGCTCTAGTTGGGGTACGACGAGGTGAGGGCGACGCTACGGGAGTCGACGACGACGACGATGAGAGGCAGAGAAGGCGATGAGCGGGGGGAAGGATTAGGTGCGACGGCGGCGGAAGGGGCACCGGCGGCGAGAGGGAGAAGGGAGATGGAGGCCGAAAGAGGGAATTTCGGAGGAAAAAGAGAGAAGGGAAGGAGGAGACGAAGAGAGCGAGGGCGAGAGAGGGAATTTCGGAGGAAAAAGAGAGAAGGGAAGGAGGAGACGAAGAGAGCGAGGGCGAGAGAGAGACTGAAAAAAAATTTCGGGAGAGGAGGGCAAAGGCGGGAGAGAGACTGAAAAAAAATTCGGGAGAGAAGAGAGCGAGGGCAGGAGAGAGACCAAAAAAAAATTTTCAGGAGAGAAGAGAGCGAGGGCAAGAGAGAGACCCCCGATCCCGCCGCTCGTTAAATTAATGAGTCAGCTCGCGAGCCGATGAGCCGAACCTAGCTCTGTTCGAGTTCGGCTCGTTAACCTAAACGAGCCTATTTTTGTGTTCGAGTTCAAGCTCGAAATATAACGAGCCGAACCGAGCCGAACACGAGCCGCTCGCGAGCCGGCTTGGTTCGAAGCCACCCCTAATTGTGACCACACAAGTCATAGAAAAATGGTTTTTTTTTTTGTTTTGGCTAAATTTTAAAGTGAATAAAAATAAAATTTATATTATTTTAATTAAAAATAAAAAAGTTCTAAGTTATATTATAATTTTTTTATCATTCACCTCTTATCTTATTTTTATTAATAAAATTTTTTTCTAGACATAAATATGTAATTAGTTTTAAATATTATTTTATAGCAATATAAATGCAAAAACCTATCTAATAATTTTTAATGAATATTTTAATCAATAAATAAATAAATATTTTATTATTATTTTGGTTTGCCTACGGCGTTAGAAATGGGTTCTGGTCTGGACTTCTTCTCTTATCCGTCTTAGATGAATCGAACCCGGTCAGGAAACCTGCAAGCTCCTTCGCGAGTGGGAGCCAACCCAAACCCGGGGCGACAAGGCGCGAGCAACATCAATGTCCGCACAGATGTCATTTTGGTAATTTCAAGAGAACGGCATCGAGGGTGGTCGGCAGAAAATGAAAATCAAAGAAGAAGACGGAGGAGAGGTGAATTGCGGAGGGGATGAGCCGTGGTAATTGAGAAAGAAAACGACCTGGTGGCTAGCTGCTCGCCTTCCTCGTCGCTGCCTTCAGGAATTGAAATTTGCTTAAAATTCGCCTTATTATTTCACTTGTAGAGATCATGGAAGTAAAGACAGCGAGCGCTTTTTTGTCTTTTGGCTACGGCTCCCACAGCTCTCCCCCAAGGCAAGTCTCTCCTTCTCCCTCTCTCCCTCTCTCTTTCTCTCTGTTGTCTATCCCGTTCCGTTGCCGGGAGTCTTTTAAGCGTAACCGGTCATTTCATCACTTTGTATTTTTATTCTTGTATTGATTGCTTCCAGTTTTGGGAAGAGTTGAGTATGGGTCTGTTGCCGGGAGACTTCAACAAATCAATGAAATTGTGGCGCTGCTTGTAAGTTTTCGTGCTTGGGGCGCGTCGTATTTGGAGTTTTTCGAGGACCCATGAATGAATTTTGTTTGTGAACGGAATCGGTGATCGGAATTCAGCGTTGAATTGTCTACGCTGAATTTGGATACCTGTGCGTGTCTGCGTTGCGGTTAGCGGTGGATTATTTGGTATCTGCGTTTGTTCGTAAGTGGTATGTATAAGTCTAAATTTTGTAGCTTCGTGATTGAAGTTTTTGGTATCTCATTAGTTGGTGATCCAGTCTTTTAGGATTATAGGCTATCATGGCTCGGGCTTAAGTGAATGAATTCTCTGTTTGTATTTGAACTGACTACTAGGATCTCAGCAACTCCGTCAAAATTTAAGCAAAAGTTGACAGTTTAATTTTTTTATTATTATTAAAGTCGTGGCTTTGATGCATGTTGCTCGGGTACTATCTTAAATAGGGTGGCTTCAAACTGAGTCGGTTTGCGAACGGCTCGTATTCGGCTTGGTTCCGATTCGGTTTGATTCGTTATATTTTGAGCTCGAGCCGAACTCAAGAGAGCCAGGTTCGGCTCGTCGGCTCGGGGGTCTCTTTTCTCTCCCGAAATTTTTTTACGAGCCGCGCGGAACGAGAAATCTTTCACTGCGCAGGTCATCGTCCCCGCGAGCGCCGTCAGCAGTGGGAGACGTCTCTGACTCCGAGCTTAAGCCTCCTGATGACAGGTCATTTCGGACACACCCTTGTGGCAAAGAATGTTATTCCGGCAAGTTCCTCCGCCGCACCGTTGGCGCCGTAACGGTCTTTGTCCTCGAAGCGATTGTGGCCGTCTTGGATTCATCGTCGGGACCGATGCCCGCGGCGGAGGGCCACAGAGACTTCTCGTGGGCGAGACGCTACGGCATCTGATATTGATAAAACGGCGGGAGCTTCTGAAGATCGCGTCTGCAGGAAGCACGACGCAGGAGTTTCTTCTCCTGCAGTTGTGGCCGGACGGGTTATTCGTTTATACAAAAAACTACATTTAGATTTAATTCTGGTTTCTCTGATCATCTCCAAAGTTGCCAACATCCTGGTACTAATTAACTTGTTATTCTCATTCTTCTCTACTTTCCTTCGAAGAAAACTTTTTCATATGCGATTCCCATTTCACTCCACTTTATCGAACACTATAAAAGGTGAAAAAAAGTAAATACGAACGGGAAGCTCCTCCCACCTTTAACCTCTCCTCAATGAAAGGGAAATGAGGATCAAAATAACCCCGAGGCCAACGCCATAACGCTTAGGGGTTGTACAATTAAAATTCTGCAAACATGGACAATAAAACAATAGTCTTCATTTTTAGTACATGAAATAATTTTTTTCACTTACAGTTAATATAGTTTTTAATTTTTTGCATACATAAACTCTAAAATTTTTATTTTTTTCTGATCTCTTTGCCTTATCTTTTTTTTTTTGCAAGAAAAATGGGAGAGTGAAAACTCAAGTTTGGACTTGAAAAAAAATTTAACATCCAAAATTGAAATGCACAAATGCTAAGAGAGATAATTCCAAAAAGTATCTATGATTTTTAAGGAATGTAAACTCTTTTAGTTTTTTAACGGTGTAAAGAAAAATCAAAAAGTGAATTTCTTTGATTAATTATTTATTATGATATTTTTTAGTTTTATTTATTAAAATTTTGTTTTATGATTATAGCCTGAGAAGAAGAGTATCGAGATAATGCTACCAGCTACATGATTTTTCATGTTTTTCTCATCGTGGTAATTTTAATATTTTTAATGACATTAAGTAACTACTAGTGGAAGAGTATTTTTTTATCTGACAATAACTAATTTTTTTTTTTTAGTCATAGGTGGAGATTTTGCTCAAGCAAGGACGTATATTATTTCTAGCATAAAGAGAAATAACTATAGTTAGTAAATTTATAATAGATTTATAGTTTTTATTTGGGTGATTGTAAATTGATAGTGATATTTCAATTAATTTTGTTGTGTTTGATTATTATATGGAATTGATTTATAATATTATGCATTGTATAGAGTGTTTAGACTATTTTATGGAATGTATAAATAATTTATTGGAGTGTTTATGGAATGTATAAATAATTTTATGGTGTATTTATGCAGGTATTATGTATGTTGATTATGCCCAATTTTATATAGAGATCATGTCGAATTTTATACAGGTATTATATATATATAGATTATGCTTAATTTTAAGTATGCCCAATCTTATACATGTTTTATATATATATAGGTTATGCCCAATTTTTTTCCCAATATTTCGTCTCTCCTTTTCTCCATGAGCTAATCTATGGAGTCCTAAAAAATCAATATGGTATCAGAGCACTGATTTTCGGGACTCACAACTATGGTTTTTTAGAATTCCAAACTTGCTATTGCTTGGTGGATGATCGATTTGCTGATGATATCTTGTTGGTTTACAACGTTGGTTTATTTTTTGTCTTCGATGGTTGTTACCTTGCTGCTGATGGTATCTTGTCTTTGATGGTTCTTTGCTATAGTTGCTGCTGAGTTGAAACAATTGTGCATCTATCCATTTCGAGTTTATTGCTATCAACTTGGAACTATTGAAACTCTTCTGTTTGAATTGTTGCTTATGGCCAGAGAAGTTGAACTCAGATTCTTCTAATGTTATGCTCGGGATACAATTATTGTTGTCCGATTTCCATCTCGAGCAAAAGTGTTTTTTTTTGTGCACCTTCCTGCCATCTCCATCTCAACTACATGTCTTCTCTAGCCCATGTAAAGAAGCTGGTCGAACTGGCAGACCCAACACTTGTATACAAATTGATTCTGTTGTAGTTGATAATCTCTCTTCAGTTGATAACTTTTTTCTGTAGAGTTAACTGCTCTTTTGCTTCTGCTCATTGCTCTTCTTCTTACTGCTTAAATGCTTATTGCTTACTGCTTCATCGTCCAAACTCCTTACATCTGAGAGATGAAAGAAGAAGATATCGTTGTTGGTTGGAGGATTCATCACCCATTCATTTCAATCTGAAAACAGGGTGTTCAATACTACAACTGTGAATTTTTTTTTCCCTGGACCAGAGCATTCGGAAGTTGTTGGACTTCACAGTAAGATCTGGCTGATCGTATTCTAGTGGAAGTCTTCCACATTGTTGATTCAGCCCGGTGATTCTACTATTGGCAGATTTGAATATCACATATCATACTAATCAGCCTGTTGGCTGGTTTTCTACTAGATTTCCCTAATTGATTTCTGGATGATCTAGTATTTTTGTTGGCCCTCACCGACTATTCTCTAGACGATCTGGCATTTTGCTAGAATCGTTATTATTGGAAGGCTACTAATTTCTCTGAATCAAGGATCCAATAGCGTAGTTCCTTATCTTCGAAAGCTCTATGATGGCATTACGTTTATATTTGAAAGTTGTTGATTACATATGGATCTTTATCGTTGTTCCGAGTGATTGATGGCATTACGTCCATTATGTCCAGGGTATTACTACTTGATCTGTTATTTCTAGAAGATTTATCCCCTATAAATTACTCTTTGGTGGATAAAACTTATTGTGTATAGCACTGGTACTCTCTTGGTACCGTTTTGTTGTAAACACATCTGCCTATAACATTATTTCCAATTTGTTGACTAACCCCCCCAGAGTAAAATGCAACTTCATAAATCAGAAAATTAAACAAAATTAACTAAAATTAAACTAGCAACTTCAGAAAATACAACATTCAATAGCATAGGAATCCATAAACTAAAATACAGCTAATTAAACAGAAAATCCATAAACTAAAATTAAACTTTACAATAATTTTAATTTATCTGCAATTGACAGAAATTTCATTAACATAAAATCAGAAATTAAACAGTAAATCACAAAAAAATAAATACAGTAAGTAAACACCTAAATTCAAATCAATATTATAATTAAACACAGTAATTAGATTCAATTAACAAACGCCCTAAAAAATCATTTTGCTAAATCAGCTTCTGAAATTCAAATTCGGGTTAGGAGGGTGAGTAGGGCTTCGATTTTGAGAGAAGGGGCGGCGAGAGAGTGAAATAATAGGGTATTAAGAGAGGGGACGCTGAGAGGAAATTATAGGGTTTGGTTTTGAGAGAGGGGGCGACAAAGAGATGAAATGATAGTTTTCGGTTTTGAGAGAGGGGGCGACGAAGAGATGAAATGGTAGTTTTTGGTTTCGAGAAAGGGGCGGCGAGCGGATGAACAGAGAGGAACAGAGAAGAAGAATGAGAGATGAGGCTGAGACGAAGTCTGGGTTGAGGCGAAGAGAGAGCGGCTGAGAGGGTGAGGCCGAGCAGCGGCAGCAGGGGAACGGTCGAGGCCGATCGACGGCAGCAGGGGAGCGGCGAGAGGAGAGGGGCCGAGACGAGAGGCGAGGAGAAAGATCGAGGAAGAGATTAGAACGAAAAACATAAGTGAGGGCTGATGTGGCGGGCGCTTACGTGGCCCTAGATGACAAGGCAAAAGACGGTAATATATAATGATGTGGCAGATTACATGGCAGCTGATGTGTCGGGATTATAACGTGGCAACTTATGTTTTAATCTACTCACGTTACACTGATGATGTGGTGACACGTAAGCAGTCAAAGCTTACGTGTTGTTTTTAACTGTCTACATGTACAGTGGACCGGTCAAAGTTTGGTATTTTTGCAAATAAGTTGATACGTGTTGTCTTTAACTGTCTACATGTAAAATTCTCTTGTTTGATTTAATCTAGCTCATCTCCTTCGTTGGCCGAGTTAATGGTAGTTCAGCGAGTCTAGTCTTTTTCTGGCATATCTTCAAATTCTTTTTTTCGCTTGCTCCGTTGCAGAAACATTAGGGAAGCCGAGAGAGAGAGGTCCCTATTTGAATTTAATTTGTCGGGTTAACTACATATCAAGCAACGAAGCTATGAACCAGTGAATTATCTACCCGGACAAGGTTAACTCAGTACCAGCAAGTCAACTCAAACCTAAGTCAACTGACTCTGTCAATTATACGGGTCCAAGTTTTTTAGGATTTTCATCATTTGGTACATGTTATTTGGGCCCAGACCCAATTGAGCATTAAGAAAAGTTAATATTCGCTTATGAGAAAGTGAAATCAAAGTCCTTTGATGTACGTTTTCCTAAAGACTACAAAAAGATACTTATGAAGTTATGGGATTCTTACCTAAAATTTGTGTCTTTTAATCTTTTAGAACAAACTTTTTCCGGTCTGTTAAGTTTAAAAAATCTTCTTATATTCTAATTAACACATTTTTATTATTGATTTAAGATATTTTATAATTTAAAAACTCTGTAAACAAAATCATTTTTCTTTTTTAAGATCTTATTTGTCGGTAAATGTTTATTACCTTATATTTATTATAAAAAAATAAAAAAATTAAATATTTATTATTAAAAAATATCTTCTAATTTAATTAACACCTTTCATTATTGATTTAAGATATTTTATAATTTAAAAATATTTTAAAAAATTGTTTCTTCATATTCTTCAAGATTTTTTAAAAATAAAATAATTTGTAAAGTCAAAGATTTTTTAAATCAATAATGAAAGGTGTTAATTAGAATAGAAGAAGATTTTTAATAATTAATATATAAATTTTAATTTTATTATAATTACATGGTAGTTGACGAGAAGTGACAGTGACTTTTTAAATGACATGTCAACAACTTCGTATTTGACGGTGATGTGGTAAGCTTCTAATTTTGCATGCCGACGTAGCAGATGGACGGTCAAATGCTCGCTAGTTACTTTTAACTATCTAGTGTAAAAGTGGACCACTCAAAGTTGAGTATTTTCTTAAATAAGTTTCTAACTTGGTAATTTTTTGAAATAATTTTTTAATTGGGTAATTTTCTAAAAAAATCTTTTTTATTATATACATGTACAAGTATAAGGGTGTATATGGTATCAAATATTTAAATAAAATTTAAGAAATTCAATTATATGTGCACTATTTAAAATTACATACTATTTTAAATATATATTGAACTCAACCTAGGTCAAACTCGAGTTTGAACTCAACAAGTAAAACTCAACAAGTAAAACACAGACAGGTGCAATGCATTATTACCTGCGTCAGCAATTATTAAGAGAGAGGAAATCAGTAAATTAATTTATTGAGAGGAAAGAAACCCACTGACTGTTCGAGTTTGAACTCAACATGTAAAAAACAGACAGGTGCAATGCATCGCTACCTGCGTCACCAATTAAATTATTGAAAGAGAGAGAACCGTCGTCTTTTTCCGCGGAACTCCCCGATGCACTGTGCGCCGACCGACGAAAGCTCCTCTAAATTATTGAGACGAAGGGACCCACTCACTTTTCTCCTCTCCGTATTTCCATGGACGCCCATTCAATTATTAAGAGAGAGGAATACACCATCCTTATCCCACTGACTTTTCTTGTCCATGTGTTTCATAGACACCATTAAATTATTGTAAGAGGGAGAGAGAGAGAGAGTCATTAGTCATTGTTCTGTTTGACTCGAAATATGTGGCTATTGAAAGGACATGTCCTCTTCCAAATGGTTAAATTATTCTTAGAAGAGAACAAAGACTGCATTTGCATTCTTTTGAAATTTTCCTGCATCGTTTGAAATTTCTTCTGCTGCTGCTCTTCATTATCATCCTCAATCCACCGAGCCCAAGGACTTTCTGCTTGATCACTTTCTCCTCTTTGCAACAGTGTCTGCAAAGCTACTTGTGTTTTTTTATCCGTAAGTTGCTCTCTCTATTCTCCTTTTTTTTTTCTTTTTTTTTTGCTTTCTTGTTTTATACAGTTGTTACTAAAACAACAACTTGTGTTTTTTATCCGTAAGCTGGTCTCTCTACTCTCTCTTTTTTTTTTTTTTTGCTTTTTTTGTTTTATACAGTTGTTACTAAAACAAACAAGACAAACATTAGAAAGAGGGATCAAGGATGGAGATATTTTCACCCGTTTTAGAACTTGGGAAGTGTTTATATGTTCCCTTGAAACGCCATTGTTGTTATTTCTTTCACTATGAGAAGAATGTCAATGAATTGAAAAGTGAAGCAGAGTCTCTGTGTACACGGAGAGATGATACAAATAGGCAGCTTGATGAGGAAAGAAGGTCCCAGAGATTGCCTTTACAAGCTGTGGAAGTTTGGAAGACACATGTGGAGAAGGTTGTTGGGGACGTTGAGAGACTGACCGAGCAGATGAGTACAGAAGAGCACAAATGTCTGATGGGATGGTGTCCCAACTTGAGTTGGCGTTATCGTGTAGGTAAAAGTGCAGCCAAGAAAATGGATCAAGTTAAAAAGCTAAATAACGTTCGGAATGAGTTGGGTGTTGCATTAGCATATGATGCTCCTCCCGCGGATGTTGTAGAAATTAGGGGGGATCCTATTGTGCCAAATGAGGTGGGCCAGACGGTTATGGAGCAGGTCATGAAAGCTTTGGAAGATGACAATATTAGATCCATTGGTATTCATGGTATGGGAGGCATCGGAAAAACTACCCTCGTTAGAGACATTAACAATCGTATGCAGAAGGAATCAACACTTTTCAATAAGGTTATTATGGTGACCGGCTCTCAAAATCCAGAGTTGAAAACCATCCAAGATCACATCGCAGAACGTTTAGGAATGAAGCTTGGGTATAGTGAAATCAACTTAAGAGCACATCAGTTGTTGGAAGGGTTAAATAAGCAGGATAGAATCCTGATCATATTTGATGACGTATGGACAGAACTGGAGGTTGTCAAACTGGGCATCCCAAGTAAAGATGAGCACAGATGTTGTAAAATTATTCTCACAACAAGGAACAGAGGTGTATGTCATCAAATGGGCACAGATGCAGAGTTCGAAATGAAGCCATTGTTGAAGCAGGATTCATGGGTCCTCTTTGAATCAAAAATTGGAGATGTGATTTCAAAAAATCCTAAATTACGACCTATTGGAGAGGATATTGTAAGGGAGTGCAAAGGCTCACCACTAGCAATTGTTACACTTGGTTCAACATTGGCGAAAAAGGAGGAGCAATATGTGTGGCAAGACGTGCTAAGGAGATTAAGAAGCTCAGAGCCAACTGAGTTAGACAGTATTATGTCCGGTGTGATTTCAGCCATTAAAGTAAGTTATGATTATCTATGTGATGAAGGAATGAAGTTTTGTTTCTTATTTTGTTCCCTATTCCCAGAGGACGATAATATCAACCTACAGGATTTAAGAGTTTTTGGCATCGGAGAAGGTTTTCTACGCGGTGAAGGAGATTTGCTTCAGGCGAAAGTAAAATTAAGGTCGTACATTAAAAGCCTCAAGGATTGTGGCCTATTGTTAGATGGCGATTACATTAACCATGTGAAAATGCACGATGTGGTGCGGGACACAGCCCGCTATATTGCTTCAAAAGAAGGACATGGATTCATCGAAAAAACAAGAAAGGGCTTAAGAGATTGGCCAGAGCTAGAAAATGAAGAGCATTGCAAACAATTGTCTTTAATGCAAAATGGTAATATTGTGGCATTGCCAGACTCACCCAAGTTTCCACAACTCCGCACTTTATTCCTTACACACTGTATTGGAATAGAGCACATTCCAAACAATTTCTTCCTAGGAATGTCTACACTTGTAAATTTAGATCTTTTCGAGACAAGTTTGGTAACATTGCCACAATCAATTTCATCTCTAACAAGCCTAAGAACTCTAAGACTTGGTTGGAATATTTCATCCCACATTACATTGGATCTGTCATCTCTTGGGATGTTGAAGAACCTTGAGATACTTATTCTCAATGGAATGGTTACTATTCCAGTCGAATTAGCAGAACTGACAAATTTGAAAGTTTTAGATCTACGACATATGTATTTGGAATCGATACCTGCAAATGTCTTAAGTAAGCTACATCGCCTTGAAGAGTTATACTTGGATTACAAGTTACATTATAATGGAAAAAGGAATGACGGCACTGCTAGTTTGATTGAGGTTGCTTCCTTGAATTGCTTAACCGTACTTAAAGTGAATGTAAGTGAAGAAGAACTTTTGTGTCAAAACATCTCCAGTCGGTTGAGTCAGTTGCAAGAATTCAAAATTATTTTTGGTGCTCATATTTCAGTCAGTTATCCCATATATTGCAACATTTTAGCCCTCCATAAGCTACCATACCTAGTGCCAGAGTGGGTCATTTGTTTGATTCAAAAAGTTGAGTGCCTTGAATTGGAGTGGAGACCTGATTTGAAGAATGTTTTACAGTTGGACACTGTGAGTACATTGAAACACTTGAGAATCTCAAATTGTTCGGTTATACAACATATTGCAAACACAAATGAAGCTCCACTTTCAGACTATGCCTTGGGAAGATTGGAAGTGCTACGACTTGTTGAGTTACCCAGTTTGGAAAAGATTTGCCAAGGGCCGCTACCAGAGAGGTTTGTCATGAACCTCAGGGTTCTAGATATCAAGGATTGTGGTAAACTTTTAAACGCCCTTCCCCATGATCATTTGCAAGCATTACAGTCATTGGAGGAATTGTATCTTCAAAATTGTGATGCAATGACGCATGTTGCCAGCACAACTGAAGAGCCGAGTAGATTAGAAAGAAATGCTCTAGAGCATCTCGTTGAGTTGTCGATTGAGGATATGCCTAATTTGCAAAGAATAAGTGATGGGCCAGTTCCAGAAGGATTTATGAAGAAATTAAAATGGCTATGCCTCAGAAGGTGTGGGAAGTTAACAATTGACTTTTCTCGTGACCTAGTGCATTGCATAGAGACCATAGAGCATATTCAACTTGAGGAAATTTATGCAGTGGATAAAATATTTGACTTATCTTCATATCTGACTTTGCCAAATCCATTGGAAAGATTGAAATATTTATCACTTACCAATTTTAAAACTTTGACAGTGGTGTTCGGAGGTCCACGATCAACTCATTTCTTTCCCAATTTGGAGTCCTTCACCATTAAAAATTGTCCTGAACTAGTAAGCATATGGTCTTTTGATAATAATGTACCATCGGAAAGGTGTCATGAAGTTGGCGACCTATGCCAGTTGTCAAATGTGGTGAGCAACTCTGATGGGCCAGTACACTTGCAACATTCATTGACTCCTATTGGCAGCTTCTTCCAAAATCTAAGGAGTCTATATGTAAAAGATTGTAACAATTTGAGATACCTGTTACCTCTTGGTCTTGCCCAACAGTTGCGAAATCTGGAATGGTTGGAAGTTGAGTCATGTGAGAGACTTGAGAAACTAATCTCATATGAGGAGGAGCCCGCAGGATGGACGATGAAAGAGGAGGTGCTTCCTCGGTTGAGATATCTAGATGTTATTGATTGTAACAATTTGAGATACATATTACCTCTTGGGCTTGCCCAACAGTTGCGAAATCTGGAATGGTTGCAAGTTGAGTCATGTGAGAGACTTGAGAAACTAATCTCATATGAGGAGGAGACCACAGGATGGACGATGAAAGAGGAGGTGCTTCCTCGGATGGGATATCTTGTCCTACGACACCTACCAGAGCTAACAAATCTCTATAGTGGGAAGAGTTTTCTTCAACTCCCATCATTGGAGCGCATCGAAGTGGCTTATTGTAGCAAGCTAAAGCAGCTCTCGTTGGAACCCAATACCAGCCCCAAGCTTAATGAGATCCGTGGAGGAGAAAAATGGCTTCGAGGTTTGGAACAGGAGATGAATATGGAGATGAAGAGCCATTTCAAGCCACTCTTCCGAGTGAGAGCGAGGTATGTAAGAATATTGGATTGAGTATATTTCCATCATGTGTTTCTTTACTTCATCTACAGTTTTGGAATATCAATTTTATCGATATGAGGTTTCTGTTAGAGTGATTTTTTGGATGTCTTTCCTGTGATTAAAGTCGATACAAAGAAAGCAATTTGATGTTTCTTAATTTTCCTGAAATGTTTGTATTCATTTTGGGGTTTAAATTGATTAACACATTCATCAATATTTAATCATTGTTTATTTTGTGTATGTATGTCTTTTTTATTCAGTATGGAAGAAGAGTCGGAAACAGAAGAAAATCAGGAATAAAGGAAAAGGTTACTCTTACTACTGCCAATTTGGAAAACCACAATATTTGTTAAAATCGTTAAATAATCGTTATTTACTCTTTCTTTAACTACACTTTTCCATTTCTTGTGCAGGAAAAATGAAGGGGAAGATGAAAATGAATTCAGTATAAAATGATAATCCACATGTAACAAAAACGGAAGAAGAGTGGAGGACGATGAGCATAACTGATCAAAGCAGGTTGGGCTTTAGTACTCTCATGGACAGGCTTCGGAAAATAAAATAAAATAAAATAGAAAGGTTGGGCTTGTTTCTAGACATTCATTCACCATTTGTCGACATTGATAGGAGTGAATATGGAGGGCAGAAATTTGCTCATATTTTAGGTTTTCTCGACTATGCCTTGTTTCAGACTTTTGTTGCTAAAATTCAGTAATTTTGCCCCAAATGTACAGAGGAGTCCTGGTGAAAGCAGGAATTTCTTTGGACAGAAACATCAAAATGGTTTTGCTGCCAGTGGTTATGAGGATTTGGGTGACTCCACTTCTTCTGGTTTGTCGTCGTCTTCCTTGCATCTGTTTTAAGTCTATGCTAATGTGTCACTTTTTTAAAAAACCTTTTCAGGTAGAGGGCGACTTACACTGGGTAGAAGTAACTATGCCTCTTCCCCTCCTACACGAAATTTCAATGAAAGTGACTTGAGGCTTCGACTATTGCTGCAACAACAACCTTTATCTGGACATCAATACTTCAGAATCTCTGATCAGATAGATGATAGATACTCAACTATCAAAGATGGTTACAACATCTAGGCTATTAGGGCAAACGGAGGAAAAGGGTTTCTCACACTTCGCACAGATGTCACTACAACAGTCTCGAAATCAGCAATTCTCAAGTGGGCAGTGGGGTAATTGGAGTGAGTTCCAGAATGGAAATGAGATGGGTGGAATTGCAGAGTTTCTCAGAAACCAGAGGGTTGGATTCAACAAATACTTTTCTGGGTATGATGAGTTAAAAGTTCGAAAGCCAAGTTCAGGAGCTCTATATAAGAGTGCATTTGGAATTTGATCTGTTTTTTGAATTGGATTCATTGCTCTGGAACTTTTGTCCCAAGCTGGATAGCCCGAGCATGGTGAAGGTGAGTGCCCACCCAATTGATCGACTTTATCAGAGATTTGAGGTGAAAATCAGATGCATTTGCTGGAATGTTATTTGGGGAGGGCAGAGATGTGGCATCAGCAATCAGAATTGACCCCCGAGAGCACCATTTGAACTAACTCTTAATCGGCGACTGCATTAGCATTGGCTATTGACAGGAATTCTTTCGGCCACTGCTGTGCCTGCGGAAGGTGTAAATCGCTGTTCATCTTTTTGCACGAGTCCTGAATCCTGAAGATGAGATTCCCCGGTGCCAGAGCTAGCAGGAGCGGTTACATTTTGGTTTCGCATGATGCCTTACTAGAGATGGGGATTGGCCATTGCGACGGTGCCATTTTCTTTATACAAGTATAAACTAGTGCATCCACCAAATATTTTGACAGGCTTCATATTTCATTGAGAATATTGAGAGCTATATACTAAATACGACTTGCAGATGATGATCATTTTAAGTACAAAAGCTGCAAGTGTTTAAGGTCCAAATCTGGCGGATCAAATTTAAAAAAAAAAAAAATTGGAGTCAATCTGGTAACTGATATGGTGAGAAATATGGGAAACTCAAGGGACTAAATGCTTATAATATATTCTTCTAAATTTTGTAAGTTGTATTTTATTATAACCACGGCTTGTTTTTAGGTACTGGGGGCATTTACTATGGTTTTTAGACAATCACGGCGTGCATGGTTTATAACAAATAAGATTTCCAAGTAAGGTGTACGATGATAAAATAGAATCTCAGGTCCCAAACAATGATCCCATTGATGATGAAAAAAAGAGAATTCTTAGTTCAATTCTCCACCTCTAAGGATAGATGAAATTCTACTCATAGTAACCATTCGTCACAGAATGACTATTTATGTCAAATGAATTATGAGTTCAAAAAATCCTGTTTAGCAGAAAGACAAATATTCCTTAGTCATTATTAGACAATCACTTGTCCTATGGGGCTAATAGTTTTTTTATAGGACTAATAGTTTTTGTTCCCCATCTCATGAGGCTAATAGTTTTTGTTTATCATCTCATGGAAAACCCTTCTCGGCTCTCCCCTTCTAAGGGTAATTTAATGATAGGTTCTATAGGAACTCGACAATATATTTGGTCAAATACCTTGCCATAATCTCTTACATTCCTTTTTTCCTTTCCTAACAAGTTCCTGGATGACAAGCCTAAAGGTTATCTAATTGATGATATTAATATTGATAATAGCGGCGATATCGATATTGATGATAGTCTTCACCGCCTTATAATAATAATAATAAAAAAAGAATAAAAAAAATAATAGAAGAAAGGAAAGAAAGAAGAAAAGAAGAAAGAAGGAAAGAAGAAGAAAGAAAGAAAGAAGGAAGGAAGGAAGGACAGAAGGAAGAAAAAAGAAAAAAATATAGAAGGAAAGAAGAAGAAAGAGGAAAGAAAAAAGAAGGAAAGAAGAAGCAAAAAAAGAAAGAAAAAGAGAGAAGAAAAAATGAAGAAATAAAGAAAGATGAAAGGAAAGAAAGAAGGAATTAAGAAGGACAGAAAGAAAGAAAAAAATATAGAAGGAAAGAAGAAGAAAGAGGAAAGAAAAAAGAAGAAGGAAAGAAGAAGCAAAAAAAGAAAGAAAAAGAGAGAAGAAAAAATGAAGAAATCAAGAAAGATGAAAGGAAGAAAGAAGGAATTAAGAAGGAAGAAAGAAAGAAAGAACGAAAGAAAGAAGGAAAGAAGAAGAAAGAAGGAACGAAAGAAGAAAGAAGAAAGAAAAAAAAGGAAAAAGAAAGAAGGAAAGAACAGGAGCAGAAGAAAAAAAGAAATAGAAAAAGAATGAAAAAAAACAGGAATGAAAGAAGAAAAACAGAAACAAAAAAGAGATAAAAGAAAAACTAAATAAAAGATGCTTATTACTTCCCACACAAATCTTCCTAGATCTATGTAAAAAAGCTGTTTGATCAAGAATAAGCAAGAAAAAGCATTTCAAAGCCAATGCATCTTTCCGTGGAGAGTAATCAGTATTTTATCAAATCTGTTTCTATCTAATGGAACGCTATTGAATTAAATTACAAAAGCTTTGTAGAGATTTTTTTTCAGATGAAACTACCACCAAATACCAAACAATAACGTTTAAAAACTACCACTAATACGCATGCGAGAACCATCCAAGAACCATAGTATGCCCCGTAACCTAACAAAACCCGTGGTTGACATTTGTTGGCAAATTAGATCGACTCCAAAAAATTTTAGTTTTGATCCGTCAACTACATTATAAGAGAAGATTTGGACCTTACATACTTGCAGCTTTTGTACTTAAAATGATCATTATCTTTTTTTTATTACTCTAAACATATTCCCCACAACATAATCAATTAATTAAAAATAAATAAAAAGTAAAACAGTCTGGTTGCCAAACGACGTATTTAGTATAGTTCTCTCAATATTCACAATGCCATACGAAGCCTATCTAAATATTTATTGCATGCACTAAATATAGCCAATCCCATCTCTGGTAAGGCAACATTCGAAACCAAAATGTAACCGCACCTGCTTCGGCAAACGAGGTGAAGCACCACCTGCTAGCTCAAGGACTCTGTGCAAAAAGATGAACAGCTCTGGCCAAAAGAATTCCTGTCAAAAGCAAAATGCTAACGCAGTCAAGATTAAGTGTTGGTTCAAATGGTGCTCGCACTACAATTGTTAAACACCAATCGTATAGAGCATTCATCTGCAGAACGCTTTGTTTTTTCACTCAAAAGTTCATTGGTGTGAAGCGGCGCTGCTTGCCGAATTTGGCCCCAAACTGAAAATGTACTTATCCACATTACCCATATGGTATGAATGCTTGAGTAACACGGCCTGCTCTCGAGGGTCAACTCTGCCTCAAAGTCCCCAGATAACATTCCAGCAAATGGCACCTGGTTTTCACCTCAAATCTCTGATAAAGTGGATCAATTTGGGTTGGCACTCACCTTCACCGAGGGCTTTCCAGCCAGTGACAAAAGTTCCGGAGCAATGAATCCAATTCCAAAAACAGATCAAATTCCAAATGCACTCTTATATATTTCTCCTGAACTTGGCATTCGAACTTTTAACTCATCATACCCAGAAAAGTACTTGTTGAATCCAACCCTCTGATTTCTGACAAACTCTGTAACACCACCCATCTCATTTCCATTCTGGACCTCACTCCAACTACCCCACTGCCCACTTGAGAACTGCTGATTTCGAGACTGTTGTAGTGACATCTGTGCAAAGTGTGAGAAACTCTTTTCCTCAGTTTGCCCTAATAGCCTAGACGTTGTGTAACCATCTTTGATAGTTGAGTATCTATCATCCATCTGATCAGAGATTCTGAAGTTTTGATGTGCAGACAAAGATTGTTGTTGCAGCAATAGTTGAAGCCTCAAGTCACTCTCATTGGAATGTCGCATAGCAGGGTAGTGAGGAGATAAGTCCATGCCAGAGTTACTTATACCCAGTGGAAGTCGCCCTTTACCAACGGCCAGTATTGCTGGATCAATAAATTCCACATCACCAACAGTTCCCGTACTACCATTAGGTACATGGAAAAGGTTTGTTGACAAGGGATTTTCAAGAAGGGGATTTCCTGTACGTGACAGAGACGAAAAGTCTGTTAAAAAAGCGACACACATTAACGTAGACCTAAACAGATGTAAGGAAGATGCCAGACCAGAAGAAGTAGAGTCAAATGCTGGGTACAGCCTCTCCTGGGAAGAAAATCCTGGTGGTGATCTGTTGGGAACTGAAAATCCAGGTGGAGCCGACATTTGTGCCCTTGATGCTGCATCAGAGAGAAGAAAAAGTATTCAAAGAGACAAGTAAACCAGTCTACCAATCAGAACAGAATTCGCACATATATATTCTGGAGCAAAATTTTGATGAGATATGCAAATTCTATTTTCTACAGAGGTGGAAAAATCACATAAAAACTCTTTCAAAAATCACATTCATAAACAGTTACAATGTAGAGCAACCATTGCAAACAACGAAAGATAAAATTCCATAAGAACCATTAAATAACAAACAAAATCTATAACTTCTTGAACTGTATGAAATCTCGAAGATGAATATATTTTTGAAGCACAAGTAGGACTAATAAAATGAATTAACCAACGAGAAATTAATAACACTCAAAAGAAATCTTGCAGAGATAAGAAGTCAAATCCACTCAACTAAAAACCTTGAGGAGATAAGAAGTCATATCCACTCGACAAGAAATCTTGAGGAGATAAGGACTCAAATAAAACATATTAAGACACAAACATGTTAACACAATTCTCTTGAAATTTAAGAAATGAATCAAAGACACGAGCAGCAAAGTAAGACTAGAACACTGACAACTTCAAAGAAAGATCTGATAACACAATACACATGGTCAACACTGTCATTTTACATGTTAAACAAGTAAATCCATATTGTTTTTCAACTAGCAAACTAGCAAAACATGGTCTAGATAAAAGCCTTTCAGCTTCGAAAATTGTATACTGTTACATGGCTGTAGATACCATGTCATGATTGTAGAACTGAAGTTTCTGATCTCATTAACGAGAATTGCAATGAAAAAGAAAATAAAAAGTACCAAACATATGGCCAGAAACTACATAAAACTACAAAGAATTCAAAAAAAAAGTCCTTACAGAATATGACAACCACAAGAAATATTGGTATCTACTTTTATTAGGAACTCACCTGGGGCTTTGCTAGACGAAATTGTTTGACTATTGAAGTGGCCACCCAAATCCTCATAACCACTGGCAGCAAAACCATTTTTATGTTTCTGTCCAAAGAAATTGCTGCTTTCACCAGGACTCCTCTGCACATTTAGGGCAAAACTACCAAAGGAAGGATCCAAATGGTTTGTTTGATTCATTAAATCCTCCTGCCTCGCAAATGAAAACCTTGATTGACTGTTTTGCTTCCAGGAACTTGGTAAACCTATTGAGCCATTTTGTCCGTCGGATTCACCAAACATTTTTGCAAGGTTGCTTGATGATGTTAAGGGATCATCCCATGAATCTAAATCCAACGATAAGATACTGGAAATGATGCTGCTTTCAACATTCTGGTCAATCTCCGAGGCTCCAGCTTCCACTTTTCCCACGCTTTTCTCACTTTCAGCATTTGCTAGAGACGTAGAAGATTCAGATGATTCAAATATTTTCCCCAGTTCAGAAACTGCATTGAAATTGTGTTCTTTGTATCCATTAGTTAAAATAGATCCAGCAGTAGTAAATCGATTCAAGGTTTCATCAACTTTCCCAACTGCAATTCTAGAATCAGAATGACCTAGATGGCTTACACTACTAATATTATCTAATTGCACATATTGGCTACTGGAATGGGACAAATATGAAGAATGGCCAGAGTGTAAATCACTATCATCATGTGCACTGGCAACAGGCACCACTGTTGTTTGTGAGTCCAAATCCCAACTTGATATTTCTCTTGGACCTAATTCACTTTCAGACACTGCAGTATCTCTCAACAATGAAGCTGAGACAGCAGTTTTGGTTGCATCAAACCCATTTTCACAATGATATTGCTGGAACTCTGTAAGGGGATTACCAAGTTCTCCGGGTGAAATATGATTTAAAGACAAAATTTGGTGATCTGTTTCAAGCTGGTCAATGGAGAGACCTATTTCCTGCAGGGTAGACATGCCTCTATCCTTCTCAATAGGTATGGTAGATGAGTTAGTATATGAAGTCACAGCAGCAGAACCTGAATCTAAAACAGCATCTGTTGATATGTTGCCAGTAAATTGAGACTCTCTGTCAATAGAATGTCTAGATAATTCTAATGAGTCTGATCTACCACTTGAATGTACGGGGATCAAGACTCTGTCTGGTGCTATAGATGCTTGATTGACATCTGAAGGAAGGGTAGAATGTAGTGTGGCAATTGGAGCCTCTGAGGAAAAAACAGTGGAAGCAACTGTGTCAGTTGTTTTAGTAGGTCCCTCAGCACATGAAGTACTCACAGCAGGTGGTCGGCAATTTGAACCGCGTAACCCCCTGTAAAATAAATAACAAGATCTTAGTCACAGGAATTTTCACTGACTACTGCATAATAAACTCATCAGCATACCAGCCCATAAATACAAGATTGGACCTTACTAATACAGGTTCTTGTAGGGCACATTGAATACAGACAAAGTTGGGGTATGTACTCCCGCAACAGGGGTAACAGAATTTTAGGTAGCCAATAAGGAGCCAGATACATCATATATATATATATATATATATATATATATATATATATATATTATACATAAATATATTTGCAAATCATAGTAATAATATAGTTGATCTTCAAGTCTCTTTAATGGACTTCCAGGGAAAAGGATGTCTGTGAAAGAGCCAGATATTTGGTATAGGAATGATATGAAATGTAAAAAGTAACTTAACAGACTGAGCTCTAAGCATTTGTACGGTTTTCCCAACCATGATAGATGCTTATTTTAGAATAGTTTGTCTATTTCAGAAATTACTCATCCCTCAAAACACGTGCTTTGAAAGGAAATAGTGATAACATCCAAACAGTAGTGGAAGAAACAATTGTCATATGTCTTTTTCTTTGAGAAACCATAATAATTAGTCTTGAAAATATGTTCATCTATTTGATGTATTAAAGTTACTAAAAATTAAAATAAATATCAATATAGCACTAGTACTATTTGAAGCAGCAAAGAAAGAAAGGAAAAGCAATAATTATAAATGAAATAAAATATCCTACCACGAAGCTGCTGGTGGAAGGACACTAGACCTTCCTGAGCTACAACTAGGAGGTGAGACCTTGACCTGTGTAGTGGAATTCTGGAAACATACAACGTTCTAGATCAGTCCACGTACAATTTCATAACATGGCAAATTTACAACAGCTCACTGGCTAAACATTCTTTAGCAATGTCTATGTGGTCAACAAGGTCACCTCCAGCTTTTACCATATGTTAAAAGTTGTAATATATTAACAGGTGCTTAGACATGTAAGAATTTTACCTCTTTCCCTAAGTTAAAAGAACCAAAAATATGGGATCAAAATCTCAAACCAAAAATTAGCAAAGGAATTACTTTGCATAAGAATTATAGAAGCAGAAACTGGAGAACTTACAGTTGATGAATTCTTGATATTCAGCTTGACAGAAGAAGCTGTACCACTGATGCAGAAATCATCTGATGAGGGAGGCAAAACATTTCCAGAGCGACGCTGAAAATTATTGTTGGCAACACCAGTAATTTGCTGAACTCTGCTTCTTCAGAAGTATTAACATATAAGTCCTCAAAATGTCACAGGCTTCTCATTTTAATTTAAAATATAGCTAATAAACCATCTAGATAAAATAACAGAGACAAAGATGATGCTGGTACCTCCTATCTACCAGGGAAACCACATAATTGACAGGTCAATTTTGGATATAAAAGTTACAAGTAAAAGGAAGTTCCTTCCTGTTTCCATGATAGCCTTACAAAACAGAATATTTTCAGGAATTAAGTTTCCAGCAAGAGGCAGTAGTGGGGCTTGAGTACAAATAGCTAACAAAATGTCCCATGTCAACTTGGAAAACTTTGACCTCATTAATGAGAAGAGAGAGAAAGTGAAAGAGAAAAAGAAAAGAAAATTTGCATAGTAGCTGTGAAATTAAAATGTCTGAAATATCATAATTTGTTCAAGTGAGTACTTTTAGAAAAATGTAACAAACCAAGGGAAAACCAAATCAGAAGAACTTGATGGCTAGTAACAAAAACAGTTGCAATTGTTTTAAGATTGTTCAAATGGCAATTTGTAGCATCAAAATCAAGGCCTCTGACAAATTTTTTGGCCAAAAACTTTGCCAGTCTTTAATTCAGTTGCACTTGCTACAAAGAATACTAACATAATACAAATACTTCTTTAATCTAATCAACACAAAACAAGAATTCATGAGCTTGTAAACCAATTGAGAATTATTCTCAATACTGAAAAGAAATAGCCACAACTAGAAAATATTTGCCCACTGTTGAAGAGAAGATATGGAAGCCTCTTACATGACTCTCACAATAAGAAGTCTCACAAAGCCAAAATTATTATGGAAGGAGATCTCATAGGAGAATTTTAGTTTAAAGGTGTTTCAGTTATGTTAGTCTTTTATTTATATTGAGTTATTTAATTATACTAGGACTTATCTTTAAGTGTTAGAGTTTGGGTGTAATTGGGACAAGGGTAGTTTAATTGTAATTGGACTCTACTACTTTCTTCTATTATAAATAGGGGTTCATGTACTCTAATTACATCATGTCAATAAAAATTTTCTCTTTTCCATAAATTCAACATAGTATCAGAGCAGGTTCTATGAGTTGACTCGGTCAACCCACAGAGATGATCTTTTCTGATTTATTGTCTCTAGCAGTGTAGGTTCGTATTTATCCTTTTGTTTGCTTTTGAGTTTTTATCTCTATTCTGAGTTTTTCATGTTACATATTATAATTGACAGAAAGATATTTTAGTCTACATTCCAACAAAAAACGAATTTCGGCAATCAGAGTTTTCTACAAAGAGAAATTAATATTTGAAGCAACAGAGGTCAAACTACAAGACAGGTTTGAGCAGCAACAGAAAGCTTCAACTTCCAAGCTATTTTAAGCTATCAAGAACAAGACTTTATATGGAGAATTATATATCAAAAGAAAGATATGTAAATCTATTTTCTTACCTATTCAACCAATTCTCGATCTGAGTTTTTTATATGGAGATATTGATCTTGGAAGAGTCAATGGTTATGCTGGCAAAAGGGGAAAGAGTACTTAGTTCGGCCAAATTACAGAGACCGAAATCTATTAGATTATACATCTCAATATAAGTATATTTTAAGTCTAGTTTTATAAAGAGAAAGTTTCATGTCAATCTAATATATATTTAAGGATATATTCACATTGGAAGAATCAAATGTCATGTTGGTATCCTATTGCATTGAAAATCCGAATTTCAGCCGATTTTTTTGCGTCACTTTTTGAGTTGTAATTTTTTTTTTAGAGTGGCATGGCGCGATTCGAACTTGTGACCTGACACACCTAATGTAAGAAGAATATCACTAGACCAAACGGCCATCGGTTGAGTTGTAGTTATTGATCAACAATATCAGGAAAATATCTCACTTACCCTCTTTTCGGTTACCTTTCTCCGACCATCCATTTGACTCTCACATACCCCTTTGGGCCAACCTCTTGTGTGTTGTTTCGATTGGTTTACCTTTATATACATATATATATGGGTGTTTAAGTCCATTGAGACTTTTTTATATGTATCCGTGAGTTTTTTATTGTCGTCTTATGAATGACAAGCATTACCCACTTATCTCCCATTTCTACCTTTGAGAGTCGGTGCCCGGGTTGGGACATTGTGATGGAAGAGCTTATTACTACATATATGTTATTTGGTTCAAGTTAGGATCACTACCATCTCCCAGCTTGAGTGAGACAAGTAGAAGAAGAAGTACAAGAAAGAGGTATTTTATTCCATATGTTGTGGTAAGTTTTACGTGACCAAAATATTCAAGAAAGGGGGAGCACAAAAGATGAAGTTTTTGCATCTATGAAGAAATTTTTTCAACAAAAAAAATTGAAGTCCAAGAATCATTTTCATTGCAAGTTGAAGTTATAAACTCCACCTTGAGGGGAAGTGTTGAAGAGAAGATATGGAAGCCTCTTACATGACTCTCACAATAAGAAGTCTGACTAAGCCAAAATTATTATGGAAGGAGGTCTCACAAAAGAGTTTCAGTTTAAAGGTGTTTTAGTTACGTTAGTCTTCTATTTATATTGAGTTATTTAATTATGCTAGGACTTATCTTTTAAATGTTAGAGTTTAGGTGTAATTGGGACAAGGGTAATTTAATTGTAATTGGACAACTACTTTCCTCTATTAAATAGGGGTTCATGTACTCTGATTACACCATGTCAATAAAGTTTTTTTCTCTTTTCCATAAATTCAACATCCACAACATTGAACATAAAAGATTTTGTATAAAGATGCTCAAACAACACTCAAGAGAACAGAGAAATACCTTGTATAAGCTGAAATTATCTCATCCTTTGTAAAACTGTCCTCTTGGACCCCAACTTCATGCAAATATAAGCAGTCTGGATTACTGCAAGGCTGGACCAAAATAATTGCATTTAGCTAATTTCTAAACCACAAATGAAAAAAAAAATCATGAAACATCTATATTCATTACATTTGCATAAACATGAACATAATTATGTGTGTGTATGGATATATGTATATTAAAGAACCATGACTCTTTTCAGAAACTGCTTCCCTCATACCATGCTTCTCAACCATGTGTGACAATACTTGGTGGTGCCAAAACATGCTCTGCAATGAGCAAACCAAAAGCACATAATCATTAACGCTTCATTTTTCTAAAAATGAATCACATTATGATAAGAACTTAGAAGAAATTAGTTCATGCAACCATTTAGATGTGGCTCAAAAGCTCTACCTTAGTGATCGACCATCCAAGGTAAAACCATGCACTAACTGTATACATCTGACTGCCTCCTCCTCTTTAGTGTAGGTAATATATCTGAAACCAAAAAGGGTTCAGCAAAGTTTGTCTAAGAGCATTAAAGAAGAATGATACACAGGCCATGCAATCAGTACAGATGCAAATCATCTTTGCAAATTTCGAAATTAACAGAACATCCTGTAAAAGAAACCACCACATAGTGACTCCCATTTAAATTCATAAAATTAATTGTGATGTCTCAAAGTTCAATGAATCTTCTATGAACACAAGGAGAAGATCAATATAAAATAGCCAGTTTTCCAATAATAATACAGGAATTTTTCTTCCAAATGCACAAGCATGACTAACTTTTGAATGAATCAGAGAATGCATGACAAGAGTAATATAGAAGTTAGTAAAAACCAAATATAGAAAATATTGAATCTGCCTTTCAGAAAACTAAAAACTAAAAATAAATATTGAATCTAATAGCATTTATTTCAATAAATTGAATCTAATAACATACTAAGCTCAAAACATATTACAACAGTAATTCAAATACTTACACGCTAACAGTGTTGTTACTAGAGGAATTTTGTCCACCACCAGTTGGCCAAGAAATGGATATCTTCAAAACTTTACCATACTGACCAAAATATTCCTTCCGCTCAAGAGTCTGATTAATCAATTCAGTAACTCAGGTTAAAAAATAATGCCACTTGGATGAGAATAAACACAAAAGTAACATTGTACCTACATCTTCATCTGCCAGATTAGCGGGTATTCCAATGACATATACAAGATTTCGCTGTATCACTCGAACACTACTTAGATGCTTTCTTCCTTCAGATGCTTTTGGCTTTGCCTTCTGGGACTTAAGTTTTCTCTCAGAATTGATTTCAGCCACCATTCTACCCAGTGGTGATAATAGTAGTGAGCCACACCCATCACAAGAAATATATTGCATGTATTAAAGTAAATAGTTTTTTTGTACAATTTCTTTTAGTTTTCCCAATTATGTGATGCTAAACCACACCAACAAATGAGATTTTAGCTACAACAACTTCTTTTTAATGATTAGACCAGCAATTTTTACATCCATTAAAGAAAATAAAAGTCATAAACCAAGAATAACCTCTCACAATTGGCAGCCGTTCCTACAATCTTTTCCTTGTCATAAGGTGTACGGCAAGCTGGGCACCGCCCCTCTGTATCATCCTTCTCAGCAATGTCAATAATATGATGCCAGCACCAAACACATATCTATGAAAGAAAGAAAGAAAGAAAAGGCATCTAGTATGAGGAAGTAACAATAGATAATAAGAAACAAAATGCCCATCACAGGTTCTACAGAAGCATACGAAATGCAACACCAAGGAAGAAAATCCGCATCTGACAACTAAAGCTCTTAAACACGAGGACTTGAGAGGAAAGAAAATCCCAATGATTAAATTGTCATCAAGATAAATGTTAAAGAAGAAGCAGAAAAAGCCAACACTAGGATCAAGTTCGAGAAAGATGAGAAGTGAGCAAAACGAATCGAAAAGGACAGATTGCGTCAAACCTCATAACCACACTTGCAGGCCTTCAATTGCTGATCCGTCAGGTCCATTTCTTCAGCGCAGAGAGGGCATGTTCTCTCGCATTCGTCACTCATGGTCGTCCTAAAAACCAATAAATAATTACAATAAGATATTAGGAAAAGAAATGAGTGATACAAATGCATGCGAATTGTCACTAAACTAATGTCCACAAATGCAACAGTTTCAGAGCCTTTCCCCGGAAGAAGTAGAAAAATATGATGATATGAATTATCATCGGAAAGAAAAATACTGCTGCCTCGGTGCGTCAGCCAGATAATTACAAAGAAATAAAGTGCTACTCCGCTTTAGAAATACGAACGAAAACGTCGCCCCTTCCATTTGTAGGCCAACGCAGATTCAAGAAAAAAAAAATGTTCAATCAAGAAAAAAAATGTTCAATCCAGAAAAAAAATGTTCAATCAAGAAAAAAAATTGTTTTTAACAAACAAATAGAAGATCAACACAAATCGCGCCCAATCGAGATCGATAATCCAACACAGACAATCGCAACCAAATCAACGAAAATCCACTGCATGTCCTGGATTCCACAGAGAACAATCAATTTTCAAAAGCAAATAATACGAATAGAAAGCCCGATGCCAGTAAACCTAACGTTTCAATAGATCGAAGCGGCAAGATTTCGAATAGGAAAAGAAAAGACCAGCAAAAAATACAAAAAAAAAGAATAAAAATTTTAATACTACATAACCTACTTACATTCTGCAGAAGGAACGCAGAGAAGCAGAAATCGAGAGGAGAAACAGAAGCTCTGTGAGAGAAATCGAATACCACACAACACAGGTCAAGAAGAGAAACCCCTTTTTCTGGATGGTTTTCCTGCTGCTTTTATATATTATTAATTTTGTGTCCCTGTCATCATAAGGAAACCAAATAGCCCCAGAAAAGAGGAGACAAATACGAAACTGCCCTGGAGTAACGCTCTTTGGCCACACGTGCCCCAATTTCAACACGCTTATCCCACACTTGGTGCGGGGCACACTTTAGGGTTAGATCAATATGGATTTTTTAACGAAATTATATATTGTTGCATTTTTAATCAAAACATTTATTAGTGGGTTCAATCATTTTTTAAATAAAAAATGATAAATAAAATAAAAATGTGTATTGTATTGGATTCTTTCAAAATTATAAAATAAAACCAGGAGAATTTTTAGGAGGATTTGATGAGTTCTGTGATAGTAAAAGCTTAGTAGAAAAATAGAACTCTCCAAGAAATGAGTAGGATTATGTTAAATGATTTAGCCTAACTAAATATTTTTATGCAGAAGTAGTAAGTACAATATGTTACATTGTGTAAGGAAGAAGGATATTTTTTGAAAAAACATGCATTAAATTTAGCATGATTAGGATGTAAGAATTCAGCTTGGATAGCTGATTTATCGACCTTAAATTGTTCACTAGTCATATTTAAATAGTGAAATGAGCAATTTCGCTTGGGGTAGAAGAGGTTTTCTCTTCCTCTTTTCTATTGTATATTCCATGAGGAATTTGGTTGTGGGAAAGTCTAATTCCTTCCACTTAAGTATCATCTCGGGTTGCTGGGTATAATGCTTTGATTTCGGGTTTTCGAGATGTAGGTCCAACATCAGAGTATCATGATGTAGGTGGTAACGATACTCAGTATTGGGGATTAGCGTTGGTTCAAAAATTGAGAACCACATCACCATCCATGGATTCAATTATTTGGTCAATATCAGTATTGACTAATGGTCTTGGAGGGAGTGTGAGGTATTATCCAAGTTTTAGGAAACTTAATTTCCTCCCAGAAATCATTCTAGGAGTGGCTATATTTGCACTTAGTAAATTTGTTTCAATGATAACAGTTTTTCCAAATTCTAGATACTTTTGCACTTTAGGTACTAAGGCATTCATTACCTTGAAATGGATTCACATTATTATAGCAATGGTTTTTTATCCAGGAAAGAAATAATATCCTCTGGAGCCTAAGTTGTAATGATTCCATTAAATTTTTATCTATGAAAGATAGAGTTTTCAAACCTAAGAGAGTCAAAGGCTTAAAAGCTATCTGAATGCATCATATATGCATGTATTTATATTTCTCATGATTGAGATAATTTCGTAATCTTCTAATAGTTTTTAGAGTTGTATCTTGATTATCTATATTAATTGTTTTTCCATGGTTTTTATGCCCATGGCGGATGCAAGGGTAAAAGTACTCTTCTTACAAATTGAAGTTGGTTTAGTGGACAGAATTGTCCAATCATTAAATTTTTTATGTAAATTGAATTCCACTAATTGGGAATTTTTTAAAGAGCTATTATTTCTAGCCAAACTCTTAAGTATGCTAACATGAATGCTTAAATAAGTAGCATAGAAAAGTGGTATGAGGTAGTAACATAATACACTAGTATAATTATATATAAGTAGATTGCTCTTATGCCTAGCCTCCCAGATTTCTCCAAACATTTATGTCAACGATATTACAAGGGAATACTCAGCCTTCACGTCATACTCGGCTAACAAGACTTAACATAAACCATGACTTGAGGAAGGTCAAGTGAGAAATTTGAGTGATAGACAAACATACTTATACTTTTCTAAATGGTTTAATGACTCTGATACAATTAAAGCAAGCAATCTTGAAAGGATGGTGTCAGTTATGGCCTTTCTAAATGAAGACAATATTCCTTCCAATATTTACTTTTCTTATCCCCAAGAGGATGATACTAATTTGTTAGTATCCACCCAGGTGTGACAAAACCTCATCCTAAAAGTAATCTCCCATAAACAAAGAGAATGACTCTTTCAAAAAGTTGTCCATAATCAGACAACAACAAGCCTCTGCACATTGATTTTGGGCAAATAAGAACCTAAAGAGATCGTCAAAGTCAGGCAAAAATGTTGAGCAGTGATTGTCCATGGAAAATAGTAAATTTGGGTGCTCTAGCCAAATCGAATCCTATTTTGGCTATTACCTTATCCATTACTATGTTCTGATACGCTCAAACATCAAATTGGAGAAATTGAAACTCGCGCATAAAAGGTGTCCCACCGACCGAACTTTGAAAAAACAGAAAAGAGGAGGGAAAGTAGAAATCAAACTTGTTGGTAGCTTCTTCTCGGGTCAAATCATGAGTGACATTTGAAGTTTCCATCTCGCCCTTGCCATGTCATTATTTCTCGTGTTCCTCTAGTTCATGCAGAAGCAAATCCCTCTCCCCCTCTCGTTCTTACCATGATTCGTGCATTTTCGTTCTTACCGTTAGAGAAACTTCCCGTTATCAAGTTTTCCAAAATAAAAGCAATGTTGAAACACAAGTTTCCCGAAGGACATCTCATCGCACCTCATAAAATCCAATACATGCTCCAATTTCGAAGTGGGGCATGGCAGATGATGATAACCATAACATGTTTCAGCCTTTTAGGAAATTAACACCCACAAACTTTTTAAAATCTAAATTCTAAAGGGAGTTTAGATGAAAGTTTGGCCAAGACGTATCCGATATGTATGAATTATGTGTTACCAAGGTTACTCATATCGGATTTCTGATACATATCAGAGGTATATACCTATGCATTCACCCCTAATTATGTTTCCTACAGGATTATAGGAATGAAAACAAGAACGTTATTGGAGACATCTCATCAGGTCACATAAAATTTGATATGTTATGTTTATTTGTAAACGTATCAACGACATGAAAGTAGTGGATAGACCTCCTTTGGCGAAATTCTTGAGAAAGAAATTTCAGACACTGCATAGGTGGGGCAATAATAGCACTAACCACACAATGGTCTTATAATCCTGGTGTCAATAATAGTTCTCAAATAATTTTAATAAGAGGTTTGGGGGAGGATGTTTTAATTCTCATCGCGGATGCAAGGGTAAAAGTACCCTTCTTATAAATTGAAGTTCGTTTAATGGCCGAAATTATCCATTCATTTAATTTCTGTTGTAAATTGAATTCTATTAATTAGGATTTTTTTAAAGAACTCCTAGCCAAACTCATAAATATACTAACATGAATGCTTTTATAAGTAGCATAGAGAGGTCATATCATGTCGGTAATATAATAAGAACTAGTATAATTATAGAAAAGTAGATCATTCTTCAACCTAGCCTCCTAATTTCTCAAAACGCTTTAATCAACGATATTACATGGGAATACTCAGCCTTCACGCCATTTGTGGCTAACATAGCTGAACCCAAAACATGACTTGAGGAAGATCAAGTGAGAAAATTGAGTGATATATAGGCGAACTTATACTTTTCTAAATAGTTTAACGGTTCTGATACCATTAAAGCAAGGAATCTTGAAAGGATGGTGTCAATTATGGTCTTTCTAACTGAAGACAGTGTTCCTCCCAATAATTACTTGCCTTCTCCCCAAGTGGATGATGCTAATTTGTGGGTATATTGACAACAGTTAATGTTCTATTTACACCAGTTACTTATATTTATATCCTCTGTAATCTTGAAAGGATGGTGTCAATTATGGTCTTTGTGAACCAAGACAACGTTCTACCCAATATTTACTTGTCTTCTCCCCAGAAGGATAATGCTAATTTGAGGGTATATGGACCCTAGTTTCTGTTCTATTCATTTTACAATAATTGACAACTAAACATTGTTGAAAAGATAAGTTGCAAATTTATCCCTTAATGGATAAATAACTATTGTCACCAAAACTTTATCAACCACATTATTGCAAAACAAAATCAACCGTTCAATTTGTGAAAGCAAAAAGTTTAAACCACCAAATTAATGTAAAAATGCATTCCATCAATTTAGATTTGGTAACTTTCACACCTTTAAATGGCTCTTTTTTACCAATTTAATATGGAAAGAACTATTTTCTTGAGGGTGCATCAGTTGGTATAGAAACACTACTTCCCAGGTGTGGTAAAACCCCATCCTAAAATTAATCTCCCATAAACAAAGAGAAGGACACCTTAGAAAGTTGTCCATAATCAGACATCACTAGGTCTCTTCACACAGATTCTAGGCAAATAAGAACTTAAAAAGGTCGTCAAAGTCAGGCAAAATATTTGAGCAGTGATTGTCCATGGATAATTGCGGATTTTGGCACTCTAGCCAAACTGAATCCTATTGCGGCTATTACCTTCTCCATTACTATGTCTTGAACATCAAATTGGAGAAATTGAAACTTGCGCATAATAGGAGCCCCACTGACAGAACTTTGAAAAAACATAAAAGAGGAGGAAAAGTAGAAACCAAACCAGTAGGTAGCTTCTGCCCGGGTCAAATCTTGAGTGGCATTTTAAGTTTTCATCTCGCTCTTGTCATGCCGCAACTTCGTTCTTACCACTAGAGAGACTTCCCGTTAGCAAGTTTCCCAAAATAAACGCAAACATTGAAACACGAGTTTCCCAAAGGACATCTCGCCGTGTCTCATAAAATCCAATACATGCTTGAATCTCAAAGTGACACAATTTAGCCTTTTGTCGTTGTGGAAGATGACGACAACCAAAGCACGTTTCAGCCTTTTAGGGAAATTAACTCCCAAGAACTTTCTGAAATCTAAATTCTAAAGGGAATTCAAGCGAAGGTTTGACCAAGGCGTATCCGACACAAACAAATCATGTATTACCAAGGTTACTCATATAGAATTTTTGATATGTAACAGATGTATCTATCTATGCATTCACCCCTAATTATGTTCCATGCAGGGTTGTAAGAATGAAAATAAGAACGTTATTGGGACATCTCATCGCGTCTCATAAAATCTAGTTTGTTATGTTTATTTGTAATCGTATTGGCAACATGAAAGTAGTGGACAAACGCTCCTTTGGCCAAATTCCCAAGAAAGGGATTTCAGGCACTGTATAGGTGGGGCAATAATAGCGTTGGCCGCATTCTCAAATAATTTTTTTGAGATGTTTGGCGGAGGTTGTTTTAATTCCCATGGCAGATGAAAGGGGTAAAAAAACCCTTCATATAAACTAAAGTTGGTTTAATGGGCGGGATTGTCCAATCATTTAATTTCTTATGTAAATTGAATTCCACTAATTGAAATTTTTTAAAGAACTATCATTTCTAGGCAAACTCATAAGTATGCTAACTGGAATGCTTCTACAAGAAGAATAGAAAGGTGGTATGATGTCAGTAACATAATAAAAACTAATATAATTACAAAAAATAGACCGTTCTTCATCTTAGCCTTCTAGATTTCTCAAAACACTTTAGTCAATGATATTATAAGGGAAAAATCAGCCTTCACGTCATTCTCAGCTAACGCGGCTTAACCCAAAATGCGACTTGAGAATGATCAAGTCAGAAATTGGAGCGATTGACTGACGAACTTATACTTTCTAAATGGTTTAATGGTTCTAATACCATTAAAGCAATGAATCTTAAAAGGATAGTGTTAGTTAAGGTCTTTTTCAATGAAGACAATGTTCCTCCCAATAATTAGTTGTCTTCTCCCCAAGAGGGTGATGCTAATTTGTGGGTATATTGACACCAGTTACTGTTCTATTGATTCCAATTACTTGTACATATATTCTCTGGAATCTTGAAAGGATGGTGTCAGTTATGGTCTTTGTGAACCAAGACAATGTTCCTCCCAATAAATATTTGTCTTCTCCCCGAGAGGGTGAAGCTAATTTGTGGGTATATTGACAATGATTACTGTTCTATCCATTTTAAAATAATCAATAGTTTCACATTACTGAAGAGGTAAGGTGCAAATTTATCCCTTAATGGATAAATAACTACTGTCACCAAAACTTTATCAACCACCATGCTACAAAATCAAATTAATTGTTTAATCTGTGAAAGCAAAAAGTTTAAACCACCAAATTAATGTGAAATTGCATACATCAATTTAGATTTGGGAAGAGCTATTTTCTAGAGGGTGCATTAGTGTGTATAGAAAAACTACTTCCCAAGTGTGGCAAAACTCTTCATAAAGGTAATCTCCCAAAAACAAAGAGAAGGGCTCTTTAGAAAGTTGTCCATAATCACACAACACTCTGCCTCTTCACACTTATTTTTTGGAAAATAATAACTTAAATAGGTCATCAAAGTCAAGAAAAAATGTTTGATAAGTGATTGTCCAAGGATAATAGCGAATTTGGGAGCTCTAACCAAAGTAAATTTTATTTCGGCTATTACCTTCTCTATTTCTATGTTCTAATACACTCAAACATCAAATTGGAGAAATCAAAAGTCGCACAAACAGGTGCCCTACCGAGGGAACTTTGAATAAACAAAAAAGGAGGGAAAGTAGAAACCAAACCTATAGGAAGCTTCTTCCTGGGTCAGATCTTGAGTGGCATTTGAAGTTTCCATCTCGCTCTTGCTATGTTGCAACTTCTCATGTTCCTCTAGTAAGAGCATAAGCAAATCCCCCTCTCCCTTTCATTCTTACCAAGGTTCTCATAGAATTATTCTTCCCAATAGAGAGACTTCTCGTTAGCAAGTTTTCCAAAATAAATGCAAATGTTGAAACACAAGTTTCCCAAAGGACATCTCATCGTGTCTCATAAAATCCAAAACGTGCTTGAATCTCAAAGTGACGCGTGTCTGGCCTTTTGTCGTTGTGGTCGATGGTGACAACTAGAGCTCATTTCAACCTTTCAGGGAAATTAACTCTCGGATTTGGGTGCTCTAGCCAAACTGAATCCTATTTCAGCTCTTACCTTCTCCATTACTATGTTCTGATACACTCCAAGATCAAATTGAAGAAATCGAAACTCGCACATAATAGGTGCCCCACCAATGGAACTTACCAAAAACAGAAAAGAGGAGTGAAAGTAGAAACCAAAGTTGTAGGTAGTTTCTTTCTGGGTCAAATCCTTAGTGGCATTTGAAGGTTCTCGTGTTCCTCTAGTTTGAGCGGAAGCAAATCCTCCTCTCCCTCTAGTTCTTACCAAGGTTCTTGCAGTTTCGTTCTTATCGCTTGAGAGACTTCCCATTTGCAAGTCTCCCAAAACAAACGCAAACTTTGAAACGCAAGTTTCCCAAAGGATGTCTCATCGCATATCATAAAATTTTTATAAGTGCTCGAATCATGACACATGTTTGGCCTTTTTTCATCGTCACGGATGACGACAACTAGTTCAGGGAACTTAACTCCCGCAAACCTTTTGAAATCTAAATTCTAAAGGGTCTTCAGACGAAGGTTTGGCCAAGGCATATCTGACATGTACAAATCGTGTATTACCAAGGTTACACAGATCTGATTTTTTATATGTATCAGATGTATCTGCCTATGCATTCACCCCTATTTATGCTTCATGCAAGATTATAATAATGAAAACAAGAACGTTGTAAGGGACATCTCATTGTGTCTCATAACATCCGATACGTATGTTTATTTGTAACCGTATCAATGACATAAAAGTAGTGGACATATGGTCCTTTGGCCAAATTCCCGAGAAAGGGATTTCAAACACTGCATAGGCAATGGTCTTATAATCCTGGTTTTAATAATAGTTCTCAAATAATTTCACTGAGAGGTTTGGCAGAAGATGTTCTAATTCCCATAGTGGTTGCAAGGGTAAAAGTACCCTTCTTATAAATTGAAGTTGCTTTAATGGATGGAATTGACCAGTCATATAATTTATGTTGTAAATTGAATTCCACTAATTGGAATTTATTTAAAGAAATTTTCCTAGCCAAACTCTTAAGTATAGCATAGAAAGGTGGTATGATGTCGGTAACATAATCAGAACTAGTATAATTATAGAAGTGTATATCGTTTTTCAGCTTAACCACCCAGATTTCTCAAAACACTTCAGTCAACGATATTACAAGGGAATATAGCCTTCACACCATTCTTGGCTAACTCGGCTTAACCCAAAACGTGACTTGAGGAAGGTCATGTGAGAAATCTGAGCGATAGTTAGTGAACTTATACTTTTCTAAATGGTTTAGTGACTCTGATACCATTAAAACAAGAAATCTTAAAAGGATGGTGTTAGTTATGGTCTTTTTGAATGAAGACAATGTTCCTCCCAATAATTACTTGCCTTCTCCCCAGCAGGACGATGTTAATTCATGGGTATATTTATACAAATTACGGTTTTATTGACACCAACTTTTGTTTTGTTCATTTAACATTACGTAACAATTTCACATTGGTGAAGAGCTAAGGTGTAAATTTATCCCTTACTGGATAAATAATTACTGTCACTAAAATTTTATCAACTACCTTACAACAAAACCAAATCAACAATTAAATTTTTCAAAGCAAAAAGTTTAAACTACCAACTTAATGTGAAACTACTTACATCAATTTAGATTTGGTAATTTTCACACCTTTAAATGACTCTTTTCTACCAATTTAAACCAATAATTAATCGTGGGAAGAGCTATTTTCTAGAGGGTGCATCAGTGTGTATAGAAACACTACTTCCTAGGTGTGGCAAAATCCCATCTTAAAAGTATCTCCCAAAAACAAAGAGAAGGGCTCTTTAGAAACTTGTCCATAATCAGACAACACCAGACCTCTTCACACTGATTTTGGGCAAATAAGAATCTAAACACCTATAGCAACCAAAGGTCAATCTACCCATAAATTTGAATGTAGGCCAAGTTTTTGCTTATTTGTAATGTCTTATGTGTAAGTGAAAACATTGGTGAAAAACGTTTGGTCCCAATATACCTAAAAGAGAGGGTAACAACTTTGGCACACATCTATGTTGGCAGCTCCTAGATTATAGGAGTGTTTGCCTCAAAATATTAATGGAGAGAAACTTAAATGTCATGGGTTTTTGTATTTTTTTTATGTCAAAAGGGGGAGAAGTGACATAAAAATAAAGAAATTGATTTATAAGGTGAAATAAATTATGAAAGAGAAGTTAGTTTGAGGTTTATGTCAAGACAAATGATGTAAAATGTTAGGTGAGAACATCCTTAAAAAAAGACTCATAACACAAGAAAATCTCAAACCATGAGTTAATATGCACACATTTATGAATATTGGCGTGTTATTAGGGGGAGATTGGAAAAATTTTCCTAGATAAACTCAAGCATCGTGCTAGGGAGATAAGCATATATCATCGTTATGCTTTATTTTTCTAAGAGTGTTTTTTATCATCAAAGAGGGGGAGAATGCATGGAGGATATTGATCTCAAGGTCACATAGTCATCAAATTTTGATGATAGCAAATGGTTGGAAATTAATTTGGTGTCTTGAAGACGTTTTTGACAGATTTTAGAATCACATCCAAGGTTCTACAACTCAACCATTTGAACAAAGCATCAACATTCGAACAACAAAAGGTCGGTTGGGAATTAAGTGTGGTACGGAATATTTGAATGGTAAACTATATTTGAACTATAGAAGATTGAATATAAATAAGAAAAGTAATTAATGTTTGAATGGACCACAAGCATTTGAATATAAGAGATTGACATGTACTTAGAAGAAGAAAACACTTAGGTGATGGATTAATGCTCAAAGAATGCATAAAATGGAAGCTGAAATTTCAATGAAAATGCCTAGAAGTGCTACTATAAAAACTATAGCAATGAGAAATAGAAGCTTCATAGTGCAATTAAAGAAGATTGGTCTATTGTCTTCTTAAGCAATGTTGCGACAACACGAAGCTAACTTTCAAATTGTAATTCAGACTCTATAGGCCTCCAAGTTTTGTAAGTGACCTACCGCTGTGATCAATAACTCAAGGAGAATTTTTAAGTATTTATTTATTATTTTTAATAAGTATTTATTGTATTTTACTAGGGGATAACAAATCTCTACCAAAACTTAACAAAATCTATTTTAGATTGCCAAAACTTCATTTTAAAGTTGATTCTATACATCATTTCATTAGATAAGTTTGTCACAGTGACCACAACCTTTTCAAAAGCACTCTATACTTTGAAATCATCTTTGGAGGTTGATTTGGAGATTTGAAGCTCAATATGTCAGTTTTTTTCAAAAGTTAAGTACAACAAAGCTTATACTTTGGAATCTTTGCCTTGTATTAGCTCAAATTTGTGTTGGGATAGATTATTCTTGTTGGAATTATGGTTTCAAATATATAATTTATAAAATAAAATTACCATGATATTAGAGGCGTGGGGCCCACTTCTAGATGTTGTCATTGAATGTTCAGTACAGGGAATAATGGCCAGCACATCCCCCTGTAGAGGTATATTCATTGGATGCATTGACTGGACACATCCCTTGGGCATAAGGAGATGTATCTCTCTTGAGGGGATGTATCTCTCGTTAGGGGATGTATCTCTCCTTAGAGGATATATCTCTCCTAGGGGATGTAACCTTATGAATAGTCATAAGTGCCACACCCTTTGGAAATCTATAAATTCCTCCATGGTCTTACAAGTGAGGCTAAGGCTATTTGCACACCCAGTCTGGCTGAACGGGAGCAAGTTTATCACTTGTAAACGAATTATAATAGGTTATCTTGTGCACTTCAAGTTCTATTTATATTCTTCAAGATGAAAGGTACGCTCTCTTTATTCTTCTTATTTCAATTCTATGATATATATGTATAGTTTTCATGATAATGGAATTATGGAAGATTTAATATCTATTTTCTATGATGTTTATATTATTATTAGACATCAAGTCTAACAAATACAAGTGATAAGCTTCTGCTGGTATCATAGAGATAGATTCTAATTTTCTATATTTTTTTATTTTTTTATGGATTTTTTGGCTATTTATTTGTGAATTGAAATAAGCCTAGTTTAGGCTTATTGGGTTCTGGTGCCGCTTGCGGGCCTGCTGTGCGGGCTACTGTGCACGGGCCTGCTGTGTGCAGGCTACTATGTGCGGGCCTGCTGCGTGGGCTACTGTGCGTGAGCTGTTGTGCGGGCCTATTGGTGCGGGCTGCTGTCCACGGGCCTGCTGGTGCAGGCTTGTGCAGTCCGGGTCTGTAATGACCCATAACCATGAACCAAACCGGGTTTTTACTAATATAATGAACCAGAATGTATTTTAAGGGTTTATTTTTACCCAGAATTGTATTTTGAATAGGATTTCCAAGTTATTTGGCTATTTGAAGTATTTATAATTAGTGTTATTGCATGCCTTGTTATATATTTATGTATTTGTATGTGAAAATTTTGTATAGATTAAATTAATTTTATGTGTGTATATTTTGAGTATAATTTATTTTATGAGTTATACTAATTTTATTATATGATTAGCAAAATCCCCAAAGGGTAATGCGAATTGTATAATTAGATTAGTATGTTGTAAATTAATTCATATGAATCCCCAAAGGGTAAGTATGAATTAATTTATTTGTTTGTTTGTTGGTTTGTGATTGTTGGTTGTTTATCATGTGTGGATTGATTTGCCTAGTAACTCTCATGAATCCCCAAAGGGTAAATGGGAGTACTAGATGGCTAAAATGATTGTATAATTATGTATATTCTCCCAAATATTAAAATATTTTTTGGATGACAGGAATATCCAGTAGTGGACATAATTTTGCTGAGTCCCTAAAGAAAAATGTACTTGATGAGACTAATTATGTGAACTGGTCACAACGGGTTGACTTAATGCTACGAGGCTATAGGTTTGATAAGCTTATCAAAGTGGATACTCCTCCTCAAAGACTTTCCCGAATAAACTACCCTGATAATCTGAAACAGTATAAGAAGGACCTTAGAAAATTCAAGGAATGGGATAATGCTAATGAAGTTTCTAGGTCACATATTCTTGGGGCTCTAAGTGAGACTCTCTTGATGACTTATTTTCATGTCCCCATTACAAAAGAGATTCTCGACCAGATTGAGGCTAAATATGGTAAAAAGTCGTCTACTCACATCAATAACTTATGGCAAAATTTCACTCGTGCCAAATGCGAAGAAAATGCTGATGTGAGAAAACATGTAAATGGCATGCTTGCCATGGCAGATGAGTTACAATATCGTGGTAGACCAATGGATGAAGAAACAAAAGTGGTCACCATTATCAACTCTTTACGGAAATCTCTCAAATATATTCAAGACTTTTATTCTTTGTCCAAGACAAAGTGGCCTATATTTGAATTGGTTAATATGATCGACCACCAGTCCGAAAGACTCAATCCAAGTATTGAGTTAGATAAACCTTCACCTAGTGCTAACGTAGTTTTGAAGCCGAAGAAAAAGAATTTTAAGAAGAAGGGAAAGAACTTTCGATTTCAAAACTTCAAGGACAAAAAGGTCAATCAATAAAGGGTTGAAGTACATGCAAATCAACGTGTTTGCTTCTTCTGTAATAAGCCAGGACATATAAAGAAGTATTGTAGGGCTTTGAAAACCATGCAAAAAGGGCAACAGGAGAACACCAGTGAGTCCTTATCTCTTGAAACTTGTACTATTTATATCAAGCCTTTTAGTTGGTGGGCTGATTCTGGTGCAACTGTTCATGTATCGAATGAGTTGCAGGGCTTCAAGGAGCTAAGAAACATTGAGGACAAAACAAGCTTTATTTACATGGGAAATGATGAAAAGGCCATTGTGGAAGGCGTGGGAACTTACCGGCTAAAGCTTGTTGATAATAAGTTTTTTGATTTAGAAGATTGTCTTTATGCTCCTTCTATGAGAAGAAGTCTATTATATGTATCTTGTCTTGAGAAACTTGGATTTACATTTTACTTTGGAAATGGAAAGTTTCTTATGTTACAAGATGATAAAGTTATTTTGAGAGGTTTTCGAAATTCTGGTTTATATCAATTGCAACTTAGTGAAAATATAGTGTTCAATGTGTCTACTTCTTCGGATATTAAAGAAAAAGAATTGTATTTGTGGCATTTACGACTAGGGCATATAAACAAGGATAGAATTACAAGACTTGTGACACAAGGATTATTGAAAAATCTTTCACATAATGATTTTCCTATTTGTGAGTGTTGTATATATAGGAAAATGACAAAGATACCCTTTCCATCCAAAGGCTCAAGAAGTTCTCATGTTTTGGATATTATTCATTCTGATATATGTGGACCTATGAATGTGAATACTCGTAATGGTCATTCGTATTTTATCACATTTATAGAGGATTTCTCAAGATATGGAAGAGTATATTTACTGCATAGAAAAAATGAGGCCTTAGATTATTTCAAAACCTTCAAATTGGAGGTAGAAAATGCCACAGGAAAGAAGATCAAAACATTGCACACCGATAGAGGTGGAGAGTATTTTTCAGAGTTATTCTCTGAATTTTGCAAGTCAAACGGGATTATCCATATGTTTAGCATGCCTTATACACCTAAACAGAATGGTATTGCTGAAAGGAGAAATCGAACCTTACTAAAGATGGTAAGATCTATGATGACACTTGCAAATTTGCCAATATCCTTTTGGGGCGAAGCATTATTGACAACTACCTATATCTCAAATAGAGTGCCTTCAAAGTTGGTTGAGAAAACACCTTATGAGGTATGGTCAGGCAAAACTCCTAATCTTAACCATTTTAAAGTATGGGGATGTGTTGCTCATGTTTTAAAAATTGATCCTAAGGACAAATTGAAGGCTAAGACTTGAAGATGTTTATTCGTTGGGTACTCTGAACATTCAAAAGGATATAGGTTATATGATCCTAAGGAGAAGGTGATTATTGAAAGTAGACATGTAAAATTCATTGAGGATAGATTTGATTGTGATGAAGATTTAGGTACGAAGTCTCACTTGGAAGAATGTGTTGGAATGTCTTCTTTTGAATCTCCTTCTAATATAGAGAATTCCACCCAAACAGATATTCGAAGAGGGACTAGAGAAAGAAAACCTAATCAACTCTTATCATCTTCAGATTTTTATACCTATGCTGGAGAAACTTATGAAAGAACAAGGTTGAATGAAGATGTTACTGATCCTGACACTTACGAGGAAGCACTCCTTGATGTGGATTCCGACAAGTGGAAGTTGGCAATGGAAGAAGAGATGGACTCTATATATAAAAATGAAGTTTGGAAACTTGTTGATCCTCCTACATCGGTTAAGCCCATTAAGTGCAAGTGAATTTTTACAAGGAAGAGAAATGTTGAAGGTAAAGTTGTAAGATTCAAAGCTCGTCTTGTTGCCAAGGGTTTTACTCAACAATACGAGATTGATTATGATGAAACATTCTCTCCTATTGCAAGAATACAATCTATTCGAGCTCTCCTGGCATTGGTAGCATATTATGACTATGAGTTGTTCCAAATGGATGTTAAAACTACTTTTCTAAATGGAAATTTGGATGAGAAGATTTATATGGAACAACCACGTGGATTTGTTAGATCTGGAACTGAAGCAAAAGTGTGTAAGTTGGACAAGTCTATTTACGGTTTGAAACAAGCCTCAAGATTATGGAATATCAAGTTCAATAAAGCAATCACAGCGTATAGTTTTACTCAAAATCCAGAAGATCACTGTGTTTATATAAAAACAGTGGGAGATCACATTGTTTTTCTTACTTTATACATAGATGATATTTTATTAGCTGGGAATGATATTCAGTTACTCCAAGGTATAAAGACATGGTTGTTTCAGACATTTGATATGAAAGACCTTGGGGAAGCTTCTTATATTCTTGGCATTAAAATTCTACGGGATAGATCTTTGCGAAAATTGAGTTTGTCTCAAGAGAAGTATATCGACACTCTTCTAGATCGGTTTCACATGTCTAACAGTATACAAGGTAAAGTACCTTATGATATCACTAAAAAGATGAGCCATGTAGATTGTCCTTCTCGCCTCAAAGATAAGATGGACGAATCTAGGTATCCATACGCTTCTGCTATGGGGAGTTTTATGTATGCTCTTATATGTACAAGACCTGATCTTGCTTATGTTGTTGGGATTCTTAGCCGGTTTCAGGCTAATCCAGGTTGTACTCACTGGGAAGGGGTAAAATGGGTAATGCGCTATCTAAAACGAACAAAGTCATATGCTTTGACTTATCAAGCAGACAAGTTGGAATTGGTTGGTTATTCCGACTCCGATTATCAAGGATGTGTTGATACCCGAAAGTCTACTTCTGTTTTTATCTTTATGTTTGGCGGAGGTGCCATTTCTTGGAAAAGCAAGAAGCAAGACTGTGTCGCGCAATCAACCATGGAGGCAGAATATGTGGCTAAGAACTTAGCTACAAGGGAGGTTGTCTATCTTCGCAAATTCTTGCGAAGTCTTCTAGTGGTAGACTGTGTGGAGCGACCTATTCCTCTCTTTTGTGATAATGAATCTACTATTGCTATCACGAAAGATCCGAAGTGTCACTCCAATGCTAAACATATCGAAGGGAAATACCACTACATTCGAGACCTGTTGAGGAAGGAGGAAGTTGTTATTTATAAGATATCTTCTCCAGATAACTTAGCTGATCCACTAATCAAGTGTCTTCCCGTGACCAGTTTCACTTTCCATGTGGGAACATGGGTTTGATTTGTTTATAATTGATGAGACCAAGTGGGAGAACATTGTTTTGTATGCATTGTGGTCTCAATGATTTGTAATACTATGTATGTCATGACATTGTAATTTATATTCCATGGAATGATTTGGACAAAATGCATATGCTTTTGTGTGATAATATGAGTACTCAATGTATGCCATGAGATTCAGCTTCCCTATTAGGTATGCACTTGTATGTGTATATATGAGGGTCTCAATAGGGAATGACGGTTGAGTCTCTAAAATTGTCCAGGCCAATGGGACTGCATAGGCACAGTTTCCTTTACGGCTAATACTCATGCTGGTATAGAGCTTTACCCTGAGCTCCTCAGGTACTGAGTATGCTATGGACGGTGAGATGCCTTGATGTCCAGCTTTTCTATTAGGTATATACTTGTATGTATATACGTAAGGGTCTCAATAGGAAGGTAGGGTTGGATGTCTAAATAATTCAAGCCTATGGTACTGATTAGGCACAGTTACCTTAGTGGCTAATACTCGAACTGGTACAGAGCTTTACCCTGAGTTCAGGTCCGAGTATGCTATGAATGGAGACCGCTGAACTGGCAAATTTAACAAGTATGGATTTGGTTTATTCCCCAGCCTTGGATATCTAAGATATATATTGTGTAGGCCCGGGTTAACTACACATGTATATTAAAGTGCTTAAGGTAATGCCTATGGTCATGGTATAGTTTTATGTGTCAAAATTGATTTTTCATATTTTTTCGAAAATCGGAATTTGAAATGGATTTGAAACCAAGTGGGAGTTTGTTGGAATTATGGTTTCAAATATATAATTTATAAAATAAAATTACCATGATATTAAAGGCGTGGGGCCCACTTCTAGATGTTGTCATTGAATGTTTAGTACAGGGAATAATGGCCAGCACATCCCCCTGTAGAGGTAGATTCATTGGGTGCATTGACTAGACACATCCCTTGGGCATAAGGAGATGTATCTCTCTTGAGGGGATGTATCTCTCCTTAGGGGATGTATACCTCCTTAGAGGATGTATCTCTCCTAGGGGATGTATCCTTATGAATAGTCATAAGTGCCACACCCTTTGGAAATCTATAAATTCCTCCATGGTCTTACAAGTGAGGCTAAGGCTATTTGCACACCCAGTCTGGCTGAACGGGAGCAAGCTTATCACTTGTAAACGAATTAGAAAAGGTTATCTTGTGCACTTCAAGTTCAATTTATATTCTTCAAGATGAAAGGTACTCTCTCTTTATTCTTCTTATTTCAATTCTATAATATATATGTATAGTTTTCATGATAATGGAATTATGGAAGATTTAATATCTATTTTCTATGATGTTTATATTATTATTAGACATCAAGTCTAACAATTCTAACCTTCAAATGATTCTTGATGATCTAGAAAGTTAGTTTGACCTTATTTTACACTTTCTTGAGTTGAAATTTGATTGGATTGAGTGGATGTGAAACTTTATTTTAGAATTTATTGTTGCGTTAACTGTATCATAGCTAAACTTGTGCACTTAGAATTTACATCCATAAGTTGAGTTCAACAAATCATCTGGGCTATTCTTTTTCCAATAACAATTTTGGGGTTATTTACAATTAAGCTTATACTTTTAAATTTTTATTTGAGTTTGCAAATTGTGTTTGGACTTTAAAATCAATTGAATTTACATATCTTAAGTTATTTATCACTTTGGTAGGAGGGGTATAATTTGTGTTAAGTTATAAGCAAGCAACCCTTGAATGTACTACGTCAAGCCTTCGTAGGCAAGACCAAAAGTTCAACATACTCTTATTGTAAGGCCACTAACATTGAGTTGAGTTGGTGAAAATCCTAGGTGTGGATCAAGACTATTAAATCTAGTTGGTTATTGATAAGCCCTTTGTAGGTCTAGGATGGAGAACTTAGTTCGTTACACGAAAATCTCTTTTATGAGTCTAGGCTAGAGAGCCTAGTTGGCTGCTAAAAAATCCCTTTTGTGGGTCTAGGATAGAATGCTTAACTTGTTGTAATCCATGCCAGGGTGTGCTTTGTAAATTGGCTATTATAACTAATTGAGTAGCATAAATTTTAGTGAGGGTAGCAATGTAAAATTGACCCTTATGGCTCTTGATATAGATATCATTGAACTTTTGACATAATGAATTTAACTGTAAGACACACCTTAGTAGGCCAGAATGCCAAACTTGTTGGAATCCATGTCAGGGTGTGCTTTGTAAATTAGCTATTACGACTACTTGAGTAGATCTTTTGACTGTAGATGATAAGATTGTTATTATTTGCATTGAACTTAGTTTAAGATAAATTCGCAAATACAATTTGTCAGAAAACTTTAGTTAAAGGAAAGTTTTTAATAGAAAAAAATTTCAGTGGGAAAATTAATTAAAGAGAATAATTTTTTCGGTCATTTTGTCTTTCTATGGTGGCACAAATTATCCCTCAGGTTCTTGTGGCATTATCAATCAAATCTTAAGCTTTTGTAAACCTAAACATTCCTTAATGTCTCAGTCCTACTTACATACTAAACTAATTAGTCTTGGAAACGAAGGTACTGATAGCCAATATTAAGCCTATTTATCTATAAAATGTAACAAACACTGACAAGGGTAGTATCGGCCGATACTAACTTAATTTGAAGTAGATGGGATTATACGATGAGTTGCATATAGGTACAAGCTTTCGGTGTCAAGTTAGGTACTTCCCCGAAACTTCTCCACTAATGAATAACTAGCTGATTTCAAAATGGTCCATATTATCATATCGAAAACCGTTAAATTTGACTCAGTATATCAACAATTTTGTTAACGCTTGATGATTTATTAGTCCTAAGACAAGTGTGGAAGATAATATAGGAAAATACTCAAAGAATGCAATATAACAAAAAAAAAATCATGTGTTACTAAAATAATCTGACTTGTACATAACTTTGAATGTAATTACTAAAATACCCTTTATCAGTTCCTTAAGTTTTATAAAATAAACAAATATAATAGATCATATAGTTAATAATATAAAGTATATAATACAGGTTTGGCAATTTGTAGGAATAGTGGGTGTCATGTCACATCGGTGGTTCCATATTAGGTTAGCCACTTTTTTTAATAAGATTTGTTAGCTCATGGATGGGTCTTGTTAAAAAGTGTACTCCTCTTAATTAATATTAAACACGTTCACGTAGATCAACAGCATCAGTAGCGGCCAATATGATTCTATCCTTTTTGAGTGAGCCTCTGGAAAGTGAACTCGGAAACTGGTGAATTCATGTTCGTAGGAAAATCTCCGCTGCCAGAATTAAAGAAATCGTCTTCGATCTTTGTCGCTTGCTACGACTTGACGTCCACGAAGAGAATTTCTGAGCTTAAAAGAGCAAGCAACCTGATTTCGAATTACGCCCACGCAGCAGCAGAGTTGCAGTCTTCTGAAGATAAATCTCAAATCTCATCAAGTCGAGATAAAATGGAGCTTTTCAGACTGGAAGAACTCGTCGACAAGTAAACAACGAGGGCGTAGACGAACAATCGGATCATCGATATGGGTGAGTTTCTGAATGTCCATGTGCAAAGTCCGTTTTCTGATGGGATAGTGCAATTTTGTGGGAATTTTAGATCCCAAAAGGGAGGAAGATATTGATAACCAGAGTATCAAAATAAACAAATTTCAATGTAGTAAGAGAAGGGCATTTTGTTTTATAATTTATATGCGAGATAATAGTAATTTGAATTTCGATCCAGAATAATGCACTCTAATATTTAAATTTCTGTTCATCATAAATTTACTAAGTGAGTGGTATAAGCATAAGCTGATCCTCCGAATCCTAATTGATCCTGTTGAGAGAAGATCAAACTGAGAGTACAACTTATTTATATCAAAACCCATAATTCGAACCCACTTCTGGAAGTCTGCCATTTAACTCCAAACTTTTTAAATTGGGAAAGTTTGGCGTTGAATGGCAGGTTTTGATTCGAGACGTTTGTTTAAGTGTTTAACCCGATCTGCACCAACCGGTCTACCAGTCGCTCTCTCTCCACTCCACTGCAATGTCTCTATGATGAAAAAAGTAGGCCAGTTTCGTAATTGGACCGGTCCTTTTTCAGCATATTTTCAGATGATTAGAGCGCAATTGGATCGAATGATTCTTCATACCATCGTCGTTGGCCAGTGCCATTTTCGTCAATGTGGTTTTGCGGTGGGTAGAGAAAAAGCCACGGTTTTTCTTGCCATTAACGATTCCCGCTTTTTCAGTCCTCGTTGCGGGCTTTCCCTTTTCATTTCTCACTTCGCTCCAAAGGCATCGGTCTCGTCTGATTCATTTTATACATCTCTGCATTCCCCCCCGGTATGTGTCGGACTCAGTATTTTGTCTCTACAACTCGTGGGGTTCTATTTCATCGGTCCCTTGTAAAAAAATCCAGATTCTCTAAAGCCCCCTTTGTGTGCAGCGAAGCTTCCTCGGACAAGCCAATCTGAAAGTTTCTTGCAACGACCCATTTGGGTTCACGCTGCTGTCCGTGCTTCGTGTGTGTGGCTATTTCTTCTTGCCAAGGGCTCTCTGTTCTTGGGTTCTTTGTTTCTTCGGTTTTGGGCGTGCACTTCCACTTTCGAAATTTGCTTGGCTCAGTTGTGGAGGTTAGTACTCGTATTGCGTCGGTGAAGCAAATTCTGCCTTTAGCTTTTCTGGTGGGTTTGTTCTGTTTCGGTAGAACTGAGTCGTTTGATATTTTCAGTTGGAATTCTTTCCTAGGTGTGGAAATTTAAACTTGAACTGTTGCCTTTTCGTTGCAGTTTGTTTTTGAACTTGTAATATTTCGTTTTGTTTTTTATATCACCTCTTGGGAGTTGGCAACAGGGCAGAGATAGTAATTTATTCTTTATGTAGAAAATTTGTACATGAAGGACCATAATTTTAACTAACAAGGCATCTTTGGCACATCCGCCTCATTGCCTAACATGGTGACTTCCAAATGGAAGATCTACGAAAATGTGTAGTAGCTAAGGGCCTGCTTGAGAATGGAAGTCATTTTGTTGGGTAGGTATGATTTTTTTTTCTTCACGGGTACTAAGACTACCGATGGCAATTGGGATGCTGAGCTTTTAAAGCTGGATACTTGGTCTGCTGTGTCTTATATCTACTGGCAGATGCAGCTGTAGCTATCAAAAAATTTATCTGTTATACCATATGCCTCCTGTAAATAGCAGAAACAAAATAGAGAACCCTTTGAATTTTCTCTGTAGGTTGATCAGATTGCCCTTTATGTTATCACATTTTTAGGCGTCAATATGGTGGCTTTGTTAGATACTGAAAGCATTGGTCACTTAAGTGAACGCTGTTCTGATGGCTCTCACTAATTTAAACGAGATACAACTGGAAGCATCTTAACGACCTTTCCTGTCTTTTATCTAATTATTTGTTTTTCAGTAGGTGATCGATGACCTTCCTTTGAACTCTTCAAGGAGTCCGAAGCAGTGTCGATGGAGTTAGCTTCTCTCTACTACCCGCAAGTTCAAAAACAATGTCCAAGTGTGACAACCTGCCTCCTGCTTTTGTTCTTTCTATGCTGTTGCAGGACAACTATGTCAGATTCCCCATATCTGGTTGGACTTGGAAGTTATGACATCACAGGACCTGCAGCAGATGCGAATATGATGGGATATGCAAATGCAGAACAGATTGCATCTGGAGTACACTTCAGGCTGCGGGCTCGCACCTTTATTGTGGCAGAGCCTCAGGGCAATCGTGTTGTATTTGTAAATCTTGATGCTTGTATGGCATCACAAATCGTAACAATTAAAGTGCTTGAAAGACTGAAGTCCAGGTATGCCACTGTGCGTGCATGTGTCTATGTGAATAGTTATAACTCATAAAAAGGTTATCTCCAGTAGTTACTGAAAATTTTCTATAAAAACCACTTTGCGACTATGTTTTATCTTCCATCATAGGACATACAGCGCCTGAACAACATCTTGAACCCAAATTTGTTGATGGTGCCTCATGGATCTGATTTTTCCTGTGTTTTTGGTTTTATGAAGCCCTGATTCTGGCTTTTTAAGTTAATCTCATTCTTGTCAGTGTCCAACTTCCTCAAGAATCTTGTTTTGTGTTTGACAGGTATGGCAACTTATACAATGAACAAAATGTTGCTATTACTGGTATCCACACGCATGCTGGGCCTGGAGGCTATCTTCAGTATGTTGTATATATTGTAACCTCTCTTGGATTTATACGTCAATCATTTGATGTCATTGTTGATGGTATAGAAAAGAGTATTGTACAAGCTCATGAGAATCTCCGTCCTGGTTCTGTGTTTGTTAATAAAGGTACATACTTTTTTTTGTATTGTTTCTGTGCTAGAGTCAAGCTATGAAGATTTTGCTTCCAAAATTTTTTGTTCTTTTTGCCTTATATTGATTAACATCATGATCAGTCTCTTACTGGTGGCTCTGTGGTTCACAGGGGAGATCTTAGATGCTGGTGTAAATCGCAGTCCTAGTGCTTACCTCAACAATCCTTTGGAGGAACGAAATCTGTATAAATATAATGTTGATAAAGAAATGACTATGTTGAAATTTGTTGATGATGAATGGGGTCCTGTAGGTAGTTTTAACTGGTTTGCAACTCATGGAACTTCAATGAGTCGTACAAATTCATTAATAAGTGGTGACAATAAAGGGGCAGCCGCACGCTTTATGGAGGACTGGGCACAACAGAATGGTTTTGGTGGAGGAGCCAAAAGCTTGTACCTTGATGTTTATGGTACCACTCTTGGTAAATTGCCTGGAATTCCCCGAAGGGTCTCTAACATAATTCCTGATGTACATGAAAGTCGTAAGTTTGCTACTTCTTATTTTCTTGAGATTTTACCTTATAGATAGAAAACTGGTGTTTATCAGATGCCTTGCAGATCATAAACTGATGGAGCTTGCGGCTTCCTTTGAAAGTGCTGGGGGCAGGCCAGCAACAAGATTTCTCAGTGTTAAACATCGTGTAAGGAGCTCTCACAGCCAAGGTCAGAGGCCAGGATTTGTGTCTGCATTTTGTCAATCAAATTGTGGAGATGTCAGTCCAAATGTGCTTGGTGCATTTTGCATAGACTCTGGACTACCTTGTGATTTCAACCACAGCACTTGCAATGGAAAGAATGAGTTGTGCTATGGGCGTGGCCCGGGGTAATTTTTTATCTATTCTTTTTTTTTAGCCATATATTATCTTTCTGAAGTCAACACACTGTTACTAAATGATGTCTGTTTCTGTTAGTTATCCAGATGAATTTGAAAGCACACGTATCATCGGGGACAGACAATTGAGGAAAGCTGTAGATCTTTTTAGTAAAGCCAAAGAGCAGTTAAAAGGAAAAGTTGATTATCGGCACACTTACATTGATTTCTCAAAACTTGAGGTTGCTCTTCCTTCTGGTAAAGTAGTCAAAACATGCCCTGCCGCCATGGGTTTTGCTTTTGCTGCTGGAACAACTGATGGTCCAGGAGCTTTTGATTTCAAGCAAGGAGATGATACGGTATGCTTAGAAAATTAATTGGTCCTCTGCTTTCTTTCCAATATGTATTACAAATTGGGTTTTTAGAAATACCACAGAAAAAAACTTTGGAAATTAATAAAAAATGAAGAAATGAAAACATAAAGATTTAGCTGCAACGATCATCCTTCATGTAAAACCAAAAAGACCATCCAAAAAATTATAAATCATGGTGCTGCTGGATAATTAGCATCACTGAATGGTTGTGCTTTGGCTGCTGGAACAGCTGATGCTCCAGGTCCTTTTGATTTCAAGAAAGAGAGGTAAAACAGTGAGCTGTGCAAATTGATGGGCCTTCTCTGCTTTCTTACCAGTACTGTAACAATTTGACTTTTTGGAAATATCATTAAAATATTTTTTATGAAATTAATAGAAAATGGACAGACAAAACTTGAAAAGTTTAGTGACAATTATCATCCTTTATGTAAAACATGGTCTTGCTTAAAGCAAGATGAACATTATAATCTCATACTCATGCAATCAACAAGGCATTGCTGGTAACAAACATTTTCTGAATCTATTTTTTCTACATTTATAACATGGTATCAAGATGTCAAGTTCAATGATAATATAGATTGTGTAAATTTATTTTTAAATGATAATTGTGGAGTCCATGTGCTACTTTTTAATTGTCTGACATACATGTTTCAGGGCAATCCCTTCTGGAGATTGGTGCGGAATGTACTTAAAACCCCAGGTAAAGAGCAAGTTGAATGTCAGAAACCGAAGCCCATTTTGCTTGACACAGGTGAAATGAAAGTACCATATGAGTGGGCGGTGAGTAGAATCCTCCCTTTCTCTGTCTGTTCTTGATTGACGCTGATGTTGCGGTATGTTTAGCAATTGACTTTGATAGTTTTGTCGAGATTTTTATATGAATACTTTTATGCAAGATGGGCTTCCCAGGTTTGCTCAAAGGGTTTGAAATGCACCCAATATAGGGTTTGGTTTTTTTATTGTGTATTTACTATTTGGTATTCTGTCTGATTTGTTTTGATGTTTGAAAGAGACTTGTTTCTACCAAATTTGGTCGCTTTTTTTATTCATTTGTACTTATCATACGTCTTATATCTACAAAAAATATTCTATATTTTGCAAGTCAGTGATCAAAAAAGATATTCACATTTGGTGGTGACAAGTGTATAATGTCTTTATATCTTCAGCCCTCGGTGCTTCCAATCCAGTTACTGCGAATAGGACAGATGGTCGTTCTCAGTGTTCCTGGAGGTAGTGGACCCCCTCATTCTTCAAGATATACTCTCTCTCTCTCTCTCTCTCTCTCACGCACACACACACAGACACTAACTCTGAGTTCATTATTCAACAATCGGTAGCCCTTTGTAAATGAAAGCCTTCTCTTGGAGCCATATCTTATTATTGCATTTATTGATAATTCTGTTTCCTGTTTTATCGCTTTTCTTTGACAGAGTTCACTACAATGGCTGGAAGGCGTCTCCGTGATGCTGTTAAGACAGTTTTAGCCCAAGGTGGAGATGGAGAATTTGATAAAAAATTTCATGTAGTTATTGCTGGGCTGGCAAATACGTACTCTCAGTATGTGACCACTTTCGAGGAATACCAGATTCAGCGATATGAGGTCTGTGAACATTATATCCATCCCTGTATTTACAATATAAAAGTTTATTACAGTGATAAGCAGTGTTTGCAATAATCTTAGATGATGGATAAGATCTCTTATGTATTCATGTGACAAGATGTTTCTTCAAGTTTAAAAAAGAAAATAGATGCATCTTTTATCTATCTAATTTAACTTGTTAAGTCCCATATATTTTGTGCTGAAATTGTCCATCTCATGTCTTAGATGAAAACATTCTAGAATGCTTCCATCCTCAGTTCCTGAATTGGTGTAGGCTATTCATATGGCTTCATACTATTAGAAAGAGAAACTGTATTTTTTTGGCCAAATACTCATCATCAGTATAGAATCTGAACTGTAATTAATTTCATGTAATTTGTTATTGTACATTGTCTTGAACTCCAGGGAGCCTCAACATTGTATGGACCGCACACACTAAGTGGATACATTCAGGAGTTTAAGAAGCTTGCAACAGCTCTTCTGAATGGCCAGCAAGTTGAACCAGGTCCAGCACCTCCAGATCTCTTGGGCAAACAAATTGAATTACTCTTACCAGTGGTTGCCGACGCAACACCAATAGGTGTGAAGTTTGGGAATGTTAGATCAGATGTGCCACAGAATAGTACTTTCAAGCGAGGTGATACTGTTACTGTCACATTTTGGTCTGCTTGCCCTCGGAATGATCTGATGACCGAAGGCACATTCTCCCTCGTGGAAATCTTCAATAAATCCACTCAGACGTGGGTTCCGGCCTACGATGATGATGATTTCTGTCTAAGGTTCAAGTGGTCGAGACCAAGGAAATTGAGTGCTCGTAGTGAAGCAACTATTGAGTGGAGAATACCCGAGACTGCAATTTCAGGTGTCTACAGGATAAGACATTTTGGGGCCTCAAAAAGTTTGTTCCGGTCTATTCACCATTTTACTGGCGCCTCTCGTGCCTTTGTTGTTGTATAGTGAGGCGTTTGAACTGGTGTTTCATCACTGTCTCGTTCATAGCATTCGAACTGCTGCGTTTGACTGCAATACTGAAGTTCCTCTAATTAGGCCATCATCTCCTGCAGGGTGACTCTCCTCTTGCTAAGTGATTATGTATGATTGTAAATAAGAATATAGTGCTTGTTATTAAATGGAGTAATTGATGACCAGTGTCTCTGGAGGGACGTTTCATGACTGCACTGTGGCGAAAATTTTGTTGAGATTAGAAGATCTTTGTAATCAAACTAACAAAGGGTGCTGTCTTTCAAACGATGGTGGGAGAGGCCGCCCTTGCCCTCCTGGCGGCTGGATTCCTTCGTTGCTGTTACCATTTAGGGATGGGAAGGCATTTAGGGTCTTTTGGAACCCCTAGAAAAGAAAAGAAATGGACAAAGAAAGTGTTTGGAAGAAAGTTTTATTGGGGTGATTTGGAATCTTGGACATTTCATCTGTCCCTTTCTTCGTTGTGCCCTATATCTTCCTCAACCGAGCTCCTTCCCTTTGACGAGTGAGAGAAAGCTCATTCCCTCTCTCATTCTCTCCCATTCTTTGGCCTCTCGTCTCTTGTCTTCCAAAGTTGATTTCATCAATCAGTTGTTGTAACATTGACGAGAACACTCCATGTCCCCGTCCGCGGAAAAGCTCTTTCAAAGACATTTCAAATCTCCCTCCTTTGATCACCCGGATCCTTGAAGAAGCTTATCATGCCCAATGTCCACTGGTCATAGCCTAACTCCATCTTGATCTCCACTGAATACATGCCGAAAATGTAACTCGCACTTGCGACTTCCAAGATCAGCAAATAGGTGAAGACCATGAACCATCGCCTCTTGATCACCTGCAACAACAAAATCAACCCACATGGCGCAACCATGGCTGCCGTCGATTAGCTCTGTTTGTCCCACACTTCAATTGTCTTCTCAGAGTCTCGCAAGCAAGAAAGAGTAAGATTCACAGAAGGAGATACATTTTCAACTTATTTTCCCGTTCCATGGACGAATAAATACTAACTCATCCGATCATTTCCCCAAATACCAGAAGAACAGGATAGATGAGAATGTCTTCGAGGGTTAATACTCAAATTTGGACATTTTGACAATTGGTCTTACGGGTTAACAGGAATGAGATTAGGGTGGCGAGACAGCCCAGTCTGGAATTTTCCCATCTTGAAGCAGGTAAAAATAGAAAACGAGCAAATGTTATTGGAAATGTGTAAATGATCATTTAGATAATGTTTGCTGATAAGTAAGGGCTATTGGCTTAAATTTTAGCCTAGTTCATTGTTGTCTATTCTTTCATTAAGCATTTTAAGTACGGCTAAATTCACTTCCATCATAAAGTTGTTCATGTCATTAAGCATTAAGCAGTTGTCTAAATCCACTTCCTCCTGTCTATTCTTTCATTATTTGGTGATAAGTTAGGGACATTTCAAATCTCCCTCCTTGATTTGGCTTCTATGGTGTGGAGGGGAGGACACCCCTTCTTTGTTTAAGTAGATCATTTACTTTTGTAATCTCCCATAGATAATGATGAAAAAAGTTTTGAGGTAGCAAGTACAAAATTAGCATTACAGATACCATTCATTGCAGATACCATTTATGATAATTTGCAACCTTCCACTCATTTTGAATGGCTTTTATGCTAGTCTTGGAACTTTGAGAAACCATCTCATGTTGTTGCCAACAAGCTTCCCTCCTTGAGGATGTGTATCGTTTTTTGTAAGGCTTTTGACTACATTATTTTTGTGCATTGATTCGTACTATTTGTGGTATGAGCAATTTGAACTTACTGAAATTTGGTCTTATCTTTGTTATTGTTGTTTTTTTGGACAACGGAAATTTATTCAGAATCATTGTAGCCTTGGACTTCCTATTCCTTTGAAATGGGAACTGGTTGAGGCTCTACTGGTAGAGGTAGAGGGTCTATCCTGTTCGAGGGAAAAACTTGATCTAGCATTGGTGATTACTAGTTTTCCTTCTATCTCTTTTATGGTTTTTGGGGAAAGGGGAATGTGTCTGGGTGCCAAAGGTTGGACTACCCATTCAGTTGGCCAAGCTAACTCTTGGGGGTCGAGTTTTTCTATGGTCAAGTTTTCAGAATAACCAATATTTTTTGCTAATTCTGTGATTTTTTTTTTTAATCTTTAACTGGAATCTTTCTAGTGTTGATTTTTCTGGCCACTACACATATAAGTATGCGCATAACTCGTCTTCCTGGTTGAATTCCATTTTTCGACCAGTTGTCTATGTAAATTTTTAGGGACAAGGTATCCTATATATGTTTGTCATTTAAATCTATTTGTAGATTGGGCCAGTTTATAAAGGAAACTGGGCCTAATCCTAAATTTGCTCTAACTCCTCCAAGTAGGGTTTTTTCAAAATTATTCCTCACTGAGTTATCTATGATAACTGCTATGAAGGATAAATTTTGGTTGATTTGTATTAAGGGGTCTAATCCTATACGAAGTAGTCGATAATGGACATATTTGAATCGTTTTAGTTTTACTAAGTCTGATTCACTTAATAACCTGTAGCAGAAGGTACCTGAGTCGGTATCCTGTATTTCTACAGATATTTCCTTCTGGAAGACAAAATATTTCTTTTGGAACTCAATCCAATTTCTATTGTAGACTTCAGTTATCCAAGGGATAATAGGAATCTCTATCCTTGTTTGCCATAGACCAAGAATTCCTTAGACACCATGATTTCCTCATTAATATAGATGGATCAATTGATTTTCCTCTCTGTGGACTTGATAACTTGCCCCATGGTTGAAAAATCAGATGCAGTTTCTACACTGAATGAAGTCACTAGTGAGAGGGCAAAAAATTGACCAAATACCTTTCCAACTTGATTGAATTGAATAAAAAATCAGTTTTCTTTTCTTTTTCTTTTCCTTGTGCATCCAAACAATGTTTATTTTTTGTTTTCTCTCTTATTTTCCATGGGCATCCGAACAAGAAAAAATAAACTTCTAATCTTATCTCTTTCTCTTTTTTTTTCCATTTATTTTATGTTCTTTTTTTTTCTAGGGGTTCCAAACAAACCCTTAGGGTGTGAGAAGATAGACTTTTGATAGATTTATTTTATCTCTTCTCATTGAGATAACATTGTTACTAGTAGTTCATTCAAAAAGTCAAATTATAGGGAGGAAGGAGAGAGAGAAAGAGAGAGGAGGGAAGCCCCCTGAGTCTAGCAATTCATCATCGAGCTGTGAAGTGCAAGAAGAAGACCTTGATCCCTATTGGAAACAGTTGACTGAACTCAACCCAACCCAAACCTGGGACCATGTATATACTCTGCACTATCACACACTCATCAACTAGCTCATCAGTGTCTTCTACCGCTCACACCACCACTACATAACATCCTATTAAAAACATAATAACAAAATAATAATATTTCTCTTCGTTAAAACATAATATATAAATAAATAAATCTTGAAGTCATAATCATACTTATACATTATTCTCCGAATCATTCATTCAATTCGAGCAGCGATTGATGAGTAATCTTAAATTTCTCAATCTCATACATATTTTACCCTACAAATTTTAAAATACAATAGTGTGTGCTACATGAATAATAAAATAAAATAAAACATATTTCAAGCTCAATACATACCATCTCATTGCGAATGTGGATGAATGACTTTTAGTGTATTATGTCAAACTATTTGTTTTCTCATATTTTCGACATTTACTCGAGAATGTTTGTGCATTTTAGAATTACACAGTATTGGTATTATTTAATGTAATTGAAGTTTTTATACTTGACCTCACGATTCCAATTACCTAAAACATTTCCCCTTCAAAGAAATATCGACACAATTACTGCCAGTCATGTAGTAGGCGTATCTACTTGGAGTGCATCTCAGAAAACCCTATTAGTACACACACTACAAGGACAACACATCTTGTAATTTGAATACCAAGGATTTTTTTTATGCACTTAAAGGCTAGTTGAGAACAATCTTGGTCCAAATTTTGTGCAATTTTCACTTTAACACTAATATGTTTCACACACAAATTAGACATCAATGACAACCTTCGACCTGACTATGAGATTCTTAATTTTAGACAAGAGATGTCCCAAACTACAACTCCCAAATCACATCCAACTTCTTTGTTCACTTGAATTCGTGACTCCACCTCACCCATTCAAGACTCGGAATTGTTTACTACTGTATGGTTACAATTTAAGGCATTTGTCGAATTTCAATAACATCTCCTTACAATTAAAGACATTCAAGATGTTATATCAACATTATTTGTTAATGTGTATACACCATACTTTGTTGTCAAAATACAGTGCATACTAGTGAACAAATGATATAATAAATCAAGGGGATGCATCCAAAATCCAAACATTTCAAACTATAACACCAATAGTAATAAACAAAATTTTGAGCCCAATAGTAATGATTACCAATCGTTAATAGGTAATAATCGATTATTCAACTATTATTTTGGAATCTGGATCCGGACCATCTTATTCCAATTTCGGATCCGGATATCCATTTAAGATCCAGAATCTTCGAAAAGATCTTTTCATTGCTAGACCCTCTACGAGTCCCCCCATCTTCTAACATTTCTGTAAAATCTCCTCTCGTTTGTAAATCTGAGTTGAGATCTTAATTCTTTACTTTCTTAACGTGAAAGGTGACATCTACCCTTCAAGAGGTGCCCAGCCTGTTGAATCTCAAATCCGGTAACTGGAGCGAGGTGCCTTCAGGAATTCTTAGTGCAAAGAGATATCTCCCGATTTCATATTCACACCTAAGGTTGGTGACATCACCGAGTTCCCAGATTATGCTGTTGGCTATTTCATACGCTTATCTCCCAGAATCTTATGCATTTGAGGTGCCGATCAAAGGAATGCATTTTGAACGATCTTTTTTTTTGTCTTTCAGAGCACAAGTTAAGGCAATCAGAAAATATTATTAAAATCAAGTCGGGAAGAAGATTCTGAAGAGAAATGTCCTTTCAAGAGTATCTGGACAAACATATGCTCTCTAGGAAGATTGAGGATGCTGTCAATGCGGCTGTTAGGGCGAAGGCTCCAGATCCCATACTCTTCATCGTTAGTTATCTTCTGCATTTCTACTCAAGTAATGTATATTTTTCGTCTTTTCTGCCTTTTTACGTTTAGCTCAATGATATGCATCTCTCTATATTTTGCAGTCAAATCATATGAAAAGTCAGTCCCAGCTGCAATCACAAAGATAAAAGCTCGGCAGGTCTTTGATAGTAGAGGAATTCCTACTGTTGAAGTTGATCTCTTCACAAATAAAGGAATGTTTAGAGCTGCTGCTCCTAGTGGTGCATCTAGTGGAATGTACGTCACCATCGCTTATATGGTTTCCCTGATTTTTTTTATTTTTCCCTTAAACATATATTAAACATCATTTGGTTTTAAATACTTAAAAAGGGCGGTTAGAAATGCTCTGCAGGACTGATGTGGATTGCAATGATTTTGAAATTGGAGCATCATAGCTGAATATTGCTGCATGATTATACTAGGAACTTCTAACTGTTAATTGGAGTGATTAAACCTTCATTTCAATTTCCAACTGCATGAAGTAACAATGTTCATTAATGATGAAGATTTTCGCATGAAATAGTGTGTCTGTATCACAAGCTTTAGGCCATCTGAGTTCTTTTATGCTACTGAAATTTGACAACTTCTTTGCTTCAATATTGAGGCCTCAGTTAAACAGTATATTGGTCATAATTGATACTTTAGACTGAATCAACCTCGCATTTCCAGAGCTTCTCCTGGTTGTTGCATTCAAAGATCCAAATTTTAACACTTTCTAAGCATCATGGTGGCCTTGGAAGTTTAGACATATTATTCAAATTCTGCCATGATTAGAGTATTGATTTTGACTGCAATGACTGGATTTTAGAAAGATATTCCTTTTAAACTGCCCTTCATCTGCATCTGTGGAAGCTAGATTCCACTTTTTTGTCGAATTATACCCTGATATAGTTTCCAAGTGCTCATCTTCTGTTTCATCTATTGATCCTAGCTATGAGGCTTTTGAATTGCGTGACGGAGACAAAGGAAAATACCTTGGGAAAGGTGTGTCAAAAGCTATTAAGAATATTAACGAGAAGATTTCAGAAGCATGATTAGTATCGACCCAACACTGCCGTCACAGATTGATCAGGCAATGAATGATCTGGACAAAACTGAAAATAAGGTGACTCTAACTTGCTCATTTATACACTAAGTTATAATACATTTATGCACTTTATTGTTGCAAATAAAATCTTTCCTGTATGCTGAAAATCTACTGAACTTGCTTACTTCTCTTCAGAGGCATAACATTTCAGGACCTTCCTTTATACAGGGTGAGCTTGGAGCAAAAATAGCTGCTTGCAAGGTTGGTGCTGCTGAGAAAGAGGCATGTCTGCTTCATTGTGTTTATTTTTTTGTATTTATGCTCACAAACATTTTCTTCTGAGAAGGATTGAAAACTAACTCTTATTCTTCCAGGTCCCACTTTATAAACATATAGCTGATCTTGCGGGTAAAACTGGAGCAGTTCTTCCTGATCCTGCCATCACAGTTATCAGTGGTGGGAAACATGCTGGCAATAATCTGGCCGTCCAAGTATGCCCTATAAGATCCAGGTTACAAACTTAAATGAATGAGTGAAGTCGATGCTTCTGCTTGATTATGTTCCTTAGAACCCAATGATCTTCTATTTATTATAACATCATTAATTAAAGCATGGTTTCATAAGTGATTTTGACAATAGTGAAAGGTCATTTTTTCATTGCATCTAGTTTATATCTCTGATCTGCTGTAGAGTACTAAGACTCTATGCTTCAAGAACCGAAGTAATGAGTTGCAAACTGGTAAGAGGTATTTAATTGATGCCTTGCAAGACCTGTGCTTCGAAAAAAGTGAATGTGGCATGCAGTTCTGATATGCTCCAGAAGCACCAGAGAACAAGTCGTGAGCTGTTCGTGCTGATTATTAGGTTCAAATTCTAAATGCAGTCCATGATGGAATTTGTATATGTAGTACAGAGGCGTTCTAATTGTTCCCATTTAAGTTATATTTGCTGAGTTCCTGATTGTGTTTACAGTATGTTATTTTTTTCTTTTTCGCTCTAATAAGGATTAGGCTTCTCCAAGACTGATTCTTTGTGGCATGTATACCTAGCACAATTTAGCCCCACAAACTGATGTTTTGGATGTTAACAGGAAATTATGGTTCTTCCTACTGATGCTAACACATTTGAGGAGGCAATGCAAATGGGTTTTGAGACCTACCATCACTTGAAGGTCATCCTTACACATAGATTGGAAACCTTTTAACTGTAATTTGCTTCTGAAGTTGCAGCATTGGATCTATGAAGGTTATAAACACTTTTTTCAGTCTTTTGGCCTATTTTGTATTGTTGAAAATTTTTGGGAGAGGAAATAAGTCATTGATTGGTTTGTAAACTGAGTAGTACATTGGTCCTATATTTATAATAGACAGAACATATAGAATTAGAGTAAAAGTAAACTACTCATATCCCAGTTAAACCCAAAATAGAACTTCTAATAAGAAACAAAGTAAACAACTATTACATATAATTGATAATACTTAAGGACCTCATTTTGTGAGACTCCTTTTGAGAACTATGTAATACTTTTTCATATTAATTCCTTTTTTTTTTAAACTCCTTTACCATGAGTATCATGTAAAACTCTTCCATATTTGCTCTTCAGTACTGCTCCTCAAGGTGGAATTGCTAACTTCAACTTGGAAAGAAAAAAATTCTTAGTATTCAATCTTCTTTGACTACAAAATTCTTCATCTTTTATTCTCCCTCGACTTAGATGTTCTTCATTGCAGGTCACATAAAAAATTTTAATACGAGGAATTCTTTATTGTAAGTTTTTCAATACCTCTTCTTTAGTAATTTTTCTTCTACTTATTCCCCTTTAAGCTGGAGATCAAAAGCACACATAAAGACCCAACTTGGACAAAACAAATATGAGAAGAAAAATATCACTCTTAGCCAAACGATAAGGTTCTATACACTAGTCGAGAATACCCCCTTCCTTTAGTCGACTTCTTCAGAGACTATACCTTTTGTTCCTTTAGACCCTGGATTAGTTATTCCTCTTCCAGTCGATGATTGCATTCGATCTTCACAAGATGTCACTGTTGAGAAACCATTGTAGGTGTATCAGCATAGACAGGAGACTACTTCTCAGCCTTCAGATCCCTCTCTCATACTAGGCCATGACTCTAATTCTTTAAGGATCCTGAGGTAAGTTACTTACACCTTTTTATTGCACTCCGGAAGGGTGTTAGAAAAGGTACTCATCATTCTCTATCTCATTTTATTTCCTTTAGTTCCTTGTCTAATAGTTACAAAAAATTTACCTTGTCCATTTCTGCTTGCATTATTCCTTCTTCAATGTAGAAAACTCTTTTGTCTCTCCACTAGAAGCAAGTCATGGATGTTGAGATGGTTGCATTGTTAAATCGAGGAACTTAATAGTTATGTGACTTACCTCTAGGGGCTTCCGGTGTTGGCTGCAGATGGATCTGTTGAGAAGTATAAGACTCGGCTGGTGGCTAAAGGGTACACACAGACTTGTGATGTTGATGTTCTTGAGACTTTTTCTCTTATTGCCCAACTATCATTTATTCATATTCTGGTTTCTATTGTAGTGAATCAGGGGCAATCTTTGTGCCAACTAGATATTAAGTATGCTTTCTGGTATGGTGATCTGAAAGAAGAGTATATGAAGTAACATCCAGGGTATGTTACTCAGAGGTAGATGCATAAAGTATGTAGACTCAAGAAAACCACTCCTTACTTGTAATGAAGAGAACATCTGGGGTTATAGTATTGCTGGTGTATGTAGATGACATTATTCTGTGTGGCAGTGATATTTTTGGTATTGAAGGAGTTAAAAATTCTGCTTAGCAACACACTTCCAAACTAAAGATCTGGGGCTATTGAAATATTTTTTGGGGATTGAAGTAGCAAGAAGCAAGGAAGGACTTGTGTTGACACAATGGAAATATATAACAGATATCCTACAAGAATATGGACTTTTGAGAGCCAAACCAGTTGATACCCCAATGGAGGTTGGTCATGATCTCCATGATGATCAAAGTATAGAACTGAATGACAAGTCAATGTATGGGTGATTAATTGGTAAACTTATATATGTAACAGTCACTAGACCAGATATCTCATTTGCAGTGACTATAGTGAGTTAGTTTATGGAAAATTCACGTAAAGTCCACCTAGAAGCAGCACAAAGAATTTTAAAATATTTAAGAGGGCACCACGAAATGGTCTTTTCTTTAAACCTAGTGGTCATTTAAAGATTGAAGCCTTCTCTAATACTGATTATGTTGGTTCCAAATTGGACATGAAGTTAACTACTGATTACTGTATTTTTCTAGGGGAAATTTAATCAATTGGAAAAGTAAGAAACAGATTGTGGTGGCTCGGTCTAGTGTTGAAGTAGAGTATAGAGTAATGGCTCATACTATTAGTGAGTTGATGTGGGTGAGATCAGTCACAAGAGTTAAATTTATATCAAAATGAACCTCTGACAATGTTTTGCGACTACCAGACAACTATCTTTATTGCCAGTAATCCAATTTTTCATAAGAGGACATAGCACATAGAGGTGGATGTCACTTCATTTGGGATGCAGTGATAAAGGAGATAGTCATCCCATATGTTTGATCTAGAGATCAGCTTGGAGATGTTTTCATCAAGGTACTACTAAAACGAGAATTTATGAACTTCTATGACAAACCGAGCCTCATGGATATATATATATGATTCAACTTGAGGGGGAGTGTTGGAAAAGCAGTCCAAGGGTATTTTTGTCATTTTACCTCATCAGTAGATTTCATTCTCTATGTTATCTTGTTCCTTATGTTTAATTATGTCTATGGTTCAAATTTCATTTACGTAAGATGTATAGAATGGGAGATATAAGGAGATAAGGCATTTAAAGTGAAGGGTATTTTTGTAATTTATCAGAATGACTTAATTTAATAGAGGGTGTCGTGCACGATCCCCAACGCTGCTCAACTTTGAGCCTCTCTCCATTCTCCATTCTCTCTTCTTTTTTTCTCATTTCTTTCTCATTCTCTCCTCATCTCCTTCTCAATCCTTGATTTTTTCCTTGATTTTTTCAGTTGTCTTGCTGGAAGTATCTGAATTCGGGCATAGTCCATTCTTCTGTATTGCTTGGTATTTCATCTATCTGATGATAGACTCTAAACTTTTCTGCAATTTTCTGGAAAACCTCCTCAGACCATGGTTCAACTAGTAAACCATTGATACGAAGCCAGATAAGGAGTGGACCAGATGGAGTGGAATTGCACCAGGCATAGATCAATTCACAAGAAATTTTGGAAGTAGTGTTCTTTGACAATAGGATTTCACTACAGTTTTCCTCACAAGATAACCGAATAAGCCACCGATTCCCTCCTAGAAAAGAGATTTGTGGTGAATATTCTAATTCTCATAATTATGATATCCAGTTACAAAGCTCATTATATTTTCTCAGTTGCTACTTGACTGTTGCCAAAACAGAGTTGCATAAGTTTCTGCTTCCTTCTGATAGCAGAGGAGTTGGAAGAAGAATGGTAACATTTCTGCTGAGTTTGGCTTGAGTGAAATTATGTTGATTTTTCATGTGAAAAGTATATAATCTTTCAGATGACTGCTTGACTATAAAATTTCTAGAGCTTCTTTAATCTTTGAGGAAAACTTCTGCTCAAAATAAGCATAACATTCACAATTGGTTGAAGAATATCAGGGAATCCTTTGTGTTGAGGTGCATATGGCTAAGTTCATTTCTTTTTGTTTTTCTTTCCTCTAGAGATTTATTCTCTCATACTCCTCGATTATTTGTTTCTCTGTCCCGAAAACAGGTAGTCATTACTGAAAAGTATGGGTCAATGGGGTGCAATGTTGGTGAGGATGGTGGATACGCTCCTGATATCTCAAGGCAGGTTCTTTCTCGATTGCATCTTGTAATACATTTAAGGAATAATCTCATCATTATGTTTTCCTGTTGGCCCAGACTTTCCTCTGATGCGCAAGCATGCATAATATAGATTGTGTGATCAACCACAGGCTATAATGTCTCAGTGAACAAGTATCTATATCAGGAACATCTTCAGTAATTGATATTTGGAGAATCTTTTATTACATTTATCTCTTGATATTATATTATATTCTCCTTTTACAGTGTCACAGAAGGGTTGGACCTTGTGAAGGAGGCAGTTGATAGAGCAGGATACAGTGAGAGAATTAAGTTGGCATTAGATGTTTCAGCCACCGACTTCTGCATAGGTAAGAATAATTTAATGGCACGAATAGTTCTTAATGTGTTTTGTCTGAAACTTTGTGAGGCAGTTGGTGCACACAAGTTGATATAATACATTTCTTGCTCCTTTATGTTTTATTTTCCAATCATCCATGGATGTAATCAATTCAACCTGCTACTTCTTCTAGATAGTTTTGTCATGGCTGACATGCTGGATCCTGTTTATCTTGCTTCAGGGAAGAAGTATGATTTGGACTTCAAATCTCCAAATGGGTCTGGGCAAACCTTTAAGACTGGGGAGGATATGATTGTGATGTATAACCAACTATGTGCAGGTAATGATTAGTGATCTGATCGTATTTGTTATATATGTCCTCCTTGTGCTAACATTATAAGACCTGATCTGCCAGACTACCCTATCATCTCGATTGAGGAGCCTTTTGACAAAGATGATTGGGAACATACAAAGCTATTCTGCAGCCTTGGACTTTGCCAGGTCTCTCAATCATTGCTCGTTTGTTTCAACAAGATTTGAAAACACAGCTTAATGAAAGCTATTTTCTGCAGGTCGTAGGGGATGCATTGCTAGTGTCAAATCCTAAACGTATTGAGAGAGCTATCCATGAAGGCACCTGCAATGCACTTCTTCTCAAGGTATTAAACTTGTCAAGGAATTTGTGGCGAAGTTTGATTACCACTAAATTTCATAAAAGGTGTTGAATCACTGTAGGTAAATCACATTGGGACTGTGACAGAAGCTATTGAAGCAGTCAAATTAGCAAAAGATGCCGGCTGGGGTGTTGTGGTTTCTCATAGGAGTGGAGAGATGGAAGATTCCTTCATAGCTGACTTAGCAGTAGGTTTAGCTACAGGTCAGATCAAAGCTGGTGCACCTTGCCGTGGAGAGCGTCTTGCAAAGTATAACCAGGTGGTAAATTCTGCCTCAGATCTACAGCATGATTTATTGTAATTTTCATGTTTGCATTTGTTTGATGCTATAATTTTTCTGATTTTCTCTAGATTGATCTACATTAATGTTGAAACTAACTCCATAGGTCTTACGTAATATTTCTCTATGTTGCATTTGTGGTTCCATCTTCACTTTGCTCTAAATATCATTTTTTTTATTTCCATGTTCAATTTAGAACACTCATAAAATTATTTTCACAATTTTACTGACTTTTATTTTTATAACAGTGAGAAAATATTTTTTTTTTTGGAAAACAGAGATCATGATTTACCTGAATTTTCCTGGTTCTATTTATACTGTTAAAAAAGCTACTGAGGGTATTTGGTCATTTTTCATAAGTAGGTGTTTCTGATTTCTACATCATCTTATTCTACAAAGGTTATGTCTCTAGACATAATTTCATGTAATTTAGTTATATAGAGTGGGAGATATAAGGGTTTGAGTGGCTTAAGAATGTAAGAGGTATTTTTGTAATTTGTCAAATCCTTCTTAATAAATAGAAGAGGGGGTCGAGAGCGCCCTGTGTGTTCCGCTCGCAGCAATCTGATTAGTTCTCTGGGTGGTCAAGCTCGACCCCCAACGAGACTCTTCTCAAGGAGTCTCTTCTCTCCCTTTCTTCTTCAATTTCTCTTCTTCTACCCTCCTATTTAACGTTTTGACATGGTATCAGAGCAGAGAATCACAGTTGGAAGCTTTTAATTTGGGTTTTTCTCCTCCTTGATTTCTATGTTACCCTAGGTGCCCTATTGGTTCAGCAAAAATCAATTTTTCTTCTCTTTTTGCCAAAACTTTAAGGCTGTAGGTTTCTATTGCCTGTAAATACAGTTATTGATGAAATAGAGTCCTAGAAGGGGGTGAAAATATTGGGGGATGCTGGATTTAAAGGATGTGGCGTCCTTCAGATGTGGGGATAAAGGGGATGGCTTTCTCTGGTGTAAAGACGAGGTGAGTGTCGGTGTGTAGACTTGATATTAGGTCTGGTGTTTGTGTCACCTTCTGGTAGGCTGATGTCTGCCTATTTTGTGATATTTTTGGCAGTTTAAGGTTGGAATTGAATAAATGTCACAGTTGTTATATGTTGTTGAAGCATATGTGCATGTTTGATCAAATCCTAATTTTTTAAAGCGAGGCCCAAATTGTCTATGCAAGCCTATTGTAGTGAAGTTTTTGGTGGATTGTTTTAGTTGTTATTTGCGCTTATGGCTGATTCTAGTGATATAATCACCTCCCAAGGAAATTTGGAGGTTTTGAAGGCAAAAGATACAATTCTGATTGCCACTAAGAGGCTGAATGGATAGAATTGTTTCAGTTGGTCCTAATCAATTCATATCTACCTTAAGGCCAAGCGGAAGTCAAAATTCATTAGACATGACCCATTAGTTTCTCTTATAGATGACTGGGAAGCAGTGAATAGTGGTTGTCTTTGAAGCATTATATGCATAGGAAAGCAATCTATCTCGAGTATACAAGTTGTATGCTAAACAATTTGTATCTACCTTATGGCCAAGCGGAAGTCAAAATTCATTAGAGATGACCCATTAGTTTCTCTTATAGATGACTGGGAAGCAGTGAATAGCCAGGTCATGACTTGGTTACTCAATATTATGGATTCCAAATTGAGGAATCAAATTATGAATTGTGAAACTGCCAAAGAAATGTGGTTGTCTTTGAAGCATTATATGCATAGGAAAGCAATCTATTTCGAGTATGCAAGTTGTATGCTAAACTTTTTAGCCTTAAGCATTGTGAGAGAACAGTCATTGAATACTACAGTGGATTATAGGCGTTCTATAGGAAATAAATGTTTCATCCTTTCACCAGTGATGAAAAGGAGCTTCGAAAGCAAGTGGTAGATACATGTTGCTAAGTTCTTAGATGGACTCGGACCAAACTTCGATGCAGTCACGCCTCAAATGATGTCCCATCTCTCTTTAGTGCCTCTAACAGAGTTATGCATGTAGGGACAACAATTACATCCAAAAGAAGTTGAAGGTGTTAATACAGCTGCAATTAATACTCTTGGTTACTTAGAATCTATTAAAGGTCACAGTGGACATGCCAGTCATTGAATACTACAGTGGATTATAGGCATTCTGTAGGAAATCAATGTTTCATCCTTTCACCAGTGATGAAAAGGAGCTTCGGAAGCAAAGTGGTAGATACATGTTGCTAAGTTCTTAGATGGACTCGGACCAGACTTGGATGCAGTCAAGGCTCAGTTGCTTGCCTCAGATGATGTCCCATCACTCTTTAGTGCCTCTAACAGAGGTATGCATGTAGGGACAGCAATTACATCCAAGGAAAGTAAAGAAATTGAAGGTGTTAATGCAGCTGCAATTAATACTCTTGATTACTTAGAATCTATTAAAGGTCATGGTGGACATGCCAGTCATTGAATACTACAAGGATTACAGGCATTCTGTAGGAAATCAATGTTTCATCCTTTCACCAGTGATGAAAAGGAGCTTCGGAAGCAAAGTTGTAGATACATGTTGCTAAGTTCTTAGATGGACTCGGACCAAATTTTGATGCAGTTAAGGCTCAGTTGCTTGCCTCAGATGATGTCCCATCACTCTTTAGTGCCTCTAACAGAGGTATGTGTGTAGGGACAGCAATTACATCCAAGGAAAGTAAAGAAGTTGAAGGTGTTAATGCAGCTACAATTAATACTCTTGGTTACTTAGAATCTATTAAAGGTCATGGTGGACATGCCAGTCATTGAATACTACAGCGGATTACAGGCATTCTGTAGGAAATCAATGTTTCATCCTTTCACCAGTGATGAAAAGGAGCTTCGGAAGCAAAGTTGTAGATACATGTTGCTAAGTTCTGAGATGGACTTGGACCAAACTTTGATGTAGTCAAGGCTCAGTTGCTTGCCTCATATGATGTTCCATCACTCTTTAGAGCCTCTAATAGAGGTATGCGTGTAGGGACAACAATTACATCCAGTAAAAAAGTTGAAGGTGTTAATGCAGTTGCAATTAATACTCTTGGTTACTTAGAATCTATTAAAGGTCATGGTGGACATGCCAGAGGTAGAGGCATAGATGGTTCAAGTAGAGGACAAGGCTGAAGTGATGTTGAAAGTGACAAAAAGTGTGTACGCACAAATCATTTCTCTGGTAAGTGTTGGAGTAAATTTAGAAAGCCCACATGGGAAAACTCCTTGGTTCATGACAGCATTGAGTACTCTAGTGCTTGGTAATTTACCAAGCGCCCCTGATGAGTTTCACCAGCTTGCCCAACGTATGCTCAATTAACCTCAACTTCCTCCTCCTAAGCATTTGTAACTCAGCCTACACTTCCTATAGCTATTCAAGTACGTCAGCCTCTTATGTACATCTAATGTCTTCCTGGGTAATTGACTCAAGAGCCTCTACTCATTGGTCAGGTATGTCTTCATTATTTATTGATTTGAGGAAGTCTTCAGTTGTTAAACATGTATCACTTGTCGATGGGTTTGTGTTATTTATTCAAGGAGTGAGTAATATTACACCTACCCCATTTATGTCACTTAAATTGTTAGTCAACTTACCAAGTCAACTCTTTACTGACTTTCTATCCCTCACATTTTATGTTTCAGAATCTCACAACTAGGAGGATGATAGAGGACTATACCACTTGGAAAGCTCTCCATAGCTATCTTCACCTTTCCTCTATGATGTCATTTCTCCCTTCAATGGCATTTACGACTAGGCTATCTTTTTTCAATGAAGTCAGTCTAACTATTTTGTACCTTTTCTTCAAGTTTGTCATTTCAATAGAATTGTGTCAATTGGACAAGCACCATTGGACTAGTTTTCCTTTGAGTTAAACAAAGAGTAGCAAGTTATTTGAAATTGTTCATTCTGATGTATGGGGACCATGTCCAGTTTTTAGCATCTCTGGATATAAGTATTTTGTTTCTTTCATTGACAACTTTAGTGGTTCTACTTGGGTGTATCTCCTACAGGAGAAATCAAAAGTATTTGATATATTTTAAAAAAATTATAATGAAATCAAAACCCAGTTTGATGCATCTTTTCGTATTTTTTATACTAACAAATTGAAATTTATAAATAAAAAATTTGATACTTTTTGTCAAAACCATGGTATAGTTCATTAGTTGTCTTGTGTTTCACTCTAAAGCAAAATGGAGTAGTTAAATATAAAAATTGGCATTTGTTAGAAGTTGCACGCACAATGCTCATTCATATGCATGTTCTCAAATCATATTGGGTGATGTAGTGCTTACTGCATGCTTTCTTATCAACAGGATGCCCTTTCCGGTACTTGGAGGCAAGATTCTCCTCCAAATATTGACTCTATCAGCTACTTTATCTCCTCACATTTTTGACTGTCTATTTTTGCTCATGTATTTGATACTTTTTCAGATAAATTGTCCCCACTAATAGTCAAGTGTGTAAGGTACTCTTGGACACATAAGGGATACAAATGTTTTTGCCCATCTACTAGGAAAATGCTTGTCTGTTGATGTGACATTTTTTGAGGATGTTCCTTTCTTCTCTACCTCCAATGTAGCGTTTACTCCATCTATCACAGATCCAGGTACAAATGCTCTTGCTCCTCTGGAAGATGTTCCTAGTCAACCACAATCAATATTGGTAGAAAAACCCTTGCAGGTATATCAACGATGGCAACCTACTCAGCAACGAGCCAGGATTCCCTCTCTTCTTTCGGTTCCAATTTTGGACACATAAGGGATACAAATGTTTTTAAAGAAGTATAGATTTTAGTTTAAAAATATTAAGCAAGGTGCTTCTTTGCATCCTCAATACCTTTAGTATCACTCCCTGATAAAATGATATCATCAACATACACCAATAGGACTACAATGTCAAATGACTGTTTAATCACAGTGACTCCGACAGAACCCAAATGACATTACTACCTGGCTAAATTTCTCAAACCATGCCCTAGCACTTTGCTTAGTATTTTTAAACTAAAATCTGGTTTCCTTAAAACACTTCCTTGGAGTAGAAGTTGCATAGAAACAAGGCAGAATTGTGCTAACAAAGTGTATGGTCTATTGGGTGAAAAGCATGTAGAAACACACATGGAAGTTGACAATGGTCTTCATGATGACAATAGTGATGAGCTCGAGGATAAAACAATATTTTAAAGCTATAGGTCGAGAGCAGGCTCATTTTTTTTTTTGTATATTTGAGTCAAACAAAATATCATGAATTCCAGGTTTGAATTTTTACCTTGGCCTTAGTTGTTGGGAATTTTAAGAGGATGTACAAGTTGTTCACCATGGAATTTTCAATTTTCAGAAGCTTCATAAATGCGCTATATGCGGCTTACGGCTTTGTATAGAACTTGACATTGCCACACTTTTATGGTGTTGTGCAGCTTCCTCACCCCATAGCTGTTTGAAAGAGAAAAGGAACTTCTCAGTGACAATGTTTCATTTTTTTGCTGTCACAGTTGCTTCGGCTTGGAGAAGAACTTGGGGAAGATGCTGTGTACGCTGGAGAGACCTGGAGGTCACCTTGATTTCTCAAGGGGTTAGATATAATTTAGTCTTTTGGTTAGCATTTTGAAGGCTGGAAGAAGAGACGAGGAAAGAAAAAAGTTAGTAATTAAGAGACGGCAATTCTGGTTCTCAGCATCTTGGTCCCTTGTATGCTGTTTGTGACCCTGTCTGTAGGGATGCATGGCTGAAAATGATAACATCTCTTACTGGTTGTCCACTTGGTTTAGGGGTATAACCAACTTGGGAGTTTTTACTGGAGCATATGTCGTGTTGTTAATTCAGCTTAATGGTGGGTTTTCGCATTTCCAATTTTCTATTATAAGCATATCCAAGCTACTCTTTTTCTCTTACTTTCAGTGAGTTGAAAACTTAAGTATTAAAAAGGAATTGAAACATAAATTAAAGATCAACTTAGGTATTAAAAAGGAATTAAATCATACATTAAAGTTCAACTTTGGCATTAAAACATGATTAAATAACTAACAACATTAAAATATGATTTAAATAGTAATTATAAATTTACTAATTAGGCATTAAAAGGAACAACTACCATTAGCTAATGTCATAAATACAAAAATAATCGATATTTGTTAGGGAAGATTAAAAAAAAAAAAAAACTTGTCACTGGTGAATAGAGGAAACCATAGGAAGAAGAAGGATCATTCCGAATAGTTAACATGCATGCAATCTTACAATATGGATCAAAAGTAGGCCTTTGGATGTATGATCCGTAAAATAGTTACTAAAACGCTGATCCAACCTTCTAAGGAGAAGGCAAACCTAATATAAATTTTCGTCCACTCGAGGCTAGGACTTTGGAACGTTAATATAATCGCTTCCAAACCGTTGAACAGACGCAAATTTTCTTTTCCAACCGTTGTCACTTGTCAGCATGTGACACTACAAACAAACGCAACCAAGACGGTGAAACGAGACCCATTAATTATGGAGAGGTAGCTTTTACAGTTTCGCTTTTGTTCGAGAAAAAGATAGCTCACGGCCTTCAGAATTCAAACCCAAATTCACCCACCTATCTGGCACAATCTCTATCTTCTTAGATATAGGTGTAATATTGGCTAGTTCAACTAACATAATACCACGACATTGAACAAAAACCAAGCAGCAAGTACAAGGCAAGCGACCCCCTTGGGTTTCAGACTTCACAAAAATATAAAATTCAGCCGAGCCTGTGAAAGTGCCATTTATCCAACGCAACAGGAGCGTTGTACAGAATCAATTAACCAATAAACCAAGATGTCCACCCTGTTTCCTACCTCTCTTGTTGCACTAAAAAAACGAACCAGTGTGGTGGAAAGAGCAATTAATCAAATGAAGTAGATTACTCTAAGATATCTCATACATGCAGTCAATAAATCCACTCCCTTCGACTTGCGAGGCTTTTCCATTTCGTAAATAGCTAACAAAGTTCATGAATAATAACAATTAAAAGGAGTTCAAAATTTATACCAGGAGTAGACAACCTTCTGTGATGGTATGTGCTCCATAAATCTTTTAAAACCCACCTGCTTCAACCCATTTTCAACCAGATATATCCTCTCTTTACATATAACAGGAGTAATAATGGCTCATCCAACTAACATAATACCAGGAACATTATACAAAAACAGTGATGACCCAAGCTAAATTTGGTGCAAGGTCAGCAACACCGTGCTAGGCTTTAAAATTCCCATAAATTAAGATTCAAAAAAGCAGCAAAAGTAACATTAATCTAACACAACATCAGGAGGAGCATTATACAAGAATCCACATTGAAAACATATCTTTCTATAGCTGACTTACATAGAAACACAAAATTAGAAAACAAAGTTAAAAAGGTAAAGAAACATAGTGAGTGGGAGCATGTTTAGTCATCTTCATCCCTTGCTTACACCTTGGCTTTCTTATTTACCGTTTCTACTACTTCGTCCACTTCTTCATCTTCAATCTTTGGAGCCAGATAATATCTTACATAACCCATTTCGGCAACCTTGTATTCCACGACAACAGGCAGCTCAGAAGACAGGCTTATGGTGACAGTACTGGATAAGGGGGTTGCTTTGGTGAAAGAGTTCATGTATCTCAGAGCAAAGGTGAGTGAAACTGGCTCTTTCATCTCTATAATGGTAGCTTCTTCTGGCTGTTTGACCCAAATACAGAGATTAGTTCCTTACGGCAGCAATTATCTTTTCATGCTCTAGGAAACAGCTGACCTCATCTCATAGTAAGGGGCTCAATGACAAAACACATACTAGCAGGACAAATTGAATACAATAATAACAGTGTGATGGTGTGATAAATATTGGGAAGTCACATTTAGTAAGACTGGTATAAAACTTCTAAAACATAATCAACTGCTTCTATGATTTAAACATGAAAGGTAAATATCAGACTCAACAAAGGGCAAGGTCAATTACTAGAGAGTTAGTGGCAACAGAAAAACAGAGGACAAGAGGTACCTTGTCAACGGAAGTGTTCTGCCGGCAAACAATATTTGCTGTTCCAATATCTCCCCTAGTGGAAAACTTCACACCTTCTTTGGTGACAGAAATCACAACTACAATATCGAAGAAGCAATTAGCACAATTATGAGTGAAGCACTTTGTTCAGCAGATCTAAATTAAACGACTGATACAATAATTTTAACCAGAACTAATCGGCTCGCTTCTATAAACCTATAAAAGGGCTTTGACTGCACATGATTAAATGGATTAATACTGGGTAAAAAGACCCTCAACCACCTAACCAAATGGCAAAAATAAAATAAAAACATATGTTCTCCCTAGTGTTAACAAAATGAAATGGATAAAAGATACCAGTGTCACCAATGGTGCTTAGATCCTTGCATATCCTGGCAAATTCGGTAGAGGGCATTTTCACAATGGCTTGATACTCTGCCTCTGGAATTCCCAGATGCTCGCTGTCAATGTCCATCAGCTTCATCTCAAAATCCGCAATCTTATCTTGGTCTTCACAAAAATAAAAAAGAGTAAAAATAAGCAATATCAGCGCATAAAGCACAGGGAAGCATGAATCTAACAAAATCTAAAGAGATGAAATACTCGGCGGAAAAGGCATTAATCTTTTAAATTACTTCCTAGGTCATGTGAGAAGGAAGAGAGAACTTACTAGGGCTCTCAAACATGAAAGTAACAGTGTCACTGCCGTCGTCGCCCTTTAAGGTGATAATATCATCATTTCCAGCACACTTTAACATCTTTGACATGTTGTTGAGATTCATACCCATGGAGATGTTACGATCGCAGCGATAGTGCTCGAACCCCTCCGATCTGAGGAGAAGGGCGACAAGGGCCACATGGCTGGAGTCCATGGCCTGAAGAGAAAACCCGGTGGCCGAGCAATCGAAGTTCGCATCTGTGACAAGGTCCTTTATGGCTTCGAGGACCTTCTTCAGGAGGCTCCCTTGAACAAGCCTTAGCTCCAACATCTTGCTCTTCCGGTTGAAACCCTAGAAGAATGAAGCAAAGTGAGAGAAAGAGCAAAGAAATGGGAAAACGAAGATTAGCGTCAGGAAGAAGATAGAAATGAGAGCGGAAGACGGCAAAGAGCAGTTAATTTATAGTGGCTTTGAAAGCAAGGGCGTGAGAGGGCGGGAAGGAGTTGTGAATGAACCATTTCCCGCGACCGCCACAGATTTAGATCGTGTGATGCGCTCTGCTAACATGCGCCGAAATATTTGTCCACCTGGTCTAGAATCCGTTTTCAAAGCATGTGTGATCCGGCCTAGACTCCCCCATTTGACCATCAGATTATTTTTAATTTAGGTAATTATATAAATTTGAAACTTTACTATTTAATATATATTTTATCCTTTCTTAAAAAAAAGGCATGAATCTAGTAGTAAAATTATAAATAGGTAAATAAATAGCTAAATAAAATTTATAAATAGGTAAATAAATTTATGATAAAATTATAAAATGTATAAATGATATCAAAATACTATAAAGATGTATAAAATTTTTAATTAAATGTATACTTGAGTTATCTTTAATAAAATTATTTAAACTAAGTTATTTTCTGGTATAAGAGGGACTTTTTTTCTTATCATTATAAATGAAGAAATTAAAAAGTTATCACTTTATCGGTTTTATGGGTTATTAATGTACAAAGGGATCCGGTTTTCAAAGAAAAGCAATCGTATGTACATCAATAAAAAAATTTAAAAAAATTCTAGTGACGTGAGATCTTATCTTTGGTTTAGCACTCTAATTCAATTCCCACACACAAACAGGTGAATTGCATCCTCTCTTCGTTGATTAGCTTCAATTTTTCATCTAGTTTCCACTTAATGTTTATAATGGAATTTAGTCTTGCTTAGTAACCATGGTTCCAAAGATGGTTGCAAAGTAGTGATCAAGATGATAGTTTGTTGCTACTTTTACTAAAAAAATCCGACAAGGCCTCAAGGTTACTTGAAGTTTGAGGCATTTGGAGGGATGACAAAATTATAATAGAGAGTCGGTTTGGTATAAGCTTTGTGACGGCTTCAACGGAATTTGATAGAGTTACAACCAAATTTCTGGTTGTTGTAGCCTTAGTGAGGATTTTAGTAAGTTTGAGATCTGGAGTTTTAGTAAATTTTTCTAGTATTTTTTCTTCTCCAAAAGCTCTTCTCACCTCCCAAAAATCCATCCCCCTAGCTTGGGACATCTATGTATAGTGTGGTGGGGGTAATTTAACCTTCTCACACACTTCATCTCACCTATTTTGAAATGGTACCATTTTTTTTACTTTAGGTGGACCTTTCCTAAGACCCCATGTATCACCCATATGCCACCTCCTTTGCTTATGTGGTACTTAGGTGGTTTTCTTCTTTAATTTGTTTTTTGGTATTGTCCTTGTTAAAATATATTAACTATCAATTATAAGCTATTATCCTAATAATTTATTCAGATTATGAAGTTCTAATTTGATAATCGATTGATTTTTTAACAAAACCTTTATGACATGAATGTCAAGAGTTTTGATTTTGACCATTTGTCAATTGGTGATCAAACTCCTTAAACTTGGTGATTGATTAATGTTGACAATCTAGATCATGTTCTAATTTTAATGATTAAATTTTTCGTCTACAAAAACCCCCTTCAGGATTTTGTTCATCGTGTGGATAGACAAGACTTGAAACACATTATTGATCCATTGATTGATCGATCAACAAGTTATCATTGGTCCAGAAAAGATAACTTTGATAGATCATTACCAAGGGATGATCGATCATTCAGAATTCCCTCTAGTTGTGCAATGCATGTATGATCGATCATGTTTTATGTCCATGACTAGCAAGATTATGTCTGATAGATTAATCGTGTGAGATGATCAATCATTCCACGTAAATTTTGTCTGCATGGACAACATTGATCAATCAATCCAAATGGGATGATCGATCATGCGTTGTAGCAAGATATGGCCATGTTTTGGATGATCAATCAATTGACTATGGTTAATCGATCATGCTTTATAGTCTTGACCTTCACACTTCTGGATGATCAATCATTAGCATAGGTCAATAGGTCATTCTGATGCCAATTTAACTAAATTGACTTTTAAAACATGAGAATGATTTAATCTTATATGCTCTAACATGTTTTAGAAGATATATATGATGTTCCTAAACATGTGTATATGCAATGTATGTCTAACTCCATGTACACCATTATACTTTAAAAAAAAAAAAGTTAGGGTAGCTCTCTTACATTTTTTACTGAGTTTTGACATATATCAATGGCACTTAAACTCTAATGTTCTCGTTGTCTTTATGAGTGTTTCTTCAAAAAATGTCCTTCTATGGTGCTTATAGGCTTGATTGTTTTGAAGCTTTAGAGTTTGATATGTATTGTCTCTTGAAAGTAAAGTATTTGAAATACTTTAATTTGTAAATTCTTAGTTCCATTAAATTTTGTTCTCATCAAAATCAATAAGGGAGTCAACCTAAGGTTAACATTAGTTAATTTCCTTAAAAAGATTATATGACTTGAAAACAAAAAGTCAAACAAGTCAAATTTGATGAATTTTTTTTTTGGCTTATCTATTATTGAAAAGAAAGATTGGTCACTCCATGCAACAGTAAATACCAGCAAGAAAAGTGCTAATCGGTGTTAGTTGCTGCTACTATTCCAACACTATATCTTGAAAACTTGAAAATTGCTACCTCTACCTATATTCAAATAGAAAGAATTGTGACCCCATTCAGTTTATGCAGCATGGAGAATCAAAGAAACCAACATCGTTGTGGACTAAGCCCCCCTTACTGATTCCTAATGAAAAACAAAGTAAAACGAAATGAGAAACATATCACCAGAAAACATTCATGTTTTAGGAATATGCATCGTTGGATGCTTCATGGAAGCACTCTTAATAAGATGGTTGTAACTCCCTTTTTCTTTAAAAATTTGGGAAAAATGGTGCTTCCAGTAAAGAATTCCTATGAGGGCTGCATAATTTGATGGAGAGATAGGGCAGCCCCCCATGCGAACATTTGAAACAGGACTTGTGGTAGGCCTAGCACTTCACCATTACCTGATAAAATGCAGTGACAAAGCCAATTTATAATGGAGGTAAACAACAACGATTGACTTATATTACATGCTGGAAGAGGGAATATTCGTCTTTTTTTTCTACTGGTTTTCAATCCATATAATTGTTACATATTACATATTCCACCTCCATTCTTGGCAATAGAGATGTCAAATGTTGCTGCTTTAGGTGATTGATCATCTTTAGACAATCAAACACTTTAAAGTGATATGTTTCATCTAGGTGAAAAGGAAATCTTGCAATCCAGGTACAACATTTTTTCTTCTACAGTCAGATACACCATTTGCTTTCATGCTCTAACATGAAGATTTCGGGTTCTTTCTAATTCTCAGAGACTATGAATTATCAAAGGCACAAATTGCTAGCAAACAATATATTAAAAAGAAAATGTGTAGATCCTAAACTATGTGCTGAATAGTAGACATAAAACTAGCCTGGCACAAACAGGCTCAATCATGTAATATGCTTTCCAATATTTCTCCTTCAAGTTGAAGTTGGACTTTCACAACATCCTTCAGTAAAAAATCCAGAAACTACAATCATAAGTGGTATTTTACTGGGTATCCTGAACTTGCCTTGGAATTCGAGGCAACCAGGAACCAGAATAGAAATTCCATCAAATTTACCAGCAATAAAGTCTAAATCTAAATGATCGAATCTAATGATAGACATAAAACCATACTTCTGTAAGCATTTTTGTGAACTATCAATCAAATTAGTTCACTAACAATGGGAATGTCATGAGCATATTAGCTAAAATTTCCTAGAGAGGTGGTTGTTAAGCTTCTCAATTTGCAACTTATGGCAGCTAAAACCACAACTAAACTGCGGAAGAGCATAAACCTAAAGTTGGGTGACTAATTAAGGCATGCTACTTTATTTTTTTTCTTGAAGGTCTGAAGACATGATAACTACAATCACATGTGATGAAAATTTAACAGAAGACTCTAAAACTGAACATTGGTTAAGAAAATTTTCTATAAAGCTAGTGAAAGTAGATAAAGTACTCGTCAAACAATGGACAACAATGTCACTAGTATATATTAATAATTGATGGCAAGTATATATTAATAATTGATGGCAACATCATAGAACTGAATGTTAGGAAACTCACGTTTCTTAAGTTGGGTAACATATTTTATTTAATTATATTTAATATGAGCTAAAATTAAGTGGTCTAATTTTGGTAAGCCCATAGACCGCTAAAGAAGGAATATGGGCCAATTGAGTAGATACCCATATTGTCTTAATTAGGAAACTATGGGAACCCTAATTAAACAATATAAATAGAACATTAGGGTTGTGGTCCCCATACACTAAATCAAACACGGTTTTTCTTCTCCCCATCCCGAAGAGTGACGACGGTCCTATAGTGGAATAAAGCTGATTTAGTTGAGGAAGATCATAAAACCATTCATATGTTGGTCATAGTAATTCCGCATCAGAATGACGAAATTTCAGAACTGATCGAGGTATGTATCCCGAATCCTAATACTCTAGTATGATGAAAATTTTGGATTATGATTTAAGATTACGGTTTTCTAAAGTGGTATCAGAGCAGTATTATTGATTATTGGAATTGGAATGGAGAAGTTCCATGGAGAAAAAGGATGGTTCTGTACAGCCCCGATGTTGTGTGTGTTGCTCTCCACGAAACTCGACTCGGCGTTGTGTGTTAGCCGGCGTCGCCGTCGGACGCCAGCGATCGATGTCAAACGGGAGTCCAACATCCTACAGAGGACCGCCGATGAAAACCAATGCCCTCCTCTGCGCGTGGTTGGAGGTTGAAGACGACCTCCTGCGCACGCACAGGGAAGAACAAAAATTAAAAAAATTGGAACTTAGGTTACATTTGATTTAAATAACGAGTCGACTCGGTTGAGTCAACTCGGACCGATTGGGATGATTCGTCGGGGGTTGAAACGAGTTTGACGGGTTGGTGCAACTCGGATATCAAGGGTTGAATCGGGCGGTTTGAGTCAACTCAGACTGGCTCACCCCGAGAGAGAACCGAGCTGATTCGGTACTAAAAATTGAATTTTTATGGCCGTGGGGATTCGAACCTGCACGCAAATGTCTACGTTTAACTCTATAAGCAGTATACCAACTCGCATCCGTGTGCTATTATTGGATAAAATTATTACATATATTAAATTTAAGAAATTACAAAATCCGTTTTTATGCAATTTTTATTCATGTGAATATTTATGCATGCACATATAGTTGTTTAATGGGCATATTTAAGTTGATTTTTTAATTATGAAAATTCCTATTATTTTTATGCAATTGGTCTAGTATTTTAATCAAATTGATTGAAGCCACATGTTGCCAAAGTAACCTTTGTAGTGTAGATTAATTTGACTAAAAATACATAGATGTTTGTGCGGAGTTATTTATGCAAATTGTGCTCGGCCCAAAGGAAGACACAGTTTGGCCAAATCAACAACGTGTCTGTGATGATAAATGTGTGACAATTATAAAGACTTTTCATGTGAACAATAGTCGGTCCAAAGAAAGGCTATTGTTTGACAGAACTGATTGTCAATATTTGATCATTGCATATAGAGTACCACTTACAGTTAATTTTTCTGTCCAAATACTAGGAATTAATGTTGTACTAGGTATCTTGAGATGGGTCACCAATTTGGATTGTTTGTACATGTCTTGTTTTTCTTTATATGATATACTAGTTAATGTGAGTATGCTTGTTTATTTTGTTCTATATCCAGTTTCTGTTGCTATTGTTATGAATGTTACTACTCAAATAAACAACATTCCAATGCTGAGCGGGACGAACTTTAAGGCATGAAAAAATACTGTGGAAATTGTCCTCGATTGTATGAATGTGGATCTTGCACTTCGAGTGGAGCAACACACTTCTACACCGGAAAACCTCAATGAGGTTAAAATTGAGAAGTGGGAGCGCTCTAACCGAATATACTTGATAATCATGAAACGCTTCATTCTGGAGGTGTTTCGGGGCTCTATTACTAAGAGCAAGAGCGCCAAGAAGTTCCTTGAGAAAATTGAGCAATATTTTGGGCAAGAACGAAAAGTCAGAGACGAGTAGCCTTTTGGCTAAACTCGTTTTGATGAAGTGTAAGGGCAAAGGGAACATAAGGGATTACATCATGGAGATGTCTCATCTCATATCAAAACTCAAGTCATTTAAGATGGAGTTGTCTGAGGACTTGCTCGTGCACTTGGTTTTGATATTTCTTCATGCACACTTTGGGCAATTCAAAGTGAGTTATAACACTCAGAAGGACAAATGGTCCCTAAAAGAGCTTATATCTCACAGAGTGCAAGAGAAGAGAGGCAGCAACAAGATAAGACTCAAAGTGCTCACTTGGCCTCAACCTCTCAGAACAAGAAGAATAAGAGAGGTAAGGATGTTGCGGAAGGATCTTCTCATATTAAGAAACAAAAGAAGAAGGATGAGGAGTTTACCTGCTACTTCTGCAAGAAGTCGGGACACATGAAGAAGGAGTGTCCCAAGTATGCCACCTGGCGTGTATAGAAGGGTATGCCTCTAACTCTAGCTTGTTCTAAAGTTAATTTAGCTTATGTACCTAAAGATACTTGGTGGGTGGATTCTAGTGCTACCACTCACATAAGTATGTCTTTGCATGGTTTCCTGTGGAGCCGACCGCCAAGTGATGCTGAAAAATTCATCTTTATGGGCGACGGCAATAAAGTTGCAGTAGAGGCTATATGAACTTTCATATTACAATTAAGCACTGGATTTTATTTGGATTTATTTGAGACATTTGTTGCACCGTCTTTTAGGTGGAATTTAATTTCTATTTCCATTTTGGACAAATCAGGTTTTTCTTGTTCTTTTGGAAATAATAAAGGTAGTCTCTACCAAAATTCAAATTTTGTTGCTTCTGGTCCCTTAATTGATAATTTGTATATGCTTGATGTTATTACTTCCTATAGAGATATACTATAAACAAGTTCACGTGGTACGAAGCAAAGATTAAGTGAGAATTCCTCTACATTATGGCACAAACGTTTAGGACACATATCTAAACAAAGAATTCAAAGGCTTATGTCAGATGAAATTCTTTAACCCCTAGATACTTCAAACTTCCAAGTTTGTGTTGAGTGCATCAAGGGGAAACAAACCAACGTTAGAAAATTAAGTGTCGAAAGAGCTACAGATGTCTTAAAACTTATACATACAAATATCAGTGGTCCATTCCTTAAAGCTTCATGGAATGGACAACTATACTTCATTATGTTCATAGAAGATTACTCTAGATTTGGTTACCTATATTTAATACACAAGAAGTCACAATCCCTCGACGTTTTAAAGTCATTCAAAGCTGAAGTTGAACTTCAACTTGGAAAGAAAATAAAGGTTGTCAAATCCGACCATGGTGGTGAATACTACGGAAGATATGATGGATCAGGAGAACAATATTCAGGACCCTTCGCGATTTTCCTCAAAGAGTGTGGAATTGTTCCACAATACAACATGTCGGGCAAACCCAGCATGAACGATGTAGCAAAGCGACAAAATAGAACTCTAAGGATATGGTAAGGAGTATGATCAGTCATTCCTCCTTGCTAGAGTCACTTTGGGGAAAAACTTTAAAGACCGCAATGTACATCCTTAACAGGGTACTGAGCAAAGCAATTGCTAAAACCCCCTATGAGCTTTGGTTAGGCAAGAAGCCTAGCATTAGACACTTGCACATTTGGGGTTGTCTAGCTGAGGCACGACGTTATAGGCCACATGAAAGAAAACTTGACTCAGGACGGTTAGCTGTTATTTCGTTTGTTACGTTGAACTCTCAAAAGTGGATTAATGTCATGAAGGATGAGATGAAGTCTATGAATGACAATGACGTTTGGGATCTCATCGAGTTGCCTAAAGGTGAGATGCCTATTGGTTGTAAATGGATATTTAAAATCAAGAGGGATTCAAAGGGCAATCTCGAGAGATATAAGGCCCATCAAGTCGCTAAAGGTTTTACTCAAAGAGAAGGCATAGACTATAAAGAGACTTTCTCTCTAGTATTTTTAAAAGACTCTTTTAGAACAATAATAGCACTAGTGACTCATTTAGATCTAGAGCTACATCAGATGGATGTCAAAACTGTGTTTCTTAATGGAGACATTGATGAGACGGTTTATATGGTACAACCAGAAAACTTTGTATTTGGTGATCCAAAGTCTATTGCCTATAAATTGAATAAATCCATCTATGGTCTCAAACAGGCTTCCCGTCAATGGTATCACAAGTTCCATCAAGTCATAACCTCTTACAGTTTAGAGGCGAATGTTGTTGATGACTGTGTATATTATAAGTTCAGTGGGAGTAAATACATCTTCCTGATATTATATGTCGATGATATTCTGCTCGCTAGTAGCGATATAGGCTTACTGCACGAAACCAAGAAATTTCTAACGAAGAAATTCGAGATGAAAGATCTTAGTGGTGCCTCTTTTGTATTAGGTATACAGATACTTAGAGATCATTCTCAAGGTATCCTTAGGTTGTCACAAAAGTGCTATATCGATAAGGTTTTGAGCATATTCGGCATGTTAGACAATTTAGAGATCATTGCGTTCTCTGACTCCGACTTTGCTTGATGCCAAGATAGTAGACGCTCTACATCAAGCTACATCTTTATGTTGGGGGAAGGAGCTATTTCATGGAAGTCTACTAAGCAAACTCTCATAGCTTCTTCAGCCATGGTTGCGGAGTTCATTGCTTGTTTTGAGGTGTCCAACCACAGAATATCATTGCAAAACTTTGTCACTGGGCTGCGTGTGGTAGTTGGCATTGACAGGCCATTAAATATTTATTGTGACAATAACTCGACGGTACTTTATTCCAACTACAACAGGATCTCGACGAAGTCGATGTTTATCTACATCAAGTTTCTAGTTTTTAAGGAGAGAGTTCAGGATAAGCAGATTTCTATAAAACATATAGAGACAGACTCTATGCTAGCAGACCCATTAACAAAGGGTTTAACGCCTAAGGTCTTTCATGAGCACATTGCTCATATGGGCGTTATTTTTTAGGATGCCTTGGTTTAGTGGGAATCATTAATGTACTATATGTTTGCTTTAGACATTGAGTTATTTGATTTTTTACGTAATAAAATTGATTATTTATTATTCTATTTGTGAACTTGCTTGTGTTTCTTTTTATGAGCAATGTTTGCATGCATTAAGGACTTTGGAAAGATCTCACTAAAGACTAAAGAAGGAACAGTTGGAAATAGGCATGTCCGAGATCACATTGCATGTAATTTCCATGCTACTCATCCATATTTGAGCTATGTCATTGAGTGTATTAGTATGGTGATCATCGTGGTTTAGTCATGACTGTATTGTGATGATAATCGCGGTGGTTCCATTATTAATATATAAGATGCTCCATAGTATACAGATGCGCGCCTAAAGAATTTGTGATATAATTATTTTAGGAATGATATGTAACCCAAGTGGGAGATTGTTAGGAAACTCACATTTACTAAGTTGAGCAACATATTTTATTCAATTATATTTAATATGGGGTAAAATTAAGTGGCTAAATTTGGTAGGTCCATAGACTGCTAAAGAAGGAATATGGGCCAATTGAGTAGATACCCATATTGTCTTAATTAAGGAATTATGGGAACCTTAATTAAACAATATAAATAGAACATCAGGGTTGTGGTCCCCATACGCTAAATCAAACACGGTTTCTCTTCTCCCCATCCGGAGGAATGACGACGGTCCTGTAGTGGAATAAAGCTGATTTAGTTGAGGAAGATCATAAAACCATTCATCTATTCATCATAGTAATTCCGCATCAAAATGACAAAATTTCGGAATGGATCCAGATATGTATCCCGAATCGTAATAATTTTAACGTGATGAAAATTTTGGATTATAATTTAAGATTACGGTTTTCTAACACTGAAACCAACCTTCTCGAGTGGATATGCTGTTTTACTCAAGTGGCACACTTTTCTTGAGTACCAAAAAACATGCTTGTAGCCTTGCTAGGTGTCCTCGTCTGAAACCCACATAGTAATCAACTGTAACATCCCTTTACATCAACATAGAAAACTGTAAACACAAATCAGAGGTTTACTAGTTTTGGGGTCAACTTCTCAACTGGCTTCGCAGCTGTTTATACAGAAATATATTATGCTATAAAAAATATGGAAGGAAAACTGCGAAAATAAGAAAAAACATATTTTATCCAAATTGACTGAGAGAGTTTACGTGACTGGAAGCTCTTGTCGAAACTTCCAATTTCGAAGTGAGGCTTGCAATACATAACACCTAACCTAGTGAAGAGTAATTGCTAAGCTGAAAATACAGATAATTGATCAAAATAAGTCAGAAATATGCATTTTCACTCTGATATTTTTTCCTGTATCGCAACTAAAAAGGGTGCTCTAGATTGATACTGCAATCAATAAAATATTAACAACAAATGGATCCAATTTTCAGCTAAGCCTAATACATTTAACTTGTCGTGGTTAATGAAATAGGAAAGACAATATAACAACTTAGAAATTTAGTTAGGGGGGGTTAGTGCACATGACTCAGGACATGATCTTCATGCGCATTATGTAGTTCATGTCCTGAGGTCGTTAGGGAACGCCGAAATTCATGTCATGTACATAAACATCCATGACTCAGGAGTTCATGTCCCAAGAGTAAATGACGGAAAGTGTTTTTTGCCCGATTTTGAGAATCGTCTACATGACTCAAGCGCCGGGCTGTCTCTCGGGGCTCTCTCTGCCGCACACCCTCTCAGCCATTTCATTCCTGCAGCCCTCTCTCATTCTCTGCTCCCTCTCTCGTCTCCACCGTCCCTCTCCAGTCTGCCTCTCTACGGCGTCCATCTCGCTGCGAACGTCCTTTCGGCGTCCTTCTCTCCATCTCAGACTCGCTCTCCCTTTGAACCTCCTGATCGATTTTGACATTTGGGCTTCGATTTTTTTAATTTCTACTTCGATTCGTCATCGATTTCCCCATTCAGCTTTGATTTCAGCCATATGCTTAGGTTTAACAGCCATCCTCCCTCTCGACCTCCGTCGCAGAGCACGGGAGGTCGAGAATCTGTTGCAGAGCTTCTCGGCCTCCCTCTCTTTTCCCTCTCGCCGGCCGTCGTCGTTGCATACTAGCCTGTCCCCGTCGCCATCGCTGTTGCCCGCTAGCTTACTGCTGAGGAAGCCGACGATGATTTAATTTTTCCTAAGTTAGGAAAAATTAAACTATCTTCATAAAAATCATTAATTTATAATTTTTATTTATAAAATAATTATTTTTATATATAAAATAATTATTTTTACTTATTTAATATATTTAGTTTACAATTACTATATTAAAATAGTGATTTAATAGTCATAATTAAAATATTGTTAAAATAAATATTTGATAAATTATTTTGGCATAATTATCCGATTGCTATAGTTATTAAACCAATGGTTTTAAATTTTGTGATATTATATTATTAATTAATAATACATAAAATATATTATGTACAAATATATAGTGTGTTAAAGTTATGATTAGATCAATTTTTTCTCTTAAATTATTCATTTTTAGATTAGAGTATATCATATGTTATTAATAAATTAATAACTCAATGTATTACTTTCGTTTTTGTAATTTATAACGTTATTTATTTATTATTTGTAATTAATCATGTACATATTTCATTGGCTCATGTAATTACCATATGGAGCTTTATCGTACAGTTAGGAGTGATTTTCTTCTCCCATATTGTTTTGCCTAAGTTGGGTCTCTTTGTCCTTTTTATCCCCAACTTGAGGGGGAGAAGTAGAAGAAGAACTATAAGAAATAAGTATTTTCTTCCACATGTTATTGTAATTTTTATGGGACCAAAATATTCAAGAAAGGAGGAGAAAAAAAGATGAAGAATTTTGCATCTATGAAGAATTTTTTTCGCAAAAGAAGATTGAAGACTAAAAATCTTTTTCATTGCAAGCTTAAGTTTTTAAACTCCAGTTTGAGGGGGAGTATTGAAGAGAAAATATGGAATATTCTTACATGACTCACACAATAAGAAGTCTCAAAAAGTCAAAATTAATATGGTGGAGTCTCACAGGGGGAAGTGTCACAGAAGAGTCTCAGTTAAAAGTGTTTTAATTATGTTAGTCTTCTATTTATGTTTAATTGTTTAATTGTTCAAGGACTCATCTTTTAGTGTTTAACTTTGGGTGTAACTGGATAAGGGTAGTTTAATTGTAATTAGATTGTATTTATTTCCTCTGTTATAAATAGATGTTCATACGCAAATTACAAGTTGTTGGAAGATGGGCCCAATCCTACACGACCAAAGAAGGCCCACACATCCAAGTGTGTGGAAGATGGACTCATGCCCATATGACCAAGAAGGCCCACACATCCAAGAGAGGTAGAAGATGAGTTCAAACCCATATACCAAGGAGAAGGCCCATAAGCCCACATAGTGGTGGCATGATAGTAAATAAAGAGTCATCTCATAAAGATATCATTGATGTAATTAGTTTAAGTTTTAGAAGTATTATTGTAATATTATAATCTTATTATTCTATAAATTGAGCTTCCTATAACATCTTTCTTCCTCCTATTTTCTCCTAACATGCCATTTCTCTTTTTCTCAATGAGCTAAATCTATAGTCCTAAAAATTAACATGGTATCAAAGCATTAATTTTAAGAACTCATAGCTAAGGTGATTTAGAATTCCATTTTTTTCTTTTATCTCTTTATCTTGTGCCCTTGTTTTTGCTTGGTTCTCTCCTCTCGTGAAACCCAACTTTCTTTACTACTATTGTTTTTTGTCTAATAGCGTTGTCGAAAGAGGCCGGTAAAATCAAGGCTCCAACAACGAAGGGTTGTTGCTTGGCTACTCTTCTCTTTCTCCTTCTCTCCTGCTTCTGCTATTGTTTTTGTCGCCTCCACTTATCCCTACCATGCCAGCAACAGAAGCAGACACTTAATGTTGTCGCCAACGGTAGCTGTCGGGGTGGCGTTGTGACAGAGTCTAAAAGGTTTGAGGGGTCGTCAGACCTGATGAACCTCCGATACCACATGGGTATGGTGCTCTCCTCTCCTATCAAAATCCACCTCATCTGGTACGGCTGGTGGGCAGTGGTAGAACAATGGCTCATTCGCGACTTCTTCTCCTTCTCTGAAGCAGTTGTGTCGTCCCCCTCCGTGGCGCAATGGTGGTCCATCGTCGTCCTTTACACCGACCAAACCGGAGCTAACATTACCCACTCGATCGTCACTCCGAGCAACTATCTTCTAAGCAATATTCGGCTGAGCCAGTTGATATTTCTTTTGGAAAGTGTTTCAGCTGGCATCTGACATAGAACAAAAAGAGTATCTTTCTGAGTTCACTAGCTGCTCCAGTAATTCTTGCTCATCTCTTGCTATCTGATTGCCGTCTGAAGTTTCTCTGCTCTCGCAATTGTCCCGCTCTGCTCGGCAATCACCAGCGATGCTTCGAGAAAACGAAGACTTTGTTTCCTTTTTCGGAAAGTCTCTATCTCTGGCTATCTCTTCGTTGGCCTTTCTCTTGCATTTTATCTTCGGTTGATGATTAATCTCAAGCTGCTGATTTTTTGTCTTCATCTCTGCTTTGTTGCTGTTTTGGGACGATGAATCAGCCTCCTGCCCTTTTCGGAAGTGAATGTTGTGGGGAAGACGAAGTTTATTTAATCCGCCAAGTTAGGTAGGTTGATTTAATCCAGTGTTTGTCTGCTGAGATCGGATTCCGCCCGAGTCAAGCCAGCGAACTAGGCTGACTGTCTTGTTGCGGTTGAGCCGCACATCAACTTGGCTATATTGGTCTGATATATGACTCGACTTGACTCGATCGCATGCCTCAGTCTGATTTGGTCCTTTGTCTCCAACTGGATTATTATCTAGAATTTTTGGCAGCTTATTACTCAGATTCTTATTCAAGGTTGGACTCTCTAAGGATTATTTCATGTGTCATTTTTTAGTACTTTCATTATTTGGTACGTGTTATTTGGTCCCATGCCTATTTCAGTTGCTGTTATTGTGTCTCTCTGATTGAGACATTATTATTAAAGAAGAACTTCTCAATTGCTGACTGTTGTCAACATTGGTTAAGATGAAGAAGAAAGCACATGGTGGCCCCAAAATATTATTTTTCTAGTGATTACCTTTTACCCTCTTATTTGGCAATTTAACTCCTACCATTTGAAAGTTGGTGCCCTATATTGGGATACCGTGATGGAGGAGTTTATTACTATACTTCTGAGTAATTCTTATAGACCCACTACCTAAAAATTATAGGAGTATGTCCAACATCCAATGTGAGTCAAGTCTATTATTCACCCAAGAGGTGTTTTTTTTAGCTACCTTGAAGAAGTGGATAGACTCTGTGCCCCCACAGTAGGGCTACTTTTCCGCTAGTAAAATTGGGCGGAAAATCTTTTTGACTATGATCATTTGACTGGAGTATGGAGTTTTGTCTTACAGCTAACACTCTTTCTTATATTATGCCACCTGGGTCTTTTGGTAAGGAACAAAGAGGCCACTAGCTTGAGGGAGTGTTGGAAGATATAATGACTGTCATTTTATACGGGAAGATCCTATACACCATTTGCAACAAACTGGATTTTTATGACATTCTCTTACCCCCAATTTGAGGAAAAGTGTTGGAATATGAGCCCAAACCTACACGACCAATGAACGCCTACAAGTCCAAGTATGTGGAAAATGGGTTCAACCCTACAAGACCAAAGAAGGCACATATATCTAAGAGAGGTAGAAGACAGGTTCAAGCCCACAGACCAAGGAGAATGCCCACATAGGGGTAGCATGATGGTAAATAAATAGTCATGCTATAAATATGACATTGATGTAATTAGTTTAAGTTTTACGGGTATTATTATAATATTATAATTTTATTCATCTATAACTTGAGCTTTAGGGGGAGAGTTAAGACATAAGTCTCTTATTTTCTCCCAACATGCCGTTTCTCATTTTCTGCATAAGCTAAAAGTACCTGCTCTGATATTATGTGAAATTGGGTATAAAGCCCATCCAAAATTAACTAGCCAAATTAGGAAACCTTTTTTTCAACTAATAAATTTTAGATCTTTGTATTCACTAATCTATGTATGACTAATCTAAAAACTTATTGAGGTATAAACACTACAAAAGAAAAACTCTTCGTTTAGCCAATAACTTTAAACCCTTACAAGGTGAGGGTGATCATCTCGTCATTTGGTTTAACAAGCTTGGTTCACAAAAATGGAGGTCTGGATTGTGTGATCCGAGGTACGGTGAGCTTCGCATGTGGCAGGACTCGGGACTCAGCCACCACGAGACCACTTTATTGGTCCAAATGGATGTCAGTGGTCTGATACATATGTGGTATGAATCTCCATTTTTTATAATTCAAGGGCCAGGATGATCTCATCCGCAGTCCGAATCGGCGACCGCTTCGATGAACCGCCGATTGGCATAATTAGTGGGTCATGGAAGATTAAGAATTCAAAGTATTTACTCAAAAGCCATCAGACTCTGATTAAACCCAGTTTAATGGGCTGGTTCAATCTAGATTTTGTAAATACTCAAATTGTTGGCCCACAGAATCCACGGCCTTGACTCTATTTCCACGTCAGCTCTCCAACGGCAACTGTGAAGGAGCAAAGAACAATTCTCCCTTTTCCTCGTCCGGGGAGAAAGAGAATTAGATAGGGATTGAGGACTCGGTTCTGTGAGGACCGAGGAAGAAGAAAAAGGGCAATTTGGAGAAGAATCGAATGCTTCGGCCATTACTATTCCAGATACAAAATCGGTGGTGACGCGGAAGGTGAAGTCTGAGCGAGACCCAATTGCGTTCTGAGTACACAAACGCTTTTTCCCAATATTTCGTTAACGACGCTGTCTCCCACGTCGTTTCTGTTATAAAGATTCAATATCGATCCCTCCGTTGCGCAGCCTCTTCGTTTCTGATCTCCGGCATTTTGCTTGGAAAAGCGGTCTCCGCTCGTTGGGTGTGTGTCTCGACGAACATGGTCACGGATCTTAAGTCCAAGTCGGAGATTTCTTTCGCCGGGACGTTCGCCAGCAGTGCTTTTGCCGCTTGTTTCGCTGAGGTATATCCATTGAGATTTGCCTAATTGGTGGTTGGTCGTCTAAGAGTTTGATTCGTGGTTTTGATCGTTGCCTGCACTTTTCCACACTTTCCTTGGAACCTCGGTTGAGCTTTCCCGTACTTGGATTTGGACAAGATCACTTTTTTTTTCTTTTCTTTTTTGCCCCGTGGGCGTTTGTCTTTGTTATGCATCCCGTAGAGTAGGCTGATTTCTGTAGACAATTTTATTCTTCCCGGGTACTTAGTAAACAGTGATATTCGGATTCGTTTTTCTGCCCTGTCTGACTGTTTGTCTTTCACTGGGCTCACCTCTTGCTTCTATATATACTTTCTCGCACTCTGAAAATTTGATCAGTCCATAACGCAGTATTTGAACTCCCTATAAGTTTGTTCTGCATTTAAATGCAAGTGGGAACTTTTCATGGTAGAGTTTTACCTCGTCAGCGTCATCATCGTCGCCGGAGCTTTGGCCCAGCTATCTATGTTTCGGCGACAGGAATCCTGTTCCTGTAATGAATTCTGGCGGGCATTTGCTAGCTGTATTCTAAGGTTGTTCTTTATGAACCTTTGCCTCTTCCTATATGTCAATGAAACCAGGCTCTTCTGTAGCAAGAGTCTCAGCTGGGCATTGTAACTGGCTTCTGATGTGATCCTGACATGCTTTCGTAATCCTGTTCTTGTATCTGATAAGTTTGTTCGGCACTGGTTCCAGCCTGATGCAGCTCTTTGTTCTTACAGGGGTTGAGACCAGCAGTTCAACACTAAATGGCAGGGTCAAAAAGTTTCACCTAAAATTGATTAAAAGTGAATATGTAGAAATTGTAAAGGCTGTGTTGCATCCAGGCACATTGACCTTCTGGGGTTGGTTATTATAGTTTACATGAACTTACCATGCAGAACTCGTTTGATCCCCTTCAAATAAGTGAAAAATTCGGAAGTGGTTCACGAAAAGTTCCACATTGTTGTTTAGTTCTGTGTTGGACATGTATTGATGCTAACTATCTGTTAATAGTTTTATAAAGATAGGTTTGTAGGTGGACTGTCATTATTTGGGACTGCCAATTATGACATTGTTGTTACGTAACAAATTGACATTTACCTATAATAAACTGGTAAATTATTCTCCTCAATGTTTAAACTTCTAACTGGAAATATCATTGTTTGAAAATATTTGCTGTCGGTAATTACTACATTGTGACACTATCTTTATCTTATTAGTTGGAGAGAATCACTTGTACCTCCATCTTTATCTTGTTAGTTGGAGAGAATCACACCTTATCAGTATTTTTTTTCTAATAATGTATACATCCAAGAAGACAGGGTCTACTTGTGAAAAATGTCAATCACATTGGCTTTAGCCTTCAAAAAGAAAAGAAAAATTGTCTTTTGATCCATACACAATATTTTTGCATCTTAGTATTTGAAAATTTTGGTCACTCATTGTATTCTTATATTGCTTTTATGTTACTTTTATGTAGATATGTACTATTCCTTTGGACACTGCAAAGGTTAGGTTGCAGCTCCAGAAGAAAGCAAATTCAGGCGATGGAGTTGGTGTACCTAAATACAGGGGAATGTTAGGCACTGTTGCTACAATTGCCAGAGAGGAAGGTTTGACGGCACTCTGGAAGGGTATTGTGCCAGGATTACATCGTCAGTGCATCTATGGAGGGCTAAGAATAGGGTTATATGAACCGGTATTTTTTTTATGTCAAACTCTTTCATGTATTTATGATATAACCATCAAAAGGAATGGAAGCAAACACATGTTATAGAGGTTTTCTTAACTTTTTGAAATATATGCAGGTTAAAAACTTATACTGTGGTAATGATTTTGTTGGAGATGTCCCACTATTTACGAAGGTGCTTGCTGCTCTTACCACTGGTGAGTTCTCAATCAGAGTATACAGATGTCTGTGGCCCCCTTCTTCAAAATTTCTGTCTTGTCTTAATGTATCTGTGTTACTACATTTTCCACCACATCGATGTCAAAATTGTTAGTGAGAATAGTTACACATGGGTTAACATCATGACAAGTCATTTGCTTATTAGCTGGATAAAGTGTTTTATAACTTCAGCTAGTCATTTTGGGATAGGCCTGGACTCAACTTAAATATAGTATTAGGGCAAAACATGTGCCTTGTTGGGCCCAATTTGTGCCCGGTTTAGTTCTTACCCATTTTGTGTTGTTTACAACTTAGGCTTATTGTCTATTTAAGTAGGCCTGGATGTAAGAGGGAGTGTTAGTGGGAATAATCCCACATGGGTTTAATATCAGGAAAAGTCATAAAGTTATTAGTTGGAAAAAAAGGCACCCTATCTTCGATTAGTCATTTTGGGATAGATTTCACTTCTTTGATTGCTGTGCTGTGTTACATCAAACAGGTGCTTTGGCGATTACAGTGGCTAATCCTACTGACCTTGTTAAAGTTCGCCTTCAAGCTGAAGGAAAGCTTCCTCCTGGTGCACCCAGGCGTTACTCTGGAGCTTTGAGTGCCTATTCAACTATAGTTAGACAGGTAGATGTTTCTTCAAATTTAATTTTTAAATGTTATCCTACATTTTATCTGCTTGTCAAGTAAACTTCAATTTGGACAATTGTAAAAAGAAAGCCCACTCGTGATCCATTTCTAGGAAGGACTTGGGGCTCTTTGGACTGGCCTTGGACCTAATATTGCAAGGAATGCCATTATTAATGCTGCAGAATTAGCCAGTTATGATCAAGTGAAAGAGGTAATATTAGGAGTGCCGAAACTCTCTGATGGAGTATTGTTCATCTCTGATGTTGAATATGTGCCCCTTGGTGCCATCCTGACCTGTTTCAATGCAGACGATTTTGAAAATTCCAGGTTTCACAGACAATGTTGTTACGCATCTCTTGGCTGGTTTAGGAGCAGGATTTTTTGCTGTCTGCATTGGTTCTCCTGTTGATGTGGTAAGCGTCTGGTCTCTTGCCTGTGTACTCCGTGCTAGCGAGAATGATCGCATCTTACATTAGTCACTTCAGTTTTTCAGTTGGAAAAATTCTTATTTAAAGTCACAACAGTTGAAAATGCTGACGACAATTAAAATTGGAACAGTGTAGTAATTTGAGTTTACATAATTGTATTTGACATATTTCTACATAGAAAATTTGATGTTTGATGGGTATCGTGTGAATGCTATGATTAAAATGTCAAATCCGTTGAACTAGAAATGAATCCCCTTCATATGAAGATACAACAGAAATACTGAATCACCTTGTTCCTAGTGTATCAGTTAGTCTACAAGCTTCATAGAGAAAGCTTGACTAACATAACTTAAATGGGTGGATTGAGCTATTTAGAAGATAGGACTGTTCCTCTTTTATGTGGTCATTTGAGTTACTTTAGACAATTATCATTTACTAAAGTAGTTAAGCGATGTAAAATTTGTGATAAAAGGACTTGTTTATGTACGGATAGTTTAGTCTTAAGAAATAGTGGATGACTAAAATAAAGACATGACCTTTCTTCTCTTAGGTGTAAGATACAGTTGTCGAGAGAATTTCTGTTTCCATTACTCTGTTACCTTGTGAGCTGCAGTATACTTGTTAGTTTCTTTGTTATTTGTCTTTGAATTCCTGGTGTGAGTAAACTTCTGAAAAGGAACATCAGTTAGAAAGCTTTTGTTCCAAAAATCCTATGATCAATCCTCGTCTTTGGATATTATTGTTATATTGTTGTATTTGCTATCGTGATTCCATTTTCTCTGTTAATGTGCAGGTGAAGTCCAGAATGATGGGAGATTCCGCCTACAAAAACACACTTGACTGTTTCATTAAAACCTTAAGAAATGATGTATGTGGATTTCCATAAGGGAGAATTGATGATCTTCTTTACTTAAAACATATTTTTATTGGATTTCTTTAAAGTGTCTTCCTATAGAACAGTGAAGTAGCTTTAAAAACATATTCTAATGGGTTTCTTGCAAGTGTCTTCCTATATAACAGTAACCGATGTCTCTGATTGACTTGTCATGTCTGCAGGGACCTTTGGCATTTTATAAAGGGTTCATCCCAAACTTTGGTCGACTGGGATCATGGAACGTGATCATGTTTTTGACATTGGAGCAGGTGAACCACTTTTCAATTAAGGATTTCTCTTAATATCTAATTTCTAGGTTGGACAACTTGCAGAATGATTCAATTTTCCTGAGGAAGAACTTTTTGTTACTGATTCAATCTGCCAAAGGTGCTGGTGGAATTGGTTGAGGAATTTAAGCTCATATGAAACTCTTTTCTCTTTCTTTGACTCGACTCATTATGCAAACCAGTCAGCTTTTATTTCCTTCACCTACTGTGCACCAATTACTGTTGGTTAGAATTACTTTATCGTACTCATTTTGGCTTATTTTAATGTCCATAACAGGTCAAGAAATTCTTCATAAAGGATGTACCGAATTAAGGATTTATGAAGTTTCCAAAGACTAGCATGGAAGCCAAGATTGTTTCAGAGTTATGAGAATAGAAATAAGCCTTCCATTTATAAAAGTTTTTCTTTCGCTTATTTCCTTCTATAATGTGGCAGTAAACAACCAAGAAAGCCTTCCCAACTGGCTTAATAGGAGCATCATCTGGGTACCATTTTACTGGTCCAGGGAATTGCAAGAAAAGTTGGTGCTTCTACAGGCCTTACTGTTCAATTTCTTCCTATCAATTGTTTTTTTTCTTTCTTGTTTTTACTGGGGTATTCGTGGATATCGAAATCACAAATTGGGCTAATAAGGGTTGGAATTCGATATCTTGGTAATTAAGATTTTCAAATCCGATATTTTGGTAAATATCCCTAAATTAAATCTCAGACCTCTTTCACTCGCTTGCTACGAACGATCATGGAACTTCATCTTCCATCCATCTTTTCTCCTCGCGAGCTGCATCCTCTTCCTCTTCGTGCAGAAAGCCAAGAGACCAGCAGCTGGTAGCAAACTGCCTCCAGGACCCAGAAAGCTACCTACCCATCATCGGCAACATCAATAACCTAGTAGTCTCACTCCCACACAGTCCTGAGAGACCTGGCTAACCGCTCGTGCATATGTCTTGCATCATCGGCAACATCAATAACCTAGTAGTCTCACTCCCACACAGTCCTGAGAGACCTGGCTAACCGCTCATGCATATGTGTCTCGGCCAACTCTCTGTCGTCGTACTCTTCACCGGACATGGCCAAGGAGATTATGAAGACCCACGATCTCAAATTTTCCCGAAGGCCAGACATTAATTGGTGGTTGCTCCTTGTGGAGATTTCTGGAGGCAACTTAGGAAAATTTGCATTCTGGAGGTCCTCATCGCTGAAAGGGTTCAAAGTTTCCAGAATTTTAGAGAAGAAGGGACCATGAATCTCGTCCAGTTCATCTCCTCGACATCTGGATCACCCATCAATCTCTCCAAGAAACTTTTCTTGTTGAGCATCGACATAACTGCACGCAGTACCTTTGGTGATAGGTGCAAGGACCAGGAGGGTTCCAAGATGGCCATGGATGAAGCCATCAAGTTGGTAGGAGGCTTCAATGTGGCCGATTTATTCCCGTCTGCGAGATGGGTTTGAATGCTGCGCAGAGCAGAGCCGAAGTTTCAGAGATTCATCGGAAGCTTCATAAAGCAACATCATCTAAGCACACCGGAGAAGATGATGAAGAGCAAAGAAGAGGGAAGAGATCAAGTGGAAGATCTGGTGGACGTGCGGCTCAGAGTACAAAAACATGGCGACCTCGAGTTTGAGCTCACGGTCGACTTTCGATAGTTTCTTCAGCTTACAACATTTTACACAGCATCAGCAATTAAACTCATTAATTAACTTTCTTAATCATTTGTTTCCAGTACATATTTTCTGCAGCGACTGAGACCTCATCTACCACCATGGTCTAGGCAATGTCGCATCTGATGAAAAAACCCAGGGTGATGCAGAAAGCACAGCAGGAGGTAAGGAGGATAATGAAAGGGAAGAAGACGATCACAGAAAACGACATTACCCAAATGAACTACTTAAAATTAGTGATCAGGGAGACTTTGAGGCCGTGCCCTCCGCTTCCACTTCTCCTACCCAGAGAATCGATAATTGCCAGATCAGTGGCTATGAAATACCCAAGAGATCTAGAGTTCTTGTGAACTTCTGAGCAATTGGGAGGGACCCCAAATACTGGAAAAACCCAAATAATTTTGAGCCTGAGAAGTTCTTGGGAAGCACAGTGGATTTCAGGGGGCAAAACTTTGAGCTCATTCCGTTTGGATCAGGAAGAAGGGGGTGCCCAGGAATGCTATTTGGTTTAGCTACGATTGAACGACCACTTGCAAGCCTTCTCTATCGTTTAAATCCACAGGAAGAGTCCAACGTAATTGTATTGAAGGAACAACAAACGCTCATGCACATCTAATTTCATTTTTATCAGTAAAATTAATTATTTTGTTATTTTACATTTATTTATTATTTTATACATAAATTCTATATTATTTTGAATTTTTGAATTTGATTATCGATAATAAAATTGTTATAAATATAATGAAATGGCACTTTTGTAAATAAAGTGACATTTCTAAAGAAAAAAGCTGATGCAGCCAACCTTAATCTAACCTTTCTCCCTTTCAATTATAGTGTATGTGCCTAACACATTTTATTTACATTTAATTATTGTTCTTCATTTTATTTTTCCTTTACTCAACACATTTTATTTACATTTAATTATTGTTCTTCATTTTATTTTTCCTTTACTCTTAACTTAGTACCAATGCAAACTATTGCTTTTCAAATTTTGTAGTAGTGCTCTAAATATTAAAGAGAAGTTTCATGGAAAGTCTGAGGATCAAGGTGAGTTTTTCGCAGTTGAAGGTTGAAGACAATCTCTCAAATGGACTCCACCTTATAACAAGTCATTTTTGTTGTAACAAATATTATATTTGAATTTTTAACATAAATTCAAATTTCTAGATTTGCAAAAATGAAATAGTGCACTTAGTTTTTATAGAAATACTCCTTTCCTTGAAGGTAGATTCCTCTCTCACAAGATTGGGTGCAATTTAATTAAGTATTAATATGACCTCCATATTAGGAATTAGACACCTTAATTCCAAACTAACGAGAACAATAATAATAAATGAAGAAGAAAGGAAAGTAATCGCAAGAACAAATAAGATTTATATAGGTTCGCCTCAAGGTGAGACTACGTCCTGTTTTCCACTGCTGTAGTAATCCACTATAAAAATGAAAAAGATTTACAAGATAAATTACACACACTTACAAGTGTTTTCTCTAACCTCTCTCGGGCTACAACTCTACATCCTTTTCAGTGATGATAAAACCCTAAGAGCGGTGCCCCTCAATTATAAAGAGAAAATTAGGTTAACCGCGATACAAGAGTAAAATTCTCAAACCGCCCTTAATGAAACAATAATTAATAATATGAGGATCGGGCAGGGGCTTCGCCCCCACACCCACCAGGAGGGAGGCTTCTCGCCCTTCCAACTCCCACGACGACTTTACTGCGAAGGTCGATCCGCGTACCGACTCAACATAGGGCATTGATTAGGCTCTTTAGTTTCTCAATCATAACAGTTTTTGTCAACATATTAGCCAAATTTTGACATCCTTGATTCTTCTCAAGTGCTAAGACTCCATCCTCCAGAGCCGATCTAATGAAGTGATAGCGCACCTGTATGTGCTTTGTTCTGGCATGATCAATAGGATTCTTTGCTAAATGAATAACACTTTGACTGTCACAATACAACACATTTTTTCCATGCCGGAGACCTAATTCTTCCCAAAAAGACTACAACCATACCATCTCTTTGTTGGTTTTGGTCACGACGACATATTCTGCCTCAGTAGTGGAAAGAACAACTATCTTCTGCAGCTTGGAGACCTATCTAACTACTGTACCACCCAATATGTATACATATCCAGTGGTACTCTTCCTACCATCAATGTCTCCAGCCATGTCAGGATCTACATAACCATATAGTCCTAAGTCTGACTTTCTAAAACATAAAGTTGAGTCTGTAGTTCTTCTAAAATACCTGAGAATCCATTTCACTGCTTCCCAATGTTGTTTACCCAGATTACTCATATACCTGCTCATAACTCCCTCTGCATGAGCTATGTCTGGTCTAGTGCATGCCATGACATATATGAGACTGCCAATAGCAGAAGCATAAGGCACACTGGCCATGTTGCCTCGCTCCTGCTCTATAGAAGGTCACTGTCCTTAGATAGCTTAAAGTGACTAACCAAAGGAGTAGTCACTGGTTTTGCATCATTCATGTTGAATCTGCTCAACACCTTTCTCACATATTCTTTTTGTGACAGGTTCTAGACATCAATGTCCCTAGTAATCCTCATCCCAATGATTTATTTTGCAGTACCCAAATACTTCATTGCAAACTTCTTGGACAACTTTCTTTTCAACTTTTCTATATCCTGTTTGCAAGCTCGCAAATCAACATATCATCAACATATAACAGTAGAATGATATAAGAGTTATCAAGCTTCTTCACATAACAACAATGATCTACCTGGCACCTCGAGAAACCATTACTACTCATAAAGGTCTCAAACATCTTATTCCATTGTTTTAGAGTCTGTTTAAGACCATACAAGCTCTTTTGAAGTTCGCACCATTTTATCCTTGTGCTTTGAAGCCTTGTGGCCGCATCATATAAATTTCTTCCTCCAAATCACCATAAAGAAAAATTGTCTTTACATCCAACTGCTCTAAGTGCAAGTCTTCATTTCCCACTAGTCCAAGCATTGTTCTAATAGTAGTCAATTTCACTACTAGAGAGAAAATCTCAATGTAGTCAATGCTTTCTTTTTGTTGAAAGCCTTTTACCACCAATCTTGCCTTGTAGTGCTTGTTGTCATCATGCTCGCCTTTTATTCGGCACACCCATTTATTTTGCAAGGCCTTTTTTCTTTTAGGTAACTCAGTCAGGTGCTATGTCTTATTGGATAACAGTGATTCCATCTCGTCCTTCATGGCCAACTCCCAATTGGTTGATTCATCAACTTGTACGACTTCCTCATAACTCTCTGGTTCACCTTTATCAGTCAACAAAATATAATTTAGTGCAGGTGAGTGCCACTGTGGTGGTCTGCTAGTTCTGGCAGATCTCCTGAGTTCAGTCATAGGAATGTTCTGATTTACTTCTGGGGGTATGTTTTCTTGGTCTTCCTGAGTGATATTCTCCATCTCAATAACTGGAAGATCTCTCAATTGAATCACTTCAGACTTCTTGGCTTCATCACTTGTACTCTCAAATTATGTTCTCAACATGTTTTTAAACATGACACCTTCATTGAAGATCACGTCCTTGCTCCTGATAACCTTATGACTTCGGTCATCCCAAAAGCAATAATCAAACTTGGTACCACCATAGCCAATAAAGAAACATATCTTAGATTTAGCATAAATTTTATTTCTAACAGCAGAATCAATATGAATATAAGAAACACAACCAAAAACTTCCAAGAAAGAACGGTTCACCTCTTTGCCGCTCCAGACCTCTTTTGGTATTTTGCAATCTAATGGTGTTGAGGTACCATTGTTGATCAAATAGGCAGTGCTGCTGTTAGCTTCAAACCAGAACATCTTTGGCAATCCCGTATGTAATCTCATGCTCCTAGCACGCTCGTTCAAAGTTCTACTCATCCTCTCAGCGACACCATTTTATTGAGGTTTTCCATGAATGGTCTTCTTCATCTTGATTCCATTATCAGGACAATATCACTTGAAATCATCATCTATGTATTATCTTCCATTATCAGACTGCAAACACTTCACCTTCAAATCTGTTTTATTCTCAACTATTGCTCTCCACCTCTTGAAGGTATCAAAGACAGCGAATTTTTTTTTTAGGAAATAAACCCATACATTTCTGTTTGCATCATTAATAAATGTTACATAGTAATTAGAAACACCAAGGGAAGTAACAGTTGAAGGCCCCCACACATCTATGTGAACCAACTCCAATTTTGTTCTCTTTTGATCCTTTCTAGCCTTAGAAAAGTTAATCTTTTTTTGCTTGCTGAAATTACAACCTTCACACAAACTATTATTTAAAGTTTTCAACCTTGGTAGTTTCCCTTTGGACTTGAACACTTTCATTCCGTTCTCACTCATGAGACCGAGCCTATAATGCCACAAGTTAGAATCAGTAACAACAACAACAACTGCAACCATGTCTCTGTAATTGGAAGTGATGTAAAGAGTTTTAACTCCTCGTGCAATACCATGGCTCCCTTAGTGACTTTCCAGGAAGTACCATTAAAAGTCACATTATAACCTTCATTATCAAGCTACTCTATTGAGATCAGATTACGCATCAGTTTTGGCACATGTCTCACCTTGTGAATTTTCCACATTGTCCCGTTTGACATGCTCAAACTGACGTTACCAATACCGACAATATCCAAAAGTTCTTCATCAGTAAGATACACTTTCCCGTGATCTCCAACAACATAATTCTCCATGATCTCATGATGTGTGGTGCTGTGAAAAGAAGCACCTGAATCTAACACCCAAGATTCAATAGGGCTATGAGTCGACGAGAGTACAACATCTTGTACTTCGTCAGTCACCACAGTTGCAGCATCATTTTTCTTTTCATCCGTCTTCAGTGCTCTGCATTTTTTCTTTATGTGACCTGATTTGCCACAATTCCAGTACTCTATATTCCTTCCGAATTTGGACTTGGTTCTTCCATTCCTTCACTTCCCTCTACCATTGCCCTTGTTGGAATTCCTCTCGAAGTTCCTGCCCCTAGTATCAACACTTAGGGCAAATTAGATGTTGACGAATCTCTGAAGTCCTTTCTACGAACTTCCTCCCCCAAGAATGGTATCCCGAATATCATTAAAAATCAACTTCTTGTTGCCAATAGAGTTGTTGACTGTAACCCTCATAGGTTCCCAACAATTTGGCAGAGACACCAAAAGAATTAAAGCACGAACCTCATCATCAAATTTAATTTGAACCGAGGTCAATTGATTGACAATCGTGTTAAACTCATTCAAATGTGATGCCATTGATGTATTTTCTGTCATCTTTAAATTGAAGAGTTTTTTTCATGAGATGTACCTTATTATTTGTGGAAGGCTTCTCATACATGTTGGACATAATTTTTATCATCCTCGCTGTGGTTTTCTCCCACACCACATTGTGAGCAACGTTCTTCGACAGTGTTAACCGGACTACTCCCAACACCTGTTTATCGAGGAGATTCCACTCATCATCTTTCATACCTTCTGGTTTCATATCCAAAAGTGGTGCGCGTAGTTTTTTATTGTAAAGATAATCTTCAATCTATATCCTCCATAATGCAAAATCCATACCATCAAACTTGTTGATTCCAAGTGTCAATCCGTCTTTGCCAGCTATTGCTCTCAATCACTAACCACAACTCTAATACCACTTGTTAAGAATTAGACGCCCTAATTCTAAACTAACGAGAGCAATAATAATAAATGCGGAAGAAATGAAAAGCAAGCATGAGAACAAACAAGATTTATATAGGTTCACCTCAAGGTGAGACTACGTCCTGTCTTCCGTCGTTGTAGTAATCCACTATAAAGATGAAAAAAAATTACAAGATAAATTGCACACACTTATAGGTGTTTTCTCTAACCTCTCTCGGGTTACAACTCCAACTCCTTCTCGGTGATGATAAAACCCTAATAGCGGGGGCCCTCAATTATAAAGAGAAAATTAGGTCAACCACGATAGAAGAGTAAAATTTCCAAATTGCCCGTAATGAAACAATAGTTAATATATCGTGAATCGGGCGGGGGCTCCACCTCCACACCCCGGGAGGGGGGCTTCCTTCTCCCCTTCCAACCCCCATGACAACCTTCCCGCAAGGGTCGATTCGCGTAGGACGTTGATTAGGCTCCACAACTTAACACTTTTCAACATGTGCTTATATAGAGTCCAGTGATCCATTAACTTATCTAACTCTAAAGAGGATTTCTACTCTATCTCAACCTTCACACTTAAACTCAAAACTCTAGCTAGATGAGGCGTCATCAATAACTAAGTTTGATCTCAAATATGACACCCAACAAGTAGGGTGCACAGTCCAATTCTCATAAAGTTTTAAACAAAACCATTTATGAAAATAATCTTCATAAAAATAATTTCAAAATAGTTATTCGTAAAACTGTTTGTGGAAATCAAAATATCCATAATTTTGAATATAATCAATAATTTTCTTGGTTTATTGGTTTCTCTAAAAATTATATTTTATCCCCTAAGATGAGTTTCTCATGGAATAAAAAATCTCCCAACTATGTAGAAAATATGAATGCTCTAAAGTAGATAGATGTATCAAATAAAGTTTGATACGATTGTTTTCACTTCGAAAGAATCTAGTACTTCACATAAACGTCAGACTAATTCCTAAGAACAAGGTGAGCTCAAGAAGTGATCATGTTCATGGGCCTCAAGAACCAATTATCTAAACAAGTGGGCACTCGTCCTATGTGCTATATATGTACAATATTGTATTGTGATGTGACATCAAACTAATGCATAGTCATAAGCCCAACTCCTCATATAAAACCATCTAAACATACAAAGGTCAAAGTGAACTACCTCGATTTTTACCATTATTAACTTGAAATTTTTTTTGAGCATGAAGCTTCAAGATATAGTGTCGATACAACACCAACCTCCCAATGAACAACTCTTAAAGAGATGAAATCCATGAAATCAATTAATGCACGTACAAATTGATGAAAAAATATTCTAAGTAGAGCCACATCAAAAACACTAATAGATTCGACCTTAACCACATAATAGATGTCAAAAATCTTGTGTCACCTCATCAGGTCTCAAGTTGCCTCAACCACTGAGAAACAAACTATTTTGTTCATTGAGATCTAGTTAACTCAATCTTCACATCAAGCTGATTTGACCACCACCCAAGTGCGTGTAGAAGCATCTTGTGCATCCAAATTGAACCAACTCCATCACCATTTGAAAGCATAATCACTTTGTGCATTTAGCTCAAGTTGACTTGAGTCCACCTAAAGTTGACTCAACCTTAATTCAAATTTTCATCCAACAAAAATACTTGTGTATCAAACTTCCTCCTCCATCTCCTCCTTTGACATCTCAATGTTGGTCTAGAGTAAATGTAATGCCACTACTCCATTGGGAAGAATCTAATTGAAATTACAATGCAAAGCTATGATTTCACAGAACATGAAAATCTTTATGATTACCTAGAAATCTAAAACGAAGCCAAACATCTTTATGAATATCTTGCCATAGTTGGCAAAATCATTGATAATGAAGTCAAAGTAATATAACTGGCATATGGGCTCGATGATAATTATCAGGTATTTGTCTACACAATTACAAGTCAGAATGGTCTTCCCACTTTTGACAATCTTTTGCCACAATTACTACAAATCAAACAACAGATGCAACATATGTTAAGGACTCATGGAAACACATCTATTTTAGCTTCAAATGATCAAATTTTAAAAGTAGGGGAAGAGGTGATAGAGGCCAAGAGAATGATAGATAATTCCCGTTATAAAAAGGATTTACTTTGTTAGCTAAAAGAAAAATACTTTTTTTATGTTTTCAAGGACTTCCATGTTCTAGTTGAAAAACTCTAATTCAACACTATCTCAATTCTAAGTAGTGATGAGATGGGATAAACATTTCCCACAAGTATTAATCATATGTACTGACACAAGATATTAGTCATAAAAGATATTGTCCTTATACTCCGCAAAAGAATGGTGTAGCTAAAATAAAAATTGAAACATTACTAAGACAACATTACCCCTTATGTATGCTAGCAAAATATTGTTAGGAATTAGACGCCCTAATTCTAAACTAACGAGAGCAATAATAATAAACGCGAAAGAAGGGAAAAACAATCACGAAAAAGTACAACAAGATTTATACAAGTTCGCCTCAAGGTGAGACTACGTCTTGTCTTCCGTCGCTGCAATAATCCACTATGAAGATGAAATACTTTACAAGAGAAAGCGCACACTTACAGGTGTTTTTCTCTAACCTCTTGGGTGAGATGCTCCTTGGATTAAGATGATTAAACCCTAATAGTGGCGTCCTTCAATTATGAAGAGAAAATTAGGGCAACTGCGATACAAGAGTAAAATTTCCAAACCGTCCTTAATGAAACAACAGTCAATATATAGTTGATCAAATGGGGGTTCCGCCCCCGCACCCCTGAGATGGGGGCTTCCCGCCCCGCTTCAACCCCCACGATGACCTGACCATGCAAGTTGATTCGCGACCAACTCAAGGTAGAGCGTTAATTAAGCTCCACAACTTAACAAATACCTTCTCTATATCTTTCACCCTAATATTTCTTACAACTCTATGGTTCATGAATCAATTACCCATTATCAATTTGCTCAACATTTCACCTTTTGAATTATTATTTCACATTCCACACGAGTATACTCAATTTAGGAGCTTAGGTTGAAAATTTAGGGGTGAAAATTTAAGCTGAAATCTGCATGCAATCAGAAAAGAAATGGATATCCATTAAGATCATAAACAAAGGTAGGGACGTAGGGTAGGGTTCTCTCCCCAAAACTCAATTGACGAAGCTACTCATTTGAGGAGGAAACACAAGTAGATGAAGACCAAGAATATGACTAAGCTCTTGCCCAACAGAACACTTAGTAGGCATGATTTGGAGCCTAATGTTGTCAACAATAAGGTCTAGGTCAATCAATTTGTTGTCATGGTCATCATGCTTTTTCTACGCTTTGTCTACTTCTATGAGGAAATTACGATTTTTAGAGTTAGTAAAAAATAAACAAAAAAATAGAATTTGAAGAATTAAATGTGTTTAGTAACTATTTCATATATATATAATATATATCTGTGCTATTCCATTTGCCATTAGTGATATTAATCACAAGGGGAAAATGACTACAAGATAGTTGAAGTGGTCTGATGAATGATAGACATCCCCACGTATTGGTCTGCTGGTGTGTGATCACATGGATGCTACTGAATTTCCAACCCACACCTTTTCCTATTGTTTACTCCATATTAAGCATTGGGCATCTTGTTTGACTTCATCTCCTTCATCAGAAGTAAGAAATCAGGATGACGATCATCTCCTGATTCATGTTAACTAAACCCCTCTATATCTCTCACCAAGTCACATTCGAGGAATCATTTCCTTCTATTCATCCACAATCGTCTCATGACCACTTCAGATCTCATCCCTTTGCCCTAACATGAAAGATTGTTAAATAATCGACCTATAAGAACGTAGTTGGATGTAAGTAGGTTCTCAAAGTTGAATGATGGTTCAGTTGAAAAGTATTGCCTGATTGTTAGCCAAATAGTTTAATCAACAACATAGTCTCAATTAAATGCTGAAAATAGTACCAACCAACATTGTTTTTTCTTAGGGTTAAAAAATATCAATAACGTTCTAAAAGAGGGGGATATGCATTGCAAGCAGCGGCTAACTCCTGAATTTTCATAAACAACTAATCTGACTTCACAAAGCCTATGGTGTCTGTCTTCTTGTGTTCCCACTGCACATACTTCTCCCTTCGAAGACAAGATATAAACTTATATTCCTTTATAGCACAACAACAATTACAAATTCAAAGAAAACACTCCATCTATGGGGAGGAAGCTGAACACACTCTTCTCCATCAAACCCAAGCCGCACATCACTCTGAAACTGAAAGACAATTAATCTTGTCTTTTGTTTTTGTCTCTGCAGTAAACCTAATTCTATTGCCACATGCTTAATTGAAAACCTGCAAGCTGTGACAAAAAGGGAGAAAATGGGGGGAAATAACTCTCTATAAATTGGAAAAAAAAAAGCAAATAACCTCCAAATGCAGTGCATCCCAAGGAATTAGAACCAAATACACGATCACTCAAGTTTCCTCTTCTCCACAACCCAGTTGTGAATCTTGCTTAAGAACACATCTAATCTTGCATATAGTCTTCTCAGTTTCTCCAAAGTCATCACAGCATATTTATCAATAAGATCTTCATACTTCTCATATAAAGCAGGAACAGTCAAAATGAAGACAAGACCTGCCAAAAGGAAACATTTCAATAGGTACAATTTGGTGTAGTTGCTTGATAAACCACTGATAATTCATTACTTCAGCTCAAGTAGCCAAAAAAGAAAAAAAATATCTCTTTACCAAAAATTTCTCCTGATTTCAAATGCAACTGAATCCTATTGAATTGAGCATGGTTCCATCCCACAATCACTAACCATTTAAGAGGTCTATTACTCAACCTTATAACTCAACCACACTTCCTAACACTTGTCAATGTGAAACTTTTTCCTTCTCAACACTCCCCCACATCTAGGCATATACACATAACCGGCCTGAGACGTGGAAAATACACAAGGAGCACAAACTCACAATTGGCATGCAATAAACCAAGAAACCAAACTCTTAAATAGCACAGAAACTTTCAAGCTTCACAAATAAGATATTAAAGAGACAGAACAGTGGTTCTGAAATACAGCGCATGCATAAAATCACTGAGACAACACACGAAACCAGTAACTCAACTTTCAAACTCTCAGATTCAGCAACAAGAAAGACAATCGGCCCTCCCTAGTACTCACAAATTCAGAATGAGTCTATGACACATGAAAAAAAATAAAATTTCCAGGAAGCATCCACCATTCACAATCATCTCAGCATTTGACACAGGCATAACAAAGGATAACTAGTGGAAAAGACTCAACCGGACTTGTATTCCAGTCTCACACTGCTTTGGACTTAACAAAACCCTATGCTTATCAACTAGGTAAAGGTTTCCTAACCTCGGTTAGTCATTTTGGGAGAAACAGATCAACTTTAACAAGGCTGAAGTCACAAAAGTATAATAATTAGACTTGGTGACAAACACGTAAAGGTTAAAAGAGAACTATTCCAAATTAAATATGTAAAAAGAACACAATCACACCATACACATAAGATATGATACAACATAAACAAGCAAACTGAAATTGAAAAATGGTTCAATTTGTCACTGTTTAGCTTTTGAAGATGGTCTAAAAGAAGGATATGTTTCTCCCTTCCAGCAAATCTCAAACATGTCCTTAGGAATCCCATGAGAAAAAGAGAACTCACTTGTATAACCTAGTGTCAGAAAATCAGCCCAATCACCAACACTTGAGACCAGCCATAGCCATGCTGCTACTTTCACGAAAAGCACTGGATCCTTTCCAAGGGAAATATCATGAGAAACTGCAAGTAAAGTATTTACACGAGAACGGACAAAAGCTGCAGCTTCATTCACGAAATCTTCAGACAGTTGCAAATACGGCAAGGGAGGAGCTGGCCTGGCATCAAAGATCACTCAGGGTTCAGATTGCCTTGGAAGATCCACTTCCTTTGGGGAAAATAAGGTTTAACTGAAGTTATTAATTTCAAGTAGCAACTGTTAGAAGAAGAAATCACAGTCTAACAAACTTTAACAGGTGGTTCACACATTAAGCAACCTTTTATCTACAAAACAACCTAGTCACGGCACTGGTAAACAGTACATGCACAGACAACACCAGCATTTGTATGAATAAGCTAACCCTCTAAACAACATATTACATGCATTGATATTCATCCCATTTAAGTTTTACAATCTCCATTTCTGTCTATGCAACAGCGAGGGGTGACCTCTTATGTCCTCCACCGGGTACTAGGAGAGAACAGGGTATTGCTGTCTGATTTTCTCTTCCTATGTAATAAATGTTAGTCTGATTTTAAGAAAGCCTTAACAGTTTACAAAAAAAATTTGTTTTTGATTATTGAACAAAAAATTTGCAGACTAAGGCACGGCGGTACCACTTTCATTTGAAAACCCCTTTTATTTAATCCAGTAATCTTCACAGTTTATTGCTGTGTATTTGCCCCTTGATTTTAGAAGATAATTAAAAATCAAGAAACAAAGACATTTCACAACCTAGATATTGATTACATCTCACAAGAAGCACACTATCTAGAGATTTTTATGTTTGGAATGACAAAAAATGAAACAACTAACTAGTGCAAGGTCATAAAGTAAAATATATGATGAATTACCTGCCCAGGGTTGCTGCAGCTTTTGCCCAGAGAAAGAGAATGATAAACAAAAGGAGAAGAACATTTGATACAAGTGACAATAAAGTATAACCAGATTTCTCAAACACCACCCAAGCAGCAAGTGTTGCAACCAGAATCCCGACTGTCACGTTGCTTTTCCTCCACAGTATGACATCAGCCACTATCAAAACCAGACGAACAGAAACCAACTTGCTCAAGATCTCCATATCATAAATGAGACGATCAAAGAAGTAGACAGTGACATAGAATCCGAGGATATTTGAGGAATTCATCAGACCTAAACATTTACTAATGCTATCTAGAAAAGCTCTTGAAAGACCAAAACCAAAAATGACCACTGCAGATAGAACCTTAAAATTGCTTACTTGGATTAGAAGCAAAATGCAATTCCAACTAATTATTCCAAAAAATTGATATTCTAGAACTTGTGACTTGGGGGCGTGTGTGTGCATGTGTAATCAACATTCGGAAAAGATGGCTCCTGAACTTTTTTTCTTTTTCTTTTTTTCTTTTTGAGGCAATAGCTCCCGAACTTAGCTGATATGTTCCAAAGGAAAATGAAAATACCAGTAGATGAAATACAAGAAATGGAATTACTAAGAATGAAATTTGTAAGCAATCAGATCTAGTAAAAAAGTCTCCAAAGTAGAATTGCTAAAGTTACACTCTCAAAGTCACGGAATCCACTTAACAAAGTTTCTCCTCCGAGGATCCTATTTGATCTGAATTTGGGCATCCAATGTTCGCTTCTGATAACATGAGAGGAAAGTCTACCACTGAATCCTCTTCACAACTCTACCTACTAAGATTCTCTAAGTACGATAAATAACCCAATTTCTTATCACATATGTACGCTTCTCAAAGTTTAAAATGATAAACTTCAGATTAAACTGCTCAAGAAACAACTGAATCTCAGGGAGATTGTCCACAGAATATAAGTTCTCATTACTTCAAGTAGCCTCTAAAAGGAAGTCAGAGACATGACAAAACCGCTATGCCCATAAACCCTACAACCGCAAACAAATATTTAGATCGAAGGAAAAGAACTGCGATTCCTCCACGAATCATACTTTAAACAAATGTATCGAAAGAGCATCCCACTTTCAGACTCACCCACAGATAACAACCACAAACTAACAAAAAAAGGGATAAACACGACGCATGTCGCCTCGAGAAGATCAAGACAAGCAGAAAAAAATGCGATGATAATTTTTCCTCACCCGCTCCGCCTCCAAGAATCTGATGCACTGATCTCTCCCTGTTAAACAATCGAAGAGAAGAACCCCCCATGGATCTAGCCAAACTCGAACCCTGAATCCAAAGGGGAGATTCGGAAACCCGATGACCTTGACACGGAATGCCGAAGCGCCTTTTGCTTTTACTGCATTCTTAATGGCTTTTCTCTTACGTTGGGCGGTTTGGCGGATTCCAAATCCAGCCTAAAAGCAGAAAAACCACTCATTGCTCCCTCTTTCCTTTTTATTTTCTATTTACTGTTGAAGAGTACATTTCTGGTTTTGGTCGTGGGAGAGAGTCAGAGAGAGACTGCTCACTGCTCCACGCCATGGCGGCCCCTTGGCTTTTCCTGAGCTTTCTGCTACCTTATTTCACACCAACTTTTTCTTTTCCAAGGTTTTTCCACATCTTCAAGGGCATTTACGTCTTTCCGTATCCTTCTCCGGGTCCCACTTTCCGAATCTCACCGTCTTATTTTTTTATTTTTCCCGCTACTTAGGCTCTTCAAAATCTCAACTGAAACAACGACTCTCTGGTATTATATCGAGTGTCTCCAAGAGGAAAACAATGGCGCTCGGATTCAAGAACTTGCTTCTCCCGTTCCTTGTTCTCTTTGCTTTCACCTTCTTCGTGTCCGGCGACTCTCCGATCGGCATCAACTACGTCGACTTTGCCCGGCGAAGTCTTGCACCGGGTCCCGGTCGAGTCGTCGCCTTCCTTCTTCGAACATTTCCTGGGGTCACCAGGGTCCGCCTCCCGGACCCAAATCCTGAAACCGTCCGCGCTTTCTCCTACTCTGGGATCTCTCTTCTTCTCTCAATTCCAAATTCTTTAATCCACAGCTTTGCTTTGAACAAATCCAGCGCTCTCAGGTGGCTCTCCTATCATGTCGTGCCCTTCTATCCCCGGGCACGGATAGTCATAATTTCCGTGGGAGATAACGTGGTCTCCGCCTCTCCGGAACTCGGAGAATTCATACTGCCTGCCATCGCTAACCTGCATCATGCGCTTCACGAATTCGGGATTCGCAAGATCTCTGTCTCAACTACTTTCTCGTTCGATGTAATCAAGAATCCCTTTCCTCCGTCTACGGCCCAGTTCGAAGAATCAGCATCTAAGTCGCTCGTCTCGCCGCTTCTTGATTTCCTCTCCGCGACAAACTCTTCGTTCTTGATCAATCTTTACCCCTACCACTTCTTCCGGTCAGCGGCGGAGCTGCCGATCGGGTACCTCTTGTTTCAAGAGAATCAGCCCTTCACTTACCGGGAGGATCCAATGACAGGTCTCCGATACCGAAATCTCTTCGATATGATGATCGACGCCGTAATTACTGCCATGGATGCCCTGGGTCGTGATCGTAGTATACCCGTCGTGGTTACGGAAACGGGATGGCCAAGCGAAGGAGATGTTAATGAGCCCGAAGCTAATGAATTTTTCGCGGGTATTTATGTCAATGGTTTGGTAAGACATCTGCGATCAAATCAGGGGACTCCGTTGAGAAGAGAAGGGGCAGCGGCTACGTACATCTTCGAGCTGTTTGATAACAAGCAGAAGCAGGGGCCAAGAACAGAGCGCCAATGGGGGATTCTCTATCCAAATCTGTCGAGAAAGTATCCGATCGATTTTTCTGGTTCGGAACGAATCGGTAATGGAAACTGGAAGGAGCTGGCGGTAGGATTCTGCTTGACGATTGTAATGGCTCTGCAAAGGAAGGTGTAATGGAGACAATTGTAGGTTTTGAGAAGAAAAATGTGAAAAGAAAAAGGAAGAGAGAAAATTTCCCAAACCCTGACCTGCTCTTCCATCTCCAAATTTTGCCATGAACGGAGTTCTCTTATTAAAACGATAATCTTAGCAACAACTATACCAGTTCACCCTGTCATTTCAAGGTGGATCTTTTCAAAATATATAACCTTCCATTAAATTTTTCCTCCTATCATAAATGGAGCATCAGAATACAAATCTGGGAAATGACACATCAACGAATGCCTAGTAAACCCTCCACTCCACTTCAATTTACCCTTTTTTTATCTCATTTTCTTTTTATGATTGATTTAGGTTATTTTGTAATTAATTTTTTAAAAATATATTATTTTTTTTAAAAAAAAAATCTTACACTTTTCATTTCATTACCTTTACGTTAATATAATAAAAATATAAATTTTGATTATTAATTATTTAAAAAATAATTAATATAACTAATACTTTATTTTGCATAATACCTTAATGTAATTATTTTACTTTAAGATATTATTTAATTTAATACAATATTTAGTAAAAAAATTATTTTTAAAATTCTTATTCGTTGGTACAAATATTCTACTTCTTTTTTATAATAAAAAAACATAAAATTCATATTAATTAATTAAAATAATGTATTCTTACCTGTTTAACACATTTTATTATTGATATAAAATATTTTAGATTTTTAAAATCTAATTTATCGGTACAAGCTTTATTACCTTATATATAAAATATTTAAAAATAATATTTTATTTTTAAAAACATATTTAAATCATAAAAATATTTTCAAAAAGATTTAAATATTTTTAGAAAATAAAATTTTATATTTTAAATTTTATTTTCATGACAAAAGTATTTAAAATATTTAAATATTTAAAAGTATTTTTAAATATTTATTCAATAATGTATTAGGATGACATAGCATACTACGGTGTGACATGGCTGATTGATGATGTGTAAGTTGCGTGGCATAAGACTCTTAGGGTGCTTATGTGGCATGATGGCGTGACTCCATGTAATCGGCCAAAGCTTACATGTAACCTTTAACTGTACATATGTGCAAATAAGTTGGGTATTTGTACAAATAAGTTAAAAATTGGTTATTTGTGTTATTATGTTAAAAAAAAAGTGGGTAATATCCTAAAATTCCCCAAAATTAAAGGATTTGTCTAGTTTGTTCACTTTTTATGTGATTTGCTACTTTGTGATGTAAAAAAGGTCACAACTGTTTTCTATATAAAATAAATTTGTTTCTTATTTTTTTCATCAGTTCGTCTTTACCTCTTCTTTGCTCACTTTGAAGTTGATACACAACTCAACGTTTATTTCTCTCTTTCAGTTTCCTCTACGGATTTCCGTTGCCATATCTCAAGTTGTCAGTATAGTTTGAGTAGTGGGTGTGATTTTTCAGGTGAAGTTTATGTGTTTCTTACTTTTCTTGAAAAAAGTAGTGCATAGTTGTTGATTAGTTTGCCTTTTCTCATTTTGATCTCCTACAATCGAGAGAGATGGTTTGTTTCTATGATTTGCTCTATGTTCTTTATAGTAGAATAGTTTATAACTTGTCATTTGGTTTTATGACAATTGTTTTACTTGATTCGTAGATAATGAGATTTTTGTTGTCTTATTCTTTGTTGTGTCTAACTATTGAAACCAAATATTTTTCTTTTTAACCAAATAAAAGAAATTATTTGTGTTTTGAGGAACGGGTAGTCGCAAGTGCCTTTTTCTTTCACAATTTTTTTTCTTTTATTTTTCTCATATGGAGTTGTCTTGCTTTATTTTTTCACCTCAAATCATCCCTTTACAGCGTTTGGCACCATTTTGTTGATTCTAATTGTTTATTTGTCTTCTTTTCTTTATCATTTTTCTCTTATTCAAGTTCTTCAAATCATCATCGGTTCTAGCTATTTAAGTATTTGAATTCTTATGAGATAATGTTGCTCACTGTGGATAAATATCAGATAATAAGAGTTTGTTTTCAAACAAGTAAACTGCATTTAGTTAGTAGTATTGTTATCATTCTTGAATCGTAATACTCTTTATTATATTAGCCCCAAATAAAACATATTATGCACTTATATTAAGATTTTTATTTTTCTTATGAAGTGACATGGAGGTATACTAAATGGTTGTTTATGATGTGGTTACTTCATGGCAAATAGGAAGACATTCTTCTTCAAAAGCAAGCAGTGGTACTGCCAGTAATTTTTAGTAGCTAGCGACGAAAAAAAACTTCATGATCTTGAGCCATATTTATTTGCTTAAGTATTTCATACACATAAATTTGGTTTTTGTGAGTGACTCATTGTCACACCGCTAGATTTAGTGAGTAATCACTCCTAGAACCTCAACATGTGGCTTAGCTTACTCCAGGCAAAAAAATATGCTAGTCAACCTCCAATTAAAAAAAAAAAAAAGCAAATAGAAGAGATACAAAGTCTTGAGTATAATGGAAAATCTTTTGCAAGAAAATGAGATGGTCACATCATGTTTGCAAAGCCTCTATAGGCAAAATAGGGATAAGCCTTTCTTATGCCCTTTTCATACAATACACTAACAGAATTTTTGCCACCTAAGTAAGGTAAATCCCCCTTTTTATTCAAATCCAAATGAGCATTATCGCACATGCCCTTACTGTCTAAGATAACCCTATCTTAATCAATTTAGAAAGGTCTTAAACTCAAATTTTGAATTTCTAACAAAACACCTAGTCAACCAGCCAGCCGTAGGACTGCTGCCCCTAAACCACGCCCCCAAGCTCGTTGGCTTGGCTTTCTTCATGTGCATGCCTATGCGGCAGCTACTATCTACAAGCATCCATGTTGTTGTTGTTGCCCCATAACTTTGTTTGTTTCACGTTTTTGAGCCACCTGAAGGTGTTGCTGCCCTCGGGTTGAGATATTAGTGATTGGGGGCTATCATATCACTTTGGAAAGCCCTTTTTGGTAAGGTTGTCAATGCACCTATTGTTGGTTGTCTCACATCCATTTTTGCATATTACACGTCCGCTAGTGTATCATGCTCCCACATCAATAATACAGATGTCCTTGTCGCATTGCCAGCAGATGCCCTTGTCGCATTTGCAAGTGGCTTCACTCTCCAGCAAGCCTTGCCATTTCACTAAGTACTCCTGATAATGTGGTAATGCCCCTTCGCCGTACCTTTTGATTAGAAATATAGTATACCTTGTCAGGAAAAGTGGTGGACACGTCTATAGGCATTTGCAGTCAATGGTGCATGAATCTTCATTGTAAGGTTTTAAGTAACTTACATGGAATGCATTCTGGATGCACAAAAAAGCTAGTAATTGCATATACAACATTTTTTACCCTTACAATGATAGATAATGGCCCTTCTTATCTTTTTATTGGGCCATTGTTTCTCGTTGGCACAAAATGAATTTGTTCAAGGAAAATTTTTGTGAGCACGAGGTCCTGGACCTTGAACTCCAATGGTCATCTCTTTTGATCATTGTACTTCTGCATACGCCTTGTAGCTTTATGCAGGAAAGCACAAGCAAGGTTGGTGCATTCTCTTCATCTTTTGGCAAGTTGCAAGGCTACTGGTCTCCACCCAAACTCACTTAGAAGTACATTATGAGACATGAGAGGTTGTTATTTGGTCACCAACTCCAATGGTCAATGGCCAATAGAGTTGCTCTTCTACAAATTGTATGAGAATTGGGCCATATCACGTAGCTGCAACAAGTTCTTTTGATTAGTACTCACAAAGTGTGCGAATATTCTTCCAAAATGGAATTGACAAAATAAATAGCCCCAGACTCATTCTTGAACGGTACAACGCTGCTCTATCTCATTGAGTTTGTTACTCAAGAAAATAATCAAATGTTCGTCCTACTCCAATACACCACCAATGGCAAATTTAGAGGCATCAATTGCTATTGTAAAAGACTTACTGGTAATCAACAAGCTACATGACTAGTTCTTGGGTGACCACATCTTTGAGGGACTTGTATACTTCTTGGCACTTGCTTAACCAGTGTATTTGTTGCTTTTTCTTCAAAAGATTCATTAAGGGAGTCGCTAAGGCTAAGAACCCCTTAATGAACCTCCAATAGTAATTCACAAGGCCATGGAAACTCCAGAACTCACTACTTTGGAGGGAAGCAACTATTCAACAATTGCTTGCACCTTCTTTTGGTTCGTCCAGATTTGTCCTCTACCAATCCGATACCCCAAAGAGAACACTTTCGTCAAGGCAAATGAGCCTTTCTCTTTTGATAAAAAGAGAGTTCTTTTGCAGCTCTTCATACACTTTCCGTAAAAGTAGTGCATCGTTGTTGTTATTGTTCATTTTCTCATTTTGATCTCCTACTGTCGGGAGAGATGGGTTTGTTTCTATGATTTGCTCTCTGTTATTTATAGTAGCATAGCTTATCACTTGTCATTCAATTGGTTCTATAATAACTATTTTACTTTATTTCGTTATATAATGAGATTTTTGTTGTTCTATACTTTGTTGTGTCTTACTATTGAAACCAAAGATTTTTATTTTTGACTAAATAAAATAAATTATTTGTGTTTTAAGGGACAGGTAGACACAAGTGCAACATGTTTATTAAACTTGTTTATTGTGTATTTATGGTTGGTTAGACTGATTTTATATTTTTCCAATTTTTCTGAAATTACTCTTAATATCTTTTGTCATAGTTGTTCATACAATTTCAATGTTGATGTATGCAGTGGTTGTACTCATAGAAATATTTCAAGAGATATTGTAAGTTTGTAGGTAATATACATGAAATTAGTGTTTTAGTTGGTCCCTATTAATCATCCAAATAATTCATGAAAAAGTAGTTGATGAAGGAACATATCGCAAATGTAAATCTTGATCCTTTTGTTAATAGAAAATGTTCTCATATCTTTGTTGACATTTGTCTAGGAGAAAAAATTCTTTTGCTCAAGGATCTCTTTGTGCAAATGCTCATTACTCGTACATTAAAAGTTACTACTGTGCATTTTTCTTTCACAATTCCTTTTTCTTTTAGTTTTCTCATATGGAGTTGTCTTGTTTCATTTTTCTCCTCAAATCAGCCCTTTGCGATGTTGGCACCATTTTTTGTATTCTAGTTGTTTGTTTGTTTTTCTTTTCTTAATCATTTTTTTCTTCTTCAAGTTCTTCAAATAATCACTTGTTCTAGCTATTTTAAATATTTGAATTCTTATGAGATAATGTTGTTTGTTGTGGATAAATATCGGATAATAAGAGTTTGCTTTCAAACAAGTAAATTGCATTTAGTTAGTAGTATTGTTATCATTCTTGAATCGTAATACTCTTTATTATATTGGCAAACAAAACATATTAGACACTTATATTAAGAGTTTTATTTCTCTTATGAAGTGAAATGGAGGTATACTAAATGGTTGTGTATGATGTGGTTACTTCATGGAAAATGGGAATACATTCTTCTTCAAATGCAATCAGTGGTATTGCCATTAATTTTTAGTAGCTAGCGATGAAAAAAAAACTTCATGATCTTGTGCCATATTTATTTGCTTAAGTATTTCATACACATAATTTTGGTTTTTGTGAGTGACTCACTGTCACACCGCTAGATTGAGTGAGTAATCACTCCTAGAACCTCAACATGTGGCTTAGCTTACTCCATACAAAAAAATATGCTAGTCAGCCTCCAATTAAAAAAAAAAACAAATAGAAGAGATACAAAGTCTTGAGTGTAATGAAAAATTCTTTGCCCGAAAATAAGATGTTTACATCATGTTTTATAGGCAAAATAGGGATAAGCCCTTCTTATCCCCTTATTATACAATACCCTATGAGAATTTTTGCCACCTACGCTAGGTAAATCTCCCCTTAATTCAAATTCAAATGAGCATTATCACACATGCCTTTATTGTCTCAGATAATCCTACCTTAATCAATTTAGAAGCATTTCAAACTCAAATTTTGAATTTCAAACAAAACACCCAATCAGCCAACTATTTGCAGGACTGTTGCACCCACACCTCGCCCCCAAGCTCATTGGCTTGGCCTTCCATGCGCATACCTATGCGGCAACTACTATTTGCGAGCACCCATGTTGTTGTTGTTGCCCCTAGGCTTTGGTTGTTTAGCGTTTTTGAGCCACCTGAAGGTGTTGTTGCCCTCGAGTTGACATATTGGCGATTTGAGGCTACCACACAACTTTGGAAATCCCTTTTTGGAAATGTTGTCAATGCACCCATTTTTGGTTGTCTCACATCCATTTTTGCTTGTGACACATCTGCTAGTATATCATGCTCCAACAGCAATAACGCAGATGTCCTTGTTGCATTTTTGCAGATAGGTCGCAACCTCCTCCTCAAACTGCCAAAGTTCGACATCCATTTGCCAAGTGGCTTCGCTCTCCGGCAAGCCCTGCCATTGCACTAAGTACTCCTGGTAAGGTGGCAATGCCCCTTTGTAGTACCTCATGATTATAAATTATGTAGTCCACTTTGTGAGGAAAAGTGTTGGACACATCTATACGTGTTTGCAATCAATGGTGCATGAAGGATCTTAAGAATCTTCATTGTAAGGTTTTAAGTTACATGGAATACATTCTGGATGCACGAACGGGCTGGTAATTGCATTTTGTAGGCAAATTTTGTAGCCCTTACAATGATAGACAATGACCCTTCATATCTTTTTGTTGGGCCCTTGTTTGTCATTGGCAACAAACAAATTTGTTTACGGAATTTTTTTATGAGCACAAGGTCCTCGACCTTGAACTCTGTTGAAGAGCAAATATGGAAGAGTCTTAAATGACTCTCATAATAAGAAGTCTTACAGAACCAAAATTATTGTGGAAGGAGGTCTCACGTAAGAGTTCCAGTTTAAATGTGTTTTAGTTATGTTAGTTTTTTATGCAGGCGAGAATCTGATGAGGGTATATATTCAGATCCGGAGTAATTAGTTGGATCCTTAATCGGATCAATGTAAATAGTTGGATCCTTAATCAGATCTTTAGTCGGAGTCGGATCCATATTCGGATATTTAGTCGGATCCTTAATCGGACCCTTACTCGGATCTTTTGTATTAAACCCGGGTTGGACCAGAATTATTAGGGTCGAGTTCGTGTTTTTCCGAGCTGCAGCCCGGGCTTGTCGGGGGCGTTGAATTTGGTTAAAAGGTTGTTTAGGTTTCTTTGAAGGAGGTTGAATGATATTTTGAATCGGAGTTAGAGAATTTCTCTACGATTTCAGGGCAGATTTCGTGACTCCTCCCGTAATTCTCAATTTGATCTACCTACAGGATAATCGCTATCCTGTCCGACGTCAGTTTTCTATTTATGTTGAGTTATTTAATTTTGCTAGGACTTATCTTTAAGTATTAGAGTTTGGGTGTAATTGGGATAAGGGTAGTCTTACAGAACCAAAATTATTGTGGAAGGAGGTCTCACGTAAGAGTTTCAGTTTAAAGGTGTTTTAGTTATGTTAGTTTTTTATGTATGTTGAATTATTTAATTATGCTAGGACTTATCTTTAAGTATTAGAGTTTGGGTGTAATTGGGATAAGGGTAGTTTAATTGTAATTGGACTCTACTACTTTCATTTATTATAAGTAGGGGTTCATGTACTCAAATTACATCAAGTCAATGAAGTTTTTCTCTTTTTCATAAATTCAACATGGTATCAAAGCAAGTTCTATGAGTTGACTTGACCAACCCACAAAGATAACATGATCCTTTTTTTATCTATTATCTCTAGTAATTTAAGTTCGTATCTATCTTTTTTTTTCTCTTTTCAGTCCCTATACCTGTTGTTTACTTTACGTTTTCACCTCTATATTGAGTTTTTAATATTACATATTATATATATTGACGGAGTTTTATTCTGAGAATCATCTTCTTCTCTATTTTGTTTACTACTGCCTTGCTATTCTATTTCTGGGAGTTTATGGTTCATCGTTGATGGAAGTTACTAATTATCTTGTAGGATTATTTCCTCCATGGAGAAGAGAGGTTCATTGCTATATTCGGAAGCGCCATTGAGGAAGAAACTCTATTCTGAAAACTTGATCTTGATCTTACTACTGATTTTTTTGAAAACTCCTCTGATTACCAACTCTGGTTCATTGTTGTCTAGACGTGTTTGTTACAATCTGTTGCAGTGTGTTTTATTTATGGAAGTCTTCCATAAAATCTTCCATATTGATCATATTCGATACCCAGTGATCCAGTTTGGCCTTATCTACTAGCATCTGATTGGTATCTACTCTCATCCGAGCCAACACAGGATTTGCTCTCATATTCTTATTGCGGATGGATTGATTTATTTCAGGAAGTTTCCTTTCTTGTTGCTTCTCCGAGAATCTCTGGTTTGGTCGTTGTCTCTCTGCTGGTTCCGCCGATTTAGTTTGCCGGATCTTCTATATTTGGAAGTTGTTGGTCACAACCTGCTGCTAGTTTCGAAAATTCCTCTCGTCATCTTGTCTTGTTGGAGTTTAGTTGTTCGTTGCTATCTCTAGTTCATCAGTGATATGCTATGTGTTGTCCTGCTATCCTCGGCAATCAGGCAATCACCAGCGATGCTTCGGGAAGACGAAGAGATCTATCTTCTAGTGATTTGTTTCAGGTGCTATTGATTTCCATTTTCGAAAATATTTGCCTGAGCTGGCGGTGTGATGATCTCTCCCTCTAGTTTGTTGTTGTTCCACTCTATACGAAAGAGGGGAAGACGATTGCCAATATAATTTTTCCTAAGTTAGAAAAAATTAAATCAATGCCGCGAGACGACTCTACTGAGTCCATTTTCTGTTTCGGCACATTGGATTATTTTCTCTGCCAAGAACTCTGTTTTTGCCGAGTTATTTGATTTTACCAGTTCTGGCCGACAAGCTTCCGTAAACTTGCTTTGTTACTCAGTATCCAGCCTGTTGCTTCTCATCCTTCGCTCGCTACTACCTCTGCCGAATCGTTACTGAGCTATCTTTGCCACAAATCACAGTCCCGTTGCCATTGTCGAAGAAATCTTTTTGCATGAAAGTGAGATGTTATGTCATAAGCCTTTCTTATCCCTTTATCATACATATGAGAATTTGTCACCTAATCAATGCAAATCCCATCAGCCCCCCTCCCCTCCTTGTTCAAATTCAAATGAGCATATTATCACGCATGGCCTTATTTGTCTCAAAGATCATATCCTAATCAATTTTGGAAAGGTCTTAAACTCAAATTTTAAACAAAATATAACCATCCATCCATCTAGCCAGCCAATTGCACAATAAAATAAAATAAAATAAAATAAAATAAAATAATAACTCACTGAAGCAGATCGATTTTTATGCAAATGTAGTTTTGTAATTTTACACAATTGATTCACTCGGTAATTATTTTGTATGTTCGATCAGTTTTATTGTAACATTGTATCACTTATGTAGGTATTATGTACAATGCATATTTTTCTTTTTTCCATTCTAATTTTCTCAATATTCTCTAAGATCAATTTTTGAAAGTGGGATTTAAATTTTTTTCACTTTTTTATGTGATTCCATGTAACAAAAATAAATTCTTTTAAAAAAATGAAAATGCTGAAAAGAACGAATCTCGTTTTGATGAAATTTGGAAATTTATATTGAAGTAACTCTCAAAGAATTAAGAAAATGAAAAAAATAAGAAAAAGTTCCTGGTAATTTTGATATATGATTGTTATATATACTCCCAACAACAACGGCAGTATTCTACCCATGTTTTGTCTGCATTGATACGAGCAATCGAACAGCCGGCTTGTGAAAATTTTGGTCGCCGGATAATGAATTTACGATCCCCTCTTTCGCTGGAAAAAGATGAAATGACAGTGAGGTTCTTAAATTGAAAAAAACCCCAGATCCCTCGCCAGGATTTCCTTCTGTTCTTTTCCTGCGATTTGATGCTCCTGGTTCATTGCTGGTCTGGAACCCCGAAGCTACGTGTTTGAAAAAAATCCCTGTGCTCCAATTTTAGGTCCCGTGCTGCTCCTTTCCTTTTCCTCTGCTTTGTACATTATGCAATTTATTGTCTTTTTATCTGTGATTTGAGGAATTTGGATGGTCAATTTCGTTATACCTGCATTCTTCTGTACCTTAACTAACGTTCAATTCTACTACCCAAGGTCTTACATGGAAACTCATTTTTATTTGGTTCTCAAGTTGGGCCTTGGTGTTTTCTTGTACTGAAGAAACTACGAGTTCAAAGAATTGCCCGTGTAGCCTGAAGCAGGAGATTTCCCGAAAGTGATTTGTGTTGCGAGTAATATAGGAGGCACCAGGAAACAGAATTGACTCATTGATTGAAGTTTTGAAGTTCGAAAAATAGTCCAACTGCATATTCACAGCCTGGGTGGCCGAAAGAGTTGAACCTACACTTTTTTTTTTCTCCCTATAACTGTTCTCTCTTCCATCTGATGGAGCCTGGATCTGGTATATGCAGACAATAAACCTATGGTAGTTGCGTAGTAAGGAGTAGTTTCCTGCTGTATCAAACTTTGTGAAATCTCCTTGCGCTTCAGAATTAGATGTAAAATGAATGTGGAAAAAAGACTGGTCATCAGCAACAGAAGCATATAGAAAGGTAGATCTCCGGTTTCTCAGATTAGCTCTGTACTCAGTTCTGGTAGGGTTCTGCTCTCATTTTATTGACTCTTATAGAATTCCCCACCTCTAGACTGTCTACAGAAAAGTTACTCAGGGCTGCTGTGGGCTGGGTGGGCCTTTTAGTAGAACTTGAAAACTTTGATTTCAATTTTTCATGTGCTGATGAAATAAAAAATAGAGTGCATAGTGTAGAACTTGACCCTTGCTTATGCACGCGAAAATTGTCAAAACTTACCTGGATATATGGTTGTTGATTTGTTCTGTTATGAGGTTATTCTTGGAATAGTCCATCTCCACCTGAACTTGGAATAAGTTTAAAGATTTTTATGTTCTTTATTTTAGATAATTATGGAGAAAAAACCTTTTGGTTGTTTTTAAACTCGAGTCTGAATTCTGTTATTTCATCAACAAGTTCTATAATTTTACTTTACATTTGACGTTCCGTGAAGCTAAATGTTTTATTTGCATAAACTCTTTAGGTAGTTGCTATATCTGGGAACGTATCATACAAGACTATTTTCACTAAGTCAATTTGCAAAACTTTTTAGCAAGTTTTATGAGCTACAAACCACAATATTTGGCAAACAGTTTGTAGAGTTGTGAGAAAGCATGACATTTTGCTCAGTGCTACAATTAACATCTTCCAAGTATGTGAGCTGAAAATTCAGATATTATGTGTGAGCTAAGTAATTTTGGTTTCTTTCTCATATTTATTCCCTTATTTTTAAGCTTGTCAATTTTAAGTTGAAACGAATTTGTTCTGGTTATTCTTTTACCAATATAATTGAAGGCTTTTCAATGTACCGAATAATTTTTTCAGAATTTTCTTTCTAGGGGGAGATAGTTCCATGACTTCTTTTCTCAAAGAAAAAGCACAATTACCCTGACTAGTGAGAACATAAACCTACTAAACTTTTCAGGAATCTAGTTGAAGTCTTGAAGGTTAGAATTTTGTAAAGGAGTGGTTGCATGGTTTATATGATTCTAATTGTCAGAAATTTTTTGGAGACATGCAGTTTGAATTTAACAATGTTAGGTTCCTCTGTGTTAGCGAAAAAAGAAATTGCTCTTACCCTCCTCCATAAGTGAAACCAAGGAGGAAGGACAGTAAATTGAAAACCCTCATAATTTTTCTATTCCAAATTGGAATATATCACCACCATGTTAGCGGCGAGCAGAGGTGAACATTAATATTGTTAGCATCACCATGTTTACATTATTCGAAGAAGTGTAAAATTGAGTACAGGGAGAAGAAGTGGGGAGGAGAAAAGAGGAGAAAGAGATGAGAGAAGAGAGTCTAGAAACAACTCTCCTTATACCCTTATACACTTTACTTTACAGATAATTATAAATATACTCTTATACACTTAAACTTAATTTACTCCTTATATCTCCCACTATACATACTCAAATTACATCAAACCTGAACTACAGATAGATCTAAACATGTAGAACAATATACAACCGACTCTAGAGATCACAGCTAATTTAAAAAGACAAAAATACCCTTCAACTATTTTTCTAACACTATGTTTTCCAAGAAATTGCAATATAGCTTTCATGACAAAGGACTAGGTAGACTATGAATTTATGGGAGTGATTGGTGTTATGAAAATAAAAGAACTAAACCTGTACAAGGTTACTAAAATATCAACATGCTTAACCTGAGACAACTCATTGATTGGCTACAGTAGAACGACCAAACTGGCATTTTTTGGGATCAAAGACAAGTGATGGAAGTGTTTCCTTTTTTTAGTACATATTCTCAACAAACTGTGCTTGCAGGCGCTAGGGTTTTCAAATCCTGCATTTCCTACTTTGACCCACCTGATGAAACTGTGCAATTCGTCGCTTCACCAAAGGTTCATCTATTAACAACCTTAGGCCCTGCAAATGGCGAAATGCTTTTGCAGCATTAGCATCCTGACCAAAGGATTCGAAGTAAAGCTTTGTTAATGCAGTTCATACATTACCTAATCCTCATCAATGAGGATTCCATGTCCTAATCATCTTATTTTAAGAAAAGACAACGCAGGAGACCTCTGAATTCTGGTGCAAATAAATAAGTTATGACTTACTGTATCTAACATATGAATCAGTAGATCAATTTCAAGGTGGCTTCTGCCATGGTTCCTGTTGCTGGTTTTCATTATAATCATGTTCAATTTAAATTCTTTTCCATCAGGTTTGTATCCATCAGCTAATGAAAATTTTTCATCTTATTTGTTTAAGTATCAATATATTTAATTGCTAAGAGTGGATAAACCAACAAATTCCTAGAGAGCCCAAGTAACTATTACATGGATTTATGTCTCTTTTACAGCCCCAAGGACTCACTATATTTTGAAGACAGAGTTTTGATTAAACCAAATACTGGAAGATGTTAGAAAATTATTTGGGCTGCTTCATTCGTTTTTCTAGTAGGCAAAGTCTTAGTTTAAGGGATTCTTATTTCTTTTTCATAAATTGAATCAACGTACATCATAGAGAAGGATATTTTCTCTAGTTTGCATAGTCAGTTTGTTGGGGTTATGAGCTTCTCACATGCTTACAATTTCTGTGTACAGTGACTATTGTTAGAGATTTTGAATGGGGCAAGTTGATTTGGTTGTCACCATGTGACTCTTTTCCCTTTATTTCTTGCTTCTTGTCCTGGGACTGATGTTCCTGTAAGATCTGCTTTTTAATTGATTTGTTACCATCCTTTGTGTTTTTATTGGTGATGTGTGAGATGTCTAATTCTACTGCTAACCAAATAGTCTTCATGAAATTCCAAATGTTATTGCTCCATGCAAGAGATTGCAATTACATTTACAGCCTCCCCAAAGGCACATGAATATGGATTACTTTACATGAGCCTATGGTATTGGTTTTCATCATTATTTCACATTGAATATCTAATAGGCATCCAGGTCCTGGTTCCGTCTTTTGAGCCTTTAGGTCTTTATAGTTCCCCTCTACCATGGTATTACAATCTTTTAAGAAACTGGGAAATGTGGTCATCTATAATACTGATGGTGATTTTTGTTTTAACAGGTTTTATGGTATACACATATTCCAATGGTGAAAGTCAAGCGCAGGCAGCTTAGGGCAATTGCTGAAAGGAAAGGTCCTCTCCAAGGTGGACGACTAGCCAAACCTTCAACCTCCAAAACTGATGAGGAACAGGGTGGAAATGATTGGGTGATTGTTAAAAAACAGAGAATTAGGATATGGATTCCTCCAATATCAACGGAAAAACCACTGCTTCAAAGGTCAAATTTGAAACATAAAAGAACCAAACCAAGTCAGGTGCTTAAAGAAAGCCAACCTCGAAGCATGGCTAAAAGACATCTCAAGCATTTGCAATCTGAACAGAAGAAAAGCAATCATATTTCCAAGAACAAAGAGAAAAGCTCAAAAACCCAAAGTCCAGCACTGTCACTTTGTCCTCTGGATTGTATTATACCTCAATCCACTTATGAAATCACATCAAAAGATGCAAACCCATTTGTTGGGGAATCAGCTCCAGAGCCATCTTGGAAGCATATGGTAAGGATGAATAAATCCTCAAAAGCACATGTTAGCCCCATGAAATTAAGAACCGGAGTACTGGCCGGCCAAAGTACACAACGGTTGTCACTACTTGCAGCTTCATGCCACTACGAACCAGAAAGACCTTATACTTTTGAGTCAATAAGCTGCCTTAACACGGGTGAGTTGCAGAACCAACAAACTCGAGCTCTGAATCTTGAGAGGAAGCTAGAGCGAGCAGGTGGGTTGAGCAGGTGGCTTGTGTCACAAGGTTTGGAGCAGTTTGTGTTAATCTTTCAGAGGGAAAATGTAGATAAATTGCAACTTTTGAATCTAACCATGGGGAAGCTGAATGATATGGGAGCTACTGCAGTAGGACCCAGAAGAAAACTGATACATGCCATTGATAGACTCTCCCAACCGTACTATTTCTGATTAGATCGACCTAGACCCTTTATGCAGTTCTCAAATCCGTCAATTCAGTTTATTGAACTGGAGGCGGATGAGGAAGTCCTGTTCCTCTAATGCTCAATCTCGGGACGAAGAGTTTCACTTTGCTGCCATGCTATCAGAGGAAAACAGGAAAACGCAGTTTCGATTTCCCGTTATATATGTACATGTCAAAGATGTCAAGGCTTGTGGTGATTTGCTAAAATGGTACTGGTAGGAAGAAAGATTTTAAGGGCATTGCACAGATCAAATTTATCAAAATATAATTCGTTCGCACAATATAAAGAACCGTGTTAGAAGTTGTAATTTTATGTTTCTTGTGAGTATTTGCATAGTAGGGATTTGATATTATGTAAGAGTGATGGACGAAGAGACATTGTTGTATTATAATGTTAAGTTACAAGAAGGAAGCAAAAATTTTATGTCAAGTTCATCTTCTTTTCTTCTTTACAATAAAACAAAATTTTCAATAGCTAAAATTGTCTGTAAAAGACTAACACATTCCCCCTTGATAAGGTGAAAATTGTTCTGATTGACTCTTTAAAGAAGTAACGCAAGTCAGCAGAGAGGTGGTCTGTGATAAATAAGTAGCAGTGGGGATTCATCCATAAGGGTGGCATTGAACCGAGCCAAGCTCAAATTTACATATGTTCAAACTTAGCTTGATCTGAATACTTCAAACTTGAGCTTAGTTTTGAAACTAAAATTTGAATCGAGCTCGAACCCAAAAATTTTAACTGAGTTTGAGCCTAAGCTCAAGCGTGTTCGGGTCCCAACTTATATTTAAAAGTATAAAATAAAAAAATAAATAAAAAGAATATTGTGATGACCTTGGAACCATTGAATTGTAAGGTATCACAGAAGAGTATAAGACTTTGCAATGGAACATACTAATGTATAATAACTAACTTATTAGACCTAAAAGAAAGAACAATCACCTCCATCAATAGTGTTTATTCTATTGGTAAACAATAACATTAGATGTTGAGGTACCCAAAAGGGTTGAACGATCAATCATCTTTGAGGTTTGAGGTAATAAGAGCAACTATCAACCAACAAAAGGTATGTTCATTAGAGTAAAAGGTATGTTCATTAAAAAGGAATTGACAAGAGCAATTAAAATAAAGGGTATGTTCATTAAAAAAAATATATCCTAACAAGCCGAGCTTGGAAAATCTCGAGTTTGGCTTGTTATACTTAACAAGCCTTATTATCAAGTTTAAGAGCAAGCAAAGCTCAAGTATAAATTGAACTAACTCGAACTTTTTTCAAGTCGAGCTCAAACAGTTTGCGACACCCTATTTGCCCGCACACGACTAACCTCATCTTAATTCTTAGGTGGACACATTTTTCCAATAACAATTGAACTTTCAATCCTCTACCCCCCACTTGTTAAGCTTCCAGACTCAAACAGTTGGTATTCAATTGTTATAATTTCCTCAGCAACAACATGGGCAACCACATTTGGTAAATGTGCATTTCAAGTCCTACCATTTATCTCAAATCCCTCACGAGTAGTTTTATCAGGGACCCTCCCTTGGTTGCACCCATAGACAGATTCACCAGCATCGATGGGTATATGTAGACGTTCGTAGAGCGTAACTTTTAAAAAGTATTGACAAGTTTGAATGGTTCTTACCAGATCAATGGCTTTTGTTAATGGAAAAATGCCATAATCAGTAGTAGACAAGCTCGCCTTCTCTCAATCAAAACCTTCTCATCGACCCAACTCTCCTAACCATAAATAGCCTGGACAAATTCATGCAACCAAAGGCTTCCTATTCCCATCAGCTGGGGTTTTAGCAATTGCAGTAGAGGGTAGCTAACTCAAACCAACATAAGCCCTTTTTCACAGCTGCAAACACGAGTATCCCTGTTTTTCATTCTAATCAAAAGCCGGATAAATATATAAAGCGCCTATTACATTATTCAGTAACACAATTGAGAAAGAACCAGTGACTCAATCAAGCACATAGATACAGAAAACATGGGGCTTGACATGTCTCAAGATGTATGGGACTCTTTTCCTAATATTACAACAACTCCCTCAGGATGAGGCTTCTATGCAGGGTCACTTATCTGGATTTTGGACAGACTTGCTTCCAGCTCATTCAACTCGTCCATGTCCAGCTCGTCGTCGTCATCAGCAAGGATTTCATCATCAGCAGCAGTGGAGGTACTAGGTTCCTCAGGACGAGATTCTTCCTTATCCTGAAGTAAAATCCAACTCAAGGAGTGTGAGAATGTGTACAGGCCATTAATAAAATATAAAATGATGTTAAACCCTACATGTTGGAAATCATAAGATGTCAGAGTAGCCAATGCTAACAATGAAATTAAGATAACCCAAATTCCTATAAGTTCTACAAACATCACTGCTATAATTGAGTTCCTTGTCAGTTTGAAACACAAACAACCCCTCTATGACCAACTTGAAAACAATAGCTTTCTTCATGCACCAACTTGAATAAGTTCTGTTAGGTGCCAAATATTCGGCTTTTAAGCTCTGGTATTAATTGCACTAAGGGAGACATCAAAGATACCAACAATAACACTCCCTAAGAATCTTCATAAGTTGAGTAACCCATTTTTTTCTCTTTTCCGGTAAGACGGGAAGATTCTTAACAAAGTCATTACAATGCAGGGACAATACAAATTAACAGGAATCTCTAAGCTTACATAGACGCTATAAACATGAGTCTCATACACCATAACACTGGCAATTGGTAATGCCAGATGCTAGGAAAGATAAGCTCACGTGATTAACAAAATTTTCGAGGTCAACAACACTAGACAGCAAAAATAGTACCACACCTTCGAAATTTAATTCCGCAAAAACTTGAGCTCCGAAAAAGTAAATACAGAAAGGACTATTTTCTGGACATACAATTAAGTCATGAAATTGTTCGCTGACCTTTGATTCAGAAACCTCAGCTTCTTCCCTCTGATACTTTTCAGAGGCTTCAGCATCATCATCCATGAACAAGCTCGCATCTGAGAGAAACAGCTCACGACCACTGGAAGAGAGAACATTCCATGGCATTAACCATGTGACATGAAGAATGTGCCCAAAAAAATTAAATTGCAATATCAAGAGTTCTGAGAGTAACAATAACTATCATCAAACTAGGAATATACCTCATGCGGTCATTTTTAGCCCTTTCAGCTCGACATGCTGCAAGACCAGCATCTCTTTCTTCCATTTTCTTCTTTCTCCATTGCATAAACAATTGTGGGGTCATGGGAGTTGAAGCAGCTAGTTTTGAACGCTACAGTCACAAAGTACTCAAAAAAAGTCAAAACTAAGAGGTCATTGAAAAGGAAAGAAGCAGGCAGAATTAATAAAAAAGAAATCAGCCGACCATGATGTTTCTTACCTGATTCTCAATTTCTTCTTCAACAGATATTTTTTCAGTTTCTTCCTCCAAAAGAGCTTTCATTTGTGATTTTAAGACATATCCTGGGGGAAGAGCATGTCGGTAATGGCAGTCCTTGCCACCATTTGGACAGGCCCAGAACCAACCATATTGCTTCTTCTCTACTGCTTCCAAGAAGTATTTGCAAACCTGTGCATACATCAGTTAAGGAAAAAAAGTAATGACATTTACCAAAACAACTGGAGAGATTAGATTTGGAAGTCAGCTTTTGACATGATACAAGTCTTAGAAACCTTATGGCTAATTGGCATTCACAGAGATAACATAAGCCTAACAATGAAAGGAGAAGCACAAAATCTCCAATCAGTATCCAAAGCTTGCATTTAACCATAGAATGTCCTAATGTGACACAAGAATTATTGTAGATCTTATTGTTGATGGTAATCTCTGGTTTGGCTTGGATAATTTTTAATTAAATTAATCAACTCCATGTTGACCGTGATGTTCACGGGCTACCGGGCATTGGATTCACCCCTTCTGTATTGGGCGAGTCTCCTCTGACCCGACCTGAATCCAGCCTTGGACTTAGGTTGAGCCGACCCGACTCGACTAACCCCACCCAAGTTTTGATGAATCCAGCCTTGGACTTAGGTTGAGCCGACCCGACTCGACTAACCCCACCCAAGTTTTGATGAATCCAGGTCGGCTCCCAATCCCAGGTCAGAAAATCCAGGAGACAATATGTTGAGCACTTCTTCAAAGAACCTAGGTGATGACCACAACTTTTTCAGCTGGTTACTCTGGTCAGTCAAAGTTCAAAAATAATCTTAAGTAATCAATTAAGAAGAAATAACACAAATCACTTTAAAGTGAAGATTCTCTGATAAGACAAACAAGGGCCCAAAACTATCACAGATAGAAACACTGAGCTAATTAATTGTATACTGAAAGAAAACAACCCATTTTAATTTTTGTTTGAATAGTAGATTTGCTTCATCTTTTCAAAAAAGAAAAAAGTAAATTTATGTCCCATTAAAGAAGAAGAAAATCAAATAACAAAGGGAAGAAGAGGAGTTTCCCAAGACTCAAAATATAGTGGGATAGATGCTCCCAATTACCAAAGAATAGTAGAGACACCCTCTTTTGCAAGAACATCAAAATGCAATTGGCTAACCTAAAATTTTACTTGCAAGAGATCATAAGGGAATGCAAAGTTCAATAATTTATTTGAAGATCTCTAGTCTCCAAGGAAAGTGAGACCTGCTTTGTGTCCAGCTTATCGCAATGGCAGAATTTGACTCAATTACAAATGGGCAGTTGAAATGCTCAGAGAAAGTCTGATTCCTTGAAGAGAGCTCCCATCTCTGCTTCAGCAGAGTGATAAGTACCAATAAGCTCCAAAAATACAAGCTAAAATACTGCCATCTTGGTCCCTAATGACTCGTTCCAATCCTATCTGACCAGGGTTTCCCAATGAACTACCTTCAAAATTAAATTTCCACCAACCAGAAGGAAGAGGCTGTCAAGAGAGCTTTGGGGGTGGCTGAGCATTGTAATTTGCAATAACCTTCCAATGTCAGCAAATGATATAGATCCTTGAAAGTGTTGGCCCAAAGCAAAATGGTTTGATACCCTGAATAAGTGCACCCATTAAGCTTGGAGACTCCATGGAAATTATTTTGAACTTTCACTACTTTTTTTTTTTTGAAAAGTACTTTCACTACCTCTTACTCTTAGGTAAGCAACTCAAAAGCTGCTCCACAAAATTTTCCTTAACAAAATTGAAAAAAGAGCATTTCAGGCCAAAATTGAATTTTTTTTATTATATGTGAGAAAAAAGTCCAGGGTCATAGCTATAAGGAGATATAACATCAACTAGAAGCAAATCAACTAGGTGGATTGAAAAGTCTTTTCAAGGACAATGCTATTAAGTTACCTTCTTTTCAACTTTCTTTCTTTTTCCAAAAAAGGGACATGACAGAAATCAATAAGGAAAAAAAAAGCTTTGGGAAGAAAAGCAAAAGCAAAGACAACATTGGACTTCCTTAGTAGAACAGAGATATAGTCATAGTTAATCATCTTTATAGCCCCATCAAGGATATGATTCCTTGCTATGCAGGAAAGAAAAAAAAGGAATACATGATTCTGTGGAGAATCAGAAACCTAGTCACATGATTAATTTGTATCCAAATTGCTGCAAATCACTGCATCCATAATAGCAGAATCAACTCCAGTCATTTGCTGGATTAGAATAATAAGGCAAAACAAAGCCTTGGGAGCTTCATCTCCCTCAAAGTGGAATCAATCAGCCTCTAAGAAGTCTATTTCACCTGGAGCTGGAAAATGACACCAAATAATGATACTCTAATTGACAGCGGCTAGCCAATACAACCCAAGAGACCAGTCTGTTAGGTACAGAAAGCTACCGCCTACAAGAGTGGGCTACCGCCTACAAGAGTGGACGGAACCACTCTGACACCCACCCCGCCCATTCTTGACCGCCTCTCACGGGATTTGAACGCAGGACGTGGCGTGCCCAGCTCTGATACCATGACAACGCCTAGCCAATACTACCCAATAGACCGATCTGTTAGGTGCGGAAAGCTACCGCCTACAAGAGTGGGCGGAACCACTCTAACACCCACCCCACCCATTCTTGACTGCCTCTCACGGGATTCGAACATGGGACGTGGCATGCCCAGCTCTGATACCATGACAGCAGCTAGCCAATACACCCAAAAGACAGATCTATTAGGTGTGGAAAGCTACCACCTACAAGAGTGGACGGAACCACTCTGACAGCAGAAATGATACACTTCCACGATTAGTAACAAGAAACCACATAAAGCAATAAGATACACCACATTTTTTTGAGTGTTGATTACACACACACACACACACATAATATACCTCATAAACCCAATGAGACTTGAGCCCAATACCTCACACTAGAAAAAAACCCCACCCAGCTAATGAGCTAAAAGTCTAATCCATAAGATACAAGTCATAAGACTCAATATCCACATATTGAGTGGTATAAAGATGCACAGTTACAATCTAGAGACTTCCCATTTCTTCAAGCCAATATATTAGTTTTAAGTTGCTACATGTCCTAAGGATTCGAGAATTATGAAAAAAATGTGCATCATCTGATCTATAGCTACCACATACGGTCAGCTCACCTGGAAACACTAGACACTGCATAGATCAATGGTATGTAAATCTCAAGCAAACTGTAATTTTTTTTCTATTTTTGAATGGAAGGAACAGTGGCTATTACAACACTTTTTACAAGGATGAGACCAGAAAAATTTCTTACACGGTTCTCCAGCTTTTTAGAGCTTCTTTGGTAAAAAAAATGTATGTATGTGATTGTAAATTTTTTTCTCTGATATCTGAACAACTGCTAAAGCCCTTTTTGAGCTCTGCTTTTGTTGTGAAAGCTATCAGCCCCTCAATAGCTTAAAAACGACAATCAAATTGCTCAAGTGCAGTCAAGAGCCATTTTTTAGCATCTCAATGGTAGCCTAACACATGACTACATATTTTGAAAGGCAACAAGTAATAATTAAATTTGTTATACAGGAGCATAAGCAGAGTATGATAAATATAACAAAAAGCTCAATGTAACTGTTTATGTCCAACTATAAACTGGATAAGAAGTCATAACATGCTGAGACGAAAACTCACAATCTCAGTCGGCTTGTTTTGCTTGTACTCATTCTCCTTTGACTCTACAACCTTCTCCAGAGTTTCCTGATCCCAATCCTCCATTGTTTCTGTTTCTGAAAAAGAAAAAGAAAAAATCTATCAGGTGGGAGTGGATAGAAGAAAGTATAACTACATTCAAGCTCACTAAATAACTGTGACCCATAATGCTGAGAATTTACCTCCGTCACGCTTATCGCTATAAAGGTCAATCTTTTCACCTTTTCTCTGCACATTCAAATCGTGTGAGAACTTGCACTTAAACCCTTTTGCACACTGCCCCACTTTGAAGAATTCGCATACTATGGACTTGGGATCAACACCTGACCATTACCCATAATCGAACAAAAAAAATCATATATAACCAACGGATTCAAACATCTGACAATTGGTCCGGTATAAACTAGGTAGGCCGCAACAAGAATCTCCCAGGACCAAAATCACTTCATTCAGATGATGCCAACCATCGCATCTATTAAAAAGAAATAAAACTTTTCGGAATTCCCTCAAAAATAAAAAATACCTATAGCAACATGCATAACCATAAGAAGTCCAAACCGAGGGCTGATAGACAATCGTACCAACGGGTACTTTGGGCTGACTGACTGCGATCTTGAACAAGTCGCTCAATTCCTTCTCTCGAGCCTTCTCGTCTTCCTTCTTCTTTTTGGAGGCAATCTTCGATTGGTCGGGTTTGGGCTGTACAGACTGCTGGAGGCTCTGCACATATTTTTGAACATTCTTACTTTTACTCTTGTTCTTAAGGCCGAAAGTTTTGTCCTCGACGACCTTCTGTTTCTTGGAGAGGTCAGCTTTCGACTGCTTCGGCGGCATGACGGATTACCATCAAACAATAGACCAAACAGATAACATAGGGGAGGGAAAGCTCAAAAATTTCGAACAGAGAAGCCTAAAAAAAACCTAAAAACGAATTTGGGGATTGAGAAGAGTATTAGGCTTGCAAATAAAAACTCTCGAATGATTCCAGAACAATAACGTTGATGGAGAAGGATGCCTCAGCGTCCTTCCATGTAGCAGTGGAGCTTGGGATTTGGGAGCTGGCTGCTTCAGGTAGGGTAAAGCAAGTGGCGATCACGAAGGGACACGTGAATCCGATACGATCATGCTTTAGACGCACTCTCATTTGTCTGTCTTTCGCATAATGAAAATAGGAAACTGAAACAAGCCCAACCCACTAAATTTTGAATATTGTTTTTTTTTATGAATAAGAATTTATGTATATTAAAAAAAACCTGATATTTATATTTTATACATTTTAATGTAAACATTAATCTAATAATTAAATAAATTAAAAATCCATTATTTGCACATTATCCACTCTACCTATGTTCTTGTCTTATTTGTGTTGATTTCTAGGGCCGACATATAAACACAAGAAAATTCAGGGGAATGTATATTTAATGTTAACCATAGGTTGACTTTCACGTTGTTTTTTATGATAATAAAATTTAATTAAATTAATAACTTAGTAATCTAGTATATCAGATACTTAACCTTTAAAATCATCTCAAAGTCTAAAGTATCAAAGCCAAAACGAAAACCTCGAGTACAAAATGAAAAACATCTCTTAAATAAGCACCCACAAAGAAGAAGTCAACGTGAAGATTCGAGTTCGTGTGAAGTTCGAAGCTTTAAGATATTAAATTGCATATATGTGTTTAAAATCGTCATACATATCATTTAAAGAAATATGTTAAAGTACTTGGAGAAAAATTCACATGTTTTTCAAAGACATAATTTTATCTAGTATCATAAGGATCTATCACTTATTGACTATGAAGTATGATTGATCAACTATAATCGATTGATCGATCATTCAAGACATGATCATTTAATGTTGTAAGGCATGATTGATCATCCAACAAAAATTGAGGCAAACTGAATTAACATGAAATGATTAATTATCTCGCTTTGTTAGGGCCAAAACATCCCCCATAATATTTTAATAGCTATTTTTACAGATTAAAAGCCAAATAGGGTTACTATTAAACTAAACATTGCAAAAGCTTGTGGTATGCAGTCCCCCGGTTTCTCTTTCTAGGGGGTCGCGTCAATGGATCGTCCCCTTCTTCCCTATTGATTTAACGTTTGTGCCAAAGTAGTTGCTTCAGCGATTGGACAAGCGGTGTTAAGATTTGCAGAGGTACCTCTGTTGACGATACAATAGAGTTTTTTGAGAAAACGGGAGATTTGTTCACAAAATTCTTGATCAGTTTGTGGGCCAAGCGGGACAAAAAGTAAATGCATTCAATTCTCCTGGTCTGTCCGTAGCTCCAGAGGGATGAAAATTTTTGCAGGGAGGGAATGACCCTCTTGCCTGGAAATTCATCGGTGAAGGTCGGCCACTGTTTCTATCCGGATTTCGCAAGTTAATCGGCAATGGCAGAGACATCACTCTCCATCTAATCCACTCTCTCTTCCGAGGATCCTATCGCAATTTGCAAGCCAAAGCCGCCGGGTCCCGCTACCTCGCTCGGATTCCATACATTCCACCACCACCGGGAAACTTACCTTTTTGGTGAAGAAGCTTGTGAGAAATTTCTTACAGCATGGAAGCTTCTAGGAAGCTTCTTACGAGAATATTTCCTATGAACATCACTCACCTTTCTAACGTACCATAAAACGAAAAAACAAAAAACAGATTCAATTTATGAATTGATATTTCATGATCTCTCTTTTCTTCGACGTTGAGTTCGATCGCCCGAACCGTGTTTTTTTCATTCGGTTTGCACTTCGCATTGTCGTCTGGAAAAAGTTAGCTCATTGCCTGAGAAAATCTCAATAAGCAGAAGCAGTACAAAGTGAAAGAATCTGTGGCCGTACCCTTTACTCGATTCATGCTTCTTCTCTTTCTAATTTAGGGTAGTCGTGAGAACTTCAGAATTATTTCTCTTTTCAAACATCAGAACAAAATCAAACTCCATTTTTCAGAATTCAAATGCCAGACCCAGTTTTGTATAAGATCCCAGAACCTGGTTCTTAACTTCCTACTCGACGTGAGTGTTTTCGATCTTTCATAACCATTAAGAAGAGAGAAGCTACAAGTTACCATCATCTGCTGCTCTTCGATCCAGGTAACTTGTGAATTTTAATGTTGCGAATTCTCAAATTGAATTCGTGCAACACAAGAGAGAATGACATAATATTTGAAAGTTCAGCAAGGATAATTCTCAAGAAAAGAAAGACAATTATACACAGAAACCAGGACTGAATAAGAATCGAACATATTTACTGGAGATAGGCTCCCGACCGATCTGCTCAGTTCGGAAGTAGAGTGAGAAAATAAAGCCTTGTCAGGAATAAGTACACAAGAACTGAACCAGATCCACCACCTTCCACTTTAACGATTTATTCACGCTCCAAGCTGAAATCTAAACATTCAAAGAAAACCTATATCTAGCAATAAAACTCAGCAGCATAGCGACATTCGCGCTCAATAACTCAAAATGAGTTGATGAAGAAAATGCCAGGATCATGTTATCGCGCTCGGTTCTCCTAGGCGTCGGAATGTCCTTCAGAAGTGCTTCTTAAAGGGAGTCGTAGAGGGGGCGTTGCCGGAGCAGCCTACTCGCTTCCTCTTTCGTTCCCCTGCCGGTGAAGCTAATCTGACCACCGACTTGATGATCATCCTGAAAATCTTGGCCTTGATTAGACCCCTCTTTGGGTAAGGGTTCCCAGTTGCCTTCGATGGGGAGAGAGCTTGGTAAGTCATGGCTCAATGTGGTGAAGAGAGCAGAGGAAGACGCAGAGAGTACGTATTCGGTGAAGGAGAATGAAAGGATCCTAGCAGAAGCTAGTGAGGGAAAAATTGAAGGGAAAGATGGAAGGAAGCTTCTTGAGAAAGAGGAGCACAGAGGAGTTTACCGAAGGAGAAGAAAAAGGAAAGCACGAGAGTTGAGTCAAGGGAGTATGAACTGGGGGTCCGTGCTCAGGTTCGTTTAATAGAGAAGACGTGGTTGCGTGTTAGAGAAGGCTTATTTGCCGTGGAATTTACCAAATTACCACTAAAATCTTATTCCAATTCCCAATTCTTCTCATCATTGCCAGCGAATCGTGGCGACACGTAAACTTGCCACTTGCGTTATTTGTCGACTTTTTTGGCCTTTTTTCCTATTGAAGGAAAGTGAAAAAAAAAAAAATCGTTACGATTTTTCTTCTACCACGCTGGTGGTCATCTTGACTGATGTGACGTGGCAGAAGAAAAACCGTAACGATTTTTTCTTCATTACAAATACTCGCCTGACAAAGTCACTTTTAGATATTACTAATTATTTATACTATTTAACTAGAAAATGATAGTTACCATGCATAAAATTATTTATAATAAAAATGAAAAATAATTTTTCAACTCAAAACTCTTTGATCCGGAAGAATTTGTGAAAGAGATTAAGAAGGGAACTAATTACTTTAAAATTTTTTTTTATTATTATCATAGACACTATGTCGTTAAGTGGTCATTAGCAAAGATAAATCAAGAAAAGGCTGAGACAATGAAGAGAGAGAGAGTCGTGGGAAGAGTTGTGCGGTGATAAGGATCGACGACAACAAACGGGGGAAAGAAGATATCGAAGAGTCGATCCGGCCCTCCGCACTTAGGACCTTGTTAAGTTAATTAGCCTATTCATGAGTTTTTTAACTGCTCGATGCCAACCTCTCACTTTCTCATTTAATATTTATTTTTATTATATTTTAAATTTAATTTTAAAACCATTTTTCCAAGCGTGCGGGAGTGCAATCAAGAAAACGATGCTTGAAAGCTGTTTGTCGGTTTCCGTACCGTCTACAGAATTCTTTTCCGTCTCAGTCGTTCTTCCTTTTCTTCCTGAAGTTGATGGGTGAACCGCGTCTACAAGCGGCATTTGAACGAGCTCGCGATAGTGAAAGCTGGGATCTCTGTAAGAATTTTAGATTCCGCCTCTCAAAGGATTTTAATCCACTTAAGAGTTTGTTCTCCTACTTTCAGTTTCTGTTTTTTTTTTTATCTTAATTCTCGAGACGGGTAATTGAGTCATGACTACTGGAAGAGTGTCGAAAGCACAAAAGACCTATTGGGTTCAATCTGTCCTTGATAATTCTCTTTGTTCTGAGTGTTTTTCTTCGCAGGAGATTTCCTTCGAGCCTGGGCAATCTGATTCCCAACCAGATAGCATTTTTGATTATTCGTATCATCTGTTTCTGTGAAAAATCGCACATACTATTTATCCTCATTAGGCCTCTAATATTCCGAAACCGGGCTGAACTTTCGTCTCCAAGTTGTAAAGCAGGAAAACGAAAGAAGCCTCGTTACAGAAATGGTCAGTCCTATTTTTCCGTCTTTGTTCTCCACTAGGATTTCTTCACCGCACAACCAGTTAGTTTCCTGCCCAGTTCTTGAAAGAGACCCGTCGGCTTCGTTGCTGACCAGTCTCAGGATAGGATGCCGTGTCTTCATTGAAGTTAAAAAACGCAAATCTCATAGAATTGAGAAAACGAAAAGACTTCGAACTTAATGTTGAGAAGCAAACAAGGGAATTCGTGAGAAGAAAATATTCTGGGGATTTACATATTATTTACTTCATTCATTTCCTGGCACCTTCAGCTGCACATAAAAGTTCTTTGAGAAATGGTTAATTGTGGCTTATTCACTTTGGTGGGAGTGCCAGAAGTGTGTAAATTAGAAGCAATGTGACCACAACAATAGCCCCAGCAAGTGTGAACCGTGGACTTGTCCACAGTTCCAGATTTGACCTCTCTGTTTTCTTGATTGGGTCAATCTCCTCACTCAATGGGTACTCTGAACGCCTTGGGTTCCAGCTTACATACTTATCTGGTGAGAATCGAGAGAAAGATTTCTTTTTGGCCTGTTTTCTAAAGCTTGACCATGCTCTGTCCCAATCTGTTGAGGACCTGTCGCCTTAGAGTGTTTGAATATAGTTCAGTTAGTACATGATAAACAGAATCCTTGTAGACTGTAATAGTAAAAAAAAAATAGATATAGATACTAGTCAAGTCATTGTTATGAATCTAGTCTACATTTCAGGCAAACGAATACAGACTACAAATGTTTGTTTTTTTAAACTGCAACCTCTGTGATGCATACATAATTAAGTTCATAAGCAATAACTGAAAAAAAAGTGAACAAATATATGATGCTCATTGTATGTCTTTGTTGGTGACACAGTACAAGAAAGCATTTGAAAACCGGAATGGAGGGATTTTCTCTATAACCTACCAAAAGGTTCTGCATTCTCCTGCTCCTTGTTGCAGTCATAAGGTTGCGGATATGATCCAATTACATGGGGGAGGGGGTTGGAGGAGGGGAGAGGTGGTTGGTTAGGTTAGTGTGTTGGGAATTGGTCTGGAAGTTATAACTTTTAGAATTTTGATCTGTTTGGTTTTCAAATTCCAGCATTAGTGTGTCAGGAGTTAATGCTCACAAGAATTTGTGGAATTCTATTTCCATTCTCTAGCAATGGAAATAAACTCTAGAAAGACAACTGTTATAATAAACACACATCTCAGAAAAACCTTTTCTCAAGAAATAACTTTTCAAGCATTTCAAAAAATAAGAAAGAAAACACAACAAAAAACAATAATGACTTTAACATTTTTCAAACCATCTCCTTTTTGAATTAACCATGACTTTTAACCTTTTATAATAATTATAAAGCCACACTAGAAAATTATATTCCAGTAATAGAATTCTAGAAGGTATATCCAAGAAATACAATTCTAAACACAGTAACCCCCCATAAAGATAAATAAATTGTGAAAGAGGAACTGGACAGCTGTATCATGCTAAAGCATAACTCGGGTAAGAAGCAGCAGCTTTCCCATTTCACAAGAAAAGGAATTTAATAACCACCCAGGTGGTTCCTTTTGCTTGGCATGCTCCACTTTAATATGAAGAGATGGTGCATAATACAAGAATGCAGTGGTTTACTCTGGATTACTCAAACTACATTACAAGTGATCTTCCTTCAGACCACAATCAAGATCTCTAACTGGTAAATTGATTGTACAGTACCTAAAGCCTAAGCTCTTTCTCCACTCTGTTTGAGATACACGACACTTTGCAAGAACCACAGATTAGCAGCCTTCATTCCTGATAATGGGAGTTGACTCACCAGTACCAATGACATGACATCATAATAATGGTCAAAGTCTTAAGTTTCTTCTAGCAACAAAGAAATTGCAATTTACCCCAAAACAAAGAAATTGCACTGCATTATGTACATTGTAGCTCACAACACCTGCACTAATCATACCCTTAACATATGTCCTTGGTTTATTAATTTGGTGTGTTGACAGCAGTCATCTATGATCTTCACTCCTATGTGTGATTGTTTAACCATTAACTTGCATATGACATTGAACAGTAAATGCCCTGATGGAAGTCTTCTTGAGAAAAGAGCCTCTATTTTACTACACATTAAGATATCTTGCTCCCATCAGTAACTTTTGCATCACGCAGCATGGCAAATATAACAGTACTTACGTAGATATTCCATTATATGGAGCTGTCAAAAACACAGGACATTTGATTAAGTAGCCAAGGTTAATCAGGGCCAGGTCAGGTCTTTCTACTTGCTAATAGTGGTGCCTACATGATTAAGGCTTGTTTAATTCTAATGCAAGCTCTAATTACTGCAATTTCATTAAACAAACAAAAGAAGATTTTCACACAGCAATTTTTTTGCAATATGAAACAGCTAAAGAATATTCATTGTCATCCTGATCATATTAATCCACCTAGACTCTCTATTCTTGACCTATTAGTGTAATACAGTTCAAATATTAGTCTGCAACTATCTGAGTTTGAGGAATGTGTGCTTAACTTTAATCCTGGTTTCTTGTTTGCAGGGCTTTTTGTTGTTAACATGCATAACAAACACCTACCTAAGTATATTATATGCATTTGTGGATAGTTTGACTGGTAGAATTAGAAATCCTTTTTAGTGTTTGGTTGACCAACCAAGCTTAAGTCATGTAGGCCAGAATCTTTCTACCTTCCAGCATAGATGCCTACCTTGTTAAGGTTTGTTCACTTGAACAAATGTCCCCTGTTTTTACAGCTTTTCAGGAGAGCATGATCTAGACGAGCACTGATGCTGCTGAAAAAATAATATTTCATGATACAAAGCCACTGATGGCAACAGGCTAGCTGTTAATATGTAGCAAAATAGGGTAAACAGTGGATGTCTTCCACGAGAACTTTGCAAGCTTCATGCCTGGAGAAAAGAACTTCAGAATCTAGATGTGGCCATACAAGTCCTTAATGTAGAAGCATGTGGCCTTTTGAACCTGTCCAGAGGCCCAAATCTGTTGCCTCTCGAGTGGTTCAATACATCACAAATAGTGGAAGTACTTGCATCGTTTGTTTCTCATTTAACATTAACCTTAAACTCTTTTTTTCACCATTATTTTTCAGTCATGGCATTCAATTCCAAAAGGCCAATTCTTGTTCAGGTAGACCAGGATCTTTCGACCTTCCAGCAAAGGTGGCTATCTGATCAAGGCCTGGCCACTCAATAAAATGTCCCCCAATTCTGAGAACTTTCCCGAAGGGAACATCTACATTAGCACTGATGTCGCTGAAACACTCCATGATACAAAACCTCTGACGGCATCGACAAATCTGGTAATTAGTAAAAAGGGTAAGCGTTTGTATTGATTGCTGCTCATTTAACATTAACATCCTCGACTCTCCTCTTTTTTCATCATTATTTTCCAGAGACGGCACTGAGGAACTAATCACAGTCAAATCCAAAAGGCACCCAGCAAAGTAAATGCAAACCAAATTTCACTTCGAATACATACCCATATTTCTTCAACCTACTTCAGAAGAGGCTAAAAGAGAACAAAACAGATCGTCTGAAAACCAATCTCCAACCTCATATATCAAACATCACGAGGAAAAATGGGTTCGGGTACTCACCTTTGTTGTCGTTGTTTGGCTTATCGTCTCCGGACGAGCAATGGGTTCTGAAAGTAGCCTCGGGTCTTCTCCTCGGACACCATAAGCCTACTGTTGTAAGCCTTCCCGAGCGCAGCAGATCCATGCGAATCAAAAATCCATAAGCTTCCTCTACGCCACGAATTTTAAGGGTAGCACAAGTGTTTTGTCCAGACTTGGAGAAGCCAGTGGATAGGAAGACTGCAAGCAAAGCCGCGTGGCGGGATGTAACACGGCCACGTGTCACACTGCAAACTGTGAGGCTAACAACTACATGTTTTTTAGGTGTAGATGGATACTCGGATGAGTTCGGATCTTGGTCCACATTTCCCCTCAACAAGTTACATTTTTGGGCTGGGCTCAGCCCAATGGGTTGTCCATCAATCCGAACCCTGGACCAGGTCGGTTTTTCTGGGTCGCACTCGAAGATCAGATTGCATGGGCCTTTTGAGGAACTCTTTGCCATCGTGCGACTGAGAAACCAAACCTTCTTAACTATATATATTTCTATCTTACTCAAAACCCTAACTCACCCCCTTCTCTGTCACCTTTCGTCCCCCTTCTCGACCTCCCGCCAGCCCTAACCTCAGCAGCCATGGCCGTCGCGGCCGCTCGCCCCCTCGTCACCGTTCAGGCACTTGAAGGCGACATGGCGACTGACGCACTAAACTCCGTCCCCCTTCCCGACGTCCTCAAGTCTTCCATTCGCCCCGATATCGTCCGTTACGTCCATTCAAACATTTCTAAAAACCGCCGGCAACCTTACGCAGTGTCCCGGCGCGCTGGTCATCAGACCTCGGCCGAGTCTTGGGGAACTGGACGCGCTGTGTCTAGGATCCCTCGTGTTCCCGGGGGTGGTACTCATCGCGCCGGGCAGGGTGCCTTCGGAAACATGTGCCGAGGGGGGCGGATGTTCGCCCCGACTAAGATCTGGAGGCGCTGGCATCGTAAGATCAACATAAGTCAGAAGCGCTTTGCCGTGGTCTCGGCCCTTGCGGCCTCTGCTGTCCCGTCACTCGTGCTTGCTCGCGGACATCGGATTGAATCCGTGCCGGAGCTGCCTCTCGTCATCTCCGATTCTGCTGAGGCCGTTGAGAAGACTTCTGCGGCTATTAAAATCCTCAAACAGATCGGAGCCTTTCCCGATGCTGAGAAGTCTAAAGATTCCCTGTCAATTCGCCCCGGCAAGGGTAAGATGAGGAATAGAAGGTACATTTCTCGAAAGGGTCCTCTTATTGTGTATGGCACTGAAGGATCCAAGATTGTCAATGCCTTCCGTAACTTACCGGGAATTGACGTTGCTAACGTTGAACGTCTTAATCTTCTAAAGCTGGCTCCTGGTGGTCACCTCGGAAGGTTCATCGTTTGGACTAAATCGGCGTTCGAAAAGTTAGATTCCATTTATGGAACGTTTGAGACGCCAGCTGAGAAGAAGAAGGGATATGTTTTGCCGAGGTCCAAGATGGTGAATGCTGATCTTGCCAGAATTATCAATTCGGATGAAATTCAGTCTGTGGTGAGACCCATTAAGAAGGAAAATAAGAGGAAGGTCCTGAAGAAGAACCCTTTGAAGAATCTCAACGTTCTCCTCAAGCTCAACCCGTATGCGAAGACTGCACGGAGGATGGCTTTGTTGGCTGAGGCGCAGAGAGTGAAAGCTAAGAAAGAAAAGCTCGACAAGAAGAGGAAACCACTTTCAAAGGTATATAAAAAATTTTCATTTCTACTATTTTTATTATCTCTTATATGTCCTAACTTCTAATGTGTGCTTTATGATATGTCTTATTTCTGTTATTTAACGTTCCATAGGTCTATTTGGGTCTATTATGTTCATTCAGGGAATGGCTGTTATTTTTGTTCATGACCTTGGTGTTTCTAGTACTTCAATTTCTCTACTTTCTGCCTACATATTTATTGAGCTCCCCATGTGAACAATAGCGTTAACTCTCAATATAAATAGTAGCGCCAACTCTCAATATTGAAAGAAATAATGTTCTAGACGTTCTCTGGATTCACCTTCTGATCTTAAGGCTATATGTTTATTATCAATTTTTATTTTTCTGTTGGTTTGGAAATTATTATCTCATGATTTTAATTGTGCTTTAGTAGTTTCCATTTTTTTAGGCTTTTAAATACTTACAATTAGAGTGGTTCTGTTGTGAAACCAAAACCACTTTTTTTTTTTAAGTTGTTGTATAGAAATACTAACGAACTGGGTGTTAATTGTAATCTTCATTAACTCTTGTTTTGCTTTTCGTTTGCAATTAGTTGTGTTTTATTCTATATTCTGTCTAAGGGAATTACTTCTTGTATAGTGATCCCTAATGATTATTGCAAATAGAAAGAACTCATATTGGTAGCGCTTCTGAAATTACATTACATGAGATTAAAATATGCTCTCAACTTCTCCTTACACTAGAAGGCGACTGCAGTTGTATGTTCGAAATAAACACTTGCTGCTTTATGAAGCTTTGCGAAGTATTTTCATAGAGATATTATCCAGTAAATTCTTTCTAACAAAACAAATCCATTGAGTAGCTAATTTGTGGTGTTAATGCATTTTTTTTGCAGTTTTTCTGTGTTTTATGTACCGATGAATATAACTAACGTGACAATGGTCTGGCATTGATGAATAAACATGTCTTAATTTGTGAGCTCTGAGATTTCTAGTTGCAGTAGCTGCGTTCTTGTATATGATCGAGTCTTATAAAGCTGACAGAGTTTGTGAGTTGTCTTTATCAATGTGTAAAATAATATTAGGCCTGCGTCTTTGATATTTAGAACACACTCTCTCTCTCATATGCAATGAGAAGGATTATGAATCTGAACTTAAGGGTGAGTCTGATTGTGAATTTGTCGTTTGGTCTGGTTGCCTCGTTTATTGGGAGGTGATATTTGATATCATATTTAACGAATCTCCGTTGGAGGTTTAGTTTTTGTATTTGAGGATAATTGATTACCAATACAAGGCATGAATTAATTTTGTTCAAGGCCTTTTAGGTTTGTCTGCAACTTACTCATCAGTTCTCTTAGTAGTAAATGTATTCTTTCAAACATTATTGTTTGAAACTCATAAAAATGTTTTGAACTTATGTTCAGGTTCCATGGATCGTCTGAGTTTAAAAGCCTGTGCTTCTTTGCTGCAATATAATTATAATATTGTGATGATTGGATTACCTAATTGGAATTATAATCAATCATATTTTCTGTTGAAGAAAAGTGGTTTTCTGAGACTTTGAGTATTTACCCTGTGCAGGAGGAGGCTGCTGCCATCAAAGCTGCAGGAAAGTCGTGGTACCAAACCATGATCTCAGATAGTGACTATACGGAGTTTGAGAATTTCTCAAAGTGGCTTGGTGTCACCCAGTGATGAGAGTGATAGATAGATCAGATATTCGAAGATATATAGCCTTCGCTGAATCAGATTGGTTTTCATTTTCGTTATTTTTATTTTTGAATTGTTACTAGTGAGCATGAGAAGTAGTAATTATGAATCTCGAACTAAAGATGAAAGCCATGGACCTTTTGCACATCTGCCTTTGACATTGTTGGAGTTTTTGTTAATTTTGGAATCTTGTTCTTCATTTGATCAATTAGTCTCAAATTCCTTTCATTTGATTGATGTTTGATTACACGCTTTGCTTTGCATGATGTTGGATGGTAGAACAATATATTCTCTCGGACCATGCGTTTGACTGACAGAAGAATTAAACTCCGTCAGGACCAGCCTTACAACAGAGAAAAAAACTGATTTTTCTCTTATGGAAACAGATTTTTATTTTTATTTTCAGAGACGATTTGGATTAGGATTAGGATTAGGATTAGGATAACTTTTAAGATTAATTTGTACTTCATTTTCTTCTATAAAATTGTAATCCTTCTATTCATGTTAGATTTTTAGCACAAACTAGCTGAATTCTTCTAATATTTAGGTAGTTTTACTGTACCAATTTTTTTATATTTGTTTTTATGTTCATTAAACATTTCGACTAGTTCTCATTTCTGACAATTGACCAACCTCCTCCTTGGATTTGTTGCCTATATGACTACCACCCCTTTTGGATCCATGACCATGGTTATGCTGGTTTCGAGGTTATTGTAAATTCAAAATCACTGTAGTCTTTGTGGGACTGGTCCAACTCGAGACATTTGTTTGTCAATGCTAAACATAGCTAGCAGAAGCATCTTTTAAAAAGATGACATTGTTTTCTGACTCGTTTAGTTATACGCAAATATGGAATACTCATCATTCGGTTCATTTGTCTAGAGTCATTTGAGGAATGGTTTTCTTTCCTGGTTCCATTATTATGAATGGTTCACTTCTAACTGCGAATAGTCATTCCGTTAAGTCTTCTTATCACATAAAATAAATTGTGCCTGTAAGTTTTATTCGAACAGGAATAATAATACTAACATTTTGTTCTGAGGTACAAGATTGGATTAGATCTTACCTTGTATCTATAGAATAAGAAGAATGAATAATTTTTTAATACTTTACATTCATTAATACAGGTATTTATAAGTTACAAAGATATTAGATTTTACATGATAAACATTATCACTAAGAGAGTTTATATGACTTTAGAGTTACAATTTGAGACTATCAACAGCTTTATCTTTATCTTTATCATGCCCCTGCAAGATGAGTTCAGAGAGGAGAGTCCAATCTTGGTCTTCAAGAAGATGAATCGTGTTTGGGGAAGCGGTTTGGTGAGAGCATTTGCTAACTGATCAACAGAGGAGACATGAGTCACCTGAAGAACACCTCTCTGAACTTGTTCTTGAATGAAGTGGTAATCCAAAACTACATGTTTCATGCGTGAGTGAAAAACTGAATTAGAGCACAAATTTATAGCACTGATATTGTCACAATAAAGTACTGGTTATCACGGAAAAAAATACCAAGTTCAGTGAGAAGAGAGCAAATCTAATGGATCTCAGCTACAATGGTTGCAATAGATCGATATTCCGCCTCAGATTAATCATGTGGCTAAGATCTATAAAATAAAGCCAACAATTCTACAAAGGTATAAAAACAACTCATATTTGTGGTAGAAACACAATTTTTTTGGCTGTGGAACTGGCTAACCTTCCCTTACTCACCATTCACCTAAATATGAAGACAAAAATTGTTGATAAATCATGGCTAATGGAAGGCCTCACACTAAGATCCTCTCACCTAGTGGAACTTTGGGCTCACAAAAATTAAGGGTTTTGTTAGTGTGTCTAGACTTTTTTTCGAATTGAAATTCAATTTTAGCTCAATATTATGTTAGTCTTTCTGAAATTTGTTTGAGTTTTTTTTTCCAAAAGCCCCATCTTTTTCAGTAATTATGGAATTCCAATTCATTTGTCTAAGATCTAACATGAAATTCAAATAGGGAAGCAAGACAGGAAATGTGAAAATTAGTCTTCCTCAATTGTAAAAATAAATATTATTACATTAATAAATATAATAATGCTACAATTAATATAATAAAATTTAATAATTTGAATAAGAAAATTAAAATATAAATTATTTTAGTTTAGTATAAATTTAAACATGTCATTTTATTTAAATTAGCATACTCATTCAACTTCATTTAATATTATAATTATAATTTTAAACTAAAAATTATATAATTCAAATAACTATTTCACATAAATGACCTAAATTATTATATATATTTAATATTAAAAATACTTAAATAATAATAAATTTTATAAGTTAAAAAAATATTTATTATCATCAAGTATTCAATAATATGAAAAATATCAACATGATGTATAATATGTGGAAGTCAAGGCCTAAGATTCCTTAAGTATTAAGATTACAAAAGTCTTTTGAGTAATTTTCTGCAAATAAAAAGAGGTTTTCAATAAAGAAAGGAAGGTTTCTATTAGAAAATTTAAGAAGGGGTCAACTCATATAGGAATCAAGCTCACATGCAAGAGGCATAAAATGAAATTCAAAATGTCCTTGAAAGCAAGTTTTGGAAGAAAAATAAAGGAATCGAGAACAAATACAAGGACTTGAGTAGATGCTCATAAAGTCGAGCACATAAGGAAAAAGTCAAACCCTTATGTGAGAAGAAGTAGAAATAAACTAAAAGTTTGTTTTGAAGTAGAAGAAAAGAAGTTGAGTACACCTTCATAGAGTTGTACATGCAAAAGGAGTCGAACATATCACAAAAGAATCAAGTCAAATTCTATGCTGCAATTTTAAAAGAAGTCGAACTCATAAGGAAGGTGTTGAGTTCATTGAGCTAGAAGGATGAAGTAAAGAGTTAAACCTTACAAATAGTAACTTTTGAAATTAAAAAGAAATCGACTCATGTAGGAAAAAATTATGTACATGAGTCAACCACAAGATAAGGCTCCACCCCCATAAGAAGTAGAAGATAAAGGATTCGAGTCAGAGGTCATAACAAGAGTTGTATGTCTTCAAATCTTGTAATTTATCTATCAAAAATTTTAGCAATACAAATAGAAACATAGCTAAACCTATGCAACAACTAACTTTTTAAATTGTGATTTTGTAATATAAGTACCCAAGTCCTCTCTAACCTAAATATAAATTGCATGCACAAAACTTTCAAAAGCTCTATAGTACATTTTTAGTGCCTCTCAAGTCTTTTGATTTTCAAAACCAAGGAGAAGTATCCTCCCAACTCCCATGGTTTTTTTTAGAAGAGCTAAGTATTCCTATTCTATATTTTCATACATACGTAGAATACTTTTCATTTGAAAGAAGTTTTGATACGTTTCTTTCAAAATTTTATTATGAATTTCAAAACTTCTCTTCAACTAGCATTCTCAATTTAATTTTGAAATTCATACAAATGTTGCTAATATCTTGGTAGTTTCACCTAGGAGTAAGATGTAATTGAATTTTATTGTATTAAATATTTGCATTTCAAAAGGCTTTTGTGTTTTAAATTGTAAAGCCAATAACCTTTGCTCTTGTTATTTAAAAATCCCTCTTGGGCCTAGGTGTTTGTACCTAGGGCTATTGGTCATTAGTCCCAAGGTGTTTAGGTCAGTGTTGTAACTTGAATTATTGTGGTTTTATGTTGTAGATGATGTTTGGAAAATTCTAGTGGTACTTTTACTTCTAGGGCAAGGACTATTTGGGAGTGGTGTATCAATCAAAAATAGTGATTGTAAACCACTATAAAAATCTTTGTGTAGTGGATATCCCATTTGAGAAAAATATTTTACCTTTAGGTTTATCTTTGCGAAACCTTTTCAAATGGTATCAAAGCAAGGTTGCTCCAGAAGCTCGGTCTACAAGTTGTGTATCAAAGATCCCATTATGGCTACTAGTAACTCTTCTCAAGATATTGCCATTGGAATGTATGTCACAAAGCTTTAGATTTTGTATTTAAATTCGAATTGGAATCAAATGGATTGATTTAGATCTAATAAATATTCAGATCTAGAATCTCATATATGTGTGATTTCCTCTTTTGGCAATATTCCATTAAGTTATTATTTATTGTTTGCATATTATTTTCCAAATTTTTCCTCTTTTTACGCATTCTACTAATGTATAGTTATTATTTGCCAATTGTTTCTCAAACCCTTCCTTTTTATTTTAACGAGAAAGAAAGACACGAGGATTTCATTTCTCTCTTTCCTCTATCTTCCCCTCCTATGTCTCTCAATTCTTGGTTAGACATGAGTGTAGTCTTTCGTCCAAGACCCTTATTTTCTTCCTTCGTAGAAGTTTTATGTCTCCTTCAACTTTTTCTATGAGATCTTCTCTAATTAAGAAGAGTGTCACTTTTGAGTTTCTTAGCATACATATTTTTTACCTTTATTTTTATGGTTTTATTTACCTTGTTCTAGGTTTGTCTTCTACTTTCTTTTGCCAACCCAAAAACTAAGGTTTGGGAAAAATACTTACTGCATTTATTGTCTATTATTTTATTTTGTTATTTTATATTTTTGGATTCAGATTTGGAAACCCTTTTTGAATAATATCCAAATTTGAATATTGGGAAATCCATCTTCAGATGATTCCTGGATATTTGAATTGTAGACAGACCACGTAATTACAATGTTAGGATGGAATCTTTGTCGAATTTGAAATTTTGTCTTTAAATAATTCCCTTCTCCCTCTCGTTGAGAATGTCCTCTTAGCCTCCCTCTCTCTCCCTCGCACTCGCTCTCCCTCTCAGCCTCCCGCTCGCTTCTCCCTCTCTCTTATCCCTCTTGACCTCCCTCTCTTCTCCCTCTCGGCCTCCCACTCCCTTCTCCCTGTCGCTACTTTCTTTTCCCCCAAAATACCTCCCAATTTCGTTCGATTTACCTCATTTTGATTTCAATTTTCTTCGATTTTTGATATTTGGGTGTCGATTTCTTCTATTCTACTTCGATTCAGCTTTGATTTCCCCATTCGGCTTCGATTTCACCCTTGGGCTTCGATTTTTCCCAAATTTCTGAAGGTAACCCTAAACACTAATTTTTTATTAATTTAGTGTTATATTTGATTTAATTTTAATTTATGTACGTAATTTGTATTGATTGTTTCATAATTGTGGGATTTAGGGTTATGGTTTATGATATTTATGGTTCAATTTCACCTTTTTTGGGTTTAATTTCGGGATTCGGGTTAGGGTTTAGTGTATTTAGGGTTTAGTGCTTGGTATTTAAGGGTTTAAGGTTTATGGTGTATTTTTAGGACTTAGGGTTTTTTTTTTTAATTTTTTTAGGGTTCTTGGTTTTGGGGGTGATAGGGTTTAGGGTTAGTTTTTTTTTTCAAAAAAATTTAGGGTTCACGGTTTTGGGGTGATAGGGTTTAGGGTTTGGTTTTAAGGTCTAGGGTTTAGGGTTCTTTTTAATTTTTTTAGGGTTCTCGGTTAGGGTTTAGAGTTTGGGGTGTTTAGTCTAGTTCTAACAAAGTTGAGTTGCCTATATGGGTGTCCATTAGCCAATGAAACCCGAACCCCATCACTGACGAGGTATAGTTCATAGTGACTACGAAGTCATATGAAGCTCTACCAAGGGTGTTCGATGAATTTAGACTTGATGTGTGTGTTTTTGCATTGTTTAGTACATCAACAATGGAAAAAGTTTAATTAATTTTAGAATGTTTTAGAATGTTGTTGAAATTTTTTGAAGTGCTATGGAATGATTTTGCCATGTGGTGAGAAGATTCGGGTGTTATAAATATCCACCACATGGTATTTTATTTTTTGTGGTTTGTGTTTCCGTGATGGGTAATGGTTGTCTGATAAAAAAAATTCCATGAGGATCATCTCGGGTTTAGATTATAAATGGTTGTAAGAAGACACTCAACTGCTCGATCATATGACATTGGGACCTTCGAAGAAGACAACAAAATGCTCGATCTCTTGGTTGAGTAAGTCAATATAGGGAACAAGTTACTTAATGGGGTTTGGAAGTATGAGGTATATATGGATTGTGAATAAGTTCAATGAAGATGCAGTTAATAAAAAAATTATTGAGCAGCTCAAGAGTCGACCAAGATCATGAGAGAAAACATACCAAATGGTTACGAGCTGTCTCAACACTAGTAGGTTCGGTTAGGATGCAACCACACAGTGAGTTAGTACATGTCATTCTGTATGGCAAGACTACATAAATGTCAGTAAATCATGATGTATTGTAAAATATTTTGTATGTTTTTTTCATTTCTAGAATACTATTCCAAGACATCTAAAAGATATTTTATTCTTGTAGGAGCATAGAGATGTTGAAAAGTATAGACGTGAAGGCTGTTGTTAAGCACCTAGCCAATACATACCAAAAGACCGATCTGTTTGGTAGCGGAACGCTAAACACTTAACCCAGAACCATAACATCACACATTCCTTGGAGAAAGAGCTTGCCCTCAAGCTCTGACGAGCTGACGTCCATGGCAATCCACTCTAGCGAGACCGCTAGATTGCCCCCTCCGAGATTCAAACTCGCAAAGTAAGTAGTAGATATGATACCAAATTTTAAACACCGAGCCAATATATACCAAAAGACCAATCTATTTGGTGGTGGAAAACAAAACACTTAACCCTGGACCATAACAGTTGCCCCCTTTACGAAAAATTGGCTTTAGTAGTGGGAAACTCAATAGCCATGGGGACAACTAGTATAACTCCTGCAGATCTGGGCAATGAACTCCTCAGTGAATCGGATCATGTCCCAATGGATGAGTTCGAGGATGTCGATGTAGTTAGGGAAACTCCATCACCATTCATTAGCGGAAATGAGTCGACAACCGAGCAATCTCAAAGAAGTAACCTGTCATCTTCAAGTCGTTGTAGAAAGAGAAGTGAAGTGTCCACTGATGACACTGGTAGATTCATTGATGTAGTTAACCATAGCGCTTAGGCATTGAATGATGTTATGAAGCCTAAAGAAGGTGAAGTCGAAAGAGATTGGGTCAAAGATCTCAGGGAAATCCTGGACCTGTTGGATGACGTGAAGTATTGCGCTCTTGAATGGTTGGATATGTCAAATGAACGATCTAGGTTGAACGAACGATCTGACGAAACTCAACGGCTGACGGCATAGAGAGCTCACTGTGGTGGACGAAACCACCACTACCTCACGGGACTGACAGAACAGTCCAAAACACCAACAAGAGAGGGCGTTGAGCTCTCTGGTTTCATGGCAAACACCAAAACACGAGCGACAAAGGAAAATTGTTTCCGTTTGGGGTTTTTCTCCTCTTCATTATGTATTTAAGCTTTAGGTTTTCCTGTTACAAAATGGCCCATGGGCCCAATACAATACCACCCATCCCATTAAGCCTAATCTAATAACCTTATGTACATAATCCAAATTATACAACTATTATGAACATAAATTACATCTAATATACATTTTAACATATCGTAACATCCCCCCTCAACTTGATGCTGGTGAGTCAACCAGTAATAATTTGCCAACCAATTATGTCGGGATTGAAATAATGCTTTGGTGAAGACATCGACCACTTGAATATTCTAAGAAATGTACGAAAGAGAAATTACCTGGCTCTCCAAAGTGTCGCGGATGGAGTGACAGTCAACCTTGATATGCTTGGTGTGCTCATGAAAAACCAGATTGGCCGCAATTTGGATAACACTCGTATTATCTGCATGAAGTGGTGTAGATGAGGGCTAAGGAAACTGGAGCTCAGCAAGAAGACTGCGGAGCCTAATAACTTCAGAACACGCAGTAGACATAACTCGATACTCGACCTCGGTAGATGACTTGGGGACCCGGTCTTGTTTCTTATATTTCCAAGAAATCAGTGCATTCCCTAAAAATATACACCAGCTTGTAGTAGAGAGGTGGGCATTGGGGCACCCTGCCTAATCAGCATCACTGTAGGCAACCAGACGTAGCGCAGAGCCAGTAGGAAAGAATAAGCCACGAGCAAGGGAGTTGTGCAGATAACGGATGATGCACCGAATTGCTGCAAGATGAAGGTGCCGAGGAGATGACATAAACTGACTGACCTTATGAACAACATAAGAGATGTCTGGGCGAGTAGTAATCAAGTATATGAGACTCCCGACTAGTCATCGATAGATAGTTGGATCATCAAGATGAGTCCCTTCATTTTTCCTATATTTGACATTGACCTCCATAGGGGTAGCCACCGAAGATGTATCTTCCAACCCAACGAGAGTAATAAGATCTTGAATATACTTATGCTGGTTTAAGAAAATACCTTTGGGTGTGTGATGTACCTCCAGTCCTAAGAAGTATGTGAGTTGTCCAATATCTTTCGTATGAAAAGTGGCATGCAACACCTTCTGAAGCTTGGTATTCAGTCTAAAGTCAGTGCCAGTAATGATGATGTCATCCACATAAACCAAGAGAATGACTATGCTCGTGGCAGACTTATGATAGAAGAGAGAGAAATCATACTGACTCTGGGTAAACTGGTGGAGGATAAATGTGCCGCAAAAATTCTCAAACCAAGCCCAAACAAAGGACGGCGTAGCTTGCAGACAAGATCAGGAGAGGATGTAGACATACCCGAGGGAAGCTTTATGTAAACATCTTCATGCAAATCACCATGGAGAAAGGCATTCTTCACATCCATTTGATGCAGTGGCCAGGATTGAGATGTTGTAATTGCTAAGATAGTACGGACGATGGTCATCTTGGCAACTGGTGCAAAAATTTCCTCATAATCAATCCCATATTCCTGCCTATTCCCTAGGGCCACAAGGCGGGCTTTGTACCAATCCAATGATCCATCTGAATGCAACTTGACATAGAAGACCCACTTACTTCCAAGAGGTCGAATAGTAGGAGAGCAAGCCACAATGTCCCAGGTGTGATTCTCCTCTAGCTCTTATAGTTCAGTGTGCATTGCCTTTTGCCAACACTCATGTGACATAGCCTATTTATAGCCAGAAGGAATGGAAATAAAAAACAAAGTAGCTACCAGAGATATAAGAGAGGAAAAACCATACCTAGTAGGAGGGTAAGAACGACGTGTGGATCTGCGAAGAGTGATGAGAGCAAGAGCAGAGGGAGGATCAAGAGCAAGCGCCAGGTCAGGATGAGGAGAGGGCAGTGAGCCAGTGGGGTGAGGCTCATCAAAGCTCAGCAAACTAGATAGAGAGGCAGACGGTAGAGTAACTTGAGATGGAAAGAAATATTGATTTTCAAAGAAGACCACATTTCGAGAAACATGGACTCGACACGCCTGGGGATCATAGCAAACATAACCCTTTTGAGAACCGGCATATCCAAGAAATGCACACATAACTGATTGGGCTGTAAGTTTATGCGGTTAATGATCAGGTAAATGCACAAAACAAACACAATCGAACGTCCAAAGATCAATGTAGGACGGAGAATAACCAAATAATTTAACAAAGGGAGAGACATGATGCAAGATAGGCGAGAGCAGGCGGTTGATTAAATGAACGGAGGTAGAGAGAGTTTCACACCAAAACTTAGGAGGAACGAATGATTCAATGAGAAGGGTGCGGACCATATCAAGAAGGTAACGATTTTTACGCTCAACAACACCATTTTGTTGGGGCTGTTGAGGGACAAGAACGTTGAGAGATAATGCCTTTGCTTTGAAGAAATTCTTGGAATTCTGCCGACATGTACTCGCCTCTAGAGTCAGAGCGGAGCACTTTAAGGTGAGCAGAGAACTGTGTTTCAATGAGTACAAGAAACCTCTTAAAAATGACAAAAACTTTAGACTTAGCCCGTAAGACGTAGACCCAGGTAAATCAACTAAAGTCATCAATAAAGGTGACAAAGCACTTAATTTGTGTATTCGAGACAATGAGATCAATTCCCCAGACATCACTGTGAATAAGGTCAAAGCAATGGGAGGCATGTGATGCATGATGTTGAAATGGAAGAGTTTTACTTTTGCCAAGTTTACATGATGAACAGTCAAAATAAGTATCATGAGAATGCAATCTTGATTGCCTAATAAACCCGATTTAAATAAAGTACGAAGTACAACCGAGTTTGGGTGGCCTAGACGTCTATGTCACATCTTAGTGCCAGATCCAACAACATTACAAGCAAAAGAAAGTACAGGAGAACATGGAATAACAATGGATAAAAAGACTTTAAGTGGAAATAGCCTGCCTACTTTAACACCCTTCACGATCACCTTCCCCAATGCTTGATCCTGCACAACACAGCCAGAGCGAGAAAACTGAGCATTACAGTTTTTATCAACCAATTGACCAACAGACAGAAGGTTTGTCGACAGGTCAGGAGACACAGAGACATCAGCTAAAGACGGAGAGAGATCACCAACAGCACTGATAGGCAGAGCGCTGCCATCATACTTTCTGATATTCGAAAGAGATACAACATTGTTTGTCATGTGGTTAGAGGCATTGGAATCAAAATACCATGGTTGAGTAGAGAGTTTTTGCTTACCTGAGATACCAAAAGTAGAAAAGGCATTTGTTGTACTATTTCAGGAGTGAGGGTGGTTGAACTTGCAGGTGTTGGTGGAACTGGAATGGTAGTCATGGGGACGGTAAAACTAGAAGTATCGATGGAGGCATGATAAGTTGTAGTCTTCCTCCTTTTAGGGCGTGTAGGACAAACGGCGATGTGATGACTCAACTTCTTGCAGTAGCTATAGGATCTCTTGCACATTCCCGAACAAAGTGACCATAAGCCATGCAGTGGGTGCACTGAACAGAACTAGTGTCCCAACCCTTATTTCTTCCTTGTGCTACATAAGCTACAGGAGCCGAGATATCAGTCTGAACTCGAGGTTCCATGTCAGCCTGAGTAGCAAGGCGCTGCTCCTCCTGGAGAAGTTCACTCAAACATGCATCCAGTGACGACACTAGATGACGATTCATCAGATGTGATCGAGCAATCTCAAATTTTGGCCGGAGCTTCATCAAGAATTAATCCCTTTTACTAACAGTAGAGAGAGCAGCAGTAGGGACATCCTCATAAACAATGTTAGTATAGTCAGCCCACAAATTTTGGAAGCCCGAGAAATATTCTTCAATCGAACAACTGCCTTGGGTGAAATTTTGTATTTCATATTCAACTTGAAATCGAGGAGTCGTGTTGGTTTGACGATAAACCTTGTGGAGGTAATTCCACATATCTGTTGCAGTTTTGTAGGACCTCAGATTAAGGATTAGGTGAGGTGGATCTAAGTATCCAAGTCATAACTCTAGCATCCAGGATGATCCATTTTGACAAGGCGTCAGCATCACCAGGTGCCGGATCACTCCCATCAATATGACCCCATAAACCTTTTTCCCTGTACAAATAACCGGAACTGAAATTCCCAAGCACCGTAGTTCTTGCCCATGAACCGAATAGGAGAGAAATCTAACTTGTCTGCTAACATGATAAGATCGGATCTAACAAAATTCCCTATCTACCCCTATAATATTAAAAATTCCAAATATACCCCCACTCTTCAGAAATTCCAAATAGACCCCTACTCTTTCAAAAATTCGAAATATACACCCAAATTATCAAAAATTCGAAATATACCCCATACCTTTAGAAATTCTAAATACACCCCCAAACCTTCAGAAATTCTAGATCTGCCCCAAAATATCAAAAATTCTAAATGGACCCCAAAACCTTTAGAAATTTTAAATCGGCCCCCAAAGTTTCTGAAAATTTCAGAATGACCATATGCCAAATAATTTCCTCTTAATTGAGTAGACGCGTGGCAAAAAATATCGCACCTTTCGTTCCCTTCCGGCGAGAAATCTTTCCCGGCAACAAAAATACCGTTGGAGCTTCTCCGACAACGGAACCGCCCGTTGCTGATTTTCCAACAACCCCCAAAATTACTGCTAAAAGCAGAGTCATCGAACAGCATACTTCACAGCGAAAAACCTTCGGACGAATCCAGATCTGATACCATGTCAAATGAACGATCCGACGAAACTCAACAGCTGACTGCACAATGATGGCACAACGAGCTCACAGTGGTGGACGAAACTACCACTACCTCACGGGACTGATGGAACAGTCCAAAACACCAACGAGAGAGAGTGTTGACCTCTCTGGTTTCACGACGAACACCAAAACACAAGCGACGAAGGAAAATTGTTTCCGTTTAGGGTTTTTTTCCCTTTCATTATGTATTTAAGCTTTAGGTTTTCCTGTTACAAAATGGCCCATGGGCCCAATACAATACCACCCATCCCATTAAGCCTAATCTAATAACCTTATGTACATAATCCAAATTATATAACTATTATGAACATAAATTACATCTAATATACATTTTAACATATCGTAATAGGATACGCCAAGTAAGAAGGTCATGTTTACGAAGATAACAGTGGAAGAACGGGTCGAGTGGCATAAATATTGTGCAAGAAAATATTTGTAATGTGTTTTAAGTACACTATCTTCTTTGGGAAAATTGTTATGTATTAATGACGATGTTTGAATTTTGACGTTGCAAGACTTATCTGTATGGTTAATATTTTTATTTTATATGATTGTTGTGTATTAAACATGTAACTTGATGATTTTAATATTAAAGGCACGAACTCGTTATTAGAATAATCTTTCTTAGGTTATTAATAAAGTTGTATATTTATTTATTATTTTTATTAAAATTTATTACTATATTAAACTAGATATTTAAGTCTAGTAAATAAAATATAGTTACAATATGCATTTGATCAATTAATTATTTTTAATTATATGGAAATATATTATTAATTAATAACAATTAAAAAATTCATCTTGTGTTATTACTAAAATATATTTTTATTTATTCATTATATTATTTTTTAATTACTTTATTATATTAGTGATTTAATATTGGTAATTAAAATATTGTTAAATCAAGCATTTGATTAATTATTTTGGTTTAATTAACCCATTTTTTATTTAATAAAATCAATAGTTTTAAATTTAACAAAAACATATTATTAATTAATAATACATAAAAATATATAATATGTTAAAGTTATGATTTGATCAATTTTTCCTATTTAATCATTCCTTTTTAGGTTAAAATATGTCATATGTTATTAATCAATTAATAACTGAACTTATTACATTCGTTTTTATTTTTATTTTTAACGCTATTTTTTTTTTTATAATTAATCATGTGCACAGTTAATTGGCTCACGTAATTACATTATTAATGTAAAATAAAATGTAATCATTAAATAATATAATATCTAATTTAATTAATTAATTAATTAATATATTTTAATTATACATTAAATTACTTATTCATGTAATAATAATGTTTGATTTACCTCATTTTAAGTATTATATTTTAATTAAGTATACTGTTACAATGTATTAATTCTCTTGTTTTTTAAATTTTTCTCATGTTGGGGCACTGACACTGGAAACTATTTTCTAGTGCACATGAACTCGTTCGCACTAACACCAAGTATGAAGATGAAGTTAATGTAAATGAATGAAACGAATTTGAAGCAGGAGATGAAGATGAACTTCAAATTTTCATTTTGCTGACTAACCCCCCATAGTCAAGTGAATAGGAAAGACTATTTCAAAGGTGAGCTTCAAAATCCTCAATTTTCTATTGTCACAAGCTAGAAGAGGGGGGGGACTTCTACTTCAAGTTGGGTGTTAGTGCTCCAAAAATAAAAAATATGATGTAAACAAGAGAATGAATGGTTACTATACTAATAAGTGATTTATTGTAGAATTAAAATATATTAATATACTAATTAATAAAATACCATATTATATTAATTAATGATTACAATTTATTATAAAATAATATAATAATTACGTGTGACTATAAAATAATATACTAATTAATTATATTAATTAATGATTATAGTTTATTATATTAATTAATTATTACATTTTATTATAAAATAATATACTAATTAATAAAATATTGTATTATATTAATTAATGAAATACTATAGTATTAAAATAACGCCGATTTAATTTTTCCTAACTTAGAAAAAATTAAATCAACAACATCGTCTTCCTCACGGCTTCGATAATGGTAGGGAGCCAACAGGCAATGGCAACGGATGTGGTGTTCCCACAGTACACCGAGAGGGAAAAGAGAGTGCAGCTGAGTGGGAGAAGGGAGGGAGACCGAGAGGCTTTGCGATGGATCGGCGACAGGCAACTATGACGGAGGCTCGGCGATGGAGATCGAGAGGGAGAAGAGAGGGAGAAAAAAAATTCGGGGGAGGAAGGCCGAGTGGGAGAAGAGACAAAGGGAGTGCTAAGACGAGAGGAAGAAGAGAGCGGGAGAAAAAATAATTTCAGGGGAGGAAGGCCGAGAGGGAGAAGAGAGCGCGAAAGAGAAAAAAAATTTCGTTGGGGGAGGAAAGATGCATCCTAAAAATTTGCTTCAAGTGAATGATTCAAAATTTTGGGCTGAATCATGATTCCACGATTTTAGCCTGAGACAATTATCTGTGTTTTTCAAATGACGCTGGTGCTGGTGCACCACTAATGGCCTAATTGAATGAACTATATAATACACATGAACTTCATTTCAACTTCATTGTTGACTAACCCCCCATATGTTTCAATGTTACAAGAACAGGTGAAGTAGAAATAATTGAGTTTAGGAATTGCTTTGGGAGATGATGTGTCGATTGCTTAACCCATTTTTAATTTTGCATTGTAATTTTTTGTATTTTATATTATTTTCTAATTTAAATTATTTTTCATATATTTCTTAATTTAAATTATTATTTTTGGTTATTTAAATATTTCTATAATTTTATAATTTTTTATAATATATTATTTTATAATTAAAATTATTTTTAATTTATATTTTATGTGACAAATTTAGGAACTTTAAATAATTTTTATTGATTCAAATTACTTATAATAGTTTTTTGTAATCTAAATTAATTTATAAAATTTATTGGGTGCCATAACATGTCCTTATTGGATATCCTTATTGGATATCCAATAGCTTAATGCATTAAATTTATTAGATATCCAATAATAAGCCTCCAATAGCTTATTAGATACCACTCCTAACCCTGCGAAATATTGGTTTTTACTCGGAAATGCTACTGCTAATGGACTAGGCGTCTCGGAAACGCGATTTCCTCAAGGTCAAGGTTAACTTCGCGTCTGACTGTAGCCTCTCGTCTGTTTTCCCGGCGAGCAGCTAAACAGCAGAAGGGTAGGAAGCAATGGCGAATAAGCTGCTTGCACAAATGGGTCTTCACCATTCTATTGCAAATATCTTTGCAGCCAGGAACATCCTAACCGCGAAGGTTTTCTCCTCTTCCTTTCTCTTCCTTATGCTATTTCTTCTGTCTCTACTACGACCCACCGAACCCTCAAAAATTCTGCGTTGATTATTCGTTCTGTTATATTTTTCTTTCAGGATGCGTTATCTTTAACCGAATTTGAGCTGATGGAGCTGCTGGATGTCGGGTTGGAAGAGGTTAAATCTGCAGTGGCACAAATAAGTGAAATTGCTTGCCCACCCTGTCAAACCGTAAGCAATTTGTATTTCTTAGATATCTGTGTTGCTACATTGATTCTATGCCTGCATGGCGAATTAACTTTATGCTGAAAAAAAATCTCCATATATATATATATGTTTATCCAACTGTAAAAGTGGGGGAAGACATTTTTGCCAGGCTCTCTTGCTTTTAGAGAACCGCCTCCATAGCAAAGACCAAGTCGGCTACCTTAGCACGAGTTTGAAAGGTCTGGATAATGCCTTATGCGGGGGAGTTCCGTTCGGAGCTTTGACGGAGTTGGTAGGTCCTGCAGGTATGGGAAAAACACAGGTATGGTTCTTCTGAGCTGCCTTTTATTGTGTTGGAATTGAAATATGTTATCTTTACAAACTCGTTCTGATTGGTAACGTTACAGTTTTGCCTAAAACTGTCCATATTAGCTGCCCTACCCTGTAGCCATGGAGGTTTAAATGGTCGTGTTGTATACATTGATACAGAATCTAAGTTTAGTTCAAGAAGGTATCAGCTGTTGATGAACTTTAGCTTGAGGCTTGTTTTCTTTTTGTTCTAATGTTTATCATGACGCTTTAAGCTTTTGTTGCCTTTCAGACTCATGGAGATCGGAGCAAATAGCTTTCCTGAAGTATTTAGTGTTGCAGGGAAAGCACAAGAGGTTTGTGTTATATTTACTTTGTTTTCTTGCATTCCTTTTCGATTTTGTGCTCTTATTCTGTTATAAAGGGATTGGATTAAATGTAGAGGAGATCTCTCTTCTTACACTTTAAATGAGAAAGCGGATAGGGGCGGCACCAAGCCAAACTGGATCGCAAACCGTTCGAGCTTGGCTCAGTTCAGTTTTTACTTGAACTCGGCTCGAGCTCAAACTTGAAATAAGGTTCGTTAAGTATAACAAGCCAAATTCGAGATTTTCCATGCTCGGCTTGTTAGTTTGTAAGCCGATTCGTTAGTATAGATTTTTTTACGAAAATATCCTTTACTCTAATTGCTTTCGTCAATTCCCTCTTTAGTTGGTTGATAGTTGCTCTTATTTACCTCAAACCTCAATGACAATCGATAGTTCAACCTTTTTTGGGTCCCTCAACATCTAATGCTGTTGTTTGTCAATAGAATAAACATTATTGATGGAGGTATTTCCTCTTTCTTTTAGGTCTATTAAGTTGGTTATTATACATTAGTATGTTCTATTGCAAAGTCTTGGACTTCTCTACGATAGCTTGCAATTCAGTGGTACTAACTTCATCACAATATTCTCTTTATTTATTTTTATAGATTTAAATGTAGGTTAGAGCTCGAACACGGCCGATCTCGAGCTCAAACTTTGTTAAAAAATTTGGGTTCGAGCTCAATTCCAATTTTGGGCTCGAGGCTAAGCTGAAATATTCAGATCAAACCAAGCTCGAACCTGCAAGCTCGGCTCGGCTCGATGCTATCCCTAAAAATGGGGACAGGTTTATTATTCCTCAAAGGATGCATGGATAGTTTTGGAAGCACAAATCAGCATTAAAAATGTGCTTTCTGAGGCCAAAGTGCAGGTTCTCTCATCTACATCTAGACTCATGTTTCCCTCTGTTATGTAATTAATCTTTTTTGCGATGACTTAGTTAAGGTTAGATCAGAATGGAGAACTGTTCATGTGGCTGCCCCCCCTGAAGATGGGATAAAGCTGTCCTAATGATAAATTATACAAATCAGTTTGGTCATGAGTTTAAAAAGTCACTGGATATTGGTTTCTTCCCTTGTTGATGTTTCAGATGGCTGGCCGGATCATTGTGTTACAACCAGCATCATTGGCTGAATTTACTGAAAGGTGTGAAATAACTGCTGCCTTATTTGTTTAATTATTTTATTTAAAGATGATGAGTTCCTTTACTTTAATTTTTTGCTTAAAGTTTTATTTCAGCTTGCAACAGATCAAATTGTCATTGCTGCAACATCAGGTGAAGTTGCTCATAATTGACAGCATGGCTGCTCTTGATTCAGTGTAGGTCCTCGTGCTCTCTGCAAAGGTCACAAAATATAAAAAGATAAGATTGTGGTGTTTCTATCTAGGATGTTGAGGATACTTTGCCTTAATCTAAAGCTTGCCATATGTGACATGACTGACCTTAAACTAGGAGATTCGTTTGTATATACTTTCCATTTATTTGTCCTCTAATTGATATGTAATTATTTTATGCAATTTGTAATTCAATATAAATGGAAAAATACTCACCACTTTACAAGTGTGGTGGTTTTATCAAACCTTCTCACAGGACACGGTCCAGTAATCTTGACAGGAATCCACCTTTCTTGTTTTTGGTTTCTTCAAATACTTTGCACAATGATTCCTTAGGTGGTAACTGAGTCAATTTTTTGTTTGTGGCAGTTGATAAAAGAATGTTTGACTAACATTTGGAATTGCCTTATTTAGATTGCTAGATGACCATAGACATTTTTCCTTATCCTCTAATAGACTTCAAAGATGTGAGGGATAATTGATGTGAGCTTCATTAAATTATTGATAAGTAATTTCTATTTTAGTTGCGACTTTGAAATATAACTTGATGCTAGACTTCTTAAATAAGTGAAGAAACTGTGGATCCAGATATTTGATGGCTGGTCTTTTGGCTATCAAATTCTCCTGCAAGTGTAGGCACCTACCTGTATTGCACGTGTTCACTATATGAAGTGTTGAATATGCTTTGAATTCCCTTAATACTTCAGGATTTTGTAGGTTTTTATTGAATTTAGTAAGCATGAATAAGGAGAATGCTGTTAAGTACAAAGTGAGTTTCTTTTACAGTTAGTTTCAATGTTTTATGCATCATTCTCCTCTGAGTTTTTCTATTTGTTTCAAAGTAAATGAAAAAAGTTCCATGTTTTGATTAGGCCCTGAAGTGCCATAATGTTATATTCAGGGAATATGAAAAAGATAAAAGAGTCATGGGACAACACCCTTTGGGCTGGCATGTTTCTTTTCTGAAGTAAGTACGTAACTACATTTAAACTATTTCATTTGACCTAAAGGTATGATGTTGCTTCTCCCTAACCCATTGTTCTGTGGTACATGTATTGTGATCATACTCATTTACCCAGTGGAAAAAGACACAGTTCAAAATGATTAAACTTGCGCCTTAGCACTCCATTTAGACAAATCCTGGTCTCAATTCTGATGGGAGAAATTTTGGATTTCCCAGTAACAATTCTGACTGTTGCATCAGCATGAGTGTATGAGAAATTACCTTCTTGCTGTCATAATTCCTGAGATCAATGCCCTTGATCCTTGCTCACAAATATGATAATCATGGTAGCAATTGTAATAATTAAAGAGATGAAGGTTTAGGGTAGCATTTCACATAAGCAACTGACAGTCTTATCTTCTTCAGTAGTCATTTGAAACTTTTTTTAGATCACTTGCAGAATTTTCTCGAATTCCTATAGTAGTCACGAACCAAGTGCGCGCTCATGGGAATGATGAAGCCTTCCATTTCCCATTTGAAGGTCTGGTTGCCCTCATAGCTTTATATATGTCTATTAATTTTATCATGTCTAGTTTTTGTTAGCTGTTCTCTGTGCAGCTAAGACCAGGGACCAGAAGATGAAGCATCCTGAAAGATTCGATTCGCTCCTTACTGCTGCTTTAGGAATCCACTGGGCCCATGCTGTAACCATTCGCCTTGTGCTCGAAGCGTATTCAGGTGCAGGTTCGCTGAGAAGTTGGTTACTCTTTGTGATGTCTTATCTGATCTTAGTTTTTGTCTATGGTAATTTTTCATGTGATGCGTCTTCATATTGGCAACTCATTGTGATCTCATGTGAGCTTGGTTATTTTCTAAACCTAAACAAATCCTTAGGTTCTTGAGCTGCTGTTGTACCAAAACTCTCAGGTTCAGTTAAGAGTGTAGCTCATGATAAATTTCCGTTCAGAAGATACTTTTCAGCTTCATCTGTGTGGCAGAGTCTGCCAATCATCTGGAGGAAAGTGTGTCAAAGTTTGTGAAACTTTTTTGTACAGGTCAGAGGTTTCTAAAGGTGGCAAAATCTCCAATTTCCCCACCATTGGTATTTCCTTTCGAAGTTACTTCATCAGGGATTGCCTTGATGGAAGATGATGGAATTGAAGTTATGGGGCCAGAGATTCACACTATACGATATGAAGGTCCATGGCTTCATCTAACACCTTTTGCAGATTTCTTTCATAATTCTCCATTGCCCACCATTTTATAGATGAGTTAGCTTAATTCTGTTCTGATATGCAGGGTACACTGATCTTGTATGTGGGCGGAGCATCACATAGAACATATGGTTTGGGCTGATTTGGTTTGTAAATGGTTACTTCTAGTTGATGAAAAACTGAGTTCAATTAGTAACAGAAAAACAGTCCAGCATAAATTCCTAGATATTCTGTGGAGTTAAGAATCATGGCATGCAGAGCAAATACCCACGAAAAATACATTTTATGTAGAACCTGTAAAGAATCATCAACCGAAACACCTTGGATAATTACATTTCTGTTCACACCAGTGGACTTTACATTGGTGAACTTGTTCTCCTTGATCCATTATTTCGATCAGCTTTTATAGCTTTCAATCTAGGGAAGTCACAAACACTGTAATTAAATGGATGAGATGATCAAACACCTGCTATCTGAAATTGGAAACATCATGTAGGCCACCAGCAGCGATTGGTGCCCTCAGGTAAATCTTGGCAAATTCAGAAAGGATGGCAAGTCATAAAGGTGGTAGAGATCGAAAGTCTGGCCATTCAGCAGGGCAGAACGTCCTTGCTTTGGATTGCACCGAGACCGGCTGCAGCTCCTATTTTTTCTGTATTTTCATCACATGATGATAATAACTTTCTCTGTACCCACAAACAGAATCATTGATAAAATAAATAAATTCCTCCAGAAGCAGTGAATACCAAAGGCCTTCTATCAGAAGAAAAGCTTATCCTACTAATGATTTAATGGCTTCTTATCCAAGAGACCATGAAAAAATGACTTGAGTTTGGCACATCGAGAAAAGCTGAGCAACATGTTGTGCTGAACCAAGCCAGAGACAACAAATACCCTAAAGAAATATTTCATGATTGTTGGTGTTTTTGCTCTAATTTTACATAAGGCACCACCTTGTACACTATAAAAAAGTCTCTCTATTTGGTATTGGATGGTGGAAATATATTTGGGGTAGAAAAAAGAAGTTACAATTGAATGAAACCACTAGAATAACAATCAACATGTAAAAACTTATTTTTTTTGAATAATAACATGATAAGATCTATAGGATAACTACACCATCGAATGTAATTCATGGTTTGATATTGTTAGCATAGGGTCCAAGTGTTCCCACCAGTTGAATTCAAATTAACACATCCTCCCTCATTCCCCACCCACCCAGCTGCCCGAAGTTGGAATTGAGAATCAACAAGGAAAAAGATACTCACAAGCTGCTCAAAATCTGGACTAGACAAGTTGACAGTGAGGTTTCTCATCAACAATAAAACCTGTGGAAGACCAAATAGATATCACCACATGCACAAGCATAAACATCAGGAACTCCTCAAGAGTTTCATGTTAAGACTACTGAATTAGTTAAACAATTTATAGTTATTGTTGGAAATAATATCACCTCAATGATTAAGTACATTTAGGATCAATACTAGTGTATATTCATCATAAGTTTATATCATTGTTGATTGTCAGTGAGATCCACATCTCTATTTAATATGTCCATATTATTCGGACAGCTTTCAATCAGAAGTCGAGGTAGAACTATGAAACTCCATTACTAAACCATCAAAATAAAATATTAGGCCTCAGAGAACTAACAGTTTCAACATTAATGGGATCCATTTCCTTGAGCTTCTGCACGTGGCCTTTAGTGTGTGGGTCAAAGACATTCCCGATGAAATTGTACACTTCAGCGAAATCAGGTAAACCTGAACAAATAAAATACATAAAGGAACCATACCAACCTTTGTAAAATATTAGAAAGTAAAAGATTGTATTAATTGGAATGTTATGAATATAGCAACTAGATGCAGCTTCACAGTGTAACAGTGATAAATGAAGTTGATCTTTCAAATCTAAGAAAAATATTCAAATTTTAAGCTCTTTTTCCAGAGTTTTTCTAGTCAATAGTGAATCCTGAATCAAACAGCTAAGGGAAAATTGAATCAAGAGCAAACGAAAGATTTCACTGAAAACTTACCATGATGTAATGATCCTTCACTCTCTTGCTTGGGGGTTTCATAGGTTGATAAGGTACGACTTGAACTTCCAATGCAACTAATGTCTTGGCTATCGATCCTTATCATATCTGTTGTTCCTGTTTCCTCTGCATTTAATAAGTCTTAGAAAAAACTGTTAAGTGGAGAAAATTCAGGGATGAAAGTAATCTATGATACAAAGCATGAGGAATGCACTTTAGGAACACAAGTCCATTAGAATTCAGTGAAGAATTTCCCATGTTGATATGAAGATGTATTTAAAAGGATAAATTTGGCATCCCATGGCTATTCTAGGAAACCAGAAGGACATGCTTATAACAGTATTATATTGTCATATTTCAGAATCATGGCAACAGATGACCAATTTTAGTCAAACCAAGCAGGAAGGCAGAATTGCATTTAACGCATTATACCATTTTTTGAAGCTTTTTGAGGGTAAGGATGAGCTGCTTTGCGTTTGGGACGTGGAGGAGGTACATGAGCTGTAGTGCCATTCTTCTGGACTTTTAAGAAATATTTTTGTGCATGGCTACGAATCTGGAAGAGAATACTAATGAAATAAATCACACCAAAACTTGTTATACAACACATGTATAAAAATAACTGAGTCGATCGGCTAATGCATATAAAAATTCATGTGCCGGTCTCCGTATCCTACACAGACCATCTGAAATGGCTTATGCAATAAGCAAGCAACTTCTTTTAGTTCTATATGAACATAACTTTGCTAGAAAATATATACAAATGACTGCAACAGCTGGAAGATCATTTTTACATATCAAACTGTATCTAACAACAAGGTGAAGCATCAAAATAGAACAAAAATTAACAATTTACTCTGCCAATATCTATGTGACCTTTTGTTTGAAATTAGTACGTTTATTTGTATTCTTATCCCAAAATGTCTAATTAGGTAAAAGTTCAGGTGCAGTCTTAGAGCTCCATTGAGACACCTCTATTCTTTTCTGCTTTCACATTGTAAAAGCAACATAACCTGCACACACATTCTAGGATTTCTTGCTTCCAAAGAAAGGGTTACCTTCTTTACTATTTTGAGCAAGACTTCCTGATGGATGCACATATGAGTAGGATAGAACAAATCTGACGGGGTACTTGTGTTTTCTTTACAGTACCTGGATTACTGTCTTGGAACCAACGAAGTCTTCTATTTTCTTCCAATCTCGATCAAACCTGTATTGGTCAGAAAAAACAAAAGTTAGTTTCAGAGAGTAGGAGATATCAACAGTAGACTTACAGAGACTATAAAGTTTTCTCAAAATAGAAATCTCGAGAAGCTTAAACAAATGTTAATGAGTTTCAGGTTTTCCAGTTACAACTATCCTAGGGAGTCCAATATGAAATTTCAAATATTCTAGGCTGATTTTGATGATGGAAGAAATTAAATCTCAAGGCAGAAACAAAAAAGAAAGATAGTTTTATGTCCCATCTAAACTTTTCTCTGGTGGATTTTCACTTCACCAGTTAGGTGACATTTATATCATAATAATTTTCACTTTTTGTTGGAAGATATGAATATGTTAGAGGGTCAATGATGTAATTAGTTTATGTTATATGTTTCTTCTTCACTCTTATTAGGGTGAAGGGTATAATTATAATATTAATACTTTTATCATTTATAAATAGAGCTTAAGGGGGAGGGTTTGGACTAAGTCCATAACCATATCCTTTCACTTCTTTTTTCCCCAACGTGTACATTCTTCTCTCTTCTTCTTTCTTCTCTTCTTTACCTAAGACGTAATCTATAGAGTCCTGAAAATCAACATGGTATCAGAACTTTAATTTTCAGGACTCCTAGTTATGATTTTTTAAAATTCCAAACTTGCTATTGTTTGGTGGATGATCGACTTGCTTATGGTATCTCGTTGGTTTATTTGCTACCTTTGGTGGTTGCTACCTTGCTGCTAAGATTTTAGTTACCATCCTCAACCAAAATATACTTACATTAATGACTTTATTGAACGTATATGAGACCTAATATGATGATGGAAATCCACATGGTATACTTTTTCCAGACTGGATGCTGTGGAAATCCATGAAATTCCACATAATGGCTATTTGATAAAGTTCTCTGCCTATTTGATCGTGGTTACGAAAGCACGAACAAAAAGCTTAAAAACGTCTAAGCAGAACTCTCCTCTCTAGCAAAAACCAAACATCATCAATTTATAAAATAAAAGAAGCACCACCAGTATAATCGGGATTAACAAGGAAAGGCCCGCTTATTCACCCCTCTCCATATCAAACCCAATACTAGTCCATCTCTTCCGTAAAGACACCAGCTTAATAATCACGGTTACAAGAAAACAAAGAAAAGTTTTTTTTATCAAAATGACTAAAACGAAAACATCAGCTTCTGTTCGTAAATTCGTTAGGTTAACAATCCTGGTTATAATAAGATAAAGTCAAACAGCTAACTAAAATTTGAAGTCAAAATGACAAAAAGGAATACATCCTCTTCTGTTCGTAAACAAGTAATGAATCCTGACCCCGACACCGCTTCTTTATTTTAAAATTTTTATAAATGCCTGACACTCCTTTTAAAAGGCCTCTCTCTTTACTTGAATCCTACACGAGAAAGCACAGAAAGTTCGCAACAGAAGAGAACGCAGGAAGACAGAGATCACGACTTACAGTTGAAGAGCCTCCAGGAACTTATCATGCTCCTCTTCAGTCCAGCTCTCTCTAGACTTGGTTATGGTGTAGGGTTTCCTTATTTTCTTGCTTGAACCGTCGGAAGCCATGAATTGGGGATTTGCAGGAGTCGAAATGCGGTCGAGTATGGATGGCATCTCCAACAAGCGATAGAAGAAGAAAAAGTTTAGGCGAGCTGCGTTAATGGCTGGAAATGTTCGAGGCGGGGTGGGGAGATGAAGTCCCTCTCCCTGACTCCAAAATTGAAGGTGGGTCCGGCTTTTCGACTCCGTATACATACGGTCGGTGACATTGGACCCTTTATTAGTTTCCAACTTCGAAACATACAAAATCCGACTGTTAACGACGAGATCTCGACGGCATTTCTCGTTCAATTCTTCGCTGTGAACCGGAAGTCTTGGACCGAGAGAATCGTTAAATTGGTCCGACCGGTTTGAGTTTATGAACCGTATGTATCATGATTATTTGTTTACTGTGCTCAATTCCTCGGGAAAATAGAAAAATTACAAAAGAAAAAAGAAAAGAAAAGAAAAGAAGTTTTTTTTCTTGTTTGGATGCCCATGGAAAATGAGAGAGAAATTAGAAGAAAAATATAGTTTCTCTTGTTTGGATACATGTGGAAAATGAAAATGAAAAGAAACTTAGTAATATTTTTATATTTTTATGATTAAAATCTTCTCTCCAGTTTCTTTTTTTTCTTCCAAATTCCATCATTTTGTGAGAGAATTTATTAACTAAGAGATAAAGTGATTTTCTCTCTTATTTCTTTTCTCATATAAATTCTTATTCTTAATGGCTTAAAATGGCTCAAAAAGTGAGCTTTCTACTGCTGCTCAATCTCTCTTGCAATCTGACTTTTACTGTTCTAAATATCAATTTTTCTTTGTTGAAAACTTAGATTGCTAAAAAGGTTTTTGAGTTGAAAATTAGACTTGAAGATCTTTCTGTCAATATATAATTGTAATGTGAAAAACTCAATATGGAGGTGCAAATGACAAGAAAACACTGAAATAGGAAAGGAAAAAAAAAACTAGAATACGAATCTAAACTACTAGAGATAATAGATCAGAAAATGATCACATTATCTTTGTGGGTTGAGAGAGTCAACTCACATAACTTGCTCTGATACCATGTTAAATTTTTGGAAAAGAGAAAAACTTTACTAACTTGATGTAATTTGAGTACTTAATCATCTATTTATAATAGATGAAAAAAATTAGAATTCAATTATAATTAAATTACTTTGTTCCGAGTTACACCCAAAGTTAAATAATAAAAAATAAGTACTAGAACAATTAAACAACTGAAAATAAATAGAAGACTAACGTAATTAAAAGACCTTTAATAGAGACTCTTCTATGGGACCTCCTCCTGTGAGACTCCTGTAAGACTCCACCATATTAATTTTGGCTCTGCGAGAGTTATGTAAGACTCTTGCATATCTGCTCTTCAATAGTTAAGCTAGAGCACCGACTCTCCTCCCCCCATGTTCAACTATATGGATGTGAGATTAAGAGATAATTATAGGAGCTCCCCTGTAGGTTGTATAAGCCAATAGGAAGAGAAAGTAATCCCTAGATGAATTGAATTAGAAGAAGAAAAATATTCTTGTGACTTATATTATTCATAAAAATTGAGATAAAGACACAATCTTGATGTCATACATATTCAGAAAAACATTTTTGACAGTATTGTGGGCACAATTTTGAATATAAGTGGTATAATGAAAGACTATGAAAGTTAGACTTGACTTGGGACTAGGGGTGGCTTCGAACCTAGCCGGCTCGTGAGCGGCTCGAGTTCGGCTCGGTTCGAGTCATTATATCTCGAGATCGAGCCGAGCTCGAGATCATAAATGAGCTCGTTTAGATTAATGAGCCGAGTTCGAGCAGAGCCAGGTTCGGCTCGCGAGCCGACTCGTTAATTTAACGAACGGCGATTCGGGAATCAGGGGCATTGGGAAATTTTTTGGGAAAGAGAGTCCTGTCTCTTCCATTCCGTCTTGCCGCCTGCGAAACTTTCCATGCCGTTTCAGCATGATTTTCTCGCGAAAATCGCTATCCGTCGGTGGGTATTCATGGGAAATGGGGGATTTTGGTCTTCAAATCCCTCATTCTCCCTCTCCCTCTTTGATTCCTCAATTTCTGTCAAAGACTTCAATTTTTTGGTCTAGGATTTCTTCCTCTGCGATTTCTTCATCTTCTATCTTCTTCCGCTTTGATTTCTTCATCCGAACTTCTTCCTCGCCGACGAACGAAAGGGACGGTCCAATGGGAGGTAAGATTTTTATTTAATGTTTTAGTTTTTTTGAGTCACCAACCTAACCCTACAAAATCTCTAACTCTCGCTTCGTTTCAGCAGTGCTTCTTCATTCTTGGAAAGGTTTTGGAGATATCCCCGAACGGCGAACACTCTCTGTTTCTGTAAGTGTTGATTTATTTTTTCATTTTTATCTTCTGTACGTTTTCTTCCTCTGCGATTTTGGTGTTGATTTTTGTTTTTCATTTTTATCTTCTGTACATTTTCTTCCTCTACGATTTCGGTATTGATTTTTTTTTTCATTTTTATCTTATGTACGTTTTCTTCCTCTGCGATTTCAGTGTTGATTTTTGTTTTCATTTTTATCGTGTTCGTAATTCTTACAGAAGAAATGAAACAAAAGGTACGATACAACTAGGATGGTTATTATATGAGATCCACCCAATGCTAGATGGAGGGGTGTATAATAGATTGATATGAACATCATAAGTTGCCCTATAATAAAACTAGTTATTGTTGATACCTTCTTCTCGGTTCCTTCTTCAATAAACTTCATTTTCAGAAGGAAGAGATAAGAGGCCCTATGGAAAAATTGATCATAAACCCATAAAGGAGTTCGATCGTAACGACCGAATTGATTATCTTCATGCATAAGGAAGATGGATTACCTAGTAGAAAAGATTTTAAAATCATCACAAACCTCCTTTCTTTTTTCTTTTCTATTGCAATTTCTCAGTTATTATATGATGATTTCTTAACTTTCCATATATAGAAGTAGATAGACTAGAAATTACATTTGTACGTTTTCTTCTTCTGCGATTTCGGTGTTGATTCATGCAAAACACAACAATGATCTTTCGATCAATATTTGAATGATTTGATTATGATATTGTTCGTATTTTGAAACTCAAAGGAATACGCATGATAGGAAATTTTTCTAGCCGAACTCTTCCTATTCCTAAATATAATATTGTGGCCCATAGAACAACCATAATAATTAAATTGTTATTCACCAAAACAAAACTCTTTTTATGCATATGGAACTCAACCCAATTCTGTTAACAAGTCTAGTAAGCATGTATTCATCATACATATCATAACAGAACATTTCATAATACAATACAAATTTTTTATTTTTAGACCCAATATTTCGTTGAATTGATACGTTAGATACAGACAGATGTAAATTATCTCTCTTTTTTGCAATCGATTTTTATCTTTCCTCTTCGATTTCTTCATCTGAAGTTCTTCCTCGCTGACGAGACGAAAGTGACGGTCTGACGGGAGGTAAGATTTTTATTTAATGTTCTGTTTTTTTTTGTCGCCGACTTAACCCTACAAAATTTTGAAACTAGTAGTGGAAAAGTATTTTTTTGGTTTTGTCATAGGTGGAGATTTTGCTCAAGCAGGGACGTATATAATTTTCTAGCATGAAAAGAAACAACTATAGTTTGTAAATTTATAATGGATTTTTAGTTTTTATTTGGGTGATTGTAAATTGATAATGATATTTCATTTAATTTTGTTGTGCTTGATTATTGTATGGAGTTTATTCATAATGTTATGCAGTGTATGGAGTGTCTAGACAAATTTATGGAGTGTATGGAGTGTATAAACAATTTCATGGAGTGTTTATGGAATCTCTAGATAATTTTATAGAGTGTTTATGGAGGGTTTATGCAGGTATTATGTATATAGATTATGCTTAATTTTAAGTAGAGGTCATGCCGAATTTTATACAGGTATTATATACATAGATTATGCTCAATTTTAAATAGAGGTCATGCCCAATCTTATATATATATAGGTTACGCCCAATTTTATGTAGAGGTCATGCCTAATTTTATGTAAAATGTATGCATAATTTTATATATAATTTATTTGATATATATTTTTTAAAAAATTTTAAATATATGTTGAAGAGCTTGGCTCAAACTCGGTTAAAATTTTTGGGCTCGAGACGAGGCTCGGCTAGAACATTGGCAGGTTCAGGCTCGGCTCGGCTGGATGCCACCCCTACCTAGGACATATGGAAATAAAAAGAAATTATATTTGGAAAGAGATGTTGATTCGATTTACATGCTTCTTGCATCATACACAATGTCTTTCCAAGAGAAAGAAAAAAGGATTTTGTGTAAGGTTTTCCAACATTAAGTTTCCATATAAGTATGCTTCAAATATATCACGATGCTTCATGGTGAATCTCCCACATGTATCGAGATTAAAAAGTCACGATTGCCACATAATAATATAACTTTTGCTTTATTTGGGCTTACGTGTTTATCTATCCAAGGGTGTATCCTCTTCTACTATTGAGTTGGGATAACTTTTCAAAGAGTTATACTCAGAATCACCTAAAGTGGATGTGTTAAAGAAATTACAAAGTGACATCGTGGTGATATGTATGTTGGAAAAGATCTTTTTACCATCTTTTTATATGTGATAGTCCATTTGACAGTTTATCTACCCGAGGAAACACTAGTGTTGTATGGTACAATAATGATGGATTTACCTAATTGAGAGATTTCTTTATAAATTGGCAATATTGGTAAGGGATAAAGCTTGTTCAGAAGGTTCTATCATTGAGGCATGTATTGATAATGAAAAATTATTTAATTAGACAAATCAAAATTGTGATGGAGATGTTGATCACCTCAATGAGAAAATATCAATTTTTTGCACACGCTACTTGTGAGATAATTGGAAAAATTAAATTAATTCTTCACTCGGTCTTGTATAAAAAAATATTATGGGTTGTACTTACAAATTGTGACAAAATCGAAGAATATTTCTTGTAAGTGTTTATCAAATTTTAAATTATTTAGCTTTTATGTTAAACAATGAATATAAAGATGTTTTGTAAGCAAGGGACAACTAATCTGGACCAACACAATGTTAGTTTTGTCAATTAAATATACATGGGCTCCAATTTACTATTTGTTGCGTGTTAATATCCCTAATGTCATCTAATCTATTACAGGTCAAAACTTTAGTGGTTTGTGACCAAGTTGAATTAAATAGTGATATCTATCGCCTTGCTATGGGACTTATATCAAAATGCACATCCACACCGAACAACTTGAGGAAAATTGGAAGACTCAAAACAGTGGAATCATTGTAAAAGGGGTATTATGAGGACAATTACCTATACTATTATGGGGTTGTAACTAATATAATCGAACTATAATTATTGAAAAGTAGTTTTATTTATGTATTTCAGTGCAAGTAGTTTGATGTAAGCAACAACGGACAAGGTACCAAGACTCATAACTGGTTTTCAAGTGTTAATACCTCATGTCCTTACTGTAACAATAATCCATTTGTATTGGCATTTAATGTTAAGAATTAGATGCCATAATGTAAAACTAATGAGAACAATAATAATAATGGCAGAAGAAGGAAAAACACACACAAGATTTATATAGGTTGACCTCAAGGTGAGATTATGTCATGTCTTCCGCCGCTACAATAATTCACTATGAAAATGAAATAGTTTACAAGAGAAATCGCATACACTCGTGTTTTTCTCTAACCTCTCATAACTGCAATTGATGATGCTGCTTCGAATAATAAGACCTATAGCGGCGCCCAAAATATAAAGAGAAAATTAGGGTAACTGCAATACAAGAATAAAATTCCCAAATTGCCCTTAATGAAACAACAGTTAATATATCGTGGACCTGGCGGAGGCTCCCTGCCCCCTTCCAACCCCCACAGTGACCATATCACGAAGCTCAATCCACGTATTGACTCAGCTAAGGCGTTAATTAGTCTCCACAACTTTACATTCAAGTGGAATAGGTTTCAATATGGAGGACGCTAAAATGGCGAAGTATGGCATGTAGTTCAAAACATGGTTATGAGAAATGAGTTCAATATGTTGGAGCACCAATTGACTATAGTTTATGGAATTTTAGCCAATCAGCAAAAGCTGTTAAATAATAATCTCCATATTGTCCAAGTGGACGATGATATTGGACATTTAGCTAGGTCAAATGATCCTTCAAAACGTACAATTGTACTCATTCAAATGGTAGAGGTAGGTTTAAACACAATGTTAGTTTTGTCTATTAAATATACATGGGCTCCAATTTACTATTTGTTGCTTGTTAATATAATCCTAATGTCATCTAATCTATTACAGGTCAAAACTTTAGTGGCTTGTGACCAAGTTGAATTAAATAGTGATATCTATCGACTTACTATGGGACTTATATCAAGCAGCAACTACTCAAGTTGTATCATTAAAGGCATGCACATCCACACTGAACAACTTGAGGAAAATTGGAAGACTCAAAACAGTGGAATCATTGTAAAAGGGGTATTATGAGGACAATTACCTATACTATTATGGGGTTTTAACTGATATAATTGAATTAAAATTCTTGAAAAGCAGTTTTATTTATGTATTTCAGTGCAAGTGGTTTGATGTAAGCAACAACGGACAAGGTATCAAGACTCATGACCGGTTTTCAAGTGTTAATACCTCATGTCCTTATTGTAACAACAATCCATTTGCATTGGTATTCAATGTTAGGAATTAGAAGCCCTAATTCAAAATTAACGAGAGAAATAATAATAATTATAGAAGAAGGAAAAACAAGCACGAAAAAAACACACAAGATTTATACAGGTTCACCTCAAGGTGAGACTACATCATGTCTTCAGCAACTGCAATAATTCACTATGAAGATGAAATAGTGAACAAGAGAAATCACATACACTCGTGCTTTTCTCTAACCTCTCACAACCGCAACTGATGATGCTCCTTCGAATAATAAAACCTTAATAGTGGCACCCCAAATATAAAGAAAAAAGTAGGGTAACCTCAATACAAAAGTAAAATTCCTAAACTGCCCTCAATGAAATAACATTTAATATATCATGGACCTGGTGTGGGCTCCCCGCCCCCTTCCAACCCCCATGGTGACCTTACCGCGTAGGTTGATCCACATACTGACTCAACGTAAGACGTTAATTAGGCTCCACAACTTAACATTTTAGTGGAATAAGTTTCTATATGGAGGACCCTAAAATGGCGAAGCATGGCACGTAGTTCAAAACATGGTTATGAGAAATGTGTTCAATATGTTGGAGCACTAGTTGATTACAGTTGATGGAATTGTAGCCAATCAACAAAAGATGTTAAATAAAAATCTCCATATTGTCCAAGTGGACGATGATATTGGACATTTAGCTAGGTCAAATGATCCTTAAAACGTACAATTGTACTCATTCAAATGGTAGAGGTAGAAGACAATGAAGATGACATAGAGGTGCAAGATGAGGTTAAGGTAGAAGATGTAAACAAGGAAGAAGAAGAAGAAGAAGAGGAAGGAGACGATGAGGAAATTCAATGAGACAATGATAAATCGGAATAATTTTTTCTAGCTAAGAAATTGTGTATGTTAAATTATTTATTTCAAATTCTTTAGTGTCATTATCTTCTTACTAGTATCAACATTGATATATTAGATAAAAATTATGCAGGTCATTTTATAATACGCCTCCACGTCTATATACACTACCACTCATAGGTCTTGCATCATCCTAGGATGGTTCCTTGGTAGATCCACTATCAAATAAGTATGACAATGAGTGTCTTGGGGAGGATGATTGTGTTCCAGAGACCCAAAGTATTAAAGTCAACACAAGTATATTTTATTAAATGTTAAATTATGTTTTAATTATAGTTTATTTATTTGCTTTATAAATATTTTCTATGTAAACAGATGCCTCTCCATTTGCACCCCCGATCAAGCAAGGACATGGCCCATGGAAGGGCTCCAAAGTTGACGACATTTTCAAAGAGCTAAGTTGGAAGATCATTGTAGAGTTCAAGGATTCGCAAAGGAGGGCATCAGGGACTTATAGTCCACTCTTCACCCATTAGAGTAACCATGACCTTAGGAATTATATGGACTTGAGGTGGAGAGTTTTAAGGCTTATAGTGATGAGTAATCATCATATGGGTACCTCTATATTGCGGTAAATATTGAAAATTTGACTGTTAGAATTTTATTGTTACATTTATATGTTAATGTTTATGTTCTATGTTATTCCTTTATTTAAGAAAAAGTTCGATGTTGATATTAAGAATAATGTAGATGCACACATTGTTGTACATTTAAAATATGGGGTATCATGTTCCGATAGTATCGAACTAACTTGCATGTCTAGTACAAGGAGAAATGAGGCCCACCCTGCAGTACAATCAACCACTTATAGAGGGTTTCCTTTGAGGATTGGTAGTGGTTGTGTGATAATGCCTTTTAGAGGGAGAGATTTCATGTAATTGGAATCAATAAGATTGTGTATAAAAGTTTCAATTATTTTTTGTTTATTAATATTTTCTTTTAAATTGCCAAGACATTCCTGAGTAAATGTCAAAAATATTAGAAAATAAACGGTTTAACATACTACATAAACAAAGTCATTTATGCACATCCAAGAGGAGATACGTATTCAAACTAAATTATGATTTTTATTGTATTATTCATGTAACATATTCACATTTGTATTTAAAAATTTCGAGGGTGAAAATTCTGCTCAAACATCACATCTCAAGGATAAGCTGAGGTTTTCAGCCAGACTCAATAGCAATTAAAGGATGTCCCTCATGTGATAAATGACCCACTACTGTCTCTACAAGAGGAATATGAGAATAAGATGATCGTTATGTCGTCTCAACTTTAGGACGAGATGCATCAGATTTTTTAGTAGATGCAAAGAGAGTGTCAACATGTTCTTCAGATCCAGCCTCGAACAAATTTTATGTATGTTGTAAGTTTCATACAATTTATAAATTTTTATTTTATTTTTTATATGTTTTATTTATTTATTTATTTTTCATTATTTTTATTTTTTATTAAAACATACAAAAATTATTTCAAAAAATTAATTGTAATCGTTACCAAAAAAAATAAAAAATTTGATTTCAAAATATTAATTAAATATTTCTACTAGTGAATAAATTATTTCACATTTAGAAGGTCTCTAAAAAAATTGCAAGACAAAACTTTTTGTAGCAAATTTACACTTTTCCATTGCAAGAGGAAGAAAGTTGTACAGATAAATTTAAAAAATTGTAATTATAAAATTTAAAACTATACAATAGAATTTAAAAAATTTTATGTATATTTTTAAATTTATACAATAAATTGAAATTCATTAGTATTGTCTTAAAATTTATACAAACAAATTTCAAAATTTGTCGGTACAATCAAACTCTATACCAACAAATTTCAAAATTCTCTAGTAGTGGAACTATAGATGAGAATTTTAGAAATCACTAGCAGATGCTATTGTAGTGGAAACGCGCCACTGAATATTTTTCTGGAAGAGTTTTCAGGAGCGAATTTATGTCTTTCGCAAGTGAAAAATTCACTAGCGGATGACTATTTTCTTTTAGAGATAATTGCATTCATCAAAGATGGGGAAAGCTAAAGTTCATAAGAAAATGTTCGTGAAATTATGATTTTTTTTTTTATATTTAGCGGAAAAAAACTGAGGTTGAAGAGTTAATGCACAAAGTAAGGGGGAGAAAATTTCAAAAGCCATGAGTTAAAATTGTGATATGCATATATTTGTGAATGATGGCTTATCAATAGGGAGGGCTTGAGAAATTTTTCCGAGTAAGATTCATGCATCATGCTAGGAAAAGTATGCATATGCATCATTGTGCTTTATTGTTATAACAACGTTAGTCTTCATAAAAAAGGGGGAGAATGATGGGAAGACAGTGGTCAAAAGATTTCATTCTATTAGGATTTAATGATAACAAACAGTTGAGTTACTAATGATGTACATTAAGATTGCCTTATAGCTCAAAAAAGTTCTATAAGAAATTGCTCACAATACAAAGATTGATCGACCAAAAATAGTTCGAATGGCCCATATACAAAAGGGAACAAGCAACTCATGCTGGAACCACACCATCTGAATAGCCTATAGAATCACTTAATTTAACAAGAGAGAGGAGATTATCTTGTACAAACAATGAGCCTAGAAAAAGGCAAGAAGATCAAAATGGATAACAAGAGTAGGCCACATTGCAAGGAGTCAACCCCGTAGCAAGGAGTCGAGCCCATCAATAAGAAAATAGAAATCCTAAAGTGCCATAGCCAAAAGGTGTAGACTCTTTCATTTTGAAATTCAAACCTTCAATCTTTCAATATTTATGCATATTTTTCAGAAATTTAGACCTGTTTTACCTTTTTTTATCAATAATAAAAAAATATTTTTAGTCTTAACTACTAGTTTTTCTAATGTTAGAAAACTTTCTATTTTTCTCACACTCGCCCCAAATGTTGAGAACTCTTAGCCACAGTGTTTTCCAAGCCTCCCAATCCCTTACACACAATTTTGAAACTTTGTGTTTCCTTCAAGGCAGAAGAGAAAAATAAATTTGGAATTTTTCTTCATGAGCTCAGTATTTTTAAGCTTCTACATTAAAATTTTATTTACTTGACATCTCTTGTTCTAGAAAAACTTATATTTGTTGAAATTTTTTGGAATAAAAGAGTGGGAGATATTAGGGTTTTCTTACCCCCTCTCCCCTATTTATAATATAAATAATTATGAAAATTATATTTATGACCATGCAACCCTTCAAACACCAGGAAACAACTTTCTACTAAAAATTAATTCCTAGAAATTTAAGTAAAACAGTTGCTCTAATTATTCCTTCCAACACTCCCCCCAAGCTTGGGCATATAGCTTTAGCTTTTTATTAAATTCGTGTCATAATTCCCATAAATATATAAAAAATAACAAATTTAATCTTTAGAAAACTTAGATCTTTAAAATTGTTGTGCATGTGGCTTTAACAACTCCAAATTTTGTGGCTTTTGTGGTCTTTGGTATTTGAACTTTAATTGCTTCATCTTCTATTCTCCCCTTTACTTGGATGTTCTTTTTCATTGGCTACATAACCTTTTTACGACAACTCATGGAATTCTTCATTGTTGGTTGTATAAATAATTTTTTTCTCTATAATTTTTCTTCTATTTCTCCCCTTCAAGCTATTGATCACTCTTTCTTCTCAAGAGTCCAAGCTTGCACAAAAAAATGAGAAAAGAAAATATCATTCCTATCCAAATGATAAGGCTTCATTCACCAGTCAAAAATAGCCTAAAGTCAAAAAATAAAAAAACTCTGCTCAATTTCAAAGGTTGACAACCCAACTTTAGGGCATGGAAAAGAAACTATTCACTATATTAAGGGTAGCTCAGGAAAAAAATATGACCATTAAGGTGAAAAATAAAAGATTTGACTTAAGCTAGATGTTGGGAGCTCTCCTATTTTTCTAGGTTGTGGATGTATAGGCATTGATCCAAAGTGATAAAATGGCGAATTGAAGAAATACTAGAAGTTTAATATCCTACTTGGATAAAAAGAAAAATTGACCAATTCGATATCCAAGAGGATAAAAAGAATTCATCATCAATCTCCTCTTTGGTTGACTCTTTGTGCTTGCCAATTGACCCCAATTCATCCTATGATCATACCCCAAATTCAAGTCTTGTACTAAAAAAAGGTCACAACTATTGGTAGAGACCTTCATTTGCCCATTTGAGAGATTTTTTTATCCGAGCTAAATCATAAGTATGCAACACTTTCATTATTGGATTGAGCCTTGACAAAGCAAGATTGTCCTTATTTAAATTTGATCGAGAGTAATCTATGTGACTAAGGAGTAAAGGTTGTTAAGTCTTGTTAGTTGGTGGGGGCTATAAGTCCTTGTGTAGGCCAACAGTGCTGAAAATCCCCTGTGGTTCTAGGTCGAGAAATAACTTTACAGTTCCAAGTTGAAGTGAAACAAAATCTTGATCTTGATAGGGATTTGGAGGAAGTTTAATGCTTGTAAGGCTTAAGAAGAATTGATTGAACAACTCAAATCTTAAGAAGAAAAATGCCTAAATTATATGTTGGAATTGATTATTTTAAATATATATAAAGCTTATTTATTAATATAGTAATATAATAAATAATAAAATAAAATAGAGATGGATCAAATATTTAAGATCTAATTGGTTACTTATTCCATACTAAGAGTGGGCAAAATTTTTATCTACAAGCTAATTAAAGCAAGGGTTTTTTTTCAACTCGAACTCAGATCCAACTCAAACACAAAAAATCTAACTAGGATTAAAACTCGTCGGTTCAATGACTAGACCCGGGGTGAGTTAGAAGGGACAGTCATCAAAACGAGAAAAAAAAACAGAAGGCTTAATCATACTCTCTGGGTCGAACCTAAAAATGGGAGAAACCCGGCCAGGCGCTTTCGTCGGGTAATGAGAAGCGAGCAGAGACAGGCGAGAAAATGCGTGGCCGAGAAATCGAAAATAATGGAAGGTGGGCCACGACTGAACCGAGACAGGATTGAGGAGTGGACAACGTCAGAGCGTACGCCCTCCTCCGTCCCTGGCCACACAAACTCTAATCGAATATTTGACGTTCAACGGAAGGTTCTCTTCCTTGATAGGGGACACGTATGGGTGGATTCGAACAGAGCCGGCTCCGGCCCTGGATTCGATTCCGTATACCCAAATCTTGTACCCAAATCTTGAGCCGAGCTCGAGATCCGAATTAGCTTGATTCGTTTTGGTATACCCAAATCTTGAGTCGAGTTCAAGATCTGAATTGGCTTGTTTAAATTAATGAATCGATCTTGACCAAATCAAGGTTCGGCTTGAAAGCTCGTAAAATTGGCTCGTTAATTTAACGAGCGGCATGGGATTCACGACTAGGGAGTTGGACCTGAGCGCCGAGCGGAGTGAGGGGGAAAAATTCTTTCTCCCCTCGTCACTACCGAGCTCCTCCGTTCACACATGCGAGTTCATTAAGTGAAAAAAAAAATCTTAAACTCTCCTTCCTCATGGCTATTGAAGAAATTGAAAATACATTTTAGTAGAAATAAGTTTTTAGGGACTATTAGTGTCTCATGTTTTTTGTAAACATTTTTCTAATTGAAAATTCTTATTAAAAAAATCATATAATTTTCTAAGTAAGATTTTCCTATCAAGCTAGGCTAGAAAACCGTATGGAAAATTTTTGAATAAATATTTGACAATTGATGTTTTAATACTTTTAGTATAAGGCAATTTTCATATCAATTTTGTGTTTGATATTTTATTTGATTAAAGAGGCAATAACAGGTCCTAACTTTCCTATGAAAATATTAAAATATTTCTTGTAATTTTCTAATAAGTCACTAATAGTAATAGGATTTTATTTAAAAGTTTTTTTTGGAAATATGTATCATAGGAAAACTATTTCTAGTTTTTCCTAGAATATAAATTTTCAATTAGGGGTACTAAGGAGGTCATGGTAAATTTATGGCCAATTAAAAAATTACAAAATAAGTTAGACAACATTTGGAGTAAAAAAAATTAATATTGGTGCGTTCTAATCCATTATTGAAATTCAATCCTGAACCTCCCCTATCCTTTTTTATTAAATGTATGCCTAATTTTATATATAATTTATTTGACATATATTTTATATAGAGTATTAAATGTAGGTTAAGCTCGAACTCAGCTAGAGCTCGAACTCGAACTCGAACTCGAACTCGGTTAAAATTATTAGACTCGAGTTCGATTACAATTTTAGGTTCGAGGCTAGGGTTGGTCGAGCTCGAGCGCAAAATATTTAAATCAAGTTTGGCTTGAACAAGGTTCGGACTCAGCTAGATTCGATGCCACCCTTATGCCCAATTTTAAGTAGAGGTCATTCCTAATTTTATGTAAAATATATGTATAATTTTATAGACAATTTATTTGACATGTATTTTTTTAAAAGTTTTAAATGTATGTTGGAGCACGAACTGGAGACTTGTTTTTTTTGAAAAGTTTTAAATGAGCTCGAGCTCAATTAAAATTATTAGGCTCGAGCTCTATAACAATTTTAGGCTCGGCTCGATGCCACCCCTAGGGACAAGGGGTGAGCATTGAGATTTATAATTATAGCTTTGACGCTTATATTAAAAAATTAAAATAAAATAACCAATAAAGCACACACCATAATAGAAGAAATCAAATTTTTTTTCTTAAATGTTTTTCTGTCGGGTAATCATTCTTCAAGAATCCATACTTGGGAAATTTTTACTAATATGCCCTATTAGCTTAAATTTTACACAAAAAGATATTGACTCTCTTTTAAGACATTGTAATGCTCAAATACATGATATAAATCTCTCCCTAAGATTTTACAACTAGATTACAAGAATTCCGGGTTCTAGAACACCCTTGATAGAATGAATGAAAAATACAATAAAGAAAAGGAAACTTATACCCTTGATTATGGAGAGAGAACTTTCTCCTAGTGATTTTCCAGGTGCCCAATCGTTTTCAAAAATTGATTTGTGAAGAAATTTCAAGTCAAATGGTTGCTGAATACAATGAACTACCAATAAATGCTCAGATTATTGTAATAGACGTGTTTGGAGGGTTATTTACAAGTTTTCCAACCAAACTAACTATTTTTGTCTGTTTTCAAAAAACTGCAAGAAGTGTTGATTGATCAATCATGTTTATATTTTTTAGTTCCATAAGCTTTTTGATCAATCAGACAATTGATTAATCAAATTTTCATTGATCGATCAATCCAAGTAGGTTAATCAATCATACTTTATGAGGCTAGTTATGCGGTTCTCAAGATGATTGATCATACTATAGTTGATCATGCTTTATAACTCATATTGGCAGTTCTCGGGATAATCGATCATGGGTAGGATATGATTGATCATGATTATGTGTTTTGCCAAACTACACTTTGTGTGATCGATCATGCTGTATGCCAGAATAAAAAATTAAATTTTGGCAATAACTTGGTTAAAGGGTTTTGCAAGTCTAAAAATATTTTAATGAATCAATTAAACATAATTTTTAAAAAATCAAATGCTCTAAAGCTCCAATGCTCTTGTGTAACTTAAAATCAAAGTTTTGTTGTCATCATATATAGAGTTATTGAGATATTTCTACGCAACTTAGACTCTAGTCTTCAAATCTTCAATCTTTGCGTACAAGTGCCTCTTCAAGATAATTTGAGAAGCCGTAAAGCTTGAGGTCTTGTCTTAAGTTTGTCGGTTTTTTGTACATGCCTTAATATTGTATCTCATGAAGGAATTGCATATGAAAAACTCAATTTGTAAATGTTAACACAAATGTGGTTAAATTTTATTTGTAAATATTAATACAAATTCCCCTTAAATAATTTTTTTTAAAATTTATTTTAAAACTAACTAAGGAATTCCATTACTTTATATATGGGGCTAATTCCAAACCGGCTAATTCGACCCCGTTAATGTCCTAATAAACCTGATTGAATCGCATGCCTCATCGGATCGAAAAATCATTATTAAACCCGAGCTGCCAACCGAAGCGGTCAAAATCCCTTAACAAGCCCACGCGGCTCACGCTTATCTGGCGCACTTGCCGCCACTCTGACACATGTCGCCGACTGCCTTTATATTTAGAAAGTTTAGAAAGAATATCCGAGAAAAATTTGGAATCTACGACGCCCTGGGAAGAATACAGAGTCGCCGACGTGGACTCTGCAGAAATCGCGCTTTTTCTCCTGTCTCGTCAAAGATAACTGGCTTCCATCTAATGAACGTGGCTTACTCTAATTGGAAGGTTTTCTCCATCGTCAAGGGAATCTGGAACCTCAAACCGCGTTCCCACGTTAGGCCCAAGGTGATATCAATTCGTAAGATGAATTGACAGAAAGAGGCACAATGTTTGATCTATATAACGGTTGGTTCTTCTCATTTAGGTAAAGGTTATAAATGGAAAGGTAGGGCTAGTTTCGTCTAAACAATATGCGCTTACTTTTCAATAGATAATGAGATTTCCACCTAAGTTTAAATTCGTACAGCATGGGGTCTACGAGGATCGAGACCGTTGATAATGAAACGATCGAACGTCCAAGAAGCAGAAGCTAGAAGCTTCTTCCGGAGCTTCTCAAAATATAAGTTGGGCACCCGGAGCTGGTGGTCGGGAACTAGCTTGACTTTAAATTATCTAGGGTTTTTGACCCTGCAACCTAGTTCGAAAATCGGCAGGAAATTGCAATGGGGAAGTCTTACCCGAAGGTGAGCGAGGAGTACCTGAAGGCAGTGGAGAAGGCCAAGAAGAAGCTCAGAGGATTCATTGCTGAGAAGAACTGCGCTCCGCTCATTCTTCGGTTGGCGTGAGTAGTAAATCTTAGCAACTCTTATTATTTTCTTTTCTTTTGGAAAATCTTTGTGATCTTCGTTTGGTTTGTGTGATGTGAAGACGAAGTTGAACTAAAATCTGGTGTCGAGCTATTTTTTACGCAGATGGCACTCGGCTGGAACGTATGACGTGAAGACCAAGACGGGTGGCCCTTTTGGTACTATCAGGTATAACTCTGAGCTTGCTCACGGAGCTAACAACGGTCTTGACATTGCCGTGAGACTCCTGGAGCCGATCAAGCAGCAGTTCCCAATCCTTTCATATGCAGATTTCTATCAGGTATTAGCCGGTGTAGTTTTTGATACTAAAATTATCTTGTGATGACATTTTTATTTTAGAATTATCTTCTTACTTTCCTTTTTAATTTTCTGTATTTGTAATGATAGCTTGCTGGTGTGGTTGCTGTCGAAATCACTGGTGGACCTGAAATTCCCTTTCACCCTGGAAGAAAGGTTAAATTCTTTCTTATATTATTATTTTTTTATGCTTTTTCAAGCTCAATACTTGTCTCATGTCTTGTATGAGTTTTGAAACTCTCTCATGTCTTGTGTGACTTCTAAGTGCCTTAACTTAGATTAATCACTGAAATGAGAGAGATCTGTCAATTGGTTGTAACTATTTTGGCCGGCAAATCTGGAGTTTTCTCCATTTACCTTCTGGATGGTGTAGTTGGAGTTGCTGTGTGGTATTTGTTACTTTTATATGATGTAGTATGTTGAATTGACTATGTATTGAATTTGTTGCTCTTCGACCTTATGCTTTAAATTTGACAGATGTTATTTTATTTCTTGTTTATCTCATTTTATTCTATAATACGTATAGGACAAGTCAGAACCGCCTCCAGAAGGTCGCCTTCCCGATGCCACCAAAGGTAATTTCAATTTATGAAGATACTCTAAAGTTTGTTCCGAATTGGGTGCATTTTTGTTTGTTTCTTACACTCAGTTTGGACTTGTGGTTATGCATTAGGTTCTGATCATTTGAGAGATGTGTTTGGTCATATGGGTCTCAGTGACCAGGATATTGTCGCACTCTCTGGTGGTCATACATTGGTAAGTAAAACGCTTTGAACTTGTGGAGTGTTTTCTCTTGTTCCTGAACCATTACATCTTGATCTCTTATTGTGTTTGTGTTTGTGTTTGGTTCATAGGGAAGGTGCCACAAAGAACGTTCTGGATTTGAAGGGCCTTGGACGCCTAATCCTCTCATCTTTGATAATTCATACTTCAAGTATGGTTGCTGGAATTAATCTCTTCTCCTTTGTTCTTTTTTTTTGTTTTGCTTGTAAAATTGATTTTTATTTTTTATTTTTTTATGCCTGATGTAGGGAGCTTTTGAGTGGAGACAAAGAAGGCCTTCTTCAACTGCCTTCTGATAAGGCTCTTCTAAGTGATCCTGTTTTTCGCCCTCTTGTTGAGAAATATGCTGCGGTTAGTATATATTAGATAAATGTTTAAATTCTTTTATACATAAGCGTGATATTGATATTCCTCATTTCTATTCGTAGGACGAGGATGCCTTCTTTGCCGACTATGCTGAGGCTCATTTGAAGCTCTCTGAGCTTGGGTAAGAATCGCATTAAAATTAGTATTAAAAGTGTTTTGTGTTCTATTTTCATAATATATATAATTTAGTTGAGACTTCTAACTATTTTATTTCGATTTTGATTTTGATTTCAGATTTGCAGATACCGATTAAGAAATGGCTGTTATTACAGTGGAAGTCATGGTCTTTTTTTTGGCTGTTATTTTGAGGATCAGAAAGAAGTCTTTTTAGTTTGTTATGTTAATAGCAGAATATCGGCTTTATCCTAGTGTGAAGGTTATTTTTATCAGAAATTTAAGGAGGACTATTTTGTGTTTACTGTTAAGGTTTTCGTCTTTAGTTTCTTCACACCAAGGAATCAAGGAGAACTATTTTGGGTTTCCTGTAAGAGCAGTAGCACCATTAAAAGGTTGCAATATGGGAGGCCAAATGCCAAGTGGCATTAGTTTGAGGTAAGTGCTTCTAAGGATGTAACTTATTACACGGACACTCCTAATGATACTGGTCGATCCTTCACTTTACCAAATCCTTTTTGGAATTGTGAGAGATACCGCTGCCTGATCGCCTACTTTTAGTTTCAATTAAGATAAAAAAATTCTTATAATTATTATAGAAATCAAAATATTCAAGAAAATAAGTAATATTAGTAAAAAATATTTAATACATATAGAAATAAAAAAAATGGGATGGGTTCGTCCTACCTCTCCGTGCATGGCATTGTTTTTATCTTTTTATGGGAATGGTAAAGTAAGGGTGGGGCCTTCTCCTGCATGGTGGCTCAAGAGGAGAAAGTCTCACGTCATTTTCTTTTCTCTCTAATTAGTAGTGTGAGGAAGTTTTTTCTTTTTAAGAGTTGTTTTCAATATTCATGTTGAATGTTTGAAAAAGACTGATTTGATGTAATTTGAGTAGAGTAAACAAGTAGAATTAGATTAAAATTAAACTATCTACGCCCCCAGGTTATACTTTGCTTAATTTAAAAGTAAAAAAAATGACATAACAAAGAAATTATTTATTTTTTAAAAGTATATTTAATACAAATGATTTATTGGGTGAAGAACAAAAAGATTTAGAATCAAATTAGATGTTGGGTATGTTCCTATTTTTAGGCAATAGGTCATACACTAGACAAAACAATCATATATTGAAACACACTGCTCGCCAAAAAATCACCCAATTTTATAACACAACAAAAAGATTATTCATTTTTTAGAGGTAGATTCAATACAAATTATCTCTTAGGTGAAAAACAAAAAGACTTGACTCAAATTAGATATTGCTTTGAAATTATGAAAATATAAGACGATAAACAAAAAGAATATTAATATAAAATAAATTTAATTGAAATGAGCCTGACTATGCAAGATGATCCCTTTTTTTATTTGAAAATAGGAGAGGATATAATTGTAGAACTGTAAAACAAGTTGGACCATGTCTTTGTGGAAATTTTATGGGAGGGAGTATAACTTTTAGAGATGACGATGTAGATGATATACAACTAAGTAATAAAAACGTAAAAAATTGAAAACAATATCGAAATATGGTATAACATATCTTGAGTAATCACATCATGGAGTAATTAAGTAAGAGTAAAACTCTCTAATTAGAAGAAAAATTTGCCCAAAAAACTAAGTCTTTAGAGAGAAAAAACTCAATAGGAAAGAAAATAGGAACAGGAAGGATTTTTGGAAAAAAAATGACTTTGGTAATTTTGATATTTATCTTTTTTGAAATATAGCTTAGAATCACAAACGGTTTATGACCACTTGATTTGCCACCTTTATACACATGGGTATCTTTCAACAATTATATAGGTTTAGTACTATATTTTTTTAAGTTTTCCTGCAGTTATTGGGCAAATAAACAGACAGCTAAATATCACTTTTAATGAAACAAAAGACTTGTTGATGTTTAGAGAAAAAGAACTTGAAAAAACTTCCATCTAGTGAAGATTTTAGGATGGGGAGACGCTTCCGTTCATAATCATAATGTGGAACTATGTGCAGAGATGGTACTGGTCAGGTTACGAGAAACTCAAACATGCTCCATGATCATCACTCTTTGATCTATCCTCACCTGAGAACCCTGCTCACCATCCTAGTGTGGCTGAGCCCCTTCGTCTTCCATTGGTAGACACTGATGGGAGGAGGGAGACTTACTTTTGTTTTTTGCATGAGCTCTATCTGTGACAAAGAGAGCAGAGATTATAGCCAATCCCAATTCCCAATCTCTTCCCTGTGAAGTGAGATGGCAACTCTATCCTGCTTGAAACTGGAGGTGGGTTTAATGGCTTCAATTTACCCGCATAATCCATCACTACCATCCTAGCATTTTTGCTAAAAACAGCCGCCTTGTGGAGAAGTAGAGGCAGTAACTGTGACATGACCTTGAGGCTTACGCGAACTATAGTGCTGCTACAGTTGGGTCTGCTTGCTCCCAGAATCTCTTCACCTCCACCCATGCATTGCCACTGTCTCTTCGTTCTCGTGTATGGTTTACTCGTCACACAATGCCTCTGATTTCCACACTCTGTTTGCAAAAATCAAACAACCAAAACACGATTTCTGTTGTCAATCGCTCTGCTTCCCTCCTTTTCTGTAACAGGATTGACCTCCCTGTTGATAATAGTCAGTAGCATCTTTTGCTTAATGGCCTTTACTGTATTTTGTGTGACAACTTAAGGAGCTTCCAATATGTAACTGGTTTGTTTGGCCATTACTTTGATATCAAATTTCTTTGTCAAATCAGTTGCTCTCTGCTAGCTCCCTACTGCTATTCTCTCTATTTTGTTCCTAGACCCTGGAGATTAACAGAGCACAAAGGAGCATTAATAAGAACCACTCGCAACTAAATCGAATGCTACACAGAGAGAGAGAGAGAGAGAGAGAGACCCACATTTGGAGTCGGCGTGTATCGCCAAAGAGCAAGCCTCCAAACGGTTCCTGGGACTGGCACATAAAGCAATTCGTCGACCATACAACTCGGAGGCTTCTTCACAGGCATGGTTTGCATACGCTCGACGAGTTCAGCAGCGGCAACGATGGGTTTGAAGGAGATCTAAATTAGGAAAGGGCAAGAGGGCATGTTATTGCGTATCCAGACGGGCTCAACTGCGGCAACGATGGGTCTAAAGGAGAGAGAAAATGGGAAAGGGCAAGAGAGCTTGTTATTGCGTTCCCTTAAAGAAATTGGCCGGAGATAACACATGGTCACCCCAAAGTGCACTGGAATTACACCAAAAAATAGATGAAACAGAGTAATAACAGAGTAGCAGAGCTGAACGTTATGGTAAAAAACGGTGGAGGAGGAATAACTGAGGGGACGAAGATGCTGTAAAGGGGGGAGGTAGAAATAAATTACATGACAATTATTCTTTCCATTTTTTCTCGGTCTCTCTGGACTCCAGGCAATCGTCAGCGTGAACCTTTTGCGTTTGACTGTAGTGCATGGAGAATGATCGCGTTGCCGGAGATAAAATGGTCAAACTGGAGAGGTGGCCGCAATCTTAACCGTCCAATACCCGAGTTCGTCCGTCCACGTCTCCTCCAGATTGGGAAATAAACGGCGTTGACAACTTCTCCTCCTATCTCTTCTCGGCAAATATCTTCCTTCTTTTCTCTTATTTGGAGGCGGAATCATTTGGTGGAGGAATCAGTGTCGTCTTCTTCAGCTTCAGTCTGTGTTTGGTTTCTTAAGAGCCCATAATGCAAGCTGCTTCCGCATATACGACTATGGTGGATCCTTGAAATTCATAGTATAAAATGCAAACGGAAGCCCAAAAATCATCTCCCTCCGTAGGATCATTTTTCGTGTAGAATCACTAGTGTTCTATTTGGCACTTCCGCTCTCTCGTCACTCTCAGTGATGGTGTAAAACTGAAGGAGTGAGTGAATAACCGAGATACGGGACCAAAACCTTAGATCTTATTAGACAACCTCCCATTAAGGTTCTTCAAGACTTCGTGTTACCGAGGGAGTTGCAACTAGTAGAAGTTGAAGACCACGATTATGAGAAACCATTTCTCATAAAAAATGATTAACATTCTTCCACTTGGTCCAAACTTCTAATATAATCTTAAACTCATCGATAATCTACATTTAAGTAATAAACACATGAATCATAGCGATAGGTCCTCTAATGACGAATATTACCTTCTATGTATTACAATGTATTTTTTATACTTTATAAATAAACCCTATGTTTATTCTTGGTCCAACACAGATGAATTTTCTCAAAATTAAGGTGCACATAAATATGAAAAAAAACATCACAATAATTAAGAATATCACTAAAATAACATTGTTCATACAATAAAAAATTACATAATAGAATCAAGTCCCATTTTCATGACATGATCCTTGAATTTAAACAGTGGCATACCCTTAGTCAAAGGATCAACTATCATTAATTCAGTGCTTACGTACTCAATGACCAATTTCTTTTCTTTAACACGTTCTCTTATGGCTAAATACTTTATGTCGATGTGTTTACTTCGACTTCTACTATTGTTATTCTTGTCCATAAAAACAACAACTGAATTGTCGAAATATATTCTCAATGACCTAGAGATAAAATCCATAATTCTAAGCCCATAAATGAAACTCTTAAGCCATACACCATGTGAAGTAGCCTCAAAATAGGAAACTAACTCGGCTTCCATAGTGGTCGTGGTAGTCAAAGTCTGTTTGACACTCCTGTATGATATAATTCCACTGTCCATCAAGAAAATGTATCCTGATGTTGATTTGTGTGAATCAATACAGCCAGCAAAGTTAGAATCTGAGTAGCCAATTACTTTTAGATTTTCCATCCCTCTATACATCAACATGTACTTTTTGGTTCCTTAAAGGTACCTCATTACTTTATTTGCAGCTCTCCAGTGGTCTAACCCTGAATTACTTTGATATCGTCCCAATATTCCTAGAACAAATGCAATGTTAGGTCTTGTGCAGACTTGAACATACATTTGAACATACATTACGCTTCTGATAGCAGAAACATATTGAATGTCTTTCATTTGTTCCCTATCAAAGTTGTTCTTGGGGCATTGGTTCAAATTGAACCTATCATCCTTCACAATGGGGCTACACTTGGTGAACAATCCTTCATCCAAAATCTCTCTAAACCTTTATTAATGTAAGTTTCCTGAGACAAACCTAAGATACCTCAAAATTTGTCTCTATGAATCTTAATGCCAATGACATAAGATGCCTCACCCATATCCTTCATATCGAAATTTTTAAAGAGAAATTGTTTCACCTCATGAAAAAAACCCTTATCATTGGTTGCTAGCAAAATGTCATCCACGTATAAAACAAGAAAAAAACTTTTACTCCCCCTGACCTTCTGGTATTTACATTGATCCATAATGTTTTCTACAAAACCGAAAAAAGAAATTATATTATGGAATTTCAAATACCATTGTCGGGATGCTTGTTTTAATCCATATATGAATTTCTTGAGCTTGCAAACCAATTGCTCACCATCACTAAAGGGGATTTCTTCAGGTTGTTTCATATAAACTTTTTCCTCATCTCCATTGAGAAATACCATTTTCACATCCATTTATTACAACTCTAAGTCAAAATGGGCTACTAATGCCAAAATAACACACAAAGAATCTTTCTTAGATATAGGAGAAAAGTCTTTGTGGAATCAATTTTTTCTTTTTGTGTGAATCCCTTAGCAACAAGTCTTGCCTTGTATGTCTCAATGTTGCCCAATGAGTCTTTCTTTGTCTTAAAAACCCATTTACATCCAAGGACTTTAAATCCATTAGGCAACTCAACAAGATCCCAAACTTCATTACTCTTCATAGAATTCATCTCTTCCTTCATGGCATTGTACCATAATTCTGATTCTTTGCAACTCATGGTTTGTGAAAAGAACTTGGGATCATTTTCAGCTCCATTGTTGTAGTCAGATTCTTGCAGATACACAACATAATCATCAGGAATTGCTGATCTCTTTAGTCTAGTAGATCTTCTTAATATTGTACCATCATATTCATGAGAAGTATGTGGTTCAAAAGTTCTTGGCAACTCTTGAACTACTAGATCTACTGGAATGTCGTCAGCAGCTTGTGGAACTTCAATGATTGGTTGTTCAACAACAGTTGGTATTTGAGGGGTTTTGTAAACAATAACCAATCTATCACTTGAAGTGGAAAGTTGAGATTTTGAATGATCCTTCTCATAAACTATATTCCGAGTTTGATTGCTCCAACTGATCAAGTTATTTTCAAGAAACTTTGCATTTTTTGATTTCACAATCCTAGTATTGTGAGATGGACAGTAAATTTTTTAACCTTTGGACCTTTCAAAATATCCAATAAAATACCCACTAATGGTCCTTGGGTCTAGCTTCTCTTGTGGATTATAAATTCTCACTTCAAACGGGCATATGACACAAACTCGGTTTTCAACCTTTCCATAATTGAAATGGCGTTTTAGGAACAACCTTGGTTGGAACTCAGTTTAATATATATACTGCTGTCTTAAGTGCTTCAGCCCCCAAGGATCTAGGAAGATTGGAGCTACTAAACATACTCCGCACCATGCCTAATAATGTTCGATTTCTTCTTTCCACTACACCATTTTTGTCCGGTGAACTAGACATGGTGTATTGGACAACAATCCCATGTTCTTGAGGAAACTTTGCAAATGGCCCAGGTGTTTGTATATTCTCTGTGTATCTACTATAATATTCTCCACCTCTATCTGATCTCACGATCTTAATTTGCTTACCGCATTGTGTCTCTACTTTAGCCTTAAAGATCTTATAGGCATCTAATGTTTCATTCTTGTTATAAAACATGTAGAGATACATGTATTGTGAGTAATCATCCATAAAAGAGATGAAGTATTTCTGACCATGTGAGCCCATGTCTAGACTACATATATCAATATGTATGATCTCTAATATGTCTGAACTCCTATTGGCACCTCTATTTAACTTGTTAGTCAGCTTTCCTTTTATGCAATCTACACAAGTCTCAAAATCAGTAAAATCCAGAGTATTAAGTACCTTTTTATTTACTAATCTTTTAATTCGTTCCATGGAGATATGACCTAATATCTGGTGTCACGATGTAGAAGAATCCTCATTAATAACACATTCTTTAGTACCAGTGTGAACATGCATTGAATCATAAGTGGTATTGTTTTGAAAATTAATGCTATAAAGACCATCAGACAAAGTACCATTCCCAACACAATCTAACTTATAAAATAAATTGAAAGATGAGTCTGAAAAATTAAAGGAATATTCAAAAGGTACAATAAGTCTTGAAACTGAAATCAAGTTTCTAGAAAAACTTGGAACATAAAAGGTTTTTTCTAACTTTAAAACAAAACCACTACTTAAAATTAAATAGCAAGTTTCTATAGCTTCCACATGTGAGCTCATCTTGTCTCCTGAGAAGATGCTTTGCTCACTTCCAACTTCGACGCATTTCACTGATGCGATAGCCGCCGACTGTCGCCCCGGTGAGCGTACAGAGAGAGCGCATAGATGAGCCTTCTGGCCGAGCACCACTGGTCTGCCTTTGTCGAATTCAACGTTGGCCATTTTCATCACTAGACGGTGCTTGCAGTGATAACGACCACACACCGACGTCTATTCGATGATTGGGTTTGCCTTCATAGTAAAAATGACGCTCCTCACAGAAACAAAGAGTGAGAATGGAATAGATACACAGGATCAAAGGTCTTGCTCTGATACCAACTGTAAGAATAACATGAATTTATAACTTCATGAAATTTATAAAATGTAAACGGAAGCTTAGAAATCATACCTCCCTTCATATGATCAGATTCCGTGTAGAAATCACTAGCGTTTTGTTCTCTGCTTCTGTTTGACACTTCAGCTCTCTGATCACTCTCAACGATGGTGTAAAACTGAAGGGGTGAGGGAGTAACCGAGATAGGGGGCCAAAACTTTAGATCTTATTAGCCAACCTCCCATCAGGGTTCTTCATGGCTTCATATTACATAGGTAGTTGCAATTGGTAGAAGTTGAGGACCAAGATTATGAGAAACAGTTTGTCATGAAAAAACGGTTAACACCCCAAAGCAATCCCACCGGTCCGGAATCCCTGGTTGTTCCAACTCATGGAGGCCGCTTCCTTTAGTACAATATTTTCGGCAACCAGTTCGAGATGACATCCAAGCACAACCCACCCATCATGCCCATTGGAAGAGGCGCTTATGGTATTGTCTGTTAATTTCCTCGTACTCATTTTTTCTGATTTTTACAAGCTTTTGTTTAGTTGGAATTTGTGCTTCTTTCCTTGTTATATTTTATTTTCTATCATTTTCGTGCTAGATGTTGCTTGATATTTATTATGAAGGTGAAATTTGGATCATAGTATATGATAGACCATTAAGGTGATTCTATTTTATTTTTCAAGTCCGGTGTTGAACTCAAAGACGAATGAGATGGTGGCGATGAAGAAGATAGCAAATGCATTGGATAAGCACATGGATGCCAAACGAACCCTTCGAGAAAACTTATGTCTAGATATCCATATCCAACAGTAAAAAGACTTTACTGTGTTTCATGCTTTTTTTGCACTTGCTGGATGTTTCGACTTTTTGACTCCTCCAAACTGTCATGTTAGCTAGATACAAATTTCTTCTAACATAAAAACCCAATATTTGATAGAGATATAGATAAATATAGTGATATATATAAAGATAATGATAGAGATAAAGATAACTAGTGATTGAGTTAGAGATAAATTCAAATTATAGAGTTCTAATCACCTACAATCTTTGTATAATTCTATAAATAGTTTATACCTGATCAATAATAATCATGACAGTATTATTCTTCATTCCTAAATTCTACATGGTATCAGAACTTTTGATCAATTAATTAGAACCAGTCTGCCATCGCTGGAAATCATTTATTGGAAGTAGCCTGCCCATACCTGGTACTTTTCTCTTCCCCTTCTCCGTGCAATCTCGCTGGAGGTATTTTTGAAAAAAAAAAAAACTGTCGCCACCGTTGCCACGATCTCCCACCAGGCGATGAAATTTTGTCCGCACCAGCCGCTGTTAAGCACCTAGCCAATACTACCCAAAAGATTGGCTTGGTAGGTAGCGAAAAGCCAAGTACTTAACCCAGGACCATAACATCACATCCCACCTTCACGAGCCGACTACCACGCCTGCCCACTCTAGCGACACCGCTAGGTCGCCCCCATGTGATTCGAACTTGCAACGTGGGTGCCTGCTCTGATACCAAATGTTAAGCACCTAGCCAATACTACCCAAAAGACCGGCCTGGTAGGTAGCGGAAAACCGAGTACTTAACCTAGGACCATAACAGTTGCCTCCAGTGCTGCTGCTCTTCCACCAGACGATGCGATTCCGTTCGCCCCAGTTGCCTCCAGTGCCGCTGCTCTTCCTCTAGACGATGCAATTTCGTTTGCCCTAGTAGCCTCCAGTGCCACTGCTACATGCTTCTTCTTTTTTAAGATGAAGATTGGACTCTCCTCTCGGAGCTTCATCTTGCAAGAGTATGATAGAGATAAAGTTAAATATGGTGATTGAATTAGAGATAGATAAAGATAATGATGGAGATAAAGATAATTAGTGATTGAATTAGAGATAGACTCAAATTGTAGAGTCCTAATCACCTACAGTCTCTGTGTAATTCTATAAATAGTTTACACATGATCAATAATAATCACGACAATATTATTCTTTATTCTTAAATTCTACAATAGTAATGTGAATGCATAAAGCTACTTCAACTAAGTAGATAAAATTCATCAATTGAAAACAGCAACTCATCTAAGTTAACTTGTTTTAGCTGCCAAAGGATCTTGGGAAAATTGGAGACAGGCTTATGCTTGCAATTTTGTGATTAGATTTAGGAATAAAAAACTTACAGGTTTTCCCTTATCATGTTGATTGACCTAAAACAATTGTATTGACTCTAATGAGATTTATGCATATCAGTTGAGTTTCCCTTTGCTTTTATGACTGTTATAATTGAGGCTGTCAAAGGCTTGCAATTTACAACAAAAGTATCTGGAATAGAATGTGGCATCTGAAGCTAAAATTGTCACTGTAATTATATTCTGTTGAAATCTGAAACACTTTTGAATTCCTTTTCTTTCGGACGAGTCTTTATTAAAAGCATTTGTAGGGAACAAAGAAATTAGGGAATATAGTTTTATTCTTAGATAGATTAATGTCTCTTCCTTGGCTTGTAAAGTAAACTTTTTCAGATTTGTTGTCTAAAACAGGTGATAGGAATAAGAGATGTCATCCCCCCCCACCAAATCCAGAAGCATTTACTGATATCTATGTGGCCACAGAGCTTATGGAAACTGACCTTCATCAGATTATTCATCAACTCCATGAATAGACAGCCCACTGACCACACATCAATAGCTGCAGTATAATCTGTAGAGTTGAGTAGCAATTCTGGAGCCCGATACCATCTAGTAACAACATACTCTGTCAAGAATTCATTTTCTGATGTTGGACGAGCAAGACCAAAATCAGAAATTTTTAAATCACAGTTTGCATTCAGTAAAAGGTTGCTTGGTTTCAAGTCCCGGTGAAGAACTTTTGCCCACGAAGAATCTGATAGAGAAAATACTGCAAGTAGTTCCATAAGCATTCAAAAAACCATCAGTTTTAAAAGTACAATTCAATACTACTGAGAATAGCTAAGTCGGTTAACAACCTTTCCATAGTGGAGTGACTTATCACCTGGCAGTGTTTCTCTGACAAATCTTGATTAGATCTAATAATCTGATGAAGGTCAGTTTCCATAAGCTCTGTGGCCACATAGACATCAGTAAATGCTTCTGGATTTGGTGGGGGGGGGGGGGGGGGGGGGGGGGGGGGATGACGTCTCTTATTCCTATCACCTGTTTTAGACAACAAATCTGAAAAAGTTTTACCTGTTTCTAACAAATCATGGAAGGTCGGGGGAGGTAGCTGCTCCCTACCTACTCTTATTTATTTAAACTTGAGCCCACACTTGGAAGATAAGATTATATTTCTGTGAGTAATCTTATACGATCTGTTGGAGACCTTGTCTGTTTCGTGCAGGTATCAGTCGTTCTCCATATGTTTTGCCCACGTTTTGCTTTAAACTTTGTGATTGGATATTTTTCTCTGTGAAGTAGCTTATCTGCTTTATATTCTTGTTTTAGGGGTTATTAATTTATTAATCATGTCGTCATGTAGCTCAGTCTCCCAAGAAAATCTCTCAGGGCCATGAAGATTAAATAAATTTGGTGGGTTATCAATCTCATTCTTCCTTCTTCATGAAGCTGTACGGGCAGCTTTGAGATGGGATATCTGTAACAATTGTCGAAGAAATTCCTAGTCACTTGGCTTGAGGTGATTGGTTTGATCCAGGAATTTCCTTGACCAACCAGTAAAGTTGATCTGGATTCGGCAGTGCTAGGGGGTTAAGCACCCATATGCATCAAACAATGATTGCTAGAAGGCAAAACGAAAGAGAAGACAGCCCCACCATGGCAGAGAATGTCTATATATCAAACGTCTGCTCCTTGTTCTTCTTGCTTCTTTGCGAAAAAGGAGATTAAGAAGGAAAGAATGTCCTGCAGTGAGTCCCGGCAGTCTCCCTCTCTAACAGATGAAGACCGTGTGGAGGAGCTCAAACTTGGTCGGATTAAACACGGAGGCTGGATCACCTTCCCCTTCATTGCAGGTCTATCTCTCTCCCTCTCTCTCTGTTACTGTTACATTAGCCCAAGTTAGCTTAAGCAGTAAATGGAGGAATGATATGTGCGGATCCTGTGATTTCTTTGCTTCTGGTTGTTATCAATTTGATCACCCATTTTGTGAATAGCAGGGAACATGATGGGTCTGGGATTTGTTTTTAACGGGGTGAACTCAAACCTCATCGTGTACCTCATCCAACAGTTCAGTGTCAAAAGCATAGATGCCACCCAGATTGTAAATATAGTCAATGGGTGCACCAATCTTGCTCCGGTCGCCGGAGCCATCATCGCAGACTCTTACTTCGGTTGCTTCACTGTAGTCTTCATAGCCACTACTGTGTCCATGCTGGTAAATTCATAGCTCAGACTCACTGAACATGTAGAAAGAAGATTATAACTGAAGCAGATCGAGTCTCTGATCAGATGCATCCATGGAGCTTACAATGAGACTACTTTCTTTTGAGCCTTGCAGGGCATGCTCCTACTGATATTATTAGCGACAATCCGGTCGTTGCAGCCGTCATCATGCCAATCCGGCTCAAACACTCGGTGTGAGTCTGCATCTGCCACCCAGTTTGCAGTCCTGTATGCTGCTTTAGCACTACTTGCAATAGGAGTTGGAGGGACTCGTTTCAACACAGCCACCATGGGAGCCAACCAGTTCCACAAGGCCAAGGACCGCAACATGTACTTCAATTGGTTCTTCTTCACCATGTATATTGCGTTTATTGCTGGTTCAACTGTGATTGTGTATGTTGATGATAATGTCAGTTGGGGATGGGGTTATGGAATCTGTTTAGTGGCTAATGCTATTAGCCTGGCTCTGTTTTTGACTGGGAGGCGATACTACCGGCACGTCGAGGCAGAGGGGAGCCCCTTCACAAGGCTGCTCTGTGTGGTATTGGCAGCAGTTAGGAAGAGGAAAGTGACAGTACCATCTGGTGGGGAGGGCTACTATCAAGGGGACAGAAAGTTGGCTAAGTCACGTTATCGTCAACAAACTTCAAGCTTCAGGTAAGAGCTATTAGTTATCTTTTCAAGACTTGAAAACTCAAGAAGTTGAAGCAGTAGAAGATATTGTAAGATAGAAGAAAACCTCACTTGCCTCAGCTACTCTTGCTATCTTTTCCTCAAAGCCAAGTACTTGACTCTAGAAATCTTTTCCAGAGAAGGGATGAGCATTTGGGAAATTTTCCCAAAATCTAATACTAACAGTGAACATCACGTAACATCTAAGATTTCTACTTTAAGTTGGTACAAGCATGTAGAGTGGCGTTTGACTCCTTTTTTTTTTTTAATTATATGTTACAAAGTACACTTGCTTAGGCTTTTAAACAAAAAAAAACTGATCATGTAGAAGAAATATTGCATTAAAAACTATATTCTTAAACAGCTGAAGGAAGCTCCTTATTGTCTTTGATCTCGGCTACCACTTTGATAACCATTAAAGACTTTCATGGGATTTACTGGGTTAAGTTCTGGTGCAGTTTCTTTAACCGTGCTGCAACAATGGTGGAAGGAGACATTGACGAGACGGGATCAATTGCGAAGCCGTGGAGACTATGCACTGTGGAGCAAGTGGAAGACCTCAAAGCCCTGATTAGAATCTTCCCAGTCTGGTCCACCTCCATTTTTCTCAGCACCCCCATTGCCATTCAATCCAACCTCACTGTGCTTCAAGCTCTCTCCATGGATCGCCAACTGAGCCCGCACTTCAGTGTCCCTGCAGGCTCCTTTACCACCATCGTCTTGCTTGCCTCTGCCATTGCACTTGCCATTCTGGATCTCTTCCTGTACCCATCATGGCAAAAGCTAGCCAGCCATTATCCGACTCCACTTCAACGGGTGGGGCTCGGCCATATAGTGAACATCCTAGGTATGATGGGGTTCGCAGTCGTTGAATCCAGGCGGCTAGACGTGGTCCATTCCCATCACTTGGAAGTCGTTCCCAGTTCAGTGGCGCCCATGTCTGCCTTTTGGCTTGTTCCCCCACTAATCCTTGTGGGTGTAGGTGAGGCTCTTCACTTTCCTGGGCAGGTGGCTATGTACTACCAGGAGTTTCCAACTGCTCTCCACAGCACTGCAAGTGCCATGGTCGCTTTGCTAATAGGGATTGGATTTTACCTGAGTGCAGCGATCACTGATCTTATTCGAAGGCTTACTGCTTGGTTGCCAAACGACATTAACAGTGGAAGGTTAGACAACGTCTACTGGATGTTAGCAGTGTTGGGAGCCTTCAACTTTGGCTACTTTCTGCTGTGCGCCAAACTTTACAAATACCAGAATGCTCCAAAGGAAGAAACAGAACTTTCCTGCTCTATTTAATCACAATTGTCATTAGAAAAGGGAAAATTGATCGTAGTTGTCAGGCAAGACATTCTGGCAAATTATGGAAGCATAGTAGTGTTGTTGCCACAGAGTCGTAGAGGCAGGTTCCCTAAGTTGCATGGACTGGTCTGGCATTGAAGAGGCCTTATAATTGCAAGTAGTACAATTTCTGCGCTTCTTGGTTACGCTTGTGTGCGATTGTCCAGTGTAAGATTATTTGCTAAGACTTGGTGTAAATTTATGAACACCATCAATCAGTATACAAAGTTTATATGAAAGCTTCAAATTCTGAAAGGTAACAAGCACTGGATTGAAAGTATATGTATTACAAATTTTGGTAGAAGTGTTTGATTCCAGTGCTTGATACTCACTAAAAAACATATGAATCAAGATTTAGTGATAAGAAAGACACACCCTCAGCCACCACCCCTCGAAAAGTGTAAGAAGATAACACTTGAAGAAGAACCTGATACTTTAAAGGAAGTTTCTAATTGGGTACCCTTCCGTATTTGCCAATTCCATTATCGTCCTCTGTAAAGAAAGCTCAGTATGGTGTTAATACTGAATTGGAAAAATTATACGTTAGTCAACTATTTTACTCACAAAAGATGTTGTTCTTCAGAGAAGAGATTACCTGTATTTCTCTAGTAATGAGCTGAGAACCCTGACAAATATTTTTTATTAGATAAGACAATTCAAAACAAGTTATAATATCACTAATGCAGATGAAGATTAGACACCTCAAATCGCTTCTCCTCCCAAGATAACTCTTTCCAGGTTTTGGACTGCAGTCCTTCCCATGAAATAGGGGCTTGAATCAACTCAACTGGCTGCACAAGCCTCAAGCCATCTGCAGGACATGAAGCATTTTACCTTTAACCCAAATATGGTATTTCAAGAGAATGATATGGCCCTTACACAGTGGAGCTACATCCTGAAATCAAGGTTTGTTTGCATACTTATTGCATGAGTCTAAGCAACATGTGTGTCTGAATTTTAATTAATGAAAAATGGATGCATATATATTCTCATCAATACAACTTTATTTTATGTACCACACACTGGATGGCACATAAGAGAGTCAGCAGGTAGCTGGAACAACTAAGATTTTTAAATTAGTCTGCGATGTTTCCAAAAGAATGACTTTATGTAAAGAAAAATTCAAACTCTATTAAATTTTAAAACCAAATCAGATAAAGTTGACATTGGCTGTGTCATTGATCGTTCAGACCAATGCTAAGGTATTGAGCCAAATAAGCTTCATGTTCATTTAAAGAAAGGCCAAAACCGTGTCAAATTGTCATTCTCACTGCTCATTTCTTGATAACAAATATCGCAACTTGGAGCGAGTTACCCCTCAGTGTCAGATGACAGGATTACCACATTGATGTTCATTCACAACCCTGAAAATATGCCAAGTTTCAAGCTCTACACAAATATTCATCGGAAAGCAAGAAAGTTGTCTCTCAAACACAAATATTAGTTTATGCATTAATTAATTAATTAATTATTTATGTGGCTGCATGCATATCATCGAGCATGAACTTACTAGAAATAAACGCCTCTTGCCATCGTGAGCGGTCTGACCATGATGGTGCAACCTCTCGGAATGGAATTCCTTTCCTTGAGCAAACCCTACACAAAAACAAATGCAGACTATGACCAGGGAGAAACAACTCTGTTTATGAGTTGCCTTAGCTAACAAAACATGTCCCAAGCATTAAAGAATAACGTAGACAAAATTCTTGACAAGGAGAATCACCAGAAAAGTGTATATCCTGTCGTTTACACTACGAGGATCGATTCCCTCTTTTGTAACAACAGTATCATACCAGTGGATGATTCACTAAGATGACCTACCACATAGCACCAAAAGAAAAGCTGTCTGTACCATGGTCATCGTGTAGTTGAAAAATAATTGGAACTAAGATTTTATTGGCTTTACATGAGACTATGTGCAAAAGAACAGAGGCCAAAGAGTCAGGAGGATGCAAATGTGGTTAAACCTTATCAGCCATTCTGAGGGTAAATTCAAAAACTTCAACTCATACCAAAACAAACAAAAAGCAGGGATCAATTTTTGAGATATTCAGAATCATGTGATATAGGGTGCTATATGCAAAAGAGAGAAAGAGTACTCGATGATTAGCTGACGTATAACGCCTGGGAGGATACCATCTCGAAGAGGGGCTGTCTGCACTTCAAAAGGGTAACCACTGCTGGAGTCATCTGGTGTGCCTACATACTCCCTCTGGAGGAAGGAGCAATATGTACTAAATATTCGAGCAATTCAATATGAGGTAAACTAGAGGACAGCAACAAAAAGAATTATCAAAAAGCAAGTATAATAGCATAAAGTACAAATATTAATTCCAGGGCACTGCACTAGTGCACTTCAACCAAAACCTGAAGACTGCAGAGCAGAGAACTGGAGCCACAAGTATTGTCTATATTAAAACTTACCCCGCGGCAAACCACAAAGAAATTCGTAACGCTTCCCTCCAGTATCTGATCCCCATCATTTGACAGCAATAGCTCCGTCGCCCAAGGAGGCCTTAATTTCTCCAAATACTTCCTACGCCTAATGGCAACAGAAGCTGGATAATGAAAACGAGAAAGATGAACTGATTCTCCAGATAGGATTCTATCAAATTTAGAAAAAAAGCTCACTTGTCATTACCTGACCCACTCAGAGTGCTTGGCTTCCGCGAACTCCCTACCGTGACCGACAAGAGCCAAACGGGCACCCGATTCCGCAGCCGGCTGGTACGATCCTAAATGAATATAAGAGTCAAACCCACAAGAAGAACCCAAATTTGCAGAAATGAAAGCCGTGACAACGAACTCCCGAATTCCGATGCGCTCCCTGTCTTTCAGTACAATAGGAAATCCTTCACGTAAGCAGTCTTCAAGCCGAGGACGAATCAAGGAGTCCGAAATCGATGTGCTGGTTGATGCTCCAAACAAATTGGGACTATTTTTCAGTAAAATGTTTGCCGAATTCGCAAGCCTGAGCATGTGACGGTCCCAAAAAAGGAGAGAGGAGGCATCGTCGTGTGTTCGGGAAGTCGTGTAAGCACCTGAGAACGAGAACCAGATGAATAAAGAAACCCAGAAAAAAAGAAAAGAAAGATGAGCAGAAACGGTCTGCTGAGGAGTTAAAAGTACACGTACCAGAGTGATTTTGGAGGAAAAGGGAGATAGGAGGAGTATCGGAGAGAGGCTGAGAGACGACGCCGTTGACGATGAGGACGTTGAGGCTGCTTGTCATATTCGTATATCTCCGTTCTCTCTTACCAGGCTCAACGGAGACTGTAACGCTGGCTGTCAGCTTGATTGCGCTATTAATTGAAAAATTACGTTTAACAAAGTACAGATAGTTCGTGCATCAATTCGAAAAAAAAAAATGGAGAAAAATATATTTTTGCCCACATTTCTTGTGTTTGTGACATCAGAAGCACGAAAAAAATTAATTGTAGACTTCTGTTACACTGAAAATAAAATAAAAATCATGCAATCGATGAACAATCTTATGGTTCACAAGGATGAGAGTTCCTTTATCTTTAACCCTTAAAAAACAATAAAAACAGCCAGCTCCCTTCACTTGTAATTCAGGTAGTTTACAAAAATAGATGACAATGCAACCTAATCTCACGAGTGACGCAGTTTACTTGCTGCGTCTGCTTGTCTTTCTCTTTTGCAGTTTTGCGATTTAAATATTTTTTTACAATTTCCATTTCCTCTCTCTGATGCAAAATCCATGGGATCAAACATTTCATTTCATTAACACAGCTTCCTTTGCATGCACAAATGCAACAAAAGGTCCAGAAATGTATTCTCTCAACTTTTCTTTTAAAATTTGCATCGAATGAAAACTTTAACCACTCGTAGCTCCATTCCATCACCTTCCCGATAGCCATCACTCGTAGTTTCTGTTTCATTCACACTATAATTCACGGTCAGAGAATTTTTTTCAGTCGCACCAGTAGATGCTATAGGTTCGTTCTCATGGTGACCTCTTCCCGATAGCCATCACTCGTAGTTTCTGTTTCATTCACTATAATTCACGGTCAGAGAATTTTTTTCAGTCGCACCAGTTGATGCTATAAGTTCGTTCTCATGGTGACTTCTAAATTGCACTCAACGAGTAGACTTGTTGAATATTGCTTCATGGACACTTCTATCCGAAAAAACGTCCATAAAATAGAGTTTTTTTAAAAAAAGATATATATATATATATATATTAACAGAGAGAAATACAAAGAACCGAAGAGCAAATCTCTAACAACAAGAGAAAAAAAGGTTGCTCCCAACTTGGAAAACACATCTGCACCATAAAATAGAGCTTACTATAGATGCTTGAAGGATCTGGAACTTGGTTTGACAGGAGTCAGGTAGAAGTTGCGAACTCTTTCGGTCTTAAAATTCTCTTGCTTGTCTCTTTTTTCCCTCGCCTTTTCACAGAAGATAGTAGGTAGGATGTGCTGCAAAAAACTGCTTATGACACAGAGACAAGGATGAATTCTATTTGGTGCACATTTACATAGAGTGGGAAGTAGACACTACTGTAGTAACTGCTTATGAAACACAGAATTCCATTTGTTGCACTTATATAGACCAGTGCAGGAGACCGTTCATCATCAAAATCAAATAAAAAAATTTGAACAGATAAGGAACTCGAATGCAGGTGGCATTCTTACAGGCCAAAAAAGCAGGTAAAGATTTAGCTTGAGAGGAGAGCTACAAGTAAACTGCATCTATTTCTTCACCAGAATACTGCACATATTCATGAATAAGTATTAAGCCATTCTACTGCAATTATTTAGCACCCTAATCCTAAATGTAAAACTTTAGGTTACTTGTTATATTTTATTTTCTAATTAATTTTTTCAAAAGGTTATTTCTATTTACAAGCCAGTTTATGAGAAATTCTAATTACCTAAGCTAGACACTCCTGTGCCTTCCACTGTTATAGAACCTTTTGGTCACAACGGCCAGCATAGAAACTTGGCAAAGAAAAAATTTGTGTATACAGAAATCCTTCATTCCCTTAAACTATGGAAAAGTCCCTTCAACAGAGCAGTGACTTCACAGCTGCACTTAATAACTTACAGCAAAAAGTACAAAAAATTGCATTTAAGAGAAACAAATAAAAAGAGAAAAATAGAACCTCTTTCCAGAATGCACTAATGGACAATGGTCAGTTATCAAGCCATGTACAAAAATGCCTGCACAGACCGCCCCCGTTTACCTTTGTAAGACTAAATTTATTTGCAAGCAAGGCTCCACAGTACATCAAGCGCATGAAGCATTATAACCCTTAAATATGTCGCTTAGGCTTTTCATTGAGATTGATACCAATAAGCCAAAATAAAGTTTGCCTTCACACATTTAAATCAGAGATACTTTTTTTATTTATAAAAAAACCAAATAAAGATCAACAAAAATGATATGAAATAAAACAAGTCACTATGCTAATTAAACAAAAAAAAGGAATAGTCAAATAACAAAACATAACAAACATTTTTTCAATATTTTAAAAAAATTCTCTCTGAAAAATGCTTTTCAATATTTTAAAGAAATGCTTTCTAAAAAATGCCGGAGTTTCATTAGGAGAGAAAAGGAATCAAAGCCCCTTAAGTGGGGGATAATCTATTAAAGAAGTCAAAAAACATTTATTCTTATTCGTCCCTGTACGCTCCTTCAGGTGTATTTATTGGAATATTGATTGAGATACAACATCAGAGCAATATCAATGACGAAATGGGGAAATATAAATTTTTTTTTTTGAAATATAAAAATTTAACCCCCTAGCAAATCCTCTACCAGTGAAACATAAGTCAATAATGTCAAAAATTAATCTCAATAAACTCACAACGAAGAATTAGACAGATGCTAATTAGAGTTGGACAAATTTTGAAAATTTTAGAAATGAGGCAATTAAATTGGGAAACTATATTGTGCACATGGCAGCTAAGACAAATCATAGAGTCCCAGATTCAGAGAGAAATTACAAATACCCTAACTTACAGAGCATGCTACACTACAAAGTATAATCTTTATACACTGCCTGAAGCAGATGACACTTCAGAACCAAGAAATACGGCAACCCAAAAGGTATTTCCAATCCTCCAAAAAACATAAAGAAAAGAAATTTCTGATGTCTGTAAAACAATTACAGGAATTCTTCTTACCTTCTTCATCAATGATACATACATCCTATGCATACTCAGCTGGCTCCTTCTTCACCTTACACAGTATCTGAGCCTTGTCTTTCTGCAAAAATAGAACAAAATATAACAGTATGAAGTAGAAGAATAAAACAGAGGAAGCTTTCCCACTACGATCTGTGAAAAAACAAATAAGATGAAATACCTGGAACTTGATATCCACAATCTGTTGAAGTTTCATCTTTACCTAGCAGTAGTGGCATCTGGTCCCTACCCTCTAAATGGATTTGCACAGAAGAAACTGAAGATCCAGATTCCATTCTTTGCACATCATTCACAGCCGCTACGGTAACCTGATGACCGCCCCCCATGGAAGGAAGTTCAGACACAGATTTTCTTTGCAATTCACCCTTTCTGCATGGTTCAGATGTTTGACACCCACCCTCAGAAACAAATTTAGTCACAGATTCTGCTTGCACATCTCCCTTTTTGGGCAGTTCAGACATCAAGCTGCAGGCCTTCACAGAATCAGAATCAGATTGACTCAAAGATTCTGTTTGCATATGAAACTTTTGGGGTATTTCAGACATCTGGTTGCTGTCCTCCACAGAAGCTTGTTCTGCTCCAGGTAGATGCAAAACCTGGTCGATCCCCTTCTCTGGTGGAAGTTCTCCAGCACATTCTCCATGCATCTCAACATCTTCGGGCACTGCAGACATGGAGTAGCCAATTTCTAAAGTATGAGATTCAGATATAAATTCTGTGTGGTTCACCTCCTCATCATGCAGCTCGGACACTTGCTTGTCACTGTCTCTGCATGTAGGCAGGTCAGTCAATTGATTGCATCCTTCCTGGGAGCAAATCTCACCCTGACATTCAATCTGGTTTATATCCTTCTTGAGTGAGTGGGATACCTCACTCTTACCTTCTCTAGAGCAAACTTCAGGTCCACTTGCTATTTGGGGCCCATCCTTCTTGTGCAGCTCGGATACCAGGTGAGTACCCTCTGTACAATGAAGTTCACTGACACCTATTTTTTGCAACTGCACATTTTTAGTTTGATCAATCAATTGAGTGTCCCCTTCCTCGGTGCAGAATTTGCCTCCAAATTCAATCTGGTTCAAATCCATCCCAGAACATTGGTAGATCTCAATAGTACCTTCCAAGTGATGATGTTGACACCCAGATTCTATTTGGTTCCCTACCTTCTCATGCAGGTCAAGAGCTTTGTCAATCTCCTCTCCGCAAATATGCACAGTAACATTTTCTGTTTGCAACTCCACGTTGTTAGGTAGTTCAGTTAGTTCGTCGTTTCCTTCCATGGAACAAGGTTCACCATATTCAATCACGTTCACATCCTCCATGGGTGATTGGGATATCTTGCTGGTACTAACCTCAGCCCTGCATTCTATTTGGCCCTCAACATTTTGAGGTGGTGTACACATTGGACCTCTTCCCTCTATTGAACAAAGCTCAACCACACCTTCCTGCCAGGTGGCATCGTTCTCAGGCAATTGAGATATTTGGTTGCAACCATCAGTGGAAGGAAGTTCACCTATGTGCTCCACTTGGTTTACATCGTCAGACAGTAGGCGCTTCTTCTCACTTTCCTCCTTGGATGGAGTTTGAAAATCACCTGCTTCTTGTAGATCACTATCTCCACGAAATTCACACTTTGTACTGTGCTCCTCAACGGAAGTCACATCAGCCCTGCATGCTATTTCCGCTGGATGTTTTTCAGTTTGTTTCAGCATCAAGCTGCTATTTTCCTCACTTGATAGTTGGCTTTCCTGTTCCATTTCAATCTTATCATTTTCAGACAACTGAGATGTTGGGTTGCTTCCCTCCAATAAAGGAGGCTCATCCCTGCATTCTGCTGTTTGGGTCTTAGCCAGCTCAGATGTTTGTATGCAATCCTTCAGAGTCGTTGCATCTTTTCTGCTTGACGTTGTTGAAGCATGATTAGATTTAGTGGGGGAAGTCAAATACCTAAGACGATAACTAGCAAGTGCTGGACCAAAAATGCTAAATTTTCCTGCACTACTGAAGGCAACCTCAGCATCTGCTTGTCGCTTGAAGACCACTTTAGCTCGCTTGGACTTTCTCATAACTTCAGTTTCAGATTCCTTTAAAGGACCATATCGGTTAAATATGTTCTTTAAATCTGATTCTGTAGGAAGAGAACCTGCTTCTGTGAAATTAAGAATCAGAGCTGTTGGGGAACATTCCTCTTCTAGTTTTTCATCCTTCAACTCATGATTTGTATTCAAAGAAGTGTTCTCATCACCTTCTTTGACTAGTACTGACTCCGACTGCTTCAACAATTCCCCCGCATTGTTAAGCACAATCCTGTCAGTCCAGTATGAATCTTTCACATCATCAAACTTAAAAGTCTCCATCGATTCTGATTTTAGTCCACCAAGTTTACCGACACCGGGTTTTTTCTTTTGCTTCCTCAAACGATTATTATCCTGCAAGAGCATATCTCTATATTCAGAAAAGTAACCAAGTATTGTAGACAGAAAACTATAGCCCTTCATTGGGTCTCGAGCAGCAAGCCATAATTGTGAGAGCATTTCATTTGGAGATGGATACTCCATTTTGCCACCAATATTTTTTCTTTGCATCTTCTCAGAAGTCTCAGGAAAATTGCGAGTGCTTATGCTTTTATCTCTGCCTCTATCTAACTTAACCCCACCCTTTTGATATTTCTCCTGATTACTTTTAAGGATAGGAGAAGACCCAGTAAGCTGGCTGGCTACTCTACGGATGCACTCACCAACATTGAATGATTTCTTAGCAGTTGGTGACTCAATCTGGCCGATATCAATCATCGATGATATCTTTCTCTTCCTACCTCGACCTGACTTTGTAGACACAGGTTGAGTTGTCTTAAAATGCTTTCCACCATTCTCAAGTGATGTGGATATCTTCTCTTCCAACAGATCAGCCAAACTCCTTTGTTTCTTGCTGCTGCCAATCCCATCCTCTAAGATTTGACTCTTTCGTTTGCGAGATGATCCATCTCGGTTTTTTGACTTTTTGTATGACAGGGTCATGTGATCCACTGTAACATCATTACCAGATTTCCTCTCAGGAGGCAAATTTTTTTCTTCATTCTCCAACAACATACGGTGTATTTTAAATTCCGGCAGTTTAGGATAGCCCTTTGAGCGGTAAAAAGAAAGCAGCTGAGCTTTAGCAACTGTCAGCTCAAGTCTATCAGCTCCTCCAGATGGAAGAACAGCTAGATCCTTGATATACTGGACAAGTTTATCAGGTTCCAGAGCTGTCATATTAAGAGAACCGTAAGCACTATCTGCAACACTTGCACCTTCCCTTATCCCAGTGTTATCCATAACTTGGGCTTTGATTCTATTGTAAACTTCATCTGGTATACAATAACAAGCCAAACCAAACTCCACTCTTCTAGAAATTTCCTCCAGGGCACAATCCACTGCATTAAGAAAAGCAGCCAAGGTGCTCTGCTTCTCCATCTGTGTAAAATGGGTGCAGAAAGGTCTTAGGCGTGAAGCCTCATTCCAAGCAAATGTATGATCCCCAAAATATGCCACCAAGTAGTTATCTCTCTTTTTGTGTTTTATTGCTATTTCAGATGCATCAGAAGGGTCAAATATCTGAGCAGGCCACCATGGGTGGCTCCTCACTTTACCCCATACCAAATCAGAAACTGAAAAGTTGGACTCTCTTAACTGGGGTAGAGGGTATCTAGCATGGTTCTCATCGGTAAACATGATATCATTCTCCAGTGTTTGCATCTCTTCCGTTTCTGAGTATTCAGATTCCATGTTTTCATCTTCAATAGCTCCAACATATTCAGTTACAGTACCATAATTTTCCCTGGCAGCAAAAGATGCACCCAAGTCTACAACTAAACCACCTGACATATGATTATAGTACTCAATACCAGTCATTGCAGGATCTCTATCTTCAGAGTTAAACTCAGCATATTCATCAGAGTTATAACTACAGGCACCCATATTTTCATCCTCCTCTTGTGAAGATTCTTGAACTCCGATGATTGCAGGATCCAGAGAAGATACAACAAGATGAGCAGGACCAGCATCCTCATTTGGCAATGAGTAGTGTTCTACAGGAACTTCCACAAGTGAGTAGGAATCCACCATCACATCTTTCGAGTTATTCTCTTGATTAGTCCCAGGAATCTTCTCCTCAGCATTTTCATCAGAACTAACAGGGTAGACGAGTCCAGCTTGCAAGGCACCAGATCGATCCAGATTTTCAATACTAGCGCCCATGTTTTCGACGTGGGATGTTTGGGAGTCCTGAGCTTCTATAACCCGACTCTCATGACCTACAGGAAGAGACCCTGAAGCACTCGATGAAACAGCTTCGCTTTTTGAGCTCGAGTCAACCAGTATAGGATTATTCGAGCCCAGATCACCTAAAATATGAGAATTTACATTAGATGCTATCTCACACAATTCACTATTGTCCGTCCTGATCACCGCTTCTAAATCCTTTTTCAATTTACATGTCTCCGCTTTCGCCTCATCGTCGCGCTCCGATACACAGTCAATGCCCTTCTCATCCAAACACTCTTCTTTCACCTCAATACCACCATTTAGCACCATATGTTGATCTTCCCCTCCATCCACGCACTCCGCTGGTTCCAGCGAAGGGCTAGCCATCGAATCATTCTTTTCGGTAGGAACATCATCATCAATAGTAGACGACTCGGCGAGGGTTTGGGTATTAAGATCGACAGCCTCCTTCAAGGTAAAATTGGATGCCATGAATTACAACGAACCCTAGGTTAAAAAAACAAGGAAAAGAAAACCCTAGGGTCAGCAAAATGGATACTCAGACACGAGATTCAGAAGAAGAACAAAAAGGAAATTTTATGTACCTTTCCAATTCAATACATACAAGCAAATCTAGAGGGAAGAAGAGCCCAGGGCTGGGTTGCTCGCGCTCCCGCAAACAGACGAAAATGCAATCTCCTTTCGCCCTCAAGAATCATGCACCGTGCTGAAGGTCCTCGTTTCCTTCGTTTTCTTTTCTTGTTATGTTCTTTATACTTTATTTAGATGCTCTTAATGGATGATCGGTTTTCCTTCGCCCATGAAATACAACGCAAAGAGTATCTAGTGAGAAGACGATGAGACAAGGCGAACGAAACATATAGGGGGGGTTAGTCCCCAATTAAGTGGAAATGAAGTGGAAAATTGAGGGGGGGTTAGTCAATAAAATGAAAATTTGATCTTCATCTTCATCTTCATCTTATGTATCTACATGATCTTCATCTTCGAAATGGGTGTTAGTCAAGACAACTTCATCTTCTAAATCTTTGAAATAGGGTGTTAGTCAAGACAACTTCATCTTCATCTTCATCTTATAGAAATTTAAAATTATTGATTTTAATAATTATAAAAATGAACTAATTAAACCAAAGTGTCTGAGTTAACAATATTTTAATTACCACTATTAAATCACTAATACAATAGAGTGAATAAAAAAATTCTTATTAATGAATAAAAAATATTATATTAATAACATAAGATAGATTTGTATTGTATTAATTAATAATATATTTTGACATAATTAATGATGATATATTAATCAAATGCATACTTTAATTATATTTTATTTACCAGGGAGGATTGAATTTTGTGTATTCTTCAGTCAACTAGCCTAACCAAATATGATGAATTAATCTGAACTAAACACTAATTATATCCTAAATTATCAAGCAATAATTTAATTAACTACTTCCTAAATTGTCAAGCAATAATTTAATTAACTACTTGCACAACAGGAAATGTCAACTCTGGATTTTACCGTGATTCGTGCCTCTCTCGAGCGCCACGTAACCACGAATCCGGATTCTCAATCCTTGCGTCTAGCCCCTCTCGGGCGCCTAGAGTTAATGACAAAGATCGGATTACAATAGAATGCAGAGAATCAATTTCCTATTGTGATGATGCTAAAATTATCAACTTTGGATTTTACCGTGATTCGTGCCTCTCTCTCGAGCGCCACGTAACCACGAATCTGGATTCTCAATCCTTGCGTCTAGCCCCTCTCGGGCGCCTAGAGTTAAAGACAGAAATCGGATTAAAATACCAAAATCCAACCTCAATTATAATCTTACCCTAATTAGCTAATTTAATCAAATATCAAGAAAATAAACCTTAATTATCAAATCAGATTCAATTAACATTCAAAACCTAAGTTCAAACTATATGAAAAATTAAATTCAATAATGACGAATTACTCCCCTTCTTCCTCCTCTCGCTCGGGCAGCAACTCGTTCTCATGGGTGCTGCAATTTCCGGAAATTGGTGGCGTCTGGTAGCAATAGTGAGTGGCGGGAGGTAGAGACGACGCCGGCGACAACGGTTAGAAGCCGACGGACGGAGGTAACGTCCGACGAAGAGCGAAACAGAGCTGACGTTCTCCAACCAGCTCTCTCGAGTCTCGGTTGGAGTCGGAATAGCTCCGGGACTAGTCGAAAATACGTAACCGACGCCGGAGGATGGTCGGAAAGCGAAAGTTGCACCGGAGAAGGCCTCTCGGATCTCTTCTCGGCCTGGCGAGCGACTACTGTCGAACTCACCTCGACGGAGACTCTCTCGAGCTCTCCTCGGGTTTGTTCTCGGTTGGTGGATGGCAGTGGACGGCGGTGGACGACGGTGGCGCGGCGAAAGCTATTGGCCCGGCGAACGGCGGTGGGGAAGGCAGTGCGGGAGAGAGGAAGAAAAAAGAAAAAACGACGCACGATGGGGGGGGGGGGGGGTGCGAGGAGAGAGAGCGAGGCCGAGGGCGTCGCCCGTCCTTCAATTCGAAGAAGATCAAAAAGGGCCTTCTTCCACATGATTGAAATTAAACCGTGGAGATGAAGGGCCCCTTCATCCCCTGCATCGAGATGAAGCTTCATCTGCGCTCCACTAACGACTTCAAGTGGAGAAGGGCGTTATGTGGTTGAAGATCATCTTGTCCTTCAAGTTGACTAACCCCCCCTGAATTGAAGTGAGATGAATTGTTTCCACTTCAAGTCATGTTTGGGTGTTAGTCCAGGCCAGTTGAAGTGGCTGGAAAACAGATTCCAGTGTTAGTGCTTGGAAAACAGATTTCAGTGTCCTTTTCTAGATAAATGATTATAGTTTATTATAAATTAAAACAATAATTACGTGTGACTACAATAAATTATATAAAATTAATAAAAAAATTAAAAATAACATAGGAAAATATAATAAATAAACCTAATGGTTTAATTAATTATAGCAATTGGATAATTAACCAATTAACGATTATAATTCATTATAAATTAATATACTAATTACGTGACTAGAATATATTATATAAAATTATTAAAAATTACAAAATAGCATAAGGGAATATAATAAATAAAAATAATGGTTTAATTAATTTTAGCAATTGGATAATTAACCAATTAATGATTAAAATTTAATATAAATTAACATACTAATTACGTGGGATTAGAATAAATTATTTAAAATTAATAAAAATTTAAAAATAACATAAGGGAATATAATAAATAAACCTAGGTGTTTAATTAATTATAGCAATTGCATAATTAAACCAATTAACGATTACAATTTATTATATATAATTATACTAATTATGTGTGATTAGAATAAATTATTTAAAATTAATAAAAATTTAAATATAACATAAGGGAATATAATAAATAAACCTAATTGTTTAATTAATTATAGCAAATTCATAATTAAACCAATTAACGATTACATTTTATTATAAATTATTATACTAATTACGTGGGATTAGAATAAATTATTTAAAATTAATAAAAATTTAAAAATAACATAAGGGAATATAATAAATAAACCTAGGTGTTTAATTAATTATAGCAATTGCATAATTAAACCAATTAATGATTACAATTTATTATAAATTATTATACTAATTATGTGTGATTAGAATAGATTATTTAAAATTAATAAAAATTTAAATATAACATAAGGGAATATAATAAATAAACCTAATTTTTTAATTAATTATAGCAATTTCATAATAAAACCAATTAATGATTACATTTTATTATAAATTATTATACTAATTACGTGGGATTAGAATAAATTATTTAAAATTAATAAAAAATAAAAAATAACATAAGGGAATATAATAAATAAACCAAATTGTTTAATTAATTATAGAAATTGCATAATTAAACCAATTAATTATTACATTTTATTATTAATTATTAAACTAATTACGTGTGAGTAGAATAAATTATTTAAATTACATAAAACAGTTAAAAATAACATAAATGAATATAATTAATAAATAAATTATTTTGTAATAACATACTATATAGTATAAAAATACTTAATAAATAAAATTAAAACAAAATGGTATAAAATGACAACAACCAATATAATTAGAGTTTGTGCGTTTAACATCATCAACTGACTAGTTTAGTAGATACGAACGACAACATACATGTTCAAATGCAATAAAGTACAACCACTAATAATCACTCCACATGCTAGTTGCTATGGCATCTCGAAATTGTGCAACTCTAGTGGATTCTAATGCACGACACCTCCGCATTGTTGTTGATAGGTTGCCTTCATCCCCAAGATCATCGCTATCATCGCTATCTCCATCCAAATTTTCACCAACTAATCGGACCTCATCACCTCCTCCACTACCTCATCATCAGAATCATCATCTTCCAATTCAAACATATCATTGTAATCCTCTTTACGTATATAATTGTGTAATATGCAACAAGCTATTACAATTTTCATCTGGATCTTATAAGAAAAGGGAGGAGCAACTTTCAACATTTGGAATCGAGCTTTTAAAGCACCAAAAGTTCGTTCAATAGTATTTCTCAAAGATGAGTGCCTTCGGTTGAATAACTCTTTATCATTTCTAGGAAGGTTGTCTCCAAATTCTTGTAGATGATAACGAGTTCCTCGATATGGAGCCAAAAATCCTGACATATTTGCATAACCAGCATCGACTAGATAATATTTACCTACAATACAAAATATTTTTCACATAAGATAATTGAAAAAAATAAAAAAATATTAAATAACAATATATTATTTACCTTCAGGTACACAAATTCTATTTCGGCGAGTCAATGCGTCCTTCAATACATGGGAATCAGCTGCTGATCCCTCCCATCCAACAAGTACATAAGTGAATTGCATATCAAATGTACATGATGCCATCACATTTTGTGAGAGATAGCCTTTTCTGTTCCAGAACCTTTGTTGTTCTTCAAGTTGGATGTTTGCTTTGATATGAGTTCCATCAATAGCCCCAATACAATCCTAATTATATCATTTCAATTAATACAAGTAACTCTAAATATTAATCTAAAATTGTTCATTATATGTCAAGTGATGTTACCTTAAAATACAGATTAAACATTGGATTGTTTAAAATCTTCGAGTGAGTCCGTTCCGAAGGCCGTTTGATGTAATCAGGCTGAAGTTTGATAATAGCATTCAACACCTTATTGAAATACCTACTTATAGTCCAGTTTGATCTATTAAACATCTCTGGTGTGACACTATACGCTTGTCCTTGACCAACAGTTAAGAGAAAATATGCAAGTTGTTCTTCCACTGAGATGGTCTTTGTAGGTGATAAAAACCCTTTGCTATAAAGTATCTCTGCCATTTTTTTAAACACAATTTGATTCATCCTGTAAACTTTTCGAAATTTAACAGGTGATTTCGCTAATGCCTTTTGTAAATAAATCGGACCACCTATCCCACGAGGACGTAATGTACGTCTAGACCTATGGTTCATATAGTATATTCCCATCATGTACATAAGACATGTCAATAAAATCATTATTGTATTCCTATTTTCGTCTTCCATGGAAACCTGCAAATACAATCACCACAACCATAATAACGACTTCAACAATAATTCTTGTTTCTTCATAATATCATCAACACAAAAACATACCATGTTCTTCAATCATATCCTATTTTTAATCACACCTATATAAAATCATCTCCAATCACACACCCACAACATTCATCCACACAATAAGAACACGACAATCATGAAAACCCAAATCTTAACCATAATAAAATTCATAATCTATCAATGATACGTCTTACAAAGTCATAATTAAAAAAACATAATTAAACTTCAAAACAATCGTCCCAAAATACATAATGTACTTCAAAGTATTGACTCCATTTCACCAGCACAATATTTAAGCCAATTAATTCGCTCTTCCACTGGCAGCTTCATAAACATGTCCTTCTTCATTGGTGTATCTAACAATATAGGAGCGCGAAACTTCATCTCTACTGATAGGTCCGGGATTTCTGTGAGTGCTTCATACCAATTTTCTCCGGTGGCTTTATCATTTTTAGCTTGTAGAGATTGCAATAGGGTGGCAATTCTTGTCATTGTATCAGCGAACATAATACTATCATTAGTGGCCATTTGTGGTCTCTTTCTACGACGACTTGAACTTGACGGGTTAGTACTTGGAGACTGATCAGGTGCCGACTCATTTTCTGTAAAGAATGGCGAAGGAGATTCTCTACCTAAATCGACATTCTCGAGCATATCCACGTGCTCTTTTTCTTCCTGATGTTGGACATCATTACACATGTCTTCGTCAGTTTGACTTGTTCTCCCCATGGCTATTGAGTTTCCCACTACCAAAGCCAATTTGTCATAAAGAGGGCAGCCTTGTTGTCTGTACTTTTCAGCTTCTTTATGCTCCTACAAGGATAAAACATCATTTAGACAACTTGGCATAGAGTTCTAGTAATGCGGAAAACATACAAAATGTTTTACAGTCAATTATAATTTACTGACCTTGATATAGTCTTGCCATACAGAATGACATGCAGTAACTCGATGTGTGGTTGCATCCCAACCGAACCCACTAGTGTTGAGACAACTTGTTACTGTTTGGTAAGTTTTCTTCCATGATCTTGTTCGATTCTTGAGCTGCTCAACAGTTTTTTTATTAGTTGTGTCTTCATTGAACCTATTGACACAGTCCAAATATACTTCATGCTTCCAAACCCCATTAGGCATCCTATTCCCCATATTGACTTGCTCAACCAACAGATCGAGCATTTTGTTGTCATCATCGAAGGTCCAAATGTCATATGATCGAGGAGTTTGTTGTCTTCTTCCAGCCATTTATAATCTAAATCCGAGATGGTCGTCATAGAAATTTTTTTTATCAGACAACCATTACTCGTCGTAGTAACTAGAGACACATAGAAACACAACCAACAAATAACAAAATACCATGTGGTGGATATTTATAACTCCAAAATCTCCTCACCACATGACATAAACATTCCATAGCACTTCAAACATATTCAACCACATTCTAAAATATTTCAAAAGTAATCTAACTAATTTCATTGCAAATGACTAGAACAATGCAAAAACAAACTCATGAAGTCCAAATTCACCGAACACCCCTGGTAGAGCCCCATATGACTTCGCAGTCACTACGAACCGTACATCGTCATTGATGGGAGTCGGGTTTCGTTGGCTAATGGACGCCCGTGTAGGCGACTCAGCCTTGTTTGAATTGGACCATGTGGTGGATATTTATAACTCCAAAATCTCCTCACCACATGACATAAACATTCCATAGCACTTCAAACATATTCAACAACATTCTAACACATTTCAAAATTAATCTAACTAATTTCATTGCAAATGACTAGAACAATGCAAAAACAAACTCATGAAGTCCAAATTCACTGAACACCCCTGGTAGAGCCCCATATGACTTCGCAGTCACTACGAACCGTACATCGTCATTGATGGGGGTCGGGTTTCGTTGGCTAATGGACGCCCGTGTAGGCGACTCAACCTTGTTTGAATTAGACCATGTGGTGGATATTTATAACTCCAAAATCTCCTCACCACATGACATAAACATTCCATAGCACTTCAAATATATTCAACAACATTCTAACACATTTCAAAAGTAATCTAACTAATTTCATTGCAAATGACTAGAACAATGCAAAAACAAACTCATGAAGTCCAAATTCACCGAACACCCCTGGTAGAGCCCCATATGACTTCGCAGTCACTACAAACCGTACATCGTCATTGATGGGGGTCAGGTTTCGTTGGCTAATGGATGCCCGTGTAGGCGACTCAGCCTTGTTTGAATTGGACCATGTGGTGGATATTTATAACTTCAAAATCTCCTCACCACATGACATAAACATTCCATAGCACTTCAAACATATTCAACAACATTCTAACACATTTCAAAAGTAATCTAACTAATTTCATTGCAAATGACTAGAACAATGCAAAAACAAACTCATGAAGTCCAAATTCACCGAACACCCCTGGTAGAGCCCCATATGACTTCGCAGTCACTACGAACTGTACATCGTCATTGATGGGGGTCGGGTTTCGTTGGCTAATGGACGCCCGTGTAGGCGACTCAGCCTTGTTTGAATTGGACCATGTGGTGGATATTTATAACTCCAAAATCTCCTCACCACATGACATAAACATTCCATAGCACTTCAAACATATTCAACAACATTCTAACACATTTCAAAATTAATCTAACTAATTTCATTGCAAATGACTAGAACAATGCAAAAACAAACTCATGAAGTCCAAATTCACCGAACACCCCTGGTAGAGCCCCATATGACTTCGCAGTCACTACGAACCGTACATCGTCATTGATGGGGGTCGGGTTTCGTTGGCTAATGGACGCCCGTGTAGGCGACTCAGCCTTGTTTGAATTGGACCATGTGGTGGATATTTATAACTCCAAAATCTCCTCACCACATGACATAAACATTCCATAGCACTTCAAACATATTCAACAACATTCTAACACATTTCAAAATTAATCTTCAGGGTTGGAATTAATTTGGCCACAATCAACACAAATTACGCACAAAAATTTAAATTAACTCAAACACAAAACTAAATTAGTTGAAAAAAAAATTAGGGTTTCGGATTACCTTTTGTTATTCTAGTTACTAGGCTTTTCCTAACAAAAGAGAACAACAAAGAGAATAAAAGAAAGCACATCAGAAACTGCAACAGTGAATCAAACTGTAGAGGAATGGCATCTAGCAGCAAGTTGCTGGTGGGAGATCTCATAACTAGCAAGAAAATTGGCAAGACTTGCATTGGGAAATGTGGAACAGCTAAATGCAGATGTTTTGCTTTGGTTTCATGATTTTACCAAGCGAATGGGTAGAACCACTTAATATTGGATGGTTCGTTTTGGGTTCATGGTCTTACCCAGCGTATGGCCAACTGGGTGTCACCCTCTAATAGGAGCATTGTTAGTGTAAAGGAAAAGTTGCAAGAGAATTTACTCTCTTGAAAACTGTATGGAAATGAGTTAGTCAAGGGGAAAAAGTAGGGAGGGGAACTCACTGCATCTAAAGAACCCGTTATGAGGAAACTGCAAGGGCATGGTCCCAGAAATATGCCATGAACTGACAGCATGCTTGATGGGTTGTCAAGTTCTTAAACAGTCAGTTGAGCTATCAACTCTCATGCACAGGAAACAAGTGAGCAAATCTGTATTATTTATTAATGAACGTTTTGTATCTCAGCTTCAATGAATGTGATATTATTGGAATTAATTTGGCCACAATGAAGATAAATTACGCACAAAAATTTAAATTAACTCAAACACAAAACTTAATTAGTTGAAAAAAATATTAGGGTTTCGGATTACCTTCTGAAATTTGGGGGAAATCACCGCCGAATGGGAAAATGTAAGCCCAATGGAAGAAATCGACGCCTAACCGTCGAAAATCGAAGAAGATTGAAGGAAATCGAAGGAATTCGAAACCGGAATAGGTTAAATCAAAGGAAATCGGGGGAGGAGGAAAGAGAACAGCGAGAACGAGAAGGAAGAGGGAGGCCGAGAGTGAAAAGAGATGGAGGCCGAGAGGGAAAAGAGAGAAGGAGACGAGAGAGGGAGAGGGAAGAGAAAGGTCGAGAGAGAAAGAGACGAGAGAGGGAGATGGGGCGAAAACGAGAGATAACAAGAGAGAGGGAGCAGAGAATGAAGATGAGCGCCGAGCGAGAGGAGCAGAGCGAGCAGACGAGAGCCGAGGGAGAGGAGCAGAGCGAGCAGAGACGAAGTCGGGCGAAAATTTTCGTCCAGAGACGAAGGCTGAGTGAGAGGAGAGGAGAAAGGAAATGAGGGTAATTTTTTAGTTTCGGGGGGGGGGGGAAGAAGCGACGCCGTCGCTCGTGGTAATTTGATGAATTGAAAAAAAGGGCGGAAACAGAATTCCGTCGTTTTTGCCTGAGGAGATGAAACGGTGTTATCTCACTTCAAGTCAATTCATTCTGGACTAACACCATAAATTGGATGAACTAGGTAATGCGGGGGGAATTCATTCCACTTCATTGTGGACTAACCCCCCCATACTCAATCGTGTCTCGGTGATGAAAAAAGGAGAAGAATGGTAGAACAGGGCGACACAGATGTAGCCAGAAGCATAGATAATGAAGCGTCTGACATGCTTCTCATATTAAAATTCTATAAGAGTTTATTCTAGAATTTGTGTTTTTTTCTATGCAGCACCGGCCGGATTCTTGAAATAAACCACCAAACTTTTAGCGGTTTCCGGCGAGCGAACTTCCGATGCTGTGAAAAGAAAATAAAACTGAAACAATTTTCATGTGACCCCAATACCTACCGTATCTTATACTAGGGAAAATCCATACCATGCAAATTTTTTAGTAATAATATCCTAGGTATGTCGGACACAATCATCCTCCGCAAGACACTCATCGTCGTTACATCTCCAATAATGGATCTATCTACCTTCTTCTACTATTTGACTTGATTATAACTGAGTACAATGCACATATGTTTATAATAGATGAAACAAGTAGAATCATATTACAATTAAATTACCCATATCTTAGTTACACCCAAAGTCAAACACTTAAACATGAGTCCTAGAGTAATTAAACAACTGAACAAGAATAAAAGACTAATGTAACTAAAACTCCTCTAACCAAATCACTCATGCGAGACTTCCTCCTATAAGACTCCTCTAAGATTATGTCATGTTAATTATTGTTTTACAAGAGTTATGTTAGTCTCTTTCATACATGTTCTTTAACACCCCCTCTCATGCTGGAGTTTATAATTTCAACTTGTAAAGAAAAAGAATTTTTGTCTTCAATCTTCTTTTATTAAAAAAAGTATTTATAGATGCAAAATTTTTATCTTTTGTTCTCCTCCTTGATTATTTTGATCATATAAATTAAAATACTTATTTTTTGTACTTCTTCTTTTACTTTTCTCTCTCAAATTGGGGACGAAAAAGAACATAGAGACCAAGCTTAGACAAAACAAATATAGAAGATGAAAATCACTCTGCATTTACCATTTTAGATGTTCAATTTTAGTTTTTAAATGCAAACTTGAGCTTTTTCTCTCCCTCTTTCTCATAAGCAAAAAGATATGGAAAATAGATCACAACAAAATGAAATTAAAATTAGGTATTCGAGAATTAAAAAATAATGAATGCAAGTAAAGAAAATTATTCACACACCACAAATGAATGCCAAATTTTTATTATTGATGTTATTCTATTGGTATTCACTGCTCAAAAACCCGTGCTTGGAATTTTATAAGAAAGAGATTTCGGCTCTCCTTCAAGCCACGTGTGTACTCAAATATATGATTAAAAGCAATCTCCCTTGAGGTTGAGTTAGATTATAAGTCTAGGAAGTTTTTCTATCTAGATTCAAAGTTCTAGATGAACCTACCAAATAAAATCAAAAGAACACAACAAAATGAAAAGTTGACACCCTTTTGAGGATTAGGGAGAAAATCTTCTCCTTTGAAAGGTCCAAGCCTCCAACTTTGATGCACACTTTGAAAAGATTTGTAGCTTGTTTAAGGTGAATGCAAGGAGTTGATCTAAAAGGAATGGATTATATGCAAAATTTGTCTTTTCTTTCTAAAAAAAATAACTCAATAAAGAATATCAAGAAGAAATTCTTAGAATTGAGTAGAATTGCTAATAAATGCTTATAACTTCTCAAGTGAACGTTTGGTGTGAAATTTACCCAAGCCAAACAAGCCATTTTTCGCCTATTCACAAAACGCTGACCAAGCAATCATAGATCATTGTAAACTGATTAATCGATCCATCATGCTTAACGATTATAACTTTGTTAGAAATGACTTATGGATTTAGATGTTCAATTTTAGTTTATAAATGCAAAACTTGAGTTTTCACTCTCCATTTTTCTCATAAGCAAAAATATAAGGCAAATAGATCACAACTTTTAAAGATTACAACAAAATAAAAATTTTAGAGTTAAGTATGCAAAAATTAAAAAGAATAATAAATGCAAGTATAGAAAATTATTCACACACCACAAATGAACACCAAAGTTTTGTTAGCAATTTTTCCCTATTACTATTCATTGCCCAAGGACCCTTGCTTGGGAAATTCCACTAGTATAACCCCCAATAGCTTGGAATTTTATAAGAAAGATATTTTTAATTCATCTTAACTTGTTTTAAATATGGATATGAATGCACGAAATATGTCGAAGATGTAAATGACCTAAGAATCCAAAACTTTCAAGTAGTACAACAATTTTGAAGTCTTGGATTTGTTCACTTTACATGTATAGACTCTTGAGAAGTTCTAATTAATATGGCCTCTAACCAACCGTTCTTCATTTCTCTTTTTGTGGGTGCTTATTCAAGATGATGACACACAATTGAAGTTTATAGTCTTGATTTGGCTATACTATTTCTTTTGTGTAACCCTTGGTTTATGTCTCTTGAAGGATATGCATCTAAAATGTTAATTTTTCAATTGGTTAGAGCAACTAAGCGTTGCTATGATGATGACAAAACCTAATGTGTTAAAATTAAAAGAGTTTACAATCCCATGGATGGAATTTAAAATTTAAGAGACTTTTGGATTTAGCTCTCTCTGCATTTACCATTTTAGATGTTCAATTTTAGTTTTTAAATGAAAAATTGAAATTTCTCTCCCCCTTTTTCTCATAAGTAAAAAGATAAGGCAAATAGATCACAACTTTGAAAGATTACAACGAAATGAAAATTTAAAAGTTAGGTATGCAAGAATTAAAAAGAATAATGAATGCAAGTAAATAAAATTATTCACACACCACAAATGAATGCCAAAGTTTTGTTATTGATGTTCCCTTATTGGTATTCATTGCTCAAGAACCCGTGCTTGGGAAATTTCACTAATATAACCCTTAATAGCTTGGAATTTTATAAGAAAGAGATTTCTAATTAATCTTAACATGTTTTAAATATGGATAGGCATGAAACATGTTGAAGATTCATATGACCTAAAGATAAAAAACTTTCAAGTAGTACAACAATTTTGAAGTCTGGGGGTTGTTCATTTTACATGTATAGAGTCTTCAGAATTTCTAAGTAACAAAGACTCTAACCATCAGTTCTTCATTTATTTTCTTGTGGGTGCTTCTTCAAGATGACGACACAACTTTAAAAGATCACAACAAAATGAAAATTGAAAAATTATGTATGGAAGAATTAAAAAGAATAATGAATGCAAGTAAACTAAATTATTCACACACACCATGAACACCAACGTTTTTTTACCGATATTCCCCTATTGGTATTCACTGCTCAAGAACTCATGCTTGGAATTTTATAAGAAAGAGTTTTGGCTCTACTTCAAGCCACATGTATACTCAAATACATGATTAAAAGGAATCTCCCCTGTGATTGAGTTAGATTCTAGCTCTAGCATGCTATTCTATCTAGATTTAAAGTTCTAGATGAGCCTATCCAATGAAATCAAAAGATCCCAACAAAATGAAAAACTTGCACCCTTTTGAGGATTAGGGAGACAATCTTCTCCTTTGAAAGATCCAAGCTTGCACACTTTCAAAAAAATTGGACTTTGTCTAAGGTGAATGCAAGGAGTTGATTTCAAAGGAATGACTCATATGCAAAAATTGTCTTTTCTTTCTCAAAAATGAACTTAATAAAAAATTTCAAGAAGGAATTATTAGAATTGAGTAGGATTTCTAATAAATGTTCATTAACTACTCAAGTGAATGTTTGATTGGATATTTACCCAAGCCAACCAAGTTATTTTTTGCCTACTTACAAAAAGAATTTCTAATAAATGTTCATTAACTACTCAAGTGAATGTTTGATTGGATATTTACCCAAGCCAACCAAGTTATTTTTTGCCTACTTACAAAAAGTTAACCCCCCTCCCCCCCTATTTTGATGATTGCAAAACCTAATATATAAAAACTAAAAGAGTTTACAATCCAAATGATGGAGTTTAAAATTTCAGAGACGTAGGGAATTAGATCTCAATGCATTTATGCATTACCATTTTAGATGTTCAATTTTAGAATTTAAATACAAACTTAAGTTTTCACTCTGCCTTTTTCTCATGTTGAATTTAGGATCCCTTTTCCAATATTCTGAGCAAGAACAAGCAGAAAGAAAAAGAAGAAAAGGGAAGAAGAGCTCTCGAGTAGAGAAAAGAAAAAAGAAAAGAGAGGTGTGCGCCAAGCAAAGAGACAAATTTACTCAAGGAGATGTGTAACTTGTTTTAATTCCGAATTACAACACCTCTATTTATAGTAGAGGAAGAGATAAAGTCCTTATAGAATTAGCCTGTCAATATCCTAATTACATTCCAACTCTAACTCTCTAAGATAAGTCTATCAACACAATCTACTAAAAATCTAATATGAGTTGAACTAGAACTCTTCTTCAATAGCGTGAATATAAGGGAGAAGGCCAACTCGTGGCCTTATCCTTGTGGGTCCCACATGGTCTTCCAACTCATATTGATAAGGTTACCAGCTCGTGGTATCTTTGTGGGTCCCACTTGATCTTCAAGTCTTCTAACTCATTTTAGCTTGTGCTTATTATCTTCTTAACTCGTGCTAGCTTGGGTGAGGACTCTTCTTGGTGTCCCACATCCTCATGGTGGGTCCACCAGCTTGTGCACCATGGTGGGTCCCACACTGTAACACTCCCCCTCAAGCTAGGGGTGAGAAAACATCATAAATGCCCAGTTTGCTGTAGATGGTAGAGTAATGTGTATTGCTGCTTGATTATCACAATATAGATCTATCGAAGCTTCTTTGTAGAATCCCAATTCAGTGAGAAGAGATGTTATCCATAGGAGTTCAATAACAGTGTGTGCCATGGCTCTGTATTATGCTTCTGCACTTGACTGTGCTGCTACATTTTGTTTCTTGCTTTTCCATGTAACCAAATTCCCTCCAACCATTGTACAAAATCCTGAAGTAGATTTTCTATCATCTGGGGATTCGACCCAGTCTGCATCTGAGAATCCTTCGATGTTGAAGTGACCATGGTTTTTATTGAGAAACCTTCATCCTGGATCTCCTTTTAGATATCGTAGTATCCTTTCATGTGCTTGCCAATGACTAAGTTGTGGCTTGTGCATGTATTGACTTACCATACTTACTACATATGATATGTCCGACCTTGTTACACATAGGTAAATGAATCTTCCCACTAGTCTTTGATATTTCCCAATAACTACATCTTCTCCAGTACCTCCACATAATTTACCTTGAGCCCATCCTCCAACACACTTGAATTTGTGGGTTTTTCTTGGTCGTGGGGTTTGGGCCCATTTTCCAACACAAACCTCAAATGAACACCAAAGTTTTTTTATTGATGTTCCCCTATTGGTATTCACAACTCAAGAACCTGTGCTTGTAATTTTATAAGAAAGAGACTTCGGCTCTCCTTTAAGCCACACATATACTCAAATAAATGATTAAAACCAATCTCCAGTGAGATTGAGTTAGATTCTAGCTCTAGCAAGTTTTTCTATCTAGATTCAAAGTTCTAGATGTGTCTATAAAATACAATCAAAAGATCACAACAAAATGAAAAGCTTACACACTTTTCAGGATTAGGGAGACAGTCTTCTCCTTTGAAAGATCCAAGCGTCCAACTTTGATGCAATCTTTGAAAAGATTTGGAGTTTGTCTAAGGTGAATGCAAGGAGTTGATTTGAGAGGAGTGGCTCATAGGCAAAAATGTCTTTTCTTTCTCAAAAATGAACTCAATAAAGAATTTCAAGATGGAATTCTTAGAATTGAGTAGGATTGCTAATAAAGTGCTTAGTAACTTCTCAAGTGAACGTTCAGTGGGATTTTTACCCAAGCCAAACAAGTCATTTTTTGCCCATTTACAAAAAAGTTGACCTGACAATCATAGATCATTGTAAAGTGAGTGATTGATCAATCATGCGTAATGGCTATTTGTTGTTAGAAATGACTTATGGGTATGAAGTCAACACTCAATTAACTATCCCCCACCCACCCTTTCTTATGATTGAAACAACTAATATGTAAAAAAAAAAAAAGAGTTTACAATCCCAAGGATGGAGTTTAAAATTTCAGAGACCTTGAGAATGCTCTCTCTTCATTTTTTCATTACCATTTTAGATGTTCAATTTTAGTTTTTAAATGCAAACTTGAGTTTTCACTCTCCCTCCTTCTCATAAGCAAAAATATAAGGCAGATAGATCACAACTTTCAAAGATCACACCAAAATGAAAATTTAAAGTTAGGTATGCAAAAATTAAAAAGAATAATAAATACTAGTAAAAAAATTATTCAAACACCACAATTGAACACGAAAGTTTTGTTATCGATCTTCTCCTATTGGTATTCATTGCTCCACAACCCGTGCTTGGAAAAGTCCACTAGTATAACCCTAATAGCATGGAATTTTATAAGAAAAATTTCTAATTAATCTTAACATGTTTTAAATATGGATATGAATGCATGAAACATGTTGAAGTTGCAAATGACCTAAGGATCCAAAAATTTCAAGTAGTACCACAATTTTAAAGTCTTGAGGTTGTTCACTATACATGTAAGAGTCATGTGACTTTCTAAGTAACATGGACTCTAACCATCAGTACTTCATTTCTTTTCTTGTGGGTACTTCTTCAAGATGACGACACATAATTAATGTTTGCAGTCTTGATTTGGCTATGCTAATTCTTTTCCGTAAACCTTTGGTTTTTGTCTCTTGAAGGATATGCATCTAAAGTGCTAATTTTTCCATTTGTTAGAGCAACTTAAGTGTGTTATCATCAAAATACGAATGGGAGACAACACACAAATTACAACCCCCACCCCTCCCCCTTCCCTTTTTGATGATGACATAACCTAATGTGTAAAAACTAAAAGAGTTTACAATCCCATGGATGGAGTTTAAAATTTTAGAGATTTTTGGAATTAGCTCTCTCTGCATTTACTATTTTAGATATTTAATATTAGTTTTTAAATACAAATTTGAGATTTCTCTCCCCTTTTTCTTATAGGCAAAAAGATAAGGCAAATGGATCAAAAGTTTGAAATATCACAACTTTGAAACATCACAACAAAATGGACATTTAAAAGTTAGGTATGCAAGAATTACAAGTAAATAAAATTATTTACACCCCACAAATGAACACCAAATTTTTGTTATCGATGTTCCCATATTGGTATTCACTGCTCAACAACCCGTGCTTGGAATTTTATAAGGAAGAGATTTCGGTTCTCCTTCAAGCCACGCGTATACTCAAATACATGATTAAAAGCAATTTTCCTAGATATATAGTTAGATTCTAACTCTAGCAAATTTTTCTAGCTAGATTCAAAGTTCTAGATGAACCTATCAAATAAAATCAAAAGATCACAACAAAATGAAAAACTTACACCCTTTTGAGGATTAGGGAGACAATCTTCTCCTTTGCAAGATCCAAGCCTCCAACTGTGTTGCACACTTTGAAAAGATTTGGAGCTTGTCTAAGGTGAATGCTAGGAGTTGATTTGAGAGGAGTGGCTCATAGGCAAAAATGTCTTTTCTTTCTCAAAAATGAACTCAATAAAGAATTTCAAGATGGAATTCTTAGAATTGAGTAGGATTGCTAATAAAGTGCTCAGTAACTTCTCAAGTGAACGTTCAGTGGGATTTTTACCCAAGCCAAACAAGTCATTTTTTGCCCATTTACAAAAAAGTTGACCTGACAATCATAGATCATTGTAAAGTGAGTGATTGATCAATCATGCGTAATGGCTATTTGTTGTTAGAAATGACTTATGGGTATGAAGTCAACACTCAATTAACTATCCCCCACCCACCCTTTCTTATGATTGAAACAACTAATATGTAAAAAAAAAAAGAGTTTACAATCCCAAGGATGGAGTTTAAAATTACAGAGACCTTGAGAATGCTCTCTCTTCATTTTTTCATTACCATTTTAGATGTTCAATTTTAGTTTTTAAATGCAAACTTGAGTTTTCACTCTCCCTCCTTCTCATAAGCAAAAATATAAGGCAGATAGATCACAACTTTCAAATATCACACCAAAATGAAAATTTAAAGTTAGGTATGCAAAAATTAAAAAGAATAATAAATACTAGTAAAAAAATTATTCAGACACCACAATTGAACACGAAAGTTTTGTTATCGATCTTCTCCTATTGGTATTCATTGCTCCACAACTCGTGCTTGGAAAAGTCCACTAGTATAACCCTAATAGTATGGAATTTTATAAGAAAGATTTATAATTAATCCTAACATGTTTTAAATATGGATATGCATGCATGAAACATGTTGAAGTTGCAAATGACCTAAGGATCCAAAAATTTCAAGTAGTACCACAATTTTAAAGTCTTGAGGTTGTTCACTTTACATGTAAGAGTCATGTGACTTTCTAAGTAACATGGACTCTAACCATCAGTACTTCATTTCTTTCTTGTGGGTACTTCTTCAAGATGACGACACATAATTGATGTTTGCGGTCTTGATTTGGCTATGCTAATTCTTTTCCGTAAACCTTTGGTTTTTATCTCTTGAAGGATATGCATCTAAAGTGCTAATTTTTCCATTTGTTAGAGCAACTTAAGTGTGTTATCATCAAAATACGAATGGGAGACAACACACAAATTACAACCCCCACCCCTCCCCCTTCCCTTTTTGATGATGACATAACCTAATGTGTAAAAACTAAAAGAGTTTACAATCCCATGGATGGAGTTCAAAATTTTAGAGATTTTTGGAATTAGCTCTCTCTGCATTTACTATTTTAGATGTTTAATTTTAGTTTTTAAATACAAATTTGAGATTTCTCTCCCCCTTTTTCTTATAGGCAAAAAGATAAGGCAAATGGATCAAAAGTTTGAAATATCACAACTTTGAAACATCACAACAAAATGGACATTTAAAAGTTAGGTATGCAAGAATTAAAAAACAGGATGAATGCAAGTAAATAAAATTATTTACACCCCACATATGAACACCAAATTTTTGTTATCGATGTTCCCATATTGGTATTCACTGCTCAACAACCCGTGCTCAACAAGCCACGCGTATACTCAAATACATGATTAAAAGCAATTTTCCTAGATATATAGTTAGATTCTAGCTCTAGCAAGTTTTTCTAGCTAGATTCAAAGTTCTAGATGAACCTATCAAATAAAATCAAAAGATCACAACAAAATGAAAAACTTACACCCTTTTGAGGATTAGGGAGACAATCTTCTCGTTTGCAAGATCCAAGCCTCCAACTGTGTTGTACACTTTGAAAAGATTTGGAGCTTGTCTAAGGTGAATGCTAGGAGTTGATTTGAGAGGAATGACTCATATGCAAAAATTGTCTTTTCTTTCTAAAAAATGAACTTGATGAAAATTTTCAAGAAGGAATTTTTAGAATTGAGTATGATTGCTAATAAATACTAATTAAATTCTTAAGTGAACATTCGGTGGGATATTTACTCAAACCAATCAAACCATTTTTTGCCCATTTGCAAAATGTTGACCTGACAATCATACATCATTGTAAAGTGATTGATTGAGCAAACATGAGTAACGACTATATTTTTGTTAAAAATGACTTATGGATTGGAAGTCAACATTCAATTAACAATCCCCTGCCCCTTTTTGATGATTGCAAAATCTAATATATAAAAACTAAAAGAGTTTACAATCCCAATAATGGAGTTTAATATTTCAAAGACTTTGGGAATTAGCTCTCTCTGCATTTGTGCATTACCATTTTAGATGTTCAATTTTAGTTTTTAAATGTAAACTTGAGTTTTCACTCTCCATTTTTCTCATAAGCAAAAAGATAAGGCATATAGATTGCAACTTTAAAGATCACAACAAAATGAAAAATTTCAGAGTGTTTAACTTTATTAACACACCACAATTGAACACCAAAGTTTTGTTATCGATGTTCCTCTATTAGTATTCATTGCTCAACAACATGCGCTTGGGAAATTTCACTAGTATAACCCCTAACAGCTTTGAATTTTATAAGAAAAAAGATTTCTAATTGATCCTAACATGTTTTCAATATAGATATGCATGTATAGAACATGTTGAATATGCAAACGACCTAAGGATCTAAAACTTTCAAGTAGTACAATAATTTTGAAGTCTTAGGGTTGTTCACTTTACATGTATAAAGTTTTTAAAATTTCTAAGTAACATGGACTCTAACCATCAGTACTTCATTTCTTTTCTTGTGGGTGCTTCTTCAAGATGACAACAGACAATTGAAGTTTGTGGTCCGTTTTTGGCTATGCTAGTTCTTTTGTATAAAACCTTTGGTTTTAATCTCTTGAAAGATATGCATCTAAAATGCTAAATTTTCAATTTGTTAAAGCAACTAAGTGTTGCTATCATCAAAATACGAATGTGAGACCACACTCAGTCTTCTCCTTTGAAAGATCCAAGCGTCCAACTTTAATGCACACTTTGAAAAGATTTGGAGTTTATATAAGGTGAATGCAAGGAATCGATTCGAGAGGAATTAATCATATACAAAAATTGTGTTTTCTTTCTCAAAAATGAACTCAATATAGAATTTCAAGAATGAATTCTTAGAATTGAGTAAGATAATAAGATTACTAATAAATGTTCATTAACTTCTCAAGTGAACGTTAAGTATGATATTTATCCAAACCATTTTTTGCCCATTTAAAAAAAATTGATTGACAATCATAAATCATTGTAAAGTGATTGATCATTCAATCATGCGTAACGACTATATTTTTGTTAGAAATAATTTTATGGATAAAAAGTCAACACTCAGTTAACAATCCCCAACCTACCACACTATCCTTTGATAGAGGACAAGGGAAGGCAAAGGCTAGTTCACCATGGATCAAAATACCAAAATCAGAATACAAGAAATCCATTAGTCACCATGCTACAAAGTTATTGTTAAAATGAAAATGATACTATTTTCTATAGATAATTAAAAGTGTATGATACAAAATTTGGTACAGTTACAAGTAAAAGACAGCAGCAATGTATGATACAAAATCTAGTACAGTTACAAGTAAAAGACGATGGCAATGTATGATTTACAAAATTTAGTACAGTTAGGAGTAAAAGACGACAGCAATGTATGATACAAAATTTAGTACAGTTACGAGTAAAAGACGACGGCAATGATTAAAAAATATTGACATGACCGATTGAAACAGGGGTTTCAGTACCGGTACCGGGTCCAAAATGCAAAAAATATCCGCCAATACCAATATTTTTCGAGATATTCGAGTATAAGTCATCTCAACGAAACAATTTTGTACCCATCCCGGCCAGCAGCGTGATATCCCGGGCGGTATGAGCAAGCGGCCCTTACCGGTTATCTTTAATGCCATACTTGCATCTTTTGGGAAGCCCTGAGAAAGAGTCGTTGCCATCCTGCAAACGGAATGTGTTGTGAATGACAAGAAGAAGAAAACAGCTTTTAATGATTGTTCAGTTAATAAAGTAACAAGTTCTGCTGAAACCATGAATTCAAGGCTAATGAACGAATAAAACGACCCACCAAAGGCAGGTTTGGAGACCTCAGAACTTTGATTTTCCCTCCTCGCCCGTCTGCCCCAACAGCTATAAGATCTCCACTTGATCCTGACAAAGACACTTTGTTCTGGCCACGCTTGCGCGACTTTCCCAAGTATCTATTAGCACCTGCAGGGCCTATAAGAGAAGGAGAAAAAACAATTCTCACCTACAAACCATAAATAGGAAAGAAGAAACAGAGAAACATGTCACCAAGTTGCAACTGAACTCGTAAATCTAGAGCACATAGGTGAGACTTTTCATGGGAAAGGAAGAAATGATCTACCTAAAGATGTCACATATACTGCTCAGGCCATTTGATTCAAATTAAGCTATCTTATAATAGCCTAAAAAATATTCACCTGGCTCAGTGACTGGTTCATGATTTTCCATCTTTTTTCGAAGAGGTCCCTTCTCCACAGCTGAAGCTTGAGAACTAAGTATAATCATGTCTTCCTCTACAGTATTCTCTATTTTTTTTGCCCCAGAAATTTCAGTAGTGACAGCAGAACTCACGCATCCAGAACGACTTCTGCTTCTAAGCACAAAGGGTTCTGCAGATACTTTAGAGCGGACAGCTCCCTCAGAAACAGATGAAGGCTGACCTGAACTTTGGACAGGTTTGGTTATAGCCACATCAACCAAATCAGTATCATCATCTTCATCAAGATCAATTATGATGTTCTCTTGCTTAATGGGTTTTGCATGCAATTCTATCTGGCCTTCAGCCATATACTCAGTTAATTTTGAACTTGTTATGCAAGGTTTCATCTGAGCAATTTCTTCAGACTGCATTGTGGGATGTACAGGTTCCTTTGCTGGATCAACTTCCATCTTGATAGTTTTCTTGTACATATTTACAGCCCTAAAGGCATTATTGTCTTTTTCTTCAAGAGCCTTTTCCAGTTCTTGCAGCCGCATCTGGTAAAATTCAGTAAACAATTTTTTAAACATGCATCACAGAATAGCATAGGAGTTCAAACAGAAACATAACACCAAAACATAGCAAGTAATGTTCATGCTGGCTCAGAATACCGCTTGACCTCAACATAGTTGCCAGGTCTATCAATAAACTAACATAATAAGCAGTTGGGGGAGTACCAGTGCATGATATTTTGTATTATGATAAATACATCATTCCTTTTCTTCTTCTTTTTTCCCTCAAATCTAGAGCTACCTGATCTAAAGAACTTCAAAAGATAACTTTGAACAATTTTTGAAAAAACAGAAACCTCTAGTTTCCCGGTCAATATGGGCTCTCTTCAAGTTTGTCCAACAAAGTTATAGAAGTGCAAGAGAAGACAATAAATAAATTATCAAGATCTAATTTTGAAAATATCATAATGTTTTATTTTATCTCAATCTTCCACCAAAGTCAAGCAACTTATTAAATTCGCAAGATATTTTTCCAAATTTTTTTTTTTTTTATAAAAGATGACTCTCCAACTCTTGTCTCATGATTAAGTGTCATAGGAGGACAAATCCTCCATGGAGGGGAGGCTTCTCCACATCTTTGAGAAAATTCTTGACATTTAGCAGCAGCATAACATCTAGTGGAGGCTTCACCACTCAGCCAACATGGCAGCTGTCTTCATTGCCAAGGAGAGAATCCAAACTCAAATTAGCATTATAAACTTCTATCACCGCAAATGCTCATAGTATTGTTGATTTAGTACCTCTGTAATAATATTGTGCCTGCATAGTCTGTAGTGGCATCTGTACCTTTCCCCTCTTGATAACATTCTCTTCTGCTAAAAAATAAATGAGAAGTCTCTGACACTATTTTCACAAACAGATTGCTAATCCAACAGTTTGGATAAATGCTTAAATTGATTCCCTCTCCCTTTTTTTGAGCAGTTCTTTTTAAATTGACTCCTTAGTTTACCATTGGCCTAGACAGAGCCCTGATATCTCTGCTTGGCTAATGGTGTAATGGGCTAAAATTCTAAAGTGAGGAATCATTATACCTTGGTTAGAAGAAAAAGTTAGTATCTTTGTGGGCATCTATGCCTAACTCATAGGGCCTAATTACATACTTCCTCTTATTTTTCCAATTGATATGTGTTCAACCAAAACATTTACAATCTCTTTTTCTTTATCGATATAATCTCTTAGAATTTATTTGAGTTGTATTTTATGGTACAATTTTCTGCTAACAATATGATCAAACAGACATAGCAAAATTACAATCCACATTTCAAGCTATTGAGCTGCATGTGCCTACTGTCAAGTTTTTTAAATGAAAATACATCTCAAAGAACTTACTTTCAGTTTCTTTATCTTTTCTCCAGCCTTATCAAGCTTTTTCCAAGAAAGAGTCTCCCCCCTTCCAAGCTGGTTGCACTGAGCCATCAATTCTTTATACTTCCTTTTAAAAGATACAAATTAAAGTAAACCAAAAAAAAAAAACAATATGCGGTGAGATAGCAAACTGGACAAGCAAAGAGAGCAAGTAAAATTTTCTATAAGTAAAACCAACAAAGTTCACCGACACATTGCAATCTCAACATGGAGCCATATTAAAGAGGGGTTTTACTTGTAAATCCCAGAATTTTAAAAACATCCTCTCCACCATGGATGAAGGGAGAAAATATGTTACAAGTTCAGATTCCAATTTTAGTAATTGATTTTCTAGCAACAATAAAATTTCATGAGTGACAAACCAACAAATATACTGCTATTAAACTTATAAGAAAAATAAATCCTTCCAATGCTAAAAAATAATACCAATACTAGTAACCTCAAGTAGGGACAATAGAAAATATTTTAAACTTTGAGGAACCACTGACTAAAAATCCAGTATTTCTGGATGTTTCAGTTAAAGCTTTTCACTACACCCTTCATGGGTTCTCCTCTCCACAAATTCATGACACATTCTCACTACTTTTTCCATTTGCAAAAGAAAATTATTGAAACTGCTAATGAGATCCATAGGTTAGGAAGTAGATTACCCCAGCCAGCCCTGAATAACTAAAAGTGGAGAACAAGCAAAATCATATGGCAGAAAAGCTGATGGTGTCCCATGCTTTCTGCTTTATCACCATCTATACAAAAGAACTGCAATTTTTTTTAATGAAATAACTGCATCCTTTAAAGGAAGAAGACCTAGAAGTTGACTTTTGAGTCCTATTTCATTGGTGTTTCAACTTTTCTGTGCATTAACCATACCTCAGTATTTATCTAGAGAATTAGCATTGTAGAAACTACTGGAAGAGTAGTTCACATTGAAAATTCTAAAACGATTCTGTCACACTAATCATCTACAATATATGATCATTACCCACAACTAATCATCCATTAAGACAAAAATTAAACACCCACTGGTTACGGAGGACAAGTGACTTCTTGAGAATGGCTGCTGTCTCATCCTTGTTAGACCCACCACCAAGAAATGCAAGTTTTGAAATTTGCTCCTCATCCAGGTTCACATCAGATACCCTGATTCCTTTGCTAGAGTTAGTAGCAGAAGTAAAAAGTAAATTGGTAAGTCACTAGACTATATACTAAGGTCTTCTTACAGTTTGTGTGTGGCAAGCACTTTGCTCAAAGCTAGACATCTCTCCTGAAGCTGAGACCTCTCACTGAATAGCTTATTAAATTCCTGCATATATGAAAGGATTATAGAGAAACACAGAAGGTTGGAGACCACAAAAGAAAACACACGTTAAAAATATCTTCCAGGAATCCCAAACTTGGGCTATTAATGACAAACTATTCAATATCAGCAAACAGCTTTGAGATCTAGTTACACTTCTGCACAGAGGTCTATAAAGCCATGAAACAAAAGTTATAAAAAAAAAAAATTGTTTAAATTATGGTAAATTTACCGCTGTTTTCAATTGAAGTATTTGCGCAATGCTTGCTTTCTCCAACTGAGCATGTTCCTTCAATTCCTCCTCTCTCTTGATATGTTGTTTGGTGATAGACAGCTGCAGACAGAGACTAAGCCTCCAAATTATTATTTTTTATGATAAATCGTATTATCATTAAAAAGCTCTTTTGCCCGTTCAACAAGAAGAATGAAACGTGAAAAACTCCCACGAAAAGAAATCGCCATAAAGACATAATAGATAGATATTGAACAGTTGAACCAACAGCGCATACCTCCTCATTCAGTTCCTTCAAGTGCAGTTGTTGCCGCTCAAAAACAGTGTTCATTCCAGATATTTTCCCCTCCAATTTCTTCACCTCTTCTCGAAGTTCCTAAAGTAACAGTGGGAAAGAAAAGAAAAGAGCCATCAGCAAAAAGTAGTTCAGACTCGCATAGAATAAAAGTAAGCAACGGCATACCACATAACAAAATGCCAAAGAGGAAAGGCGTTGGACTTGCCTCGGCGTCAACATTGGAATCGGAGGGTCTCTGAGAACTAAGGGACTGTGATGCCTCGTTCATGGACTGAAAATAAAGCCGAATGACGTTTTTGTTTGAGCAAGTCTGCTTGCACACCGGGCAGCTGCTCTTCTTCTTCCCGGATGGGCAGTAATCGAACCACTGCTGGAGGCTGAGAACGGAGAGCAAGACACATATTTGATGAGACGCGAAATGATTAAAGAGAAAGAACTGAACGATCAGGACTCGAGAGCGGGTAAACAACCAGAGCTCGTGAAAGACGTGACCGCAAATGGTGATGACCTGGAAGTCCTCATGGATGGGCTTGAGGTCTTCGAAGCAGATTGAACAGATGGTCCTGGTGAAGCCGTCGTCGCCGGCCATCCTCATACTCACTTCCGGTAGCAGCCGAAGGCAAGTGGACGATGACCGAGAAGAATAGCAATTTATAGGGCATGTGGCTTCATTTGAACAAATCTAAGAGGAAGTGTGGCGGGAGTTCAAATTTGGCGAAGGGCAGTGCTCGAAGCGGCCAGGTTTCGACGAGGCCAGCAGGCTGGTTGCAGTGGGCCCATCACCGGTTTGGCATGAATTAAATTTTAATTCTAACTCAAGACTATCGAAAATAAAATTTCAAAAATTGAAGTAAAATAGGAAAAATGAAATTGAATGCACCACAGTTTTAAAATAAAAAATTAATATTTTAATAGTAAGTATAATAATTTAAAATAAATTCTAAGTTAGTTCTCAAAGATTTAAAAAAGTGCTACAAAGGGAAGCAAAAATAAGAAAAATGAAATTCAATCCTCTATGATTTCAAAAATAAAAAAATTGTTATTTTAATATTAAATATAATGAAAAATAATTAAGTTCTAATTTTTAAAATTATTAAAACTAATATATTTTTATTTAAAATTATTACTATAAAATATTATTAATATGAAATTATTAACATAATAACTATAATTATTATTTTTAATCATGAACAATGCATATTGTTTTATAATAAATATATAATAATTATTTTTAATAATAGACGATGCATATTGTTTATGATAACTATAATCATTTAATTATATCGTTTAAAGTTAAGTTAACAATATATTTCATTTTTATTTAAATTAACATACTCATTTAACTTAATTTAATCTAATAATTATAATTATAACATATTAGTCTAATTATTAAAAATACTTGATTATATTATTATATTGATATTATATTTAGTAATATTTTAATTTTTAAGTTATACTAATTTAATAAGTATTATTTTTTAATAATAATAAATGCATTATTATTTTAAGAATAATATAATAATATAGAATTTTATGAAAAAAATTAATTATTTAAAATTTTAAAAGGAATAATGTAAATATATTAGTTTAAAAATATTGAGGGAAAAATATATTTCACTTATTTAAAATTGAGACATTAATTTAAATAAAGATAATTATGAAATAATTCAAGTATATTAGTTTGACAAGAAAATACATTTCACTTATTTAAATAAAGACACTAATTTAAATTAAGATCTATATAATTTCCATAAATATTTTGAATAAATGATTAAATATAACATATTATTTAATTTGAATTTTATTAAGGATAAACTATAAGAATGCAGATACCAGAATTTGAGCATCATTTTGAATGAAATAGTAAACCTAAAAAGTATAAACTTCCAGAAAAAAATAAAAAAGAGAAAACCTATCAAGTTGAAAGAAGAGGGAGAAAGGGTGTTACGGTCTCAGATCTGACACACGGATTCGTACGGAGGAAGAAAAGAAAGACGAAAAATCAAGCTGAAGGGAAGCCTGAAAACCCTAGGTTCTTTGAGGAGAGCACACACCCTTGTTTATGCTAAATCAATGTTTGTCTTTCTCATTATTCTTACCCCTTAAATAGGGTTCACCCTTACAAGGTTTAAGATAAAATATTACAAAAATACCCCTATAAATAAAATATTCCAAAAATACCCCTATGGCCTATTAATTTTTTAACTGAAATAAAATAAAGTAAATTAAATAAAAATAATTAAAATAATAATGTTATTACATGCATAATATTACACCCCCTTGGGAAAAAGAGTTTGTCCTCAAACTCAAAGGTAAGGTCTATATGCCAAGTAGCATATGCAGTAACTGTGTCCGCCCTCTGGACAACCAAAACTAGAGCAATCCACCCAAGTAGCAAACTTTAAACAAAAAAAAAAAAAAAAAAAGTTGAACATCTGATATCTTTCTTTTGCTACTTCGACTTCATATTCCAATCACATAATCACACTCCAAAATTGATAACTAAACAAAACTTTTAATGTGTAATAAATTAAAGAGTGGGTCCACATTGATGTAAATATTCTATGATGTTTTGGGTTTTTATCTTCACCTATTAGGGTGAAGGGCATGAGTGTAATTATAACTCTTTAACATCTCTAAATAATAGTTAAGGGGGAGGATTAGGTATTGATTCTCCATCCTAATCCTTACTCCAACTTTTTCCAACGTCGCCTCTCTCCCTTCTCTTGCCATCCTTGCATTCTCTCTTTTTCTCTCTTCCCTTCTTTCTCACATAACCTTGTACATCATTAGTGTTACAACCATGAAATCCTGAAAATCAACATGGTTTCAAAGTAGTGATTTCAGGATTCTAAGATTTGTTCTTTTTTGTTTGGTTGATCAAAGGATGCACGAACAAGAAACCAAAGTATATCAGGTTTCTCTCAAAGAATATTAGTACTTTCTCTCTTGCTTTTTATGGTTCTTTTAATTACTGGTTGAAGCCTTGAGAACGTGCATGGAGTTAAAAATGCACGGTTAAAAATACCAGAGTGTTTTTATGCTTAAGTTAAATTTGTACACAAGTTGTTTGCATAATTACTGAATGTTGGATTTCTTCTTGTCCATGGACCAAGAGTTAAGTCATTAAGTTTGTAAGATTGTGGCTACTGAAATAGAGACTGATACACTACCTAGATTAAGTTATATCCTTGATGAATTTTTGTCCTGAGTTGATGAAATACTCGTCTATTTTAAGGAGAAGAACAACAACATTCGGTTTCAATCTTTTAATGCTTCAATGTGTTGCATACATTGAGTCTTGTTGAGTTATTTGCCATAATAATCCTCCTGAAACTTGATTTCTGTGGGTTCTTTTATCGAGAGGAAGAAGAACTCAATGTTCTTGAATTTACCGAGGTTCCAAATTCATGGAACTCAATTTGGTAAGAAATTCTTGTTGGAATTATGGTTTCGAATATATTATTTAAGAAATAAAATTACCATGATTTTTTAGGCGTGGGGCCCATTTCTAGATGCTTTGTCATTGGATGTTCAGTACAAGGAATAATGGCGAACACATCCCCCTGTAGAGGTAGATTAATTGGGTGCATTGACTTAGTGGACACATCCCTTGGGAATAAGGTGATGGATCTCTCTTGAGGGGATGTATCTCTCCTAAGATGATGTATCCTTATGAATAGTCATTAGTGCCACACCTTTTGGAAATCTATAAATTCCTCCATGGTCTTACAAGTGATGCTAATGCTATTTGCACACCCAGTCTGGTTGAACGGGAGCAAGTTTATCGCTTGTAAATGAATTATCAAATGTTATCTTATGCACTTCAAGTTTTATTTATGTTTTTCAAGATGAAAGGTACGCTCTCTGTATTCTTCTTATTTCAATTCTATGATATATGACTCTCGTGATAAGGAGAATTAGGAGGATTTAATATCTATTTCTATGATGTTTATTTTATTATTATTAGACATCAAGTCTAACAATTACAAGTGATTTATGCATCTGCTTGTATCATAGAGATAAATTCTATTTTTCTATATTTTTTCCATTTTTTTGGATTTTTTGGCTATTTATTTGTGAATGGATATAAACCTAGTTTAGGCTTATTGTGTTTTGGCGCTATAGGCGAGGGCCTTTATGCGCGCGGGCCTTCATGCACACGGGCTGACGGAAGGGAAGAAGGGAAATTGAAATTTACCCAAAATCAGGATCAATGTTCTCTTCTAATGAACCTAGGATCAACGTTCTCCTTGACGAACCCAAGGTTCAAGTCTCCCTTCGACGAGCCTGACTTCTTCTCTCCACGAATTCCTTCATTCTATCCATTCTCGGCAATATAGGTCGACCAGGCAAGTCTGTTCGCCCCGGTTCGTCCCCTGCTCCCCTTGATGATCCTTCACTTCGTCGAGTGACGAGGTCTATGGTCAAGGACCATAACAATTCGACTCATGTAGGAAAAAATATATCAATTTTAAGCCAAACAAAAGATTCAACCCTCAAAAGAGCCATTGAAGCATAAAAGAGTCATCCTCAATGCAAGATTCAACCCCAACCTATAGAAATGGAAATTCAAGATATTTCAAAAGCCATAACTTTTTGGGTATAGTTCTCAATTCATTTAAGTGACCTTTTAGAAGACAAAAGAACACTAGAAGAATTTAATTAGTATTTTTAAATAATTTTTAGATTATTTTTCAATAAATTTTTACGCGAACTAGGAATTAGCCTGATTTTTTTGCAACAACTAGTTTTTTGAACTTGGATTTTGTCCTATAAATACCCAAGTCATTTCTAGACTTTACAAAAACTTTATCCACACAAATTCTAAAACTTCTTTATCATATTCAAGTCGTTTCCATGAGGCCTATGCTTGAAATTTGAATTTCGAGTTTGTTGAAGTTTTGAGCTAAGTGTTTTTGAACTTTATTTTTACATCTCTTGAGTATTTTCTCAAAATTATCTAAAGTTTTGATTACTTTGTCTATTGAGCTTTTAGATTTCAAATCAAAACTTCTACTTTGATTAGCATCAATTGATCTTTATTTTATATCTAATGTTGCTAATCAAATTGATAGTTTCATTTAGAAATCTCTAGTGTACCTTTATTATTACTGTCAATTGTATATCTATTAAGAGGTATTGTAAAGCAAGAATTGATTGCTTTTAAGTCGATTAGAGTTGGTTGACTTACTATAATTTTGTAAATCCCTTTTGGGTCTAGGTACTTGTACCTAGACTTATTTGTCATAAGTCCCAAAGTGTTTTGGGTAGGTTTTGTAAATGAATTGTTAAGGCTCAAAACTGTAGATGTTGTTTGGCTTTTCATTTCATAGTGGATATTTTAATTCAAAAGCAAGAGCTCCCTAGGAGTCGAGTAGCAATCAGAAATAGTGGTTAAACGCACCTCCTCTGGCCACACGTAGCAGTCAGTTGTAGAAATCATTTGGCTTTTCATATTGGATATTTTAATTCCAAGGCAAGAGTTCTCTGGAAGTAGGGTAGCAATCAGAAATAGTAGTCAACCGTGCAGCAAGGAGCAAAGAGGAGAGGTGGGAAAGAGGAAGAGGAGAGAAGGAAATAAGGAAGAAAGTGGAAGAACAATTGAGGGGGGGGGAGGGGGGTTAAGATCGACGAGGCCAGGAAAATTGAGTAGAGAAAAAGAAGAAAAGGATGGGAAAAAAGAGAAAAAAAGGAAGAAGAGGGAGGGAAAAAAGGAAAATAAAAAAAATAGATAAAAGAGAAGAAGAGTAAAAATGGGAAATGAAAAAAGAAAACAGAGAAAAAAACATTTGGAAAAGAAAATGGAAAATGAAAGGAGAAATGGAAAAAAATAAGAAAATAAAATTAAAAAACATAGGGAAAAATAAAAGGAAAATTAATTAATTAAAAAGTCAAAATAAAAATAAGGAAAATGGAAAGAATAAAAAAAAAGAATACAGAAAGATAAAAAAAATAGGAAAAAATGGAAATAAAGAGAAAATGTATTAAAATAGTAAAAAATAAATAAAAGGAAAAAATAATTAGTCCTACAAAGCAAATTAATTGAATCAATTAATTATTTTTTAATTTTTAATTTAAATATGTTTAATTAATTAGTTAATTAAGTACCTACTACCTATTTGATTAAATAATTGATTATTTATTGCATTAAATATTTTAGTTAGCCTATAAATAAGCACAATTCTTCATGTAATTAGTTATTTTTACCTAATTAGTAATCATTTAATTAATTAATATATTAATTTCTAATTAATAACTTGTCTTAGCTACTATCAAATATTTATGTATTACATTAAATGGATTATTTAGTTTGTTCATACAAGAATTAGTTAATTAAACTAATTATAATAGGTTTTTTATTTATTAAGTTTATCATAATTACATTGATGAATTAACATTTCCATTAAATTTAAACGTTATTAATTAAATGAGGACTATGAAAATTATGATAATATAGTGGTAATTATGATAAAACTTTATTTTTGGTCTATTTTTGTTATAAAAATATTCTTTTTATAAATAATAAAAGAATTAAAATAAGAGGTAACTTTTTAACCTTTTAGTGCTTCTCCTTATTGTTTTTACCGTCTCTTAACCATTTCTTATAGTCAAGAAGAACTGAGAAGAATAAGATAGAAAATTTTCTTTTCTATAGCTTTCGATAGGTTTTTGTTAAATATTTTACACTTATGATTACATTTACAAAATTTTACTTAAAAGAAAGATTATTTAAAAAATTGGTGCATTTTTTTGAAGGATTATTTGAAAGAATCAAATAAATGTATGATAGTTAATGAAAGTATGAAAATTATTTTTTCTTTCATTTTACTTAAAATACTTAATTAATGATTTAATTACATAAGGGTTTATGCACATGAGATGTGAATAAATATGTAAATATGGAAGAGAAGACTGGGAAGAAAGAAGAAAGAAAAGGAACAGATTAACAAAGGGAGAAATATCGTTTTCCAACTTTTCCAATTTAATTCTCTTCTTGCACAAAGACAAGGGAGGATAACAGAAAAGAAGAAAAAAGACTAGGAAATGAAAGAAAGAGGGAGAAAATGATAAAAAAGAAAAAAAGAAATAATTAACTAAACTAGATGATGTGCTAATATATATATATATATATATATATTTTTTTTTCTCACTCTTAACCAACTAAACTAGATGAATCGGACCGAGATGAGATGGGATCTACTCTTATTAAAATCCATTCAATGAAAACTACTCATTCCCTGTAATGCTAGAAATTAGCAGAAACTAAAACAAAATTCTCTGGCAATTTCTTCCGGATTCAAATATGATCCTTCTCTTCAATACCTGTAGTGAGCAGGCTTGTCCAACGTAGGGGTGGCTTCGAGCCGAGCCGGTTCGCGAACCGGCTCGGTTCGACTCGGTATCGGCTCGGTTCGATTCGTCATTTTTCGAGCTCGAGCCGAGCTCGAACACCGAAATTGGCTCGTTTACATTAACGAGCCGAGCTCGACCGAAGCTAGGTTCGGTTCGTTGGCTCGCAAGCCGGCTCGAAATGAGTCGGATCGGCATGAATCGGTACGGGATCGCGAGCGAGCGGGGGAGCGGGAGCGGGAGCAGGAGCGAGAGCGAGGGGGGGAAAATTTTTTCCTCCCCCCTCGTCACCGCCGACCCCTCCCATCGGTTGTTGTCGCCGCCTCTACCGCCGTCGTAGCTGTTCTCCGGCGTCTATACCGCCGTCGCCGCTGCTCGCCGGCCGCCTCTGTGTCCGTCCGTTCGATTTCTTCCTCTCCTCGTCGTCACCTCTGTTTCCGTCGCTGCCACTTTCGTCACCGCCGATTCCGTCGCCGCCGACTCCGTCGTGGCCGTCATCTCCGACGATAAATCCTCCCCGGCGCCGTAAGCCCCTTCCCTCGGGGTCGTCTCGGCGGAAAACCAGAACAGGGGAGAAATAATCTCCCCCTTCCTCGCGAGAAGATGATCTCGCACGTGCGATTTCGCACATGCGAGATCATAAAATAAAATAAAAACTTTTTCCTCTGGAAAAAATTAAAAATAAATTTTATAGAAATAATTTTCTATAAAATATTAGTGTCTCATGTTTTTTTAAACACTTTTCTAATTGAAATTTTTTATTAAAAATCATATAATTTTCAAAGTAAGATTTTTTGTACCAAGATGGGGTAGAAAACTGTATAGAAAATTTTTGAATAAGTATTTAACAGTTGATGCTGTAATACTTTTAGCATGAAATAATTTTCATTGCAATTTTGTGTTTGATATTTTATTTAATTAAAAATTTATCGATAAGTATAATAACATATTAGATTGATTATTAATTTTTATTTATTTCCCTAAAAGAGACAATAAAAGGTCCATTTTAACTTTCCTAAGAAAATTTTAAAATATTTCCTATAATTTTATAATAAGTCACTAATAGTAATAAGATTTTATTTAAAGGTTTTTTTGGGAATATGTATCATAGGAAAAATATTTTTAGTTTTTCCTAGAATATAAATTTTTATCTAGGGGCACTAAGGAGGCCATAATAAATTATGGCCAAATTCAAAAATTACAAAACAAGCTAGACAACAATTGGAGTAAAAAATATTAATATTAGTGCATTTTAATCCATTATTGAAATTCAATCCTGAACCTCCCCTATCATTATATTTTTTAAAAATGTATGCATAATTTTATATATAATTTATTCAAAGCCACCCTTACGTGCGAGATCATAAACAAGGAAAAAAAAAACTCTTTGTCCCTTCCTCATGGCTCTTAAATAAATTGAAAAGATATTTTAGTAGAAATACGTTTCCAGAGACTAGTTTTTTCAATAAATGTTGAAAAAACATTTTTAATAGAAATATAGGGACCATTAGTGCCTCGTATTTTTTCAAAATATTTTTCTAATTATAAATTCTTTTTAAAAAATCCTATAATTTTTCAAGTAAGATTTTCTTGCCAAGATGGTTTAGAAAACCATATAGAAAAATTTTGAATAAGTATTTGACAGTTGATGATATAATACTTTGAGCATGAGGCAATTTTCATAGTAATTTTGTGTTTGACATTTTATGTGATTAAAATTTTATCGATAAGTATAATAATATATTAGATTAATTATTAATTTTTATTTATTTCCTTAGAAAAGGCAATAAGAGGTCCATTTAATTTTCCTAAGAAAAATTTAAAATATTTCTTGTAATTTTCTAGTAAGTATGTAATAGTAATATGATTTTATTTAAAGAATTTATAGTTTTTATTTGGGTGATTGTAAATTGATAGTGATATTTTATTTAATTTTGTTGTGTTTGATTATTGTATGGAGTTTATTTATAATGTTATGCAGTGTATGGAGTGTTTAGATTATTTTATGGAGTGTATAAACAATTTCATGAAGTGTTTATGAAATGTATAAACAATTTTATGGAGTGTTTATGGAGTGTTTATGCAGATATTATGTATATTGATTATGCCCAATTTTAAGTAAAAGTCATGCCGAATTTTATACAAGTATTATATATATAGATTATGCTCAATTTTAAGTAGAGATTATGCCTAATCTTATACACATATTATATATATAAGTTATGCCCAATTTTATGTAGAGGTCATGCCCAATTTTATATAAAATGTATGCATAATTTTATATACATTTTATTCGATATATATTTTTTAAAAAGTTTGAAATGTATGTTGAGGCTCGAGCTCGGCTCGAAGCTCGGCTCGAACTCGTTGGGCTCGAGCTCGATAACAATTTTAGGCTCGAGACGAGGCTCGGCTTGAAGCTCAGTTCGACATATTTAAATCAAGCTCCACTCGAACATAGGCAGGTTCGGGCTCGGCTCGGCTCGATGCCACCCGTACTTGTAAGGACCCTCCACAGGCACACTAATGTACTCAAGACTATTCAGGCGTGAGTTTCGTCAGTTAGGCACCAAGCTTGCTCAGGTGAAGTGCGGCCACCTTCTCATCCAAGTGCTTAGGCAACACATACACCTTCTCATACTTGCCTGATTCCTTCTCGTTCGAGAACCAGGTTTCAGGATTGTTGCAGTTGTTCTGACCACAACAACCACTAAACACAGAAGATGAGAGGACTGGAATTCATTTTACCTGGTTGGTGAAGGAGCAGGACATGACGAAGCTGGGGTGACCAGTGGCACATCCGAGGTTCATGTGATGACCCTCAGCAAGCACAATGATACCGGAGTTGGTGTCAGGGAAGACCCAACGGTCAGTCTGGGGCTGGACGGTGATCCTCTTCACATCAGGGCATGTCTCAAGACCATGCATGTCAATCTCATTGTCAAAATGTCCGATGTTGCAGATAATGGCATTGTTCTTCTTCTGCCGCATCTGCGAAACCATGATAATATCCTTGTTGCCAGTGGTTGTAACAAAGATATCAGCCTCGCCAAGAACATCCTGAAGGGTGAGAACAGGGATGCCCTCCATGAGGACCTGCAGAGCACAGATATGGGATCAATCTCTATGACGATAACACGAGCTCCATGTCACGGGGTCGCAACTCCTTTGCTTAACCCGTGCGGCATTTGTGTGCAAGCTCCTTTTGCAAAGACACAAGTCAGCCTAACTCTCACTCTTACTTGCAAGGGCTACACTCACTCGCCCGATGAAAGCAATAAGAGAACTTAAGAGGACTCAAAGGACTTGCTCAAGAGAGATTGTATTACACTCCAATGAGTTGTGTACAAATGAGAGGCTCTCCCCTATTTATAGTTTTGAGGGGGAGCAAGGAATGTTCTAGATTATGTACACTTGTCATTGATCCAATGGGTTGGATCCTTCTAGACTATTCCACTACCATCTAACTATGGACCTTTCTAGATTCCTATATACAATACTAGGGTGTATGCCCAAGTATATATACCGGATCCAACTTGGTGTATGTGCGGGACCTTCTAGAGAGCTTCTAGAGATCCTTCCTTCTAGAGCAAGTGTTGGGCCATCCATAGAGGGCTTGGACTAGAACCTCCTCTATGTATCCTCAAATTGGCCCAATGGGTGGACAGTGGGCCTAGGTCCCGTGACATTCTCCCCCGCCTAATTCACGTAACGTCCTCGTTGCGTTCCTTGTACATCATGATCTGGTCCTCGAACTGCCACAGCGCCTCAGCTTTCTTTGTGAATTCAACCAACTTCTCCGCTGTTGAGAGTGCGGTGGCCAGGTCTTGAACTCCCCGCCTTTGCAACTCTTGCTCCGCCCAAGGTTGCAAACCGTCCATGAAGAAGAAGAGCTTGTCTTTCTCAGCCATGTCAGATATATTTAGCAGCAATGCTGTGAACTCGTTGACATATTCTCGAATAGACCCCGTATGTTTTAGCCGCTTTAGATCCTTCCGAGCTAAGTACTCCACGTTCTCTGGGAAGAATTGAGACTTGATCTCCTTCCTGAAATCTTCCCACGTTGCTATAGTGCAACGGCCTTCGGTCACATCACCGTACCTCCGTCTCCACCATAGCATTGCATCATCGGTGAGATACATAGTGGCTGTATCCACCTTCAAGGCTTCCTCTGAAATCTTGGCGGCTTTGAAGTATTGCTCCATTTGCCAAAGAAAATTCTCCAACTCCTTGGCATCTCGTTTCCCATTGTAGCTCTTAGGTTCTGGGACTTTGACCTTTGGAGCAAACTCCCTCGGTCCAAGCCCTCCCCCAGAAGCTACCGCCTTCTCCAATAGGGTCAGTCGAATTTTGACATCTTCGAGTTCAGCTACTTCTTCGCGGAGGCTAGTCATTTCTCCTTCTTAGTCATCCTCAAATTGGCCCAATGGGTGTACAGTGGGCCTAGGTCCCGTGACATCCAGCCTGCTTAACTATCAACCCTCCTTTTTAATTAATTTATATGACAAACTTATAAAATCAATATTGATAGCTAAAAATAAAGAAAAATCTTCTGATTACCTTGATTATGCATATCAATTAATTGTCACATAAATCAAATAAATTTGAGTTCTTGATTAAGGATTTCAATTTTCTTTCTTAGCCTATGAATAAGCGTGTAATCGATATAAGAATTCAAGTAAAATTTGTTCATGCCTTTGCTATATATAATTTTATATGGTATCACAGTCAAGAGTTCTTATCTTTGACTTAACTCTTGATACCATGATTACATAGATCAAGTAATTGATGACATAAATTATAAAAATTTGAATCATTGAGTAAGAATTCAAATTCTCTCTTCTGAACCTATAAATAAGCATCAGAATTCATCCAAGGACGAACTACATAAAATTTCTTTATGCTTTTTTTATTTTTCATGAGCTCAATTTCATTTTTGCACAGATTCTTACATTTTATTCATTGTTATTCAAGTAATATACAAATTGTTGAAAAGACAAAGATCCCTTTAAACTCAAAATTTTGAGAACCAGTTTCTGGCAAACTCGACAATCTTTTTGTGTGTTATGGAAATAGGATCTCTAACCTGAATCACAACTAGAGATACCAGGAAATCGCAAATCTTCCTCATTTTACATTACAACAAAGGCTGCCATAGTAAGCGAATTTACAAATTTCAGCTGTTGAATTTCTGAGCAGCATCTTGATGAAGAGCTTCTGAAACCATCTGAGCAAAGGAACTTCTGAAACAGTGGCAGGGAAGTGACTTCCATCAGGTTGTATGCTTGGTGCTGATTCAATATTCTCCAGTTGAGCAAAATTGTTATGATCACCATAATATCTAGACTATTCAATCTTCCTCATCTGAGAGTAAGGCAAAAGAGAAGGGTGTGAATTTGTAGCCGTCTCCTTGGTAGAATTTGTTTTGGAACTCAACCCAGTGAAGCCGCAAGGCATGAAGAAAGGCACTAAGAGATTCCATCATCAACAATATGAAAGCAGTGGCAAAGGCAAAAACTGTGAGCCCCACTAGCCGAATTACAATGTTATCGTACCTGTTGATCATGATCAAATGATTGTCAACCATCAACTTGAGGCAGGGAGTAATCAAGATTCTTACTAGTTATTCTTTAGAATCTTCTTCATGTTCAGAAACTGTTGAAAAGAGGTGAACTCAGGTACTCCACCTGTGTTCTCCTCGGGAATAAAACCCTAACTGTTAACATATTGGCCCATGTAAATATGAACCAATGCATATATCAGAAAGAAAAAAAATCCCCATTTTGTTTTTGAACCCACAGTACTAGCCAATAAAAGCAGCCGGACAGTCTAAAATTTGAAGCAATCCTTTTTAAAAAAAAACTACCTACAGAATCAATCCAAACCAAAGGAAAACTTCACTATAAGAAGAATTAGAAGAAGAGAGGAGAAAAAAGGTTCGGAAGACCAGTCCAGACCCATTTCTTGTTGCAGTATGATAAGGATGAACATGTGCAAACGAAATCTACCAAAAGCTAAAGAACAATACCCACCCCCAAGTAAGGAGTAGTAGTTTCTCATAGAAAACGGTTGACAACTCTGAGTGAGCCAAGCTGCAGAGTTAAGAAAAAAATAGTGAAGAACTCATAAACAAGCTTTAACAAAAAAAAAAAGTTTAAAAAAAATCCAAAATTGCCGGAAGAATAAGACTTGCCTCAAAGCCCATAGTCGCAGATAAGATGCAGTATTTGAGACAGCACTCAAGACAAATTCAATAGAATGTATCATTTGATGGACAAACACTTCACTGAAATTGAACTCCTCATGCTTTTGCCGTGCAGAATCAGGCTCAATATCCAGATCTCCCTCAGAGGTTCCAAGTATACCATAAGTACGACCTTGAAATCTCTAGAACCACATGGAAATTAATGGAATTCAGATATGCCAATTTTGAAAAAGAATAACATGTGATGTCCAGATGATGGAGACAAGAGTACCAAGCAAGGATAAGGCGGAGCAAAAGAAATGTAGTTATTTAGCCCAATGAGGTACCCAAGATTTGAATTGTATTAATTAGCAGGTTTAGAAAATTGGGTGAATCTTACTTGTAATTTTGTTGTTATTTTCATCGGGTTATGTTTCAAATGGCTGTCTTGGTCCTTAAGAATTAATTGGTTTTATTTTTAATTTGCATTTTTTAGTTTAATAGGCCTTTTTAGTGTTAGTTTAAGGTCCACTAGGGTTCTTTAAATTTTAATATTGGCCTTTAGTTTTAATCAATAAAATTTTTTAAATCTGGTCAATTAAATTCTAGGGTCGTGACTATTTAAAGCTACCAAAGTTCTGTAACTAAAACTTAACGAATGAAATTCCAGAATTTTGTTGCTTAGGCGTGAAGCCTCTTTCTCTTGGAAATGAATTCCAAAATCAGGTATGATGCCAACTCTTCTCCTTCTTTCTTAAAATTTTGCTTGCAAAATATTCTTCTTTCACTGTATTTTCCTTCCAGTTCTATTTCAGTGAGAGAGAAGCCATTTTTTTTTTTACTATAGCACAGTACTATAACAAATCCTGAAGTTGCTGTTCTACATCTTTTACCCTGTTTTCTACAAATTTCAGTACTGGACTATCTGCTTCAATTACGGCATCTCTCTATTAGTTTTCCCATTCACCTTTAGTTCTTTAATCAAAATTTGCTCTTCCTTATTTGGATTTGCCTAAATCAAAGTTGGACATGACAGCACCTAGCCAATAGAACCCAACAGACCGATCTGTTAGGTGCGGAAAGCTACCGCCTACAAGAGTGGGCGGAACCACTCTGACACCCACCCCGCCCATTCTTGACTATCTCTCACGGGATTCGAATGCGGGATGTGGTGTGCCCAGCTCTGATACCATGATAGCGGTTAGCCAATACAACCCAACAAACCGATCTGTTAGGTGCGAAAAGCTACCGCCTACAAGAGTGGACGGAACCACTCTGATAGGACAAACCTGAAAATATTGCATCTTTTCGTTTCCTAACCTGTTATGAGCCCTTTTTGAGTTTTATTTTCCTTTATGCCCTAGATTTGTTAGAAATTTCATCCGTAAGGTATTTCTCCTTCAGTTAGTACTTGTTATGCATGTTTGTAGGGACTTTAATACATTTTCACTATTTAAGATATTTTTATTATGGTGTTAGCATGCAATTGATATACCTTATCTTGATTTGTTTAGTCAGACCTAATTCAGCACCTATTAGAGCCCTAAAACCTGAAATCCTCATTGTTCTCATCAATTCTGTATTAGATCCTCGTTTGAGGCATTATTTTAGACCTTCCCATATCTTTCTTCCATTAACATGTGTATGCCCACTCGTAGTGGCTTAGACTACCACAAAACCATGTCCCCAGAACAAAACTTTTAGTGAGCATCAATACTAAGTAGGGTGAACCACGTAACCCAATTTGATAGATTTTCCAACAAGACCCAAGAGCATGTTGTTAAGCACCTAGCTAATACTACCCAAAAGACTGGCCTGGTAGGTAGCGAAAAGCCAAGTACTTAACCCCATGATCATAACAATACTCCCACCGTTATGAGTCGACATCCACGGTGGCCCACTCTAGCGACCCGGACCGCCTTTTTGCGCTACACAGGTCTCTAGGTCACTCCCTCTAGGTTGCCCCCTTGGGGATTCGAACTCACAACCGCGGTATAGCTCTGATACCAAATGTTAAGCACATAGCCAATACTACCCAAAAGACCGGCATTGTAGGTAGTAGAAAGCCAAGTACTTAACCCTAGGATCATAACACTTGTTACGAGCCTAGAGGCTGCTAATCGTCTCAATGGACAAGGGTAGAATGATAGGGAAAACGGTCAACCAAATCCTCATGAGTCATGTAGTACCGTTGTGACTATAACATAAGTTAGAAAAGGACCAACTCAAGGAAATCTCCCAAGAGGCCCATGTCAATACCCACGCCCTCCACATCAGGAATTTTAAGATGAGCAGTGGAAAGCCCCAAGACCATGACGTGGTACCAATTGGAATGACTAGGGGAGTGATAGTATTACGAAAGTTAAAGTAAGGCCCATAGTTATGATGGAAAACTTGAGCCAAAGGTTTTTTCGGATTAGTTAACTGATATAAATAGTTATGTTGATTGGCATGGTATGACGGATAATCAATGTGTGAGGTTTGCCAAGTTGAAGCTAACTTGCTAAGGCAACCTTCACTGGACTAATGTGGAAAGGCAAATTCAACATTCAGTCAGGATCCTTAACTTTCGGGATGAAATGAAAAAAAAAAAAACTCAAAGAAAAGTACCTCCCTACGTCTTTTAGGGATCTGTTAATGAACCAATTACAAACATTTTTTTTATAACTTTTTTTTTCAGGATCCTATAACCAATTGCAAGCATTGCAACAAAATAACATGACTATTACCAAATATATGAGGAAATTCGATGAACTGTGGTTTTCTGTGACCTTCAAGAAGACCCTAGGTTGACACTTTCTCGATTTTGCACAGGAATAAAACCTGAAATTAGACGTACAATGATTCCACTTACTGTGGACTCTGTTGATTGAGCATTCCAAATAGCCTCAAGTTGGAACAGTATGCTAAAGAATTTTTCACCAAAAGGTTTACTTCCCTAGTTGGGGAATTCCCTAGTAATAACCAGTCTATTATTAACAACTTAACAGTGTCAAAGGGCAGCAACTAGTCCAAACCTTAAGCTAACAAAGGAAAGCGATTTGCTAGTTCGAAGGGCAACACCAAATAAGTCAGTTAAAGGTGAGGGGGTGCAGGCCACTATGCCTATCAAGGTCCTACTAGGAACCCCTATACAAGATGGAGATGAAGAGGAATGTGATGGAGAATGCATTGTTCATGAATCAAAGTGAGGATGGTGTTGAGCCTACAAATGAGATGACTCACATAGAATGTAGTGAGGTGCTTGATTACTCAACCTAAGAACAACAACTTGCACACTAATAAGTGTAGAGACAAAAACTACGAATTGATCATCAATACAGGTAGTTGCATAAATGCTATCTCCAAAAATGCCATTAAATAACTAGGCACAAAAAAGTGGTTTGGGTTGACCAAACAAACATTTCAGACTCCCAAAAGCATTTGTTACCTTTGTGATTTGCTGCCTATATTGATTGCATATGGTTTGATGTTGCTCCCATGGACTTTGCACATATCCTTTTAGGTACACCACAGGTTTTTTTTTATCTAAAAGTCACTCATTATGGAAAGTCAAATACTTACATGTTTCTTTATGAAGGGCAAAATATAAAATTTAACCCCTCCAAATCCAAGGAAGTGAAAAACATCTCATAGAAATCCAATAAACCCAAGTTCGTGCAACAAAAGTTTCTTCATGTGCTCAATCATAGGCATTATGAAATAGAAGCAAAAGAGCATGGTATATATCAAAGGAAGTATGTGAACACGATATATAACACGACATTGACATTGTGTTGGGATCACCCTTACCAATTTGCCACATTATAGGATGAATCCAACAAAGTATGCTGAATTAAAGAGACAGGTGGATGATGTATTACACAAAGGCTTCACTACGGAAAACCTTAGTCCTTGAGGAATACCTGACCTTCTTACTCCCAAGAAAGATAATCGTTGGCGTATGTCTGTCGATAGTCGAGTCATCAACAATAGTACTATCACGTATAAATTCCCAATTCCTCGATTTAACAATATGCTTAACATGATGATAGAATCTGAAATATTTTCTGATATCGATGTAAATAATAACTATCACCAAATCCGCAATAGGCCTGGCAATGAGAGGAAGACAACCTTCAAGACAAATGATGGTCTATATGAATGGCTAGTCATGCCCTGTGGGTTAACTAATGCATCGAGCACATTCATGAGAGTTATAAACCAAGTGTGTTGGTCATTCATTGCCACTTTTTGGTCGACTACTTTGACGACATTCTCATCTATAAAAAAAACACAAGAGGAGCACCTTATCCATTTGGGGAAGGTGTTTGAAGTTTTGAGACTATAAATTCTACGTAAACCTTAAGAATTGCACTTTCATGAGCTCTCAAGTCCTTTCTTTGGGGTTTTGTTGTGTTTGTCACGGGTGTATATGTTGACCCCAAGAAAGTCAAAGCCATTACAAATTGGCCTAAACCCTCTAATGTACATGAGGTTAGAAGTTTCCATGGATTGTGTTAAACACCTAGCCAATACATACCAAAAGACCGATTTTTTTGGTAGCAGAAAGCCAAGTACTTAACCCAGGACCATAACATCACACCCACCTTCATGAGCCGACGACCACGGCGGCTTAACACTAGTGACACGCTCCACTGTTACATGGTCATTGAAATCTGGATCGACGCGATCGCCCACGCCGGGAGTCAAACTCGCGACGTAGCGCCTGCTCTAATACCAAATGTTAAGCACCTAGCCAATACATACCAAAAGACCGATCTGTTTGGTAGCGGAAAGCTAAGTACTTAACCCAAGACTATAACAGATTGGTGGCTTCATACTGTAGTTTTATTCTTGGGTTTTAACACCATAACGACTCCCATTGCCGATTCCATCAAAAGAGGAGAGTTCAAATGGTCTAAAGCAGCATCAAAGGCCTTTATTGAGGTAAAGAAAAGAATGACTAAAGCACTTGTACTTCAGCACCCTGACTTTTCTATGGTCTTTGAAGTTTCATGTGATTCCGCTATTGTAAGCATTTGGTAGAGTCCTTAGTCAAGAACTATCCCGTTGCTTATTTTAGTGTGAAATTAAATAATGCAAAGCAACAATATTTCATTGATGATAAAGAAGTTTATGCGGTAGTCCAAGCTTTACAATATCAGCGCCACTATTTGCTACTGCAAGAGTTTATTTTTCATAGTGGCCATCGAGCCCTTAGATACTTGAATTCTCAGAAAAGCTAGGGTCACAACATGTCAAGTGGTTTATTTGCTACTGCTGGTGATGAGAATAAAACCATTGATGCACTCGGCCGTAGAGTTGCTTTATTACATTTCACAAATGTGAAAGTCACAAGATTTTCTATTAAGAGTGAGTAATGGATTGTAAAGCTTTTCAAGATATTTATATGTCACTCACTAAAGGACATCTTGTTGTCAACGCAAATTTCAAAATTCTTGATGTGTACTTATTTCGAAGGAGTAAGTCGTCTTCCCATCACATCTTTACGTGAATTTTTTGCTTGGGAGTTGCATGCGAGTGGAGCCGCAAGACACTTTGGTCATGAAAAGACCATTGCCGTGAATGATATATTTTATTGGCCTAGCCTCAAATGAGATGTAGCTCAAATTATAAGTTAATGTCATACCTGTCAAGCCAAGGAAAGGAAGCAAACTACAAGCTTGTACACATTGCTACCTATGCCACACACCCCTTGGCAAGATGTTAGTATGAATTTTGTGCTTGGTCTTCCTAAAAGTGTTAGGGTCATGATTCTTTCAATGTTGTAGTGGATTAGTTTTCTAAGATGGCACATTTCATTCCATGCAGCAAAACCTCTGATGCTTCCCACATTGCAAAGATCTTTTTTCAAGAAGCTGTCCATTTACATAGTCTTCAAAAACCCATAACATCTGATAGAGATGCAAAATTTGTGAGCAATTTTTTGGAAAACTCTTTGGAAAAATGTTGGGTACAAGGTTGCGATTTTACTTTCCATTCCATCCCCAAACTTATAGGTACACAAGAGTGGTTAATAGGAGCTCAGGTGGTCGTATCAGGTTGTTACTTGTTGAATATTTCAAAAATTGGGATCAAATGCTCCACGTGGCTCAATTTGCTTATAACAGTTCGATCAATCATTCCATAGGATTTAGCCCCCTTGATTTGTGAAGACACCAACCCAAAACATGCATTGACTTCATTCCTTTACCTTGAAAATCGAAACCCTAGAACCAATTGAATCCTTCATGAACGTATCTCTAATTTGCATGCTAATATTCGTAACTAAGCTTTTACAAATATGCAGTTGATGTACCAAGAGTTTCAAGAAAGAGATATGGTTATGGTGAGAATTAGACCTGAAAGATTCTCAAAGGCACTTTCAAAAAATTGCATGCCAAGAGTGTCAGTCCTTTCAAGATAATTCAAGATAGTAAGCAGAAATATAAACATGGCTGGAGCTGTATCCAATATGGATTGGTGATGACCGAGAGGCGTGAGAGAGGTGATTTGGGCGATTTCGGAGAGAAATTTAACGTTACGCGTAATGTGCACCGGTGAAACGCGTAACGTGCGCCGTTAGCTTCGAATGTGCTAACGTGCGCCGATTTTCGAAAATGAGCCGAGATCTTTCTCCAATCACTGTCCCTTCGGCTGATGACCGGAACCCTCGACAACAGACTTCTGGCAAGGATGCTGACTCCTTCTCCGACGCCGATCGACAAAAAGAGGTTGACTTTCCTAGAAGACACAGAAAAACATCAAGCCAAACGCTCGGAAACCTTGAATCTTCCCTCCGACAAGCCAATGGAAACTCCTACGGAAGATTTCGAAGCCAGCTGGAAGACAATCTCCGGGCGAAAGAAAAGGAACCTCCCTTTCCGTTTCAGCTACGGAAAAAACCGAGTTATAGTGGAGAAAGTCGCCCGGAGCTCTAGACAGGTGATTCGCATCTCCTCTGCCGTCGGATCGAAGATGTCCTTCATCTGTGTTCCGATGGAAGCCGCTTCAAGCTTCGTCCTTCAGTTCCAACGAGCCAAGAACAAAGCTAACCGAACCCGTGAACTTTGGACACGGGATTCGATTTTCTTCCTGTCGGTGAGCTCTTTTCGGGGACAAAGAGAGTTTCGTGTCGTCCATTGGCGTGGCTCAACAGTGCTCGCCAAGATCTATATTCCCGAGGCCACCAACTCGGGATTTGGCTAGAAGGAGTTCGAAGAAGCCATCCGGAGCCTCTCTCCGGTGTAGACTCCGGCAAAGGGAGCCCCCAGATCCAACGGTACCACCCGAGCCTTCCCCACCTTGAATCTTCCCTCCAACAAGCCAACGGAACCTCCTACGGAAGATTTCGAAGCCAGCTGGAAGACGATCTCCCGGCGAAAGAAAAGGAACCTCCCTTTCCGTTTCAGCTACGAAAAAAACCGAGTTACAGTGGAGAAAGTCGCTCGGAGCTCTGGACAGGTGATTCGCATCTCCTCTGCCGTCGGATCGAAGATGTCCTTCATCTGTGTTCTGATGGAAGCCGCTTCAAGCTTCGTCCTTCAGTTCCAACGAGCCACGAACAAAGCTAACCGAACCCGTGAACTTTGGATACGGGATTCGATTTTCTTCCTGTCGGTGAGCTCTTTTCGGGGACAAAGAGAGTTTCGTGCCGTCCATTGGCGTAGCTCAACAGTACTCGCCAAGATCTATATTCCCAAGGCCACCAACTCGGGATTTGGCTAGAAGGAGTTCGAAGAAGCCATCCGGAGCCTCTCTCCGACGCAGACTCCGGCAAAGGGAGCCCCCAGATCCAACGGTACCACCCGAGCCTTCCCCCCCCCCCCCCCCCTTTATTTCCAAGCCCCATCAACGGAAAAACAACTCCTCTGAGCCCATTTCTCCCCACCACCAGCCCTCCCCTTCCTTCGAAATTACCTAAACCCCCTAACCCAGCCATTCAAAACCTCTTTTCAGAACACCATATTCCTTTCGAAAAATCCAAAACCATCCAAATCTCTCCCAACTTGCTCCATAAAGGGTGACAATCTCTGGCCCGCTCTACCTAGTCCACACCCCCTCCAGTATCGTCAAATCCAGCATACTTCAATGGCTGAACGATTAGCTTCACTTCCCCTACACACCCAGAATTTCCTACCTCAACCCCGATTCTTGGCTTGTTCACTTTGAAACCCAGCAAGAGTCTTCTGCGGCCCTTGCTCTCACACCCCACACCCCCTTGGGCATCATTTCGATATCAAAATGGCTCCCCTCGACTCCTTCTAGTCAATTTGGGCAATGGGCTACAGTCACCGGCCTCCCTGTGGAACTATGGCACAATGAGGTCTTCACGAGCATCATCTCGGAGTTTGGTGACATAATCGCTCTGGACCCCCTTACTAAGCACTAGCATCATCTTGATGAGGCCCGGATCCTCATCAATCCTATTCATCCTTGCGAAGGATGCAACTTGCGATGCATTATGGTGGATAATGCCCGATTCTGGATTCGTATTGAGTTGACAGATATGCAAGATTTCAGAAATGTGACCTCGAGTCCTACAACTAAATTCAGAGACTCTCCGCAACCTGTCCACACAATGAGAGCAGCAACCCTGGCCTCTTCTCCCCAGAAGATGCGTCCGGAACCAGCCAGTCTTATAGTTGGCGATGACTCTATTCCAGCTGCCTCCTTGGTTGTCCCTCCCTCCAACCTGCCATACCACCCACCCACTAGTCCATCTCAACCCACCACAGATATTATCCTTGATAGAATCTATTCCACCCCCCAGATACCTACAACTGCCATTCACCTTCCCACTTTACCCCCCAAAATAACCACCCCTCCATTAAAAACCCCCCCATTAAAAGCCCCACAGGCATTCCTATAACTCCATCCCACAGTCCTCACACCCCTAAAACCACCACTCAAATAATGAGCTCTCCCCCTCCACCACCTCCGAGATATTCCCACCCCAAAATTTCTCCTCCTCCCCTTGCCAACTACCAGCGCCGGAATAGAGGTCATCCGAGACAGCTTCTCCAGGATGGTCCTAGTGCTATTTCTAGATACCCCTGCAATCCCGAGATAGGGGACTTCATCCTTCCAAAGACGGGTGAAAGAGCTCAGAAGTATGTGGCTGCTCTTCAGATAGAACAACAAAAATTCGACCCAGAAACCTGGGCACAGATAGTGGAGCTTGCCAAGGTGATGGGCATCGTCTACACGAAGCCCCTCAAGGGAGATAACCACCTGTTTGAGAAATCCAAGAAGACTAGTGATCAATGTTCATTATCTCTTGGAATGTTCGAGGAATTGGATCCGTGCGTCGTCGTGCCGCAATTCGGGACCTCCTTGCCTCTACCAAGGCAAATGTTGCTATTTTTCAAGAAGCCAAGGTGGCTTCTCTACCCCTTGGATATATCCATGAGTTGTGGCCTCACAAGGAGCCTGGATGGATTTCTGTGGATGCGATTGGATCGGCTGGCGGCATTCTGATTGTGTGGGACACTAATATCATTTAGGTGATCGATCGTTGCTGTGGCACTTACTCCCTCGGAATCAAATTGAGAGATAAAGGATCGGGGAACATTTGGTGCCTTGTGGGTGTGTATGGTCCTACTAGACACCATGAGAGACATCTCATCTTGGATGACCTTGTGAGGACTTGTCAGAGGTGGCCCATTCCTTTGATGCTTGCAGGAGATTTCAATGTTATCCGCTTTTGCCACGAGAAATCCCCGCCCTCCCGGAGAATCACTACCTCCATGAGGCTATTTGCAGACTTTATTGGCAGCTGGGATCTTGATGAGGTTACCCTATCTGGGAAGACCTTCACTTGGTCAAATGGCAGACAACCCCCCGTCTTCTCCAAGCTTGACCGCTTCTTAGCCAGCAACGATTGACTTCAATTATACAGCAATGCCACAGGCAAAGTCCTTAATAGGGTTATTTCCGACCATTGGCCGATTATGGTAGATACCCACTTCGGCGGTTGCGCACCCCGCCACCCCCTTCTTTCAAGTTCAACAATGCTTGGATGGCGTACCCCTCTTTTGACTCCTCTATCCAGTCCTTCTAGGAGAGGATGGTCGTGACGGGGCCCGACCGAGTGGAATTTCCCAGCCAAACTCAAGATGCTAAAGCCGTTGTTGCGATCATGGGCCTCTGCAAGAAAGGCCTCTTCCTCAGCCGAGAGAGCAGCCGTCCTTTCTCAGATTTCCAGTCTCGACTTTGAAGAGGAATCTAGAAGCCTCTCTTCCTCAGAAGTAACCCAGAGATACGCCCTTCAAGGGCAAATGCAGTCCTTCGCTCATAGTGAGCTCGTGCATTGGAAGCAGCGTGCAAGATTTAAATGGCTCGTTGAGGGGGATACCAATACTAAATTCTTCCATGCAGTCGCCTCTGCTCGGAGAAGAGCCAACCGCATCACCACGCTCAACGTCAATGGTGAGAGTACCTCGGATCGATCCCTTATTTCAGACTCACTGGTGAACTTTTTTGCAAAATTATACTCTGATGGCCAGCTAGTTCGCCCTTTCTTCGAAAGGGTTCATCTCCAAGCTATTCCTTTGGTCGCAGCTAGTCTCATCGAGCTCCCTTTCTATAGTAAGGAAATTGAAAAAACAACATTGGGTCTTCCTTTGGATCGTGCTCTGGGCCCGGATGATTTCAATGGGGAATTTTATCGCCAATGTTGGCCCTTCATCAGAGACGATATTGCCTGCATGGTCCACTCATTCTATCAGCATGGCATCAGATATAGGAGTATCGGAGCTTCGTTTATAGCCCTCATCGCTAAAAAAGAAGAGGCAGAAATTCCTTCTAATTTTCGGTTGATCAGCCTCACCACCAGTGCTTACAAGGTGCTTGCACGCCTCCTTGCCAATCGCCTCAGGGAGGTTCTCCCTATTGCCATCCATCATGGCCAGAGTGCTTTTAGCAAAGGGAGAAATATATTAGACTCGGCCATGGCATGTCACGAGCTCATCCACCATTTCAAGGCTTTAAAGCTTCCCAGATTCATCCTAAAGTTTGATTTTGAGAAAGCCTTTGACAGAGTTAATTGGAAGATTTTGGACACTCTCCTGGGGAAGATGGGATTCAGGGGAAAATGGAGTTTCTGGATTCAAAGCTACCTCTCCTCTGCAAACTACTCCGTTCTTCTCAACGGAACAACTTGCGGTTATTTAAGGGATCCAAGGGAATCAGGCAGGGAGACCCCCTTTCCCCTTTGCTCTTCAATGTGATAGCGGAATACCTATCATCTTTGATCTATTCGGCCAAAACCCTAGGTTGGTTCCTCCCCACGACGGACTATGCAGCCTTTGATGTGCCGATCCTTCAGTTTGCAGACGATACAATTTGCTTTGGGGTTGGTACTATGGATCATATCCGAAAACTGCGTGCTATATTGGGACTATTTGAACTGGCTTCTGGTCAGAACATTAACTAGAAGAAAACCACCCTCCTAAGCTATCATATTGACACACCTGTGCTTCAGGGTATGGCTGACTATTTAGGGTGCTTAGTGGGAAACTTGCCAGTTACATATCTTGGTCTACCACTCTTTGATTCTCGGCCTTCCGCGACGCTTTGGTCCCCCCTTATTGAGAAATTTGAGAAGAGACTAGCTACTTGGAGGGGCAAGCTTTTATCTACTGTTGGGCGGCTCACTCTCCTCAAGTCTTGTTTGGCAGGACTGCCAAACTATTTATTATCATTCATGCATTGTCCGGCCTCTGTTTGCAGCAAGATTGACGCCATTCGTCTACATTTTCTTTGGAGAGGATCAGAGGACACCTTCAGGTATCATTTGGTGAGTTGGAAAGATGTTTGCATGCCCCGAAATCGGGGTGTTTAGGCATTCGGCCTACGAAGGAGATAAACAATGCCCTTTTGCTCAAATGGATCTGGAACTTCAACATCAAGCATAACAACCTATGGGGTGATATGGTCAGGTTCTATCTTCAACCTTCGGGTGCCTGGTGGAGGGAGGATGGCGCTACTCGGCTCCTAACCCCGATATGGAAATCAATTCAAAAGATCCTCCCAATATTCAGAGATGCAACTTCCTTTCACACAGGCAATGGAAGGACCCTCCTCTTTTGGTTGGATGAATGGTGTGGCCCCCGCTCCCTCTCCAAGGATTTCCCGGTGCTCTCTAGGGTGGCGAGGGACCATTCTTGCTCAGTGGTTGATTCTTGGAGAGATCGCACATGGAGTCTTACATTTCGCCAGGGATTAAATGATAAGGCAACTACGGCTTTTTGCTCTCTCCTCTCCAGACTCAGCAACACTACTATTCGTGAGCAAGCAGGTGATAAACTGACATTGAAACCCAACATTAATGGCCGATTCACAGTTGCATCCGCCTACTCTCACATTAGAAAACAAGATTACAGCATGCATGAGCACAAGGCAAATCTAGCATGGAAGCTCTCAGTGCCTAATAAAATCAAGTTCTTTGTATGGACGACCATCAAGGAACAAATCCTCACCTCTGACAACCTCCATAAAAGAGGTTACACCGCCCCCGATCGCACTTGTCCCCTTTGTGGTGTGTGCGACGAGACAGTCCAACATGTTCTCTTACATTGCAACTTTTCATGGCAAGTCTGGATGAAGATATTTTAGAAGATTGGCCTCCAAATGGGGCTACATCAGGACCTTTTCGGCACCTTTGAGATGGTTATGGGGATACGCCTTCCTAAGTTGAGCAAGATAATTCTCTTGGCATGCCTTGCGCATGTCCCATGGTGTATATGGCTAGAGCGAAACAACCGGAGATTCAACTCCAAGGCTAACAACCCAGATAATATAGCTTCTCAAGCAGTGAGCCTTATCTTGAGTTGGCTATATTTTAGGAATGAGTTTGCTTCTCTATCGAGCGTCTCCCTTCGAGAAAATTGGGGCTTGATCGCGCACATGGCGGGCCCCTGTAGGAATCCAGTTATGGCCACCTGGGATCCTCCCCCTTACGACTGCATCAAACTCAATTTTGATGGTAGTGCTTTAGGCTGTCCTGGGCCGGCTGGAGCTGGTAGTGTTTTCAGAGATAGCAATGGAGACCCTATTCTATCCTATGCAGGGCCGGTGGGTATTGCTGATTCAAATACTAATGAAGCGAGTGCTTTTCTATTCGGCCTCCAAATCTTTAAAGAGCGGCTCCATGGCAAACTGATTATTGAAAGTGACTCAAAGACTGTCATCAGCTGGTGTTCAAAAGAAAGTTCCCCTCCTTGGTGCCACTGGCCAATAACTAATTGTATTGCTGACATTGTGTCATCCATTCATTGTAATTGGAACCTCGTTCCTAGATCAGCCAATTCTTTGGTTAATAAATTGGTAACATTCGGAACCTCCCAGCAATCTCTCATTGTTTGGGAAGGCTTCCCCTCGTATAATCTGCTTGTTTGAGCTCTCATAATAAAATTCAGCATCATTTAAAATAAAAAAGATAGTTAGCAGAATTGGAGTTAATGCATTGCCACAAGATATAGGCATTAGCAATGTCTTTAATGTGGAAGACCTTGTTTTGTACACCCCCCAGCCAGCATCTCCCAGTCCTCAGTATTTTCACCCATACCCAACTTTTACCCCTCTTCAACATTTACTTTTTCCAGGTCTAATCCTTCCTTTGGTTTTGACACTCCAAACATCCTTGATGAGCAAGTGTTTCCACTTGAGCTGAAGAGAACAAAAACTGTCTATTTTATTTGTGCAGAAAACTTGATTCCGACAACACTCGGGTTACAGAGACAGAACTCTTGAAGCAGAATGTAGACCTTTTTATGAAGTACAAGGGCTTTATTTCACCAGAGGTGAACTTCTCCATGCCAAGGATGGGGATCAAGAGTTCCAAACAAGTACAAGGAAGAAAAAAGAAATAGGGCTATTTAGCTCAACGAAGAGCCCAAGATTTGAGTTTTATCAGTTAGCAGGTATAGGAAATTGGGTGGGTTTTAATTGTAATTTCATTGTTATTTTCAGTAGGTTATGTTTGAGAAGGCTTTGTTAGGCCCATAAGAATTAATTGGCTTTATTTGTAAAATTTTTAGTTCAGTGGACCTTTTCAGTGTGATTTAAGGTCTATTAGAATTCTTTTAAGTTTAATCTTGGCCTTTAGTTTTAATCTGGGGCATTAAATTTTAGCATTGTGGCTATTTAAAAGCCACCAGAGTTCTGTAATTGAAACTTAATGAATGAAATTCTAGAATTATGCTGCTTGGGTGTGAAGCTACCTCTCTCTCTTGGAAGTGAATTCCAAAATCAGGTGCTACGCCTCCTCTTCTCCTTCTTTCATTGTCTTAAAATTTTGCTTGCAAAATATTCTTCTCAAACCCTAAAGTTTTTTTTCCCTTTTGACTTTCTTTTCTATAAATTTCAGTACTTCAACTTCAGGACTATTTGCTTCAATCATAACATCTCTCTATTAATTTGCACATGCACCTTTAGTTCTTTCATCAAAATTTGATTTTCTTTGTTTGGATTGCCTAAATCAAAGTAGGACAAACGTGAAAAAATGCATCTTTTCCATTTCCTAACCTGTTATGAACCCTTTTTGAGCTTTATTTTCCTTCATCCCGAGATTTGTTAGAAATTTCATCCCTAGGGTATTTTCTCCTTTAGTTAGTGGTTACTATACATGTTAGTAGTGACTTTAGTACATTTAAGTTATTTTTCCTGTGGTGTTAGCATGTAATTAATATACCTTAAGCCTGAATTGTTTAGTCAGGCCTAATTCAGAACTTATTAGAACCCTAGAACCTGGAATTCTTGCTGTCCTACATCACCAGAGCTCTTAAATAATTCACTTTTTCATTTAAAAAAAAATAATTCACTTTTAAAATTAGCTGACAAGATATGAAGAGTTTGAAAAATATCCAAGTTCTAATCAACCTCAGAGTGAAGTTTCCTCAAAATGAAAGGCTTTGGGAAAAGCATCCAAGGAACTGCAACAATAGCCAAAAGCAACAAAATAATCTGCAAAAGAGATGGTGTAAAATCGACCAAACAAAATCCCAAAGAGAAGATAAAAAAACGAGTAATAAATAATAAATAAAATTAGAAACTAACCTGGAAAGGTCTCTGTCCCCAGAATAACTGATTCTCACCAAGGTCATCAGTAGGACTCAAGAACATATAAATCATGACATGGTACAGGTCAGCCTGGGACCCAGTGCACCACTTGATGACAATTAGAAATGCAAGATAACCAAAAAGGCTATTAAGAAAGATCATCTGTGGCACAAACTGGTATCTGCAAAACAAAGAACATGTAATTTGATATTATTTACCCATTCGGAATTAGAAGAGGATACTATCTAATAAGAGAAAAGAATTACAGAAAATAACTGATACCCACCTAATGTCCAAACTGCTCCCGAAAAATTTTGCATTGAAAAAGCTCAACATAATTCCTAAGTTCATATGAACTACACCAAACAAAATGGACATCTTCATTTTAAGGGAATTCAGGAATGGCAATTCAGAGCGGCTTCCACGCCAGCTTGGATCCACTCCAAATGGGTATGGTTCCCGAACTTTGATTAGACCAACCGTGTGAGCATCACTGAGCAAAGAACATTTATTAAGCTCATATTTAGAAATATACATGCACTATCAATAATGACAATATATTACACTTGGAAGAAACAAATCAAGACACCATCATGCCAGTCCTACTAGACTTCTTTGTTTTTTTTTTTTTTTTTTTTGAAAAGCATTCTGCTAGACTTTTCAACACAATTAGTTCCACTTTGGAGGTTCTCCTTCACAACTAATGATGCTATGAAATATTCAAAGAATATTCAATCTTGAAAATGATCAGGATCACAATCTTGAAAATGTCTGCATGTTTGCGTGTGTGCACATGCGTTGGAGAGAGAGAGAGAGAGAAGCTTAATGATATTGTATTTCAGAATATTGACTTTCCAATATTAAAATAGGGTGCAAAGACAGATCAACTAATGAGCTTGGATAAGGTCCCAACAGTTCCCACTTTTAGAATTTAATTAAATCATGAAATCATCACAAACATTTGTAATATAGAACAAGAAGATGCATAATTGCAGCTGCCTAGAACATCTTTAATGGCCTTCACACAGAACAGTATTGATCAATCAAGTCAAGAAAGGTAACTTCTTTTAGCAGGCAAAGACAAGTGAAAGTTGAATTTTTTTTCTGATGATTCTTTCAACCTAAAGTAGTATTGCATGAAGATTACTACAGAAGTTTGTTTCAAAGTAATATTAAATAAAATAAATCCGACGGTAATTACAAGTATCAGGCCAAATTGACATTCCAAATAGTAATTGCAAGTATCAGGTTGAATTGACATTCCAAATTGAGTAAAATTTTTTCTTTCTTTATACAATTCTCATCATTCTTAAAAACAAAACGTGCCTAGAGATGTACCTGCAAGTAGGATTTCGACATCCATAAGCAGAAGGACCAAATATATGAAATGGGACAGAAAAGAACTCATTGTAAATCAAGCCACAATAGATTGAAAATATGGCCATCAAAAGGATTAAATAGCGTCCACCAAAGGCCATCTCCATAAAACTTCCAAGTTTCTGAAAGGACAAGTGCACACACCATTGACACATTAAACCATCTTCACTGAGATTTTTGCATGAACTTAAAACATTGAGAGTACGTCATTATCAACAATAGTAACTGGAAGCACATTTTTGGTGGGAATATGATCCTCCGAAAGTTAGGGAGAAGTCAGCAGAATTCAGGAAACATTGTATAAACAATTAGGTACAGGAAACAAATGAAATCTTCCTTATGCCATCTAGGAAAGGTTAAAAAATATCCAAAAAATCTAGAAACCTCTAGATTCTATCTACATTCTAGCTGATATCTCAGTGAAGTGAGGTGTCACAGGATCATGTTTAACCATTGGAGACTCTTATCTCCATTGGGAGCTGAGGGCTCTCCTCTCCCCTCTTCATTGTTTCTCTTTTCTTTGATTAATGAATCACCATTTAACAAAACAAAAATCTAGAAACCCTTGCAACAACCTGTAAGGGGCTTGTCCATAAACTCTTAAAACTTCAAAATTTTTAATGCAAACTTTTTAGTGATTTAACAGTGAAAATACATCTTGAGGAATGTTTAGGAACTTTTCTTATTTATCTAAGATAGCATTCTCATAAACCTCATAATGTGGTTGTACCTAGAACCATCTTCTCTCGCAAAAGTCAATTTTTTCTAGCTCTCATAATTGGTAATTATTAAAATCTTATTTAGACCAAATGGCAATACAAATTTTCTCAAAAATATTCTCCTTTAGAAGTAAATATTAGCTATTCCTCCTGTCTCAATGAGCCAACCATTTACATATCATCGATTTGGTCCCTCCGCATAGCCCATAGTAGCGGCAATGTAAAAGCTAAAAAACCAGCATTGGAGAAAGAGGCCACCTGACTTTCCTAACATGATGAAGAACAGCTAGACAATTCAAATCATCATATTTATTCCAAGTTGGAGCTCTCTTTCAAATTGAAACAGTGAATTTGATAAAACCATACCTGTGATCCTAGTTTTTTCTCACGAGCAATCAACATCAATGCCCCCAGTAACAAACATATCCCATGGCCCCAATCCCCAAACATCACAGCAAAAAGAAAAGGAAATGTAATAATGGTGTAAACTGCTGGATTTGCTTCTTGATACCTAGCAACACTGCATCACAATATTGTTTCTGTCAGTATCTTGCACCATATAGATCCAAATAGAATATAGCAAAATCAGACTTATTCAGAAAAATTCTCAGAATTCTTTCTAAAACAATAAATTCCTCACAAGAATTTTGCTAAATTCTCTGAATAATTAATATTCAGAGAAAAAAAAGACAGTTATTCCGAAGTTTCAATAAGATTTTGCTAAAATAGCTCATGATAAGCAACACCCAGCACATCAGGACACAAGGTTGCATCTGCCATTACAGAAAAATGCCTACACCATTATTCTCAAAATATCATAGCTTGAAGCATTGTATACAAGATCTGAAAGACATGCACTGAGGTAGAAACTTGGGCTTTGGCCACAGATAGTTTCTGTAGTAAAATTGCTTACAGTCATCAGAGATTACAGAAACACAAGCCAAGTATTTTTTAATGGAAATTTTTTTAGTAAGAAACAAAGAAGTTTGCAAGACTGAAGCCAAAATTAAGATTCGGGAATAAAATATACAACAAGACTGCTGAGAATCGCCTATCTTCACAAAATAATCTGCCATGGAATTTGCCAATTGCAGGACATGAGATCAAATAACCTCAAGAAAGGATGCAATATCACCAACATGTAGAAACAGCTGGTCAAATCTCCAACGCATACCTGCTACGCTTAGCCCAGGAAATAAAATTTAGAACCCCCCTCCAAAATCACCGGGACAGAGAAAAGTCTCTTGTATAAGATAAGGCCATTAAGAAGGCCATCCAATTCAGCCATAGTAGAATCAACAACCCCCCAGAGACCTGGTTAGTAGAATGGGCTTGAATTTGTTTTATTATAGCTATATCAAATCCAATCGATTTGGTATTTCTTTAAACAGTATTTCTAACATTTAATACACGGCAACTTAAGAAATGTTGACCAGGGTATCGGGCCAAATTTCCTCATGGCTTCTGACTAAGAAGTCTTTTTCTTCCTTCTAGGGTACCTCTATCCATGAAAACTTAAGCAATTTGGCAAAGATGCATATTGGGATCAAGGTCCAAGTCATGCAAGAGTGGACTCCCCCGGAAGCTGGTTACCTAAAGTTGAATTTTGATGGCTCTTCACTCGGCAATCCTAGGATCGCTAGTTTTGGGGGAGGTATTTCGGATCCAACCGGCAATCAGTGTTTCTTTTATGCCGGCCTTTTAGGCATTTCTGATTCAACGTTGGCTGAGCTCCATGGCCTCCTCAATGAGCTTCGCATTTTCAGAGACAATTACAGTGGTCCCCTTCACATTGAAGGGGACTCGAAAGTGGTCATTGGCTGGTGCGAGTGTGCTTCCCCTCCGCCATGGCACCATTGGGACATCTTTCGGGAGATTTTAGAAAGGGCATATGAGGAGTAGATGGGCTAACCGTTTCTTCTACAACATGGAAGAAAGGGTAAATGGGGTCCACCCCTAGCTGGCCACGATTTCTGAGATTGTCAACAGAGAGAATTTTGTTGAGGTGAGCACTACATGAAGAATTTTATTTTAGGGGGAGCATTGAGATGCCATGTGAACTCCACTGCATGCTTGGGACCATGCACGGTCCAACCTCGAATGACAAGATAGGCAGAGGAGACTAAGAAAGAACCACTCTTATCCGGTCACCAAATTAATTTGTCTAATTTGTTTGCTTGCATTCTGGTCAGTTGTAAGGCTTCCAAAAGGTGACTGGCTTCCAGAGCTTCAAGTTTCGATACACCATGACGAGGTTGAATATTCCATCTCCCATTATTGGCGACTTCAACAATAGTAATTCTCCTCAATCTTGAAATTCTGAAGAGGTTGGGAAAAGAGTTCTAAAGAGGCATATCACCCGACCACTAGTCTTCCCAGAATCTAATATTTTGACCATTTCCCACCAAATCAAAATAATGTCGAGCTTTGATAGCACCATATCTTACAAAGGTTTGGAGCAGATGAGCTGAGTCTCCAAATTCATTTTAGGAGCAGGGCGCGATTCATGTCTCTGGTATGTCGGATTCCAAGGCCTTCAAGGGTCTTTGGGAGGCAGATATCCTCCCAACTGACCAAATGGTACTTGAATTCTGAGCTGGTTCCACTCCAAAGAAAATGCTTCTTCATCTTATCCAATTGTCGGCAAACAGAAGTCGGGCAAGGCAGGAAGGATAGATAATGATTTGGGATGCCAGCAATGTTGATTTTAAAAGGGTTAGCCTTCCTGCCTTGCTAAGTAATCGACCCTTCCAGGAGGCAAGACGCATCTCCATCTTTTCAATAACTGGAGTCTAAAGGTCTTTACAAATGCGGCCCAAAAACAGAGGAGGACTAAGGTAGCTACAGGGGGTGGATGAGATTGAGCAACCAAGGACTTCAGCCATTTTCGAAAGGGAGTTTGGGTTTATATTGGACCCGATCACAGAGGTTTTCCCCCAATTTACTTTTTGACCTGAGCAAATTTTGAAGAGTCCCAGAACTGCCTTAATTCTTCTTCTGTTGTCCATAGTTCCTGCTCCAAATATCAAAGTGTCATTTGCATATTGGAGGATAGGGATATTGAAAGCTAAGGAGTTGCTGATTGGGTTTAGCCATTCACATTCTTTGGCTGAGAAGAACATAGCAGAGAGAGATTTCACCACAATGTTGAAAAGGAGAGGGGAGAGGTGGTCTCCCTTTCTCAATCCCCTCGAACCTTTAAAACACCCGCAAGCAGTGCCATTTAGGACAAGAGAATAAGTTGCAAAGGACAGGCAACTCCTGATCCAGTATCTCCAACGATCTCTGAAACCCATGCGAGTCATGAGGTCGTCCAAAAGGGTCCAATTTACCCGGTCAAAAGCTTTTTCTAAATCCAAATTCAGTGCAACCATTGATTTCTTCGAACGGGCAAAACGATCAATCAACTCATGAGCCGCCATTGTGGAGTCCAAAATGTTTCTGCCTTTCAAGAATGCACTCTGACCATGATTGATAACTAGAGGGAGCATTGTCTTGAGCCGGTTTGCAAGGAGTCTGGCAATAATCTTGTAAGTGCTTGAGATCAAACTAATAGGACAAGAGTCACCAGGGGTTTAACATTTCTCTTCTTGGGGATCAGGGAAATGAAAGAGGTACCCATGCTGCGGAAGGAGATGCCATTCTTGAAGAAGCCCTCAACTATTAGAGAAATATCTCCCTTAATAATTCGCCAAGCACGGTGGTAGAATTCACCGTTGAATCCATCTGGACCCGGTGCCCAGTCACAAGCCATGCCCAGGACTGCCCTTTCAATTTCTTTCTGGGAGAAGGGAACTTCAAGAAGAGATGAAGCAGAGTGTGGGAGGCGACCAAAGTGAAGTTGTTGGATTTTGAGCCGATTAAGATAATCATCTATGTATAAATCTATGAAAAAACGGAGTAGCTCATTAGTAATTTGGATCCTATCCCTAACGTTACCTCGTTATTGATGCATAAAGAGGTAATTCGGTTGGATCTCTTCCTTGTCGAGACGAGAAGTGAAAAAAATTTGTATTGGCATCTCCATCAGTTAGCCATTTAAAACGGGGTCTTTGCTTCCAATTGATTCTTTCCTAGACTAGGATAAGTTGCAACTCCTTTTGAAGCGAAAGGCGTGTGGAAAATTCAGATTGGATTAGATACCTTTGTTCTTCTGATGAGTCTAGATCAGCGATGCAGTTGAGGCGAGAGGATTTCTTAGCTCTAGCTGATTGACGATGCCGGAAAGACCAATCCTTGAGATTCTTTTTAAGGAGTTTGAGCTTTATCGGAAGAGACCATTCTGTTCTACCCCAAGCATGGGAGCTAGTCCATTAGTTCTTCAATAGCACATCAAAATCAGCATCAGTGAGCCAAGTGTTTTCGAATCTGAAGGGGGGCGGCATCTTCCACACGAGGTGGATAATAGGACGGGTCAATGATCGCATCCTACCCGATTGAGGACTCTTCTGGATACATCATCATAAAGATGAAGCCAATTTGAATCTGCAAGAAAACGATCCAACTTAGAGAGAATTGGATGTTGCTATCCATTGGACCAAGTGAAGGTCATTCCAGAGAAGGTAATTTCTTCCAACTCCCCACTACTGATTAAGTCAGCAAAGCCTCTCATAGAGGATGAGATGTGGGTAGCTGGAGGTTGCTTTTCATCACAATAACGAATTGCATTAAAATCCCTCACAAAGATCCATGGCAAGGTCCACTGGAGTTGGAAGTCAGAGAGTTCATCGCAAAAATTCCTTCTCTCGCGATAGCGGTTAGGCCCGTAAACTCCATCGAGGCACCACTGAGAGCCAGAGCAGCAATCACGGAAATGAACCCCCACCAAGTAGGTCCCGTGATGGGTGCTAATCGCATCAAAGAGAGAGGCATCCCATAACACCATTATTACTTCAGAGTGGCCAATCGAATTTACAGCCGACCATTGTAAGGAGGGGCAGCTCCAAAGATCTCGGGCGAGACTATCATCAGGACTTTGGCATTTAGTTTCTTGAAGCACTACAATAGAAGGTTTGAATTGTGATAAGAGGCGGCAAATTATTGCTCGCTTCCGCGAAGACCCTACTCCCCAGACATTCCAAGAGATCATAATCATTTGGAACTAATTTGTTGAACTCCCGCATCATCTTTCCTTCCTGGATTCTTGGATTTTGGCCATGGAAAACCACTCCCAAGAGACGAGCCAAATTCATCATGTTTTGCCATGTTTCCTCATCGTACCGTCTCCGTTCAGATTGTAGCTCTGTTGCCATCCTCTCGGTTGAAGGAGGAAGGGGAGGGTTAAAATGGTCAAGGGGGGATGTTCTGCTGGTGGAAGCAACCCCTGATTGCTAACAAGCGGGGCCAGTCTTTTTCTCTCTTTGGTAGGTAGCCAGAATTGGGAATGATGGAAGATCCAGGCTGAGCATGGTTCCAGAATTGGGCTCGGGTTCCGACGTATTCTCTGGAACTTGAAAAGAGAGCGGGGGAGGCATTTCAGCTGATTTCTGAGCCCAGGGGTTGAGGTTAGGCATTGTTTTTGCTATGGTGGTGTTTTGAAGAATTGGTGGAGCCGAGGGCCTTTCTGGGGGGTGGGGGGGGGTTGATTTTGCCATGGCTCGAGATAGATCATCTCTGAGCAAGGGCTGAAACCATCGGAGTTGTTGTCCTCATGGTAGCTGAAAAGGGGATTTTGGAAGGCCCCACAAAGAAAGTTGTTTGATTTTTATGAGGTGAAGTATGGGTATCTGGTGGTGATAAGAGAGGGGTTTTTTCTGGAGGGTGGCAGGCATATGGGGACAAGGGGTGGGGCTTCTGAAATGGGCTTGAGGTGCTCGAGGTCTGAGGGTGGGGCAGGATGTTGATGGCGAGGTAATCTAGGCACAGTTGAGCAGGCACACACAAAGACCGAGGGTGTGGTATGCGGGGGAAGGGGTTGGTTTTCGAGGTTTTCTTGGGGATAGCACTAGCCGGGGGGGAGATCAATGGTTAAGGGCGATTTTGGCGAGACTGAGGGGAGCTATTGATAGGATTGGCTGTCATCGCTGAAGCCAGTGTTGCAATCGATGTCTGAGGGAGGTGTGTATTTTGAAGGGGGTGGGTGGGTGTTTCGAGGCCAGGATTAGAGGTGGCGGGTGAGAAAAGGGAAAGTGGGGGGGTGATGTGGCTGCTTGAGAGAGTAGTGGCATTGGGAAGAGCAATTTGGGTTTCCAATGTGTCAGAAAAAGTTGGAATGGTACTTGGGGGAGGTTTGGTTTTGAAGGAGTCGGCTTTTCTAGCTGGAATGATCAAGGTTTTGAAATTTGAATTTGAATTCAAATTCAAAATATTTTTGGCTGAATCGGGTGAATGTGAGTTTGTGGTTTGGCCGTAGTGGCTTCAGGGAGAGGTTGAGGGCTAGACTCTTATCGCCGAGAAGTTGAGCTGATGAGTTGGTGAGAGTTGAAGGGCAGCCTCCATGTCTGTCAAAGATTGAAAGGAGATTAGCCATTTCGAATGACCCAAATAGGAGGTGGCTGGACGGTAGTTTAGTTTGAGTTTTTCGCCAACATAGTGACATAAGTCTTCACTGTTGCAGCACAGGGATAGTTCATCCATAACCACCGCCAGTTTTAGAAATTTTTGGTCCTCCAAGAGAGTCAAATGGAAGGTTTATGATGCTATTTTGGAGGGTTTTGAGGGTGGGGAGAGGAAGGTTGGAGGGAGGTGATGGTAGTGGTGGTGGTGGTGTTGTGGATGACAAGGGGACTGTTCCAGATTTCGGGAGGGGGGGGCGGGTGACGAAAAAAGGGTTTTTTGGGGGGTTTTACATGGGTTTTCTGGAATAGGGAGAAAAGAGAGTTTCGGAAGATTGTCCAATTGAAAGAGGCACCTGATTTCTCAGGTATGTCGATCCGCGCCATGATCAAGCATCCTCCACTTTGGGTGATTTTATATTCTCTGGCACCATGGTATTTAAAAACTGAAAGGGAATAGGTTATGGAGTTAGATCAAAACTCACTTTGACGAGGAGAGGAAGGCCCTTTGGTGGTGATAGAGTCGAAACATTGAAGGAAGTCGATTTCCACCGCCTCTGGAATCGAGATGGAGGCGTTTCGATCCGTTTCTTATTGTGATTCAGATCGAAACTCTAGTCCTTTCCCGGAGTCGCCGTAGTGAGATTTCCGAGTCACCGAAAGAGAGGGTGACCATCGACAAAGATTTTCTCATACCTTTTTTATTTCGTTGTATCATCGTCCATCCGTCTGAGAAGTCGTCTCTTCCACCTCTTTCATTTCCATCATCCTTAGCACCATCATCGCCGATGGCAATGATTGTCGGGGAAAGCCTTTTGCCACCATGGAAAGGGGAAATTTGCTTTTCTTCCTCTTACCGTCGCAGAGTAGAAAGGGAGCTGCCATCAGAGCCTCTCTGGTCCCCACGCACGTCTCGTTTTTGTTTTTCATGTTTTTTTCCGCCGGATAGCATGGGCATGCTCGTCGTATATCCCCTTTCCACGATCAACGCCTGGGGAGACCCTCTCCCTTTCTCCATCGTTTGCGATATCTCAATTTTTTTCTCTGGATCTTGATTATCCTTGCTCGTACACACGCTCGCATCGACGCGTCGTCACTCACTGTCGCGTCTTTGCTCCATCGTATCATCGCATCGTCGCTCTTCTCACATCGTTGCCACACAGCTGAATTGATTTTTGCCCCTATACAGTTAATAAACCTTAATCTCCTCATCTCCCTAACTAGACATCCTATGTACATTGATCTAATATAATTTAACATGCAGAACAAGATTACATAAAGAATATTAACCACTGAAGTGGTAAAAATACCCCTAGAGGGAAAAATGACCAAAATACTCTTGGATGTATTTTCTAACATTCCCTCTCAAGTTGGAGCGTATATATCCAGGAGTCCCAGCTTGCTGCAGAATGATATAAATTCTCGTTTGCCAAGGGCCTTGGTGAAGACATTTCACAATTGATCTCCAGACCGAACAAACAAAGTCACTACATCTTTTTTCATCACCGCATCTCGAATGAAGTGGCAATCCACTTCTATATGTTTAGTCCTCTCATGGAAAACTTCCATTTCTTTCTACCCTTAAGATACATTTTGATAAACTTAGCCCAATTAAGATAATTAGGCCCTGTCAATTTTTTCAAAGTAATCATGATGGTATCCTTTCCATCAAACCCAGAATTTACTCTAGCTAGGGTATAAACTTCTCCAGTCTCAACCATAATACTAATAGTTAATCACAAAATAACCAATTTAAGCTTCCAACCAATTTTAAGATTTATCACCAAGGTGGACCCCACTCACAAAATTAAGGTTAGGGCATAAAAACAGGATATGCGCACTTCAACAATCTAATAACCAGCAATTCACAACCATTACAACCAATATCATACAAAAGTGGAAGCAATTAGGGCTGACATCATCAATTAGGTGATGACACAGGCATCCAACACTGGGATGGGTGACACAGATCTCAAAAACCCCAATTAGGGCAATCAAAGTGCAGAGAATCCTTCAATGTTTCATAAAGACCAGTAACCCTAAGGTTATGGTAGAAAAAATAAAAATAAAAAGTTTAACTTTGATGACCAGCATCAAAACCCTGTAGTTTTTCTCCTTCCATCTAGGGGTGGCATCGAGTCGAGCCAAGCTCGAACCTGCATATGTTCGAGCTGGGCTTAATTTAAATACTTCAAACTCGAACTGAGCCAAGCCCAACCTCGAACCTAATATTGGAATCGAGCTCGAGCCCAAGAATTTTAACTGAGTTTGAGCTTGAGCTCTAGCCGGGTTCAAGCTCCAACCTACATTTAAAATTTTGCATAAAATACATGTCAAATAAACTGTACATAAAATTATGCATAAATTTTACTTAAAATTGGACATAACCTCTACATGAAATTGGGCATGATCTCTAATCATAAACCCTGCATAAATTTGTATATACACTCTACATAAAACTTTTCATAAACACTGTATAAAAATTTAAAATGAATGGCTTAAATTTTGAAATAAGAGGCAATAACTTTTGTTTGATCCAAACTCTATTTTAATATTTAAACATTTACTCCTTTTAACCCACCCAAAAAAAGGCATTTACAAGTCTTTGAAAATGTGGATTTAAATTAATCATGTAGATGTATAAAAAATTGAAACCGTGTCATTCAAAACACAAGTCCTATATCAGGACCATTTCGGGACCATGTAACGTTGAGAACATCATGCATTACATTCTTAACCAGTACACTACCAGCATTATATCTAAAGGATGCATTTTCCAGCCGGGAACTGTTCATGGGGCGAATCTGTGAAACAATACTTCTGTGAGGTAACCTCCCCTTTATCTAAGAATTTTGTATGGTCCATACGCCCACCACAGTTGGAACCGCATTGTTAGCTTAGTATATATATAATCAGCATCCACTGGTGGAGCTTGCTTTCTGAAAAAAAAAAATTGCAGACCAATATCAAGATTGGGTGATATTCTGACAGACAGAACCATTACCACCTCCTGTGGCATCTCACACTAGGAAGCTTGAGCATCTTCTTTGTCTGTTCGCCCTGTAATATGCAGCAGAGGTGAAGACCCCTGAGGAAGCTGCATTTTCTTGCGACAAGGCAAGGAGTACACTTCAAAGTTTACAATGCCAAATTCTCAAAATGGCTTAAGAGAATTGTGAAGATGAGTGCCCATTTTGATGACCACAGCACCTACCAACCAGGGGGACTGATAAAGCCCCAGAGATTTCATGTGTCACGTCTCAACTTGAAATAAACTCAGAGACATTGTTTCATGTAGAACCCATGAACAGAGTCCTGATTCTTCAGAAAGCCTGTCCTTGTGTAAGCAATGAAGCATTACTGAGCATACAAGTTATACAAATTTTGATATAACCTAGACAGAGTGCTGACTAAAAAGGGGGGGAGAAAGCATGCAGGGAGGTTCTGCTAACCATGATCATGTACACTGTTTTGTGGACCGAAAAAGAAAAAGGTTATATTCAAAGTCCAAAAAAGAGGTAGTTGAAAATTTATACAAACTGTCCAAAATCCAAAAGAACCCTGAGTGAGGAGCACAAGGCCCTTCTAAGGCCAAACAAAAAAAAATTGTACCCAGATCTAGAACTGTCGTGTGTCAAATTAAATTTGAACCCATGAACTGAAAAAAGAACGCAAAAAATTCATTAAATAAAATATAAAATTCGAGGCTAACTTTACAACAGTATCACTGGAATCCCCTTATAAAATAAATGCATAGCATATGGAGAATAAGTTCTAAAACCCATTTGGAATCACAAAAGCTGATTTTATAGATTGACAAAATGCAGCCTCAACCAGATAATTAACAAATACAGTAGGCTGGCACATTATGTTTGCAATCCATCACTTACCGATTTTTAACAAGCATAACCATAGAAGAGCTCATCAGTAACATACTGAAAAGCAAACACGACAAGAAATAACCGCAGAAGAGCTAATGCAGGCTGTCACTTACCGATTTTTAACAAGCATTGGAAACAAAACTGAAACAGAGGATACAAGAAAAAAACCGAAATTTTCACAAAACTGAACCTTGAGGAGCTCAAAATCATAAGAAAAAATTGGATAAACTTACCTTTTAGGTCAAATTTCTTCCGTCAGCAACACTAGAAGTCGGTTACATCCGGTTGAGAGATGAAGAGGCTGAGGGATAAGGTAGAACGAGGTCTAGCGAGGAAGAAAATCGGCATCATCGTCTACAATAGCGCAGCTAGTGTCACCGATTTTGCTCTCAAATTTTTCGAAAGAGGGTGTCTGAGACTGAGAGTTTCGATTTCGAAAGACTTCGTAATCAAAACGTTAAGTCGAAATGAAGCTCCCCTCCCGTCACTACCAAGTCCCGAAAGGCGAAAAGGGTTTTATTTAGTAACCAAGCCGGCTCACAAGCTCGCGAACGGAACCGCAGCTCACTCAAGTTCGGCTCAGTTATTTAAACCATCACGAATAGCTGCTTGAAGTTGATTCAAAATGCTTTCAAATCGAGCCGAACCAAGCCGGGTCCGAGCCGAGCTCGAGCTATTCGTGAACCGGCTCGGTTCGGTGCCACCCCTACTTCCAGCAGGTTGTCTTCTTCAAAAAAATTCAAGAATCGACAGTAGAATGCTCCCAGCAACAATCTACTACTCAGATACCATGTAAAAATCCAAATTTAAGTGAAGGAAGAGGAAAAAATTGAGAGAAAAAGAAGAAAGGAGAAGAAGAAATTTCTACAGAGCGTGAAAGGCTTTGTTGGGAATTGTGCATGAATTCTCAACCTTCTTAAATAGGTGTTTAGAGTTACAAGTTACAAAAATGCCCCTACAAACTTAATAAACTTCTCCTTATACCTCCCTAACTACACATCCTATGTACATGAAAATTTAACCACTGATACATGCAGAACAAGATTACATAAAGAAAATTAACCAGTGAAGTGATAAAATAACGAAAATACCCCTAGATGTATTTTCTAACACTAGCACTACATGTGGAATCTGAGAAAGAATCGGTTCCAAAATCAAAGCAAACGCTAAAAAGAGAATAACTAGAGATAGTATGTTCCTTCCTAAAAGATGTCAAGAAACAAGAACTAGAGGACTGAGAGAAGAGAAGAAGAAAAAAGAAGAAACAAGTGCTAGAAGAGAGCCAGGGAAGTGCTCTCGTTGGGGTTCTAAATTCAACCCCTAATCCTTCTTATTCACATAAGTGAGTGTAAGGGACAATTACACATTTACCCCTCTTACACTTAACTCCTTATAACAACCCATCTACACCTCTAACCAGAATAAAAGTGGACCGTAGACACATCTAAACATCTTGAACATGATAGTATTCTCATTGAAATACATACCATGTAAAAAGACCAAATTGTCCCTTATACTATATTTTAACAATTAAAAAATCATATATGTAGCACAGCGACAAAGCACAAAGGTGTCTGCCCTTATATAAGGTAAAAGTCCAGAAACAAACCCATATGCATCAACGATCTCCTGATATGCACTTGTGAACTGATTAGTTCTGAAATAAGTTGGAGGAGACTCAAAAGCATCCATTACATGAAATATTGACCCAACTTGTGAATTGCTATCAAGTGTCGCATGTTGCAGTGATTCCTGAATCTGTTTACACCAACAGATAGTGTTAGTTACTAGACATATTAAAAATACTATTCTCAATGGCAAACATAAGTAAAAATATATAATTCAGAAATTACAATTGTCCAAGTTGGTACCTGAGGCTTTGCAGAAAAAGGACACCAGCCTTCCCCAACTAGACATTTTTTTGTGACATCAAAATTAAGCATATTTAATGTATCATAAACAGCTTTCTCTCTTCTTACCTGTAATAAGAACATAACAATTTACAAATGAATCCCTCCTTGTCAAAGACAAGACATGATAGTAGCAATCAACCCATTCGTCCATTGATTAAAAGTGACTAGATCTTTCTCATACAGGTAACATACCATAAGGGTCCACTGTCTCAAATGAAAGCCAATGGACGAAAGTGCCTGATTTCTGTGCCGAAGCCCAGCATCCAAAGTGGCATGCAATTCGGAAAGACGAGACATGACCTGTGCACAAAATTAACTCGCAAACAAAAACTAAAATGGAAGAGGAGTTTGTGATATCAAAACAAATTTAAAAGAAATGTTTCCAATACATCTCGGAATACTCATTAAGTTTTCTGATTTTTCCATAAGCACCTGAAATTCAAGATTGGTGCTACATTCATGTTTTAACTGTACCATACTACTAAATAACTTATAAACTACCAATTTGAGCAAATTTGAGTGTGGAGGTTCTTCATTTTATTCTTCAGTTTTGTGGATAGCTAGAATAGTCTCGCATTATTTTTTTTTAAATGAGATGCTTTATTAAGAGGCACCAGGCCAAGGAGATTACAATGCCTGAGAAGGAAAGACTATCATAATGAGGGATTGATAAAAGACTGCTTCTCTGGCCAGCAAGTCAACCCAAGCATTGGCTGAACACAAAACATGATTCCAGGAGAGTACATTGGAAGCAAGTCCAAAATTTCAAAGAAAAGGTGGCGCAAGCGCCAAGGGGGAGGGAATGCTTAGTACACCAGTTAATTACATATAGGAAGTCACCCTCCACAATAAGATTGCCTTGGTGCTCTCTGAAAAGCCTGAGCCCATGACCAAGAGCAGTTAATTCTCTGAAGCACCAAGAGGACCAGCTAAGGAAAGCACACTTGAACCAGAGCTTCATCGGAAAATCCCTCCATAGCCAGCAGGCCCCGTGTTTCCCATGGAGCTGCCGTCAAAATTCAATTTGATGCAGTCAAGAGGGGGAGAGGGGGATCCAATGTTGTATCTTGACTGGTTTGGGGTAAGTTAAGGAGGCAATTTGCACTCAATTCTCATGGATGAATCCAGCTTCAAATTGCCGGAACTGCATCTGAGTAGTCAGCCAAGAGGCAATGCTGCTCAGAGCTTTATGGAAGGTTGCACTAGGAAAGTTATATTTGCCATGGAAGTGCCGTTGATTACACTCCAGCCAAATTGACCAGCAGGTGAAGACAATGCAAGCTTTCAACATTGTTCAACCTTTCCTAGTCAAAGTGGTTGACAGTAGCTGAGAGAGGAAGTCTAGGCAGCAATCCGAAGCACAGAAATTGAGCTCAAAACGGCCGAGGAAACAAGACAAAACAAATCAGGCAAAGGGACAGTAGACAAGAATAAGGTTTAACTGATTCATCCTCGCAGCCACACAGACTGCAGGTGATAGTTGGGAGGGCAGTGCCATGCTTGAGGAGGTTGCCCACTGTCAGAATTTTCTGTGGAGGGAGCTCCAGACAAAAACATTGCTTTTGTGGAAGGCAGATAAGGACCAGCAGCCATGTTTGAGCTAGAAGGAGGCCTCTGCTACTAAGATAGTTGAAACCACTTCACACAGAGAAATCTCCATTTGCATCCAGGGCCCAAAGAGGGAGGTCATCCAAGTGTCTAGGGAGGTAGCGCTGCTGAGGACTTTCAGGAGGCAGAGCACTTCATCAGCATCGGAATCACTAAGACCTCTTCTTAGGCCAAGGTTTTAATCTGCGTTGTGAGAGCTGGCATTAGGAATAGCCTCGGCTACAGTTATATTCGGCTGCAAGGTGAGGTAAAAAGCATTGGGGAATTGATCTTTGAGTGATGGCCCACCCACAAGTCTAGTCAAAATCTAACTCTATCTCCTCAACCAGCTTGGAATCTCCACTCTCCATGGATAAGAGGAAAGAGGCAAGCAATGGCCCTCCAAATCGGGGAAAGACAGGCTAAGTTACCATCACCAAACCACCAAGCAAGCTGATCAACTTGGATCTTATGACGAACAATAGGAGCCCAGATGGAATTGGGTAGAGATTGATTTTCCAGCACTATTTCAGCAACATGGCTTGGTTCACAATCTTGAAAGGTCTAATGCCCAAGCTTCCCTGGTCTTTTGGCTGGAGGATATCCCCCCATTTTATGAGATGGTGTTTGAACCCCAAATCAGCGCCTCTCCAAAGAAAGAGTCTCACTAATGTTTCGGTTCTTTGAGCAATACTAGTCGGGCAATGGAGGAAGGAGAAATAGTATTAAGGGATCCCGCTGAGAGAAGATTCGATGAGATTCAATCTGCCAACCCTAAGGAGGAGCCTCCCCTTCTAGGTTGAGAGGTGCATGTCCAAGCTCTGGATGACGGGGTTTCAAAGAACCTAATCAGGTCTTGAGAAGGACAAAGGAAGACCCAAGAAGATGACGGCAAGCGAGCTAATCTGGCAACCAAGAGTGGCCATATTGTCAACAGTTTCTTGCTCCAGATCAAAGCCAAAAATACTTGATTTCCTCTTGTTAACCTTCTGGCCAGAAACAAGTTCAAAACATGGCCAGAATTGCCATAAGGTGAGCACTTGGTCATGTGATCCATTAATAAAACTATATCATCAGCAAACTGAACGATGGGAATGTTCAAGACCGGGATACTAGAGATACTTTGAGGTCAACCAAGGTCCCTAGCCTTGAGCAACATCCACGCAAAACTTTCGCCCATGATGTTGATAAGAGGACGGAGAGTGGATCCCCCTGTCTGATTCCCCTCGAGCCCTTGAAGTAACCACAGGTGCTTCTATTGATGGGAACTGAGTATCTAGTGGATGCAATACAACTTTGGATCCAACAACGCCATTTCGAGCCAAAACCCAAAAGGGCCATCATGTCATCAAGATGTTGCCAGGATACTCTATCAAAAGCCTTCTCAAAGTTAAATTTCACAATCAATTATGGCTCAGAACTCCTAAAACTATCAGCAATTTCATGCACTGCCATAGCAGAATCTAGGATACTTCAACCTCTATGGGCAGATGAGGTCCTGCGGAACTCCATTAAGCCTAGAGGCTAAGATCCTACATAAGTAATTGTAGGGGCTAGAAATGAGGCTGATTGATGGAAAATCCATTGAAGTTTCCATGTTTGGAGTCTTCAAAATTAGGGCGATGAAGGAGGCACCCATGTTTCTGTATGTCATGCCGTGAGCCTGGAAGTCTTTCATCAAGACCACTATGTCAGATTTGAGGAAATCCCATCCCATTTGAAAAAATTTCCCAGTGAAACCGTCGATACCAGGAGCTTTATCCAATGGCAGAGAGAGAACAGCAGCCTTGATTTTGTCCTTAGAGACAGGCATCTTTTAAGGCATCAACTTGGCTGGATGGGAAATGGTTGCCAAAGGATCTGAAGTCGGTTCGGTGTTTCGTCCTTATACAAATCTGAAAAGTATCTCAAGTTTTCATTAATAATCTCCGATCTATCTGAGGTCAAAACCCCATTGATTTTGAGGGAATTGATCCAATTAGATCAGCGACGGGTTGAGGTGACGGCATGGTAGAAATGGGAATTGATGTCCCCCTCAGTGAGCCATCTATATCTTGCTTAATGCTTCCAATAAATGAAGTCATGATGAATTATATCTTGAAGTTTATTTGCTGAATTCATACGAATCAAGAATTCAGAATCAGTCAAGGGTCTACCTTCCTCCAGGATGTCCAGAGCAGGAATCTGAGCCCAAATAGACTCCTTTTGGCAAGCAAAGGCAGACCTTGACTCCTTTGACCAGGACTTTAATATGGCCTTCAGTTGTTTAAGCTTCAAAGAGAGAATTCCTCCAGCAGCACCATGGGCATCCAAAGCTTTCCACCAACATTCGGCCATACTCTTGAAGTTTTCAGTCCAGCCAAACATTCTCAAAACGGAACGAATACCCTCAGGCATTTGAATGGGTGTCAAGCAAAATAGGCCAATGATAAGATATAAGCCATTCCAAAGTTTTTATGGCGGTAACAAGATAGGCCCAAAGCCAAGAATCAGAGGCAAGGAATCTGTCCAAATGAGAGAGGGTAGAATAGTCTCACATAGATATAGGATTAAAAAAATCCCATGTTTATTACTTGAAAAGAAGCCTCCTAACTTTGGCTAGTCATTACAGGATGGTCCTGGACCCAACTCATTAGCCACAGAATTTGCTAATCTCGGAATGAGAGACCAAAAACAGTCACAAAGATTGACAAAATCCAAAATTTCAAAAAAGGTATCCCAATATCGCCACGGAGGCACAAAGGCATTCTCACACCAACCAATCACCACCTTGGAGTCTCCCTCAATCAGGATAGGCCCAAAGCAGTGATCTCGAAAGACACAACTCATTAAGAAGGCTTTGAAGCTCGCTGTTGTGGAGTCCGCAATACCGAGAAAGCCGGAAAAGGAAACGATCTGGTTCCCAAGAGAATCACGAATCACGCCGTCGACACCTGCTAAGCCAAGGTTACCGAAAGAAGATTCGTCAAAGTTTTAACATAAGGACACCAGTAGGTGGTGGAGTCCACTCACAGATAACGGGAGGCTTTGAGGAAGTGTGGAGCTGGGCAAGGCACCTCCAATTATTTCTGATGGTAGATCCCGAGAAAGGGGTGAAGGCTTTGTGAGAGTGAAGCCAAATAGCAATATTGTCTGAAATGGTTTCGATGATTCTATCTTGAGTGCTGAATTTGGCATTGAATCTTCTTTGATTGCGCTCTAGCCAAAGACCCCAGGGGATGAATGCGGAGAGGGCAGAGATCATCAATTTCCCGAGACCGGGGACAGGGGTCTCTGCAAGCATTTGGCAAGTGGCGACCAAGTCTCCTAGGAAGCAAAGATGTAGCCCAATTCTGCTAATAATCAACGTCCAAATCTCCCAAGAGCAAGGGCACATGAGAAGCAGGTGCCTAACAGTTTCTTCAGTTGCATGGCAAAAAGGGCAAATGGGGTCAACTCCGAGCTGGCCACGAATTCTGAGATTGTCACTGAGAGAATCTTGTTGCGCCAAACACTCCACATGAAGAATTTTATTTTTGGGGGAGCGCTAAGAGGTCATGTGAACTCTACTGCATGCTTGGGACCACGAGTAATCCCACCTCGAATCACAAGGTAAGCAGAGGAGACTGAGAAGGAGCCACTTTTATTTGGCCACCAGATTAATTTATCTGATTTGTTGGCTTGAATTCTAGCTGGCTGCAAAGCGACCAAAAGGTGGCTGACTTCAAGGCCCTCAAGCTCGGATAGACCACGACGAGGTCGAATGTTCCATCCCCCATTATCAACGACTTCAGAAATGGTAATATTCTTTAGTCTTGAAATTTTGAAGAGGCTAGGGAAGGCGTTCTGAAGTGGCATATCACCCAACCACCAGTCTTCCCAGAATCTGATATGATGGCCATCCCCCACATAGTCGGACAGTTGATGAGAAAATTGGAGTGAGGAGATAGAGAGACCTCCACATAGGAGATAAATGTCTTTTGTTTCCCCCCTCGATCCACCAATTCGAGGAAATGTCGAGCTTTGAAAGCACCATATTTTTCCAGGGTTTGGAGCAAATGAGTTGAGTCTCCAAATCCATTTAAGGAGCAAAGCTTGGTTCATGTCTTTGGAGAGACGGATTCCGAGGCCTCCAAAGCTCTTCGGGAGGCAGACTTCCTCCCAATTGACCAAATGGTGCTTGAAATCAGGGTTGTTTTCTCTCCAGAGAAGTGCTTCTTCATCTTATCCAGTTACTGACAAACCGAGGCTAGGCAAGGCATGAAGGGTAAATAATGGTTTGGAATGCCAGCAATACATGATTTTAAAAGAGTCAACCTTCCAGCCTTGCTAAGCAACCGACCCTTCGACAAAGCAAGCCGCAATTCCATCTTCTCAATGACTGGAGTCTAGAGATCTTTGCAGATACGGCCCGTAAACTGAGGAAAACCGAGGTAAGTACAAGGGGTGGATGAGATTGAGCAACCAAGCACTTCTGCCATTTTTGAGAGGGAGTTTGGGTTTATATTGAACCCAATCAAGGAAGTTTTACTTCAATTTACTTTCTGACCATAACAGATTTTGAAGAGTCACGACACTTTATACATCAGCTAGTGCATCCACCTCCACTGAGTCTTCCAGGGGATGCACAGGACTAGCAAAGGCAGAGGCAGAGGTAGAGACAATTCAGGCCAAGGATGAGGCTAGGGGGATGGAAAATTTGAAAGAAAGTGTTCATTGTGGATGCACAAATCATTACTCGGACAGATGTTAGATCAAATTGGGAAAACCTGCATGGGAAAATTCTATTACACATGACAGTATTGCACCTGTGCTTGATGTCACTGCACTTGTTCCACCTGGTGCCACAAATGAGATGCAACAATTAATTCAACAACAACAACAAATTGCTTAGCGTATGGCACAACTTTCCGTCACATCCCCCATTGCATCTTTAGCATGTACTCCACCTCCCACAGGTATGTCTGCATTTACTGTGAGTCATTCACCATCTTGGGTACTTGATTCAGGAGCAACTAAACATATGTTAGGTATGTCTTCCTTATTCTCTTATTTTAAAGAGTCACTTCTTATTAAACATGTTAATCTTTTTGATAGATCAATTACCCCCGCACAAAGAGTGGGAAGCATTACTTCTGCCTCCTTTCCATCACCTCAGTCCGCCTTGCTTGTTCCTAAATTCCCCTTAAACTTACTGTTTGCCAGTCAAATTGCTAAGTCTATTAATTGTTCTTTAACTTTCTACCCTACTCATTGCGCCTTTCAAGATCTTGTGATGAGGAAAACGATTGGTTCAACTCGTGGGAGTGGACGAGTATATTATTCGGACAGCCATATACCAAATAATACCTTACATGCATTACACACAGCTGATTCACCGTTACAATGGCATCTCAGATTAGGTCATCCATCACCTGCCAAGTTGATTCAAGTAGTTCCAGAATTTCCTTCCAATATTACTTTTCGATGCAAGTCATGACAACTGGGCAAGCATCACCGAAGTTCTTTTTTAGTTTCACCTCATCAGACAAGCAAACTATTTGATCTTGTTCACTCAGACGTTTGGGGTCCTTGTCCTGTGACTAGTCAGTTCGGTCATAGGTATTTTATGTCATTCATTGATGATTTCAACAGATGTACATGGATTTATCTCCTTCGAGAAAAATTTGAAGCCTTTGATGTATTCCAACTTTTTTATAATGAAATAAAGTATCGGTTTCAACCTCAATCAATACCTTGCGTACAGACAATGGCCTTGAGTTTATGAATCAAAAATTTACTTATTTTTACCCCTTTCAAGGGACTATTCATAAGACATCTTGTGTGTTCACTCCACAACAAAATGGAGTAGTTGAACGCAAAAATCATCACTTAAAGTGGCTCAAACTATAATGATTCATATGAATGACCCTGAATCATATTGGGGTGATGTTGTACATACATGTTTTTTTATAAACAAAATGCCATCATCAGTTCTTGATGGTAAAATTCCCATTCAGGTTTTATCTCCTTCTGCACCTCTTTTTCCTGTACCACCACGTGTATTTAGGTGTGTCTATTTTGCTCATATTTTTTAACCATTTAGGGATAAATTGTCTCCTCGTGCTATCAAATGCATATTTTTGGGATACTCTCTGACAAAAAAATGATACAAATGTTTTTGTCCATCTATGAGAAGAACATTAGTATCTGTAGATGTTACGTTTTTTTAGGATGTCCCATTCTTTGAGTCTTCTAGGTCTGAGACAATTTCTATTGAACCCTTAGTTCCTAGTTTTGTCATTCTTGTTCCAGTTGATGATTGTGTTCACCCCACACGTGATGCTCCTATTGAGAATCCACTACAAGTATCTCAACACCGACAACCATTATCTTAGACTACTCCAGACCTCCCTCTCACATTGGACCATGACTCTTCATCATCTCCTGATCCTGAGGTAAGTGATCTACACCTTCTTATTGCTCTTTGGAAGGGTGTTAGGAAAGGTACTCGTCATCCTTTATCTCATTTTGTATCCTTCAACTCCTTGTCTAACAGCTATCGTAAGTTTGTTTTGTCCTTCTCCACTTGCACTATTCCCTCTTCAGTGCAAGATACTCTTTTGTCTCCTCATTGGAAGAAAGTTATGGATGTTGAGATGGAAGCACTGGTTGATAGAGGTACTCGAGAATTATGTAACTTACCTCTAGGAACTGTAGTTGTGGGGTGTAGATGCGTATAGACCATAAAATACAATGGAAAGATATAAAGCTCAACTTATTGCAAAAGGATATACTAAAAATTTTGGAGTAAATGTATTTGAAACTTTCTCTCCAATTGCCCGACTATCTTCTGTTAGAACACTCATATCAGTTGCAGTGAATCAAGGGTGGTCTTTGTTTCAGCTTGATATTAAAAATTGTTTTCTTGTATGGTGATCTGAAGGAGGAGGTGTACATGGAGCTATTTCCAGGGTATGTTGCATAGGAGGAGACGAACAAAGTACGTAGAGTCAAGAAAGCTCTATATGGCTTAAAAAAAAGTCCACAAGCATGGTTTGAAAATTTTAGTCAAGTGGTTATGTCCATGGGATTTCTCAAAAGCCACTGTGATCATTCATTATTTGTTATGAAGAGATCTTATGGGACTATCATCTTACTGCAACTCACTTTCAGACTAAAGATCTAGGTCAACTTAAATACTTTCTGGGTATTGAAGTTGCAAGAAGCAAGGAGGGAATTGTTTTCACTCAGAGGAAATATGTAATAAACATGCTTCAAGAATATGGACTTCTGGGAGCTAAACCAATTGATACACCCATGGAAGTAGGACATAATCTTCATGATGATAACAGTCCAGAATTGAAAGATAAAACAATGTATCGGCGATTAGTGGGCAAACTTATATATGTTATGGTCACCCGATAGGATATCTCTTTTGTGATGAGTGTTGTTAGTGAGTTCATGGAACACCCACGTAAGATCCATCTGGAGGCAGCACAGAGAATTTTAAGATATCTGAAAGGAGTTCCAGGGAAAGGCCTATTCTTTAGGCCTAATGATCACTTGTGAATAGAAGTCTTTTCTAATGTTGATTATGCAAGCTCAAAGCTTGACAAAAAATCAACTACTGGGTACTATGTATTTCTAGGAGGAAACTTAATCAGTTGGAAGAGTAAGAAACAAAATGTTATCACTCGATCTAGCGTAGAAGTAGAATATAGAGCAATGGCTCACAATGTAAGTGAGCTAATGTAGGTGAAATCAGTTGTCCAAGAGTTAGACTTCTTTCTTAGAGATCCTATGTTAATGAATTGTGATAATCAGGCAGTAATCTTCATTACTAGCAATCCAGTGTTTCATGAAAAAACAAAACACGTAGAAGTAGATTGTCATTTCATTAGGGATGCAGTAATGACGAAGGAGGTGACAACCCCATATGTTCAGTTTGGAGATCAACTTGGTGATGTCTTTACTAGAGCGTTGGGGAAGCGCAAGTTTTCAAACTTCTGTGATAAGCTGGGTCTCTTTGACATATTCGCTCCACCTTGACGGAAGTGTTGAAAAACAACTACAAGTTGCAATTTGGTCATTTCACCTGACCTCACTTTTATATTTTGATGTAATCTTGTTCCTTATGTTGAATTATGCTTATAGCCCAGATTTCATGTAAATAGGACATGTAGAGTGGGAGATAAAAGAAGATTAGGGTTTTACTTAAGTGAGGGGCATACTTGTAATTTTTTACTGTTCTACTTAATAAATAAGCCTGGGAATGTGCACGACACCTAAGGCAGTTCAGTTTTTTGAGCCATTCTTTCCACTCTCTCTTCTGCTCTCTCTTTCTTTCTATTTTCATCTCTTCGTATCTCTCCTTACTTCTTACAAGAACAATATGATGCTAACAATGATTTCAGGCTGAAAGCATAAAAAAACCAGATGTCTAATTTAAACAAATGGACTCTATATCTGGTTGAACCAGTTGATAAAACAAGGCCACAGCACCAGATCACTGTCCAGTTTGGGTTTTAAAGCACCACTTATCACCATATGAAATGTTAAACCAGAAGGAATAAAAACTGTATCCTCTATACCTCTTGAGTTATTTGCCTCTGTTTGGTAATGTCTTCAGGAACAGGGTAGCAATTTGCACCAAATGCTTCACATATTTTCAGTATTTTAGATCTAGCCTGCTCTCCTGAAAAAAAAACCACAAATACAGTTTTTTCAACCTGCAAAAACACAAATTTGTTACAACATGAAAGAGGAGGAGGAAGTTAGACTTAGAAAAGCCCAGAAATTTATGCAAACTATTCTTTTTTGAAAATATTGAATATAAGATAAAGAGAGGTAAAAAATGTACAAGGTAAGGGTGCACCTATTTGAAATAAGACTTGTGTGTCACTCAATAAGTATCAATATATCCAATTCTAAGAGTCTCAATACAGTACCCACCAAGACACCCGCTCTTGGTCCAACGAAGCCCAAAACAACCAGTACGTACTAAAAGAAAAGAAAATACAAAATGTACACAGTGGCCAGTAATGCCTAAACTTGATCAAGAAAGAGAGAATCCAACCACCAGCCCTTGTCAGGTAATTCCACTCTTCACCAAGAAATCAGCTGTATAATTGGCTCCATCAGAGAAAGACTGCCCAAAAACATGAAGCATGGAGCTAATGCTTGCAATTTCTTCAAAGAATGGTAGAAGACACCATGGTGGTAAAGTGTATTCCCTAAACCCCACCCTTGACAACCATGGAATCCTCTCACACCAGTTCTATGTCAGTCAAAGCAGAATCAATCACTCCAAATTAACACAGAGTATACAGGAAGGATCCTCCTATGCATACTCTGACCAGCCATTCTCCACAGGTGGGTTACCCATTGAGCTACCACCAAAAATGAACCACCTCATTCTTAGAATTTGAGGAGGTCACCGCTGAACTCAAATTGCCTCTAGCAACAATACTAAATGGATGATGTGACTGCAAGAACTAGCTGGTCCACAAAAGGGTATAATGGATTATCCTTTTTTTATCAAGTTCTTCTCTCAAAGGCTATTTTCCCCTCTTATGACTTTTCCCCAGATAATTTCACCAATATTATTTTCCAAATAATAGAACTACTTTTCTCCACAATAAATTAGTGAGTGGCTGGAGCAAAGCATGAAAAAAGAGAGGGAAGATGCAAGTAAAACGACCTCCAAAATTAGTAAGAAAGACAAACCTACTCTATAGTTAGCAAGAAGAAGAATTTGCAATATTTGTCATATAGCAGTCTCTAGACTTTTGATTCTACAATCATCAGAAGAATTTATATAGAAATAGAAGACAACAAACCATTTCAGTAGATACTGTGTCCATCACTTTCACATCCACGGGTGCCCGATGGAAGAGCATATTACCCCTCGTAGCACGAAAAAGCATTCTTTCAAATCTTAAAGCTTTTGATTTACATAATATTCCACTAATAAATCTCAGTCCAGCTGTACTTGGTGGTTGAGGTTGCATTTCCTGTCATTTATTCGTGTTTCAATAGATGACTTTACCCCCTTCATATTTATGACACAAATCATTTAAAGAAAGGGAAAATGAAAAAAAGGAAGACCTTTTCAAGTAAAGATGCATTCTCTGAATAGTCTTCTTTGGCATATATATTTTCATCTAATTCTGTCTCCTCTGCAGATGCAGGGCTCTTAGCTGAAACAAGGAAGCCACCTGCCTGGAATCAAATGTAGGTGAAGGCACAATACAGACCATATAAACAGGACAAATGAAGTCAAATATTATGGAGAAAAATGCAAGTGAAAAAATATTGGAAATACATCCGAAAAGAGAAAAATATTTGTCAACATAATTACTGATGGTTATATATTGAGATTTGAACCCTCGTGAGTACAAAAATTCAGAAAGTAAGTTGCACACAATAACTGAACAAGAATATCTGAAAAAACGAAACAACTCTCAGATGTAGCACATGAAGCACTGGCAACTCAACTTATTGAAAGACCACTGTTGGAGAACTAGGAGCTTCATCACAAAAGAAATTTTCTTTCTTTATGCAAAGAAAGAAGACAAAAGGGGAAAGAGACAGAGAAATCACAGGAGTACCTTCTGCACAACCAACTTGAATTCCAGAAGTTCATTATAAGTTTGCCGCAGCTTATCACTATTTGCATTCATTTCAAGAAGCTCAGTTTCATGTTCCGCAAGTTGGGACTGGGAGAGAAGGGGGAGAGAGGGACAGGGAGACAGAGAACAAGTAGAGGTCCTTATTAGCTTGCATCTACAATGATTTTATCCAGAAAGAAAGATAACAGAATAAACATTGAAATATGCACCTCTAGTTCCTCCAAATCAATATTTTGCTGCATAGGAGGATGGCCAGAAGAAAGTACCCCAGCCTTACTGATTTGATCTTTGAAAAAGCGTAACTTCCGTGACATCTCCGCACATCGTTTAACCTGTCAAGTAGCTGTCAGCAAATCCTAAGTGCACCACAGGAACATAATGTGGAGAGTAAACTCCTCAGAGTTAAACTTTGTTATTCAAAATTTTATTCACTTAAATATTCTTTTGAAGTTTCTTCAGATGTTCAATAGTCATATGAGGGGATTTATGGGTCTTTGTAGTGAGGTCTTGGGTTCAAGTCTCATTGGGGGTATTAGGTGTAGTGTGTGTGTAATCAAAATTCAAAAACTAATAATCATAAATGGGGGTATTAGGTGTAGTGTGTGTGTAATCAAAATTCAAAAACTAATAATCATAAAAGATAAAAATAAAAATCTCACAAAATTGACTGAAATTCATTTGACCACCCCGAGTCCTACTAAGTGTCCTATGGGGGTATGGTACCAGGGCAGGCCCAATCATCCCATCCCCACCCGACAGAGGGGGAGGGGGAGGCCCTCTCTTCCAGTCCTGCATAGTTAAGAGAAGAGAGGTCACCTCCCCTCTGCCCACTCCTCTCTCCCATCCCAGCATAACTGGGAGAGGAGAGGTGGCCACTACCTCCCCTCTACCCTGCATACAGATCCTCCTTTTTGTATTAAAAAAATAGTGTGAGGAAGTGGAGCTTCCTACCCCTTCCTCCCTGCTCTATGAAGGAAAAGGGCTAGAGAACAGAATGGAGCTGCCCTCCCTTCACTCTCTCTGTACGCAGGCAGGGGCTCCTCTTTGTACGCAGAGAGAGAGAGAGAGAGAGAGAGAAGCCCCCCCCCCCCCCCCCCCTCTCCTACAAACAAGGGGAGCAGGCAGGGCCCAACTCCCCTCCCTCTGGCACTTTCTTGCCCAGGTGAGAAAGATAAAGAGAGGAGAAAAGACTTTCCCCCTCATTCTGCCAATGAAATCCATTGCTGAACCTCGCCCTGAACCCAGGCTTTTCTCCTAACCCCATCCCTACTCCACAGAGTGGGATGGGTTCTCTATCTCCAAATCAGGCAGAGCAGGGCAGGGTGAGTTCCCTATTTAATCTACTTGGCACCATCCCTACCTAAGACATCAAATTCCTAATGTTGACTTATAGCAACATTATTCGAGAAAAAAATCATACAACTCTAGCTTTTATATAGAAGCTAAAACTGGAATCTTGTAAACTATAACTCCTGACAAACTTATTCTATGATGATAACCTGAATAAAAGAGAATATAAGTCAGGAAAACATCCAGATGTTATGACTAAATAAGAACAGCTCCCGAGCCAAACCTGATTCACAAACGTTCTCTGAAAAGGGCTTTTATCAGCATTCAACTGCCAAAGTGAAAATTAGGACATCTGATAAGTAAAAAAATAGAAAATACAAAAACACAAATCAAGCATGAAGATGTATATTGGATATGAAGCATCTAAAAGTAACTGCATTTAGATGCTTTTCTAATAAAGAAATTGCAAGCTAAATTAGATTATGAAAGTTTTTTCATTCATTTTGTGTGAATATGTATTTCATGGTTAATACACTTCGAAGAGAGGCTAGATCAATTCTCCAACAAGATTAATAGAAGATCATATGCAAATATCACTATGATTATTAGCCTAGAAAATGACAATATATGATCCTGAAAATGTCCAGCGTGAGGGAGTGTAATTTGGTGAAGACACCAAATATAATATCAAACATATACAAATAACTTTTTTTTTCTTTTCTTTTTTCCTTTTTTTTTTAGTGGTTGATGAATTAATAAGGTCAACATGTGTTGGCCCACAGATAAGTTGCTCACTAGTGCAATTAGACCCACATTTCTTTTGTCTTGAAATTGTAGGATCTTAATACATTTAATCCTGTCTGCAGGTTTTTGTTCTGTGCACATTTTCTACTAAAATGAGACAACAGAATGGAACCTGACATACATCAGCGTGGAACATGGTATTACTTGGTTCACTTCAGATCTCATCCGGATCATAGGTTGGATGTTCTCACCAAAGAGAGAACCTACCACGGGTTAGCAGAGAACAGATTGATGGTAACTTTTTTTTCGGAACTATAGGTAATTGGAAGTGCTGGAACCTAACATAACAGATATGATAAAAACTCTCATTGATAAACATGTCAATCAATAAATAGAATTCAGAATTTACAATTTTGCTAGCATAGCGAACACTTTCTCCCGGCGAATTTTTACACTTCTACCCATTTAGTCAAACATTTATCCGCTGCCCACTTCTCTCCATTCAATGTAAACCAGAACGTTATACAATGTACTAAAACTAGTTCCCCCGTGTAGATCTCATCAAAATTCATATACATGCGGCCCGACGAACCAATAACCGGTAAAAGAGGTAAAGAAAAATTATTGTCAGTAAATAAAACATAAAAAAAGCAAGATCCCAATCACCAAAACATCGAAGTAGCCAATACAAAACAGTATGCCAACCAAAGAGACGGGATAGCAAAATTTACCCACCAAAATAGATCTTAAATGGTGAGAGATATAAGATATGGCATTCTTACGTCCTTGAATTGGATGATTCCGAGTTCGCCGAGGTAAGTAATGGCTCTGTGAGCAGTCTCCGCGGGGATGATAAGCTGAACAAAGCTCATCTTCTCCGAGCGAAGAAAATCCATTTCCGGCAAATCCTCGAAAGACCGCATTTTCCATCAACCGGAGGAGATCTCCAAGGCAACTCGTTTCAATTTTCCTGCATCTCAACTGCCATTGGAACGGAGAGAAAAGAAAAATTCCCGTCACTTTCACGATGGTAAGCAATTTGCCTTGGCAGAAAAAAAGAATCGAGGCACCAAATGCTGATTAAGAACTCCACTGGGATTCTCCCCGATTAACGATTAATACCGTCAGACCCACAAAGATAGCCACGCATTTCCAATGGACAACATGCGGGTCGGTTCAGTTCAGAGAAACCGCTGCGCGTGAACCGACCCGACAGACACTCCATGGTTGACCAAAAGTTCAACGCAAAAAACGACGGTTTGCTAACCCCTTTTGTCGGTCAAGGGTCGAGCCAAATTTATTTCCCCACATACTTATCAAACATAGTCCAGATACAAATTGATATATACAATATCAAATATAGTCCAGACCAACCATGTGGTGCGTATCCACACTAACTACTTTGGTCAAATTTCAAGTTTACCCATGGTCTCTTACATTGACCCTTTAAAATAGGATTATTTGCTCGAGTTTCTAAGTATTATCAATTTTTAAATACGAACCTTAGTCCATATGTGCACTAACCCTTTAATTTAATCATATTTCATTTTTATTTTATTTTTTTATTTCATATATTCATGATTATTTTTAGATTTTTATCATTTATTAATATTTATTATAAGTACAATGAAGTATTTTTTACCATTTATTAATATTTTGTTTAATTGCATTCCCTTTCATGAGACAGTAGTTGGTAGAATTATTCCAAGTCTTTCTGCTGGGAAAGAAAAAAAAAGGGGATTAATTAGGAAAGAGCTCCTAAGAGGAGAGGGATGACTCGACCTCGGATTAAATACAAGTGAACCAGGTGAACTAGAGCGAGCAGGAGGAGCAAGCAAATAGAGGCCTCTCATCCGATCCACCTCTAGCAGTTAAAGGCAGGTATTCATAACCGATCTTTGATCCGCCGATTCAAGCAATGAAGCTACCAGTGGGATAAGCATGAATGAGCCGATACCTCCCTGACCGAAACCCGCCGACAGATGACATCAAATTACAGATGAGCCCCATCCACCGAGATGAGTCACATTTAAATTTAAGGTCGTCCGATCGATATCGATGAATTCTTACGCCTTACGCCGATTTAGGAGTGGTTGAAGCCATTATAATATAATGAAGCAAATTATTTTCATGAATAATGTAACTTTTTGTAATGAAAAAAGTTAGGTTTGTTGGTAGATGGGCCCAAGCCTACCCGAACAAGGAAGGCCCACACATCCATGTCGAAGATGGGCTCAAGGCCCACTTAACAAGGAGAAGGCCCAGAGGCCCACTTTGATAGAATTATAGTAAATAAAGAGTCATATCATAGAGATAACATTGATGTAATTAGTTTATATTTTAGGGACATAATTATAATATTATAGGATGAAGGGTTAGGACATAAATCCATAACCTCTTCTTCCTCTTGTTTTCTCCCAATGAGTCCCTCTCTCTTTTTCTCCATGACCTAAATCCATGTAGTCCTGAAAATCAACATGGTAGTAGAACATTGATTTTCAGGACATGTAGCTATGGTTTTCAGGATTCAAAAAACCCATTATGTTTTCTCATATTGATGATTCGTTTTTTTTTTCCATAGTCGGTGAAACTTCTTTTTAAAATTTTGTTGCTCGTTTTCTCCTTGATCAGAAAAATTAAAAGCTTGGTGAAAGATGTTTGATAATACCATGTCAAGTTCCGAGCATGGGTCTTTAGACTAAGCTCAACTCGGCCGCAACTCGACCGTGGAGGAGTTCTACTCCGAAGGGCAGCCTAGGAGGAAAGTAATGGGCAAACATAAGTCCATAGGAGCATTCCTGGGAACTAGGAAGGCTTAGGACATAAGTAACCTCTTCTTCATCATGTTTTCTCCCAATGAGTTCCTCTTTTGTTTTTCTCCATGAGTTAAGTCCATGGAGTCCTAAAAATCAGCAAGGTTTAAGAAAGGTTCATTGGACTTAAATAAAACCTCCTTTGGTTCACTTTTAAATATAACTAGTGCAAACCTTTTAAAGATGAGGATAAATTAACTATTTAATTCTATAAAATTAAATTCTTAATAAACAAAAGGCCCATTTCTTCTAAATTTATGTAATATTTATTAGATGCCCATAACATTGGTAGACTCGAGTCTAACCACATTTTCCTCAATTTTAAATACAACCATTGGACTTGATTTTAACTATTTAATTATATAATAGGATTGCATTCCTAATAAACAAAAAGACCCACTTCTCCTAGGATGGCTACTTTTCTTCTAGTGAAGGCAATACTCCCGTCTTCCTCTTCTACCTCTTTGGTGAGAGAGAATAGGAGAAAAGGAGAACAAGGGGGGTTCCCTCTAGCTTTGTTTTGGTCATGGCCATGAGGACATCATTGCTCCTTGAAAGGGAGGGGTGCCCCCTCTCCCTTTATCTATGTAGTGAGGGTGCATAAGCTTTAGGAGAGGCCCATGCACTACTCCTCTACATAAAAAGGAGGGGTGTGCCTCTCCTTCATTGGTGTTGAAAAAGAGGAGGGAGTAACTTCCCCTTGATGTGATATTTTTTCAACACAAAGGAGGGGAAGGGGCTTTCCCCTCCGGGGCATGACATGGTTCTCCCCTATCACATAGGGAAGTGGTGGGTTTCTCAAGAATCTGACACATATCAGGCTGCCTAAATCATATACATTATGGTCTTATTGAGCTGCATATTGGGTTTTCAAAGGTTGTAACCTCATACGTGGGGTTAAAAAAATGTAATAAATTACTCAAATTTATTTTACTTTCAAATATAAATATATACATACATATACATACATACAGAGGGTTGATCTAATATGAAAAGCCGTTTGGTGCGAAACGGCTATCTTAGTCGTTCAATCAACGGCTATCATGATCGAACGACTGTATATATATATATATATATATTATAAAATTAAATATTATTGTAATGGAGTAACTTGTTGTGGACGTAAAAGGGAATTGGTCAATGAAACAGTGTGATTGTTGACAACACTATAACACAAAGAAAATTACAAGTGATTTTAAGTCCTATCTCTAGTGACCATCTAACTCGATCTCCACAACAAATTCAGATCACCTTTGTAGAGGAAGTTAGTTGATTCCGTTTTGATGTCTTTGGTAATCTTCCTATGATGTTTGGACAAGGATTTTGGTCTTGTGCTTACTTATGGAGGATGAGTGTCAACAGAGTAACAACAAAAATGATATACTTGTTGTGACTCCTATTAAAAGAAAAGAAGAAGAGTCACATACTTGTAATTTATCTTATGATTCAATTTTTATTTTCAGCCCTCTTGTTAAAAGGGTATTTAAGAAATGTTTCAACTAACGTGACTATTTAAAGCCTAAGGGGAAGAATTGGGGCTTCACTTTGAAACCCTAATCCATTCTCGCTTTCTCCACTCACTCGAGTTTCTCTCCTTTTCTATGTCCTTAACACTCTTTTCTCCTCCTTCAGTATTCACTCTCTTCTCTCTTCTTCTCATATTCTTTTTCCTCAAAGGCTTCTTAAGGTTAAGATAATGGAATGTGTAGAATTTAGGATCCCATGTGGAGGACTTTAGATCGACGAAGAAGAACAACAACAACAAAGGAAGGAGAGGAGAAGGAGAAGGAGAAAAACCAAGATGGAGAGAGTTTGGATTAAGGGAGAAGAAGATGCGCCAACCAAGTGAGGAGGGAGGCTGGACAAATTTCTTGAGAAAAGAGGGGAGAGCTTCAATGCTCTACCTCTTAGCCAATGCCTTTATTTATAGCTTTACAATGCCCTTAGGGCTACAACTTGATAAAAAAAGAGACAAAAAAAGAGACATAAAACAAATAAGTATTTACACATTTATGCCATCTTTATAGAAAGTATCATTTTTTACCCATATGCCACCACTTAGACGTGTAGGCTTACTAGCCTTGAGCTTGTGGGCTTGAGCCCATCTTCCAACACTCCCCCTCAAGCTGGAGGAGAAAAAACATAGATACCCTACTTACCACATATAAAGGATAGGATTTTAGAGGTAACTGGTTTAGTGATGATATCTACTACTTGCTCTTGAGATGAAACATGTTTGAAGGAGATTATTCCTGCTTGAAACTTCTCCCGTATAAAGTGATAATCCACCTCAATGTGTATAGTCCTTTCATGGAAGACTAAATTTGAAGTAATATGAATGGTTTCTTGGTTATCACAATGTTGACCTATGGGACCTCCTTTATAAAATCCTAATTCGGTAAGAAGGGTCTTGATCCACAAGAATTCACTAACTGTGTGGGCCATAGCTCTGTATTTTGCTTCGGTACTAGACCTTGCAACCATATTTTGCTTCTTACTTTTCCATGTACCCAAGTTTCCTCTAACAAGAGTGTAATATCCAAACGTAGACTTCCTATCATCAGGTGATCCAGCCCAATATGCATATGAGAAGCCTTCTATGTTGAAGTGCGAATGTTTTTTATAAAGTAATCATCTTCCCGGAGCTCCTTTTAGGTATCATAATATTCTCACCACACTTACAACATATGATATGTCTGGTCTAGTTACCGTGAGATAGATCAATTTTCCCACAAGTCTTTGATATTTGCCAATATCAATATCTTCTCCAGTCGTTGCACATAATTTTACATTTGTATCCATTGGTGTGTCAACTGGTCGACACCCCTCCATTCATATTTCGTCGAGGAGGTCCAAGATATATTTTCTCTTAGACAATATTATCCCATGTTTGGATTGAAGAACTTCTATGCCCAAAAAAATAATTACACAATCCCATATCTTTAGTTTTGAATTCTTGACATATCATATTTTTCACTTCATGTATGCTATGTGTGTCAACTGGTCGATACCCCTTCATTCATGTTTCTTTGAGGAGGTCCAAGATATATTTCCGTTGAGACAATATTATCCCATGTTTGGATTGAAGAACTCTATGCCCAAAAAAATACTTAAACAATCCCAGATCTTTAGTTTTGAAATCCTGACATATCATATTTTTCACTTCCTATATGCTATGTGCATCATTGTCGGTTAAGATAATATCATCAACACATACAGCTAATAATATTTTTTCTTTGACAGTATCTTTAAAATATACCAAATGATCTACCGAGCACCAATAAAAACTAAATCGTAGAAGCGCTTGGCTAAATTTATCAAACCAAGCTCGAGGGGACCATTTAAGCCCATATAAGGATTTTTGTAACCTGTACACCAACTCCCCCTCAACCACATAACCTAGTGGTTGAACCATATAAATTTTCTCACGTATATCACCATTTAAGAAGGGATTTTTTACATCGAGTTGATATACGGGCCATGATGAGTTAGCAGTAAGAGATAAAAGGATACGTACCAAATTTAATTTTGCAACAGGAGACACAGTCTCCTCATAATCTATCCCATAACACTGAGTGTATCCTTTAGCAATGAGTTGGGATTTAAGGCAAGCAACAAACCCATTCGGGTTATGTTTAACCAAAAAAACCCATTTACAATCGACCAGTTTTTTTCCTTTTGGAACGATGCTAAGTACCAGGTTTGATTCTCATATAAGGCGTGTATTTCTTCATCCATAGCCGCCTTCCATTTTGGATGCTTCAAGGCATCATGATAGGACTATGGAATAGAATTAGAAGAAAGAGATGCAAGGAATTGAGAGCAATCGAAAGACAAACGATGGTCGGGCATAAAGTTGGAGATAGGGTGAGAAGTAGTACAGGAATGACATTCATTTCTTAAATCAATAGGCCGAGTATCAAATTTTGGCCCAAACATATGAGGGGAAGGACTTATTTCGGGTGGATTCGACAACTCCACAGGTGAGGTCGTGGCTGGTGCTTTAGGGGGTTGAGTAATATCGACATTGAAAGGCACAAGTGGACAATGAGTGGTAGGAGGAAATGTCAACCCTGGAGGAGCATCATGCGAGGAGTAGAAGGAGGTGTCCTCAAAGAAGGTCACATCCCGAGATACAAGCATCCTCCAAATGGTAGGATTGTAACAGACATATCTTTTCTGGGTGCGAGAGTACCCCAAAAAATACACCTCGTAGAACGTGGAACAAGCTTACTCTTTTTTGGGGAAGTGACATGTACAAAACATGTACATCAAAAAACCTTAGGAGGAAGAGAAAAGGGATCTTCACCATGAAATAAAACAAAGTAAGGAGTATTATTTCTAAGAACAGATGAAGGTAACCTATTGATAAGAAAATAGGCCATAAGTGTTGCATGAGGCCAATAAAAGTAGGGTACCTTCATGGAGTAGAGGAGGCTCTAAGCAACTTCAAGAAGGTAACGATTCTTTCTTTCAGTAACACCATTCTGTTGAGGGGTATAGGCACACAATGTTTGATGGATAAGCCCATTACCCTCATAGAATGATTGGAACTCACTTGATAAGTATTCCTTAGCATTATCAGACCTAAGGATTTGAATTTTCTTTCCAAATTGAGTCAACACCATAACATGCAAGGTTTTAAAAATAGGAAGGATTTTAGATCATTCTTTAAATAGATATAACCAAGTGATTCGGGTAAAGTCATCAACAAATGTAACAAAGTATTGAACTTGAGAAATATTAGAGATACACAAAGCCCATACATTCGAGTGTACTAAAGCAAAAGGAGCAACACTTGTAGTTGTAAGGTGAGGAGAATATCTACTCGTATGGTGTTTACTTAATTGACAAACCTCACAATTGAAAGTAGAAAGCGAATTTAACGAAGGAAGTAAATGACGAAGTGAAGATGCAGACGAATGGCCAAGCTGGTTGTAAAAAGTTGTGTTTCGATGTAGTGGATGATAGGGCAGCTAATGGCAGAAGAGTGAAGTAGTACAAACCCCCTTTTTCATGGCCGCCACCAATCACCCATTTCGTAGTTAGATCCTGAAATGTACAAGAAGAGGGTGCGAAGGTAACAAAGCAATTCAATTTTTTTGTTATTTGACTAACCGAATGCAAATTTAAAGGAAATTGAGGGACAAACAAAACATCTTGAAGAGGGATAGAAGATGTAAGAGATGAGGAACCCTTGCCTAGTACCTTGGTTTGGGTACCACTAGCAATAGTAACAAATTTACGGGGAAGACATGGAGATAAGGAATGAAGTATGTGTTTGTTACCTGACAGATGTTTGGAAGCCGCAGAGTCGATGATCCAATAGGAGGAAGATGACGAGGAAGAAAGCATGCCTGAGACAATGGTGGTAGTAGTAGTAGGTAACTGTGGAAAGGAGAACTCTATTAGAGACTTCATCTTCTGAAATGCTGCATAGTCTTCAGTAGTGAGAGTCACTTTCCCGGTTTGGGAGTCAACCTTTTCTTCTCGTTTATCAACATTAATGGAAGCGGGGTTAGTCGTGGCCCAATCAAGTTTGCCATGAAGTTTCCTACAAGGTTTCACAAAGTGGTTCTGACCACCACAGTAAGTGAAAAAGTGAGGCACAGTGAAGGAATGGGTCAGACCCATTCTACCACCTCTATTGTGAGCCCCTCTAATATTTCTATCGCGTCCTAGGTATGAGGATGATGTACCCCTATTGCCGGAGTACATAGCTAATGGACCATCAATGGGGGAAGTCAGAGATGGATATGGGATTTGTAGCAACGTGGCACTGATGTCGTTGAAGGATGGAAGAGCGGAGGAGCTAAGAAGCTGGGTCTTAGCAACCTCAAGGTGGGGCTAGATATTTGTCAAGCAAATGGCAGTTGCTAAGGCCATCGTTGCCTTTCTTGATCTACAATGTTTATTGAATATGGCTTAGCGATTTTTCATTCTTGGAGAAGGCCCCGAACTCGAGCAAAAAACTCATGAATGTTATCTCTTTGTTTAGTATTCAGCATACTCTGTAAGACATCGAATAATTTTTGTAAGGAGGTCGTACAGGAGTATAGCTTCGTAATTGTGTTCCAAATGTCCTTGGCTATTTCCAAGTGGACCACATTGTTAGCTACATGTTGTTCTATGCTATTGATGAGCCAATTAATAACCTGGTTATCATTTTTAACCCACTTGAGGTAGGCTACATCTTCTTCATCAATTGGAGGAGGGAGTTCGATTACGTGACTGAGAAGATCATGAGTAATGAGAACCTTCCGTATCGATTGTGACTTGCTAAGATAATTTGAGAGACCTCTTAATGAGATTGTAGTAATTCGGAGTATGTCACTCTTACTACTTGCATGCCCAATCTCCATCTTGAGGCAATTCAAAGGCCGAGGTCAATTGCAAGGGGCATCTTCAAATAACAATTACTCAATGTAATTTGAAGAAACCGTTGACCAAATCAGGCACCGACAATGGAAGGAATAAAAATTTTCCATGAGAGCAAGCACCAAATCATCAAGGAATTTGTGCTTTTGTGGGGACAAGATCCAGCCATCACTCAATTCCTCTTATATTCTTATAGAAAAACAAAGAGGAGAGGATAGATGCAAACTCTTATGCCTTAATCCAAACTTCAACACAAACCATGGGCAAACATGTGAGAACCACTGTCTTCTTTAGAGATACTTAGAGGCAAATCAGAACTCTAGGAAGCAAATTTTTACAGCTCATGGGTACACTCCAGCGTAAAAAAAAGAACAATCGTTGGAGTTCAAGAGCAGCAAAGTAATAGAGATAATTAGCTGCTGGAATTCCACCTCAAAGAAAATTGATCCAAGTTATATAAAGGTAACAGAATCGCAAATCATCAATTTATCATTCTTGATAAAACACTAGCAACAACTAATCTTGATCAAGCTTGTAATTTAGATACAAAAAGATTAAGATTATAACATCTTCTTAGTCATAAGAGATAAATCTTCACAACCTCTCATATGAAGATTCTCTTGACTTGATGTATTCGGAAATCAAGAATTCAAAAATTAAATAAAGAGTATGTAAATAATGGCCAGAATTGACTTATCTCTTCATGGTTGGACTCCTTCTTTCATGAAAAAAAATCTTGAACATACTTAATAAACAATTCCTTGTATACTTCATCAAGGGAGATTCTAAACTCCTTGCTCTAATACCATGTAGAATTTAGGATCCCATGTGGAGGACTTTAGATCAACAAAAAAGAAGAAGAAGAGAGGAATGAGAGGAGAAGGAGAAGGAGAAGAACCAAGATGGAGAGAGATTTGATTAAGGGAGAAGAATGTGCGTCGATCAAGTGAGGAGGGAGGTTGGACGAATTTCTTGAGAAAAGAGGGGAGAGTTTCAATGTTCTACCTCTTAGCCAATGCCTTTATTTATTACTTCACAATGCCCTTAGGGCTACAACTTGATAAACGAAGAGACATACAAAGAACAAGTATTTACACCTTTATGTCATCTTTAAGGAAATTATCCTATTTTACCCATATGCCACCACTTAGACGTGTGGGCTTACTAGCCATGAGCTTGTGGGCTTGAGCCCATCTTTTAACAGAATGTGTTGAAGAGTAGGCATGGAATATTCTTACGTGACTCTCACAGTAAGAAGTCTCACAGAGTTAGAATGAATATGGTAAAGTCTAAGAAGAGTCCCATAGAGGGAAATCTCACAAAAGAGTCCCAGTTAAAAATATTTTAGTTATGTTAGTCTTCTATTTTTGTTCAGTTGTTCAAGTGTTCTAAGACTTATCTTTTAGTATTTAACTTTGAGTGTAATTGGGATAAAGGTATTTTAATTATAATTGAATTCTACTTATTTCCACTATTATAAATAGAGGCTCATTGTACTCAAATTATATCAAGTTAGTGAAGTATTTCACTTTTCCATAAATTCAAAATGGTATCAGAGTGGGTTTTGTGAGTTGACTCGGTCAACCCTCAAAGATAATGTGATCCTTTCTTTGCTGTCACATTACCCGTTGTTTTCTTGGCGTTCACGCCTCCAATCTAAAATTTTCATAATGCAAATTATGATGGAAATATCTTTGAGTCTACTTTTCAACACTAAAATAATTTTGACAATTAGAGTTATTTACAAAGAGAAATCGATATTTGAAGTAGCAAAGGTCAGACAGCAAGAGAGGTTCGAGCAGTAGTAAAAAGCTTCAAATTTTGAGCCATTAAGAATGAGACTTTATATGGAAAATTATATATTAATTTTTTTTGTAAGTTTATTTTTTTTACCTATCCAACCAATTTTCAATCTGAGATTTCTAGTGTGAGACATCAATCTCAGAAGAGTCAATGGTCATGCTGGCTAAAAAAACTCAGTTCGGCCAAATTAAAGAGTCCAAAATCTATCAGATTTTTTCTCAAAATAAGTATATTTTATGGATAAAACTTATACTTAGATTAAAGGTATCGAAGTCTAGTTTTATAAGGAAAATATTTCATCTCAATTTGATCTATATTTAAGGATATATTTTCATTGGAGTTGGCAAAGGTCAAACTACTAAATTAAGAAAATCAAGAAGTCATAAAATATTAATAACAAATATTTTTATGTCAAATTAGGTATAAATTTGAATCTCTTTGAGACTAGTTTCATAAGCAACAAACCATTTGTGATTTTGACCTGTATTTTTGGAGATATCAATATTAGAAGTACCAAAGGTCAGTTCTTCCAAAAATCTCTAATTTTTTGCCCTTTTTTTTCTATTATCTCTCCATGCATTGACGTGAATTGATTTTTTTCTCCTAAAATCCAAAATTTTAGCCAAATATCTCTTCTAATCAAAGATTTTTTTTTGGAATTAATATCTCTGTGATGTGCTCATTCAAGGTATGTAATATCTTGATTCGAAGTTGTTTTCAAGTTTTGTATTTTTGTTACTTGGTTGTGTATCTTCCACATAGTTAACTCTGAAAAAATTATTGTCACCCAAAAAAAGTTATACTTGGTCAAATTTATTAAGTTCTACAGTTATAGTCTCCCTTAGTTTTTAAAAAAAAATGTTATTTTGGAAGTATGAGTGTTGCATAGTCGCCTCTTCCGGCTAAATGTGTTTTTCTCTAATATTTGTTTTGTTTATCTTGTGTTTTTATCACTTTGGTGCAATGCTTAGACCCAATACCTAAATAGTACATAAGTGTGCCCAACATCCAACTTGAGTGCAGTCTTCTATTCTTCACCCAAGAGGTGATTTGTATTTGGGCTACCCACTAAAAGTGAATAATCTCTTTGTTGTGCCCTAAAGTTGGGTTGTTTTTCTAGCTTTAAAATTGAGCAGAGTGTATTTCAAACTATGACCCTTTTTTACTAGCGTATGAAGCTTTGTCATATGGCTAGGAGTGATTTTCTTCTCCCATATTGTGTTTTGACCAAGTTGAGACTCTGTTTCCTTTTTATCCCCAGTTTGAGGGGGAGACGTAGAAAAACAAGTACAAGAAAGAGGTATTTTTTTCACATGTTGTGATAATTTTTATATGACCAGAATATTCAAGAAATGTGGACCACAAAAGATGGGGTTTTTTTGTATAAAGATGAAGTTTTTGCATCTATGAAGAATTTTTTCAACAAAAGAAAATCGAAGACCAAAAATCTTTTTCATTGAGAGTTGAAGTTATAAACTCCAACTTGAAGGGGAGTGTGTTGAACAACAAATATGAAAGAGTCTTACATGACCCTCACAGTAAGAAGTCTCACAGAGCCAAAATTAATATAGTGGAGTCTAAGAAGAATCTCATCGAAGGAGATCTCATAGAAGAGTCTCAGTTGAAGGTATTTTAGTTATGTTAGTCTTCTATTTATATTAAGTTGTTCAATTATTCTAAGACTTATCGTTTAGTGTTTAACTATAATTGGATTCTACTTGTTTACTCTATTATAAATAGAGGCTCATTAAACTCAAATTACATCAAGTTAGTAAAGTATTTATCTTTTCTAGAAATTCAACAAAATGCTAAGATTTAACATGGTATTAGAGTTGAGGTCTTAGGATTTCAAGTATTTTTGCCCGATTTTTGTAGAAAGTTGTATGGGACAAGTTATCGCTGAGCTGCTAACTTGGATCAAGATAGGTAAGTAATTTATCTTGTTTTTTTGTTATCTTCTATATTGAAGGAGTAACACTTCAATTAATAGCATCCTTTATGGTCTTTTAGCTGAATTTGTTAAGTGTTGACTCCCTTATTGATTTTGATGATAACAAAGCTTAATAGAGCTAACAATTATAAATCTAGTATTTTAAATACTTTTCCTTCTAGAGATAACAATTTCAAGGTCTAAATCATTGAATCAATACAAGTTTCTCAATGACCTCAAACATCATGTGAAAGTCAAGAACTCTTGAAAAAACACCCTCAGAAGATGAAGAAAAAATGAAGACTAGAATTTTAGGGCCTATTTGGAACCCACAAAAAAGAAAAAAAAAGGGCAGAGTTATTTTTTGTTGTTTGGCAACAGAAAGTCATTGAGAATCATTGAGAGAAGAAAATTCACTCTCTTAGTTAATAAATTTTATCTCAGAAAAATATGGAATTTGGAAAGAAAAGAAAAGAAAAGAAAAGGAAACTTGAGTGAAATTTTTAATCATTAAATTTTTTTAAAAAATGACTAATTTTATTTTATTTTTTATTTTCTGTGTGTATCCAAACAAGATAAACTATATTTCTCTTCCATTTTTCTTTCTCATTTCCGTGGACATCCAAACAAGAGAAAAGAAACCTTTATTTAATTTAATTTAATTTAATTTAATTTAATTTAATTTAATTTTATCTTTCCCATAGGTTGTATTTGGAACATAGAATGTGGAGAGAAAAGAAAAGAAAGAAAAAGAGATTTATTTTCTCTTGTTTGGAAGCACATGGAAAATGAGAAAGAAAATAGAAGAGTAATATAATTTCTTTTGTTTGGATACACGTGGAAAAAGAAAAAAGAAAAAAGAAAAGAGAATTAGTAATATTTTAAAATTTTGATGATTAAAATTTTCTCTCAAGTTTCTATTCTTTTCTTTTATCCGCAAATTCCATCATTTTCTGAGAGAAAATTTATTTACTAAGAGAAAAAGTGATTTTCTCTCTTATTTTCTTTTCTCTTAGTGATTCTCTGCTACTAAGCAACAAAAAATAACTTTTTCTCCCCTTTTTCTTTTCTTTTCTTTTCTCCAAACAAGCCTTTATTCTTCTCTTTTTTGTCTTTTCTCTCCACTTTTTGTGTTCCAAACACAACCTTACGATTCACTGAGAAATGTAAAAAACTTAATCTATATAAGAGAATTGTCAACTCCTTCCAAAACTTGAGGTACATTGCAAACTTGGAACTTTAGGACATATTTTGCATTCAAAAATGTTTTCACTAATTCATATACACATTTCATACATGTTAGGATCACTTTGGATCATTTATTCACATGCTTTAAAATTCTATTAGATGAATTGGCAATGTAATGATCGATCAACATCTACCAATAATTGATCAGCCAGGAGTGCATAGGCTAAAAATATAAAGCAATATTGGCCATGTTTTTTATGATGGATGATTGATCATCCAAAACATGGTCAGTCTGTGCTATAAAGCATGATCGATCAACCCATTTGGATTGATTGATCAACAGTGTCCAAGCAAAGCAAATTCTTACTGATTGATGGATCAACCTTAGAAATTGATCGATCATAGAGAACTTTCCTAGTCAGGGACATAAATCATGATCGATCATAGTAAGGTCATTGATTGATCATACTTGTTATCCATTGCCAAAGAGAATTCTAATTGATTAATCATACCATGTACATTGAACGATCAATTTACAATGTCAGACCCAACAAGAAGATATTGATCAATCATATCATCAATCAATAACTCACATTTGGGCAGAAAAACACTCATTACACTCAATTGATCAATCATCCGCTTTACATTGATCGATCAATGTAAAATTTTTTTTTTTTTTGAAAATGGGCAAAAAACGGCTAATTTGGCTTGAAGAACATACAAATACCCCACCAAACCTCCTATTGAGAAGTTAATGAGCCTTTATTGTTATATCCACAAGCATTTATTTTCAATCATTTGCAAATATTCTTGAAGTACATTTTTGAGAAAGAGTGAGCCAAACTCTGAAATAATATCCTCCATTGCATACACATTCGACAAGTTCCAACATTCTATATTGTGTTACTAAGGTTGGAGGCTTGGATCTCTCAAAGGAGAAGGTTTCTCTCCAATTGATAAAAGGTGTAAGTTTTTACCTTTTTTTTTTATTTTGTTTTTAGATACGTTTATCTAGAGCCTTATTAAATCTAGAATGAAAGAGCCTAGCTAGAGCAAGAATCTAGCCAATCTCTTGGGAGATTGTTTTGTAAATCGTGTATTTGAGCTACACGGGGTTTAAAGAGAGCCGAAATCTCTTTGATGCAAATTTCAGCTAATAGAGCTTGATTAGTGGAATTTCCCAAGCATGGGTTCTCAGGCAATGAATACCAATAGTGAAACATCGTTAACAAAACATTCGATGTCAACTATTGTGGTGTGTGAATGTTATATGCTTTAGTTTGCATGTTTGTATGATTTTACTTTCCATGCCATAAGAGTTTTAAAATTGTAATTCTCAATTCACCTCCAACTTTAGAAGCCATCTAGGCCAACATAAAGCCCATGCATGCCCTTGAACATATGTTTCAAAATCTCTACCTTTCTTGCCTTCTTGCACAATGCGAGAGTTGAGAAGATGATATCTTCCATGCTACTCTATCATGGGTAGATTGGATTCATAAGTAGGTTATTTATCATAAGCTTACGTCTTTCCCTAAAGTTTGTTTTTGCTTCTATTGGTTGTAAGGTTGAAAGAGAACAACAACAAGTTTTTTTTTTGAAATAGAACAACAAGGAGGAATCTCGTTGCTTGTGCTTTGATGTGTATGTGATTGATATTTTGGATTCAAGGAAGAAACTAGAGAAGTTTTCAAAAATTCTTCCTGAAACTCCCCTAGTGAATTGATACTTGGCAAAATGAAACTATGAAGGTTTCCTACTTGGTTAAATTGCTTCAAATAGGTTTGTTATTTGTTGAAGAGAACTATTGTAAGACCTTCTTCTCCATATATCAATGTTTGATATTTTGAATCTAGAAAAGAGATGCTAAGGAGTTTTCAAAAAGTCCTTAATGATATGTTAGTTTAAGTTTTGGAAATTTTGGATCATAGTGAACTTTGTTGGTTAGGATTACTCCTGGGTGCAATCAATTGAAGCACAATTTTTTGAGTCCTTTTCGAATAAGGACTTTGTATTTTATGGTCAAGTAAGACTCTCTTGGAGAAGATAGACCTATTGAATAGTTCAATGTCTTTGATGGAAGAGGCTTTATTAATTGTTAACCGATACCCATGTGTGTTGGGATGACATGACTAGTAAATAAGGAGAATTTTCGTAGAGATGACATAAAATTGTAATTATGCAAGATGGTGTATATCCTCTTTAGAATAATGTGGATGCATGGGTCGTCATACATTCGATATGAGGTGTTGTATTTCGACAATAGTGGACTAGCATGGGGTCTCCCTTAAAGATTGGCAGTGGTTGTGTCCGAGTGTCTTTTGGGGGGTTTCAAGTAATTGAAATTGATAATACAGGGTATAAAACTTTTAATTATTTTTTGTTTATTAATATTTACTTATACATTGCAGAGTCATTCCCTAGTAAATGTCAAAATTTTTAGAAAACAAATAGTTTGACATACCAAGGGAGCATTCAAGAGAAGATGGTATTATCCAAATTAAAATATGTTTTGTTTTATTTTATTATTATTATAATACATTCTCATTTTTATTTTAAAATTGCTCTGAGATTGAGAAATGTTGGATAACTCCAAACCATCTTACGGGTGGACTAAAGGATTCGAAGAACAATACGTATGTCTTATCATAACTTTAAGATTCATTATTTATATGCATTATTTTAAGAGAGTAATATTATAATTCTTTTTGTTATCTTTAATAGGACAAGATGCAACTTGATAGTATAAGAGGCCAAGGAAGTTGGTCACTTAGTTGAAGAGCATGCCGTAGTGTAGGTTGTACGTGGTCCTAGAGCATGGTCCATTAAGGGGTTGGGTTTAGCTTAGTTGCTTGTACTCAAGAAGGTTTGAGCATCTTCCTCTTAAACATCACATCTTGAGGACGAGGTGCATCAGACTTGGTGTTAAACCAGACTCACGAGCAGTTGAGGGATGTCTCTTGTGTGACAAATGAGCGGTGACAGTTGCTATAAGAGGAGTATGAGGATAAGATGATGGTTATGCAATCTCAGCTCTAAGATGACATATGTCGGCTTTTTTGGAGATGCAAGGAGAGTGTCAACATCATTTTTCATATCCTCCCTCAACTGATTTATTGTTTTTTTTTGTAATTTAAATTTTTATATTTTCATTTTTATTTTATTATTATACTTATTATATTAAAAATATATAAATATTGTTTCATAATTTTTTAATAGTAACCACTACTAACAAAAATAAAAAATTTGATGCTTAAAGCGTAATAATTTTTTTTAAATAATTATGGTAAAAGTTTTTTTTAAAAATATTGACTAACCTTTTTGCATCAAATTTAAACTTTTCCATTAGAACAAAAGTTTTAGTAGAAAAAACAACTAGAGAACTCTTCCCCTGAATATTTTGGTAGAAGTGTTTCCACTAGTGAATTTTTGTCTTCTTCTAATAAATAAAACTATTTTCTAGTAGTGTTCCATTTGTTGTTTATTAAACAAAACAAATATAAAAAAAACTTGTATATGTAATAAGGTTGTTTTATTCGTTTACCCTTTTACCCATTTATTAAATAGAAAGATATCGGTAACACCTATTCCGTATCAATTTACCTGATTACCAATCATGTAACGGTATTATTACGCTTTTTACATATCTATATAGGGAGGTCCTTATTATGCATGCTATTATATGACTTTTTATTGTATTTAGACATTATTAACATGTTGTAATATTTTTTTTTCAATTTTACATAATTTTATCTATTTTATTATTATTTTACTATTTTTTCATTTTTCGTTTACCCTACTAGTAATTGGGTAAATTAACAAATCTAAATACCTTCAAAAATAATTTAACTGGGTAGATAACAAAATACCAAAATATGATAATCTGAGCAATTTGTGGAATAATTTACATATTGTTCTATCTGTATATTGTTTACACCTCTAGTTATCTGCATCATTCATCACAACAATAGGGTGGTATATTTGGTCTCATGTTGGGTATGATAGATGAATCCATTTGTCTAACTTGTTTTATATTGGCTATATATTCCAATTAAATTATTTATTAATTTATTTAAATAGATATTATTTAATTAAATTTTAATTATTTAAATCGATATCTTAAGTATTCAGCACTATTTTTTGTTTTTTAATATTTTTTATTTAGTTAACAATTAATATAGAGAGTACCCTAGACGCCTTTCACACTGGGCCCACGACTGATGACGTTTGCCCCCGCCGCAATCTGGGTCCAGGGAAGAAGCGGCAATTCACACAACGAACCGGAACGGAACGGCAACGAAGCTCGTGTCTCACATGTGACGTGAAAGACGCACCGCGGGAGAAGACCGTATGATGCATCGATGCAGCGAGAAGGATTCCGTTTCGAAAGAGCGACGTGATGACGCGAGTCACGAGTCCAACGCCTCCGACACGGTGACCGTGTCGACGCGAGACGAGACGAGACGAGACGAGACGAGCCGCATAGACGAACGAAATGAAGCTACGAGAGGGAGAGAGAGAGATGGAGCAATGATCCCTTACTTGAGAAGGGAGACAATCCCCGGTGGTCTTCGTTTTCTTTTCACGGAAGCCCAAATATTCGCTTCCCACTCACTCTCATCTTCCTTCCCCTCGCCGGCCAGACACTGACACTCCGGTCCCATCTGCCACCGACATCACAGATGCTCCGGCCCCACCATAACTGCTTTTCACCAAAATACCACTCATGCCACGTGCGCAAAATTTACGTATTACTATTTAGAACGAGGCTGCGTGCAGCTAAATTAGGTATTTTTTTACGACGGAGGGGGGATTTGCAGAGGTCCAACGAAGAAGATGGGTGCGATAGAAACAGGAAATATTTTTTCTTTTCTGCCCCTAGTTCTGTTTTGCTTTGCTTTTCAACTGTTCGTTTCAATTTGCTGATGTAAGGTGTATCTTTGAGTAGTAGTTGTCCAAATCCGCAATCTTGTCCATGATAAAGATAGAACCGCTGTACAAAACCACTGTGAATCTCAGGTGGTTTACACCAGGCTCACCGTGAAACCACCGGGAAAAGAGATTAGAAGACCATTGATGACCTTCGCCAAAGCTCCGTTCAAATTCGAGTTGACTCGAGTCTACGTAAAAGAGCTTCCTCGCCTCGCCTCCCCTATCTCCGGTCAGCAAAATTGACTGCTGCCGTGAATCTTGGGCGGAAGAAATTAAACCGGCGGCTCCCCTTTCCCCATTCACGCTCTCTCTTCTTTTTGCACTACCGAGACCAAACCAGGATCCTGCATGGATTATCACCCTAATCTAGAGAAGATTCACATTGTTAATAACTATTAATTACGCCCCACGCCACAGCCTCCGTGTGAACGCACGCTTTTACGCTTCCGCTTCACGTGTGTATCGCGTGATGAGACGGCCTGTTGGGCCACATGGCTGCCGTCTAATGTGCGGATGGGCCCCTGGGCCAGTGATGGAGTCGTGAGCGTCAAGCTGCCCATTTATCGGCGCGGGGGCTGTCGTGTTGTCGTGGTGGGGCCCACTGATGAATCCGTTGGAGATGGACTCGAATTTTTCGTGCTTTCGCTGCGTGCAAGACAGACACATCGATCATCTCGTACGGAAAGTAATCATGACAGTCTTCGCTTCTGCTTCCTTCTCTCTTTCTCTCTCCTCCTTCTCTGCTCTCCTTCCGTCTGCTTTGCCTGGTGTTTATGTATATATTCAGACGGGCTTGTTCTTTATGTGCTGGTACCATCGTTCCTGATTCTCGCGGTTTCTCGACCTGAATTTGCATGGATGGACCATTCGCGTGAGCTACACCAGGTGAAGACTAAGGCATATGGCGATTGTACTCTTTTTTTTTTTTTTCTGAAATGATTTCCGGTTCTTTAGTGAATTGGTTTTTTTTTTTTTTTTGTTCTATTGATTTCCGTGGCTTTTGTAGCGGAATTAATCAGCTGTGATGAGTTTTTTCTTTTCTGTGATGGATCTTACTGATGTGATACGGCTTTGTTTAAAGTTTAAGATATTTCTGACTCAGACATGGAGAAAAAATTGGATTTGTCTTTTTGCGTTTTTTTCTTTCCTTTTTCTTTTTCCTGATGGTCTTTTTGTTAGTTTTGTGGGCTCTATTTTTTTAATTTTTCTTGTTTGTTTGCTGCTTTTAAGTCTTAAGCATTAGGCGAAAGACCATTTTACTGGCATTTGTTCGAAGAAGTTTTGATTTGAAGGTAGCCAGGGCCAACCTTGCCGTTGCTGAATTTCAACGAGAAGCAGAAGTTATGGATCGTTTCAAAATTTCTACTACCCAGAGAAACTACAACTGATTCATGAATTATTTCTTCGAGGTCCGACTGCTGAGAGAAACTACTACTGATTCATGATTTTTTTTTTCGAGATCCTTTTTGCTTTAATGTCTTCCTCTTTCGAGTCTAGCTCCGTGATCTGCAATTAACTCACTTTAAAAAGTTTCATATCTGGATACAGAATTTGAAAATCATTTCGCTCACTTTAAAGCTCTTTAAAGCTTAATTCATTCTACAGGCCTCCATTTTTTTTTTTTTTTGAATGGCTCTCCCCCTCTCTCCCATACTCTTCGTCTGTAAACTGACTTTGTTTACATCTGTCCCTCAGATTTTATAAAGAAAAAAAGAAGACCTTAATTACAGTTGCTCATTGCAATTTTTCATTCTTTTGAGCAGTCGATGGCTATTCATCGTTTGGAAGAAGTCTTGGTGGGTTCCAAACCTCAGCCTGAAAGAAGAGTAAGGCCCCAACCGGAACAAGCTCTCAAATGCCCTAGGTGTGATTCCTCCAACACCAAGTTTTGTTACTACAACAACTACAGCCTCTCCCAACCAAGATACTTTTGCAAGGCTTGTAGGAGGTACTGGACACAAGGAGGTTCCTTGAGAAACGTTCCCGTTGGAGGAGGTTGCAGAAAAAACAAGAGATCTTCTTCTTCAAAGAGGGCACAAGAGCCATCTATTGCCGCTCCCTCCAACAACCCACTCCATCCTAATCTCTCCTCTCTTGCGTATGATCCCAACGATCTCACACTTGCCTTTGCCAGGCTTCAGAAGCAATCCTCAATGGGTATGGATGACCATGACATATGCATTTTAGGAAACCCAAGTCTCACCCATACTGACGTCCTCGGGGAGCAGGGACCCACCAGCAACAGCCATGCCCTTCTCGATGCACTGAAGACTGGTTTCCTTGATGATCCAAATGGCTTCAACAACTTCTATCATGGTTTGGACGGGGTGTTGCCTTATGAAGAGATGGGTACTTCAACGGCGACCACAACCGTGACCACAACGAAACAGGAGCCTTACAGGGACAACAACAGGGGCTTAGTGGGATTCAACTGGCAGCACAATGGAAATGGCAACATTGGAATCACTGAGCCGGGAAAAGATTACTGGAACGGGAATGGGTCTTCTTGGCACGAGCTTCTGAACAGTCCGTTGGTCTAGATTTTGGCTGTCGGCAAATCTTTCCTAGCTTGGAAACGATGACCTTTGGTTCATCTTGTGATGTAGTTGGCTAGCTAGCTTCTTTTATTCCTCCTTTATCCCATTACCCCAGTTTTCCTTTGTTTGGTTGACATATTATGAATGAAATTCCAATTTGTTTTTAAACCATGGACGGAAGGAACATTGTGCAGTGATTTCTAGTTTTGGAAAGGCTTGGAAGAAGGTTTGGTTGCTGGGCTCTAATGCCTCGGAGTTTGTTAGAATTTTGTACTGAAGCGCCGTGGCAATTCCAACATATTCTTCATCATTGCTTCTGTCTATAACTATAAACAAATACTGTTCGACTCGTATTTTCAGGAAGATCTTCTGAAACTGAATGACATCCTCAAATTTTCATTTTTTTACTAATGCCATTGGGATCATGACGTGGGTGTTTCTCCTTACTACAAAATTAGCAGAAACAGCTTTGTCGCTAAGTTGCCCTACTGCGGAGATCCTACTGTTCCGATACTGTTTTGCAGGTGTATTTGCAGATAGTGGGAAGGAATAGACACAAGAAAGCAAAAGTATAAGTGGTTGAGATGACCATGCTCGGAGGCTACTGTAGTGTAGTGGGTGTGCATTACAGTGCAAGCGTTTACCGAGCTACCATCATTGATGTCAATGAAGTTGACGCTGAGCTTGTTAGGTCTGTTCAAGTGGAGATCAGAGCTGTGACTTGCCTTCAAAGAGCGGCCGGAGAAACTCATGATTAGATCTGGTAAAAATTCCGACTTTCTCTCTCATATTCTGGTACTTTGTAAAAGAACCGTGTAATCTCAGACCATGTCTCGAGTTATCAACTCGGTTCTTATTGACTAACTAACGAGTTCGGTTTGACATTTGAGCTTCAGTGAAAATTGAGCCCATCTAAAGGTCGAGTAACTGGAGAACCGATTCGTTTGAGTGCCACCCCTACTAAGCAGCAATTTGTTCAAGTTTTCTCATGAATCTGGGATAACTTATAGAAAGTGTAAGGGGCGAGTTTGATCCCTTGACTCAACCCAACTTGCTCCTCTCAAATTTGGGATCCACTTAATGCCACTTTTTTATTATTTAAATATATTCAATATTCTTCCAATAAACCAAAATGAATTGATCAGTATCCCATAAAATAATCTCATCAAATAAGTAATTTGATTGTTATTTCGAATCAACCAAGATGCTAAGATGTTTCAAAGATACCAATAGAAATTAAATAGGGTATCCAATTAAAAATGAAACCCAATACAGATAAATCAACAAGTAACCCTACAGAGACCCCATTTACATATGATGTTGTCGATCATCATGTTAATGTGATGAATAGAAAAATACTTTTATTTCTCCAGCTGGACAATGGTACGTTTAGGCCCTATTAGGGCATTTTCCAGGAATAACTAGAAAAATCTTTTTAAGTAGAAATGTGTTTCCTAGATTCATTAGTGCTCCATTTTTCCAAGAAATGCATATCTACCTAGAAAATCGAATGATTTTTCAGGTAAAGTTTTCCCGCCATTAGACCTTGAAAATTTCCTACCTGGAAAATCATCAAGTTATATCTATTTGACGCCTCGACATAATTCATTCATGTAACGCCATCTTCCTCTTCGGGTTTCTCCCTTACACTTTCTCCTCTTTCAATGCTCTTTTTGTCTTTGATCTATAGGTAATTACTCTTTCCCTCTCCTACATCTTCTCTCCCTTCCCTCCCTCTCCCTCTCCCCTCCACCGGTTTTCCCCCTCTTTTGTGATCTTCATCATCCCCTCTCCTGTCGTCTCTTCCCTCTCGCTATAGTCTTACAAGTTTATCTTCTGATTTGTTCGCTTCTATTGGAGAAAAATTAAGCCACCATGAATGATTGAATAAATGAGTACAGGAATGAGAGAGCTTTAAGACATTCAAGACCAAAACCCAAGAGAGAGAGACTCAAGGCAAGGAACGAATTTTTTATGTGTATTGAATAAATGATAGAAGGATTACAAAGGTTTATACAAGTTTTCAAAAACCTTTTTTTGGAAGATGGGCTCAAGCCCACAAACTCAAGGCTAAAAGCCCACACGTCAAAGAAGTGGCAAAGTGGTTATTTATGGTATGTTACGTAAGGATGGCAAGAAGATGTAAATATGTTGTCTTAGTATGTCTTTTAATCTATTGAGTTGTAACCATAAGGGCTTCGTAACATTATAGATAAGAGTATTGGTTAAGAGGCAAGGCATTAAAGCGTTCTCTTCTCTTTGAGAAATCGTCCAACCACCTTCTCTTCTCCCTTGACGCATTCTCTCCTTCCCTTAATCCAAACTCTCCTCTCCAATGCCCTTCTCCTTTATCCCTCTTCTCTCTCTTCACTCCTTCTTCTTCTACGTTAACCTAGAGTCATTCTCATGGAGTCCCAATTTTTACATGGTATCAAAGCATGGAGGTTAGGATCCTTATTCAAATAGTTATGTCATCTATTCAAAAAGTTTTTATAGAAGGAGTCATACCATGAAGAGATAGGTAAAATCTGTTTTTTTTTCATATTCTCTCTATATGGTTTCAATTTTTTTTCCCTCTTATTGAATTCTTGATTCACGTCAAGTCAAGATAATCTCCATAAATATTGTGAAGATCTATCTTTTATGACTAAAAGGATGTTGTAGTCTTGATCATCTTGTAGAAAAATTACATGTTTGATCAAAGGTTTTTTTTTTTTTATGTTTGTTATCTGGATTTAGTTACCTTTATGTAACGGGAATCAAACATTGTTGATATGGGATTCCAGCATGTGTTGTTGTTAATCCTATAATCTAACGTTACTCATGGGAGTGTGTGATGTTGTTGGATGACCATTATATGTTTGATAAAATTCCAGCACTCACTTATCCCTATTATTTTTTTGTTTGAACTTCAGTAATTGAATATTTTTTTGTGTTGAAGTATTCCCATGAGTTGGAATTTATTTTGCCAAGAAATTGCTCTCGGTTTGCCAAGAAATGCCTTATCTAAAGCTGCTCTCGGTTTTGTGGTTGAGTTTGGATTAAGGATAAGAGTTGCATCTATTCTCTTCTCTCTATTTTTTTATAAATATAAGAGAAGTTGAGTAGTCGCTAGTTCTTGTTAAGCACCAACTTTTTCTTGATTTGGTGGTTATCTCGTGAAAATATTCTTTACTTGTTTTTGGTGGCTAATTTGGTCTATGGGTGTTTCAAATTACATTGTGTAATTGTTATTTGAGCCCCTTTGACAATTGACCTCACTAGTTGATTTGCGTCAAACAACCCAGATGGGTCGGTTGCTCGCCTGAAAGCATGCCTTGTTGCAAAAGGTTATACTCAGTGCAATGGGATAAATTATGAAGAAACTTTCTCTCCGGTTGCAAAACTGAAATCGGTACGTATCATCGTCTCTATTGTTGCTAACTCACCCTTGCCAGTATATCAAATTGATGTAAAAAAGGTTTTTTTAAATGGTGATATACTCGAAGAAGTTTATATAGTCCAACCACTAGGATATGTGGTTGAGGGGGAGTCCGTATGCCTGTTGAAGAAATCTTTATATGGCTTAAACAATCCCCTCGGGCCTGGTTTGATAAATTCAGTCAAGCGCTTCTACAATTTGGCTTTCGTAGGTGCTCGATTGATCACTCAGTATATGTTAAAGACACTATCAAAGGAAAGATATTATTGGCCATGTATGTTGATGATATTATCTCTACTGGGAATGATGCTCATAGTATACAAGAAGTGAAGAATATGATTTGTCAAGAGTTCAAGACTAAAGATTTGGGCAAGCTCAAATATTTTTCTGGGTATAGAAGTCCTTTAGTCAAACCATGGAATAGTATTGTCTCAAAGAAAATATGTCTTGGATCTTCTTGAAGAAACAAGAATGAAGGGTTGTAGACCAATTGATACACCTATGGATGCGAAAGAAAAATTATGTGCGACAACTGGATAAGATGTTGACACTAGTAAATATCAAAGACTTGTGAGAAAATTGATCTATCTCATGGTAACCAGGCCAAATATATCATGTGCTGTGAACATGATAAGTCAATTCATGCACAAACCACAAATTACTCATTGGCACGCGTTGAAGAGAATACTACGATAGCTAAAACGTTTTCCATGAAAAGGATTGCTATATAAAAAACATTGTCACTTCAATATAGAAGGCTTCTCAGATGCAGATTGGGCTGGATCACTCGATGATAGAAAATCTACGTTTGGGTATTGTACCCTTGTTGGGCGGAACTTGGTCACACGGAAAAGTAAAAAGCAAATCGTGGTTGCAAGATCTAGTGTTGAAGCAAAATACCGATAGATAAAGACTCTTCTTACCGAATTTGGATTTTATAAAGAAGGCTCTACGCGCCTACATTGTGATAATCAAGTAGTTATTCACATTACGTTAAATTCAGTCCTCCATGAAAGAATTAAACATTGAAGGGGATTGTCATTTTATACGAGAAAAGTTTCAAACATGAATAATTTCTCTTAAGTATGTTTCATCTCAAGAGCAATTAGCTGATATCCTCACCAAACCGGTTACATCCAAAATTCTATCTTACATAGGTGGCAAATTGGGTATTTATGATGTATTATCTTCTCTAGCTTGAGGGGGAGTGTTAGAAGATGGGTTAAAGCCCACAAGCTCAAGGCTAGAAGCCCATATGTCAAATGAGTGGCAAAGTCGTTATTTATGGTATGTTCTATAAGGATGGCATGAAGATGTAAATACATTGTCTTAGTATGTCTTTTAATCTATTGAGTTGTAACCATAAGGGCTTTGTAATGACTATAAATAAGAGCATTGGCAAAGAGGTAAGGCATTCAAGCCTTCTCCTCTCTTTGAGAAATCGTCCAGCCACCCTCTCTTCTCCCTTGATGCATTCTCTCCTTCCCTTAATCCAAACTCTCCTCTCTAATGTCCTTCTCCTTTCTCCCTCTTCTTTCTCTTCTCTCCTTCTTTTTCCACGTTAACCTAGAGTCATTCTCATAGAGTCCTAACTTCTACAACCTTAAAGGAGAAATAAATCACATGGTCTTCACATAAATCTAGCGTATCTTCACATAATTACATAAATCTAGGTATCTTCACATAATTACATAAATTGTTCAAAATAGCGTTCAATCGTTCCTTTCTTCTTCTTTGATTTTGGATCTTGATTTCCTAGTTTAATTTTGCCTTGATCTTCTTGCTTGTATTGAGTAATTTGAGATAATTTGTCTCCTTGATTGATTTGATCATGATTTGTAGAAAACCTTGAGTTGGATATAGTGGGACCCATTGTGAGAGATTGAAGTGATTCAATTCTCTAGAACCATGCATGGGGACGTCCTCTTTTGAGTGGATGAGGTGCACATCACCCTCGCATGGTTTTGCATGGGTGATTTGTCCCTCTTTGCTTCTTGTGCTTACTTTAAATGAAAATGGTTTTCCTTTGTAGTGAAGGGCTTTAGTACAACTTGGAATAAAGCATCTTCTTGTACTTGTTTTTGTATGTTCATATTTGTTTGTTTCTTTTCCTTCCCCCTCAAATTGAACTGAGAGGTTGACCAAACATTCAACTTGGTGATAAGTTGTCGAAGCCGGTTGGAAGAGAGCGTTTTGGTAAAAATATCTGCAAACTGGTTGATAGAGGAAATATGTCAAACTTGAAGACATCCCATTGTAACTTTCTCGTGAAAAAAATGATAGTCTATGCCAATATGTTTACTATGATAGTGAAAACAGGGTTGGGAGCCCAGTAGCACTTAAATTGTCACATAGAAGAGATGAAGGCCGAGTTGAGTATATGTGTAAATCTTTTAGAAGATACCGAAGCCAAGATATTTCACCACATGTAGAAGTCTTGGCTTTGTATTCGGCTTTAATAGTGGAACGAGATATTTTAGGTTGTTTCTTTGCAGACCAAGAGACAATGTTAGGTCTTAAGAAGACTGCATAACTAGTTAGATTGCCTTGTTAGTGGGCAACCACCCTTGCATCGAAAAAGACAAGGATATCTAGTGATGAGAGTTTTGAAAAGACTAAGCCATAGTCTATGGTACCTTTAAGATGTCGAAGAATTATTTTAACTCGTAAAGGGTGAAAAGTAGTGGGGGAGTGCATATATTGGGCTACAAGATTGACAAAGTAAGATATATTAGGCTGTGTTAATATTAAATATTAAATGGCTCCTATAAGACTTTTATAGCGAGTAGGGTTAGAATAAGGGGAACTTTGAAAATCAAGTTTTGATTTGGTGGCAAGAGGAGCTGTCACAGGTGTACAAGATTCCATCTTTGTTCAAGTTAATATATCTTTTAAGTATTAAGTTTGATAAAGAAAAAGATTGGTGGGACTTCTACATACTTGAATGCCTAATAAAATATCTAGAGGGCCTAGACTTTTGACAGAGAAGTATCACTTAGTGTTGTTTCAAAAGTTTGAAGAAGCAAGTGGTTATTCCAAATGTTGGTTCAAAAGTTTGAATAAGTGAGTGGTTATTCCCAGTGAGAGTAATGTCACCCACATAAAGAAGTTGGTATAGATGGTTAGGTGAAGAATGATAACAAAATAGGGAGAGATCCTCAATGGTATGATGCTATGAGAGATGAATACAATGCTCTTCAACGAAATAATACTTGGGAACTTGACCCTAAGAATTTTAATATGCATGTGGTAGGGTCTCGATGAGTTTTTAGAACTAAGTTCAATAGTGATGGATATGTCCAAAAATATAAAGCTCAACTCGTTGCTCAAGGACATCATCAACTTCATGAGATCGACTATGATCAAATATTTAGTCTTGTTGTCTGACCTCAAACAGTTCGAGTGGTACTCAGCCTAGCCCTTCACTATAACTGGACATTGCTTCAATTCGATGTTAATAATGTCTTTCTTCATGTATCTCGCAATGAGCAAGTGTTTTTGAAATAACTACCAGGTTTTGAAAGTTCCATCTTTCCAAACTATGTATGAAGGTTCAAAAAAACTATCTACGGCTTCAAACATGCCCCTCGTGCCTGGTATGCTAAATTTAGTAACTTCCTACTTCACTTTGGTTTTCAAATCAATAAAATGGATCACTCACTATTTTTTTTTATCATTCTTTACCTAACCATCTATACCTACTTCTTTATGTGGATGACATTATTATCACTAGGAATAACCCCTCACTTCTTCAAACTTTTGAAACAACACTAAGTAATACTTTCTTTGTAAAAAATCTAAGCCCTTTAGATATTTTCTTAGGCATTCAAGTCTATAGAAGTCCCACCAATTTTTTTCTTTATCAAACTTAATACCTACAAATTAGAAACTTCCTACTGCGCTTTGGTTTTCAAATCAGTAAAATGTTATTTTCTCTCCCCTTCACTTTCGTTTTAGCTTTCTTCATAAGTTAGAACTCGAGTTCAAAAAGTAGAGCAAGGATAATAGAATTATTGCAATACTCAAGACAAAAAAGGTATTCTCAACAAGCAAAGCCCCACTCCAAACAAACTAGTCTAATGATGCCCAAGCTTCTAGCAAGGAAGCACATCGCACCAGAAGGGAGTACTAGTCCCAGTTGTTGATCTCTCTTTAATGAGATCAATAGACAATCAGTTATCAGTCTAGTTCGACACCTTGTCATCAACGTTTCTAGTAGACAGATGCTTCTGGGTAGAAGGCAATGGAAGAAATGAAGAGCCTTTAGGCTTGGTGGTCACTAATGGGTTTCTAAGGCCTTAGAGCAGATCATAGGTTTTTGAAGTGCCTCTTGCCTGAAATCTTCCCCTTTTGGATTGCCTAACAAAGAGAGGCACCAGGGAAAATCCAATTCTATGGCTAGGGATTTACACTATAGAAAGTCAAAGACCAGAAAGATTGCCCTCTGAAAAAGGATTACCCAAAAAAGGTTAGGCGGAAAGTAGTTGTTAAGTTGAGCCTAATCAATGTCGTTTGTGGAGCCTAATAACATTAAGGGCATTTTTGGGAATTTTACTCTTGTATCGTGGTTGCCCTAATTTTTTCTTTATATTTGGGAGCACCGTTATTAGGGTTTTATCATCACCAAGAAGGATTTGGGGTTGCAGCCCGAGAGAGGTTAGAGAAAATACTTGTAATTGTGTACGATTTGTCTTATAAACTAATTCATCTTTATAGTGGATCACTATAGTGGCGGAGGACAGGATGTATTCTCACCTTGAGGTGAACCTATATAAATCTTGTTGTCTTTGTTCTCATGCTTGTTTTTCTTTTCTTCTGTGATTATTATTATTGCTCTCGTTAGTTTGGAATTAGGGCGTCTAATTCCTAACAAGTGGTATTAGAGCTTTGGTTCATGATTGAGAGCAATGACTGGCAGAGAAGGATTGGCACTTGGAATCAATAAGTTCAATGGTATGGATTTTGCGTTCTGGATGATGTAGATCAAAGATTATTTGTACAGTAAAAACTGCACGCACCACTTCTGGATATGAAACCAGAAGTATGAAAGATGATGAGTGGAATCTCCTCGATAGACTAGTGTTGGGAGTAGTCCGATTAACACTGTCGAAGAATGTTGCTCACAATGTGGCATCAGAGAAAACCACAACGGGGATGATGAAGATTTTATCTGATATGTATGAGAAGCCTTCTGCAAATAATAAGGTACATCTCATGAAAAAACGCTTCAATTTAAAGATGACAGAAAATACATCAGTGGCATCGCATTTTAATGAGTTTAAGACGATTGTCAATCAATTGACCTCCATTCAAATTAAATTTGATGATGAGGTTCGTGTTTTAATTCATTTGGCTTCTTTGCCAAATTGTTGGGAGCATATGAGGGTTGCGGTCAACAACTCTGTTGACAACATGAAGTTGATTTTTAATGATGTTTAGGATACCATTCTTGAGGAGGAAGTTCGTAGAAAGGACTCTAGAGAATCGTGGACATCTAATTCTGCTCTAAGTGTTGATACTAGGGGCAGGAACTTCGAGAGGATCCAACAAGGACAACAGTAGATAGAAGTCAAGGAATGGAAGAAGCAAGCCCAAATTTGGAAGGAATGTGGAGTGCTAGAATTGTGGCAAGTTTAGTCACATAAAGAACTGCAGAGCACCAAAGAAGGATGAAAAGAAAAATGATATTGCAAATGTAGTGACTAAAGAAGTACAAGATGCTTTACTCTTGTCGGTTGATAGCCCTTGTTGATTTTTTGGAAAAGAGAAAAACTTCATTGACTTATTATAATACATGAACCTCTATTTATAATAGGGGAATATAGTAGAGGCCAACTACAATTAAAATACCTTTGTCCCAATTACACCCAAACTCTAACACTTAAAGATAAGTCCTAGTATAATTAAATAACCCAATATAAATAGAAGACTAACATGAATAAAACACCTTTAAACTGAAACTCTTTTATGAGACCTCCTTCCATAATAATTGTGGCTTTGTAGGACTTCTTCTTGTGTAAGACTCATAATGCCACCTCACCTGATCATGGTGGGTCCCACCAACTCGTGTGATCATGGTGGCTCCATATCTTGTGGGTTTGGGCCCATCTTCCAACACACTTGGATATGTGGGCCTTCCTTGGTCTTATGAGCTTGAGCCCATCTTCCATATGTGAGTCTTCCTTGGTCGTGTGGGCTTGGGCCCATCTTCCAACACTCCCCCTCAAGCAGGGGGTGAGAGAACATCATGAACTCCCAGCTTACTGTAAATGATGTATAGGATCTTCTCGTATAAAATGACAATCCTCCATATCTTCCAACACCCCCCTCACGCTGGTGCTCTCTTCCATGAGGCCCAACTGGCATAAGATAAGTGAGAGTAAAATCACTCCTAGTCGTATGATATTGCTCCATACTCCAGTCATAACCCATGTTGGATGTAGGGCACACTCCTATTATTCTCAGGTAGTGGCACTCCTATCTTTCGCATGTAGTGGGTCTATACGCAATGCTCAGAAGTGTAGTAAAACTCCTCCATCACCATGTCCCTCCACAGGAAATGACTCTCAAGTGGTAGGAGTAATAAATACCAATAAAGGGGGGTAACATATATGTAGTAATAAGCTCCTCCATCATGGTGTCCCAACCCGGGCACCGACTCTCACAGGTAGAAATAGGTGATAAATACATATCATTCACAAGACGGCAACGTGATACGTGAGAAATGCTTGTCATTTACAAGACAGTGATAAAATATGTGATAAGTGGGTAATGTTTGTCATTCACAAGACGACGATAAAAGACCCATGGGTACATAAAAAAGTCTCAATGAACTTTAAACACCCAACCATGATGGACTTAAACTCCCAACCGAAGCAACACGCAAAAGGTTGGCCCAAAGATGTATGTGAGAGTCAAATAAAGGATGGTAAGAGTAAGGTTGTCAAATAACCAATAGGTAATGAGTAAACAAGAAGATAGGATGTTGAGGCCACCACTTCTTCAATAATAATGTCTTATCCAAAGAGATATAATAGTTGCAGTTGAAATGGGCCTGGGCCCATATGACACAAACCAAAATAATAAAAATCCTTGTAAAAAAGACCCATGAAATAATCCAATGCAATATGTTGACCAAGGAATATGTTGCGAATACCTCAAAATAATAATCGATTCAAAAAAAGTATTGAGTCGCGCCGAGTCAAATAGTAGATCAATATAGCCAAGTCGAGACAAAAATATATGTAAGACTTGGGACCCGGTGTTAGAGCTAGGTGGTTCTGGTCCACCTGGGTTAGGTTTCGTCCACCCCTGGTCCACCTAGGTTAAGTACTTGGCTTTCCGCACTTAACAGACCGGTCATTTGGGTTGTATTGGCTAGGCGTTTAACATGGTATCAGAGTTGGGCACCACATCTACGTTCGAATCCCGACGGAGGCGATAGGGAATGGGAACGGTGGGTGTCAGAGCTAGGTGGTTCCGGTCCACTTAGGTTAGGTTCTGTCCACCCCTAGTCCACTTGGGTTAGGTACTTGGCTTTCCGCACTTAACAGACCAGTTATTTGGGTTGTATTGGCTAGGAGTTTGACACCCGGACCTGTATACGAGGTAGAAAGTAAATGGGCCAAGTTGGGTTGGTTCAAGTTGATCCAGACATGAACAAAACCAGTAAGTAGCCTCGGGTTGCTATGTTAACTCGGCCCGGATATAATCAGCACTTCCAAACTTAGGAAGAAATATTAATTCGGTAACAATGCTTCTTCCCCACGACGCCAAACAAAACCAGAGATAACAACGAGCAATAGTAGAGATAGCGACAAACAACAAAAATCCAAGAAAATCTATCACAATCTGCTAATCAAGCTCCATCCGAGCAGATAGAGTAATTTACGGAGCAGAGCAATATGACTTCCAAAATAAACTCATCCGAATAAAAATCAATCAGATAGATGAAGATAAAAAAAAATTGGAAGCTCATGGAATCTATATCTCGGTATTGAAATGCCAGCAGCATCAGAAAAACACAGGTGACAACTCAGTGCTAGTGATTGTCGAGCAGAGCGAAGAACCATGCGAAGTCCGTTTTCTCCAGAAATAATTTAAATCAACAACAGTGGGTCATCTTTCCGCGTCAGCTGAACAGAGCGGAACATCAATGCACTTCCAAACAAAGTGGGCTTTTCGAAAATAATTCAATCCAAAAGTGACCTTCCAGAAAAATAAAAATTCAAACGGAGAACTTTCAGAAATAAGAACTAGTACCGGGATAACAGAGTGAGAATAAAATCCAGAAATACGATCTTCCAACTAGAAGGCAATTTATAAGATGAGATTGAAGGCTGCTGGAAATACGATCTTCCTTCCAAAAATAATGTTGGAGATAGCGATGCCAACTAACAGAGCAATTAGTGTGGTGCAGCTTCAGAGACAGAGAGGGATCTTCACGGTCGGTAGTCATGAACCAAAAACTCCCAGAAATAGAATAGTAGTATAGAGGTGAAAAATGTAAAACAAATAACGGGTATAGGGACTGAAAAAAAAAAGATAAATATGAACCTAAACTACTTGAGATAATAGATCAGAAAAAGATCACATTATCTCCGTGGGTTGATCGAGTCAACTCACAGAACCTGCTCTAATACCATGTTGATTTTATGGAAAAGAGAAAAACTTCGTTGACTTATTATAATCAGAGTGCATGAACCTCTATTTATAATAGAGGAAAGTAGTAGAGTCCAACTATAATTAAACTACCTTTGTCCCAATTACACCTAAGCTCTAACACTTAAAGATAAGTCCTAGCATAATTAAATAACCCAATATAAATAGAAGACTAACATGACTAAAACACCTTTAAAATGAAACTCTTCTGTGAGACCTCCTTCCATAATAATTGTGGCTCTGTAAGACTTCTTCTTGTGTAAGACTCATAATGCTACCTCATGTGATCATGGTGGGTCCATATCTTATGGGATTGGGCCCATCTTCCAACACACTTGGATATGTGGGCCTTCCTTGGTCTTATGGGCTTGGGCCCATCTTCCAATACACTTGGACATGTAGGCCGTCCTTGGTCGTGTGGGTTTGGGCCCATCTTTCAACACAGTTGGATATGTGGGCCTTCCTTGGTCGTGTGAGCTTGGGCCTATCTTCCAACAACCCTATTGACTCTTGGATGTTAGATTCATGAGCTTCTTTTCACACCACCGTGCATCGTTAGATCATGGAGAATTGTGTTATTGGAGATCGTAGGAAGGCATATCTTGTTGATGGAGAACCTTTGGATATTGTCGGTATTGGTAATGTCAATTTGAGGATGTCAAATGGGTCAGTGTGGAAAATTCACAAGGTGAGACATGTACCAAAATTGATGTGTAATCTGATTTCAGTAGTGCAACTTGATGATGAAGGTCATAATGTGACTTTTAATGGTGTTGCATGGAAAGTCACTAAGGGAGCCATAGGTGTTGCATGAGGAGTTAAAATTGGAACTCTTTACATCACTTCCAGTTGCAGAGACACGGTTGCAGTTGTTAATGTTGTTACTGATTTTGATTTGTGACATTATAGGCTCGATCACATGAGTGAGAAGGAAATGAAAGTGCTTCAGTCCAAAGGGAAGCTACTGGGGTTGAAAACTGTAAACAATAGTTTGTGTGAAGGTTTTGGAAGATGGACCCAAGCCCACATGACCAAGGAAGGCCCACATATCTAAGTGTGTTGGAAGATGGGCCCAAACCCATAAGACCAAGGAAGGCCCACATAGCCAAAAGTGTTGGAAGATGGGCCCAATCCCATAAGATATAGGACCCACCATGATCACGTGAGGTGGCATAATAAGTCTTACACAATAAGAAGTCTAACAGAGCCACAATTATTATGGAAGCAAGTCTCACAGAAGAGTTTAAGTTTAAAGGTGTTTTAGTCATGTTACTCTTCTATTTATATTGGGTTATTTGATTATGCTAGGACTTATCTTAAGTGTTAGAGTTTGGGTGTGATTGGGACAAAAGTAGTTTAATTGTAATTGGACTCTACTACCTTCCTCTATTATAAATAGAGGTTCATGTACTCTGATTACATTAAGTCAATGAAGTATTTCACTTTTCCATAAATTCAACAGAAAGCTTTATTTTCGACAAGCAGAAAAGGGTTAGCATTTCTAAGGCTGGAAAGGAACAAAAGACAACAAAATTGGTGTTGGTTCACATAGATGTTTGGGGGCCTTCAACTGTTACTTCCCCTGGTGGTTCTAACTACTATGTGACATTTATTGATGATACAAGTAGAAAGGTATATGTTTATTTCTTGAAAAAGAAATTTGATGCCTTTGATACATTCAAGAGATGGAGAACAATGGTTGAGAATGAGACAAATTTGAAGGTAAAGTGTCTGCAGTCAGATAATGGGGGAGAATACATAGATGATGATTTCAAGTGGTATTGTGCTAATAATGCAATCAAGATGAAGAAGACCATTCTAGGAAATCCTCAACAGAGTGGTGTGGCTGAGAGGATGAAGAGAACTTTGAATGAGCGTGTTAGGAGCATGAGATTATATGCGGGATTGCTAAAGATGTTTTGGTCTGAGGCTATTAGCATTGCTGCCTATTTGATCAACAGATGTCCCTCAACACCATTGGATTGCAAAATACCAGAAGAGGTCTGGAGCGACAAAGAGGTAAACCTTTATTTCTTGAAAGTTTTTTGTTGTGTCTCTTATATTCATATTGATTTTGCTGATAGAAGTAAACTTGATGCTAAATCTAAGGTATGTTTCTTTATTGGCTATGGTGGTACTCAGTTTGGTTATCACTTTTGAGATGACCAAAGTCGTAAGGTTATGAGGAGCAAGGACATGATTTTCAATGAAGGTGCCATGTATAAAGATCGTGAATAGAGTCTGAGAGCACAAGTGATGAAGCCAAGAAGTCTGAAGTGATTAAGTTGAGAGATCTTCCAGTTATTGAGATGGAGAATATCGCTCAGGAAGATCAAGAAAACATACCCCCATAAGTAAATCAGGACATTCTTGTGACTAAACTCAGGAGATCTGCTAGAACTTGCAGACCACCACAAAGGTACTCCCTTGCATTGAATTATATTTTATTAACCGATAAAGGTGAACCAGAGAGTTATGAGAAAACCATTCAAGTTGATGAATCAACCAAGTGAGAGTTGGCCATGTGGGATGAAATGGATTTATTATTATCCAATCAGATATGACAATTGACTGAGTTACCAAAAGAGAAGAAGGTCTTGCAAAACAAATGGGTGTACCGAATAAAAGACGAACATGATGGCAACAAGCGGTACAAGGCAAGACTGGTGGTAAAGGGCTTTCAACAAAAAGAAGACATTGACTACACTGAGATTTTCTCTACAGTAGTGAAATTGACTACTATTAGAACAATGCCTGGACTAGTAGCAAATGAAGACTTGCACTTAGAGCAGTTGGATGTAAAGACAACCTTTCTTCATGGTGATTTGAAGGAAGAAATTTACATGATACAACCACAGGGTTTCAAAACACGTAGAAAAGAGAAAATGGTGTATAAACTTCAAAAGAGCTTGTATGGTCTTAAACAAGCTCCAAGACAATAGTATAAGAAGTTTGACACCTTTATGAGTAGTAATGGTTTCTTGAGGTGCCAGGCAAATCATTGCTGTTATGTGAAGAAGCTTGATGACTCCTATATCATTCTACTGCTGTATGTTGATGACATGTTGATAGCATGTGCTTGCAAACAAGAAATAGATAAGTTGAAAAAGGAGTTATCCAAGAAGTTTGCAATGAAGGATTTGGGTGCTGCAAAAAACAAATCCTCTAGATGAGGATTACTAGAGATATTGATGTCTTGAAATTGTCACAAGAAGAATATGTGAAGAAGGTGTTGAGCAAGTTCAACATGAACGATGCAGAAACAGTGAATACTCCTTTGGCTAATCACTTTAGGCTATCCAAGGAGCAGTCACCTTCTACAAAGCAGGAGCAAGCCTACATAGCCAATGTGCCTTATGCTTATGCTATTGGTAGTCTCATGTATGCCATGGTGTGCACTAGACTAGACATAGCTCATGCAGTGGGAGTTGTGTGCAGATATATGAGTAATCCAGGTAAATAGCATTGGGAAGCAGTGAAGTGAATTCTCAGGTATTTGAGAGGCACTGCAGACTCAGCCTTATGTTTCAAAAAGTCAGACTTGGGATTATAGGGTTATGTAGATGCTGACATGGTTGGAGACATTGAAGGCAGGAAGAGTACCACTGGTTATGTATACACATTGGGTGGTACAACAATTAGCTGGGTCTCTAAGAGTCAAAAGATAGTTTTCTCTTTCCACTACTGAGGTAGAATATGTCATTGTGACTAAAGCCAACAAAGATATGGTATGACTACAGTCTTTCTGGGAAGAATTAGGTTTTAAACATGGGCAAAATGTGTTATATTGTGACAGTCAAAGTGCTATTCATTTATCAAAGAATTTTGTTTATCATGCCAGAACAAAGCACATACAGGTGCATTATCAGATCGGCTCTGGAGGATGGAGTCTTAACACTTGAGAAGATTCGAGGAAGTCAGAATCCGGCTGATATGTTGACAAAAGTTGTTACAATAAAAAAATTGAACACAACTTCAGTTAAACTTTTCTTTGAGGATTGAGAAGTTGTTGCTGTTGTAGAGGAGATATTGATGATGAATCAGTTTCCAAGTGGGAGATTGTTAAGTTGTGGAGCCTAATTAACTGTCGTTTCATTAAGGATAATTTGAAAATTTTACTCTTGTATAGTGGTTACCCTAATTTTTCCTTTATATTTGGGGGCACCGTTGTTAGGGTTTTATCATCACCGAGAAGGAGTTGGAGTTGCAGCCCGAGAGAGGTTAGAGAAAACACCTGTAAGTGTGTGCGATTTCTCTTGTAAACTAATTCATCTTTATAGTGAATCACTGCAGCGACGAAAGACAGGACGTAGTCTCACCTTGAGGTGAGCTTGTATAAATCTTGTTGTTTTTGTTCTCGTGCTTGTTTTTTATTTCTTCTGCGATTATTATTATTGTTCTTGTTAGTTTGGAATTAGGCATCTAATTCCCAATAGTAGTCTGATCACTATTTACCTACTAAAGCCAAAGACTCATAACGGTTGTTTGAGGGAAAGTCGTATCAAGATTTTATCCTTGACACCCTTCGCACCATACAATTCTAGTTTCTCTTGCAACATGGTATCTAGCTCTGTTGGTGAAATTCATCCAACTCAAGGTGCTGGCCAAAATTGCAACAACAAACAAGACAATGGTGCCAGATGTCAGGTGTGTAATCGTTATGGTCACACCGCATTAGTGTGTCATAACCAATTCAACCAAGCTGAAAAAAGCTCCTGAGCCCTTGTAGTAATAATGCTTTTAGCCCTGTCTCATAATTCTGATTCTTGTAGGCTTCTCAGACTCGAGCTCTGACACAATACCCCCGTGCTTTCTTTCCCCTTCTGGTTCTAAACTCTACTGTAGACAGAATAAATATTTTTCCCGCTCGTCCACGATTCGTATTTCGTTTGAAACGCTCCCATTTCCAGTTATTATTATTACCTTTTAGTTACGAATCATTGTTGTGGTTGCCAATCTCCTCTTTTGATCGAGCTGTGTTATCTTTTTCCTTTCAACTTTTGTCTGAAAATTTCGGTCCTGCTAGATGGACGACGATAAGCTGAATCGTGACATTGATCGGAGGCTTTCTCTTATTGACGTTTCTTCTGTCGATGATTGTCTCATCGATTCTGTCTCGGATGCCTCTTTCTTGCTCCGATCTTCAGGTATTACATATTTATTCTTTATTAATCGATCTCTTCATCATTATTAATCTACTCTTTTAAAAGATTTGTATTTGAGCAATGACGATCTATGGTTTTGATTCGATAAAGTTGGTCGACTTTCTTCTTTCGTTGTTTTTTTTCTTCTTCTGTTTCCTTTTTGTTTTCGCACTTTGTTGCTGCTTCTATGGTTCTGTCTTCTTGCTTATGTGTGGTTTCTTCAGCTTCAATGGTTATTTTAGAAGCTACGAACTTGAAGAATCATTTGCTTCTCAAGTTTACCTGGCGATGCTTTGTTGATTAGTTTGTTTTTACTTTTCTCGTTTGGTAAAAAAGTTTAACATCTGCTATTTTAGCCTGCCCGTGTACGAAATTAGTGGTTGAACATTAACAGAACTATTTGAATACGTTCTTTAGACTGCCTTCAAATCCGAGCTCCCGGTATGCTTGCTGCAAGTTGGTGGAAGGAGTATCCGTTCTTCAGTTGATGTCCGACGTTCTAATTATAGGGTTTGCCGTCATCGTTTTTTACATGCTTTAAGTTTCTGCAGGATGGCAAATAGATGCTTGATCTTCCAGTTAAGTTGTGTGTGTATAGTATGGTGTTTGCCTGCTAGGAGTTTCGCAGGTGCCCTAGGTTAGGTTAGGTTACCTAGAACTTCTTTTTTATATTTTTATATTTTAAATTGGGTGAATATAGCATCTATGAATATCAAGAAAAGAGACAGGGAATGCAAGGGAGTGATATGCACATCAAGGGCCTCCTCAAACTCCAGAAAGCCTGCTACCTTCACCAAAGCATCATGAGAAAAGCAAACAGGCCCAACCAGACCTATATCCAGCCAAAGCAGGTGATAAAGGCTCTCCAGTGGTCCTCCAAGCGTAAAAGAATGTTGATCCTCATTAGAAGCTCTGCCAGATGCCATCACTATTGCCTTCTTGTCAAGTATGCCAAAGGTGGCTGTCTTACCACAGATGACTGAAAATCTGGAAGCTCTTTAGCAGATGCAGGAGTTGGTATTCCAAAGTGCTGATCCTCTTGTAAGGCAGAAGTAACCATTTGGGTGATTATTCTCTGGTGATGCTTGACTGCTACATTTAACGGCATATGGTGTGTATGCATTTCGGTTTGGTGAATTGTGATGCATTTGGGAGGAGCCGCAACACAAATAATCAGGTGGCCTGTTGCATCCTAAATAATGACTCTGCCCCAAATGCATCAAGTTATGATCACATTGGAATTTGCCTTAAGCCATCCAGGCAGTCGTAAGACCACTGTCTGATTCAGTTCCCTTCATAGTGGTTGTCAAAGCGAGAATCCCCAATTCTCAAAACTTGCTCTTTAGTTTCAAATTTCATTGTAATATACCAAGGATAGCTGGTGAGATAAGAAAGAGATAATTTTGAGTGAATTTTAGAAACTAGGGAGAGGGCTACTTTGCTGTCTTCCAAGCAATCTATAGTTCTGCTCTTTCCGGAGGTCACACAGTATGGAAACAGAAGCGCAATTGCAGATATGGTGGACATGCTTGTCTGAAATTAGGTGAGGAAAATTCAAAACAGTTTTTTTGCCAAGTGAGGGAAAAACCCACCAAGTTTTCAACTAAGACAATTTTGCACCATGCAAATTCTACATATGCTGAACAAGAAAAATAGTAATTTCTTAATGGGCTCAGAGTATGTTTGACAAAACCCACTGTGACTCAAAGCCATCATAACACAGTTAAGAGATAATTCAGAGTAGACAGTCTGTCTTTAAGAACTCCCCTTAAGAACCCTCAAGCAGATAACACTGAAATTGCATATTAGTTGGCAGATACTGTCTACTACTCTTTCTCCCATGACATTTGGGAGTCAATTAACTTGGTTTTCACTTAACTATTAACTTGCTATATGGATCAATCATCTAGATCCAAGTATCGTAATGTGGAAACTTGGGGAATTTGATGGAATAAAATTGTGCATGTAAGGTCTCTCTAAATGATGTTCCAAAAGTGAGGTTTATCCACCGTCTGGACATCAACTAGAGTCATGCATCCAATTTTGCATCTATTGGCAGTGACCCCTCCAGATGTGATGAGTTCTTTGAGAATGCGATGGTTTAAGGATCAACTAGTCATAAGTAACTCTCCTCAGCTGGTCCATTCCCATTAATTGAAGTATGCCTTGTTGGAGTAAGTTTCTAAGTTCTAATACCCTAAGATATTTTCCCATGCAAATGAAGCTATGTGACCAGTTTGTGGGGATGGTTGATAAGATCCCTGCCTAATTTCCTTATTATATTTTGGCAACAATGCATTTGCTGTTTACCAGAGAGGTAAGAGAAGTTTAAGCTTGAAAGCCTTGGTCACCACTTTGATCAGCCTGAGGCTACATCTACCCTTAGTGATTGGTTTACATCTGCTCTTGGTAATTGGTTTACATATTACCTTCAGTCAAAAGTATTCCAAAAAATATTTGTTGGAGTTGTTAGTGTGTTCCATGACAAAAGTGGCATGGAAGAAGCAATTTTTAGTATGATTTTGGCATGCCTTCACGTACCATCTATACGTGCTAGAAGGAGCCTTATTTTTCCATCTATTATCTGAAGCCATATATACTTGTATCGCCTTTTCATAGAAATGGGGATTTCCATAATGATCAAATCTTGTAAACATTGAGAGATTTAATGGTATATGAGTGTTTTCTCCTGTTTGTTATAGTATTTCAGACTTGTCATGATTTGTTTAAAGTCCTGCTTCCTTTTCATAGAGTTGGACAATATTCATCATTGGTCATATTTCTAAGTGTATGACTGCAAGAGTGCAACCCGGAAGGATGGGTCAACTTTGCCAGGAAGGGACTGGTCATTCATTTTGTGACTTTAGAAATGATAAGGTGACAAATTAGAGAAGTATACTTTTCCTATTCTTAACAAAGCATATATTCTAAAAATTACATTGATTTTTAAGTTGTCGTGATATTTCTGTGGGCAGGTTTTGCCATGTTATCTTAAAAACACCGCCATTGACTTGTAAATGATTTCTCAAGTGACAGGCCTTCCACAAAAAATGGACCCCGAATGCATTGGTATAGCACCTCAGGTGGAAAGGTTGGAGGAACCAGCTAGAGTTAAAATCAGCAAACAAATGGAACTGTTACCTCTGGTGTCAGAACTCTCAGGTGCTACGCAAATTGGAAAAGCTCCAAAGTGTAACTTGCGTAAAAGTTTAGCTTGGGATAATGCTTTTTTCACCAGTGAAGGTATGATTCTTGGTAATGGCATTCAGAACAAAGTTTGATAAATTCTGCTTTATCGCACACATGAAAAAACTTTAAATAATGATCATCTTCTCTATTGCTTTTGATTAGGTGTCCTTGATGCTGATGAGCTGGCAATGGTGACTAAAGCATTTAAGAAGGCAGCACCTGCATTACCTGGAATTGAAGAAGATTTGAGGAGATCAGCTGAATCAAACACCACCGTTGGTAGTGAGAGTTGGGCTCTTGAAAGCCTTGAAGTTGATTTGTTTGATCATTTAAGAGCGTCTGTTCGCTATTCTGGTGATGAGAGTGATAAAGCTTCAGATGTGTCATCTTGTAGGAGCAAAGCTGGACCAAGCAAACCAGGCCTATCATCTTGCAGTAGTAAGTAGAATCAATAGTTATATGTTTTCATTACCGCTCGAGGTTTTGAATTAAGTTGATAAGTAATCTGGCATATTTAGAACACTTATCCATTGCTAGATCATCTGCTGGTTAGTCTACATGCCTTTACGCTTGCCTGAAATCTACAAAAAATTCTTCAAATAATGGTTCCATATGTCCAGAGTTTGATATTTCTATGATGTGAGAGTCTTTTTGAAATTTCTTTTCTTGCTACTGTACTAATGATATTGTTCTTAAGTTGCTTACTAATGCTTTGCAGCATCAAAAAGGCAGAATCTGGCTTCTCAGAGCAAGGTAAATTATCTTTCTTTCAGCAGTTATAAGCATGCTTTTGTACATCTGATGCTTAACTAATCCCATCTTAAGCTAGAATTTCAGATAAAGCATGTGCCTTCTGCTTCCAAGAGACAGAGCATCCACAATCAAAGCTTGAAAAAGATCTCCGAGGAGGCACTTTCTCATCTACATAATGTTCAGGTGAACTTTATTTATACACCTGACCTTTTAAATGGTTTCAAGTGTTGAGGAAAATTGACTATTTTAGTTATTGATCAATTGAAGGGACCCAATAAAAGTAGAGATCAGAAGCCCCCTTTAAAGCCACCTAAAATTTTATCCAGGACCAGTCCTCTCCCTTCGGCAACCAGCAAACGAACATCCTTGGCTTCTCCTGGGCCTTCAAAAAGTAAAATTAATTGTGGTAAGGCTTCATTGTATTTGTTGATGCTCATGAAGAGTCAGTATTTGGCATCTTGAATTTGGACGTAGGCAACTTTATTAACATGGAGGACCTTTATCTAATTGTTTTATTTATCTGTTTTGTGGTGGCAAAATACAGGGGACGCTGGGAACAGACAGCTGTTGGCAGTTTCTGCAAAACCTGTACCTCCTAGTTCTATTCCTACTCCTAAGTCTTCATCTTCTTCAGGTTTGCCCAAGTTAGCCCAGAGTAGATCTGGGGGCCCTTCTTTCATGTCCATAGGTAAATTTACCTCAAGGATATCTGGAAATAAAGCTGAATCTAGAAATAGCACTCACCCTTCAACTTGTTCTACCATAAAAACCCCGATTCGCTCTTCAATGAAAAAAGTAGAAAATGGAAAGATAAATGCCTCATTGCGTTTAATGCCTTCTTCGAAATTGTCAACCGTATCACCTGCAAGTTCTATTGATGGCATGTCTTCTTCAGAGTCATCTTCATCAACACCTACTGCGAAACAAAGGATGAACAATTCCAAGATAAGACTTCACGCTGGGTCCTCATTTTCTGCAGGGAATGCTTTAGAGAGTGTTCCCCTTCAGCTCACAGATTTGGGCCAATCAGAAGATAAAGGGATGGCATTGGGTAATGAAGTAGCCAAAAGAGTTCCTCAGTCTTCTGCTATGGATTCTCTTAGAAGTGGACTTCAAAGTACCTCCTCCTCGCGATTGCTCAAGCCATCTGGTCTTCGATTACCTTCACCAAAGATAGGTTTCTTTGATGTGGTTAGTAGCAGTGTTCTATGCAGTATAGAAATATGAAAAAAAAATTCAATGGAGTCCCTATTTTAATTTGAGGAAGCAAGCTCATTACCTTATAGCCAGAAAGACCTCTTTGAATTATTTGATAAATGACAATGCTGATCCTTGCACTTGAAAGAAGTAACGTGATAGTAGACCTTTTTTTTGTTTTTTGAAATTGTAATTGAAAGGTTAACCACCGGTGCATTTGTTTCTGACTAAATATTGTGTGGTTTTTTCAGGACAAACTTGTGCCACGTGCTTCTAGTGGGTCTTTGCATTCTCATACTATACAGCCAAGCAATCGTCTTAAAAGTGCTGCTGCAGTTGGCAACCTTGGTGAGGCCTTAAAGCCAAAGTCCTACAATAAACTTCAGGCAGACTTCTCAGCTTCAGACATGAAACCTGCAACCACTTCACCCATGCAAAAGCAGTCAAATTCATCTCCTGCAACCATTGAAGAGGTTAATATGAGTGCTGAACTGCATGTATCTGAAACAAAATATTGTGATCAGCATCCTGATTTCGAACTGGAACAGCACACTTCACAAAATGCCCAAAAGAATAATGAGCAAGTGCAGCCAGTGGAGCAGGTTCATTCAACAGATATCAACAGTAACTCCACTTATAAAGATGAATTTCAGGTTTTACTTGAAGCAAAGTCTGGCTATAATGAACAGACTCTGGATCAGTTATCATCCATTGGTAATTTCAATGTCGACGAAGTAAAAAATGTGATTGAACAACAGATGCCCTCTCTTTCAGCTTTGGATTCAAAGAACTCAACTAGTTCTACCCTTTCCGAGTTAGCTTCCCATTCTAGGGAACTCACACTTCATGGAACCAAGGTAATTAGTTCCATTGAGCTTACTTTTCCAGCTGTTCTGGGCATTGAATCTCCTTCTGTGAGAACTCCCTTGTCAGTTAACCCGTATCTCGGCAACGCAAATGGATCATTTGCCTTGGCAGTGGAAGGAATCAAACAAATAGATAAAATGGTTGATCCTACTTCTACGAAAGTCAAAGAAAGACCTACAGAGGAGGAGCTCAAGCAGGAAAATCTTCAAGCAAATACTTACTGTGAAGTGGAGCCTTTTTGGAGTGAAAAAGAGAACAACCAGGAGAGTAATTGCTATTCTTTGTCACTTCCTCAGCAGCAGGTTATCTAATAAGGTCAGGCCATATTTTATGATTTTTACTAGTTTGTCAATTACAAATGCATTAAAACATTGTTAGACTCTACAACAGTATATGATTGGGATGGTCTTTTCCATTAAAAAAAAATGTAAATGGTCTCTTTCCCTTATCTCACGCCATTAGTTCAAGCCTTGCAAATTTCTAGTAATTACTGATTCTTAACCTGTATTTCTGAACCATTTTTTTATTTTTTAATTTACATAGATGACATTAGTTGTAGTAATCATAACTTGGAGGCTATAGAAAATTTCATTGTGTCTTACGGCTGTACAATCCTAACCTCTGATTATCTTAAAAACAGGCCTACTTTTTCTATGCAGGGAATTTGCAAATGACTGGAGATTAGACATGTTTAAAGAGAGTTGGGAGGGAAGCGGTGTGCTTTTGGACTTGGCTCCTGCTTTCTATTTTTGGCAAGCACAAATTCAAATTTGTTGTTTATTGGCGGGTTCTCAAGGAAGTGAGCCTTGCTACGTAGGCGTTGATGGCCTGTTATTTCGGTGATCCTCAAGTCAAAAATCATTTGTCATTGTTCCTTGGCCCTGATTTTCAGAACTGTATCTACAGGCACTTTCAGGACTAACGAAGGCTTGTCTTTTGTGCGTTGAGTGCGTAGTATACCTTGATTGGATCATTTTCTTCCCACAATATTGGGATTAGGGGTTGACACTATGTTGGGATTAAGGCAGTTTTCTAAACACTATAACTAGCCATGTCATGGGATTAGAAATTATAGCACATTTCTGCCCCATTCTCCCTACTTCCCTATAACTGTTAAATAGAAATTTAAATATAAATATTCAAAATAGTATTTAGTTTAAATAAAATATAACTAAGTTATATTTAATACAAATATATAAAATAAGTTGTACTCAATATAAAGAGGGATTTGTTTTATACTCAAATATGGATGATTTCAAAAATACAAAGTCATGTATCTCTTTATTTTAGATAACTGATAGGGAATCACCTCTATCAATATCCATGTAGGATGGGTAGAAAGGATAATCGTTCAAATTGCCTCCTCTATTTGGCCTCATCAAATCCTAATCCTAACATCTCCAATGTATGCTTCATTCATCCTACACTTATAACGTTACATGTTTGACTCTATTACCCATTTGTTTACTTATTTGCTTGTGGGTAATCAGGTAAATAAATGGGTAAAATAAAAAAACAGAAAACTATAATTTTAAAAAGTCTTAAAATAACATTAATAAGAAATATTAATATAGAGATTGGAGAGAAGGGGGGTGAGATCTTTCATCTCCTGCATGAAAGCATTTTTCTCCTTGATGTTTATAAAAGAGATTCCTACAAAGGGGTGGGAATTGCTCCCTTCAAAAGGCCCTGACCCTTTTTATTTTCTCTTTGATTCACCTTATAAGGTGTTAGGTCTAGTGAAGAACAAACCTAGAGGGGTGTGGGACGAGGGTGAATAGGTTTGCTTATTTTTGGAACTAATTGTTTCTTTATTTTCTTTTAAATTCTAAATGTCTCGACAATTTAAACCAATTCAATATGCATATGACTTTTACAAGAAAAAAACAAGCATAAACACAAAAAACACAAAGATTTATAATGCTTCACAATCCTCTCTTCAAATGGTTAATCCATTCACTATGTTTTTGGTTTTCTAATAACATTTCAACAAATTGGCTCTAAGACCAATGTTGCTCATACATGGACTTAGACAACTCAATTGACAACCAGATTTACATTTACAACTAGGTTGTCCAACTTAGATCCATAAAGGAATTTTTCAGTAACTAACTAGGTTACACAAACCTAAATCGACATATAGGTTTTCAACATCACCTGCCTTCACAAAATCTTATGGTTCACAAAACAACAAATATGACTTCTCATCATTTACTCAACTTCACATGCTTTTCTTAATTAATTTGATATGAGGACGGTTTTGCTTACACAAGGATTGACTAAAACTTGCAATGGTTATTTTTTTTTGTTGCAATATAGCCCTTTAAAATAGCCTTTAAATTAGACAAATTTCACAATTCAAGTACAAATGATAAGTATATCCAATTTTTGGCCCTATCCATGTAATATCAACTCAAATAGTCATTAAATAGCCTGATTTTAAAATGTAAGTTCAAGGTAAATCTTAGATTGGATTTTCAAATGAGGGAGAAACATAAAAAGTAACTCAATAGAATAAATAATTTTAAAGTATAGACCATAAATCATGATTTGAACTTGAATAAACAATTTCAAAGTGTCATGCACTAGTCCAATATACTCGACTAGGTATAATAACAAGTTTCAAAGTAAATATATGTAGATACTTGAATTTTTTGAAATTCTTCTCCAAAATTTTAAATACTACATCTAAACCCCTTTAATATTGAATACTAGAGTGAATACTAAAATTTCAAAGCATGTGATCAATTATTTAGCACAAGATATGTTAAAAAAATAAATATTTCTAAGTAGAAGCTCAGAGGTACTTAGCTCAAAAAAGAATAATCGAAATCTCAAATCTTAATGGAGTAAGAGCATTTCAAAATTTTACTTTGGTAAATGTTGGAAAAAAAAATTGGGTCAAGATCTTTTTAAAAAGAAGTCTCTCTTTCGAAAACTTAGTTGTTGGATTTGAAAAATACTATTTTATTATTTTATAAAACTAGGGCAAAATAGTCCAAAAAGTATGAAAAATATGCATTAGATCTTATTTTTTCTATGTAATACAATGGTAGGTCAATTATAATTTTTGGAGACCTATAATATCCAGATGAAGGCTTCAAAGATTGGCAAATTTAACTTTCAGTAGCATGTGGTTGACAATATTGATAGTGGTCAAATATGTTGATACTGATCGACCCCTTTTCTAGTTTTTGGCAAGTTAGTTATTGTATGTGGTTGACACTTTTTTTCCCTTATGCTTTGTCCAGTGGTTGACTATAGCACATGTGGTTGACTCCTTTTCTTGTTTGGCTTTATGATGTGGTCTGACTCATTTTCTTTTTTTGATTTATGATGTGTTCAACAACAATATATGTGGTTAAATCCTTTTCAATTATAAAACTCTCTTGTCTTTGCATGTAACCAATTCCTTTTCATTCTACACTAAAATGTAGATGACTCCTTTACATGTAATCAACTCCTTTTACTCTTCTTGATAGAGAGTTTTTTTGTCTCTTGTTCAGTCGAACAATACTGTTAGGCCATTTTGATAGTGTGATTTTTGACATTAACTATTTGCTTTCTTTTTTGTATGGGTCGTTCAACTAGTCCTTGGCCAGTTGAAAGAATATGCTACTAGAATTTTTCTTTGGGACTTTTTGAGCTATAAGACAAACTTAATGCATATCATTAGTGATTTAAGTGTTTATTATCATCTAAATTATCTCAATGATGATTTTGAGACTAACATGAGGGAGATGAGAAGTTCTCACCTCCCTGGTTTGTCCCTATTCTTTAATGGATTCAAGAGAAAAAGGAGGGCGTGTTAGTCCTATGGTAAAATCATGTTGATCTCTATTATTTTGATGATAACCAAATGGGTAACTTGAAAATGTGCTATTAATGGTGATATCAATATTATTCAAACATATGCTTTCCAACACAAATATTATGAGATCTATGGCAAAAAATTCAAAACAAAAGAATGATACATCAAATTGCCAAGTCAAGACCCAAAACAAAAACACATTGAAGATTGTTGTTACGAAGAATTTATACAAAAGAGAAACGAAGATTTGAAGACTAGAGTTCGAGCATCATAAGAAAATCTTAAGAACTCTAGCTATATAAGTAGATAGTTGACCAAACTTCAATTCTTAAGCTCAATTATGTTATTGAGCTTTAGGGCATAAAATGTTTCACAATCATGGTTTATTTGAATGTATATAAAGGTTTTACAATAGTTAATCCCATAAAAGAGCCTATATGTTGCTTAAATGTTAAAGTGGGTTTGATCAACCTATGTGGGTTTGATTAATCATATATAATGCAGTTTGCCATAACTTAGAAAACATGATTGATCATTGCCTCAAGCATGATTGATCTTATAGTATATTGCCAAGAAGATGCTATAAAACATGATTAATCGTACAGAACTCTACATAGCCAATTCTATAAAATGTGATAATCAATCGAAATGGGTTGATTAATATATGATTTTATGAAGGTTGAAAACTTGTTGATTGATGTTTTGATTGATCAATGAGCTTAAGCTGCACAAAATATTTAGTCATTATACATGGTTGATTGATCATACTTTTAGTTGATCAATCCACATGTTTTGAAACTTTTTAAAAATGGTAAAAAACTAGCTAGTTTTTTGGAAAACTTTATAGGCATGCAAAAGTCATAGATGATTGAGAGTTAAGCTTATATTGGCATATCAAATCTCGGAAAGATTTTTTTAACTTAAAATTCTAATTTTAATCTTTTGAAGAGAAAAAACTCCAAATTGCCTATTCTCATTCTTTGCAATTAGAGTTTCATGTATCTCTACTATCTCTTCTCTCTATTTAAAGATTTGGAGGCTTGGATTTCACTAGGAGAAGTGATATCTCTCCTAAAGAAAATTGTAAGTTTGATTTTATTTTTTTGTATTTTTAACTTTCTTTGATAGAGGTTCTCTAGTACCTTAGAGTTTGAAATCTAGAAAGGGAGTGCCAACTGGAGACGAAAGTAATTTGTATTAAATTTTTTGGGTGAGATAAACTATGTAATTGGGGATTACACTTGGCTTAAAAAGTGTTTGAAATCTCTTTGTAATTTTTAACTAATAGAGCATATTAGAAATTTTTTTCCGAGCAAGGGTTCTTAGGCAATGACCATTATTAAGGGAACATCAAGAACAAAAAACCATCGTCTCCATGTGGTGTGCACTTTATTATTATTATTTGTTATTTTTTATTATTTCACTCTAACCGCTTATTTTTTATTTTAAATTTTGTATTCATCCCGTCTTGAGACGCAACCAACCTAGTCCAAAAGGGTGATACCTCTCCATCCAGGCTAGAGTGTTGGATAAGGATTGACACATTTGATAAGGAAGGGGAGTAACAAAATTAGGTTAGGGGTTATGGAGAAAATATTGGGATTTTTTATATTCGTATTATCAAAATTAAAATAATAAAAACTCTAAATATAGAATAATTAGGTACAATATAACCACTACCCATATGTGTTCCATTTATTAAGTGTTAAAAGGGCTAATAGGTAAAATTGTTTGAATATGAAATTAGGTAAGAATATTTATTTTGACAAAAAGAGGAACCTAGTCAAAAGATAAAGTTGCCACCCCTAAGGTGTGATTGCATTATAAAATTTAAAGAACATTATATTATTTTAACAATAAAAATATAAAACTAAGTTAAATTACTTAAATATATATGCTAAAAATAAGATAAAAATATATTTCATTTTATTTAAATTGACACACTCATTAAGTGAATATAATCTAATAAATATTAAATTAGGGCTTGTTTGGAAGCCGTAAAAAATAAAAGAAAATGGGAGAGAGTTATTTTCTATTGTTTGACAATTGAGATTCATTCAGAGAAAAGAGAAATAACTCTCTCTCGTAGTTAATAAAATTTCAGTCATAAAAAGATAGAAGTTAGGGAGAAAAGAAAGAAAGAGAAAGACACAAGAAAAAGAAAAAAAAAGTTTCTTTTCTCTTGTTTGGATACCCATAGAAAATGAGAGAGAAAGTGGAAAAGAAATATAGTTTTTCTTGTTTGGATATATGTGGAAAAAAATTAGTAACTTTTAAAATTTTGATGATTAAAATTTTCTCTCAAGTTTCTATTTATATTTTTTCTCCAAAAATTCCATCTTTTTATGGAGACAATTTATTAACTAAGAGGGAATTTTTTTCTCAAGTTTCTATTTATATATTTTCTCCCAAAATTCCATCTTTTTATGGAGACAATTTATTAACTAAGAGGGAAATTTTCTCTCTTATTTTCTTTTTTTTCAATGGTCCTCAGCTACCAAACAATAGAAAATATTTTTCTATTCCTTTTCTTTTCTTTTCTATGGATTTCAAACAGCCTTTAGGGAGGTTAGTGTACTTAAAGGAAGGAAGGGAAACTGAAACTGAAAGTGAATGAACTCGTGACAGTAAATTGGAAAGTAAATTATTTTTTGTTTGTTAGTGTGCTCAATGTAAAGTGCATTGGAAAGTACTTTTTTGTGTTAGTGCCCAAAATAAAAAATATAGTGAAAACACAAGAATGAGTTACTTTTATAATTAGTATTTTAATATAGTATTAAAATGTATTAATATAATAAATATTTAAGTAGGGTATTTTATTAATAAATTAAAATAGATTGTAGTTTAGTCTAAAATAATACAATAATTACGAGTTAAAATAAAATTATTAATTTAATTAATTATAATATATAGAATATTCAAAAAAATATTTAATTTTATAATGTCTAGATAATTGATCAAATTCTTAGTTTAAATATTTCTTAATTATCTCTCTTAAATTAGTAATTTAATATAATATTAAAATTTATTAACATAATAAATAATTAAGTAGGGTATTTTATTAGTAAATTAAGATAGATTTTAGTTTGGTATAAATTAATACAATAATTATGAGTTAAATTTAAATTATCAATTTAATTAATTAAAAAATATAGAATACTAAACAAAAATGTTTACTTTTATAATGTCTAGATACTTGATCAAATTCTTAGTTTAAATTTTTTTTAATTATCACTCTTAAATTAGTAATTTAATATAATATTAAAATAAGAAATAATTAAGTAGGGTATTTTATTAATAAATTGAGATAGATTGCAGTTTAATCTAAATTAATACAATAATTATGAGTTAAAAATAAATTATTAATTTAATTAATTATAAATATAGAATACTAAAAAAAAAGTTGACTTTTATAATGTTTAGATACTCATCAAATTCTTAGTTGAACAATATCTTAATTATCACTCTTAATTAGTAATTTAATATAATATTAATAGTAATGAATATAATAAATAAATAAATATGATATTTTATTAATAACATAAGATAGATTTTAGTGTAGTATAAATTAATAATATAATTATAAAGTAAAATAAAATTATTATTTTAATTAATTATAACAAATTAAAAATAAAAAGACTTTGATACAGGGAAGAGTGTTCAAATGGTGAGAGGGGGAAGAAAGACAAGAGTTGAGATAGCGAAAGGGGAAGAAAGAGAGGAGTTGAGATGACGAGAGGGGGGAGAAAGAGAGGAGTTAAGACGATGAGAGGTGGAAGAAGGAGAGGAACTTAGAAGACAAGAAGGTTCAACGAAACGACAAGAGGAGGCATTCTGGCGAGATGGCTAGCTGACAGAGAGCGAGAGACGAGAGAGATGAGGGTTGGGAAGGAGAAAGAGTCGAGAGAGAGGAGGACAAAGAAGGAAGGTCAAGAGAGAGGTGGACATAGAGAGGGGGAGTGTTGGAAGATGAGTCCAAACTCACAAGACCAAGGAAGGCCCACACGTCCAAGTGTGTAGAATATGAGCCCAAGCCCACAAGATCAAGGAAAGCCCACACATGCAAGAGATGTGGAAGATGGGCTCAAGGCCCATAGACCAAGGAGAAGGCCCATAGGCCCATACAATGGTGGCATGATGGTAAATAAAAATTCATCTCATAAAAATGGCACTGGTTTAATTAGTTTATGATTTATGTCTCTTATTCACTCTTACTAGGGTGAAGGGTCTTCTTGTAATATTAGTACTTTTGATATCTATAAATACAATTTAAGGGGGAGGGATTAGATAAGTCCATAACCCTAATCTTCCTCCTCTTTTCTCCAAATTCATCCCTCTTCTTCTTCTCCTCCTAAAACCTTTTCTCCACAATTTTTCTTTTTCTTCTCGACCCCTAATCCTCTTCTACAATGATTATACATCATGGAATCCTAAGTTTCAATACTTCTTACGATGATCAACATCCACAATTCTGTCAAACTCACATCCACCAATTTTCTTTACTGGAAGTTTCAGATTGAAGCCATTCTTATTGGTTATGATCTCTACAAGTTTGTTGATGGCTTTCATCTTGTGCCCTTAGCCACAAAGATCGTCGATAATCTCATCGCTCCCAATCCCAAATACCATACATGGCTATGTTAGGACAAATTGATTTTTTGTGCTCTTGTTGGCTCTCTCATGCCGTCTCTCATTCCTCTTATCACTCAATCAATGATCTCTCATGAAGCCTAGAATACTTTGGCTCGTACTTAAGTTCAGCCTTCGTGTGATCACATCAAGCAGATCAAAGAATAATTCAAGCATGCCACTAGGGGATCTCAAACAATTTTTGAATGTATGCAGTTTATTAAAACACATGATGATGAACTTGCGGGCCTAGAAAAACCTATGGATGAAAAGGATCTCACTAAGAAAATTTTGGATGGACTCGACGATGATTACAAACCACTTGTTGATATTATCAATGGTCGTGACATGCTAATTTCTTTTGATGATTTTTATGAAAACTCATCACAAGGAACTCTCACTATGTGTCCATAAAGTTAACTCTTCTCCACTTCCAGCTTATGCAAATCCCGCCAATTCTCATTCCAATTTCGGTACGTCGGGTAATCGTAATCAATGACAACCTGGGGCGTTCTCATACTGCCCACCGATAGCTACTACCTCATCTCTCACTAACACTGTCATTCTTGATGGTCGATCTCAGTCTTGACCCTACCTCGGTTGTTACCAGTGGTGTCGTGAAAAAGGACACACCATTCCACAATGTTCAGTCTTTCATCAGATGCAAACACTCTTGCCTACACCCCAGGCTCAATGCTAACCTCCTCACTGGCAACCTCGCCCTTCGACACCATGGCAATCATGAACACATCTTACAACCAATAACTCTCCTATTGGTTCTCCTTGGCTTCTGTATAGTGGAGCATCGCACCATGTTACCACTGACTTGAGTAATATCTCTGTTCACACTCATGATGGTACTAACGACATTGTGATTGGTGATTGCACGTGTCTCCCTATTATTCATACCAGTTTCGAATCTCTCTCTACACCTCCCACACATTTTCCTTATATAATATTATGTATTCCTATTATGCAAAAGAATCATATTTTTATATATCTCAGTTTTGTCAATCTAATCATACTTACATTGAATTTTTACATGTTTCTTTTCTTGTAAAGGATCTTCACATTGGGGTAACACTTTTGCAGGGTAGAAATAAGAATGGTGTGCACGAGTGGCTATCATGCTTAGCTCTATCTTCATCATTATAGTCTTTTCTAATGTTAAGATCACTTCGTCTGTGTGACATCATCGTTTAGGTCATATGTCGTCTCCAATTCTACAACACATTGTTTCTACTTTTCAATTAGATTTATCGCATCCTATAAATTTTAATTTCAATTAGAATTCTTGTCAATGCAATAAGAGTCACAAATTACCATTCTTCCACTCCTCTCTTATTTCTTCTTCCCCTCTTGATATTATTTTCTCGGATGTATAGACCACTCCTATTTCTTCTATTGATGATTTCAAATACTATGTTATTTTTGTCAATCACTTTACAAAGTATATCTGGTTTTACCCTCTCAAAAGAAAATTCCATGTGTTTGATATCTTTATCCGGTTTAGATCTCTTATTGAGAACTTGTCGGTAAACGGATTAAAACACTCTATTCTGATAATGGGGACAATACAAAGCAATGTCCTCCTTTTTGGCTACCAATGACATTTTTCATGTTACATCACCTCAACATACCCTTGAACACAATAGGTATTCCGAACGACAATATCATCATATTGTTGAAACAGGTCTGTCTTTTTTTTTTCTTTCATGCATTCGTATCTCCATCTTACTGGTCATATGTATTCTCCACTGTTGTCTATCTCATCAATCTTCTACCTGCTCCAAAGCTTAATCTAATTTTTCCATATGCCAAATTTTTTGGCACTCCTCCTAACTACTCTAAATTTCGAAGTTTTGGTTGTGTTTGTTATCCATGGCTCAAGTCATACTCCTCCCACAAACTCACTCATTCATTTCCTTGTGTTTTTATTTGGGTACTCTACCACTCAAAGTGCCTATTTATGTCTTGAACCCACCACATCTCGTCATTGTATGTCACATCATGTTAAATTTCTTGAGTCTATCTTCCCCTTAACTACACTTCAGCCTCACCTTGCTCGTCCTTTGTTCTTTTATGTCCTTACTTTTGGTTATTGGCACATCAACCACAACTTTGACCTCTGCCCCCTCTACAAGATCTGTTCAAGACCTCACACCTAATCCCACTCCACCACCTCCCTCATCAACTCACCCACACATCGCTTCCCTACCTGCTTCCAACCTCTCTTCTTCTTCTTCTTGTGTTATTGTAACAATATCCAAATACAACATTTACAAACCCATCAACGAATTAAACCTCATAGCTCAACTCACTCCATTTGCCAACCCTGAACCAACAACCATGGTTCAAGCCCTGACCAATCCCAAGTAGCGACAGGTTATGTCTGATGAGTATGATGCTTTTGTTTGGAATGGAACATGGGAACTTGTTCCGTTGGATCCCTTAAAAAATCTGGTTGGTTGCAAATAGATTTTTCTTATTAAATATCTATATGATAGATCTATTGACAGGTGCAAGGCTCGCTTAGTTGCCAAGGGGTTTCATTAGTGGCCAGTGGCCTAGGATTGATTATCATGACACCTTTAGTCCTGTTGTCAAGTCTACTACTATTCACATTGTTCTTATCCTTGCCATATATCATGGCTGATTACTTCAACAACTTGATATAAATAATGCGTTTCTCCAAGGTACCTTGTTTGATGATGTCTTTATGGCACACCCACTAGGCTTCATTGATCGTGATCATCCCCACTATGTTTGCCAACTTCGCAAGGCTATTTACGGTCTCAAACAAGCTCCACGTGTTTGGTATCATCAGTTGCGTTAGTTTCTTATCACCTCTAGCTTCACCAACTCTCTATTTATCTCACACACAAGTATTACTATGATGTATATTTTATTCTATGTGGATGACATCATTATTATAAGAGACAATGATCAAGTTATGACAACATTTATTAGCCTTCTTGCTCAACGATTTTCACTCAAGGATCTTGGCTCCTTGACTTACTTTCTCAGGATTAAAGTTGTTCTTTATTCTCAAGGATTACTTTTGTCTCAACGCCAGTATATTTTGGATTTACTTGCTCGCATAGGCACGACAAATACAAAGCCTGTAACTACGCATTTTGTCACAACATCTACACTCATACTTTATTCTAGCATTCTAGCACGACACTCTGATCCATCTGAATATCAAACTATTGTTGGTAATCACCTATACTTATCTCTTACGCACCCTGACCTTACCTATGCGGTAAATAAGTTGTCTCTGTTTATGTATTGCCCTACTATTGATTACTGGGAATTGCCCTTATACTGACCACTGGGATTTGTCAAGCGATTGTTGCACTATCTTTGTGGGACTCTAGATCATGGTATTGTCCTATATCAACAATCCTCTTTATCTCTCCATGCATCCTCTGGTGCTGACTGGGCCAGAAACAATGATGATTTCATTTCCACCGGTGTATATCTTGTTTACCTAAGTTTGTAATCTTATATCTTGGAATTTTAAGAAGCAAAAGATTGTGGGTCAGTCCTTTATTGAGGCGAAATATTGCTTTGTTGCAACCACTGTAACTGAGATATGTTGGATCTGTTATCTTCTCACTAAACTTTGTTTTTTTCTTCCACAATAACCGATGTTTTATTGTGAAAATGTCGGTGTTATAAATTTGTGCTCCAATCCAGTATTTTACTCTCACATGAAACATGTTGTTTTGGATTACTACTTTATTCGCGAACAAGTTCAGAGTAGTATTCTTTGAGTTACTCATGTCTCCTCTACTGATCAGTTGGCTGATGCTCTTACCAAACCGCTTCCGTGAATACGTTTCCTCTTCTCGAAGACCAAGATTGGACTCTACTATCGAAGCTCCATCTTATGGGGGCATGATAGAGATAAAAGATAAGTTAAACTCAAATTGTACTCTGTATCCAGCTACCTCACGTAACTGAAGTTAAATATGAATTGTAAACTTCATCCCGTCATGCTATGGTGCTTTTTGTAAAACTATAAATACCTTCATACTTAATCGATGAAAGACATTAGTGAAAATTATTTTCTTCTCTGAACTATAGAAGCGACTCTGCACTTTTGCTAGCTCCTGATTTCTTCAAATTTAACCAGCGCCAAGGTTAATTAATGAAGAGAAATCCATGTGTCCTGGTTCATCCTCTCCCAATTCTCTTGTCTACCACTAGGAACAAAAACCAGTCTTGTTTCTTCTGAAAACAATAGGTTATGACCTTTCCGAGGTAAAAGCTGCAATCCACTTATCGACTGAATCTGTGGTTTCAAAACCAGTGCCGATTTTATAAAGGCCACCTAATCAGAAGCTCCACCAAGTTCAATTATTCCAGTTGTTTGAAGACGACCACCTCCAAGAGTACCAAGGGCCTAATTTGCAGCAACCGACGCATAAATACCAAAACTGCAACTCATCGAGCTCGATTGTGAGAATTTTACAACTAAATGAAGGGATCTACGAACTTACATCAAGGTTGCGAGAATTAATCAAGTTGACTTTGAAAGGCCATGAGTCGATTTTTCAAGTGTAATGGGTCGAGGCAAATATGTATCGTCTTCAACCTTCAATCTGTAATAATTTTATTCCCATTTCAAAGCCATAAAATGTCTCCTTTTCTTCACAAAAACAATAGGCGTTGGTTTCCTGCCAGGGCTCTCAACCACAGTGAGTACGATCCCATCCAGGCCACCTAATAAAACTTCCCGTTTGGGACATTATCGTGCAGTGGGTACTGCCACATGATCATCAAAGGAAGTACATGGCTCACACGCTGCGAAGTCCTGAGAATTGCCATCTGTGGGAGAATGTAGAGAACTCCTAGATAATGTGTCTGAGTTCCCATCTAGCCCTAATTGTGATCCCCTCTCAATAGAAACTGCTTCCTGGATCTCCTTGAGCACGTCTGATATGGATGGCCTCTGCCTCCCACTGGGTTGAACACACATCATCGCCTTCTCAGCAATTTTCCAGACTGACTGAATATCAAAGTTGTTCCGCAGAGACGGATCGATTATTCCATGGATGTTTCCACTTTCAATGTGCGACTTTGCCTGCAGAGGTCATGCAAACACAAGATAATACAAAGGGAAGTAAATTTGGCTGTGCACCAACTTAAAAACATGGAACCCTCTGTTTTCACATTTTTTTTAGCTGAAGATTATTTCTGAGGCACCCACCATATGGCCCCAGGGATGGCACAGCCTGCCTATGCAGGGATCCCATGGAGAGAAAAGGAAGACTAGTATCACCAATCCAGTAAAACAAAGAAAAGAGTTTTACCCATTGGACAATGTTCCGGAAGTTTGCACCAAAGCATTCATTAGATATTGCCTGTCTACCAGAAATTAGCTCAAGCAGAATGACACCAAAGCTATATACATCACTCTTGTCTGTTAACTGTTGTGTGACATAATACCTATCGCAAGAAAGACAAAATGCAACGAGCTCAGATCATGAATTCATTGTATACGAGTAAACAAGTAAACACATCCATTTCATGCAGATGCCTTATTTTGAACTCAGCTTATATATGCTATATTAACTTACTCTGGATCTAAATAACCAACAGTTCCTCGAACCACACTAGATACATGACTAGATCCCTCCACAGCAACCTTTGAGAGACCAAAATCTGAGACTTTTGCCCTCATGTGCTTGTCAAGAAGTATATTACTACTTTTTATATCCCTATGAATGACAGCTGGAACACACCCATTGTGAAGGTACTCCACACCTGAAAAGAGTTTTGAAAAATCAGTTTGCAATTGATTCCTGTTATATTAACAACATAAAAAACGTAGTGGATTGGGCCTTTGACTCAATGGCTACAAAAGTTTTCTAATATGAGGTATTGGGTTCAATTCTCATCAAATGTTTGTATTAACCTTTAGCAGCATCTTCAGCAATCTCAAGGCGCTTGATCCAACTGATGGTTCTCCCCCGAGTTGAGCTTCCTGGCAATATTGAATAGGGATGACACAGCATCACAAATGCATAGAATATAAAAGAACCTAACTGCACCTACCATAAAGGTGTTCCTTCAGAGTCCCATTGTGCATGAACTCATAAACAAGGACGTTTGCTCCTTCCTCTTGACAATACCCGAGAAATTGGACAAGATTTCTGTGGTGTATTCTTGAAAGAAGAGCAACCTGAATGACACAATTTTTTCGGTAAAACTTGGGTTGCATTAACAGTGCAGGAATTCCACTCAGAAAACACAGAAGGAATAAGAATTAGAATGAAGGTATAATGTGATATGAACAAATACCTCGTTGGAAAATTCTCTCTTTCCCTGGAAAGAATCCGTTGAGAGTACCTTGACTGCAATTTCATGTCCATCTTTTAGCCTCCCATAGTACACAACACCAAATCCCCCAGAACCAATTTGCTTCCCAAATCTTTCCGTTGCATTTTCAAGCTCCACCAAACGAAAGCAGTGGGCAGCTTCAGCACCAGCATCACTCAAGGAAGAGGTAAGCTTTTGGGCAGGTAGAACATCAGTAAGATTCTCTGTTGCATTACAACAACAAGATGAATATTTAATGTGGAGAGGTTTTTTACCATAGAAAATAAATGCACAGATTAGCATAAAGCCAGTCAAGATATACCTTCCTCAAAATATCTCTTCTTATTATGACATATGCATAAACAACATGTAAGGGCAACCAAAACCAAAGCAGATGCTCCAACTACTGCACCAATAATGATCTTTTTGTTCTTAGAAAGACCCTTGCTGCAATGGAGTCTTAAATTTCCAGAATAGCTGCATAACAAAATAAACTTGGTTCAGTCATTTACAAACTGATATAGTTTGGACTGACAAAATAGTTATATTGATACATGAGTGATATTTCACTGAAATGCAGGCAGCAGGAATGTCCTTGGTCAAAATTTGTGAATCTTTTAGTCAATATACATCTTTCAGTTTTTTGTTTCTGGGAAAAGTATGCTTTGCAACATAGTGAAATAATCCATAAGCCATTTCCATTTTAATCATTGGTATGTTCACGGGAGATCTGGGAAAAAAATTGATTGAGAATACTGGGGCTAACAGTATCATTTGAAAGGTTTCCCCTAAGAGGCCAATTACACATTGAAAACAGTGACAGTTATACAGCATAGGGTATTCCATGATTCTACCCATTTGTAAAGACTAATCAGACACAACTTGGTTGTGAGTGCTGCCAAAACAGCTGTATCCTTAGAAATATAAAGCAGAGAGTTTCATTTTTTTTTCCATCCTTATTCTAGGAGGAAACATATGAGTCAAAATGGATTAACTGCAAAGAAGCCAATACCCACCTAAAATCTACACCCCTTGTTAGAAGGGAACAGGGTACTGGTCCCGATAATAAATTGTTCTGCACGTACCTGAAACAAAGATAGATTGACAAGTAATATTGTTAGCACAGAGTTTACCAGATCTAAGTCAGGGATCCACTAAGAAGGTAAGATAACTGAAAAGCTCAAAATAAATAAAATCTTGAATTCATCTAGTATAAAGTTACTTATTCTTACAACTGACTTAAATTTTGGAGGTTCAACAAGGATGATGGTACAGCTCCAGTCAAGCGATTGTTTTCAAGATGACTACAGTAAAAACCAATGTCATTATTTGAACACTTTTAAATGTTTATAATCATAAGAAAACCATAAACTGAAAAGCCAAAGACATTTACATGCTCTCCAAATATATAGCCCCACTAAAATCAGGAATTGGACCCACCAATGAGTTCCCATCAAGCCAGCTGAACAGAAAATTATACAGTTAGAGAAGAAATAGAAAGGATCCAAGGTGTGCAAAATTAACAACCACAGTACTCACAGCTCCACTAAGCCTGTCAACTTGGTTAGCTCTATAGGTATATTCCCAGTCAAATTCTTCCTTGACAGGACACTGCAGAGATACAAGAAGATTAAAAGTGCCAAGTCAGTTCTGACAATCTTCATAAAACTGACCTAGAAATTTGGAGGGTCAAACAGGTCAAACAAAAGCAATGGATCCAAGTTGCCATCTTACGGACATTTTGATAATCTTCGGCTGTGGGTCCAAGTTGCATTGCACCCATGTCCACGGAATTGGCAGGCAGGGATCTCCACCTTCTTGAGCCCAATCAGCATTTGAGTATTGTGAAATCAAGCTTGTCATTGTAGCAGCTGTACTTCAAAAAAAAAAAAAAACTCCCATCAGAGACTTACCAAAACATACTTTGGATCACACAATTAAAAACCAGACAGTAAGAATTCAGGCTATTACAATCCACAGATCCCAAATTTATCGGCAAGTATTTGCTTATCTCCATAGCATTCAACAGGGGTCCACGGGATGAGTCAGATGTGTTTACAAATGAGAATGACAAGACAAAAGGGAGAGTTAAATTGGGGAAGCCTGGCTCGTATAATCGATATCTTCCTTGAGCATTTTCTTCAATATTAACATCAGCTTTATTTAGTTCAGGGTGCTGTGGCAGGCGTAGCCTGAATTTTCTGATCTCATTTGGATCCAAATCTTCAATCTCAGCAAAGTAGCAGACCGCCCAACCATTCCCTGGGAAACCATCCAGGTTCAATCGGTAATTTAAATTGCCACCTGCACCGACCACGGCTGTCTGCATTACTTTCTGTGGTGGTCTTTCATATCTGTTAGCATCAATTGGCATTGTGGTTGAGACATTAATTGTTCCACGGGCAACATCAACTAAGTAGTTTGCTTTCTTCAGAGTGTCTGATTGCCATATTCGATCAAATGGATCATCAGGATACCTGATCAGATAGACATATCCTGTTAGTAGGAAAGATATTGGTAGTGCTAATCAAATTTTGGACAACTAAAGCCAACAAAATTACCATTAAAGATATAAATTTCAGTAATTAGGAAACTGACATTTTCAACTTCTGTTTTTGTTCCATGAATGGTACAAGAAGCAGAAATTAAAGTCAGCAAAGCAAAAGTGAAAAGTATCTTGCTATTTTCAGCCCGTCATTTTCGGTTTATGTCACCATGAACACATGTTTTTATTTCTCAATGGAACGCTCAAATGGATGAATATACTCACAGCATGGTGAAGAATGCTGAAGCTTTTTATTTTTCAAAGGCCAGATTAGGGCCAAGGGTACTAAAATCTAAAAGTCTTTTACACTTCTTAGGAAAACATTCCTGTGGAGATTTAGGTTGTACATGTCTTAGGGAATGCTCAGAGGCAACTGACATCAAAGTTTTGACAAGCTCAGTTATGTCAGGATAGTTGAGAATCCAACCCAAAATGCAAAATATTATGGATTTGAGAATACCTGACAGGTTCTGGACTCCATGCGCCAAAGTTAATCCTTGCTGAGACACTAAGATAAAATTCAGTTTCATCATCTGTTAAATACATTGAATCATTGAACTGGCGAAGCTCAAGAGTGGAAATAAATGGCTGTCCTGTGGTCGCATTAGATAGACAGACACTAATTGTTGAAGACATTGGCAAAATGATAAGCTCTCGAGTCTCCAAGGTATTAGCATCAGATATGACCACTGTCCACCAATGTGTGGACCCCAGGGAGAGATCAAATTTCGGAAAAACATTACTACTGTCAAAATTCCCATACAAGAAGGTTGCTCTTATGAGGTACCGTGTCCTTGATTTCACATTCAAGTTATAACAGTACTTCCTGTTATCATCAGGGGGGAAGTACCTAAGAGTTGTATATTGTCTTCGGGTCTCACCAGTGACAGATATGTTAGCTGTTTGACCAAAAATGAATTGGTCGTCTGAAACCCACTCAAGTCCAATTTCATCCGTATAATTCCCAGTGCCACCACAATCAATGCTCACAAAACCTGCTCCCACAAAATTAAGAAATTCTGTTTATCAGAATATGGTGACCTCAAGCATACTCAAATTGTACACAACAGTGAAGTAGTAAATTGCGAAAAATAGGTCATTGATATTCAACTAAATAAGCATGAAGGAAGAAGAAATCTCTCTTCTTTTGGAAGCGCATATGATATAAACCAAATACTGGTTGATTATGTTCTAAAAATGAAAAGACAACAATAAAACTTTGAACAAAGAAAAAATCAATTCAGCAAAAACTAGTTGGTATGAAAACTGTGGTAGTCCACCCATGTTAATATTATGACAACTGTAGTGCCTCTATGTGTATGCATCAGAGATTCAGAAGAGCCTGCAACTTTGATTTTCTAAAAAGGGTTAAAAAATTTGGTTTGTTTATAAAGGTGTACATATTTACTGGAGAGATTGATGGTCATGAAATACTATCATGTTGTGCTTTATTTACTATCTGTGCAACACCAAGTTTGCTAGGTATATTAAGGTTTGTGCGGTTGGTGTTCCCTGTGAATTGTGGTAGCGAAAAGATAGTTATTTGAAGTCGTAAATCCATCGTTATCTACAATTAGACGCCAAGACATCTAGTTTGATGAGTCGGGAGACTAAAAACCTGACCTTCGAAGAGTATGAATTTACCCTTTAAATGAAGATCAAAACCAAAACTGATGACAGAGATACTTAGTGAAGCAAATTCTGCCGACTAAATACTCTCTCACTAAAAACGGAGGTAGGTGGACGTTCCACGTCGATTCGAAATCTTGTATACACAAATAATAACTAAAGCCACTCAAAAGTTCGTCGCTTAGTTAAAACTTGTAGAAATGTTGCTGTTCTTCCTCGTTCAGAACTAGTTTACTTCTCTTCGTTTGGTTAAGCAGGTTCGATGCAAGCTGGAGTATAAAAATTTTGGGTTCCTTGATGTCTTCCGCTTAAAACTAAAAAGACACCCTCTTCAAAAACTCAATATGTCATTGTGAAGAACACAAAAAAGCCCCAGAAAAAAGTAAACTACACAGAAAGAGAGTGAAACTCATGAGGAGAAGCTTACCGGGAATTTGAGCTCTGGCGTTCAGAAAAAAATAAGGAAGGAAAAGGAAGAGAAGCGACGCCATTTTGCAAAGCAGAGAGAAAAACGAGAATAGGGGAAAAGAGAAAGAGAGTCTCTTTCTGTGAATGTCCGCTTTAGATAAAGTGGGATAAGCAGCAAAATGGCGATATGATATGATTCTTTTGAAAGAAATTTGCTTTGTGTTACGGTCTGACGAAGTGGGAAGGACTGTGTCAGTCCCCCAGTCTCGTGGGCCCCTCTTAACTGATTTCTTCCTTCTGGTTCTACTCTCGTCCCCAGATGTTCGTTCGAAGACTTCCAACGACGCCAGTCTCCGGAGATTCTTCCCCCGATAACTACACCTGCACCGCACTCTTTTGGTTTTTTTCAATTATTTTTTCTTCACAGTTCACACATGACACGACGCAAAGCCCACTCCCAATAACAGAAAGATTTGAATACTCGACGAAGGTAACAATTCAGATAAAACTCTTTTAAGTTCACACCTGACCTGACCGCGATGAATCAGACAGGTAACTTTTGAGAGAATGGAATCCAAGTAGAGGAATTTGGTTTTGTGATAAAACTCGGAAATTTCTTCCTCAATTCAGATAAAACTCTTTTAAGTTCACACCTGACCTGACCGCGATGAATCAGACAGGTAACTTTTGAGAGAAAGGAATTCGAGTAGAGGAATTTGGTTTTGTGTTAAAACTCTGGAAATTTCTTCCTCAGGTCATAGTGACGAAAACCGTGTCGTTTCTTTAGTCGTGAAAAACGACGATGTAGTAAGCGCTGGCAGTGCTTTTTCCCTTGTCAAGTCATGAAGAATTTGACCTTACAAAGCACCCACTGTGGATGTCTTCTGGACGAAGCAACAACCCCTTGCGGGCATGTTAATGATAGAGAGATTTGCAATCCCTGGGTGCTTGTAACAATCGAGTACTGCATAGAAAAAACTAAAAAGGCAGCTGTATACCAGCTCAAACAAAAACAAAAAGATGACTTTTATATATGAATAGAAGTTAGCAACATTCAGCGGTCCAAATATCACTTCACAGAGTAAATCACACCCCTAAGTGGGCGTACACACCGAAATTTAAAAGCCAAATTCGATTTATATGTGATCCATTCACGCTCTTTGAGATGAGTTTATGAACAGAGACAAACGCTTCATCACACAGACCTCGAGAGGACAACGAGTTCGATATTGCGCTCCAACCGATGAGAAAAGCAAGGACGCCCAGTCAAGCACAAGGGACCCTCAGGTGTGCCTCTATTTACTCCGCTCCATGCATAGGCACCATAACATGTTGGGCCTGTGTCTGCAATGACATGAGTCAAAATCATCAGCTTTTACGTGTTTTCTTTTCGGAAAACTACTCAAGAATATGCTACGATAATGGCCAATGTCTCTAATCACCACGTTGAACTTTCTCTACCCTTGATTGGTTTTTCCTTGTAACATTACATGCTACATTAACCACGGCTCTGTCACCTTATTCAGCATTCCTAATTTATGCCTGCTTCTATATCAACGCATCTGGGAAAACCTACAGCCAGGTTTCAAAAAATTCCCAGCAAAACAATTTACAACTGTAAAGCAAGCAAGATTAGTTAATTTGAAACAACTCTCTGATAATGTTTTATAGGTCATTCAAAACGAACCTTTTGATATAATAGTAGAAAGAAAATAAAATGACAAAAGAAATCACAAACAAGAACAAAATAAGTGTACTGGAAGATAAGTATGCCTCACAGTGTCCATTGAGTTGTTAGCAAATAAATGATAGAAAGAGGAACAATCATTCTAATCAGCATGTTAAATACACACAAAGGTTTTATGCTGAATATTTAATTAATGCAAATGGCTTCGATCATCTGAAAAAGGGCTAGAAAGAATATAAGATTGCTTTTTTGGCCATTTAGTTGACAAATACCCTCTTGCAAGTACAAATAACAACAACAACAACAACAACAATAATAATAATAATAATAATAATAATAATAATAATAATAATAATAATAATAATAATAATAATAATAATAATAATAATAATAATGCAATTGATCTTCCACAGAAACGCCAGAAAGTGAGGGTCTATCGAACCTAAAATCAAAAGGACCACAAAACAAAAAAGCATATCAACAAGGTCGCTAATAAATTTTCATAACAGAAAGCTTAGTGATTGAGGAATAACATGTCCAAAAGAGTATGAAGTGTGAATAGCCATTTTTTATTATATTAAATGATTTCTATCATTATAAAAATATTGTCAGCTGATACCGAAACTCTTCTGCACCTCTCAAAAACCTCCATCCCAACAACCTATAGGCACCCAATTTCATGTTAATCATATCAAACAAAACCTGTGAAAAAACTAGATCTACAATTGTTCATCTCTTCCAATTAAAACTAGAAAATAAACTCTTCCTAAGGGCCTGTTAGTGCACATGAAAGTTGTAAGAGAATTGACTTTCTCAAGAAAATTCGAAATAATGAACCAGTTAAAAGCAATGTTATCAAAACTAGCCCCAGCCATTGACCCAATGAGGTGACCAGGTTCAGTTTAAGCGGTTTAACAGTAAAAGTGCCAGTAGCTGAACCGGTGCTAACATTATTTTTAGAAAAAAATTAAAAATTACTGTCAGGGAAAGGCCCCTCTAGAAAGTAAAATTATAGATTAATACAAAAAATCTAGAGTCTTAGATCCAAGGGTATTAATCACATATAATGAAAAACATAAAGTCATAGCAAACAAAGTTTGCCATATTCCTCCAGAATTTTAGTCAACTGGAGACTTCAGTAAAGTACAAGAACATATGAACAGAGACCAAATCATAACAGATGCTGGAGACTTCAGTAAAGTGCAAGAACATATGAACAGAGACCAAATCATAACAGATTCTGGAGACTTCAGTAAAGTACAAGAACATATGAACAGAGACCAAATCATAACAGATGCTGGAGACTTCAGTAAAGTACAAGAACATATGAACAGAGACCAAATCATAACAGATGCTGGAGACTTCAGTAAAGTACAAGAACATATGAACAGAGACCAAATCATAACAGATGAAATCTGCTCCGAGCAGTGTACAAAATGTGAAATAACTAAAGCACAGCGTTTGAAGCAATGAGTGAATAAGGAAAAAATCAACGAGATGAAGACAGCTAAATGAACAAATTGTACCTGTGGCTGTGTATAGTTCATGCCTTGGGTAAAAGAGCCCTGATAGCCAGTCTGCATAATTTATCAGTGGCATACAAGGTAGTAAAATACACGCAAATTCTTCCAGGAAAAAGCAGATGCAAAAATGCACAAGTCAGCGAAAGCTAGGCTTTACCTGATTTTCAGAACCCGTTAGAATTCCATCTCTTTTAGTGGACCCATCCCCAACTTTGCCGGGCCCTTTACTGTCACCCTGTGAAGATTTTTGTACAGAAAAGGCAAGGTAAAATGACGGAATTTGAAGTGACATATGATAATAAATATGTAAAAATGGAATGAACAACACAAAAGAAAGCATTCATTTACCTCCATCTGAGTTTACCGAAATATTGAATCGCAACCCGAAATTGAGTGAAAAAACCAATGTCAGTCCAACATTTCCTGAAAGAACATAAACTCTAGTGTTGATTATAGATGGATCTGACAAACCTCTCTGAACTTGTTCAAGTAAATCCTAAGCGGTTCAACATAATCCTCGAAACCCAACGTCGCCATTGCCCACAGCAAATCGTCACCGTTAATCGTCTTACGCTTCTCCCTCTGGCACTTCTCACTCGCCCTGCAAATGAAGAAAACATAGCGAGAGATTTAATTTTTTTTTTTTAAAATGGCCTCTTCAAGAAATTACAACGAAAGAAGAAAACAATATAAAACAACTTTTCATATATTTGACTTACTCGCTTGTAATAAAGCTGATGAACTCAGACACGCACTCCTGGACAGTCTCTTTGGCGTCTTTGGCGATCTTGCCATTAGCCGGGAGCGCTTTCTTCATGATTCGGCTAATGTTGGCAATAGGAAGGTAACGATCTTGCTCCCTCACATTGGATAAGGAGCCTCGAGGACTCTGCTCCCCGCTCTCGTGGCTTCCACCACCCGGGCTGGCTGGAACCTCCGCCATCGGCAACGAAACCCTAACTCCGAAACCCTATCTGGTGAGTACGGAAACCCTAACCCTAGATTTGGAGTCGCCATGAACCGGGAAAAAAATCGGAAGAAAGCAGAAGAAGAGGAGAGGAGGAAGCGATACCTGTGAATCTTGAATTTGGCGCGCGAAGGCGGTGAAGCAAGATTTGTTTGTAAGTTTTTTTTTTTTTTTTTTTTTTTTTCGAGGAGGGGAGAGGGGGTTGGTTGAGAGAGAAAGAGGGGGGAAAGATCGGAGGGTGGAGAAGAGTGGAAAAAGGAGACGCCTGGGATGAAAGAGGAGACGACTGCTTCCTTATCTTCACCGTTGGTTCCCTAAAACCCCGTTTTCTCGGCCATACCAGCCTCCAATTACATCCCGATTCTCACTTCCGCCTTTCCTCCTCTTCCAGGCCACTCAATGACGAGAGGCTGTAACGTGCGAAGCGCGCAAAAGTCGACCGAACCCACAGAGTGAGAAGCATCTAAGAAGCTCTCTGCCTCTTATTCTAAGTAGCAACTAGAGCAATGGTTAGGATTCGGATAAGAATTAGTTTTGGTTATTAATTGGAATACAGAGTGAAAATCCAAATTTGACCCTTAGCCTTTGCACGTAGGAGTAGCCTTGAGCCAAACTGATTCGCAAGCCACTTAGTGCTCAACTCAACTCAGTTATCACTCAAGTTTGACTCAAACTCAAACTTAAAATAAAGCTTGTTAAGTATAACAAATTGAGCTCGAATTTTTCAAACTCGGTTTGCGAGTTTGTAAACCGACTCATTAACATATATTTTCTTACAAAACTATTTTTATCCTAATTATTCTCGTTAATTCCATATTTAGTTGGTTAAGGATTGCTCTAAGTTACCTCAAAGACAATCAATCGTTTAACCTTTTCGGGTTCCTCAACATCTGGTGTTGTTGCTTGCCAATAAAATATACGCTATTGAAGGAAAAGTTTGCTCATTAATTAAATCTACTAAGTTGTCTTGGACTCTTCATTGTACTAAATTCATCGCCAAATTTTTTTTATTTTTTTTTGTAATTTTTTATTGCATAGTTCTAACTATATGTTGTGCTCAAACTTGACTCAATCTCGAGCTTGAACTCATTTAAAATTTTTGAGCTAAGTTAAAGTTCAATTTAAGGCTCGATGCGGAGTTCGAGTACGAAGTCTTCAAAGTCAAGTCAAATTAAACCTGCATAGGTTCAAGTTTGGCTCTATCGATTGCCACCCCTAAGCCACACTCGAATTGTTCTACTAAAAAAAAAGTTAAATTAGAATATTAAATTAAATATAAACTATGATAAATACAGAAATATATAAAAAATTATGTCATTAATTGAAAATCTAACTTGTCTGAGAGTTGTTAGTGCACAGGGAATGTAATGGTAAAAAGTGCATTACCTAGAGAATTCACTTTCACTCGTTCTTATAAAAAACAAGCGAAAGTAAATTCCTCTCCTTCACGTGAGAACTTCTATCCGGAGAAACTCATCTTCTCGTTTTCTTCAAAAACGATGCATCTTTGATCTCAAGCAGCTGAAACTTTTCTCTATACGTGCTTCTTCCGCCTCGAACTATGGAGGATGGGAGAATCTCATGTCCTGTTCGGGTTCTAACACTTTCTTTGAGTTGTTCAAGCTACCTGGTTTCTCGTTTCATCGATGACCTAAAGCAGGTTTTCATGTTTATTCTGGGATTTGTTGCTTCGCTGGCGATTTCTAGAGTCAGGTACTCGTCAATGGCAGTTTTTCCAGGGACAGTTGTTGTTTTCGTTCTTGGGTTTTCAGTTGGAATCTCTAGTCATGTATATAAGGCGTTTTAAATGGCCAGAATAAAGTTAGGAGTTTTTATGAGGAAATTAAGATGTTGGGCAGTTTCTTGAGTGGTTTGGAAGGTAAATCTGGAAGAGTTCTTGATAGGAGTTTATTTCTGTAAAATTCAGCTGAATAGAATCCTTCAAAATGTAAAAGATAGTACTGAGCAGGAATCTGTTGAGCAATTGGAATCAATAGACGGATATAAATAGACTACTATTGATGCAACTCATGGGAGCAATCTGCCAAACTCGAATTGATCTTCATCTTCATATCATGCATCTACATGATCTTCATTTTTTAAATAGGTGTTAGTGTGGACAATTCATGTTCGAAATATTCAAAATAGGGTGTTAGTGTAGACAAGTTCATCTTCATCTTCATTTTCGAAATTTAAAACCATTGATTTTATTAATTATAAAAATGAGTTAATTAAACCAAGTGTTTGAGTTAGTAATATTTTAATTACCACTATTAAATCACTAATATAATAGAGTAAATAAAAATAAATATGATTAATGAATAAAAAAGTATTATATTAATAACATAAGATAGATTTTTTACATGGTATTAATTAATAATATATTTTCACAAAATTAAAGTAATTAATTAATCAAATGCATACTTTTATTATATTTTATTTACCAGAGACTTAAGTATGAAGTTTAATATGAAGTAATTAAATATGAAGTTTATTGGCCTGGGTTGACTCGATTCGGTCCACCCGGTCCGGCGTGAGACTCAACTTACTGCGCTGACGCTGATTAAATTTTCCTGACTTAGGAAAATTTAATCGGAACTCGTCTTCTTCCTTTTGCAGTTCCCGAACATTGCGGTCGTCGATTGCGAAAGTGGATCCTTTTCTCACGACACCGACGAAGGCGGGCGACGGTTGTCTCCTGCCCTTCTCACGGCACCGACGGAGTCGCCTGCTTTTTCGGTGGTGAATCGCAGCCCATTGGGGCTTCGCTGCCTGGAGAGTTTCTGAGACAGAGGGCTCTTGGAAACGTGTGAGTCGCTGTTTCTCAGCCCCCCGGAACAGAGACCCCTTGCTGAAATTTTGCCTACAGCACCGACGAAATCTCCTGCTTCTCCGGTGACGAAGAGAGGGAGCAGCGACGTCAGGAGCGCAGGGAGATGAAAGAAGGGGTGTGGGAGAGAGGGAGGAAAAAAGGGAAATGAGGAAGCGCAAGCGAGGGGGGGGGGGGGGGAACCAAGCCGCGCGCATCCTTCATCTCGAAGAAGATAAAAAATGGTCTTCAACGAGATGAAGAATTTTAAAACGTGGAGATGAAGGACCGATTCATCCCCAACATCCAGATGAAATGACATCTGCGCTCCACTAATGACTTCAACTGATGAAGGGCATCATGCGGTTGATCTTCATCTAGGACTTCAAGTTGACTAACCCCCCCCCCCCCCCCCCCACCCCCAAAAGGAACTGAAGAACTGAGTTTGAATTTGGCATCTGGGTTTAGGAATGATAAGATTACCAATGGTGTTGCATCTCGGACTTCAAGTTGACTAACCCCCCCACCCCCAAAAGGAACTGAAGAACTGAGTTTGAATTTGGCATCTGGGTTTAGGAATGATAAGATTACCAATGGTGTTGCTCGATCAAAGAAGGAGCAAACATCGGAAAGCTCTGAGCTGCAAAGCAACTCTACTAGTTCATTCTCAGACAACGATGTGCTTATTGATCTGAAAAATGATTTAAATTGCAGAGTAAATGATGGAGGTTTGAGAACGATGGATAATTTGTAGGATTAACCATATCATGAACTTCTAAATAACATAGATGAAATTCATGAACTCAAACTCGTACCTCTTGACATGCGTTAATTTTTGGCAAACAGAGTACCTCGTCTATCGCCTTCGGCAACCAGAGTCTCTCGTCTATCGCAAGCACGTTAATGGCAACGTTCAGGCTTGCTTCTGCTAGACCAGACCCATTCTTATAGTTCTCATTTCCATCAAAGGAGACCATCAACCGTCGGGAAGGTGAGAGGTTATAACTATTGCTAATTACAACCGACGACCACCTAGGAAGGGGAAACACCAAACGCCAACAGGTCACAATGAGGTGACGGTTCGTCAACCGTCTAACATTCTCCCACTTGACCCATGTGCATACTTATTATGTATCATTGATTATTGATAAATCTTCAAGAATGTTTCCCATAGATATAATATTTTTATACTCAAACAAAGAAGATTAAATTACTTGAATCGTAGCAGTAAGTCCTTAGTGCAAGTATTAGCTTTCACGTATTACAATGCAACTGTCTCCTTTGAACGAGAACCTTATGTGGCACATTTATTTATGAATGAACTTTCATAATGCTCATTCAGGATCACCTTATATTCCATTCTCTATATTTTATGTATACAACCAAATAAGAGAAGACACAAATAAACTTAATAAAGGTTTTTAATTGACAAATTGCGATACAAACATAAAAGGAATCTCAATTACATAAATTACTTAATAGAACTGAGTCTCATATGTTCAACATGTCCCTTATAAGCAACGGGTGGTAGACCCACTTTGTTTGCTTTGACATATTCTCAAATAGCTAAAAACTTTATGTCAATATGCTTACTATGATTTTCGCTCTTATTGTTCTTGGCCAAAAACACTGATGCGAAATTGTCGCAATAAATTTTTAATGGCTTAGAAATTGTATCAACAATTTCAAGGCCTGAAATAAAACTCTTCAACCATATAGCCTGTGATGACGCTTCAAAACATGCTCCAAACTATGCTTCTATGGTAGAAGTAGCAATCAAAGATTGTTTTGCACTTCTCCAAGAAATGGCTCCTCCATCTAATAAGAAGACATATCCTAATGTTGACTTTCTCGAATGAAGGAAGCCAGTAAAGTCAAAATCTTAATACCAATCACTTCCAAATGATCAGATCAACTATACATAAACTTGTATTCTTTAGTCTCCTAAAGGTATCGCATGACTTTCTTTGCGGTTTTCCAATTGTCCAAACCGGGATTATTTTGATATATGCCCAACATTCCCACTGCATATGCTATGTGAGGTCTTGTGCAAACCCGAGTATACATTAACACCAAAATATGGAAGCATATGGAATATTTTTCATTTGTTCCCTCTCGAAATTATGTCATGGACTTTGTTCCAAACTCAATTTTTCACCTTTCACAATAGGTGCAACACCAGATGAGCAATTATTCATACGATATCTCTCTAGAATTTTGTTGATATAAGTTTCTTGAGACAATCCTAATGTTCCTTGGGATCTGTCTCTATCAATCCTTATGACTATGACATAAGAAGCTTCACCCATATCTTTCTTATCAAATTTCATCTAGAGAAATTGTTTGACCTCATGAAGTAATCTTAAATCATTTGAAGCAAGTAGAATGTCATCTACATATAGGACTAAGAAAATTATTTTGCTCCCACTGACCTTATGGTATATACATTGATCCATGATATTCTCTTAAAACCAAAGGAAGAAATAAAATCATTAAATTTTAAATACCACTGGCGGGAGGCTTGTTTTAGTCCATATATAGATTTCTTAAATCTACAAACCAAGTAATCATTCCCTTCTGAAATGAAATCGTCACGTTGTTTCATGTAAACCTCTTCTTTTAGGTCTTCATTGAGGAAAACCGTTTTCACATCCATTTGATGAAAATCCATATCAAAATGAGCTACTAATGCCATGATTATCCGAAATGAATCCTTCTTTGAAACAGGAGAGAAGGTATCATGATAATCAATTCCTTCTTGTTGAGTAAATCCTTTGGCTACAAGTCTTGCTTTATATCTTTCAATATTGCCCAAAGAGTTTATTTTGGTTTTGAAAACCCATGTACAGCCATGGGTCTTCCCCCCTTTAGGCAATTTAACAAGATCCTAGAGTTGGTTTTTAGCCATCTAATCCAACTCTTCCTTCATGGCATCATTCCATAATGTAGATTTTTGTTCACTCATGGCCTGTGAAAACGTAATAGGATCATCTTCAGCACAAATGTTCATGTTAGACTCTTTAAAATACACTTCATATTCTGAAGAGATTGTAGGTTTTCTAACTCTTGAAGATCTTCTTAATGGTACTTCAACATTTTCAAGTTGAGAATGTTGAGTAACCAGATCTACAAGAGTATCCTTATGATGTGATGGTTCTTCAACTATTGGTTGTACTTGAATAATCGAATCTTGATGATTATCATAAACTACAACCAATCTATGCAAAGTTGTAGGAGTAAGTTGAGAACTTGTATGCTCCTCAAAATAAGTTTCAAGGTTGGCTACTCCCACTAATCTCATCATTCTCAAAGAACCGTGCATTCTTAGATTCAACAATTCTTGTTGAACAAGATGGACAATAAAATTTGTATCTCATAAACTTTTCTGCATAGCCAATGAAATGTCCACTGACTGTTCTAGAGTCTAACTTTGTCCCATGTGGATTGTAGATCCGAACTTCAGTTGGACAACCCCAAACATGTACATGCCTTAAACTAGTTTTCCATCATTTCCATAACTCAAATGACGTTTTATGAACCACCTTGGTTGGAACCCTATTGAGTACATAGACTGCAGTTTTGAGAGCTTCACTCCACAATGACAATGGGAGATTGGAGTTACTAATCATACTCCTCACTATGTCCATTAATGTTTTGTTTCTTCTTTTAGCCACACCATTTTGAGACGATGAGTCAGGCATTGTGTAACCAAGCAATTGTCCTCTTTTAGTGTACCTTCTATAATATTCACCATTTAGGGAAATAATAGAGGAATCAAAGTTTGGGAAAGACAAAGTGTGAAGAGCTACAAAAAAATAGATAACAAGCTTACTTAATATGTAATGAAGCTAAGTTTTTTGAATATTTACCCATGTAAATGATCCAAACAAATAAACCAACATGTCATTATAATCTTTCTTGTAGGTTTAGATTATAACACACATGCGATTTATGTCTCTTTATGATAGGACCCACAAATTTGTTTGTAAAGGAATATTCTAGGCCTGTAGGCAACTAGAATGTTTTTTTTCTTTCCCGATTAATCACTTAAATATAACATTTACCCCATAGGGTTAAAAAATTATATCTCCATGATTAATCACAATTTTGCTATATTATTAACTTTATGTGACTAAATTTAATGTCACTAAACATTTGCATAATTAAGAATGTTGTAGCAATTACTCAATTATTCAAATGTATACAAAAAATATGACATAAAATAATTAACTAAAATTAAGGTCAATTACTAATTCTTTATATTTAGGTCAACTGAAAATATGCATAAAATGAATTATGCTTAAAACCTAAATAAAATTTTCACAATTAAAAAATTAACATAATATGCACAAGATACAACTATATGTGCATGCACAATTATTTCATTCATATGAATTTAAATTGCATAAAAAAAAGATACTACAATTTTAAATATGTATCAAATGTGTATCCAACGATAACACTTAATGACAGATGGCCAAATGGTCACTGGCGCCATTGTTATTTCTAGCGTGCGGGTTCGAATCCCCGCTGGAGCAAAAAAATGATTTTGAGAACCGAGTCGGCTCGGTCCTCTCTCTGGAGAGTTGACACAGCGAATAGGAAAGGGTGAGTCGACCCTAAATGTCTGAGTTGCTTAAACCAGTCCAAATCGTCTCAACTAGTCCGAGCCTACTCAATCGGTCTGAGTCGACTCAACCTATCCGAGTTTACTCGTTATTTAAATGAAACTTAACCTAACTTTCTGTTGGAATTTGTGTTTGTATCGACCAGGTCAGTCCTTGTATAAGATTCGTGGGGTTGCTTTCCTAAAAGGTTCGAGCCTTTTACCGCACTGGTTTCAATATGGTATCAGAGCAAGTTGGTCCCGAGTTCGAGTCCCACTCCCACCGAATTTTGTCCTAGGTATTTCTGGTGAATTTGTCCTGGGTTTTTCCAGGAGTTTGTCCCAGGTTTTTTCGGTGAATTTATCTACGGGTTTTCCCGTGCGGGGGAGTATTGGAATTTGTGTTTGTATCGACCGGGCCAGTCCTTGTATAAGATCTGTGGGGTTTCTTTCCTAAAAGGTTCGAGCCTTTTAGCGCACTGGTTTCAACACTTTCAATCTTTTTTTTTTATTTATGCACGTTGGAGGTCGTCTTCAACCTCCAGCCACACGCTGAGGGGGCGCTCGATGGCTTCCAACGTCAGCCCCCTGCCAGATGTCGGCCTCCCATCGGCCGACGCACAGTGCTGAGGTGAGATGTCAGTTGGCTTCATAACACTAGTGCCCGCAGCGTACGCACAAAACATCGCTCTCCACATAAATGAAGCAATATCAGAGAGGGCCGCTCTGATACCAACTGTAGGATTAACCATATCATGAACTTCTAAATAACATAGATGAAATTCATGAACTCAAAATCGTACCTCCTGACATGGCGTCAATTTTCGGTGAACAGAGTGCTTCGTCTATTGTCTCCGATGACCAGAGTGTCTCGTCTATCAAAGAGGTTCATCAATGGCAATGTTTAGACTTGCCTCTGCTAGACCAGACCCATTTTTATAGTTCTCCTTTCAATCAAAGGAGACCACCAACCATCGGGAAGGTGAGAGGTTGTAATTGTTGCTAGTTACAACCGGCGACCACCCAGAAAGGGGAAACGCCAAACACCAACGGGTCACAACGTGGTGATGGTTTGTCAACCGTCTAACACAGAGAACGTATGAGCAAGTTTCACCATTGATGGGACATCAAAGTACTAGTCTTGCATTTGATGTAGCTCATTCTTCTTCTCTCACAACAAATAAGGGGCAATTATATGGGTGGCAATATTACCTCTTCTCCTGGTTGTCATTTTAGTAAGGGGATTTTAATATACTACCCAATTTTTTAAAATAATAACACAAATAACTAATTTTTAAATTTAATATCACAAATACCCATTTTTTACCAATCAACTGAACATGTGTACAGTCAAAGGTGACATGTAAGCTTTGACAGCTTATGAGGTGCCACATTTGTTAAGTTGTGGATTCTAATTAATGACTTACGTAGAGTCAGCATGCAGATTGATTGTTGTTTCATTAAGGGTAGTTTGGGGATTTCACACTTGTATTTCGGTTGCCATAGTTTTCTTCTAGCACTTGGGGGTGCCGTTATGAGGGTTATTGAGGATCATGAGCAGCGAGAGAGAGGTAAGAGAAAAACATAGAGAGAATGGTGTGTGCAATTTTTACTTGTAACCTTTTTCTTCATCATAGCGAATGATTGCAGCGACGGAAGAACATGACATAGTCTCACCTTGAGGTGAACCTATATAAAAATTGTGTGTTTGTGCTTGATTATTTTTTCTTGTGCAATTATTATTGCTCTCAATAGTATTGAGTTAGGGTGTCTAATTCCTAACAACATCATAATACCACATAAGCACCCAAAGAATCTAATGACATGTCACTCGCCACATCATCAGGAAGCTACGTCATCCTCTAATTTAACACCTATTTACCGATTTAAAATATTTTTTTAATTGAAAAAATTATTTTAGAGTTTAAAATTCTAATTTATAGGTACACGTTTTATTACCTCATATTTAAAAATTAGTTAGTTTTTTAAAAATCTCATTTAAATCTTAAAATATTTTATAATTTTATTAAAAAAATTAGAAAATAAATATTTTAATTTTTAAAATATTTAAAATATTTTTAAAAATATGAGTCAAGAGTTGAGAATTGTCCTATCTAGAATTGGTACATCATCTAAGAGGAAAAGACCTTTTGCACGACTTGATGGATCTAAAATGCGTTTTCTAAGCAAGATCAAGTAGCACAATTATTGTTGATGTGTGTGAGGATTGAAGAATTTCTTGTGGAGGCAGGAAGAATATATTAGACAGCCTTGTCAATTGATGAACATGATACTTATGCCTCGTACAATTGGGGTCTTGCACTCTCCCTTCGTGTGTCAACTGATTCCGGATATAAAATCATAGTTTAATTTTTTTTTTATTTGTTAACTTAGAAGAGTATAATCTATCTTAGTTTTAAAGTATTTTATTAATAAATTCCTTTGCACTTTCTATTGTACTTTATAATGAACACACTAACACAAAAAAGTACATTCTCTAGGGCAACTAGATCACCCTGAAATTCATTTTCAATTTCTCATTTCCTAGGTGATTTGCTTTCAAAGTGCAATAACAAGTCGTAGAAGAGACTCGAAGGAAACAAAAATTTGAGGAAAGAGGCGACGAAAGATTTTGCATTACTTAATGTGGCATAGAGAGAAGGCATTGCAGTTGTTCATATCACAAGCGGCATAATTTACTTGCTCTACGACAAGTGTACTTACATATTTTCTTTCAGGAAATACAACTAAGATTTTGTTAAATGTTTTATTGAGAACATTGGAAATTTATGCTAAATTTTCATTTTCATTGTAACTGAATGAAAATTGGTTATCGAAGATATGATCAATGACATTGTTACTTAATAAAAAATCACACAGAAGTATTTAGACAAGTTGAAACATTTCCTTTATTCAATAGTGATTGAACAACTTGTTTTACATTGAAAAAAATATAATACTCTTCATGATTGGTTGCTTCTTACTTTTGAAACATCAACTTAACGAAGTGAAAGGCAATTAAAATTCCAAAGAGCTCTTGCAAAAATCCATAGGATATGGTACAAAAATCAATAATTAAGGGGTGTTGATGTGTTTAGAATTGTTCTATTAGAATTATTTTACGAAAAAATCTATAAGTAGTACAAGAGATTCTAGATAAATGTTTCTAAAAATATAAAATTTCAAAGTAACAGCGACAACCGAAATTCTTATATTCATTTAAATAAAACAATATACATATAGTGTTAATACAATTAATTTTCTCTATCAAATTATTGACAAAAAAATTATTTAATCGAAATAATAATTTTTATAAAAGTTATTATATTAAATTTTGTTTTATTATTAAATATTTTATAGCAAAAAATTATTCTAATTTAAGTTTGTTAATAAATTATTATATGTAAAAAGTCTAACTTTTAACAATATGCAAGATTTAATTGTTTAAGTAAAATTACTAAATATTTTAAAAATATAAAAATTTTAAATTAAAAATTATACTCATTAGATTATATTAAGTTAAACAGTGAATTCATAAAGTATTTTATTAATAAAAAATTTATAGTTATTATATTAAAATTAATTATTAACTACAAAATTAATATTAAAATATTTAATTGTAAATATGTACATCAATTAAACAAATTAAAAACTTAAAATCATAATTATTTGATTATATTAAATTAATTGATGGTTTTTTGGAAAACGTTAAATATATTTCAAAATTTTAGAAATATTTATACAAGTAATGACTTATTTATTTTTAATGCAATTTTAAATTATTATATTGTTTATTTTGATAATAATGCATTTTTAGTGATGTAATAATGATTATTATAGTTATGATGTTATATTTATGGTTTTATTGAATATTTTATAATAATAAAAAATGATCATTTAAAATCTTTAAAATTTCATTATTATTTATATTCTTATCATTTCATAATTTTATAATCAATCACTTTTTAAAATACTTACATAAATTATATAAATTTAAAATTTAAAATTTTATGTTTATATATTGTAATAAGTTCTTGAGTATGTTAATTTAAATAAAGTCTTTTTAAATTAATATAAAACAATATATCCAACTAATAACTTAAGTAATGTAAGTTAAAATTTTATTTTTATTTTTATTATTAAAAAATTAAGTAGTATATTTAAATTTTCTCATTTTTTTTCTCTCTCGGATTCCATTTCAGGAGAATTCAATTAGTTTAATAGGCATTGGAAAAGGTAGGGCTTCTAGAAAAAATTGTACACTAATTCTTCAAACACTAACTCCAAAATTAGTGTTGATATGAATTAATTTTCAATTCTAGAACTATTTCAGACACATTAAGCCCCCCTTAGCATATATAGGTGAGAGAGAGAGAGAGAGAGAGAGAGTCCTTATTCGATATGAAAAAGCTTAACAACATAAGAAAATTTTGAAAATGAAAAATTGACTGTTGGATAAGGCCAATGGGTCAATGAGTGGTAAAAAATGTTGTCTTCCTTCATCCAAAAACATTTCTCACCTTTCTTCCTCAAAACTGATTGAGAGAAGAATCGCCATACCAACTCCCCACTAACACAGCCGCTCCCTTCTTCGTTTGCCCACCAAAGAGAAAAATCCAAGACTCTTCATCAGCCAAACTTTGCCACCATTCAACCATCCATCATGACAGCCACTTTGTGTTCTTTCCCCTAAACCCTAAACCTCAATCGAGAGAACGTTAAGAAAGAAAAAGCTCATAAATTTCTCAAAAAAACTTAAATTTTGATAATAACACACATTTGCATTTGATGATTTTACTTAAGTGTGAACAGATTTGTTGAAAGATGAAAAGCCAATAGTAATCTACTCTACAGCAAAAGAGTTGAGCATATAAGCTAGAGGAGCTTGTCACAATTCAAAAATTCAAAGTTTTATCACTTTCAAAAACAGGTGTTGAGCCAAAAACATATAGAGTTGAGCACGTTGCACTCTAGTTGACCACAAACAGAAAAAGGCAACAAAATAATTTTGAAAAGACGTTACAGGAAATGACTGGAGTAAAATTCATATTGATATAGAGTCGAGTACACGCACAAGGAGTCAAACATTCAAACACTAGTCAAAGTTCAAAATTTTGAATTTTCAAATCATATCTCAACAACATCTTCAAGATGAATCAACTCCATAAGGAAGGAGTGGGTCTCATATAATCAATTGCAAGCAACAAGGAGTCGAACCCAAGTTATAGTATATTTTGGCTTATCTAAGGAGTCGACCCATATAAGAAGAACCAATGTATAGGAGTCGACTACAACAAAAGGATTTGACCCCAATAAAAATTGCTTGACAAGAAGGATTCGGCCTTCATAGAAAATAGAGGATATGGGATTCAAGTCAGACAGAGGATCTGAGCCTCAAATGAGTTGTTGGAGTACAAAAGAGTCGACCCCAAGCTATAGAAGTGGAAATTCAAGATATTCTAGAAGTTATAACTTTGGCTATAGGTCTCCAAATCATGTAAGTGATCTAACAAAATGACAAGCACCCCAAAGAGAATTTACTAAGTTTTTTTTATGAGATTTAGGAATGAGTCTGATATTTTAAAATGGTGAGATTTTTGAACTGTGATTTTGCCCTATAAATAACTATGTTTTTTTCTAGCCTAAACAACAACTTCATCCACGAATATTTCAAGGCTTCTCTATCATATCCAAGTGGTTTCTAAGGGTCTGAGTTTAAATTTTGAGTTTGAAGTCTCAATTCAATTTTTGTGCCAAATATTTTTGTGTTTGATTTTCATATCTCTTGAATAATATCTCAAAGTTGTAAGAAGTTTTGATTATTCTCTTATTGAACTTTTATTTTTAATTTCAAACTTCTATTTTGATTAGCATTAGTTATTTTATTTTTTCAATAGTGCTACTAATCAATTTTAATATTTTCACCTAGAATTTTTAGGTGTAAATTTATCATAGTTTTGAAATTATATATCAGCCTTTTAAGTAGGTGTTGTAAAGCAAAATTTTCTTACTCTTAAGTCAATTGGTGTAAGTTTATTTCACCTCTACTTACGATTTGGTGTAAGTTTATTTCACCTCTACTTACGATAACCATCCTCTTCATTGTCGGTGCTAGGTATGAAGCGGCTTCTCACTTTGTCTCTTCCCTCTCTACTTCTATTTTCTTCCTCCCACTCTTCATTTTTATTATCTTTCATCCTTCTTGCCCTAACCTGCACCTTCTTTTTGCTAAAAATGTCTTCCTAGCCTCTCTTTCTCAAGCACTCTTTCTCCACTTCTTTTAGCCCTTATCATAGAGTATCACTTGTCAAACAATTAGCCCATACCCTCGCTCTCCTTGGTAGAAATGGGAAACTCAAAAGGTTTTGAAAATATCTGCATACAACTTCTCCTAGAGCACTTTTTCAAGACTTCTTTGGAACCCAGCCCTTATCATAGAGTATCACTTGTCAAACAATTGGCCCATACCCTCGTTCTCCTTGGTAGAAATGGGAAACTCAAAAGGTTTTGAAAATATCTGCATACAACTTCTCCTAGAGCACTTTTTCAAGACTTCTTTGGAACCCAACCCGTCTCTTATGGTATCTAAGTCTGAATAGGTGCTCAATTCATGTCCCATTATACAACAATATCGTAAATGCACAATTGAATTCTTCTAGATTGAGTAAAACAAAATGTGTTGTGGTCGGCTTTAATGAATTGAAAACCCTCTCCTTAGAAGGCCACATGGAGGTGAGATCTTAGCTAGAAATTTCAAGGACGCTGCCCTCCCTCTCAATCAAAAACACAATATTTCTTGCAAGGACTACTAATAATGCATCAAGTCTTTTTTTACTTCGACTAGAAAGTAGATGTCATGGATTTGAGAACTTTCTTACTTGGGTTCTAAGTTCGAACCCATCATAAAATCCAAACCTTTGCTAAATTCCTACAAAGGCCATCATTAAAAACCGATCAAAGTTCAATTTTTTATTTGTTTATATGACCTTTTTGTGAGATTTCTTAAGTGAATCTCATCTTACAATCTATCATGGACATACTTATATAAAAATTATTCACATTTGTAATGCAAATGTGAGATGGGTAAAAGTAAGGATAAAAAAATTTGTTGTTCATATGAATGTTTATTTCTGAAAACTGAAAGTTCTAATCAAATTACTAACGAGAAATGTAATCTTATCTCTTTCAAAGTTTAATTATAAACTAAAAGGATTGCAAAGGGATGATTGTTGTCCCTTCAATGGTTAATTGGACAATTGATTATGAAATATATGGATCTTGATTGGCTTGAATAATTTAAGTGCTTTCTTTTTCTTATTCAATTAGTACGTGTTTTGATGCATTTGAGTGTGTCTTCCTTGGAAAGACACGTTAGAGAAGTTGAATTGGGCAATTTGGAGAGTGATGGTGATGGAAATATTGGGTTGGTTTACGTTGATGATGATGAGTATCATTATTTGTTAGTTGGGGATATGGAAGACGTGAGGAGTGATTTATGAGTTTCCTTCCTTTGGAATTTACGTGTGTGTGTGTTTATCTTGTTTCTTAGTTCACCAATAAAAAACTAGTAATGTTTTGGAAACAAGATCAAAGTCTGAATAAGCTTGGAGAAACAGAGCCCTAGTGATCCCTTACAATTCCACCAATATAAATGTTGAACAACCATTTCCTATAGAGTTACCATCAAAGTTAAGTTTGAGTAAATTAATGAATTTTAAAGGTGGCATCAAGTAGTCTTATTGTATTTAAATAGAAGACATTACCATCTTAATGAGCTCCTATCTTAAGCAAAGTAGCATCATAACAAGCTTAGATGCAGGCAAAGTAGGATATGGCCAAATTTTTACTACAACTACCAATATTTTGTTAAAGTTTTGCATTTATATCTTATTATGCAAAATCCTATCTTTACTGTTCCAGTTAGCACATGAGTAGGAAGACGCCAGTAAGACGTGGGATTGGTTTTCTAAATATTATAAAGACATTATGATGAAGTCCAAATCTTAAAAGGCTTCTCTTTTAGTGGATGTTCTTTTATCTTTTTGTTTTTTTTTCTCTCTATTTTATTGCAATAGTGGTTGTTCTTGAATGTAAAGGGCATTGTTTGATTTTTGTCTATATCATTATTACATGTAGATAGGATTTTACGAAAAAAACAACAAGTAATTATGAAAAAAATGGTAGTTTTGTATAAGCTCATATTCTTGTTCTTGGTCACATATACTCATCTCTAAAAGGGTGGATTCTTGTCTTGCAAGAAGTACTCATTCTGGGCTCTTAAGAAATGATTCATTTGGAGGTCAAAGTGCATTGAAGGAATAATTTTGTTTCTCTGAAATCTAATATTTGAAGTTGAACAGGCTGGAATACTCAAGTCTAAGTGGAAACAACACAAACAACTTGTATAGAACCCTATAGTATGTTAGACTTTGGTTTGGTTGATTGGCTACAAAATGGCCAAAGAGATGGCATCATTCAATTTTGAGCTTTTTTGAAACAAGACATTGAAACAAGGAACTTTTCGGCGATACACTTAGTGTTTCACCCTTCATAGACAACTTGTGAAAGATCCATTAAATTTCTTATTTCAATCATTTTTATCATTTACATTTGTTTTTCTTTAAAAAAAAAGGTAATTGTTTGAAGTTCCATAGTTTAAAGAGCAATTTCTATATTCTAGTAAATTGTTTGTATTCTAGTATTTATATATGCAGCTTTACTTGGATTTACATACAATTGTATGCCTCTTTTAAAATATTTTTCTTTTACTAAATACCCTTAATTATAAGAAACCACATGGCCTAATAGATAAGGTGCCGTGTTAATCGACGATTTTGGGTTTGATTGCCAATAGGGTTATTTCTAAGGATTTTTCTTCCTTTCAAAACTTTTTAAAAAGTTTTAGATTAATTGCCATATTTAAAAGGGGAATCATTCTCTTGAACAAAAAAAAATTGCAAACTAAACTTGTTCACTAATTTATTTATATGTGTGTGAGAAATGACCTCCTAGTCCTAAAAATATATAGTTGTTAGGATTCTAAAAACATTTATATCTTGACAACTATAATTTTGTGTGGCTAGGAGGTAATTGGTACATGCAAGCTTTTTCCATTGGATTCTTTCGATTTTATGGAACTATTGTGTTGATAAAATTATATGAATGCTTTTTGGGTCTCTTCTTGTTGGGTGCAACTCTTTGGTGGCTTCAACACTTGTAAGGTGCCTATTTTGATTTAGAAGCTCTTAGATCTCTAAAATTTGTTTTTAATATATGTGCTGCTAAGAATTCAATCATAATGGCAAATAATCTTGACAATGTGGTAATTGATTGTAGACACTTCATGCAAGTTTTGCGACAATGGTTAAGAACTTGTTGATGACCTTATTACTGCCCTTTGTCCAAGGAATGATACTTGTTGCTTCCAATTTCTCTTTCTAGTTGATCAATAAAAGTGAGAGATGTATCCACAAAATTAAAAAATTATCTAATATACAATCAATTAACTCTACTAAGAATTGAGCCCAAAATCTCCAATTAGAGAGAGAGAGAGAGAGAGATTAAGTTCCTGCAAGAAAGGATTAACACAAGGAATTAGTACTTTATAATACAGGAGATCATGTCACATTCTACTTAAAAGGTGTCCGGCAAGAAAGGATCAAAACAAGAAATTAGTACTTTATAATATAGGATGACATGTTACATTCTACTAAAAAGGTGAATGACAAGAATTACTGAAGTTGGTCCAACGGATCTATCTTAAGCCTAAGTGGAGAACATTCAGATAAGGATTTGTTCACTTAATAGTATAGACTCAAAGCTTAGAAGTCGGAGTATGAATTGCGAAACTACTAAAGAAATTTGGATTACACTTGAGTTGATATATGCACAAAAAAAATGTCTAGAGTTATGAATTACATGCCTAGTTGTTTAGTACAAAAAAAGTGACATACCAATCATAGATTATTATATTGAACTGCAAAGCATTCTATAGGAGATCAATATCTACCATTCTCTTACTACTAGTGAAAAGGAACTTCAAAAGTAGCATAAACAAATTCATGAGGAAATTTTGGATGGTTTACGATCAAAATATGATGTAGTCCAAGCCTATTGCTTGCCTATGGTGATGTGTCTTCACTTCATAGTGCTTTCAACAAGGTAATATCCGCAAAATCAATTGTGGTAGCACAAGGTCTCAAAGAAACTAAGAGTGTTGGCGTTGTTGCCCTCAGCATACAAAATAGGTCAAGTCAATCAAAGGCTACCTATGGGCATGGAAGGGGCATCATAGATAAAGGCAGAGATAGCAAAGGTTATAGTAGAAGTCGTGGTAATGGTAGAGGTCATAGACGATGCGTCCATTATGAGTATACCAACCATTTTTTTATAACTGCAAGGACAAGTTTAGTAAACCAATGTGGGCCAATTCTAGCATACTTGACAACAATGACACGTCTGCAACTCGTGTAGTTGACATTGTGCATGGTGGGTTAGTCCACAATGAACTTGAAATGAAGTGAAGAATTCAATTCATCTTAAATGAATTGATTCAACTACAACTCATCCTTTAGGTGTTAGAATAGACGAGTTCAAGTGCATTGGAAAACAGATTCCAGTGTTAGTGCCCCAAATGAAAAGTATGATATGAACAAGAGAATGAGTAACCTTTTATCATATACTTAAATAAAACATATACCTAAATTGATAATTAACCAAAATAAACATGGTTACTACACTTATAAGTGATTTAACGTGTAGTATTAAAATATATTAATATCCAAATTAATGAAAAAAATATTATATTACTTAATGATTATAGTTTATTATAAATTAATACAATAATTATGTGTGACTAGAATAAATTATTAAAAATAAACAATAACATAAGAGAATATAATAAATAAATAAATTATTTTTTAATAACATAAGATATGTTTTAACATTAAAAACCACTAATTTAATACAATAATAAAATATATATATAAGATAAATATATACATATATATCAATAACATAATATATTTTTATGTATTATTAATTAATAATATATTGTCACAAAATTTAAAACCATTGGTTTAATTAATTATAGCAATGGGATAATTAAACAAAAAAATTATCAAATATTTATTTGAAAAATATTTTAATTATGACTATTAAATCACTAATTTAATATAGTAATTATAAAATGAATATATTAAATAAATAAATAAATAATATTTTATAAATAAAAAATATAAATTATTATTTTTATGACGATGGTTTAATTTTTCCTAAGTTAGGAAAAATTAAACCATCGTCTTCTTCACGGCGCGTGTCATCTTCCTCAGCGGCGGGAGACTACAGTGGGCCAGTGGGCAACGACAACGGAGGCAGTGCTCCAACGGTACTCCGAGAAGGAAATGAACTTAGTAGCTAGTCCAATGGATGGCCCAATTGAGTTCTTCCCCTATGTCTACAATTTAGCTTACTTCTTCAACTAATGCCACTCTAGCCAGTTCAGATAGGTCTTGTTTGCATGTGTGTCTAGCTTGTACATGAGTTATTGATGCTGGTGTTTTTTCACATATGTTAGGTATGTCTTAATTGTTTTTGTCCCTTAATCAATCATCGCCATTTATACAAGTTACTCTTGTTGATGTCTCATCATTTGTTTTACTACTTAAGAGTAGTTATTAATAAATGGTGACCTAAGATGGTTATTAATGAATGACTACTTAGAGTGGTTATTAGTGAAATATTACTTAGGATAATTAGTAGTAAATGGCTACCTTGGGGAGCTACATCCTTTTGATTAATAGTGACCTCGAAAACCTATAAATACCTCCATCGTCTTACAAATGAGGCATGGTTTTAGACCCAGTATGCTTGAAAGGAAGCATGCTAATCACTTGTAAACATTAAACATTCTGACAAAACTATGAGGAGGGGTTAGTCCACAATGAACTTGAAATTAAGTGAAGATTTCAATTTATCTTAAATGAAATGATTCAACTTCAACTCATCCTTGGGTATTAGTATAGACGAGTTCAAGTGCACTGGAAAACAAATTCTAGTGTTAATGCCCCAAAATGAAAAATATGATATAAACAAGAGAATGGTTAACTTTTTGTAATATAGTTAAATAGAACATATGCCTAAACAGATAATTAACCAAAATAAGCATTGTTACTACACTTATGTGTGATTTAATGTGTAGCATTAAAATATATTAATAAACTAATTAATAAAAGACTATATTATATTACTTAATGATTACAGTTTATTATAAATTAATATAATAATTACGTGTGATAAGAATAAATTATAAAAAAATTAAATAAAAGCAAAAAATAACATAAGCGAATATAATAAAGAAATAAATTATTTTTTAATAACATAAGATATATGTTAACATTAAAAACCACTAATTTAATGCAGTAATAAAAAATTAATATCATAAATAAAAAAATTATTTTATCAATAACATAATATATATATATTTACATATTATTAATTAATAATATATTGTCACAAAATTTAAAACCAATGGTTTAATTAATTATAGCAATGGGATAATTAAACCAAAATAATTTATCAAATATTTATTTTAACAATATTTTAATTATGACTATTAAATCACTAATTTAATACAGTAATTATAAAATGAATATATTGAATAAATAAATAAAATTATTTTATAACGAAAAAATATGGATTATTGTTTTTATGACGTTGGTTTAATTTTTCCTAACTTAAGGAAAAATTAAACCATCGTCTTCCTCATGGCGTGCATCATCTTCCTCACAACGCCGATAATGGCGGGAGACTACGGCGACGGAAGCGATGCTTCGACGATACGCCAAGAGGGAGAAGAGAGGCCGGGAGGCTCGGCCTCCCGTGCTTTGCCACGAAAGCCGAGAGGGAGAAGATAGAGGGAAAGGGAGAGGAAGGTCGAGGGAAAGGGAGAGTAGAAGGTAAATGAGGGATTTGGAGGGGGGGGGGGGGGGGGGGGGGAGGGAGGTGGGAAACACGGGACATGCGATTCATTAAGATGATTCGCAAAATAGGTCTGAATCTGATTTCCTTCATTTTTGCCTTATTGAATTACCTGACGTGATTCACATGAAGTAAAAATCATTCCACAATAACAACCTAATCTAATGAACTGAGTAATTCAAGTGCAATTCATTTTGGACTAACTCCCCCTGATACTTTACATTCTCATTCAAATCAATTTCAAAATGAAATGTATGTACTTTATTACCTTTTGTTTATATATTCATATGATTTTATTATCACATAAGTCTAACAAATAACACTTCAGCACATTCTTACTAACATGAGTACTATTTTGCAAAGCTTTGAGGATCGATTTTTTTGCTATCTCAAACAAAATGCTACATAGGCACCCAAGTTACATTATTCAATATTTGCTCATAACACCATTTCAAAGTTACATTATTCAATATTTGCTCATAACACCATTTTAAGCACATCCAAAAGTAGAGATCGAAGAGTTTGCTCATAAGGGGTTGGTGGTAGGGATCATATAACCATGTTAGCACCAACCCCTACCCCTATTATTCTAGGATTTTGCTCATGAAAAATGAATATGAGACTTGGTTTTGCTGACTATCAACATTGAATGATATATATCAATGGCAAATAGCCCTCACTCACTTCATATCAATAATCTATTAGATGAGTTGAGAGGAGCTTGCACCTTCTCAAACTCAACCTACAACTGAGCTACCACCGAATGCAAATACACGATGAAGCCACTTGTTAGTGTCCAGATTACATGATCTTCCCAGGTGCCATTTGACTATCAACAAGGTCACTGCCGAGGAGTTTGAGAGATTTTATGCTTAAAGAAGTTACTGAAATACTGAATTAGACAACAACAACAAAAAAAGACTTAAAAAAAACTCTTTTGAAAATGGAGAATCCCCTCCGCTGTAGTCGCTTCCTCCAAAACTTTCCTCTGCAGAGCAAACTCTCTTATAAGCTCAAGAAAGCTTTTTACATATAATAAATAAATCAACTCTCCCATTAGACTCCAAATTAACGTTTCTAACTTCTCCAATGGCTCCACCACATGTTGATCAACTGGTACCCTAACTATGGGTAAGTTAATAATAGAATCTCACTCTCTGCACCAGCAAATAGGGGCAGTAATTTTAACTAGTAACTACTATTAAAATTTATCTTTTTTATCAATACCCCAGATGTAAACCAGGCGGCATGACATGCAGCATACTCGCCAGTTCTGTAAGCCCCTCAAAAATCAGTTCTCATCACCATTTGCTTGGCAAACTTAAGGACAAAGTGTTCATGCTCAAGCCAGTTATTTACATATTCTCCATGTCATATGTAATCTTACCCTAACTTTTATATATACATATATATATATATATATATTGCATGGCAGGGGAGGTCGATTATTTTCCAAAACAACTCAGACCTCCTATTGGCTCGCTTAAGACATGCACTTCTCAACTTACACCACTCTATGGAAATGGCATTTGAGAGAAGATTGGAGATGTTTTGCTGATATGGCAGCAGAGAGAGAGGAGGCTCCTCCTTTACTGGTGTAAAAATGAGGGGAGGGCCGCAGAATCGAATCTCCTTCCATCTTCTTCAAGCAAGGAAACCTAAACCCATCCTGATGTCATCATCATCTCTGTATTAAGAGCTTTGATCATAGAGAGCATAATAGCTAAAATTTTGTATTTCCTAAAAATAGCAAAAAATCACGTATTAATGATGTAATTGCAAGACACTAACAGTACTTATCTCAAAATTGAGCAAATCATACATAGTTCAGGAAAAAATCTCCATTAAAATCAATATCAAATTTATTAGGATTAAAATGCCAAAGGCTGTTGAGATAGAAATAAAATTTGCAGTACAATGGAGTTAATGATGCTCCGACATAGTAGAAAAGAGTGAGAGGTGAAGATGTGAGAAAACAGATACCAATGAGAATCAATTAGTAATGGTGCATTTCCATGTTCAAGTAAAACTACATTTGCTTAACATTGAAAGATAAATTTCTCTAATCTTTGGAGGTAGCAGCCTGCGGCCTGCTTCGTCGGCAATTAATGCTCACTGGTCTGAATTTACTATAATTCGAATTGAGACGTCCAAATAGTGCTCTGCTAGGTGTCATCAGACCATATAAAGGAGTTTAAATAATCCATCCACAAATAACAAGATGACAATATCACCATTAAATATGCAAGGCTGGTCCATTTGCCATCAGAAATTGAGAATGAAAAAGATGATGGAAAAGCATAAAGCTCGAAACTTGGGCATGGAAATATTTTCTTCTTATTTACTGTTCTTTCTTTCTTTTCCAAATTTTGATCGGTGACTCTCATGGATCAGCAGCCATGAGAGAACCAGATAAATGCATTTGACCTTTACCCTCAAATGGATTGCTGCATCCTCAAATTCACTTATCTTCTCCCCAGGTCACCACCACTTTCGTCCTCCAAACAGTCCCTTGTGAGAGGGGGGGGGGGGGGGGGGGGGGGGCACTGTTAATGATTTTATGGTCATCATCCGAGGAGCATCTTGAGTTTCAGCCCGAGAGAGGTTAGAGAAAACACATATAAGTGTGTACGATTTCTCTTGTAAACTATTTCATCTTTATAGTGGATTACTATAGCGGCGGAAGACAGGACGTAGTCTCACCATGAGGCGAACCTGTATAAATCTTGTGTGTTGTTTATTCTAGTGTTTGCTTTTCCTTTCTTCTGCGATTATTATTATTGCTCTCGTTAATTTGGAATTAGAGCGTCTAATTCCTAACAAGTAGTATCAGAGCTTCGGTTCGTGATTGAGAGCTATGGCTAGCGGAAAAGGATCGGCACTTGGAATCAATAAGTTTGATGGTATGGATTTTGCATTCTGGAGGATGAAAATTGAAGATTATCTATACAGTAAAAAGTTGCACTCACCACTTCTGGATATGAAACCAGAAGGTATGAAAGATGATGAGAGAAATCTCCTTGATAGACATGTGTTGGGAGTAGTCCGGTTAACACTATCGAAGAATGTCGCTCACAACGTGGGGTCGGAGAAAACCACAACGGGGATGATGAAGATTTTGTCCGACATGTATGAGAAGCCTTCCGCAAATAATAAGGTACATCTCATGAAAAAATTCTTCAATTTCAAGATGACAAAAAATAAATCAGTGGCATCGCATTTGAATGAGTTTAGCACGATTGTTAATCAATTGATCTCCGTTCAAATTAAATTTGATGATGAGGTTCGTGCTTTAATTCTTTTAGCGTCTCTGCCAAATTGTTGAAAGCCAATGAGGGTTGTGCTTAGCAACTCTATAGGCAACAGGAAGTTAATTTTGAATAATGTTCAGGATACCATTCTTGCGGAGGAAGTTTGTAGAAATGACTTCGGAGAATCATCGACATCTAATTTTGCCCCTAATGTCGATACTAAGGGTAGGAACTTCGAGAGGAATTTCAGCAAGGGCAATGGTAGGAGCAAGTCCAAATTTCGAAGGAATGTGGAATGCTAGTATTGTGGCAAGTTTAGTTACATAAAAGAAAAACTGCAGAGCACCGAAGAAGGATGAAAAGAAAAACGATGTTGCAAATGCGGTGACTGAAGAAGTACAAGATGTTTTACTCTTGTCGGTTGATAGCCTTATTGACTCTTGGGTGTTAGATTCAGGAGCTTCTTTTCACACCACTGCGCAGCATGAGATCATGGAGAATTATGTTGATGGAGATCACGAGAAGGTGTATCTTGTTGATGGAGAACCTTTGGATACTGTCGGTATTGTTAATGTCAGTTTGAGGATGTCAAACGGGTCAGTGTGGAAAATTCTCAAGGTGAGACATGTACCAAAACTGATGTGTAATCTGATCTCAGTAGGGCAACTTGATGATGAAGGTCAACTTTTAATGGTGTTGCCTGAAAAGTCACTAAGGGAGTCATGGTTGTTACACGAAGAGTTAAAGCAGGAACTTTTTGCATCACTTTCAGTTGCAGAGACACGATTGCAGTTGTTGATGTTGTTACTGATTCTGATTCGTGGCATTATAGGCTCGGTCACATGAGTGAGAAGGGACTGAAAGTGCTTCAGTCCAAAGGGAAGCTACCAAGGTTGAAAATTGTAAATTACAATTTGTATGAAGGCAGTATTTTCGGCAAGCAGAAAAGGGTTAGCTTTTCTAAGGCAGGAAAGGAACAAAAGACAAGAAAATTGGAGTTGGTTCACACAGATGTGTGGAGGCCTTTAACAATTACCTCCCTTGGTAGTTCTAACTACTATGTAACATTTATTGATGATGCAAGCAGAAAGGTATGGGTTTACTTCCCTGAAAAAAAATTTTGATGTCTTTGATACATTCATGAGATGGAGAGCAATGGTTGAAATGAGATAGATTTGACGTTGAAGTGCTTGCAGTCAGATAATGGGGGAGAATACATAGATGATGATTTCAAACAATATTGTGCTGATAATGGAATCAAGATGAAGAAGACCATTCTTGGAAAACCTCAATAGAATGGTGTAGTTGAGAGGATGAACAAGACCTTAAACGAGCGTGCTAGGAGCATGAGATTACATGTAGGATTGCCAAAGATGTTATAATTTGAAGCTATTAGCACCGTTGCCTATTTGATCAACAGAGGTCCTTCAACACCATTGGATTTCAAAATACCAGAAGAGGTCTGGAGCGGCAAAGAGGTAAATCTTTCTTTCTTGAAAGTTTTTGGTTGTGTTTCTTATATTCATATTGATTCTGCTGTTAAAAGTAAACTTGATGCTAAATCTAATATATGTTTTTTAATTGGCTATGGTGGTACCTAGTTTGGTTATCGCTTCTGGGATGACCAAAATCGGAAGGTTATCAGGAGCAAGGACGTGATCTTTAATGAAGGTGTCTTGTATAAAGACAGGTTGAGAGCAGAGTTTGAGAGCACAAGTGATGAATTCAAGAAGTCATAAGTGATTTAGTTGAGACATATTCCAGTTATTGAGATGGGGAATATTGCTCAGGAAGACCTAGAAAACATACCCCCAGAAGTAAATCAGAACATTCCTGTGACTAAACTCAGGAGATCTGCCAGAACGAGCAGAGCACCAGAGGTACTCCCTTGCACAGAATTATATTTTTTTTGACTGATAAAGGTAAACCACAAAGTTATGAGGAAGGCGTGCAAGCTGATGAATCAACCAAGTTGGAGTTGGCCATGAGGGATGAGATGGATTCACTGCTATCCAATTAGACATGATAGTTGACTGAGTTAGCAAAAGGGAAGAAGGTCTTGTAGAGTAAATGGGTGTACCGAATAAAAGATGAACATGATGGCAGCAAGCGGTACAAGGCAAGATTGGTGGTAAAGGGCTTTCAACAAAAAGAAGGCATTGACTACACTGAGATTTTCTCTTCAGTAGTGAAATTGACTACTATTAGAAAAATGCTTGGACTTGTAGCAAATGAAGACTTGCACTTAGAATAGTTGGATGTAAAGATAGCCTTTCTTCATGGTGATTTGGAGGAAGAATTTACTTGATGCAGCCACAGGGTTTCAAAGCATAAGGAAAGGAGAAACTGGTGTGCAAACTTCTAAGATCTTGTATGGTCTTAAATAGGTTCCAAGACAATGGTATAAGAAGTTTGACACCTTTATGAGTAGTAATGGTGTCTTGAGGTGCTAGGCCAATCATTGTTGTTATGTGAAGAAGCTTGATGACTCCTATATCATTCTACTGCTATATGTTGATGACATGTTGACAGCAAGTGCTTGCAAATAGGAAATAGGTAAGTTGAAAAGGGAGTTGTCCAAGAAGTTTGCAATGAAAGATTTGGGTGTTGAAAAGCAAATCCTTGGGATGAGGATTACTAGAGATACTGATATCTTGAAACTATCACAAGAAAAATATGTGAAGAAGGTGTTGAGTAGATTCAACATGAATGATGCAAAACTAGTGAGTACTCCTTTGGCTAATCACTTTAGGCTATCTAAGGAGCAGTCACCTTCTACAGAGCAGGGGCGAGCCCACATGGCCAATGTGCCATATGCTTTTGCTATTGGCAATCTCATAAATGTCATGGTGTGCACTAGACCAGACATAGCTCATGCAGTGGGAGTTGCGAGCAGATATATGAGCAATCCGGGTAAACAACATTGGGAAGCAGTGAAATGGATTTTCTCGTATTTGAGAGGCACTATAGACTCAGCTTTATGTTTCAAAAAATTAGACTTGGGATTACAGGGTTATGTAGATATTGACATGGCTGGAGACATTGATGGCAAGAAGAGTACCACTGGATATGTATACACATTGAGTGGTACAACATTTAGTTGGGTCTTTAAGTTGCAGAAGATAGTTGCTCTTTCTACTATTGAAGCAGAATATGTTGTTGTGATCGAAACCAACAAAGAGATGGTATGGTTGCAGCCTTTCTGGGAAGAATTAGGTCTCAAGCATAGGAAGAATGTGTTGTATTGTGACAGTCATAGTGCTATTCATTTAGCAAAGAATCCTATTTATCATGCCCAAAAAAAAAAAAACACATACAGGTGCATTATCACTTCATCAGATCAGCTCTGGAGGATGGAGTCTTAGCACTTGAGAAAATTCAAGGAAGTTAGAATCCAGTTGATATGTTGACAATGACTGTTACGATTGAGAAACTAAAGTTGTGTGCAACTTCAGTTGGGCTTCTCTCTGAGGATTGAGAAGTTGTTGCCACTGCAAAGGAGATATTGATGATGGATTAGTCTCCAAGTGGGAGATTGTTAAGTTGTGGAGCCTAATCAACGACCTATGTTGAGTCGGTACGTGACCTTCACGTTAAGGTCGTCGTGAGGGTTGGAAGGCGGGCAGGGAGCCCCCCTCCCGGGGGTGTGGGTATATTAACTGTTGTTTCATTAAGGGCGATTAGGGAATTTCACTCTTGTAAAGCGGTTGCCCTATTTTTCTCTTTATATTGGGGGAGCGCCACTATTAGTGGTTTTATGGTCATCATCCGAGGAGCATCTTGTGTTTCAACCCGAGAGAAGTTAGAGAAAACACTTGCAAGTGTTTGTAAACTATTTCATTTTTATAGTGGATTACTGCAGCGGCAGAAGACAAGACGTACTCTCACCTTGAAGCGAACTTGTATAAATCTTGTGTGTTGTTTGTTCTCGTGCTTATTTTTCCTTTCTTCTACAATTATTATTATTTCTCTTGTTAGTTTGGAATTAGGGCGTCTAATTCCTAACACACATTTAATCATGATGGCCAGAGCGAAAAGAAACTACTAATGGTACTAAAATCGACATAAAACCCAAGAAGCATGGATTGCTTACAAGAGTTCTCCTCATCTTCCAATGCCACTTATCTCAGTCGATTGGTAGCATAAGTATCCTACCAGGACAACCCAACCGCCATTCCCTCACATAATCCGTCATCCACAGCCTCTGCAACAAGATACAACTACTCCAACTCATTGCCAACTCCCTCAGCAAAAGAGACGACTTAACGCCAACTCCCTCAACCTCCTTGTTGTTTTTGTAGCCAAATGAGGGGCCACCCTATAAGCCACTTCCATCATAAGTCCATGCTCAAGTCAAATTACTTACCCACGTCAAGGCATGGAGTGTTGTAGTAAGTTGCCTTGCCTCCTTTCCTGAGGAGGGCCAATGCCATTCAGCTTTTTGCTTTCGTGCTTTTGTTACCCAAGGCATACAGTCACTTAAGGCCAGCCCTTCCATTGTTGCTGATTCGAGGCCGGGCTCTGCAGTATTCGACACAGTGCTCAATGCTTGCGCCAATATTGGAAACACTAAAAAGATTCTTGTAGTTTGTTAGAAGAAATGCAGGAGTTTGAGCAAGCCAGATGTCCTCACCTACAATGTCATGATCAAGCTCTGGGCAGGGGTGGAAGGAAAGATTTGATTGTTTTCATTATGGAAAAGTTGATTCACATTGGAATTACCCCTTATGTCACCACAATGAATTCCTTGGTTGCAGCTTATTTTGGTTTGGGCACTCTGAAGACTACAGAAAACATGATTCAAGCATCGCGAGAAGGTAGAAGGGACATCTGCAGCATCCTTCTATGCTGGATCTGAAAACCCCGAACCCGAAAAGAATGACGATACTCTTGATAAATTGGTAGGAAAAAAGGACAGATCCGCCATTATTGCCTGAGATAATAGACCTCAGATTCACGAAGATGGCCCGTGTTGGGATTCCTACCAACCGGATTATGTACAATATGCTTCTCAAGGGATACTGCCAGCAGCTCTAGGTAGAGAATGCAAAGGAACTAGTACAAGAGATGGTGGAAGATGCAGGAATTGAATTAAATGTGGTTTCTCACAATATACTAATTGATGGGCGTATACTAATAGATGATATAGTTGGAGCTCTTGCATTCTTTAATGAGATGTGTGAAAAGGGGTTTGCACCTACCAAGGTCTGTTATACCACTCTGATGAAAGCCTTTGCTGTGTCCAAGCAGCCAAAGATGGTACACGAGGTGTTTGACAAGCTGCTGAAAGACCCACAAGTAAAAGCTGATTTGGCTGCATGGATGTTGGTTGATGGGTACTGCAGGCTGGGGCTGGTGGATGAAGCAATAATGATTATAGAAATTATGAAGGAAAATGGGTTTTACTTTAATATGTCTACTTATGGTAGTCTAACTGGGATTGCAGTGGTAAGAAAGCCACAGAAGCTCTGTTGCTCTGAAATGAAGTCAAAGAGAGGTGTTATCAAGCATAGGCAGATGGGGTTTCTTCTTCTTCTTCACCCCCTCCAATAAAGCCAGATGAAGGGCAGCTTGACTCTCTAGCAGATGTTTGTGTGAGAGCTGACTTCTCCAGAAAGCACTGGCAATTATTGCCTGCATGGAAGAAAATAAACTAGCACCTAATAAGAGCAAGTTTAAAAGGATCTACGTAGAAATGCATACAAGGAATGCATACAAGGATGTAAGGATGTTTATAAGTAAGCACACTTCAAAGGCCCGGCAAGAAAGGAGGAGAAAAAGGAAGAGAGCAGCCAAAGCCTTCAAGTTCTGATTGGGCCTTCCGAACTCCTATTATGGGAGTGAATGCCAACTTGAACCAGCCGAAGAATATGCTGCTGATTCCATGCAGTAGTCATATTTATACTATGTTCATTGATGAGGGATGCAAAGTCAGCCGAAAACTCTTTGTTACCGGCAAACACATTAGTTTAAATTCATTTTGAGACAATGCATATTTGAGTACAGTGATCATTATTTTGTCACTAAGACTCATCTGTGTACAAGGAAAATTCAGATGTTTGAGCTATGAAATGTCAATTAAACTGTCACGCAAAGTTATACCCTAGATCAGCTAGATTTTGAATGTTTTTACAAATCATCTATAACTTGGATATTCTTGGTTCCTCAAGTAGCTGTGCAAATGAACTTCCCTTCATTAAGGGATGTGGAGACAAGAAATCTGGAAACTCTATATGTTTTTAGGATACTTGCAACAGGCCAACTTAGATATTGATGTAATGCTTCAAACATCTTATGGCAAACTTTTTGCTAGTGCAGCTGAAGGAAAAAAGATTATTACCATCAGTTTGACTGAGAAGCAAGACTGACCACATGCAGTCTGCCTATTGCTGGAATGGAAAAGAAGTATCCTGAATTTAAAGATGTGTTATGGTCTTGTGAGGTCGAACGTGGCACCCATATCCCAAACTGGGCACCATAAAACTATAACAATATGCTGTATTTTACTGTTGAAGAACAAGTATGCAAGAGTTTTACATGACTCTCATAGCAAGAAGTCTCACAAGAGCCAGAACTAATATGGCGGAGTTAACGTGAGTCTCATGGGTAGGAAGATGTTGGAAAATCAGCCCAGGGGCATTTTTGGTTATTTCACCACATCATCAGATTTATATTTCTATGTTATCTTGTTCTATATGTTTAATTATGCATATGGTTCAAGTTTCATGTAGGTAGGATATGTAGAATGACAGATATATGGGATTAAGTGATTGAGTATAAGTGAAGGGTATTTTTGTAATTATCATAATCCTCTTAATTAAATAGCTCCAACACAGCTCATTCAAAAACTACCTCCCATTCTCTCTTCTCTCTTTCTCATTTTCTCTCCATTTCTTCCTCAATCGTTAATTTTTTTAATATTATCAGAGTAGTAGATTACATCTGGAAGCGTTTCTTTGTCAGTAGACACCATTTTTTTAAGAGGACGATCTCCTAGAAGAAGGATCTCTCAAGTTTTTCGATGACTAGTTGGTAAAAACTCAATTTGTATCCTTTCTTTCTCTGTCATAACCCTAGGGTTATCGGTTCTACTGTTTATTGAGCAATTCTCTATGATTTAATTGCCCTAAGAGGGTTTATTGAGTTGTTTCTTGGGATGTGTGCCACCTACACCTGTCCCATTACTTGCGTCACCCTAATCTAGGCTGATGTCAGCCCTAATTGAAGGTTTGTTGGGGATTACTTTCTCTAAATTTGAAGTTTATGTGTTGATTTGAGATTGATTGAAGTGTTCACATCATATTGTTGCCCTAATACTAATTTTTGAGGTAGGGCCCACATCATTGATCTACGAGAAATTACTTGGGAATTGAAATTGTGATGATTTGTTATACTATATTGATAGTATGGATGGTTCAGATGAAGTATATACCCCATCCAGAGAGGTTACTGAATCAGAAGGGAAAGATACAGTTGTTATTACTTTTGGGAGATTGATAGGATCAAATTATCTCAATTAGACCAAGAAGAAGACAAAGTTTATTCAAGATGATCCTCCAATCCCTATTGTTAAGGAATAGTCCCAAATAGATTAATGAGTACAAAGATCTTAAACTTATTAGTTAGGAAAGAGGTTTCCTAAATTGGCTAGTCATTTTGGGATGGGCCTTGGACCCAACTTCACATGGTATAAGAGCAAGTACTCATATGTAGGCCTCCACCCAAATTATCCACTTCTAGAGCCACAAAAGAGGGCCTACACGTGAAAGGGAGTGCTAAGGAATAGTCTCACATGGATTAGTGAGTACAAAGATCTTAAGTTTATTAGTTAGGAAAGAGGCTTCCTAAGTTGGCTAGTCATTTTGGGATGGGCCTTGGACCGAACTTCACACCTATGAATGATGATTGGGAAGCGGAGGATAGCCAAGTTATGACTTGGATTGTCAATAGTATTGACTCTACATTGAGAAACTAAGTGATGACTTGTGAGAATACTAAAGCTATGTGGGTGTCTTTAGAGTCTTTGTATGCTCAGGAGAATAATTTGTCTCAGATGTATGAATTGTACATAGATTTCTTTGGTTTAAATAGGGGAAATAAGACAACTACAGAGTATTATGCCTTTCGGGGCATTTAGCAAGACATCAATGTATATCATCCATTCAATACAAATGAATGTCAATTAATAAAAAAGAAAAATTAGCTACCTGTGGCAAAACTTCTTGATAGTTTGGGTGCTGAATTTGATGGGGTTAATGCCCAAGTACTAGTCTCAGATGAAGTACCTACATTATCCACCACTTTTAATAGAATTATAAGGGTTGAGAAAACAATTGTACCCAAGTGGGGGGGAAGGGTGTTAAGATGATGGAAGCGACTGCACTTAATACTTCGGATTTTGTATCTAGTTTTCCAGACTCTTGTAGAGGCCGTATAGGTACTGGCAGAGGTCAAGGTAGAGACGGTTCAGGTCGAGCTCAAGGCCAAGGTGATGGTAGACCTGAGAGGAAGTGTACCCATTGTAGGCGAACCAACCATTACTCAGATAGGTGTTGGGTTAAATTTAGCAAGCCAGCATGGGCCAACTCTACTGTTTCCTTGACATTCTTTCCTACTCATTTGGAATGTATCTGAAGTTGTAACTCCTATTACTCTAGGAGCCCCAGATCAGATGCAACAATTACTTCAATAGCAGTAACAGATTGTGCAGTGTATGTCAGATTTCAGTTGCCTCTTCTTCAACATCTATGGCTCATACTTGTGTTCCTACTGCTACCTTGGCTAGCTCAGGTATGTGTGCCTTTCATGTGCATCCTTCATCTACCTAGGTTCTTGACTCAAGGCCTACACATATGTTAGGTATGTTGTTTCTGTTTTTTTACAAGGAGTCCTTGAATATAAGCATATTAATCTAGCTGATGGGTCTATTTCCTCAGTTTAGGGAGTTCGTATTGTCACTCCTGCATCTTTTTTATCTCCTCAATCAGCCTTACTTTTTCCCAAATTTTCATTGAATCTATTGTCAGTCAGTCAATTAACCAAATCTATGAATTGATCCTTAACATTCTATCCAACTCATTGTGTCTTTCAAGATTTTGTGACGAAGAAGAAGAATGGTTCCGCCCGTGAGAGAGGCGGATTGTTAGGAAAGCCATTTGCCAAATAATACTCTACATGCACTATACTCTGCAGTTTCACCTCTAGAGTGGCATATGAGATTAGGTCATCTATCATCAGCAGAACTGATTCAAGTATTTCCATTCCAACCTCTCTTTTCAGTGTGAATCATATCAACTGGGCAAGCATCACCAAACTTTGTTTCCATTCTTACATCATAAGACTAGTCAGTTATTTGAGATTGTCCACTCATACGCATGGGGTCCTTGTCCTGTAACTAGTTTGTTTGGTTATAGGTACCTCATTTCGTTTATGGATGAATTTAGTAGATGCACTTGGATTTATCTCCTTAGGGAAAAATCTAAAGCTTTTATTGTATTCCAACTTTTTTACAATGTAATAAAGAATCAGTTTACTGCTTCAATCCATATTTTGCATACTGACAAAGGTCTTGAATTTATGAATCAAAGATTTGATACTTTTTGTTAAAGTCAAGGGATCAATCATCAAACATCATGTGTATTTGAATCAGTTTACTGCTTCAATCCATATTTTGCATACTGACAAAGGTCTTGAATTTATGAATCAAAGATTTGATACTTTTTGTTAAAGTCAAGGGATCAATCATCAAACATCTTGTGTATTTGCTCCTCAACAAAATGGAGTATCGAGTGTAAAAATCATCATTTGCTTGAAGTTGTTTGTATTATGATGATCCATATGAATGTCCCAAAAACATGTTGGGGTGATGTTGTTCTTACTGCCTGTTTTGTGATAAACAAAATGCCTTTTGTTCTTGAAGGTAAGATTCTTATTCAAGTCTTATTGCCTTTTGTTCCATTGTTTCTTGTCTCCTAGTGTGTTCGGTTGTGTATGTTTTGCTCAGGTTTTGGGACCCCCCGGAGATAAATTATCTCCTCGTGCTATCAGAATGGTATTCTCATATACAGAAAGGATACAAATGTTTTTGTCCATCTACTAGAAAAACATTGTATCTGCTAATGTTACATTTTTTTAGGACACTCCTTTCTTTGAGTCGACTTCTTCAAAAGTTATACCATCTACCTGTCCAGAAATTGGGTCAATCATCCCTCTTATGGTCGATGATTACATTTGACCTTCACCAAATGTCACTATTGAGAAGCCATTGCAAGTGTATCAGCATCTGCAGGTGCCCCCTTCTAAGCCTCCAGACTCCTCTCTCATGTAAGGCCATGACCCTTATTCACCTAAGGATCCTAAGGTAAGTGACTTACACCTTCCTATTGCACTTCGGAAAGATGTCAACAAAGGTACTCGCTATCCATTGTCTCATTTTGTTTCCTTTAGTTCCTTGTTTGACAACTACAAAGAGTTTGTCATGTCTATGTTTGTTTGCAATATTCCTTCTTCAGTGTAGGATGTTCTCTCTTCTCCCCAGTAGAAGCAAGACATGGATGTTGAGATGGAAGCATTATTAGATCGAGAAACCTAGCAATTATGTTATTTACCTCCAGGGGCTGCAGTTGTTGGTAGTAAATGGGTGTATACAGTGAAGTATAAGGTAGATAGATCCATTGAGAGGTGTAAGGCTCGATTGGTGGCTAAAGGATACACACAGACTTATGGGGTTGATGGTTTTGAGACTTTTCTCCTGTTGCTTGATTATCATTTGTCTGTATTCTGGTGTTCATTGTAGTGAATCAAGGATAGTCTTTATGTCAACTAGATATCACAAATGTATAGTGATCTAGAAGAAAAGGTTTATATGGAACAACCTCTAGGTATCTTGCTCAGGGGGAGATGCATAAAGTATGTAGACTCAAGAAAGTTATTTATGGCTTAAAACAGAGTCCTCATGTTTGGTTTGAAATTTTTAGTCAAGTGGCGATGTCTAAGAGATTCTCTAGAAGCCATTGTGACCACTCTTTGTTTGTATCAAAGAGATCCTCTTGGGTGAATAGTATTGTTGGTGTTTGTATTGAAGAGACCATCTAGGGTTATAGTATTGTTGGATGTAGATGACATTATACTATCTAATGATATTTCTAGCATTGAAGAAGTTTAAAGCTCACTTAGCAACACACTTTCAAACTAAAAATCTAGGGTTATTGAAATATTTTCTAGGTATTGAAGCTGCAAAAAATAATGAAGAAGTTGTGTTGACACAGTAGAAATACATCATAGATATGTTACAAGAATATGGACTTTTGGGAGCCAGACCGGTTGAAACCCAATGGAATACGGTCATGATCTCCATGATGATCAGAGTGTAGAACTAAATGCCAAGATAATGTATCGGAGATTAGTGGGAGAGCTCATACATGCAACAATTACTCTACTAGATATTTCATTTGCAATGAGTGTAATGAGCCAATTTATGGAGCACCCACGTAAGGTCCATCTAGAAGCAACACAGAGAATCTTGAAATACTTAAAGGGGCATCAAGAAAGGTTTTTTTTTTAAACCTAGTGATCATTTGAAAATTGAAGCTTTATCTAATGCTGATTATGCGGGTTCCAAACTGGATACGAAGTCAACTACCAGATACTGTGTTTTTCTAGGTGGCATCTTAATCAATTGAAAGAGTAAAAAGCAAAATATAAAGCAATCGCTCACACTGTTAGTTAGTTGATGTGGGTAAGATCTGTCTCACAAGAGTTAGGTTTCTATCAAGATGAACCTATGACTATGTTCTGTGACAACCAGGCAACTATCTTTATTGTTAGTAATCTAGTTTTTCATGAGAGGGCAAAACACATAGAGGTGGATTATCATTTTATTCGAGATGTTGTGATGAAAAAGGAGGTAGTCACCCCATATGTCTAATTTGGAGATCAACTTGGAAAAGTATTCACCAAGGCCTTTATTATGGTCCCAGATCTAACACATGGATTCGTAGGGAGGAAGAAGAAAAAGATGAAAATCAAGCCAAAGGGAAGCTTGAAAACCCTAGATTTGTTAAGGAGAACGCACACCCCTAAGCTCGTTGAGGAGAACTCAAAACCCTTGTTTAACCTAAATCAATGATTAACTTTCTCATTACTGTTACCCCTTAAATAGGGTTCACCATTACGAGGCTTAAGATAAAATATTACAAAAATACCTCTATAAATAAAATATTCCAAAAATGCCCTTGTGGCCTATTAATTCTTTAACTGAAATAAAATAAAGTAAATTAAAGAAAGCAAATAACAAAATAATGTTACTGTGTGCATAACATTACACCCCCCCTGGGAGACAAAGCTTGTCCTCAAGCTCGAAGGCAGGGTCTGCTTGCCCGTGCCGACGTCTCCTCAAGTATAAACCGCGGTATCTGTGTCAGCCTCTGGACTACAAAACTGAGCATCCCACCAGAGGAGCAATTTTTTTTTTTTTTTTACTCTATATGGCATCATTACTTGCGATAGCAGACCACCATACGGTTAAGCAACCAAACAACAGTTTGAACTATCACCTGCTCCATTATGGCAAGACCATGACTGGCCAACAAGACGTTCCACCATAATCTTTGGAAACCCATGTGAGAATAAACCCACTAATGCGAAAAGTGAAAAAAAATGGAGGACTGAAATGTATTGACTTGCTGTCTGCCCAAGTTCTGTCAGTGTACCATCTCTTTTCTTGGCATAAACTACTGCCCTCGGATCACTCTGCATATCCTTGTGAAATCCATTGACAGCTGCAGCAGTATTGGTTAAGGCGGTGACTAATTCAGTGTAAATAAGTCCAATTCCTGGGACACGAGCAACTCCCAGGCTTGGACCCAGATCATGTTCAATTGGTACTGAGAATAGTTGGCCTGAAATCATTTGCATCTGTTTTCCACTTCTTGTATTGTTTGTCCCATAATAGAGAGCAGCACCATGAGCCTCACAAGCATATTCATGCAAGTAAGCCATCAACAGCTGTGCACAAATTTCAGTGAAAACCTCGGCTTCAGAAAAGCACAGTGAATGGGGCAGTTAAAATCTCTCTTGATGTAAGCCTGCAAGAATTTTCCTTGATGTAATGATCCCAGATTGGTGCTAGCTGTGAGTAAACCCATTACAGTAAATTGATCCAGAATTGATGGTATGTGCATCACTGGTTTGTAGGCAGCAGTAAAAACTGTGGATGATATGCTGGGTCAGCAACCAGTCTGGCCAGTGTAATCCTCCATCACTTTGGTTGCTGCTGCAGGGTACCCACCATGCCCAAGCAGGTCAACCACGCAAGCTACATGATCTTCCTCCCCCTTGAGTCCATAGGTGTCAAGCGCAAGCCCGGTTGTAATTCTGCTAAGCATTCCCAAAACTGCCACAGAAAGTCCATATATGTCAGCAAGACAGAAACTTACGTAGATGGCTACTGCAATGGCAAAAATTGGAATTATGACAGACTTGTAACCCAGTGTGAGGCCACCGAGGACATTTGTTGCTGGCTGCTGCTGCCCCTGCAGTTCTGAATTGTGAATAGCGTGATGAATTTCAAGCAGCAACAACGAATGGAACGTCACAAGCAGCTGCACCTCGGACCAATTTTGTGAAGTGGGAGTTGTCACAGCCCCAGCATGGGCACCAGCAGCTACAAGTGCAGCTACCATTTGTATCATGCCTTGATCTTGCTTGGATAAAGAACTATCTGTTACCCCATCCCAATCTTGGATTGTTGACAAAGCCCAGCTCTGAAACTTCTCCTTTCGTAGTTCTTCCACCCTCCATTCCAATGTCTGCATTGAGGTTGCATTGCCAACAATAAGTGGCTCTAGGATAGGGCCCCATGGATCAGCAGCAACTCTCCACTTTGTAAAAAATTTAGTGCTGAGTATGTTCACACAAGCAGCATTGTAGTTTACCAAGCCAACAGTAGCACAAAGCAGAGTCAAGTGATTTGTTTCTAGTGTAATATGAATAGGAGCCTCCAAAACAAAATTGACTTTTCCGTACGCAGGCCCATACTGGTAGCCAACAAATTTTCCGTTTAAGAATACATGGAGGGCATGTCCACTGGAGTTCACCCTCAGTGTCACTTCCTTGTGGAAGATGGGATTGCTCTTTTCGATCTGAACAGTGGTCATGTACCACAAGTAATCACTGACATCTCCAATGACTGTGATTTGATCCATGAGTTGAAAAGCATTCCCAAAGTTAACAAATCCAAAACATTTGGATTTCCCGTCTCCTTCACTCATTATTACAGCACTTGTAATGTTTCCATACTCGCCAATTATTTTCTTCACAGCATCATCACCAAAAGTCACACCAGGTTGAAGAATTTTGACAAACAGTGGTCGATTATCATACAATTCATCCAAAAAAATTAACACAACTTTTTGAAATGGACTGTTATTGCTGGAAAAATGACCCGAAACAGCCACACTGTTGCTGTATTCATTCACCACGATAGAATACATCCCAAGCCCTTGTGCAAAAAAAAATTTTGACGGGAGACATAGCGAAAGATTGAATCCAAAATTGAAGTGACGATACTTACCCCGACAAATTTGGGAATTGGGTTCCCTCTGTTCTGCTGAAAGGTGGATTGCGAGTGGGAGGTGGTGGCCGGAAGTCAAATCCCACCGGACTTGTTTCCGACGGCGCCAACGGAGCCTCCTCAGTTTCCGATGGCGAAAAGCAGGAGGAAGTCGTGGCTTCTCCGATGGGGGATTTTCCGTCTCATGGTCTGAGAGGCGTTCTGGCTCCCCTTTCTCCCATCACCCTTTCTTCTTTTCTCTCCTTGCCATGCCAGCTGCCAGAACGACGGACCCCGGCGAAAAGGCGTTGCGGTTGGTCGCCCGTTGGGCTTTTTCCTACGGCAAACAGCAACCCTTTGGGGCTTCTCCGCTTGTCGATTTTCCGAGAGGGAGGTTTCTCGGAGTAGTGTGAGTCGCCTGTGGAAGATATATGTCTTCCAGTGAGAAAGGGTTTGATGCCGAGACCCATTCCGGATTTTCCGACGAAGGAATTTCTAAGTCCCCAATTTCGGATTTCGTCGCCGCTAGAGAGACAGAGGGCTCTCTGATTTCTTGCGACTCCTACCCCTCCGAGATAGCATCTCCAACGACTGCGGCAGCGATTTTATCTATCACAGCAACGAGTTGAGGATTCCCATCCGAGACAGCGTCTACTGTCTTTCGTTCTGTGAAATTTTCGTGCTCGGAGATTTTAGGTCTTATGACCTTCGTTTTTGCGGCGGCATCGAGATGCCTCCCAATAAACAATTCCTCTAACATTTTAATGGAAGATTGATGCATCTCCTGTTGCAGCTCACCTACGGTGCGCACATATTGATACATCTTACCTGTTGTTGTCCGCAAATCCTGGAGTATGACAAATATTTCCTCTCGGGTTGAAGAATCCATCATTGTGTTCCCGCTCTGATACCAGTTGTTATGGTCCCGGATCTGACACATGGATTCGTAGGGAGGAAGAAGAAAAAGATGAAAATCAAATCAAAGGGAAGCTTGAAAACCCTAGGTTCGTTAAGGAAAACGCACACCCCTGAGCTCATTGAGGAGAACTCAAAACCCTTGCTTAACTTTCTCATTACTCTTACCCCTTAAACAGGGTTCACCATTACAAGGCTTAAGATAAAATATTACAAAAATACCCCTATAAATAAAATATTCCAATAATGCACATGTAGCCTATTAATTCTTTAACTGAAATAAAATAAAGTAAATTAAAGAAAAACAATGAAAATAATAATGTTATTGTGTGCATAACAGCCTTCGAAAAGCGTGAATTTTTGAATTTCTATGACAAGTTAGGCCTTATGGATATATATGCTCTAGCTTGAGGGGAAGTGTTAAAAAATTAGTCCAGTGGTATTTTGGTCATTTCTTCACATCATCACATTTATATTTCTGTGTTATCTTGTTATATATAGTTAATTATGCCTATGGTTCAAGTTTCATGTACATAGGATAAGTAAAATGGGAGATATAAGGGATTAAGTCATTAAGCGTAAGTGGGGAGTATTATTCTAATCTCTTAATTAAATAGAGATAGGGTCATGCATGACCCCCAACGCAGCTCATTCAAGAGCTTCCTCCCATTCTCACTTCTCTCTTTCTCATTCTCTCTCCATCTCTTCTTCAATCTTTACTTTTTCAGAAGTCTCACAAAAGAGTCGCAATTTGAAGGTGTTTTAATTACTTCTATTCATGTTCAGTTGTTTAATTATTCTAGGACTTATCTTTTAGTGTTCAACTTGGGAGTAACTGGGATATGAGTAGTTTAATTGTAATCTTATTCTACTTGTTTCCTCTATTATAAATAAATGCTCATTGTATTCAGTTATTATCAAAACAATTAATTATTTTTCTTCCTTATAAATTCAACATGGTATCAGAGTAGTTTGTAAATTGACATTTACAAAGATGATGTGCTTCTTTCTCCAATCAGGTTTTAGAGAAATTTATTCATTTTACAAGTTCCTTAAACTCGTGTGTTTTTCTATTTTTTCCTTATTGAATTTCAATTGCCCCATTCCTCAATTATGTTTCTTTCTTCAAGAATATCTTCTGAATTTTCTTTGAGGCCTCTCCACTCCCATACATATGGAAAATCCTAAACCAAAACCACTCGTCTCATCCCTTTGGTGTTGCTTTCTTTTTTATCTCTCTGGTTTCAGTGAACGAAACAGACCCAGAAGGCCAGATTTCTACGTGAATGTCAAAGTCTTTGTAGGAACTCCATTTGGTTTGGACTTGGGTAGTGTTTTTAGAGCTGGTACTGGACGACTTTGGTGAACCTTGTCATTGGAGTTATCAATCTTTGGCTTCTCTAGAAGCCTTGTAAAAATTAAGGTTTTAGGTGGCGGAAGGAGAGTGAAGTGAGAAAGAGAGAAGGAGAAGAGAGATTGAGGGAAGAACCGAAGAAGGCTCATTGGGGATTGTGCACGACCCCCAGCTCTATTTAATGAATTAACAACTGTTTCATACCAAATTTGCTGCCTGCGAAATCTGAAAAGAAATCAAGTTCAATCTTGTTCTTGGTCATATTGTGAAATGGCAAGTCCAATGATGGTGGCAAAGTAGCAAAGATGGTTGCTTCTTGTTACATTTGTTGTAGAATTTCGATAGGGCTTTAAGCAAAACATAGAATTAAGTGTGTTGGCAAGGCTTCAAAATCTCTTCCTTCCAATGGGTAGAAATTCCTCGATACAAGCGTTTTGAAATTTTGCTAGCATTTTTTTCTCTTTCTAAAAAAGTTCCCCTTTAGCCTAAGTGAGATCCATATTTATACGGTGAGATCCATATTTATACGGTGGTGGATGTGGTTCAACCACCCCACTTTTTTCTCTCCTCCATCTTCTCGCTCTCCCCTTGACCAATTCCACATGCAAAGGGAGCTAAAACACTTGACATGACCCTTTTTCTTTCTTTCGTGAGAACACAACACTAGTCCTCACATATAGCTTGAAATAATGTCACCTCCTTTCCTTAGGTGGTACTCTCATACAATGACATGTATCAGTCATCTGCCACCACTTTTTCTTAGGGGGCACTCTTTACAATATCACATGTCGACTATGTGTCATCTCTTCCTCCAAATGGATCCGCTTCACATGAATATGATCTAGGCCATTGGACCTAGTCGTAGGGCTTCAAAAAATGTCCAATTTGATTTTGACAATGACCTTGCATGATCAACTTAATCTCAATAATTCGATGGACTTTGATCATCTTAGTAATCAATCTACACTTTATCTTTGATTATTGATTGATTGTTGACACAATCTCTATAATTTTGACTGTTTCAATTTTGATTACTGGTCAACCAATACCCTGATTCTTCCAATCTTGATCTTTGATCAATGTTCATGATTTGCTTAGCTGATCAAGATTTTAATTTTAATAATCAATTTTTTTATATCTACAACCACATATAAGGAATGCCATATGGTTATATTTTAGTACTTATATACTAACATATGTCTTATTGATGAGCCTCTACTATCATAAAGTGCATGGAGGAATTAGCGATTAACTGAGTAATGAAGCAGCTTAACACATGTTCGTAATACTCGCCTTGTCCATTCTCAACATCTTGATCTTGATGATTGACTCCTTGAATAGGATGATGACAACACCTGCATGAGTTCAGTCAGATATTAATTGAAATTTGACTCATTACCTAAGTTATTTCGGTTTCATGAAATTTTATGAAGTTTGACAGGTAAAATGTTTTTGTTAACTTGTTCTCCTGTATAGTAAACATTGCCAGTTTCTTGTTTTACATCTCTAGAGCGTCAGCCAAGATTTATTTCTCTTAGCAAAAGGTTGTTTGAAACATTCATTCTCTATTCTTAGAGATTATTCTGATCATCTTGGATGATCTTGCAGTTTAATTGCTTCGAGTTTCTTATGTTTTTTTTCCAAGTGACATATGACACCAAATTAAGTACCTGATACATCTTCGGTCCCTTCTTAAGGAGATACCCCACACTGTTAAGATTTTCAATAAATGTGTCAATATCTGGTACATTCAGGCTTATCTGATCTGCCAAACTGTACAACTCCTGAGGCAATCGCAAATCATGCAGACGAAGACAAAATGAGAATAAAAATGTAAAAATGTTGTACAATAATGATTCCAATACCAGAAGTATTACAGTTTTGTTGTGCATGTACAACATGAGAAGCTGCTTACAGAAATTGAGAAACAATCCTTCTGTTGCAAATCTGATTGTTTGTTCAGAGCACTTAAAAATCGTTTTGCCTCCTTCTGTTGGCTCATCCCGCCACTTCTGGCAAAGTCCACAAAACCATGCTCATCCACATATTTATCATACAAAGATTCTTTCATGATCTCCACGACATCCTGTAAATCAAATGCAGCACAGTTCAGGGACTAATTTTGAGGATTAATAACTTCCTTCAGTTTCAAAAGAGTACATTATGGTGAAAAAGGATAGAGAAATTTTTAGAACAAAAAATTGAGCATCCCAGCACCTAACCGTGTTTAAATGACTCATGAATTTCATGATTATCACAAACTTTTAGAATTTGCAAAGGAAAACCAAATGATAGATCAAAATATATGTAGATGCATCGCACAAGTTCCGACAATCACAACACATAGTTTATATTAGAAAGCAAAGAGTAGAAAAGACAGTGAAGTTATTCTTCCACTTACTATGAATAGTACATATGTATGCCAATTTTGATGAAAGGAATTTTCTAATAAAAAATGACATGTACAAGTTCTGAGAAAGATGCAAACTTGGTACTAGAAAGTTATGAAGATTAACTGAGCACACCCCTACAAGCTTCTTATCTAACATCCAGGAGATATTCACATTTACCGACAAATATCCCATCTTCTATAATTCTTGACTATGAGTGCTATATGGATTAGGAGATATTCCAACTTCTCTGAGATAAAAGAGCAAAGCCTGAAGCCCCAGAATCCAGACAAAAGGAAGATCCGTTGGCATCCAAATCTACTGCTGGGGATTGAGAGCTTTATAAGACTGTTAAAGCCATGATGTTTAGTCCTGATTTTTGTTACTTTTGTTTAATAGTTTATGGCCAGAATGGCTGCCGCTGACTGGTTTGGTTGAGAAATGATACAAGGACTGGCAGAAGTCAGTTCAATGTACCATAAATTTCCTAGGAGACAAAGGCCTATACTAGAAAAATAGACCATGAATTTTTTCTTCCTGAACTTAAATCATTACAATGCTTATTGCTCTCCTATTGTTTCAAACTTATTCCATTTTGGCAAGGTATAATCGCATATCAGAACCAATGTTTTTTCATTCTTGAAAAATGCAGCTTGTGCCTGACTCATGGTCTAATTTAGGCAAATGAACCATTTTTCTCTCTTAGTCTTCCTTGTTATATGAAGCAGTTTGCCTTCTGTGTTTTGCTTGCAAGTAATTCGAATGAAATAGGTCCAGCCACCCACCTTATAGCCAACCTAATTATAAAGGAAAGGTAATTAAGAGTGAGTGAGAGAGAGAGAGAGAGAGAGAGAGAGAGAGACTAAAACCTTTAGTAAAAGTTGATTAATACGCCACCTTTTTGAAAGACAGATTAATTGAGGAGCTTCTATAATATGACTCACCAATGCATCTTGAATTGTTATTTCATCTCGAAGATCCACTCGAGCACGAGCTTCTGCCAGCCTCACCAGACTTTCTAGCTGCCTTGCAGTTATTGGTGTGCCGTCAGCTGAGGTATTGCGGTCTCTTAGACGAAGGTAAAATTTTTGCAATATTTCTGCTGCGGGTTTTGACATACTATCCAACAAATATAATGATTCAGATTTAAAATTTAAGGGAAAAAAAAAAACAAGCATTTACAACAGGAAATGTACCAGAGTTACCTAGGAAAGACATAAGTTCTTGCATAAGAAATATACTTGCGAAGAAGCGGACCTGGCAAGGGAACAAAATTGTGGTCTTTAACTGGATCAAGTCTCAACCTTGAAGCTAAGGAACCACTTTCTACACCCAAGTCCATCTCTCTGTTAATTGGTGATGCTGCAAACGTCAATTAAAGAATGCTGAATTCAAATCAACTGATGCTGAAAGAAGGGATTGAAAGCAACCCAGTTAAAATGTTATAGGACACTACCCCTACAAAGTCGTTTTGGAGCTGGAAGGAGCTCACTGTTTCCAGCATGAAGCTGCACAAAAAAACCACATGCTCTAATATGTTAATAATCTTGTTGATAATTTCCTTTTTTTCTCACAAATCTTTGCAGAAAAGTTCCAACAGAAAGAATAGATCACAAAAGAAACATTGACAGAGTCACCGTACTTACTGCCATAATGTGCTCGGAGACTCGCTTATCAAGTAGTTCATTAGGTCTATCAAGTAAAATGAAAACCAAATCGAATCGAGAGAGAAGAGCGGCACTCATTTTCAGATTCTCATTCACCGTCTTTGCACGGCTGCCACAGATTTTCAGAGACGTTAAAATACATAAAACTCAACAGTAAAAACTACAAAACAGGAACTAGTTCACAAGTAAAAAGATAATAATAAATGACTGATAAATCCAAGAGCAAAATTCAACAATCACAAATCCAAGACACTTGAACATCGCCTTTTGAAAAGCAGAAAGAAGAAAAAGCCTCAGACAAAGTACATCCTGATAATTTTAGGAACTGAAGGCACAGTGATCACACAAAGCCAGGTAAAACTTAAATTGTATAGGTGACAAAGGGATTTGGTTAGATGGCTATAAGTGCAACACAAATAGACATCAGACGGCTTGTAACTAAGATACTAGGAAAGGGACAAGAAAAATAATGTTCTTATTTGAGCATATTGTACATCTACTAAGTATTAAACAAAAACCACAGTCCTTAAATCTAATTACTACGACTCCTTTTGCTTCTAATGAACAGAAACCTCAACTAAGTCTATGATTTGAATGCTGATAAGAATTTCTGGAAAGAAATTGAAATTTTTTTACAGCAGGGTTAGCAGCTGGAAAGAAAAATGAAAATTACTTGTAATGACCCCCAACAGGGTTAGCTGCTGCTAATACAGAAGTCCTTGCTGACAAACTTGCCACAAGTCCAGCTTTTGCAACAGAGACACATTGTTGCTCCATAGCTTCTAGTAGTGCCTATAAAATGACATGAACTGTGAGGTTGACAAATAATCATAAACCTCGTTAGAGTAACTTAGGTTTGAGCACTAAAAGATATACCTGATGTTCAGCTGTCATTTTGTCAAACTCATCAATGCAACATAATCCACTGTCTGCAAGTACCATAGCTCCTGAAAAAAAATTAAATTACAGGAGCTTCAATGACAATCACTCATAAGTAGTTCCATACTAGTTTCAGACATAACTAGATTTCAATTATTGAGTACCAAGTAAAGCAGGAAAGTTTGATTGTAATAAATGCCCGCTTAATTTGATCTGTAGACTGGTGAAGAGGGGAAATGGGTCATTTTAGTTTTAAAAATACAAATAAAAGTGAGACTTTTCTAGGACTTTTACCAGTGTCCCATAGGTACAACTATGTATTTTTTTCTGGAGTATTTGCTTTGTTTGTGTTTATCAACTAAAACAAATCCTTAGAACACCATAAAAGCTATTGAAGCAAACACTCTTGATCAGCTTACAAGAGATACTAATTAGCGTAATGATCTCTAGTTACTTCCAAACCTCAATAACTTAACAATCTCATGATGAACCAACTTGGTTCCATATTGTATGACCAAGTAATAATATCGGTAGTGAAACAGAATGACATGAACAGAAAAAGATTGAGGAACCAAAAAAAATTTATGGTTTTGTAATAACCCATGGAAGATGAGAGTTTTAATTGAGGCTTTTCTAGTATTTGTTTTAAAAATCACACTTTTTGGTAATCCAAATTGACAAGAAAAAGTAGAAATAGTAGAATTCAGTATCTCACCGGGGCTGAAAGATCACTGGCAAGATGTGGTGGTTTGTTGACTCTAGGAGTTATAAGGTCCTAAAATCGGAGCCCCTCAAGAAGGGTGGCTAAAGTTAAATTTTGTTGAGAGCTCAAAAGGGAATCATAGTAGTACAGGAGGTGAGGGTACCTTTCATGAGAGTGTAGGTCCGGTTATTTGTGTATATTCTGCACCTTTGGTGTGTGTAACTCTGCTGAGCCAGAGCTTCAAGCTTGCTCTTTGGGTTGAGAAACTATAAGCAGAACTTTATCTCTCTCTCATTGTTGAGGGAGATTCTCTCATGGTTATTGGATTTGTATAGATGTCCATTGTTACAATCGTGGTTTCTTATTTGAGCTTTAGAGGCTAAAGTAATAGGTTGGGGACCCTTAACTTTGGGTTGAAGTGGGAAAAGATAGTACCTTAAACAGAACTCTGGGTGGAGGGGTAGACTTAGGGTTAGGGTTTTACAGTTTGGGTTAAGGTAGGCGGGTGAGAGAAATAAGGAGGAAATGCTTGGGTATGAGGTAGAGGATGTGGGGCGAGGTTAGGGAGGCCCGATTTAGGGTTTAGAGGTGTACAAGGTGGATGGAAGAAAACTGTATGGCTCGAGAAGGTGATTGGGAAGGAGACTTGAGGAACTAGGAAGTTATCGGGCAGAGTAGTTCAGATGGAGGGAAGGAGGGATAAGTGGGATTCGTGAGTTAATGGAGAGGTGTAGTTGCAGCCCGAGGGTTAGTCATAGGTTGGGAAGGTTGGCTAGGCTAGGGATGGGAAAGACCTAAGATAATAAATGGAACATATGGAAAATAGTAGCAAAGATTAATACCTTTGCCAATGGGATCTTCTCCTTGAGTGGATGAAATAAAGGGTGATCAGGACAGAGCGTAGTATCAAGGACTTATGCCCTTGCAAGAGGCCATCCTGCTTGGGGGAGCACTTGATTTGTTACTTTAAGTGAAAATCATAATTCTCCATATCTCCTATTCTGCGGGTCCCCTTTACATGAAATTTGGTCCATAGACATAGTTTGACATATAGAATAAGATTACATCAAGAAATATAAATAACGACAAGGGTAAAATGACCAAAATGTCCATGTTCTTTTTTTCAAAAGTTTAGTTTTAAAAATAGCCATAAATTTGGATAAACCAGTTAAGTTGGGTCTAAGGCCCATCCCAAAATGACTAGCCAACTTAGGAACCCTTTTTCCCAACTAATAAACTCAAGATCTTTGTACTCACTAATCCATGTGGGACTATTCCTTAACGCTCCCTCTCACGTGAAGGCCCTCTTTTTATTGTTCTACAAGTGGATAATTTAGGTGTAGGCCCTCTTTTGCGGCTCTACAAGTGGATAATTTAGGTGTAGGTCCACATATGAATACTTGCTCTGATACCATATAAAGTTGGGTCTAAAGCCCATCCCAAAATGACTAGCCAAGTGGATAGTTTATGTGTAAGTCCTCTTTTGTAGCTCTACAAGAGGATAATTTAGGTATAGGCCCTCTTTTGTGGCTCTACAAGTGGATAATTTTAGGTGTAGGCCCTCTTTGTGGCTCTACAAGTGGATAGTTTAGGAGTAGGCCCTCTTTTGTGGCTCTACAAGTGGATAGTTTAGGTGTATGCCCTCTTTTATGGCTCTACAAGTAGATAGTTTAGGTGTAGGCCTACATATGAGTACCTGCTCTAATACCATGTTAAGTTGGGTCCAAGACCCATCGCAAAATAACTAGCCAACTTAGGAAACCCCTTTCCTAACTAATAAACTCAAGATCTTTGTACTCATTAATCCATGTGGGACTATTCCTTAACAAAACCTATTCACTCCCTCTTTAGGTTTATCCTTGTAGAACCTAACAATTTAAACTTGACTCAACCTGGACACATTCTCTTTTACTAACTCAATCCTACTTTATTGGCTCATGCACGGGCATTTCTCCCTTATTATTTCAGTGTATCCCTAGTGGCCAACACGGTCTATCCCTTGACATAACCAAGGTTCATAACATCCCTCTCCTTAGTGATTTTAGAAGATTCTTGATGAAGTTGTGGATCTTTGTGAAGACCTCCAATTAGTTTGGCATTATACACTTACAAGTCCACATGGGATGGCAGATTCTTTAGCAAGGATGGGTGTTTTTCTCTCTCCCTTTGTCGAGAGTGGCACTTTTCCCATTGACCTAGGTTAATAATTTGTCTATTGTCTTGAATTATTTCTATCTGTAAGCCAGGTTTTGACCTTCACTTTTTTTTAATGTGTTGGCTTCGTCAGTTTCAGCTGATATTGCTCTTGTAATTTTTATCTTCACCTCTCTGTTTGAATGAAATCTCACTGTTTTCAAAAAAATAAACAAATAAATAGTAAAAGTAGAAGATTATGGAACATATTTAACAAATGAAAAGGGAACATATGATTAAATACTAAGGAGATCTAGTTTTGTGAATACCAGCCTCAAACGCATAATCACTTGTCATGGGATCCTTTACAACAGCCACAGTGAGACCAGCATTTGTTGTAGCATTACCACAGACATAGATGCCCCTGGGAGAAACAGCTGCCGCTGCTTGCAGTAGTTGGCTCTTACCTAGCCCAGGATCACCTAAAAAACATATTATGCAGCATTGCAAGTTATATAATCATGTGTGAAATTTTGCCAAAAAGTATTGCTTCACCAGAAGAATCAAAGGAATCAGAAATCCTATGCATTAATGGGTTTTGTCACCAAGTGAATGGTACACCCATATGGCTCATAACTAGACACTGCTCATGCAAAGAAATAGTGAGAAAATAATGACACCATACCAACAATAATGATGTGGATGTCTCCTCGGACAGGAACCTTGTTTTGATCCACTAAATGCTTTTGCACACCTCCAAACAATGCCAGTGTCATACCAGCTGTAAAGATGAACAGTGGAGAACTTATTTTGAATTACAAACTCACCAGATACTCTAGAAAACCTGAGACTCCCCATAACTTCCAGAGCAAATATAGATTACATGTGTGAGATATGTGGAACATTCATTTTCAAAATATAAAAAAATTAGAAACAAGTATAACACACTTGGCCAGATAAAGCAAAGAAAAAAGGCAAGCTGCATAAAAATATTGAACAAATGTTTAAGAAAACTTTTTTCCATATAACTACAGAAATCAATTGAAGCAGAGACTAATTGTTAAATAAAAACTGTACTATAGTTGAAAATCATTATAAAAGTTGGCCTGTTCACCCCAAAATAGCTAGCTGAAGTTAGGAAGTCTCTTCCCAACTAATAAGCATATGATCTTTTCATGCCCAATGATATGTGAGTCTATTCTCCTACACTTGACAACTCCTTCTCAAACAACTACCCTGAGATGTAGAGCATATGTACAACTACAGAATGGGGGGACTTCTTTACCCACCAAAACTCGCTCATGTTCTAGCCAAAATGGACAATATGTTTAAGACAGAAGAACATGCACAAGCCATAGAGAACAAACATGGGCTTGAATTGGCTCAAATACCATGTTATAAGTAGGGGTCTATTACATTTCAAAATAAATAAATAAATAAGGGTCTATTCCTCTTAGAATAACTAGCTGAAGTTAGGAGATTTCTTTGCAAAACTAATAAGCATAAGATCTTTTCAAAGTCCAACCAATGTGAGAGTACTCTCGGACACACAAGAACTCTTACTCTGAGACAACTAACTTGAGAAATCAAACATATGTACAACTATAAACCAATGGACTTTTTCACTCACCAACAATAATAATAAAAATAAAGCTGGAATATATTCTAACAGAAAATTAATATAAACAAACACCACCTTTAACAAATTCATGCCCATAGATGGAGGGACAAATGGATTGAAGTATTTGACGGAATATGTCTGTGCCATGCTCCTCTGAGAACTTGACAACAAACTCTAAATCTCTTGGAGAAAATGTATATATATCAGACAGTAGTGTGTCTCTATTTCTGGTGCTTGTTACTTGCAAATCCTCTACAGAACTCTGAGACTTTGAATTTCGAATAGAAACTGCTTCCAAATACAAGTAATATAGCCCTTGACTCTTGCTTTTGGACTTTCCTGAAAATTTCATTCTGCTCCAGATCATTTACATAGGAAAGAAGTATACAGAAAGAAAAATGGAGTCCTCGTATGTATTGTTTAGTTAACTAAAATAAACTACAAAAGCGAACTTTCAATAATTATTTATGGAGATTAGAAAAAAAGCGTTAATCATGCCAAATTTGTCATGCTGGTGATAAAAATATAGAATGAGAATAATTTTTTAATAATTTGAAAATTAAAATGTACTCTAGCATCATCAACATGTATAGTTATGCAATGGTTAAATTCATAGACATCCAAATTCAAATTGCTGAGAATGCAAACTATGCATATTCCATGCTCAATCCTGCAGATCCCTTACCTCCTCCAACATCCATATAGTTGTTGATTACTTTTATGATCCCAGTAACTGTCACCACATTGCCAGGGATGCATGCATCAACAAGGTCTTCAGTCAGCTCACACTCTACAGTTCGTGGCACACGACCTTCTTCATAATTTTCTGAGCTCAGCTGTTCCTGAAGCCTAAATGAAAACAGAAATAACTGGTGAATAATAACATTACATAAGAGGTTAGCTTTGACATGGAAAGTGTTTTAGATGGACATATACAGAGGAATGCAGAAGCATGCCTTATTTTTTGAAAATCTATAGACCGAGCAGTAGATCGAACAGGAGCAAAAGTTTTGCCTCTACAACTTTGGAAAATGCAAAGTGTTGGAGGTGAGTATTTTCCATCAGGAAAGGCACGTGTGAGTACAGCTCCACACTTGGCACATTTGAAATCCATTTGCATCACAAGAGGCCTTACATTACTAACCTTTACAACAGTGCCACGCACAGAGACAAGTCTCCCTGTTGAATCATTCAATAGAGTTATGGGTATTTTTAAATACTCAAGAAACCTCAAAAACAAAGAAAAAAACCGTAAATATTGACCTATATAGCCAGCTTTTAAGCTCTTCAGCGCAATCATCGTTTCAGGGTAATTGTGCAGTCGAATGTTTATTTTTCCTTCCTCTGGGAAACCCTTCTGGTGCCGCAACAAAGCCTGCTTATCATGTAGAATAAATGTGACTCCATAAGACTAAGTCAACAGGTAAGCCATAGGGGAAGTCATGTTCCGTCTTTTTACCTTGTGAACTGCCGCACCCATGCATAAAAGGGCTTCCTTAGGTGCAACCTCCAGTGCCGCAAAAAATTCCTCCACATTGCATATTTCTCTAAATTGATGGAAATCGATCGGTAGGAAGAAGATGCAAACATCATCCTTCACCTGAGCCAGAACAATGGGTTTTAAGCGTCCAGAAAATACAGGCATTCATGGAAGGCTAAAGCATGCAATCTAAGTGAATAGAGACACTAATGAAAGGAATAGAATTTTGAAGTTGAACGCCTTTCAAAAGATTACCACCAAATTAAATTATTCAGCACAAGGACTGTTGGCTAGTATTCCACAACAAGCAGAATTCAGAAACTAATTACACCAACACGATATCAAAAGAACAAAAGCGACTATGCGCGAAGTAGCACAAAGATGAGCGACTCCAAACTCTAGGACACCCACATTCACGCACCAGATACGAGTTTTGCTCCCGACCAAGAGTAGCAGGGGGCAAGAAGAGACCCGAATAAATCAATACCTGAGAAAGGAGATCTTCAGCTGGTGGAATCGAGAAAAAACGAGTTAACTGGATGATGAGTTTGAACCTTCGATCGTCCTCGGAAAACTCGACATCGAGAAAATATTTTGCCCAAATCCGGGCTATATCGTCGCTCCGCTCCACCGTAAACTCACGACAACTCTCGAAGACTGCGCCGTGCATTTTTTTAGTTCGATCCGGTCGCTCTGTTCTCCAAGGGGAATGTATCCGCAAATGGAATTTCTCAGCGACGCGGGAAAGAGAGGAAAACAATAAGAAATACGAACTGCGGCAGACGGTAATTTGAATGCTGCTGTTCCCTGGAGTTTCCGATACGAACGGCCGGAACGTATCCGACTTTTGTATCCGATATGGCATCAGATACCAGTAGGTCCAGTACAGTGAACTTGTGCATTATCGGGTTTTAGCATCGGGGCCCTATCCATTATCCAGCAAGTCTACCTGAACATGGAATTGTTGAGTTGGGTATAAAAACTGGCATGGGTCGGATAAAAGGGTCAGACTCACCCATCTATTATAGATGAATTTCCCTCTGACTCATTCAAGTTAAGCCGAATCAGCCTGAATTCCTATCTGATTTCGCAATCCAATTTGGGTTTTCATACCCGAGTTTGTTCCAAATCGGCGTTAAAATAACTCCTTTCCAAGTGGAATTATGAAATACTAATGCTTATATAAAACACAAAAAATTGCAATCTCTTATCTACTAGATTTTTTTGTCATTTTTCTCATACGGAGACATAGAAGTCACATTAGTTTCACTTGTGCCCATGGTTTTTTTATTTGGAATCAAGTATAGAAATAGATGAATGAATAATTTCCCGATGTTTTTCATTCATTGATACCGTTATTTATAGGTTAGAGAATGATAAGATTTTACATGATAAGGATTATCTCTAAAAGAATTTACATGACTTTAGAGTTATAAGTTGAGACAATCTCAACTTCTTTTATCCTTATTTTCTTTATCTCTATCATACCCCCGCAAGATGAAGCTCCAAGAGGAGATTCCAATCTTGGTCTTCAAGATGAGAGTGTATTCAGGGAAGCGGCTTGGTGAGGGCATCCACTAATTGATTAACATAGGACACTTGAGTCACCCGAAGAGCACCACTCTGAACGTGTTCTCGAATGAAGTGGTAATCTAAAGCTACATGTTTCATACGCGAATGAAATACTGGATTGGAGCATAAATTTATAGCATCGATATTGTCACAATAAAGGACCGGTTGTTGCGGAAGAAAAACACCAAGGTCCGTGAGAAGAGAGAAAATCCAACAGATCTCAACTGCAGTGGTTGCAATAGATCAATATTACGCCTCGGTAGAGGATCAAGTCACAGTTCATTGCTTCTTAGAACTCCAAGAGATAGGATTGCGACCTATGTAAACAATATAGGCATCGATTGAAGTGAAATTATCCTTGGTACCTACCCAATCAGCATCAGAGAAGGCATGAAGGGACAAAGAAGATTGTTGATGTAAAACGATACCATGATCCAGAGTCCCACAGAGATATCATAGCAAACGCTTGACAACATCCTAGTGATTAGTAGTGGTGTAATACATAAACTAAGATAATTTATTTACCACATAAGCAATGTCCAGGCAAGTAAGAGACAAATATTGTAGACTCCCAACAACAGTTTGATATTCAGATGCATCGGAGAGTGTCGTGTCAGACTGAAGTGTGTGTGTAAATGATATGGCAAGCGGTGTAGCGACAAGCTTTGCATTGATTATGCGTGTGCGAGCAAGGAGATTAGAGATATACCAACGTTGAGACAAAAGTAGGCCTTGAGAATGAGGAACAACTTCAATATCGAGAAAATAAGCCAAAGGGTCATAATCCTTGAGTGAGAATTTCTAAGCAATTAGGTGGACGAACGTCGCCATAGTTTGATCATTATTTCCTGTAATAATGATGTCATCAATATAGACCAAAATATACAATACAACTGAACCTGTGTGAGAAATAAATAGAGATGAGTCTACACGAGAGTTGGTGAAGCCTGTGGTGACGAGAAGTTGGCACTATTCATGATACCAAGCACGAGGTACTTGCTTGAGACCGTAGAGGGTCTTGTGAAGTTTGCAGACATAATTCGGATTATCACGATCAATGAAACCCAGTGGTTGTGTCATAAAGACATCCTCAGATAGAGTGTTGTAGAGAAAAACATTATTAATAACAAGTTGTCAAAGCGACCAACCACGACTTACTTCAAGGCTAAGAACAATGCGAATAGTCGTAGGTTTGACAACAGGACTAAATGTTTCATGATAATCAACTCCAGGGAGCTAGTGAAACCCTTTGGCAACTAACGAGCCTTGTACTTATCAATGGAGTCATCAAAAATATATTTAGTATGGAAAATACATTTGCAACCAACCAGATTCTACGAGGGATCTGAGGGAACAAACTCCCATGTACCGTTCCGAACAAGAGCATCATACTCATCAGACATAGCCTGATGCCATTTGGGATTGGTGAGAGCTTGAGTTACAATTGTGGGTTCACGGTTGGAAGATGCATGAACTTGGACTATGAGGTTTAGTTTTTGGATGGGTTTATAAATATTGTTCTTGGATCTGGTGACAATAACACGGGGAGGTGAGGAAACAGGTAGGGATGATGGGTGTGGGTTGAGCAATGTGGGAATGTGGTTTGGAGTGGGGTGAGGTGTGGGATCGTGAATGGGGCTGGCAGAGGACGCAGGGATCAAAGTTGCAGATGATGTGCCAGTAGCCAAGAGGAAGGACACAGAGGAATACCAGTGGGAGAGTGTATCAAACGAGGGACGGTCAAGATGAGACTATAATGAAGTGAAAGGGAAAATAGATTCAATGAATTGAACATGACGCAACACATAAAGACTTAAAGACTCCTAAGGATTATCTCTAAGAGAGTTTACATGACTATAGAGTTACAAGTTGAGGCAATCTCAACTTCTCTGATCCTTATTTTCTTTATCTCTATCATCAAGAACCGACTTAAGATCACAATTTTGTTATCGGAGGTAAGTTAGAATGGGACTCAATGGAAGGGGGGACTAGCCCATTGTAGAAGGGATGAGTCTTACCCCCAATTTAACCCTCCCTAGTCCTAAATCCAAGTGATCTAATCAAATTGCAGGTCAATTAGACAAGTTAAAAAACTATGTTGTGATCATTTTATATGTGTTGCGCACCTAAATGCACCATACCTTGCAAGTGTACTAATTTTTTCAATTTAAAGCTATCTTTGTCATAAATCCATTTATAAGTTCTAATGTTGAACTATTGTTTCTTTAATCATCTAGCTAGAACTTGTTTAAAATATTTAACTTAATTGATAGGTTTTATACCAAAAATGCATGCCCACATTAAATAGATCAACGTCTTTGTTGGAATATATGATATAATTAGGGTGGCACTAATCTAGTTAGTTTAAATTTATTGTCTCTTCTTACTCTTATTAGGGTGAAGGGTGGACATATAATATTGGTAGTTTTGATACCTATAAATATGGGGGAGGGTTTGGATCAAGTCCATAACCTCTTTTCCCTCTTGTTTTCTCCCGAAGAATGTCTCCCTCTTTTTCTCCATGAGCTAAATCCTGGGAGTCCTGAAAATCAACATGGTATCAGAGCACTGATTTTAAGGACTCGGGTATGTGAAATCCATTTTTTTCTTTTGCTCGTTGTTTTATTTTTAATAATTGTTGGAACTTCATTTTAATTTTTATATTGTTACTCTGGTTCTCTGGCCTCAAAATAATCTCAGTATTTTGCTGGTGACGGAGATGATGAACCAGCAAGTGCTCTAACTCATAACGTTTACTTCACTGCTGCTGCGAGACCTACTGAACGCGAGATTTTTTGCTTCTCCGAGGATTCTCTACAATCTACGGAAGATTAGTTTCAGCCGATTACGAAAGTTTTTGTGTTGTTGTTTTTTGCTGAGTTAATCTTCCAAAGTCGCTGCCATTGTTGTTGTTTGCTTTCCATCCCAAGTGGAGGTTCCCATCATCTACATCTTGTCACGCAGTAGGATCCTATCACCAGCTTTGTTTATGCAAAAATGAATCTTGGTTATTTTTATTCAGAAACTAAACTTCTAGAGTCGATTTGTTTCGGGAAGATTATTTCCAATCTTGATTAGATCTTGCTCTATTCGAAAGGATCTCTAGCGTCGCTAGCATATATTTTCCAAAGCATATATGCTCGGATGGAGCTTTGTTGGCAGAATATGGCTGGCTTGATCCATCAGTGTATCCAGCCTGGTAATCGAAGCCCTTCGCTGAATCTGCACGGCTCTCTACTGGCGTGAGTATCTTTCTGCTGAAGTTGTCGTTGTTGAAAGCTCTCCGTCTCTTCGCTAGCTCGTTTCCTTTTGTGGCTCATCTCTTCTCTGGCGTTGGATCGGGTCCAATCTGTTCAGAAACCAGCATCCAGAAAAATTCTGGTTTGTGATCCCTGGTTCATTGGATCTTTGTTGTCATGATCGCTTATTGTTGGACCATTATTGTCATCGTTATTATTTGTTGTTGTTGTTGTATCTTGCTTGTTGGCATCTTCTTTCGGAAACCAATCTGGTGATTTTGCTATTGATTATGAGTATCATGTAGCTAGATTAATTCCAGTAATTCAAGCTTCATCATGTTGCTTCTACTACCACTCATGGTATATTTGTCGTTGTTGATCCAGCCTGCTAGCCACGTCAATTGTTGTTTCGCCTACAATCAAGCATATATGCGAAAACTGTTATTGGATCTTGTTGATATTGACTTGTCGCATCAGGATCATTTTTTTGGCTATTCTATTTCCGAGTTGTTGGTTCATCAATGTTTCCATCCCGGGAGCACCAGCGACGAACCAACAAGCTCTCCACTTCAGAATATAGATACCTGCTGAATTAATGGGATTTTCTGCTATCTAGAAGATTATTCAGCTGGCATCTTCTGAAAAATAGCAACGCCGAAATAGAGCATGCCAACCTTATAAATAATCAGATTACGCTGTTGATTTATCTTCTTCTCTATTGTTGTGTTGCAGTTTCTGGAAGACGAATCAATCAATTGTTAATCTGAAAAATTGATCTGGCTTTGTTTATGTTTCTGGAGATCCAAGGCTCGGTCATCTGCTGCTATTCTATTTTTGGGAAGATAACATTTCTATTCACTACGCCAACTGGGTTGCCACTTTTGAGGGCAAAGATGACTGATCTCCCGCTCTGTTTAGCGTCGTGGGGAATAAGATGACACTGTTGAAAAATTTAATGTTTCCTAAGTTAAGAAACTTGATTTATAATCCAGGTCGCACATGTTCTGCCCAAACCAGATTGGGTCGAGTTAACCCAACAACATGAGCGTTGCTTCCTTCTATTATGTCCAGTTAACATAGGCCAACTTGAATCGGGTCAACCTGGTCTGGGTCAACTCAGGCCTGGGTCAACCTGACTCGGCCAACTTATTTTCTGCCTCGGTTATACAAGTCCGGGTCACAAGGTTTATATCTATTTTTCATGCGACTAGGCTATATTGGTCAGATATCTTACTTAGCTTGACTCAATTCTCAATCTCTTGCTGAATCATTATCTTGGATTATTATTCAATTCCAACATACTATTTGGTACAACTTCCTTATTACTGATGAACTTTTATTATTTATCGGTTATCCGCTACTATACAAATGCACATGTGGTGCATGTTATTTGGGATTGGCCCATTTCCACAATTGCTATTGTGTCTCCTTGATTGAGACATTATTTTTGAAGAAGAACTCCTCGATTGCTTGCCTTGGGTTCATTATTTGCTGACTGTTGTCGGCATTGGTTCGTCTGATGTGGAATTTGAATTTCTTAAAAAATAAGGCATATGGTGGCCTCAACATCCTATCTTCCTCTTTACCCATTACCCATTGGTTATTTGGTAGCCTTTCTCCTACTATCCTTTATTTGACTTTCACATACCCCTTCAGGTCAACCTCTTGTTTGTTGCTTCGGTTGATTTATCTTTATATACATATGGGTGTTTTAAGTCCATTAAGACTTTTTATATGTATTCGTGGGTCTTTTATCGTCGTCTTGTGAATAACAGGCATTTCCAACTTATCACCCATTTCTACCTTTGAGAGTCGGTGCCCGGGTTGGGACACTGTGATGGAGAAACATTTTACTACATCTTGTTATTTGGTTTAAGCTGGGATCACTACCATTACCTCATAGCTTGAGGGGGAATATTGGAATATATGATGTAATTAGGGTGGCACTAATGTAATTAGTTTAAATTTATTGTCTCTTCTTACTCTTATTAGGGTGAAGGGTATACTTATAATATTGGTAGTTTTCATACCTATAAATATATCTTATGGGAGAGAGTTTGGATCAAGCCCATAACCTCTTTTTTCCTCTTATTTTCTCCCGATGAGTGTATCTCTCTTTTTCTCCATGAGCTAAATCCATGGAGTCTTAAAAATCAACAATCTTAAAAGTGTGGCAGTTGATGAAAGTAGTTTACCCTCTTATTACATTTTTATTATCTAATATAATAACTAAAAAATGAGACAATCACGGGGAAAAACTATGAAGAAAAAATAATACATGTAATACCTTGAAGGGATACAACTGGAATAAGACAAAAGGGAAAGGGCATTTTGGAAATTTCATGAATAAAGATTAAAAAAATTGAAGAGATAAGAAGGGAATCAAAGTTTTGGGGAATGTTTTAGAAAAGAGAGATAGATCAAAAGAGAAAGAACGAGAAGGAGCTCGACGAAGGAAAGAAGAAGAAGAAGAAGATAAGGGGTAAGTTTGAATCCCTATTCTTGGAAGATGGGCCCAACCCACACGACCAAGGCCCAAACATCCAAGTGTGTGGAAGATGGGCTCAAGTCCACAAACCAAGGAGAATGCCCACAGGCCCACACACTGGTGGCATGATGGTAAATAAAGAGTCATCACATAAAGATAACACTGATGTAATTAGTTTATGATTTATTTCTCTTATTCACTCTTACTAGGTTGAAGGGTATTCTTATAATATTAGTACTTTTGATATCTATAAATACAACTTAAAGGGAAGGATTTGGATAAATCCATTTCCCTAATCTTCCTACTCTTTTCTCCAAATTCATCAATCTTCCTCTTCTCCTCCTAAAACCTTCTCTCCACAACTCTTCTTCTTCTTCTCACCCCTTAATCATCTTCTATTGTTAGTATACATTATGGAATCCTAAGTTTAACATTGGTATCATATTAAGCAATAATCTAAGATGTAAAAGGAGAAGAAGAAGGAGAAAATATGGAGAAGAAAGGGAGGAAGAAGAAGAAAAAGAGGAGTTTCCCATTTTTCTTTAAGTCTTTTTTCTCTTTTTTATATTTCATTGGATGTTTCACTCTCTTACCATAATTTCAAGTAGAAAATTATATACCGTTGGAAATATATTTTAGTTTAGTTCCCAAATAAAAAAGAACCATTAAAATCAATTTTTTCTAGAAAGAGAAATCGACGTCTGAAGTAGCAAAGGTAAAACAACAGAAAAGTTCAAGCAGTAGCAAAAAACTTCAACTTTAGAGCCATTTTATATAATCAAGAATAAGACTTTATATAAAGAAATATATACATAAAAAAATATTTGTAAGTCTATTTTCTTACCTATTCAACTAATTCTCATTCTGAGTTTTTTAGATGGAGATATCAATCCTGGAAGAGTCAATGGTCTTGTAAGCCAAAGAAGAAAGAGTACATATTGCAAGGTGGCAACTTGGTAGACCACGTTCTGTTTGTATACATACATAAATGAATAGAGGAGAATATGGTAGTTATGTCTATGGTAGATGTAAACAACTGAGGCATAATGCAAGAAAATATCGAAACCCGCCAATTACCGCCCCAAAAAATACTCAAGGAAGTAGTAATCAAAAGTAAACATTTTCATTACTTGAGAAATTTAAATATTTTTGTTGTTAATTGTCTTTTATTTTTAGGCATTCAATATGTAATAATCTGTCATTTTAAAATTTTACATTGTGTAGCCGTTCTTAATGGAAGTTGTGGCTAGTGCCCAAGTAGTTAAGCTAACTGGACTCTAGTTATATATATTTTTTATGTTTTATTTTTTATTTTTCTTGTGAAGATCGTTTTCATTTTTTTATGGTTGGTTGATTGAAGTGTTATGGGATTGTCATTGCCATGTAGTAAATGCTGGCATTGCTATTAAATTTAAGGCATGGGAATTCTTTTTTCATCAATCTTTTTCGTTGAATGCATTTGATTATGTCTCTTATGGTGTTGATCAATAAAAGTGATACCTTTTCGTTAATGAAGCACGATTGTAACTAGATTTCTCTTAATTTTCTTATGCAGTAAGATTATGTATTGTTTGAATCACTGAGGAGGTTTCAATTGATGGAGCTATCTGTTGGAACACTAAGGTGCACTGTCTAGTTCCTAATATGTTTATGCATTTCAGCTCTTTTTAAGTATTCCCTGAACTTAAACTCATAATATCATAATGCAAATTCTCCTAGGAATTTTTTTTTACCATTGATATTGGGTGATTGTGTCAATCTTTGTGGTGACGAATTCCAAAGCTAAGACAAAGGAGCAGGGGTGAAGGAAAAAAAAGAGCAACATTTGAGGGTAGGGATAGGGGATTGATTAGCAGTCCAGATTTGGACAAGTGATTGTTTGTTTCACACCATGATTATTTTGTATTGTAGTATGTTTTTCTGTATTTTTAGTTTTGGCTAATATGTTTCTATTGAAAAAGGTCTAGTGTATATTTGTTTTGTTCAAATGACAGAACGCAACTGTCTCATGAAAAAAACTGGAATCTCATTTTCATCCCAGTAAAGGCGGCAAATTTAGTTGTCATGAATCTTTGTTTGGATTATGGTCGATCAAATGTTTTGGGTCCTCTATTGGTATTATGTAATCACAGGTTAACCTTCATGCAATATATGTTTCATGTCAGTTATTGTAGGTTTTCCATATCTGCCAATAAAAGCTTTGTATAGTTTGTTTGGATTGTGATCGATGCTTGGATTATAGTTTGAAATGAAAATGGGAGAAAAAGGTATGTTGACGTGGAGTGCTAATGCAGTATGTTGATGATGTGGTGATTCGATGTTGTTGTAGATGATGGGGCATTAATGCCCTCGAGTGTTGTCGTGGTGTGATGACATGGCAACATGTAAGCGTCAAAGTTGACATGTCGTCTTAGACTTCTTTTATTTGGAAGTTGGTTGTTTTTGTAAATATTTGTTAAAAATGGGTAATTTAGTAAAATTCTCTTATTTTTATTGTTTATCTCTGTTTGCTTCAGGTATCTATATTTTTAATCAATTCTATCGTTATCGTTTTCTTTGTTTGTATGGTTTCTTTTCTTCCCGAAATTCACTCTTATCTTATTTGGATCTCTGTTTTCGATCTCTAGTCCTCTTTTATCAATTTGAGTTGCATTGTTATTTGTTTTTTTATCCTGGAATCAAATTGTTTATTTGTATCCCACACTTCTTCTTTTTTCTTTATTGCTTACTCTCTTGTTTTCCTCTAAATTTCTCCATTTCTTTGTATGTGCATTAGTCATTTCCTCTTAAGTCCCACATTGCTCAAGGCAATGAAACTCAAAGAGGTTTATAAGCCTCTCCACAAGACTTAAATCTAAATGAACATGAAACTCACTCAGGCATGTGAGTGAGGTGCTTGTGTGTGCACATGCACATAGTCACGTACCTGAGAATATTTCTATCACACATCGAAAAATCATCTTTTCAAAAGGTATGCATTGGCAACACTCTTCCAATAGATGATAGAATACGCATTTGCCTTCATAAAAAAAAACAACATAGAGAAAATCTTGGATAATCATCTTTTCAAAAGGAATGCATTGGCACCACTCTTCCAATAGATGATAGAATACAAGCATTTGCCTTCATAAATAAAAACAACATAGAGAAAATCTTGGTCAAAGGAGACTCACATCTTAAAGAAGGAACCCAGGAAATACCTTAGAAAGCCTAAACAAAACATTTAGAAGGAACAAAATTATGTATGTGGAAAACCGTGTTATTTTGCTAAACAGTGTAGATACAGGAAAAGCAAAGGGCAAGGAGATAGTACGACTCCTCAACATGATAATTAGAACTAGTTTATTTGGAACCAATGAAAGGTTAGTCACAACTAACTTAGAAATTAATTTGGCATTTAATCCAAACAATTGGTGGATTGACATAGGAGCAATTGTCCATATTTGTTATTATATTTCTTTTTTTTCTTCCTAGGTCAAAGGGAAAATTATGACAAAGGGCAATTCCAGTGTTGTTCATGTGATTAGTGAAGGAAAAGTAGAGTTGAAATACACATCCAGGAACACTCTCACTCACCACAATGTGTAGTCGTGTTAGATGTATGAAAAAATCTTGCTAACAACTTCCTTCTAAGCAATTAGGATACAAATTAGTGTTTGTGTCGAATAAGGTTGTAATTAACATGGGTGGGTCATTTGTAGTGAAGAATTATGTTTTTGATGGATTATTTAAATTAAATATAATTTATACAAAAAATATTAATGAGAATATAGTTTCATCTTATGTCATGCTAGTTGACTCTTTTGACTTGTGACACAATAGAATTGGACATGTAAATATAAACACTACACCCAAAAAAACATAGATTTATAAAATAAATGTGAGATATGTGTCCAATTGAAACAACCTAGAAAGCCATTTAAGTCAACGAGTATAAACTTTGACCTTCTAGAGCTTATACACACTAATATTTGTAAGATGAACAATATTTTTACCATAGGAGGAAAAATGTATTTTATTACCTTATACATGATATGTCAAAATACTGCTATATGTATCTAATTAGGACAAAAAATGAAGTGTAAAAATATTTTGAAATTTATAAATTAGAAATTTAAAATCAAAATCATAAAACAATAAAAAGACTTGGGTCAAATAAAGGAGGAGAATATAAATCTAGAATTTAGAAAATTATGTCAGAAACATGATATCATACATGAAATGACAACTCCTTATTCTTCTTAGTTCAATGGAGTAGCTAAAAGGAAAAATATAACATTTTTAGACATGATTAACTCCATGTTGTCTATTTCTGCTCTTCCAATATGTGGGGAGAAACCTTAATTTCACCGTGTAAAATACTTAATCATATTCCATATAATGTTACTTAGAAAACCACATATGAGTTATGTTGGGGAAGAAAACTTAGTCTTCAATATTTTAAAATATTGGGATTACCTTGCTAAAGTTAAAATTGACTTTAACAAGATGACAAAGCTAAGCTCTAAGACCTATATGCAACTTTCATATGATATGCAGAAAATAACAATGCATATCAGTTTTTTGTAGTACGTTCAAATTTACCTAAAATTTATGTAAATAATATTAAAGAATCTGATGATGATTTTTTTTTTAAAATGTGTTTCCTATAAAAAAAAGTGGAAATTAGAAGTAGGAGAAACTTCCAGATATCGCAATGAAGAAACCAAAATAGTGCCACAAGTTGAATGTAGGCGGAGTAAGAGACCTAGGATAGAAAAAAAACCTATGATTTTTACACATTCCTCGTAGAGGATGATCCTTTGACTTTTATTGAAGTGATGAAATCTAGTGACACGTCCTTGTAGGAGGAAGCAGTTAGAGGTGAAATGGATTTAATTCTTTCACAACATAAATGGGAATTGACTAACTTACCTCTAAGGTCTAAACCACTTGGATGCAAATGGATTTTAAAAAGGAAACGTAATTCAGATGGGTCCATAGAAAAATACATAGCTAGATTAGTTGCTAAAGGATTTAGTCACTAGGATAACTATAGTTCAAGTGTTTATTGCAATGTCTACATCAAATAACCTCAAAATACATCAGATGGATGTTATATTAGCCTTTCTCAATGGCGAATTAGATGAATAAATTTATATAGAATAATCAGAGGGTTTCATAGTTCCTGTTCAAGAGAATAAGGTGTGTAAGTTAGTCAAATCTTTATATGATCTAAAACAAACTCTTATGCATTGACATGAATTTTTTGATATGGTTTCAAAATATGTGGTTTTGATAAATGCATATACTTGAAAACAGACAATAAGTCTTTCATTATTTTATATCTTCATGTTGATGTCATTTTGATATTTGAAAATGAAAATATCAAAATATTAGAGGTAAAGAAATACCTAAGTGATAATTTTGATATGATTAGTGAATGTAATTTTAGGAATCAAAATAATATTAAATAAGAATGAGATTGCTTTGAATAAATCTTATGATGTGGAAAAAGTTTTAAAACGATTTGGAAATGAGAATTGTAAACTACTCAGCACACCATATGATTCTAGTATAAAATTGAAGAAGATTGGTGGGATAGTATTTCACAACTCAGATACTCTCGAATTATTGGAAGTCTAATATATTTATCAAACCGTATCAGACCAACTATTTCCTACGTAGTAGGAAGACTGAGTAGGTATACAAGTAACCTTGATAAAAACCATTGGGATGCTATTGAAAGATTTCTTAAAATATTTGAATGGTATTTGTTAATTACGAAATACTCTATCCTGGATTTCATACTATACTAGAAAAGTACAATGATGCTAATTAGATTTCTAATTATGACAACACTAAAGCCACTAGTGATTTTGTATTTATAGTATGTGGTGGGGCAGTTGCTTGGAACTCTTCCAAGCAAACCTTGATTACTAGATCTACTGTGAAGGCTGAACTAGTGGCCTTAGAGTTGATTGGTGGAGAAGTTGAACGACTTAGGGGTCTATTATCAGACATTCCCACGATGGATAACTCAATTCCAATTATCTTAATTAATTGTGAAAATCAGGTGACTACAATAAAAATAATAAAGTACAAATGATAATTCAAAGTCATCTCTGCATATTTGTTTCAATATAAAATTTTGAGGATGCTCACACCCACTGAAGTAATAACCTTAAGTTAGATTAAATCAGTGAAAAACTTGGTAGATCATCTAACCAAGGGCTTGTCAAAAGGAAAAGTACAATATGCTTCAAGGGGGGAAGGGATTAAAGTCTATTAGTAAAGTCAACTTCATTGGCAACCCAACTTATTTGACTGGAAATCCCAACATGAAGGTTCAATGGGAAAAACAAGTTGAATGAGAGACTGGTAGGAACACCAATTCAATTCACATCTCATCGCTATGAAGTAGGTGCTCAACTGCACTAAATATGAGGTTGGTGTATTACCTTAATGATATCAAGGCTATTATAGTTAGGTATAGAGTTGCAATATACCCTTGGAGATATCACTGATATGAGTGTGATTATGAGGCTACAGTCTAACAGATAATTAAGGCTTGTTCTCTAAACGAAAATCACAAGACAAGATACATGCATGACTGTAATGCGCTACTCAATGGAACTTACATGTAGGATTACCACTTAGTTGTTTGGTATTCTCAAAGTCTACACATAAAGTCCAAGTTCAATATTTGTTTATTTAGGATTGGTGTGGGTGGCGAAATACCAACTAGAAGAAGGTTTAAGTTCGGAAGACACTTGTCATCGAACGCTATAATGTCGTTGTTGCGCGAACATTATTTTTTTCAATTTTTAGTCTTTTTAAATCATTTATCATTTATAAACAAAATTAAAAGGTGGCCAAGACTTTGTTTTTAAACATTGAAAGTACACAAAAGCGCACACAAACATGATAAGATAAAATTCTAGTAACATATAAAAGACTTCCTACATAACATGTGGGGTCACGATACAATCATGTCACTGGAAAAATGCGCAATCTATTTAAATCATTTTATCAGTTTTTTTCAAAATTTTAAAAGATGGGGAGTGCTATGTTTTTAAACATTGAAAAACACACGTGTGCACAAACATGATAAAATAAAATTCCCGTAACATGTGTAAGAATTCTCACATAACATTTGGGGTCAAGATGTAGCTATGTCACTAGATAAATGTGCAATCTATTTAAATCATTTGTCAAATTTTTTTCAAAATTTTAAAAGGTGGGGAATGTTATGCTTTTTAACATTGAAAAAACAACGCGTGCACAAACATGATAAAATAAAATTCTAGGAACATATAAAATAATTTTCTCATAACATATGGGTTCACGATGCAATCATGTCACCAGACATCTGTGCAATCTAGTTTTAAAATTTGGCATAGTTATTGTTTTGAAAAGAAGAACTCATATTAGTAAGTGATGTATTTATTCGATTTCAACATAATTATGTGTGAATTGTTCTTTCCAAAATCACCAGATAAAGAAAAAATGAGTGAAGAACCTAGCCATGTAACGCTATTAAAATAATTTGAATTCATCTTCAATTCCCTTACTTGAGGCATTAAATTATAAATTAAGAGAAGAGTAAGAGCTCAAGTCCAAGCGAACATTGGCTGTGCTTAACTTTTTCTTCTAGACAAAAAGTCATGTTACTTACAAAAATACTATTAAACTTATTACATTTACAACAATTACTACTATCCCAATTTTATTGTTAAAATATAATATAAATGATTAAGAAAAATCTCAAAGTAATATCAACCATGAATGTGTGGAATAAATTTATAAATACGAAATAAAAATAAATCAAAATTTAATGAATCTGAATAAAATTTGATGTTAAATTTAAAATCTGGTACAAGTGTATGAACATAGGTTCATACTCCTTTTCTCTTGATAAATTACAATGAAAGTGTAAAGGTTGGGATTTGCTTTGCCTCTTGGAGAAGCATTAAAATGGATCGCTCTTCTGAGAGAACAAGTCTTGTACTGCAAATTTATCCTCTTTTGAGGTGATTATGAGGCCACTGTCTAATAGAGAATTAAGGGTTGTTCTCTAAAAATTACTCACAAGACAAGATACCTGCATGACTGTAACACATTACCTTGATGAAATTTACATGTAGGATTAACACTTAGTTGTTTGGTATTCTCAAAGCTTATACATAAAGTCCAAGTTCAATATTTTTTTACTTAGGACCGGTGTGGGTGGCGAAATACCAACTAAATGAAGGTTCACATCTGTAAGACACTTGTCATCGAAAGCTATAATGTAGTAGTTGCTCGAACCTTATTTTTTAATTTTTTTTGTCTTTTCAAAAAAATTGTCAGTTTTTTTCTTCAAAATTTTAAAATGTGGGGAATGCTATCCTTTTAAACATTGAAAAAATAAACACGTGCACAGACATGTTAAAATAAAATTCTAGTATGTAAAAAAAATTTCTCCTAACATCTGGGGTCACGATGTAGTCATGTCACTAGACAAATGTGCAATCCATTTAAATCATTTGTCAATTTTTTTAAAAATTTTAAAAGGTGGGGAATGCTATTTTTAAAAAATTGAAAAAAACACATGCGTGCACAAACATGATAAAATAAAATTCTTATAACATATAAAATAATTCTCACATAACATCTAGGTTAACGATGCAGTCATGTCACCAAAAAAATGTGCAATCTAGTTTTAAAATTTGGCATAGTTATTGTTTTCAGAAGAAGATCTCATAGTCATAATTGATGTAATTTATTTGTTTTCTACATAATTATGGGTGAAATGTTCTTTCCAAACACCTATTTGTTATCATGTTGGCTTTACTATCTACGAGTTATTTCATAGTTTCATGAAAATCACTAGAGAAAGCAAAAATGAGTGAGGAATGTACCCATATAAGTCTATTATAATAATTTGAAGTCATCTCCGGTTCCCTTACTTCAGGCATTACATTATAAATTAAAGAGTAAAGGCCTGTTTGGAGCCCACATAAAAGAAAAGAAAAAAATGGGAGAGAAAGGTATTTTTTAGTTGTTTGGCTGTAGAGAATCATTGAGAGAAAAAAAATAAGGAAGAAAATTATTTTTTCTCTTATAGTTAATAATTTTTCTCTCACAAAATGATGGAATTTGGAGAGAAAATAAAAGAAATAGAAACTTGAGATAAATTTTAATTCATTAAAATTTTAAAATTTTCTTTTCATTTTTCACTTGTTTTCAAACAAGATAAACTATATTTCTCTTCTGATTTCTCTCTTATTTTCCATGGGCCTCCGAACGATTCTCTCTCCACTTTCTGTATTCTAAACATAGCCTAAAAGATGGGATTGCTTTGCCTCTTGGAGTAGGATTCAAATGGACCTCTCTTTTGAGAGAACGATTCTCGTACTCCAAATTAATCCTCTTTTGAGTAAACTAACATGTGATAATCAATTGAATTAGTAAAGCTCATATAAAAAATCAAAGGAAAATCATGAAATGAGGATGATCTTACTTGGGGTTACACGACTTTAGATTTGGGGTTCAATTGGCCCCAATAAAATACGAGTGAGGGTCACCTGAGTTCAAAAGGTGGACTCAGGTGAGACTCAGATTCGTTGAGAATAGAAGAGGCGATTCTAACCCAATGCCTAAATCCAAAGTCGACCTGTCTCTAACACATGGTTGTGCCTATCTATTTATTTGGTTTGTTTATATTCAAGGGTGTTGCTCGTCTTGGGCCCACTCTAGGGAAAAAAAGAAAAAGAAACAGAATAAATCGTACTTTTAGCATCGACCTAATATATATTCATTTTTGTAGTTGCCCTTTGGACGATCCACACCGTTGGCCCATTCATCCGTGGAATCCTTGTATCTTGTTCCAATCGAGGGTAGAGATCAATATACGCTACGCAGAGGGGCCACCGGCCCTTGGCGGTCTCTCTTCCTTCCGTCGTTCGCGTTTCTTTTAGAACTCGGACTAGAGCCCGGTCTCTGAAATAGAGCATCGTACGAGTCCAATCGCCGATCATCAGCTTCGCTCGTAGACTTCTGCCGGCCAGAAAAAAGGCAAAACCCTACTCCCGAGAAAACAGCTTCACTCGAGACTTCAAAGTCGGTTTGCATTTCTTATCGGCTCCTAAAGTTGATCTGTTTCGCTACTGCGATTCTTTCTTTCCTCCGGGCAAAAGGTTTTTTTTTTTTTTTTTTTCTGTTTAGTTCTTTTATAAGTATTTGTGGCAGTTTTTTTCTATATATCTTTATTGTGCTTTGCATGATTTTTATTTTTACTTTGAGTGGATTTTTTTTTTTTTTTTTGGAAATGTCTCGTTTTCCTCTCTAGACTTCATTTGTATGTATGATTGATATTGGATACGAGAGAGTAGGTTATGCAGATGATTATATGCTCCTAGTTCCTTAATTTGATTTGGAAGAAATTTATATAGAAATTATTTATGATTGTTTGTGTGTACTTGAGAAAGTAGGGGAACGAGTGTTTCTGGAAGGAGAAAGCGAAACGTTTTGCATGGAAAACCGGGGTCGGAAGCGCACGGAGTTGCTGGAGCAATTACCGGCTGATAAACGAGCCTGCAGTCTGCCCGATCATCGCCCTAGTACTTCCTCACTACTTCCTTCCACTTCTGAAGCTCCAGACTGCGAGATGGAAACTTCTTCATCTGCTTCTGTCTCTGGCCGATCAGACAAGGATTCGGCTTATGGTTCATGCGATTCCGATGGGCCTGATCATGATTATAATCCTCGAAATTCAGCCGAAACTAAGGCTAAGTTTAAGAGGATACTCTCGGCATTATCAGACGAGGCTGGACCTAGCAGCCAACTAGCAGCTCTGACAGAGCTCTGTGATGTCTTGCTGCTTTGTACAGAGAGTTCGTTGTCCAGTTTCTCGTGGGAAACATTTGTTCCAATTCTGGTTACCTTGGCAAAGCATGATAGCAATCCAAACATCATGCTTTTTGCAGTTAGGGCCCTGGCGTACCTGTGTGATGTAATGCCAAGGTCTGCAATGTACCTTGTTCGCTATGATGCTGTTCCAGCGCTAGTTGCACCGTTGTTGGGTATAGAGTATTTGGATGTAGCTGAACAGGTATAATTGTGATTTGCCGCTATTAATTTATTTACTCTTTTAATAATTATTTAAACAGTATTTATTGATATCAAATCTTTTGTGTGTCAACTTAGTGTCTGCAAGCACTGGAGAAGATCACTCGTGTTCATCCAGCCTCATGCTTACAAGCAGGGGCAATTATGGCTGTATTAAATTACATCGATTTCTTCTCTCCAAGCATTCAGGTGAGATTTAACTAAGTCTGTTCTAACTCTTTTTCTGCTTTTAGTTTCATTGGTTATGTGAGTTTTTTTTTTTTTTTGACAATTCATTCCACTACGCTTTTAGTGATTGCAGCTATAGGATCTTACATGGTTAACTGTTATCACTTACCCCCTCATTTAGTCGTGTCTATGAATTAAATCTTTATAAAAATGAATCATTTCGTTGTTACCCTACTTGCCTTTAACATGATCCCCTCATTAGTTATTCAAAGAAAAAATTGTCTGCATTTAAAAGCTACTGGGTTGGTAACTATATAGATTTCTTTTCTGTTTATTTTTGCTAGATTGAACCTGGAATTGTTGAAGATGGTTTATTCAATGTCATTACTGGTGTTTGAAATGAATGCTTCACCATCAGGATTTAGCCACATTTTTAAAGAAGATTTCTGATGTTGCTGACTGTAATTTTGTTTCTTGGTCTCGTGTACTAAGATATGCCAATTGTACTGCAGACAAGCTAGCTAAGAATGGGGTTGATTGCCTACATGTTGTTGTTTGTGATCATCCTGAAAAACTTTAATATGCGTTTTAGTTGTTGTGGTCGATGTGTATTGGATTTTCAAATACCTCTTATGGTGCTCCATACCAATAGGGGGGACCATGGTTACTAATTCTTGATTCCACTCCTTCACAGTTTCTTTATCGAGTTCATCCAGGCAGGGATGGACAAACCAATAAGATTCTGTTTAGATAAACACTTTTTTTCCTCTTTAAATTAATTTTCAGAAATGAAATTTAAGTGCCTTATAAAAGAAATTTATTCTTTCTCAAACTATTTATATTCAAAAGAGAGTAGTGGTAACATTTATTTTGAAAATGTTGAGAATATTATCAAGAGGAAAGATAATGAATAGAAGTTTCATATATCATATTAGACTGTTAGTTTGTGCTTTATATTCATTTGGGTAGTGTCATTGGATTTCCTGGTGAAAGAGAAACTTGGGCCGGATGAAAAATATATTACTTTGATTCATTCGGACCTGGTAATGTGTAACATCTATTCTAAAACAGATAAAACCTGGGGAAAAATGATGCTGAAGTTACATTTGATTTGTTTAGACATGTCAGTGTGCATTGGCTTGTAATCTGAGACACATAATTTCCTTGAGATAGATACGAGTTTCTTTCTGTAACTCAAATTTGCAAACAAACTAGTTTTATATATTAACTGATTTGCAAGCCGAAGATTGAACTGACCTTTCATTTTTCTTTTTTTCTGTTTCTTTGTAAGGTCTTGAAGAGTTAAATGTGTTCCATAAGTATCTTTGAGAAACCATACATTGAAGTCCTTGGGTTTGCTTACTAGTGCATGTTGCTCTTCTACTTTCATTTGTGCATGTATCCTCTTTATTTTTCTATTATATGCGTATATAAATCGTACTTAAGCTCAACTTAGAGGATCTGTTTTATTCATTCATTTATTGAAGTACTTCTTTGATGGCCATAAAATATGTTGTAGGCCTGATGCAATAGACTGTACAAGACTGATCTGGTGTTGTTCATCCTCAGAATGTGGCACTTTCTACTGTTGCAAATATATGCAAGAAGCTTCCTTCTGATAGTTCATCATATGTCATGGAGGCCATTCCTATTTTATGTAATCTTCTGCAATATGAAGATCAAAAGGTATATGGCACTGCTTGGATTGGGTATCTTCTAATATTTTTTACATATCTTTTCTGTCTTCCTTCCTACAAATGTATTGAACATGTTATAACTTGCTTTTAAGTGCTTAATTTTGTTTTTTTGGTTTGGTTTGGTCTTGTTTTATTTTGCAGCTTGTGGAGAATGTTGTACTGTGCTTGATAAGAATAGTGGAGGGTTTAAGTGATAGTTCTGAGACACTGGATGAACTTTGCAAGCATGGTCTAATTGAACAATCAAGAAACCTTACTATAAATGGTCGAATGACACTGAGCCGCCCAACTTACACTGTATGTGGTTCTTAAAATTCATGATCTTGTTCTGAATAGTATCTTGCTGGTCACTTCTTGCTTGATTGTTTTGTTTTAGTTGACATGTTTGGTTCTGCTGTGCTTTTTACATGAATTGCAGGGGTTGATTGGGATGTTGTCTAGACTTGCTTCTCATTCTTCTGTGGCAGTTAGAACTCTTTTTGAGCTGAATATAAGCAGTGCACTGAGAAATATTCTGCTAGTGACTGACTTAGCTCCAGTGACACCTTTTCCAGACAGTGGTGAAACTGACTCCTCTCAGGTTCTAAGCTAGCTCAGTTCTTTTTTTTTTTGGTTTTTTTATTTACTGGTGAAATATGTTTCCATGGAGAGGCTTGATTCTAGAACTTCTGTAAATTTCATGTGAAGTTTTCTTCTTACATCCATATCTAGATTTCAGTCCCCACAATAATAGCATAACTGAGTTGCCTATTACTGTTCTAGTTGTGCATGTGGTGATGTATACGGGGATTCAGATGCTGGTTTTATATGCCACTTTTATTTGGACATAAATCAAAATGCATAACCCTCTATATTTGGATGTTGTGTTTTTGCTGTCTGTTTGGTCTCATGTTCTGCCTTTTCTCAACCTGTCTTCGGCCTCCCCTCCTTTTGATGAGAGTTCCTTTCAGCCAACCACATAGTAACCAGTGGTCCACGAAAGCCGTCACATCTAGCCTTTAGCTAATTGATGCTATTTCTGATTTCTTTTTTTGATAAAGATGTAATAACAATATTTGATCACAAATTGATCCAGGCTCTGGTGTGCACTGTCATCTTAGATCAGAAATCTTTTTGTTCGTCCAACTAAACAGACATGTTTGAAATGAATTATGGCAATATTCTCTGAATATAGTTGCTTCCTTTCTTAATAAAATCATCAGTATTCAGAAAAAAATAAAATAGTGGTCTTAATGGCCTGTTTCTTATGTAGCATCCTGATATAATTTCTTGGCAAAAACTAAACACTACAATGCTGAGCATGAGTCTTCATTTGAACTTTTGTTTTTAAAATTCATTTTTGGGTGAGAATAATGTCTTCATTTGAATTGTGATTTATAGCTTTTTAAATTTTAGTCATAGCTGCAAATTTCAAAGTAGCCTCACAAAGGCAGTGCCCCTGAAGAGGACAAAATAGGTTTCCTGTTGTGGTTATCCTAGTGGAATATCTGTGAATCTAGCAGCTAAGAGGAGAGATGAGTTTGTTGATTGAGTTATACAAAGTAGGTTAAAAAAAGAAATAGCCAATAAAAAAGGAAATCTATTTTTGCTTACTCGTAGAACTGTTTTTCCGACTAGAGGAAGATTTTTTAATAAATTGATGATATTTTTTTTATTTTCAAAATCAAGGTCCTCGGTGAGGGTAATGTCTTCAGTTGTGTTTCTTCAAATTCCTTTTTTAACTCAGTTTGGGCAACCTTATTTGAGTAAGAAGCTTGATATCCTTACTCTCATCTTAGAAATAGCCATATTTATTTTATTTTCTGGAATTTGTGAAAAAACCCCAATTTTGTTTGTAAAATTCATGTTCTCTTGCTGGTATCCTTTTGTAAAAGAAAAAACTGCTAGTAACAAAGTCATTTCTTCACCTGGAAAAACTTTTTAATCATTATCTGTCTGTGGATACTATCTTTAGCAGGTATGTTCTTGCATTAGTGAAGAAAATAGTCCTAATTGGAAATGCATATAATGTTTATGCAACTCTTTATAGAAATTAAGAAATCAGTAAAAAGTTATTTTTATCCAAGGTATAGAAGCTGCACATTTCATATGTATCTTATTGTCGCAATTTTTAAAGATATTTTTAGCACAGAACCTACAAATAAACAGAGACAGAAAAACATGTTGTTGGTTCATTGTTGCAAGTTATAAAAACCTCAAACAAGGAATAAAAGGTTATCAGTCTATATTCATTCTAATTTTTTAAACATTATGTGTTTTCTGTTCTTATTACTTAGTACTAGTGTAGGTCCTATCTAACAAATCCATGTATTTCATCCAGACTGTGAAAAAACACAGCAATAAGATAAGATTCTCAGGCAAATAAGAAAAGGCGACTGGAGACCTCTATGTAATGCATTTCATTGGTGACAAAGTGAAGGGTGGCAATGACTGGAAACCCTTCTTGTAAAAATAAAATTTAATAATAGCCTATTGGTTTGATATCATTGTATAAAACTGAGGGATCTACTGTCATCACAAAGCACATGGTACCTCCACTTTCTTTAGGGCTCATTTCTAATCTTAAACACATCATTGGATGTCAGTTTGTAAGCTCAATCCATTCTTTGTGTGAAGCAGCTTCAAGGTTGTACATGCCCATGATTCCTTTTTACTTGCAACCCCAAATAAGTTGGAATTAAGTGGAAAAGTGACCCTTGTTCTCTATATAACTAATTTTGCTTATTTAAAACACACTAGGTTGTAGGAACACTATCAACAGAAAAAGGAGAAAGTAAGGAGTTCTGCCCAGCTGCATATTCTATAGATGATTCTAACTGTTTTATCTTTTTCTGTAACTAAATAAACGAATACGATACTTCTTTTCATCTAAATTAGATAGCCATTTGTCAAAGGTGGAGAGATTCTCTCTCATCAGTAATTCTTCTGGTTTTTATTTAAATTATGTCCTGACAATTTATGGGACTCTGGAACGTATAGCCATTCTTGACCTTCCTAAAGATTGGCACAGAAGATGAACCTTTGATCTTATGATGATTGTTAGACAATCAATTGGAAGAATCTTAAAGTTTATTAAACCCTTAATTTGATGATTTACATTGCTTTCTTAAAAAATCGCAAAGTTTGGGATGGATTTCTTTTAGTTTCCGGAGATTGTGTGCTTACTTTAGACTGAATGAGTCAGAGATCTCAGTTTCCCACTTGTCAGGTCCATGAAGCCCTTAAGTTACTAAATGCAGTTCTTCCACCTCTGGATCATGGAAATGCCGAGCCAATGCAGGATAAGGATAAGACGTTAATAGAAAAACCTGAGCTTCTGGATAATTTTGGGAAGGAAATCTTTCCTGCTCTTGTTGAGGTATATTTTTTGGTGCAAAGCAATACTATTCCGGCCTTTTCTTGAAGATGGTGTAAAATATATCATTATAATTATGTGCAGGTTGTTAATTCTGGTGCAAGTTCATATGTATTTTATGGCTGCCTTTCTGTTATAAACAAGTTAGTTTATTTCAGCAGCACAGATGCACTTCTTGACTTGCTGAAGAGGACCAACATTGCCAGGTAAGAAGCTGACTTTTTGTTAGCTTGTTGTTGCTAACTTTGATGGTTGGAGATGCATTACTTTCAAAGACTAACCATAGGTAATAATACTTTCAAGGGATACTGAGCTGTGTACTAGTAAGTGATGCACTTTCTTTTTTAGTTGACTTTGATAGTAAAGGGCTACATTCTCAGCATGCCTGATTATGGCCTGCTGAACCAGGATCACCCAGCTGATAAGCTACAGTTTTTAACTAGTTTTTTTTTTTTTTTTTTGGAACTGTTCAATTGGTGGGATTTTCGGTCTTGGATGTAGACTACTTTCTAGGTGTACCTAGCTATGGGTACTTGTAAATGATGCACCTTTCTTGTGTAGTACGGTTGCATGGCTGGAGTTGTTTGATCCTTATCTAATGTTTTAAAATTGGTTTTAGGTTCATAAAAAAAAGGTTTAGGATTTTAAACCAATGTGGATTATTTCCACTAACACCCTCATGTCTATGCCTAAATAAATAGATGATGGGCTTGAGAGCTGGACTACGTTACTGAGGCACACTGTAGGCCCTATAGGCCCTACAGAACAAAGTCCCTACTTTAGTACCATGTTAAAGTTAGTTTTTTTTCTGATAACCACACATTTTGCCAAACTCAAATCAATGTGAGATCAATCCCATTAACAAGTTGGATGGATTTAGAAAAAAACTATAGCATTACAGTTTGAGTCAGTGCATACCAGTGGTTGTCTTTTTAGAACTATTCAATTAATGTGATTTTCAGTGTAGCTCACTATGCCTGCAGAACATTATTGTCTTTGGTGGTTTTCACAAAATTTTATTTATTTATTTAAATAGAGTATTGCTTGAGTTCATCATGATCTTCAAGTTTTATGTTGGCAGTTTTTTGGCTGGTGTTTTTGCTCGGAAGGATCGGCATATACTGGTATCAGCCTTGAAGACTACAGAACTTCTCATGAAAAAGCTACCTGGTTTACTTTTAAATGCTTTTGTAAAAGAGGGTGTTCTATATGCAATTGATGCACTTCAAGTACCTGACAGATGTTCACGATTGATAGTTCAAAAGTCAGAAAATAGTCAAAACTCCTTTGGAACAAATCAGAGAACAGGTGGCACTATGAAGGACGTGCCAAAATGCTTGTGTTATGCATTTGATGTCCGTAGGCCTTCCGTATCACTAGAATCAGGCACTTGTAAAATTGAAACGGTTACTGTTCAAGGTGTAGCCAAGTACGTAAAGGCAACTTACTTTACTGGAGCATCTGATAACTCTGATTTTGGATTATCTGAGATTCTTCAAAGGCTGAGGACTCTTTCGGCAGCTTTAAATAGTCACATGAATTCTGTAACAGCTGGTGATGAATGTTCTCAGCATGATATACTACTAAAGATAATGATGGAGATCAATAATAGAGGGGACCCCTTGTCAACTTTTGAGTTCATTGAAAGTGGTATTGTAAGGTCATTAGCAGATTATCTGTCCGGTGGCATGTATAGGGGTGGTGAGATGGATCATCTTGTCTTACTCAAGAGGTTCCAGCTATTCGCTAGGGTCTCTCTGTTATCTAAGGGTGCAGAGTTGGGACAAACACCCCTAATGTTCTTAATACGGAAGCTTCAAAGTGCATTGTCTCTCTGTTCACTGGACCATTTCCCAGTTATTCATAGCCATGCTTCCAAGTCAAGAAATTATTACGCTAATATTCCATCTGGCCACTACACAAAGTATCCCTGTTTGAAAGTGCGGTTTGTGAAAGGTGAAGGGGAGAAGACCCTGTTATGTGATTATTCTCAAGATATACTGCTGGTGGAACCGTTTACTTCTTTGGATGATATTGAAGGTTTTTTGTGGCCAAAAGTAAGCTCTTCAAAGGCTGAAGTGAGAGATGCTGGAAACAGAGATGAAAAGTCCATGGAGGTATACTTTTCTGCTTTGTTGGTGTTTCTTTTATATTGGTTGGTTCAAATTTCTCTAACTCAGAAAGGTGGCCTTTCTCGCTATGATTAAATCATACAAAATGATAATAAAGGAGCCACCACACATTTCCTTTAGAATTTCATGGGTGCACCAAAAGTGTTCAACATACATCTATTCCTTCTGAGACATAATATGCTATATTATCTTTCTCCTTGATTTGCTTACTGATTTCAGGATCAGAGTAGAGTCATCCAGGTATATTTCTTCTGTTATAAAAGGACAACAGTATCCTTATATTGTTCCTATAATATGGGTCTATGACCCACTAGTTTAATGTGGAAAATATTTTGTGCTATATCTAATTAACACACCTCATCTTAAAATGGTAACACCAATTTTTAGCATGGGTGATCAACTGTTTTTTTTTTAAAATTTTACATGAAGCTTTTTGAGGATGTTGAGTGTGCCAAATTATATTTAAAAGGGTGGGAGCACAATTTAATATGGAGCCTAATAGATGTACCTAAAGAGGATGGTGCATGCTTATGTTTAAAGGTGAACCCACTGCTTTAAGATCACATAGATTAGGTTGACTGCATTAAAGTAGTGGGATTTTATCGTAGAAGGGATGTAATGACCTTTTAAAATGGTTACTTTTGTCTTTTGCAAGGATGAGGATAGCAAGGAGGTGGGATAACTTCACAGTCATTTTTCTTCAAGCACTTTTACTTGATTTGCTTGTAAGGATAAAATTGCTTATAGACAGTATGTGATTTTTCTGCAGAAATTGAAGATTGACAGTTCGGCAGATGTATGTCAGGAAATTTTTGATATGATGGAAACAATTCCGAGTGAATCAAGCTCAGTTGACTCTGACCGAAAAACAAAATTAAACTTTTTCTTGGCAGGGAAACAGCTGGCTCGTTCATTAACTATCTATCAATCAATTCTTCAAGAACAAGTGAGAGATGTGCATGAAATGACCACAGGTCCACGGTTTTGGAATGAAATATATACACTGACCTATAAAAAAGCTGCAGAAGTAGGATGTAGTGATCAGGAAGAATATCTTCCTAATGGCAGCAGTACTGATTCATCATTGAAGAAACTTCCTTTTTCCTCTAGAATATTGGTTGACAAGCTGCCATGCAACTTGGACAAGACTAATCCTGCGTATGATATATTGGTCTTGCTAAAAGTTTTGGAAGGACTGAATAAGCATGCCTTCCATCTAATGTATCATGACAGGAGTGTAGCTTTTGCAGAAGGGAGAATAAATGACTTTGACGAATTGAAGGAGACAATTCCTACTGTTCCACAAGTAGAGTTCCTGAGCAATAAGCTCACAGAAAAGCTTGAACAGCAAATACGGGATCCCTTGGCTGTTTCTATAGGTGGGATGCCTGTTTGGTGTGGCCAGCTGATTGCTGCTTGTCCATTCCTGTTTTCTTTTGAGGCTAGAAGGAAGTACTTCCGTTTGGCTGCTTTTGGTCCCTCACATGTTCAGCTCATCTCACACCATCAGAGAAGTAGTAACAGCAATTCAAATACCTCAAATAGGAGGCAGTCTCACTCCTCTGGTATGCCACGGGAGAGGTTTCAAGTCTGCCGAGATAATATTATGGAATCTGCTTCTCAAATGATGGATTTATATGCAAGCAGTAATGTGATTCTCGAGGTTGAATACAAGGAAGAAGTTGGGACTGGTCTTGGTCCGACAATGGAGTTCTATACTTTAATTAGCCATGAGTTTCAGAAGGCTGGGTTGGGGATGTGGAGAGAAGACCATGGTTCTCTTAGTGAGGGTTCACATGGGTTTGTCACTGCCTCATTTGGGTTGTTCCCCCGCCCATGGCCAGCTACATCAAGTGTTTGTAAAGGGGTTGAGTTCTGTGAAGTAATTAAGAAGTTTGCCCTGCTTGGGCAGATTGTTGCGAAGGCTGTTCAAGATGGAAGGGTATTGGACCTACCTATTTCCAGGGCTTTCTATAAACTGGTACTTGGCCAGGTATGATCTAACGTGCATGGAGTGTCTTCTGCTGTTGTTTCAATATATTTTTTTAATCTTTTTTAATGCTATGGTTCTAGATAATATGTATGACAATTTATCTGTAAAGATTGATCATGATAACCACTTTTTTTCCTTCCAGGAGCTTGATATCTATGACATCCTTTTGTTTGATCCTCAACTTGGGAGGACTTTGCTAGAGTTTCAAGCTCTTGCTAACAAGAAGAAGTTTCTAGGTTCCATTTCTCCGGGAAGCTCTAGCATTCCAGACAACTTATGTTTCCATGATACCAGTATTGAGGATCTTTGCCTTGATTTTACTCTTCCTGGCTACTCTGACTATAAGCTCGCCTGTGGACATGACTATAACATGGTAACAGGGTTCTCTACATTAATGTTTTTTATTGCTTATTTGACAATTTATGTTCACGCCCTGAATCAAAACTTATGATAATTGTTTCTCTTTACAAATTTCTCCAGGTAAATATCAATAACTTGGCTGATTATGTTTCTCTGGTTGTGGATGCCACTGTAAGAAGTGGAATTATCAGACAATTAGAAGCTTTCAAGTCAGGATTCAATCAGGTCTGACACTACAAACCTCTTTGTTCTTGTACTTGTGTGTTGGTGAAGGGAATGGAGAAAGTAACTGTGATTGTTAAGAGTGAAAAGCTGTAGGTTCTGATTGATTTCTTACTTTACACATTATGAGTCCTTTATGTCTTTGCTGAAAAATGTGGTGCAAAAGTCAGAAGCTTAACATTATCCAATCTTTTGTTTTATTAACTAAAAAGTGTAGAAATAAGTATCTTGTGGATCTTGTGGACAAGGCGTTTTCTGCTATGAAATTCTTTTTTGCTGTCACTGAACTTTCATTTGCAAAGTATTGGAGTTACCGACTTGGACCATTGTACCTTTTAATGAGACCACTCCTTGGGATCTCTCTGAAGAAAATGATTTGGAGAAATGAAAATTCATCTTCGTAGTGCTTTGTTTAAGTTATGAAAAGATAGGTGCTTATGCTTTTAATGAATCAATAATGATAGAAGAATGCATCACATAGTGAAATATGATCTGATACAGAGACTTGAAGACTCATTCTAGTTTGTTATATTTCTTCCTTCATTTACTGAGATATTTTCTTCATTAAGCCATATAACTATTGTCATAGGTTCTTTCATGGTTTACTCACCTTTTAGATATTATATGGTGCTTTGTCTCTTTGGCAGGTGTTTTCATTGACAACTCTTCAGATGTTTACAGAGGATGAAATTGAGCGTTTATTATGTGGTGAAAAAGATACATGGGTTGTAAGTTTCATAGTTTCTTTTCTATTATCTTTAATTTTTTAATTTCAGTCATCTGATGATCATTTTGATCTGTTGCAGTCTGGTGAGCTTTTAGATCATGTAAAATTTGACCATGGTTACACAGCTAGCAGCCCGCCTATTGTCTCTGTTAGTGATTTATCCACTCTTATCTTTTTGTTCTTTATTAATTTTTTTGGCTCCATGAAACATACATTCTTTTATGTTGCAGTTGTTAGAAATTATTGAAGAGTTTGAATGTGATCAACGACGAGCATTTTTGCAGTTTGTTACAGGAGCTCCTCGCCTCCCTCCTGGAGGCTTGGCAGCTCTGAACCCAAAACTGACTATTGTTCGGAAGGTCTGCTTTTCCTTATTCATTACTTATGTTTTAATCTTCATCTGTAAGTACTTCTTGATCTCTGACTTCTGTTCTTTGATCTTTTAGCATTTCCATGATTCTGTTGATGGGGACCTACCAAGTGTTATGACCTGTGCTAATTATCTGAAGCTTCCTGCTTATTCTTCGAAGGTGAGCCTTACTAGCCCGTATAATAATCATACTTAAGTGGATCAGGTACTCTCTTGCTCATGAAACTTGTTGGATTTCTCATGTGATTTCTTGTGCAATGTTGACTCATAAATTATTTAAGGTCATTCCTTGTTTAGCAATATATAGTTTTGAATTATGTTTGGAACTTAATAAGATGCAACTTGAGTAGACGAGTCTTTCAAAGAGATCTAAAGGCGTTCTAACATGTACTCCTTTCCAAGCAAGCTCAAAAAGTTAAAATGAGGGGAGAGATTAATAGAAGTTTGTGGCCTTGTGCTAAAAAAAAAAGTCAATTTTGCTTGAATTTGGCCGAGTTGTCCTGAGTTGGCCCTCCCGTGGTGCCTAGTCCTGTATTTAGTAGCTTCTGATGTCTCTATTCATATTATTTGGGAAAGATATGCTTGTGAGGGCATTTTTGTCATGAAGAGTAATAGTAGAGACAGTAATCTTAGTTACTAAAAAAAAAAAAAAGAGGACTAAGTGAAAGAATTGGAGACAACAGAAAGCTGAGTAAAATCAGCTGGTCGGACTGGCATTTCCAGTGGCCAATCAACATAGATTACTCATAATGTTAGTTGACTTTACTAGATAAGAATTTGGTAGAAATCGACTTAAAGTTGGGAATATAATTATAATGTGACTTTAGGAATTCCTATCGACAAAATACTGTTTCTTACAGAGGAAAACAGAAAATCGAAGAATTTGTATACAAAACTGAACCATAACTTCGAGTTTACCATTTTTTTAAAAGGTTAATCGTGTGCATACCCTTGATATGCAATGTGTACTGTATTGGTTACAGGAAGGATGTGGGGGCACTTGCATCCATGATTATGATAGCTACTTTTATGATTGCCGAGTGCTTATTGAGAACAATTATTTGCGTTATTTGGTTTCAGGAAAGGATGCGGGAGAGGCTCTTATATGCGATAACTGAAGGGCAGGGGTCCTTCCACCTTTCGTGAGCCCATTTTCATAGTGTCTGGGTGTAAATTTGTAATTATCTGATCTGTACATAGAAAGGAGACAAATTAATGAAAATTGATTTTAGAATAGCTCTCAATGGGCACAACCATGCTGGTTTTTGTGTACATACACAGCTGAAGGTGTGGTAGTTCTTTATTGATCGAAGCTGTAAATGTGTAGGTATGTACAGCTTTTAAACTTCTTGATGTATAAACTGGGAAGGATGAATCTGATGTTTCCAATGTATATAGAATAACAGCATCCATCTTGTTGCAGCCATGGATGCGCACCCAATAGGTTTTTCTGTTTCACGAGGTAACAAAACGGTTAAATCGAAAATTAGCTCTGACTAACGGATCTTTCATTAAACTATCGGCTAGGTTTATCGGGTTTCGTGCATCACAGTTTTAAGATTTGGTTGCTAGTGTTTGCTGTGGCAGGAGGTGGATTAGTTCATTGGATATAACTACAGTGGAGACACGTACCTAAAATATATGCTTGGAGGTTATTTTTAAGTAGCATAATAGTGTCTGAATCTAAAGAGTATACGATTTCTTAAACCAAGTCAGGGGAGAGAGAAAGTCACCTGTGGTTGTATTTGTATTCCATCTTGAGAATACACTTTGTTCCTCTTGCCTTCTTAAAAGTTCACCATTGAGTGACTAATACTAATCTTTCAGTGCATCCCTCTTAGAGGGCTGATCTAATTTGAAAGGTCATTTGGTGTGAAACATACTAAACGACTATCTATGCTGTCTGATCATGATCAAATATTTGAGATAGCCGTTTCGTATGTTTCACACCAAATAGTGTATATATATATTGGGTTAATCTAATACAAAAACCCATTTGGTGCGAAACAATTATCTTAGTTGTTCAATCATGATCAGCGATTTTCTCATATATATATATATATATCACCGTTTCGTTTCGTACCAAATAATTTTTTATGTTAGAATCCCTTTGAGGAGCAACCATAAAGGTTTTAATTTTCTGTAATAGATCATAATCTTCGTCTATAATAGTCAACTTCCCTTTAGGTGTATCTAAGAAGACTTCTTTTCTGATTTCTGGGTTAGGGATAGAGGCTCAATTAGCCTTGAAAAATTCTGGTTTTCCATGCAACACTTTTCTACGACGTGATTGTTCAGGCACAAAAATGAATTTTCCTATTTTGTCCCGTATTGGAGTGGAGTCACTACCACTTTTTCCTCCATCTCGACTACATGTCTTGCCACCGCTTCCTCTTTCTCTTCCTCTGCTGTAGTTTTTAGTTCCTCTTCCTTTGGGAGAAAATGGCCAAAGTTTTTACTTGTTATGGTTGAGATGTGGATCCTGAGATTGGAATCCTAGGCATGGTAACACAAACATTATTAAAAGGTTCAGTTGAAGAATTAAGTATCTGAGATTTTGCAACATCTAGATATGACTTTAAATTTGTAACGTAGATGGCAGAGACATGGGTTTCTCTTTGTTTCTCTTGAGTTATAATATTTGTTGAATATGGTTGAACAATTTTTCATTCTTGTAATAAACCTCTAAATTTGGTAAAAATGAATAAAGTTATTTTCAACCGATTTTTCTAAGTTGTTTATAAACCAACTCAAGATTAGAGTGTCTTCCTTCAACCTCTTGTTATAGGAAGGATCATCTTCACTCATAGATGGCTGAGTGAGATGCCCAACAAGATATCTAGCCATCAGGAATTGTCTAATGGATTGTGACCATAATGAGTAATTGCTTAGACCCTTGAGTGAAAGAGTGGTTATCCTCAAGAAATCTTGTTTCCTGAAATCAGCACATTCCCAACTCTTGAAAAAATTTGGGCTTCTGGCTTTGTAATAAGTAGACTAAGCCCCAATGCATCTCTCCAATGCATGTGTCGATCTCGATTTTAGTCAACAAGTTGGTGCTCTCTTTGCAAGTTTTTCTCTTTTTCATTGCTTCATGTTAGTGAGCTCGGTCAAGGTTATGGTTCGATAAGAGTTGTAATACCGACTCAAGAAATCGTGCTCTAGTTGCTCCCAACCATCAATCAATGGATAAAGAGCATCTGAATTGCTTCACAAGGAGGTCTCTATTAGTGTTGGCATTATTGTAAGCTTGAATGAAGTGGGAACTTTTGTGAGTTGGTGCATGAGAAGCATTTTGAGTGCTTGAATGTATCGATTGTAGGGTATAATGCATGCTTGAGATACTTACCCCCTTCAATTAGAAGACTACTTCAAACTGTGTTAGTGATGATCTCATGAAGAATTGGTTGTAATTGCTTTCAAAGTAAATTTGAAATACTAATCAAAGTAGAATTTGTGTTCTAAGAATTCTAAATTTTAAACTAATTCCAAATGCACTAACTGAGACTTAGTTAAATTTTGGAGCTCTCTCTTTCTCTCCCGAAATCCAAAACGTATCAAAGATTTATACAGTAACCTAATCATGTCAAGCAGATATGAGACCTTGTTCAGAAAACCAGGGGGAGTCCTGTGCTCCAGTTTTCTGCAGGAAAGCTTTGACCAATGACCGCCTCCAGGCCTTACCTGTTCGTCCTGGTCTCGGTAGTCGTCGTTTCTTCCATTGACAAGTAGACCTTCCTCTGCCTTAATGTCGAGAGAAGGACAAGAGGACGTTCTGAACCAGAGATGGTTTCACAAGCTCAAAATATCTCCTTTTTATATGAGAAATAGCCCACGAGATGATTCCTTTTTATTTTTTTTCCCTCCTAATTCCAATGCCTTGGGAGTGAATTATAGTATAGTTATGAACAGTGAGAAACGAAATAAAAATGTTTTTTTTTTTTTTTTACCGAAATGTGCACGAATGTCTGTCGGATTGATCGAGTGATTAAAGGATAAGCAAATGGGGGAGAAGGTTTTCTTCAGAGTTCAAGACTTGTTTAGACTTGTTCAGGCAAGAGATTTCGTAAATAGATGGATTTTATTCAAGACATCCATCACAGACTCGTGATCCTCATTATCCAGAAAGAAGAAAAAATGGAGTGATTAAAGAATAAGCAAATGGGGAAGAAGGTTTTCTTCAGAGTTCCAGACTTGCTTAGACTTGTTTATGCAAGAGATTTGGTAAATAGATGGATTTTGTTCAAGACATCCATCACAGACTCGTGAACCTTATCATCCAGAAAGAAGGAAAAAATGGCATGATCTGAGCTTTGTGATCCTCATCATCCAGAAAGAAGAAAAATGAAAACGAAAAGGGAATCTCGTGTACAGGTATGGGTGTCGTATATGGTCTGGCGTCTCTTAGAATTAGGTTTAGGGCATTGGCAACCTTGGACATAGGAGGAAGATCTGAGCAGAAGCAGCCAAAAGCTGGAATTTAAAAACCCGTGGCCTCTATGAAAACACTTTCTGTAAAATCTTTTTTTCATAAAAGTACATCCATATTTATATACAAAGATTACAAGTAATTTTAACCGGTCTCTCGGATCATCTCTAAAGCTGTTGTTACAGATGACTTTTTCCTCTGTTTTTACAGATATGGAGGAACTCATGTTAAAAAGTTGGTGCGTATAGATCTCTAATGCGCAACTTGCCAAGTAAGTTGTAGAAGTTCTTACTGCATACTACTTTTTGTAAGTATGTTTGCTAACTGGTCTTCAGATTTAACAAACGGAAATTGAATTATCTTTGCCTCAAGGTTTTGCTTGATGAAGTGTCGATCTACTTCCATATGTTTAGTTCGATCATGCTTAACCAAGTTATGTGAAATATCAATAGCCGCCTTGTTATCGTAAAAATAAGCCCATCTCATAATTTGGGCTAAAACCAATTTTGGTTAATAATCTCTGAGGCCAGAGTAGCTCACAAAGACCCTTAGCCATCCCACGAAACTCAGCTTCAAGACTTGATAACACTATCACCTTTTGTTTCTTACTTATCCAAGTAACTAGGTTTCCTCTAACAAACGTAAAATAGCCTGAGGTGGATCTGCTATTTGAAATATTTCCTACCCAGTTAACATCTGTATAACCTTCAACCCTTAGGTGATGGTTTCTTGAGAATATTAGTCCTTTCCCAGGGGAGGACTTTATGTATCGAAGAATTTGATTCACTGCATTCATATGATCTTCACTTGGACAATGCATGAATTGGCTTACTACAATTACTACATAGGCAATATCAGGTCGTGTATGGTAGAGATAAATAAGTTTCCCAACCAACCTCTGGTATCTTCCTTTGTCTGTTGGCACTTGGTCTGGGTATTCTCCAAGCTTGTGATTTGGGATTATTGGGGTATTTTCAAGCTTACACTCCAGTAGTCTAACTTCTGATAATAGATCTAGGATACCTTTCGCGTGCAGCGAGGGTTGCACCACACCGACCCGGAGTTGCTTGTTGGGTACTTCTGGCCAACTCTTACTGATGACTATCTCAAGTATGCTAGAGGATGTCGCGCTTGTCAGCAGCACGGATCGATCCAAAGAGCGCCGACATCCGAGATTCATCCCATAGTTCTTTGAAAAAGGAATATGCCTTGCTTGGACCTAGCAACTTCGATTCCCAGAAAATATTTGAGTCCTCCCAGATTTTACATCTCAAGTTTTGTTGCCAATTGCTCTTGAAGTCTTGCTATTTCTTCTGGATCATCTCCCGTAATGATCATATCGTCTACATACACTATAAAAGTTGTTACTTTACCTCAATGATGATTTAAGAATAGTGTATGATCTGAGTTACTTTGTTTAAAACCATATTTCCACATTGCCAAACTCAATCTCCCAAACCACGCACTAGGAGATTGCTTCAAGGCATATAGAGTTCGCTAGAGTTTGCACACCGTCCTTGCTACAGAATTTGCTATATATCCTGGAGAAACATCCATGTAAATTTCTTCTTCAAGATTTTCATGGAGAAAAAATATTTTTAACGTCAAATTGGTGCAGTGGCCAATCAAGATTAGCTGTAAGAGATAACAAAACTTTAACACTATTCAATTTGGCCACCGATGAGAATGTCTCTTGATAATCCACGCCATATGTTTGTGTATATCCTTTTGCTACTAGCCTTGCCTTGTACCGTTCAACAGCTCCATCAGATTTGTATTTGATGGAGAATACCCATTTACACCCCACTGTTCTTTTACCTCCAGGTAAAGGAACAAGATTCCAAGTCTCATTTTTCACTAATACCTTCATTTCTTCCTTCATGGCTTGAACCTACTCAGGGTATTTCAGAGCTTCATCAACACTTTTGGGGACATGCTGTGAGGAGGGTTCATTTACAAACTTCTTGAGGGGTTCAGACATTTCTTTTGTAGACACATAACTGACAATAGAATATTTCAATTTTTTTCCTTCACTTTAGGGGAATATCTATTCGATGGTTTGCCCTGATTGCGCCTAACAACTAATTCATAGCCAATAGGAGTAGTTATATCGTTAGAATTTTGAGGTGTGGTAGATTACTCACCTCAATAATATTCTTAAGAGGTGGGTTGTTGGATACTGAGGGAAAGAGGAGTACTACTTCATCATCAATTTTTGAGGACATCTTTTCTGAATCTGGTTTCATAGTGGTTGCTATATCAGTGTCCTTGAACCAGTCAAATGTCATCCAATTCAGCTTTTCTTCTCGTGTCTCCCCCTGAAGAGAATAATTTGGTGTAGCGGACGAATAGAAATTTTTGGATTCAAGAAACGTTACATCCATAGTTACCTATTTGCGTTAAGTAGTTGGACCGTAGCAGAGGTACCCTTTTTGATAAACTGCATATCCCAAATAGACACTGAATGACATATGGATCAAGCTTCGAGTGTTGATTTTTGTGGAGATTAATGAACATAACACAACCAAAAATTTGAGGGGAGAATATTTGCACCAAGGGTAATGAAACATAGTTTGACCGGGCCTGTAGGGGAGTCTTAAACTCAAGAATTTTGGAAGGCATGCAGTTAATGAGGTAGACAGCCGTAGTAACAAGATCAAGCCAATGATGGCTAGACACTTGAGCCTTAAGTAAAAGAGCTCGAGCAGTTTCATGAATGTGGCGATTTTTTTTCTCTGCAATACCATTTTATTGAGGAGTCTAGGAGTATGAGGTTTAATGAATCAGTCCATGGTATTGGAAATAATCATGGAACTGATGATTCACATATTCTCCACCATTATTAGATTTAAAAATCTAAAGTTGGCGGAGAACTATGTTTGGATCATCTTATGAAAGGATTGAAAGTTATGAAAAACCTCATCCTTGCGTTTCAACTAGAAAAACCAAGTCATTCGTGTGTAGTCATCAACAAATATGACAAACAGAACACCAGACCTAGCATCTTTGGAGGAAGGACCCCACACATTAGAGTGAATTAAAGCGAAAGGATCATCTCTTATTCATACTTAACGGATAATTGACTCGATGACTTTTAGCTAGAATGCAAATCTCATAGTTAAACTCAAGAACTGACAAATTCGAAAATAGATCAGGAAACATATGTTTCAAATACACAAATGAATGATGGTCTAACCGACGGTACCACAACAAAATCTGTCTCACTTTGAGGTCGCTCGGGTGTTGCATGTGATATGCATGATCTACGCTGAAATCTTCCATGTAATAGAGTCTCCTCCTCTTAGTACCTCACCCAATGATCTCCTTGGTGAGAATATCTTGAATAAGACAAAAATGTAGTGTAAATAAGAGCAACACAATTCAACTCGACGATAAATTTACACACTAATGGTAACTTGTGAGAAAAAGAGGGCACGAGTAGTGTATTAGATAATGGTAGGGCTGGTGATAACATCATTGTTACAACCCCTGTTACAGGAGAGATAACTCTATTAACATTGGCAATGCTATTTCGTTGATGAGTAGCATGTTGAGAAAAATTATTTGCATCAAATGTCATATGGTCTGTCAAGTATCCATACTCTGCAATCATTCTCTCTAGTAGATCCGAGGACAACATTACTTGGATCCGCATCCGTCTGAGGAGGTTGAGGGAGATCACCGTTCAAATACACCAGTTTGTCTTTGTCTGAGATATACATCTCAACAACCTGGGATAGGTCGAGTCCAGTCCAAGTCGAGTATTGGTCCGAGTCTGGTCTCAATCGAGTCTGGTCCGGGTCGAGTCTGGTGTAGTCCGAAACCGGTCCAGTATGAGTCTGATCAAGGGAAGGTCTGAATTCGGTCTAGCCTGGTTTGAGTGGCTGAGCTTCGAAATTAAATTCTGCTCCTTAATTTTGGGTGGGTTTAATTTTGAAACCTCATCGTCCTTGCGAGGTTGCCTCTAAGTCGCGCTGGATGAGAGATCTTTCGCTACGCAAGTCATCGTCCCCGCAAGCGTCATCGGCAGTGGGAGAGGTCTCCGACTCCGAGCTTAAGCCTCCATTCTCAACAATTCGCTGGTGTAGACTGGAAGCTGGATGAGGGCTCCGAGCTTAAGCCTCCATTCTCAATCCGCCTTACAACTGATTATTCTGGCTACACCCTTGTGGCGAAGAACGCTATTACAGCAAGGTCAATAGCCGGTTCCGTTCGCGCCGAAGAAGCAACATGCACATGAATCTCCGTAGTCAAAATTTTCTCCTTGCGTCGTCGCCAAATTCGATCTCTGGTCCAGATCCGCTCTGATACCATGTAAACACTTTTTTTAAAAAAAATTTCTTATTTATTTTTCATACAAGTACATCCATATTTATATACAAAGATTACAGGTAATTTTAACTGGTCTCTCAGATAATCTCCGAAGCTGTTGTTACAGAAGATTTCTTCCTCTGTTTTTACGGATCTGGAAGACCACTCCAAAGGAAGAACTTCTCCTCTAGAGGAACTCACGCTAACGCTCTACATTACAAAAAGCTTCAAAACATAAACTCTTACGAGACTGCGTTGTTTCTTTGATCCCCAGATTACTCCAAACGCCAAACTTCAAACAAAACGAAAAAACAAAAAGAAGAAGAAAGACGGCTTTCTTGTAATGCATTTGCCAGTTCAGTTTCTATATCATGTCCGTGATCTTGAAATGTTCACGTAGAACATAATATGACGAAATAGTACTCTTCACTGTACTGCTGCTGGTTTCAATGGCAACTGATACCGCATTAATTTATCGCGTTTCCTCTTTGGAGATTTCTCTGCTTTTCTCCTTCTTTCTTCAGATTCTGTATGATTTGTTACGGCTTTGGAGTTTCCTATCCCATGAATGGAGATATCAGTGGTCATAAAACAACAGATAGTTAATGGCTGGAGGCATGGGTTCCAGTGAGATCCTGGAGGAGTCAAAATGGGTAGTATATCCTTGTAATGTCTTTTCTCATATAGGTACAATTTTATTTATTTATATATATATTTACTGTAGTGTGGGGTTTGACCTATGTAGATCAATTGATTTGAAGTGGTACAATGACTGTAATGTTGGTCACAATGCAAAATTTAAAATTAGGGTACTTTACGACCGTATTAGTGCCTTTTTCAAGAAAGACTAGAAAAATATTTCTAGTAGAAATTCATTTCGAGGGAGTATTAGTGTTTATGAAAAACATTTTGTAACTGGAAATTCTTACCACGAAAATCATATAAATTTTTAGGTAAGATTTTCTTGCCAAGGTGGGCCGAAAAACCATATGGAATTTTTTTGAATAAGTACTTGATAATTGATGATGTAATACTTTTAACACAAAGTAATTTTTATGGCAAATTTGTATTTGATATTTTATTTTACTAAAAATTTATCAGATAAGTATGATAATGTATGAGATTGATTATTAATTTTTATTTATTTCCCTAAAAAATGCACTTACATTTTCATTTAATTTTCCTTAAAAATTTCTATAAAATTTCCTAGTAAGGCACTTAAGGTTTCTTGAAAATGTGTATTCTAGGAAAAACTAGAACCTGAGATATAAATTTCTAACTAGGGGCACTAACCGGGCTTAAATGGTTACATGAAGTGATTTTTTTTAGCTTAGTTGGGTTTTCTTACTATAAAATCCCAAATTGAGTACAAAACCAAGAATGGGATGGTAGAAGCATACCCATATTCACATGAACGCGAGACAATCACTCCTTGTATTATTCGATCCCACGCTTGCACATTATTAATGTACCGAAGTTCATATATAATCAATATTTCTGTGTACTAATCTTAATCGATCGACAATATTATATGGCTAACCTTGAGCAAACTCCAAATTCATTATTAATTAAACCCCATTTTCAAGATTGTTTTAGGTCACATGAAACCTTGTTTCTATTTATATATATAGATGGGGCGAAAATGAGAAAGTTACTATAGTACGAAAGGTAATATGCTTAAAGGACATATGGGTAAGGAATTTTTGGACCGTATTTTTCTGATTCTCTGAAATTTCATGTTCTTGTTGTACTTGTTTGGTAGGACCTCTGCAGACAGCAATCAGACAGCAATAAGCAAGAACGTGAAGGAATTGTCATCTGCATGGTAAAATAATAATCCAAGGGAGAGAGAGAGAGAGAGAGGGAGAGAGAGAACTATAGGCTCCTAAGCGAATTATGGGTTAATCATTCTGGGGATCGAAAGGTGGAAAGCTTTTCATTAAGATTCAAAGTCCTCATATATTGCCTCAGCCCAAGCTCATCCTATCTGCAAACCCTACACAATCCCTTTTCACAGTTTTCGGTTTCTGTTTTTCTTTTTGACTTTTCTACTAGGAATCGTCTCTCTCCTTCACTAAAATAATACGAAGAAGAAAAGCTGAACGATACGGCCCTGGCCTAGTTGCTTTCCTCTCCCTAAATGCTTAGATAAAAGGGGAGATAGCTTCCACCATCAGCAGCAGCGACACATGTGAAGGGGGGGAGACAGGGACGAATTCGTCTAAACGGAAAGGTAGAAAGAAATCCAGTAACAGTTTGGAGGGGGGCGAACAGTGGATCTGTTGAGGTTGGATCGAGGAATCTGGGCTTAGATTTACAGGAATTGATCTTACTAGTGTTTCCTACTTTGAAAGCTCGGGAAGTTTCCTTTAAAAGCCAGGTAGGTAGTCGGGAAGTCGGAGGGCTTTGAGAGAGAGAGAGAGAGATGTCTACTGATCATCCTTTTGGAGCTTCTTCGTCGTTTCAGATGTTTGCGCAGGATCCGAACCCTAATCCTAACAGCGGTGGCAACACCCAGCAACCACAGCCCGTTGCAACGAAGAAGAAACGCAATCTGCCCGGCACGCCAGGTGAGCTTGTTTCTTGTTTCTTCAGTAGTCCTCCGCTCACTTGGTTTCTTGTTTCTGCCTAATTTGACGGGACTGTACTCTTCTGTAACTGTTTTTGATAGATCCCGATGCTGAAGTGATTGCCCTCTCGCCCAAGACCCTCATGGCCACTAACCGATTCGTATGCGAAATCTGCAACAAGGGATTCCAGAGGGACCAGAATCTGCAACTCCATCGCCGGGGGCACAACCTGCCATGGAAGCTCCGACAGAAAACAAGCAAGGAGGTACGGAAGAGAGTCTATGTTTGCCCCGAGAAGAGCTGTGTCCACCACGATCCGTCCCGGGCTCTCGGCGATCTCACGGGAATTAAGAAACACTTCAGCAGGAAGCACGGGGAGAAGAAGTGGAAGTGCGATAAGTGTTCGAAGAAGTACGCGGTTCAGTCCGATTGGAAGGCACACGTCAAAACATGCGGGACTCGAGAGTATAAATGCGACTGTGGAACCTTATTCTCCAGGCTGGTTAATTCAATCCTTCCATGGCGTTGCCATGAATTTAATCCATTCTCCGTAAAGGAAAATTTTTTGTTCAAGTGAAGTGGAAAATAGATGAACTCGAAATTAATGGTAGAAATTGGAGATTTTGATACGCGTTTATTTCGAATTATTCAACTGTGGTTATTTTTCTTCTTCCCTTAAAACTTGCAGGAAGGACAGCTTCATAACCCACCGAGCCTTCTGCGACGCCTTAACAGAAGAGAATACGAGGCTGTCGTCTATTTCGTCAAACAACCCTCATCTGCTCCAGTCAGAGCCCGGCCTTTCTCCTCTAGGCTCCGATCCGGGTAAGCCCAGTTTCTCTCTCTTGCTTGATCAAGCGAATTATCGGCCTCACTCGACGGAGATGACCGCCAATTCTCATACTTTGTTCACCTCAACTTCAATGGGTACCGTAACCCAAGTGGGATCTGATAACCTTTTCGCCGCCATCCCCGCGACGGAGTTTGGCGGGTGGCAGATGGCCAAGGACGAGGGAGGAGGAACCAGCAAAGGCCAAATGGTGGAGAGCTTTGGTTATTTATACACTGACAAGCAAAGCCAGCGGCAAAAGCAGTATTCTGCTCACATGTCTGCCACGGCCTTGTTACAGAAAGCTGCACAAATGGGTGCGACCACAAGTGGGCCATCGCTCTTCAGTGGTTTCCGAGTAGGACCCTCTTCTTCTTCCGCCTTGTCCAAGGCTCCTGGAGGAAACGATGGGAGCCAGTTGTTAACCCAAGGAAGGACCCAGGAGAATCTCAACTCATTCACGAACTCCATCTCTGCAATCGGACCAGTTAATCGGAACGAGGGTCTTACCAGAGATTTCCTCGGTGTGGGTCCTGCAGATGGAACCGGTCGATCTTTTCTACGGCAAGAGGCTGCGAACTATGCTTCAGTCGGTTCGGTCATGAATGTCTCTCCCTACCATATCAATCACTGAAGCTGATAGGGAACATTACCAGCTGGATCTTAAGCCTGGAGATCGATGATCTAGCATCAAATGGGAGAGAAAGAGAGAGGGCGAGACCTTCAGCATTCCCAGCTATCGGACAGAAATGACCATTACTCACTTCAAGTTAAATCAAATTAATTAGGTAGTACTGCAAAAACTCAAGCCTGCTGTTCCAGTAAAAACATGTTGGCTATCTAGCTCTGGAGAATTTCTCGGCTAGCTGGACTGATCACTGGGTGTCAAATTTTCCAACACTGGAAAACTCAAGTAGTAGCAGTGCTCGTATACAGTTTCACCATGCAAATCCTTTCTCTTTCCGAAGAGTTAATGGCACCAAATGCAGTTGGCCGTTTTGTATATAAAACTTCGGAACTCCTTTTTTTTAGTAATTCTTGATCCTGTAGCTGAGTTAAGATTTTCATTTTAATCTGTTCCTTAAGGACTAATCGCTTTTCGCTTTCTGAACGTAGCTCAAATGACAATCATGATCACTTAGCGAGTTCGATTTCTGAGTGTTGAATACTATGAATCATAGTTGCTGGAAAGGACGACGCCGTAGCGAGAGAGCAGCTTGTGTTCTTCCTGTCCTATTTAGATTTATATCTCCATGAAAGATAAGAGATGATCATTCTCTTCGTTATCGACGGGATGTCGATTTTCATCATATTAATTTACTTTCGATCCATCTAAGGGGGGTTAGTGCCCCAAAGTGGATTCTTGAAGATCAAGTCATGTCCAACATGAAGACCATGTCATGTCATGTACATGAAGATCAGGTAAGAATTTGTGTTAGTGTTGACGACTTCATGTGCACTGGAAAACAGTTTCCAGTGTCAATGCCCCAACATGAGAAAAACATAAAAAACAAGAGAATTTCTAAACCTTTTACAGTACACTTAATTACATCATAATCCTTAAACCCCAAATTAAGTAAAGTCCAAACACTTGAATACTGCAAGGTATTAAAAATGTATTGATTCCATTTCAGTAGCTGGAATGATAGCCCGTAGCCATGGAAATTGACTGCCTGTAAAATGATATAGCGACGTTACTCATTCTAGTCTCCTTTATCGGTGGTTGACGGAGGACTCGAGTTCCCAATTCCAAATACGGAATGTATTCCACTACAGATTTTGACAAATATGCAGCCATTTCGGACTTGCGAAAGATCTTGTTTTATGAGAGTTTGAAAGCAAAAAAAAAATCTCGCAGACAGGAAAACTCTTGAAATCGATCTCTGCTCCATATTTAGTCACAAGAGATGACTGGTCTGCTGTTCTTTGTCAATCATTTACAGTTTAAGAGATTCTATTTCGTCTGGTTTTTCCGCCGTAGCTGCAGTAGATCTTCCAGCTTCACGTTGACTAGTCCATGCATCAAGCAGCTCGACGACGAAAGTCGAACGGGAATCTTGGGGTGATGGCACTCATGTAAATTTGCTCGAAACGATGACTTATAAAAGCTCTGAGGCTTTTATCGCGAACTGAATTAATTACACGTGCCGCCTAAAAAAAGGTGCTGCGTGCTTGCCTCGCCTTTGTGGAGTGAAACCAGCCCAATTGACCTAGGTAATTCTATTTCAAGAATATTAATCTAATTTCCTCATTTTTATATAAATAATTGTACTTTTAATATGTATGATGAATTATATGCTTCATAGAATGATTAAATATTATAACACTATGTTATATTAAGATCAATTTATCTAATAAAATGGTTCAAATATAACATATTTTTATTGATGATATATATAATTGTAGATGCACAAAGGGTGACGGATCGTGGAGTTATTCAATTTTAAGTATAAGATTTTAAGTAATGTGAGATCTCATATCTAAAGAATTCTCAGATTTGATCTCCATACCCACAAACTTGATTAAGCCCTTAATTTGACAGATGTATTGGAACTTTATTGGTAGACTAGCTTAAATTTTGTAGCTACCATCAACTTTGTGCTTGATGATAAGATTTGGTCCCAGATTTGGTCCCGTATCGCATGTAGCACCTCTGAGGATAGTAACAAAGTAGTAACAAAGATGATTGCTTATTGCAATGAATCTGACAAGGCTTCAAGCTGATTTGAGATTTGACATGTCGGAAGAGATGACAAAGATGCAACAGAGTGTCTACTTGTTGCGAGATCCGTGATGACTTCAGTAGAGTTTATGGTGTTCTCTTGGATTTGAAGCTTCTATAGATTTTTTTAAGCACTTTCTCCACTCCTTTTCAAAAAAAATCTTCCTAGAAGGTTTTTTAAATAAGAGCTACCTATATTTATAGAGTGGTGGGGAGATTCAACTATCCCACTTTTTTTTTCTGCCTTATCTTTTCTATTTCTCATTGACTAGGAACACATGCAAGTTGAGAGACACATATGAAAAAAACCTTTTTCTTTTTCCATTAAGAGTATAACACCTTATCTTACCCATTTGAAATAATACCACACTTTCCTACGATTCCATGTGTTGTCCATGTGTCATCTCATTTGATTGGGTGGATCTTTTCGATAACATTATTTGTCACTCATATGCATACTATTTTACTTATGTGGCACTTAGATGACTCTATCTTTTAATTTGACTGCGGTCATGGCCCATGCAATTGGGTATATCGTGATTGTAGATGGTGCTTGATCTCATTAATCAATCCCGATTTTGACTAAAACTTTGGTTTTACCCAACGATCGACTGTTTGACTAAACCTTTATGGACTTTGACTTTGACTTTGACCATCAGTCAAATGCTGATTAGGTTTATTCAATCTTAATCTTTGACTTTGAATACAATCAATTGGTGATTAGGTTCTTTCAATCTAGATCGTTAATTTGATGTCTATAATTTGGATAATTGATCTATGTTCTCATTTTGATGAATAATTTTTATGCTTACTATGCCCTCCGCGATTTTTTTTTTCATATAGATGGATAAGGCTTGAAGCACTATCTATTTTTTTGTTGGACCAACTTACTGTTGGAATTATGGTTTTAAATATATTATTTATAAAATAAAATTACCATGATTTATAGGCGTGGGGTCCACTTTAGATGCTTTGTCATTGGATGTTCAGTACAAGGAATAATGACCAGCACATCCCCCTATAGAGGTAGATTAATTGGGTGCATTGACTTAGTGGACACATCCCTTAAGAATAAGGAGATGTATCTCTCTTGATGGGATGTATCTCTCCTTAAAGGATGTATCGCTTCTAAAGGGATGTATCCTTATGAATAGTCATTAGTGTCACACCCTTTGAAAATCTATAAATTCTTCCATGGTCTTACAAGTGAGGCTAAGGCTATTTGCACACCCAGTCTGGCTGAACGGGAGCAAGCTTATCACTTGTAAACAAATTATCAAAGGTTATCTTGTGCACTTCAAGTTCTATTTATATTCTTCAAGATGAAAGGTATGCTTTCTTTATTTTTCTTATTTCAATTCTATGATATATGTATGACTCTCATGGAAAATTATGGAGGATTTAATATCTATTTCTATGATGTTTATTTTATTATTATTAGACATATTTTTTTTCATATTTTTGGCTATTTATTTATGAATGGAAATAAGCCTAGTTTAGGCTTATTGTGTTCTGGCACCGCAGGCAGGCTTGCTGGTGCGGTCCTGCCAATGCGCGGGCCACTGTTCACAGGCATGCTAGTGCGGGCTGCTGTGCGCGGGCTTGCTGGTGTGGGCCTTCCAATGTGCAGGGTGCTATTTGGGCATGCCTGTTAACACGCGGGTTTGTGCGGTCCAGGTCTGTAATGACCTAGGACCATGAACCAAACCGGGTTTTGCTAATATAATGAGCTAGACTGTGTTTTAAGAGTTATTTTGACCCAGAATTTTATTTTTAATGGAATTTTAATGTTATTTGTAATTTATTTGGCTATTTGAAATCTAAGACTATAGGTATGAAGATTTATATGTTGATATTTTGATAAATAGTTCATATCAAATTGGTTTAGTTGTTGGATAATTATTTATTTGCTATAATTTCTTGAAGTATTTATAATTTGTCTTATTGCCGGCCTTATTATATATTTATGTATTTTATGTGAAAATTAATTTAATTATATAATTTTCAAAATCCCCATAGGGTAATGCGAGTTGTATAATTAGATTAGTATATTGTAAATTAATTCATATGAATCCCCAAAGGGTAATTATGAATTAATTTGTTTGTTTGTTTGTGATATTGTTGTTTGTTTATTATGTGTGGAATGATTTGCCTAGTAACTCTCATGAATCCCCAAAGGGTAAGTGGGAGTATTAGATGGCTGAGATGATTGTATAATTATGTATGTTCTCCCAAATATTAAAATATTTTCTGGATGACAGGAACATCCAGTAGTGGATATAATTTTGCTGAGTCCCTAAAGAAAAATGTACTTAATGAGAATAATTATGTGAACTGGTCACAGTGGGTTGACTTAATGCTACGAGGCTATAGGTTTGATAAGATTATCCAAATGGATACTCCTCCTCAAATACCTTCTCAAGTAAACTACCCCAATAATCTGAAACAATATAAGAAGGACCTTGGAAAATTCAAGGAATGGGATGATGCTAATGAAATTTCAAGGTCACATATTCTTGGGGTTCTAAGTAAGATTCTCTTGATAACTTATTTTCATGTCCCCACTACAAAAGAGATTCTTGACCAGATTGAGGCTACATATGGTAAAAAGTCGTCTAATCACATCAATAACTTATGGCAAAAGTTCACTCGTGCCAAGAGCGCAGAAAATGCTGATGTGAGAAAACATGTAAATGACATACTTGCTATAGCAGATGAGTTACAATATCATGATAGACCAATGGATGAAGAAACTAAAGTGGTCACTATTATCAACTCTTTACCCAAATCTATCAAATATAGTCAAGATTTTTATTCTTTGTCCAAGACAAAGTGGACTATATTTGATTGGTTAATATGCTCGACCACCAGTCTGATAGACTCAATCCAAGTATTGAGTTAGATAAACCTTCACCTAACACTAACGTAGTTTTGAAGCCGAAGAAAAAGAATTTTAAGAAGAAGGGAAAGAACTTTCAATTTCAAAACTTCAAGGACAAAAAGGTCAATCAACAAAAGGTTGAAGTACATGCAAATCAACGTGTTTGCTTCTTTTTTAATAAGCCATGATATATAAAGAATTATTGTAGGGCTTTGAAAACCATGCAAGAAGGACATCAGGAGAACACTAGAGAGTCCTTATCACTTGAAACTTGTACTATTTATATCAAGCCTTTTAGTTGGCGGGCTGATTTTGGTGCAACTGTTCATGTATCGAATGAGTTGCAGGGCTTCAAGGAGCTAAGAAAGATTGAGGACAGAACAAGCTTTATTTACATGGGAAATGATTAAAATGCCATTGTGAAAGGCGAGAGAACTTACCGACTAAAGCTTGTTGATAACAAGTTTTTTTATTTAGAAGATTGTCTTTATGCTCCTTCTATGAGAAGAAGTCTATTATCTGTATCTTGTTTTGAGAAACTTGGATTTACATTTTACTTTGGAAGTGGAAAGTTTCTTATGTTACAAGATGATAAAGTAATTTTGAGAGGTTTTCAAAACTCTGGTCTATATCAATTGCAACTTAGTGGAAATATGGTGTTCAATGTTTCTACTTCTTCGGATATTAAAAAACAAATGAATTGTATTTGTGACATTTACGACTAGGGCATATAAACAAGGATAAAATTACAAGACTTGTGACATAAGAATTATTGAAAAATCCTTCAAATAATGATTTTCCTATTTGTGAGTGTTGTATCTATAGGAAAATGACAAAGATACCTTTTCCATCCAAAGGCTCAAGAAGTTTTCATGTTTTGGATATTATTCATTCTAATATATGTGGACCTATGAATGTGAATACTTGTAATGGTCATTCGTATTTTATTACATTTATAGATGATTTCTCAAGATATGGATAAGTATATTTATTGCATAGAAAAAATGAGGCCTTAGATTATTTCAAAACCTTCAAATTGGAGGTAGAAAATGCCACAGGAAGGAAGATCAAAATATTGCACACCGATAGAGGTGGAGAGTATTGTTTGGAGTTATTCTCTGAATTTTGAAAATCAAACGGGATTAT